>NC_088393.1:42007500-43207500 GCF_037993035.2 Macaca fascicularis
CAATAAGTCATGCTCAAAAATGTTATTGTTCTCTTTGGGCAGCAGCTTCCTAGAGGGAAGCCAATTGGGTCTAGAGTCAGCAGCTTTGGGGAAAAGTCCACGCTTTACCAGGGATGTTGTGAGGACTATCAGTGGAGCAGGGAGAGTGCCTGGAACAGGGCCTGGCACAGGGTCAGTGCTCAGGGGACGTTGGCTGTGACCATTCGTATAAACTGCTATTCTTTAAGTTGACATGCATTTTGTTTACTTAAATTGATTTCTTCATAAAGGGAATCTTGTATTACTTATAAAAGAAACAACTAGTTTCACTTTTCACAAATCAGTTTCCATCAAAATACAACATTGAAATAAAAAGAGTGCTGTAAGTTCTGGTAAGCTTATGTGGCCTACCTTGTGCATCTGATGTAGGTGAACCTCAAAATTGGGGCTCAGCCCAGGAGGGTTCTTGGTTTTGCTCTGGAAAGAATTCAAGAGCAAGCTGACAGAGCAAAGTGAAAGCAAGTTTATTGGGGCCACAGAGGGCAGGAAAATGGCTGCTCCGTAGTAGAGTAGTAACAGGAGCCCACGTGGATCACTGGCTAGCTATATTTACGGCTATTCCTGCATTGTATGCTAAATAAGAGCTGGGTTATTCACGAGTTTTCTGAAAAAGGGATGGAGGTTCCAGTAACTGAGGGTTCCTCCCTTTTTAAAATCATATGTATTAGTCAGTTTTCACGCTGCAGATAAAGACATATCCAAGACCAGGCAATTTACAAAAGAAAGAGGCTTATTGGACTTACAGTTCCACATGACTGGGGAGGCCTCACAATCATGGCAGAAGGCAAGGAGGGGCAAGTCACATCGTATGTGGATGGCAGCAGGCAAAAAGGGAGCTTGTGCTGAGAAACTCCCGTTTTTAAAACCATCAGATCTTGTGAGACCCATTCACTATCACAAGGAACACAGGAAAGACCCCTCCCCACCGCCCCATGATTCAGTCATCTCCTACTGGGCCCCTCCCACAACATGTGGGAATTATAGGAGCTACAAGATGAGATGTAGGTAGGGACACAGAGCCAAACCATATCACCACATAAGGTGGCTTCTGGGAGTTGCATGGCATTTGTAAACTGTCACGGCACTGGTGGGAGTTTCTTTTAGCATGTTAATGAGTTATAATTAATGTATAATGAGCAATGAGGGCAACATCTTGGTTTTAGCTGGTTTTGGCCAAGTCTCTTTGCTACATCCTGTTTTGCTCAGATCCTGTTTTGATCAGCGGGGCCTTGTGACAGGTGCTCAGAAAACAAGTCCCACTGATCTTCACCTCATTCCTCCCTCAGAGATTATATACTCCTCCTTAATCTTTTTTTTCTTTTCTTTTTTTCTTTTTTTTGAGGCAGAGTCTTGCTGTGTCACCCAGGCTGGAGTGCAGTGGTGCAATCTTGGCTCACTGCAACCTCCACCTCCTGGGTTCAAGCGATCCTCCTACCTCAGCCTCCCAAGTAGCTGGGATTATTACAAGTATATGCCACCATGCCTGGCTAATTTTTATATTTTTAGTAGAGACAGAATCTCACCATGTTGGCCAGGCTAGTCTCAAACTCCTGATCTCAAGTGAGCTGCCTGCTTCAGCCTCCCAAAGTACTGAAATTACAGGTGTGAGCCACCGTGCCCAATCTTTCCAAGTTTTTAAGAGGGCTAAATATCTTGGGTGAACAGGGGAGCCATTCTTTTCCTCTGTGGGAAAGGGTAATACTTTATTTCCTTATTCTTGGAGAGCTTTTTGAACCTGGCCCAAGTTGATAGTAGGAGTAAGCATTTTATGCCTCCTCATCAAACAGGAGGTCTGAAGTTAAAAAGGACCTCCCATAGGTCATATCAAATGGGCTAAGATTTAAGGTTCCCTTTGGAACTATCATTATGCACAAAATGGCTATGGGTAGGAGAGGACCCCAGGGTCTCTGGACAAAGTTTTGCTAGTGTCCTTCTGAAAACATGGTTGGCTTTTTCTACCTTACCAGAGGATTGAGGCCTCTAGGAGGAGGGAAGGTGATAGCTAATGCCTAAGGCTGAGGAAACCTACTGAGTTGCCTTAGCTGTGGAGAAAAGTCCATTATCACTTAGCAAACTTTTTTGTAATCCAAACTTTGGGAGGATTTCTTTAAGTAAGAATCTGACTTGGCAGGCTGAGGCAGAAGGATCACCTGAGCCCAGGAAGTTGAGGCTGCAGCAAGCCATGACTGCATCACTGCCCTCCAGCCTGGCCAACAGAGCAAGACTCTTTTCTACCTGGTGATAGTTCCTATAAGTACTAGCAAATATTTGAGTCCCCTCTAAAATGGCATCTGGGTGCAATCTGTTTGCCAGTCTTCCCCAGAGTATGTTCCTTGGTGTTGTACAGGTTTGAGGAGGAGAGAGGTACAGGGTTGCTCCCTGGATCATCTTGGGCACAGAGTTCACAGGCCCTGGTGACCCTTTTACAGTCTGGGACAGTCGCTTCCTTAAGAATATTTGGGAAACCGATTTGAAGAGAGACTGTCACCCAAATGTGAGAAGTCATGGAAATGCCAAATTGTTTTCCATGGCTCAGTCTTGGGGAGAAAGTTTGTTGTTTCCTAGTAACTGCCCTGAGGGGTTCTTTTTCAAGCCTTTTTTATTCAGCCCATTTATTATAATTTCCTTAGCTGTATAGTATGGGACCACTGACGTGGGTGGAGCATTAGATATTAGTGTAGTGGCCTGTAGTATCCATCTTCCTTTAGCTGTGGCCTTGTTGTTCTGTCTGCCAGGGCATTTCCCTTAATAATGGAGGGGTCTCCCTTTAGGTATCCCCTGCAATGATTAACCACTATTTCCTTTGAGAGTTGATCATCTTTACATAAAGCCAAATCTGACATAGAAAAAGGCACATGCACTCTGATTGTCCCCCATCTCTGTCTGCTGCCTAATGGACATAGGTTTGAATTTAGGGGCTGCTGTGGGGTCCCAATCCTGGCAGTACTGATAAGGCTTACTTCCTCAGGCAGCAGGGATATAGGTGGATAATGGGGAGGGATGCCTGATGACCATGAGGAGGGATTTCGCACTGGAGAACTGGTGGGAGTCCCTCCCAGATCAGAGCTGGGGCACTGAGGAAGCTCTGGGGGTGGGGAGGTAAGGCCTCCTAGGGCGATTAGCTTGGAGGGGTCATCTAGGGTGTCTGGAGTGGCTTCTTGGTGCCTTAAAGTGACATGACCCAGGCACATTCTATAACTATCCCTTAAGTCAGGATCCTCATAGAGGGCCATGAAAGCCTATACATAGGGGATTTCTCCCCATTTTCCTCCCCTTTTACAGAATAAATACAATTGTAACAGTATTATAGTGCAAAGAACCATTTTTAGAGAGACTAAAATGGTCTCTCTAGAACTAGAAATTTTGGGGGAGAACAATTTTCTTGGTCTCCCAATTTGTGTTGGTCCCAAATGGTGTTGCAATATAAAATTAATTTCCTTTCTTTAAGCTGTCTAATTTGAATTTGCTCCAATTGCCTAAAAAGCACCCTGGCATCAAGTCCTCCAGGAGTCCTCTGTAGAGGAAAACTACAGACAGAAGTTTTTCTAACTCTAGCGAGAGCCCAGTTATTTTTTTTCTTTCAAATTCTCATCTCCCTTTTTCCTCAAGAAAGGGCAGTTGCCACCAATCCCTGCAAAGAGGGCACGATTACAGTCAGCAAGGGTGCCGCAAAGCTGATTGTGAGATATGGGTGGACAGCAGAGTGATGACTGTATCCACTAGTAAATGGATGCGACGAGGTGTTTTCATAGGCAAGAAGTAGAGAAGGAGAAGGGAGAAGTGAAAACAGGGAGACAGAATTCTAGTACTCTGAATTCCACAAAAAGTTAAGAAATCATCTTGGTTTTGGGCAAAAGAAGGATTAGAAGAGGTTACCCAAAACGGGCGGTATGACAAAGGCTAACAAGGTGCCAAAAGCCAAAACCCCGGAGCATCTGGGTATTGGTCAATGAGAATGCCTCCAAACCAAATGCCAAAAACCCCCAGAGCATCTAGAGGGTGACCAACAGTGAACTCCAAAGGCACAAGATCGAACACAATTAGGACCACAGAACAATGTGACTCTCGTGTCCCAGAGTCAGCACAATGGGAGAACCTCTTAAAATAACAACAAAAAAGAAAGAATTCATAACAAACAAGGAAAGTGTCCTGCCGTACACGGAATAGAAACAATTGCCCAAATAAATAGCCAAGGCAAAAACTACAAATGCAACCACAAAATAAATGTCAGCATGCATTTTGGCACTAAAAGTGGAAAAGAAAAATGGCCAGTCCTTAGAAAGTAAAGAGAAAAGGTCTGAGAGAAAGGGCAGCAAGGCAGGTTACAAAAGACATGGCTGGCCAGGCATGCTGTCATCTGAGACCCCATTCCCATTTCCTGGTCCACTCTAAAAGGTAAAGGGAGAGAGAAGAGAGTGAAAGGGAAAGTAAATCAGTTAAAGGAAAGAGCATGATATTGAGGGGAAACAAAGGGGACATTCACCCATCTGTGGAGGCCAAATGGTGCCCGTTGGTCTTTAATTTGGGGTCTGGGTGAAAACCTCCCTCAGGTCCCTTCAGTTTGTTAGTCCCTTTGTGGTCACCAGGAAGGATGATGCAGGTGAACCCCAGAGCTGGAGCTCAGTCCAGTAAGGTTCCTGGCTTCACACTGGAAACAATTCAAGAGCAAGCTGCTGGAGCAAAGCGAAAGAAGTTTATTAGTCCCACAGAGGGCAGGAAAATGGATGCTTCATAGCAGCATAGTAGCAGCAGCTCTCATGGAATTTTGGCTTGCTATATTTATGGCTGTTCCTGGATGATATGCTAAATAAAGGGCAGGTTATTAATGAGTTTTCTGAAAAAGGGGTGGGAGTTCCTGGGAATAAGGGTTTCTCCCCATTTTAAACCATATAAGGTAACTTCCAGGAGTTGCCATGGCATTTGCAAAGTGTCATGGCACTGGCAGGAGTTTCTTTTGGCATGCTGATGCATTACAATTAATGTATAATGAGCAATGAAGGCAGCCAGAGGTCATTTTCATCACGGTCTTGGTTCTAGTTTTTTTTTTTTTTTTTCTGCATTCTGTTTTGATCAGATCCTGTTTTGATCAGCAGGGTCCAGTGCTTGGAGAACAAGTCCTACCTTACTATGAGTTGGGGACTACTCGCTCTGCTTAAAAGCGAAATTTTTAAAATTAGGAGAGGTTGCCTGTAATCCCAGCACTTTGGGAGACTGAGGCAGGCAGATCACGAGATCAGGAGATCGAGACCATCCTGGCTAACATGGTGAAACCTCGTCTCTGCTAAAAATACAAAAACTTAGCTGGGCATGGTGGTGGGCGCCTGTAGTCCCAGCTACTCGGGAGGCTAAGGCAGGAGAATGGCGTTAAACTAGGAGGCAGAGCTTAAAGTAAGCCGAGATCATGCCACTGCACTCCAGCCTGGGCAACAGAACGAGACTCCGTCTAATTAAAAAAAAAAAAAAATTAGGAGAGGCATCAAAGACTCATCAAACCAAGACTGACAACAAGCAGAAAGCAGGAAAGGGAAGGAAAAAAGGAATTGCTTTCTCAGGATATCCATTCAATATAATGTCCTGTCCCATGGGGGATTGTGACCCTGGCTTTATGAAGCAAGGGATGATGCGTAGGTATTGGGGAAAAAATAAGCCTTTTAATGGAGACTGGGTAGTATAGAAAGTTGCCAGATGGCCTGTTTGACTCATGGATTTTTTAGAGAATGGCCTATCATTCACAGCCCCTGCTAACTGGGTTGTAGGAACACCTAATTCATCAAATCTTAACCATTAAGATTTTATCTGGGAATAAGGAACTGACATTGAAGCCAGCCTGTGCTAGGTATTAAAATGAGAGTGTGGGCTTGGTTTAATTCTTGGCTTAGTTCTTGAATTCAGTTCCTGTATTTGGACCCTCATGGTGCCTGGCTAGACACATGGAGACCAGGAAAGAGGAAGTAAGACAGAATCACAGAGGGAATTATGGGTAGAAGTCAGGGTGGTATCCAGAGGCCTTCTCTATCAGTGAGACCTGGAGTGAGAGGGTAAAAGAAGGCTCTCCCCACATGAGAGAGAGGTGAGCCTTACTCAGTGAGACCAGGAGCCCACAGGTCTCCACAAATATCTCCCCATACAGGGTCTTCTGGGCCTCATCAAGTTGCTCCCTTTCCTCCCAGGTTGCAATCATGGCCAAGTACTTGAGGATCAACAACACCTGGAAAATCAAACAGAGATGGACACATTAGCCTTGTGGTTGTTGGATGAGATTAGAGCCTGCAGCCTGGTCACTGGTAAAGATGCAGAGATACCCAAGGCCTGAATCACCTAAGTGATTACTGAGCACCTCTAGTAAGCTGAGTTCTGTGCTGTGCTCATTATAGAGGCAGATGTTGCCTTTAGAACTAGTACAATTGATCCAAAGAGAAAAGCCTTCAATGGGGAAGACACTGGAGAATGACACACGGTTAGAACAAGCCCATAGGCACTGCAAGGTGTAGACAGTCAGTGCTCTAGTATGCCAGAGAATGGGGAAATAATGATTAAATTTCCAACAATAATAGCAGCAGTAGCATCTCAGCCTAACTGGTCCTCATTATGTGTTGGCACCTTGCTGAGGGCTTCACGGGTTGTGGTTAAGTGTTTGAAAGTCCTAGCTCTGGATCCAAACCTCCAGGCTTCAGTCCAGCTTCTAGAAACTCAGACCTGCAGAGTGCATGATCTTGGGGAGGTCACTTCATTCCTTTTAGCGTCAGCTTCCCCACTGATACAATAATAGTTCCTACTTCACCAGGTTGTTGTGAGAATTAAAATGTTTCAAAAGCAAACACTGGAGTGACTGGCTTATGTAAGGACTGTGTGTGTGTGTGTGTGTGTGTGTGTGTGTGTGTTGTGTTGTGGTGTGTGTGTTTCTCTTATTTGTAATCAGAAGACATTTTTTAGAACAGTTTCAGATTTACAGAGGAATTCAGCAAACACAGAGTTCACGTATTAGCACCCTCCCACACATACAGTATCACCCATTATTATTAATAGCTTACATTAGTATGGTACATTTGTTACAACTAATGAGCCAATCCTGATACATTATTAACAATTAAAGTCCATAGTTTATTCATATTTTCTTTGTATTTATCTTATGCAATTTTTCTATTTTATGATCCCATCTGGGATACCACAGTGAATTAATTACATCTTCATAGGATGATTTTAGCTGTGATGGTTTCCCAGACTTAGCTTATTTTTTTTTAAGATTTATTATATATACTTAAGTTGTACAACATGATCTTTTGGTATATTGATACATATAGATAGTGAAATGTTATCTATTCTTTTGCTACTTTTTCTTTTGCTTACTATAGTCAAGCAAATTAAAATATCCATCATTGCACATAGTTGCCCTTTCATTGTGTGTGGCAAGAGTATCTAAAATCCATACTTTTAGCAAAAATCCCAAAACACAATACGGTATTAACTATAGTCCTCATGTTGTACATTAGATCTCTAGACTTCTTCATCCTACATATCTTCTACTTTATATTCTTTGACTTACATCTCCCTATTTTCTTCTTTACTGAATTCAACATAGACTGGGGCAGCTACTGTGGAAAGCAGTTTGGAAGAAATTAAAAATAGAACTACCATAGGACCCAGCAATTCCTCTTCTGGGTATTTAGCCAAAGAAACGAAACCACCACCTTGTAAAGATCTCTACACTCCCATGTTCATATGCAAACAACTAAATTGTCTGTTGATGGACAAATAAACTGTGGTTTACACACACACACACACACACACACACAGAGAGAGAGAGAGAGAGAGACAGAGAGAAATATTACTCAATCTTAAAAAGAAAATCCTTCCATTTGCCACAACGTGGATGAACCTGAAGGACATTATGCTAAGTGAAATAAGCCAGGCACAGCAAGAAAAGTACTCCAAGATATCACTTAAATGTGGACTCTAAAAGAGGTAAGTCAAATAGAGAATAAAACAGAGATAGAGAATAAAACAGTGGTTACCAAGGGTGAAGCGTGGACATGGGGATATGTGGTGTTTGCTTGTTTTTGATGATCTTAACAGTTTTGAAGAGTATTGATCAGGGATATTGTAGGATGCCTTCTACTGGAACTTGTTAACGGTTTTTCCTCATGATTATAGGTTTTTCTCATGGGGTTATGGGTTCAGGAGAGGTAGTTGAGAGAAGAAGAATAGAGTACCATTTTCATCACATGATATTAAGGGTACATACCATCAACATGATTTATGACTACTGATGTTGAATGATCACCTGGTTGAAGCAGTGTTTGTCAGACTTCTCCACTGTAAAGTTAGTCTTTTCCCCAATTATCCATATTGTGCTCTTGGAAAGGAAGTCACTATGCGCAGTCCACATTTAAGGAGTGTGAGGTATACTCCTATCTACCTAATTTACTTGGAATTCTTCAGCACAGAAGACTTGTCTCTTCTTCCCCACTGATTAACTTATTTGATCATTTATTTTTATCAGTATGTACTCATATACTTTTATATTTTATACTTTGGATTATAATGCAATACATATGTTAATATACTTTGGCTCTGTGTCCCCACCCAAATCTCATCTCAAATTGTAATCCCCACGTGTTGCGGGGAGGGGCTTGGTGGAAGGTAATTGAATCATGGGGCAAACTTCCCCCTTGCTATTCTCGTGACAGTGAGTGACTTCTGATGAAATCTGGTTGTTTGAAAGAGTGTGGCTCTTCTCCCTACGCTCTCTCTCTCCTGCCAACATGTAAACCATGCTTTGCTTCCCTTTTGCCTTCCACCATGATTTTAAGTTACCCGAGGCCTCCCCAACCATGTGGAACTATGAGTCAGTTAAACCTCTTGTCTTTATAAATTACCAATCTCAGGTAGTTCTTTATAGCAGTGTGAAAATGGACTAATACAATGTATAGATACATACTTATGTATCTATACATTATACTATACACACAAACACACATTTATTTTTCTCAAACGACTCTATTTTTGGCCATTGGGAGCCCTTTCGGTTGGCTCCTGTGTCCCTTTGATATGCCCCCATCATTGTGGTTTTCTTTATTTATTTGCAGCACTTCCTTATTTTCTGGCATTACTAGTTGCTCCAAGCTCATGTTGTGTATTTTCTTTCCCAGTCCTAGAATCAGCCATTTCTCCAAGGGACCCTGGTTTATTTTATATTGTGGGATCTGGCCAGGAGCTCGCAATGCAATGGGGCTCTTTGTTTGTTCCCAGGTGGATCAGCAGGTCAAGAAATAAAAGGCACACACAAGATAGTGAAAGCTGGGTCCAGGGGATCACCACCTTCTGGTCCTGCGATGCCACCAATGCACTGGATATACCAGCATTTATTATTAAGTTTAGTCAGGGTGGGGGTAGGTTAGTGAGGAATTTAGGATCATTTGATTATGAGGTGAGATGGTCACATGGGGATGAACATAACATAATGTCGGTATGCAGAAGTACAGTATACAGAGATAAGAATTTACAATATAGTGTGTGCATCAGCAATTTCTAACAGAGCCTTAAAACAGAAACACAGTCTATCCATAACCTATGTTTAGTAAGATACTAATCAGTAGTAATAATTGCAGCAAAAGCTGGTTGCAAACAATCAACAGAAGCAGGATGTGAAACCAGACAACCAGTTAGACCACACATTCTCAGAAGGGAGTATGTCTTAACCCTAAAGAGTCCTAGAAGAGCCATGGCAAGATAAGGGTGTTTATAGCCGTATCTCATCCATATGAACAGGTGCCCCTCGTGCATCTGTTTATAGGCTCTCCACAAGGGTCACATCTCATTCCCAGAGCTATGAACATCTGCTTTGCTGGAATAGGAATCTTGGTGATGTGAAACCTCCCTGACTCCACGTCCATTTTTAGGCTCTCTGCAGGGGGAAGCACATCACATGCTGTTGGCTAATTCTGGCAGCCCAACCTTGCATTGTCTTTACACAATCCTGCATGCAATTTTGTTTTTACAATAATCAGGAGCATTTCATCTTTTATTCCGTAGCAATAGTTTCAGTGGGTCTCCCTACAATTTTATTAGATAAATGCATTACAATCAAGATTTAGGCATCAGATGTGCTCATTGCTACTGGGGTACAATTTCTTTGAGGTCTTCTCGGCGACAGAGCAAAGAAATGTATGTGTATATACTAACCATGTATATGCCATCTGTAGCTATATTAACTTAAACATGTATTCTTACTGATGATTCCAACTCTAATCTGGTACCACATAGATCATTCTAGCATCCTCCCCTTGCTAATCTGTAAATTCCTACTCCAACAGTGAAAACCTGGCTCCCACTGTCCAGCATCCATTTATTTAATAGTTCAATTCCAGTATACATGTATAGCAGTATCAGAATTGTTAATCTGTACCCTCATTTGAAAAACTTTATCAACTAGTGTACACTGCATATTTGTAATTTATTTTGCCTTTAGTCTTACAGACTCCATTCATTTCTAAAGTTACTTAGGTCAGCACCTTTCCCTCTACTCCCTCTGTGAAGTTGCCTCATACATTTGTAATACAGATAGATTCTCGTGTGACAGCCTAAATTATTTTCTGGGATCCCCTCAACGTCTGAATTTATTACATTAATTTGCATGCATTAAGATTCACTCTGTGTTGGGCAGGTCTATGAGTTCTGACAAATGCAAACAGTATCATAGGGAGTAGCCTCATGGTGATAAAAATTCCTTGAATTTCACCCATTCAACCCTCCCCCAAACTCCTGGCAACTATTGATCTTCTTACTGTATCTACAGTTTGTCTTTTCCAGAATGTCACATAATTGGAATCATAGCACTATACATAGCACTATTTTTTTTTGGAACAGGGTCTCACTCTGTCACCCAGGCTGGAGTTGCAGTGGCATGATCTCAGCTCACTGCAACCTCCACCTCCCAGGCTCAAGTGATCCTCCGACCTCAGCCTCCTGAGTAGCTGGGACCACAGGCATGCACCACCCCATCCTCCTAATTTTTGTGTTTTTGGTAGAGACGGGGTTTTGCCACGTTGCCCAGGCCAGTCTTGAAGTCCAGAGCCCCAGTGATCCTCTCACAGAGCTCAAGTGATCCTCTCGCTTCCGCTTCCCAAAGTGCTGGGATTACCAGTGTGAGCCACCATGCCCAGCCTCATACTATACATAGCATTTTCAGACTGGCTTATTTCACTTAGCAATATGTGTGTAAGAATTCTCTGTCTTTTGGTGCCTTGATAGCCCATTTTGTTTTATCGCTGAATTATATTCCATTGTGTGGATGTGCAGCCAGTTTTTATTTCCTTTTTATCCTTTTATCCATTCACATACAGAATGACATTTTGGTTGCTTTCAGTTTGGGGAAATTATGAATAAATTGGCAATCATCATCCATATGCAAGTTTCTCCGTGATCTTAAGTTCAAAATACAAAGCCCTAATCCCAATGTGACTATATTTGGAGAAAGGGCCTTTAAGGAGCTAATTAAGGTTAAATGAAATCATAAGTGTGGTGTTCTAACCTGCTAGGACTCATGTCCATATAAGAAAAGGAAGAGACATCAAAGATTGAGGCCTACCCGTTTACTTTCTCTTCCCTGTCTACCCTACAGAACCATGTGAAGTCACAGCAAGAAGGCAACTATCTGCAAGCCAGAAAAAGAGGATGGAGGGCCAAAAGAACAGAGCCACTGTTATCTACTGAACTGGGGGAGACACAATTCAGTTGGTAACAATGGCTATACTACTTTGCATTCCCAGTATCAATTATAGAGTTCCTTCACTCTACATACTTGTCAGCATTTGGTATTGTCAATTTTTAAGATCTTAGCCACTTTAATAGATGTGTAGGCTAATGTCTTGTTAATGTCTTCATTGTATTCCCTAATGACATATGATGTGCATCTTTACATATTTATTTGCCCTTTGTATATCTTCTCTGGTATTTGTTCAGATCTTTTGACCACGCCTTGGGTTGTTTTGTTTTCTCACTGGTGAGTTTAAGTGTTCACTTCACATATTTTGATGCTCTGTTATGTACATAAACATTAAGGATTATTATATCTTCTTGGAGAATTGACCACTTTATCATTATGTACTGCCCCTCTTTACCCCTGAAATTTTCCTTGCTCTGAAGTCTGATACTAATATAGTTACTCTTGCTTTAGTTTTTATTTTTATTTTTTGAGACAGAGTATCACTCTGTCACCCAGGCTGGTTGTGCAGTGGCACAATCTCAGCTCACTGCAAGCTCCTCCTCCCAGGTTCACGCCATTCTCCTGCCTCAGCCTCCCCAGCAGCTGGGAATATAGATGCATGCCGCTACGCCTGGCTAATTTTTTTTTTTTTTTTTTGTATTTTTAGTAGAAATGGGGTTTCACCATGATAGCCACGATGGTCTTGATCTCCTGACCTTGTGATCCACCCACCTCGACCTCCCAAAGTGCTGGGATTGCAGGTGTGAGCCACCGCACCCGGCCTACTCCTGCTTTTTTTTTTTGATTAATGTTAGCAAGGCATATCTTTCTCTGCCCCTTAACTTTTAACCTACCAGTATCTTTATATTTAAAGTGAATTTCTTGAAGATTGTTGGGTCTTATTTTTTATTCAATCTGATAGTTCATATCTTTAATTTGTACTAAGTTTCTACTTACATATCTTCAAGCTCATTGATTCTTTTCTCCACTATCTCCAGTCTACTGATGAGCCTTTCAAAGGCATTCATTTATGTTAACAATGTTTTTTATTTCTAGCATTTCCTTTTTTTTTTTTTTTTTTTTGAGACAGAGTGTTGCTCTGTCACCCAGACCGCAGTGCAGTGGCGCGATCTTGGCTCACTGCAAACTCTGTCTCCCAGGTCCAAGCAATTCTCCTGCCTCAGCCTCCGGAGCAGCTGGGATGACAGGCATGCACCACTGCGCCCTACTAATTTTGCGCTTTTAGTAGAGATGGGGTTGGCCAGGCTGGTCTTGCACTCCTGACCTCAAGTGATCTGCCTGCCTCAGCCTCCTAAAGTGCTGGGATTACAGGCGTAAGCCACCACACACCTGGCTTCTAGCATTTCCTTTTGAGCTTTTCTTAGCAGTTCTACTTATATTACCCACCTGTTCTTAAATGTTGTTTACCTTTTTCCAATAGAGCCCTAAATAGAGCACTTGATGTATATTAATCAGTTATTTTGACCCAATGTGTTTTTGCTACTTTTATCAATCCTTCCACATCTGTGCGGTAAACATGAGCACCTTCTCCATATCACAGTCAGTGATCTGAGGACGTTGTTGTTGTCCAGAGTATCTTAATCTAACAAGCAAGGGCAGGATTTGAACGCAGGTCTCTCTGGTCCATGGTGTATGTGGGTAAACCTCATACCCTTCCACTATCACAGTAACAAGGATGTGAAGCATTTCTAATATCTGTTGCTCCTAAATTCATTTAATCCATCCCTGAAGATACTTCTGTGTCCATGGACAAAGAATTTTCCATTTTTGCTGCATTCATAAGGCCTTTCTCCAGTGTGCATTCTTTGTTGTTCAGTAAAACTGGAACTTTGGCTAAAGGATTTCCCGTGTTCCCTGCACTAATAAGGTCTTTCTCCAATGTGAATTGACTGGTGAGGAACGAGTCCATATTTGCAGCTGAAGGTTTTCCCTACATTCACAGAACTCATAAGTCCTTTCCCCGACGTGGACTCTTTGGTGTTTGACAAGTGAGGGTTTGTATGTGATAGCTTTCACATATGTCATACACTCATAAAGCCCTTCTCCACTGTGGACTCTTTGGTGCTGAACAAGTGTGTGTTTGCAGTTCATGGATTTCCTGAATTCGCTGCACTTCTCATGACTTTTTCACTGTGAATGGCTGCCCCACACTCCGTGGTGCTGTGTGGCTTTTCCTGTTATGTGTGGCCTGGTGCTGGAGAAGTCCTGAGCCAACCAGAAAGTACCTTCCAACCTTCTCAAAGGTAAAGGACTTCTTTGGCACAAGAAATCTGCAGCCGTTCACGAACAAGCTCCTATCTACATCTCTTTACTGAAAGGATCATCTCCCACATGCCCCTAAGTGTACGATTTCTTCCTGGGATATTTTCCCCTGTCCTCAGCAAAAGGCAAAATGTCTTTCAAGATCAAGACATACATATCACAGAAGTGGGCTTTCTGAGGAAAGGGCCTCGGGGGGCTCTGACCTGTGACAATTCTTTTACAGAAAATATCAGCCGAGAAGGTGCTTCCTCATCTTTCACTTCACGCCAATAACCTGAAAGCAATGACATGCCAGTGAAGTGCACATGGACTTTGGTGAGAAGGGGCACTGCCATCACAAATGTGTATCTGCACACCAATGCATGAGTCTGTGTGAGTTCCCAGGACTGTTTTCAGGAGGAGAGAGTTTGGGTCGGATTGAGGAAGCAGCTGTTATGAACTCATAGTTTTCAAAAGGTCACAGCATGGGGGAAGCCTCACTAGGCAAAGGACACAAGGATGAGGTGCAGCACAAAGAGGAGAGGTGGGGTCTACAACTCCCCCCTCTGCCAATGGTTTTTGGTACTTATCTTTGCTGATGACACGAGAGGTGTGCAGAAAGGTATGTCCAGGCCCAAGAAAATCCAACTGCAACAGAGTGGCTCACGTTCAAAGACTACTTAAGAATATGTGTGCATCTCATAACACAGTATGTGTGGGCCAGTGTTGGAGAACACTTTGAGAGGGAGCAGTGGACAGCACTGGGTAAAATGTGCAATACAGAGATTTGGGGATTAGCCCTGGGACAAAAGTCTGACTAGAAATGGCAAGCTGCTAGTGTCAAGAATGGAAAAAGAAAGGTAGAAATGAGGTGTGACCACTGGCATTGGCGCCAAAATAGTAGTGGGAACAGGCCTGGTTCATGGTATGATTTGAACACAGCTCTGATGTCATGCCCTCTCACCTGCCACTTAATAGGGCCCCAGCTGAGAACAGTACTCTTCCCCCAGCTGAGAATAGTACCTGGATGATGCAAGAACTAAAGGAAAAGACTGAAGGGAGGAGCCAGCACTGGCCCAGGGCAACTTGGAGCAACAGACTACAGGTAAGAAAACCAAATGTCACAAAAACAACCTCAGAGGAGGACATAAATAGTGACCGTGTCAGTAACTGCAATTCCTGGCATAGGAAGACATGGGGATATATTAACTAGAGAAAGAGGGGAGAACCTGGGGCAGAGACGTCACCTGGCCAGGGAAAGGGAAAAGTGGGCTTAAAACGGCTGACGGTAAGACTCCTGATCCCCTTCCAAGTAAGGCTTTGGGGCAGCAGGTATTGAGGCTGGTTGGGAAGAGGATAGGACAGTACAATGGCTCAGCCCCACCAACCAGTGAACCTACCCAGGAAACTGAGGAAAGAAGTAGAGTCCATTGTCCTAATGTGAGAAGGATGGATCCGTCCTTGGGGAAAAGGAAAGGCAGAGTCTAGTCTAAAGCATCTGGGTGGGTGTGAGGGTCTCACCTATAGAAGTGAAAAGTTCTCCAGCATCACATTGCAGTATAGGAGTTTCTGAACATCATCAAGGAGACTCCATTCCTCCCAGGAGAAGTGCACGGCCACTTCCTCAAAGGTCACACTGCTCTGCTGTGATAGGGATGGATGAAACCATAAACAGCCTCTCTCTTGAGGACCCCCAGTGCATCTTTCTATAAATCCACCCCATATTCATACTCCTCCCAAGCTCCACAACCCAGAGGATATATCAGACCTTGGTGTCATTTGTGCTTGCTCCCTCCTATCACCCATTAATCACTGTGTCTGTGCTCAACAAGAAGCAGCAGGTGGGCAGATAGACACCATTTAAGTTCCAGGCCTGCCACACCGGGCCCCACACCCTCTTGCCAAGAAATTACCAGGAAGTCCCCTAGATGGTACCTTCCAAACACAACCAAACTTGGGCTCACTCTTCATCCTTAAGTCCCCAATGCCAAGGCCCTAGGGCACACTCCCTCTCCATGTGCACATCATTCTTTAGGCTGTACCTCTCTCATATCTCCAGATCCCATGGATATTGCTATCTTCCTGTCCCAAACTATAGATCCCTCCCTAGCCTCCCCACATGCTACTCACCACATGGCAACAAGAATGTGCCTGGCAATTCAAACAGAATCTAGTACTTCCCCAGACCTCCAATGGCTTTCACCGCCAGGGGCAACCCTTAATCCTGCTATGAAAGCTCTTCTGGCTCTGTTTCATTAATCTCAGTCATCCAGAAAAATATGCAGGTTTTAGATACCTCCCCGCAAACCGCTGCCCTCCTAGTGCCTCTACCAGACAACTACATTTGCCCCTGTACTAATCCACTAGCTTGGTGAGTCTGTAGAGCTGTGAAGTAAAGGCCCTGGCCTCAGTATCATCTTTCTTCAATTACTCCTATGCTTCTGTATCCACATGAATGTCTATTCTTCCCTTAGAAGCCCTGGCCTCCTGCCAGACCCTCATTTCCCCAAACCTGCCCTTCAGGCTCAGTTCTCTCCCTTCAGATGTGCCTGTGATGCCCATAACACCCAACCAGGTGCTCAAGCAAGAGATCTAGTCCTCGGCCCTCACTCTCTCCTTCTTGGCCAGCTGAAAGCTGAAGATCATGACCTGAATATTTCTTCTTCTAAATGTGATGCACAGCTTCACCTCAAGTCTACAAAGTGGCCACCACCTTCTGGAGGTCTCTATTCTGAATGACTCCCTAGAGTTCCAGACCTTTGTGTCTACGAGTCCACTTGATGTCTTCACTCAGTGTTCTCTGAAATATCTCACTCTTCACATGGCCAAAACAAAACTCACATATACCCACTGAAAATTACTTTTACTACTAACTTCCCCTTCATTCCTGTGGAGTCTTAATTAGGCAAAAGGAGTCAGGCTGGTGGGACTAGGAGAAACCAAAAAGAGAAAGCAGATAAGCTCTAAGTCTACCTTTCTTCATGGTCCAGGACACACAGCCCTCCTGCACAAATAACTCACAATCTTCCGTGCCCAACTATCACCAGACACTTGCATGCTAGCTCACTGCAACCATAGCGTTATCAGTATTACACAAAACCTTCTTCAGCACACAGCATAAACACTATCCTATAGAATCTCAAGCAAACCTTTGTTTCTTGGCAGTCAGCTTCTCTTCTGCTGATCCTGCCTATTCCCTCCCTGGCAACGTATCTTCCTACTTTCTCTAATAAATCTGCCTTTATTTACCTACAACTGTCTTGGTAAGTTCTTTTACTCCCACACCACTGGCCCAGATAGTCACTGCTCACCTATGACACTTCCTTCCAAAACTCTGGAGTAATCCCTAAGTGCTACCTTTTTCTTTTTCTTTTTTTTTTTTTTTTTTGAGATAGGAGTCTCAATCTGTTGCCAGGCTGGAGTGCAGCGGCACAATCTCGGCCCGCTGCAACCTCTGCCTCCTGGGTTCAAGCAATTCTCCTGCCTCAGCCTCCCGAGTACCTGGGACTACAGGCATGTGCCACCACACCCAGCTAATTTTTATATGTTTAGTAGAGACAGGGTTTCACCATGTTGGCCAGGATGGCCTCAATCTCTTGACCTTGTGATCCACCTGCCTTGGCCTTCCAAAGTTCTAGAACTACAGGCATGAACTACCGTGTCTAGCTGCTGCCTTTTTTTCTCTCACCCTCAACATTAGAAAATCCGGCATTCAGCCCTATTTTAAAAAAAGATCTGGAATCCGGATACCACCAACACTTACCTAGACTATTGCAGTAGCCTCATCCCTGATCTTTCTGCTTCCTCCCTCACTCTCAAAATGTGTTCAGTCTGCAGCCAGAGGGAGCCTATTAAGACCTGAGTCATGTCACCTCATTGTTCCCATGCCATTGCTCCCATCATCTCCAGAAACCACCCAACTTCCCAGATTGCCATTCCAGATCTGGCCCCTACTCTCCTGCTAGCGACAAAGAGAGGAGATCTGTGATTCTCTGAACACTCCCTTCTAATCCTTACCTTCAAGCATTTGGAGATGGTGGTACCTGTGCTTAGGATAACCTTCCACACCTCATTCTATCAGTTGCTAGATATACACAAGGAACTATTATGTATACTCCCTCTGGCCCAGGACCCTGGGCTTGGGGTTTCTCAAGCATCCCCAGGCTCAAGGGCTAGAAGAGCCACACACAGGCTGAGTCTCAAGGCACCACAATCCCATAGACACGTGGATGGAAGGTTGGGACCAGTGAGGGCTCACTCACCTGTGTATGATCCATAAGCACTTCTGTGGCCACAGGAACCTGTGGGAAGAGGTAGACCTCGAGAAGCAGGCAACTATGGGAGGGCTCCATGGGCTTAGGCCTCTCTTGAACATCCGCCCAGTGGTGGAAACACTGGACTGACGGTACAATCTCTGTATTTTAGTCCTCAATAATGCCTTTTACCTGTTTTTAACTTTGAACAAGTACTCAATCTCCCTGTACCTCACTGTCCTCCTTGCGCCTCATCCAGTCTTCTTCCTCCAAGCAACTTTTGGGAAACTTTAAAACCCTTAACTTAGACTGTGTTCCTCCTCTGTTCGCAACCCTGCATGGCTCCAAGCACCATCAGAAAGTGAAACCGTGCCCCAGGGGTAGAGAATTTGTTAACCAGCAAAATTTCCTGAGCTTGTTTTGCAGAACAGTGGAGAAGTAAATCATTTGTTACAGTCCCCTCTGTTTGCAATAAAGTTGGCTGATGAGCTGAGACTGATTGGGACCAATATGGCTGACTGGAGTCCGCACAGTCCGACTTACTCATCAGATGAGTGACCTTTTGAGGTTAGAGGACTGAAAACACCTCCAGATCATGCTACCACCATTTTCTGAACATATGACCCGTAAAGCAGCATGTAGGGGCAACAGTGCATGCCCAAGGGACTCTCCAAACCTCTTTTTCTTCCAGCCAATCACTGTCCAGCCCAAAACCCCACCGCAAAATCTCTCCCTCATGTGTATGGCGGCCAAGCTAGTACGAGGAGACAGACTGGCCTCCTGTCTCCTTGACTCTTAATAAACCTTTATTGCTGCAAAAACCCAGTGCTTTGGTGTTTGGGTTTCTGGTGTTTGGCTTTCCTTTGTATATGGGCAAACGGGCCCAGTTTGGTTCTGTGACAAATCAAGGTACACCTTCTTGTCACTGTGGGTGTGACTTCTCTTCACACTCTACTCTGTGTACACACAGCCCCCAGGCCAGCCCAGTTGCCCCTCCAAGCCTTTGCACATCCTGATCCCTCAGTCTGTAACAATCTTCTGTGACTCACCACACTGCCTTTCAGAAATGGCTTCATCACCCATGAGCTCTCCCGTTTCCCCCAAGCCTAAACACCAGGGCCTAGACTGAAGTGACCTGAACAGGCTCTCATAATGTGGGGCTTAAGTTTTGAAAGTAGGAGTCGGGCGGGTGAGGGCCCAAGGGACACAGCACCAACTTGAAGCCACAGTGATGCGAGCCTGTGGGTGAATGGTGCCAGAAACTGCAGGTGACTAGGATGGGGACAGCCACATGGCAGCCTCCAGCCCAGCACTGACACGAGATCACAATGGGTGGCACCTTGGCCTAGCTTCAGAGCTTCAGTCTTACCTCTGTGTGCTAGGGACAAGGCTTCCTGTTGCCTTCGCCTCCTTTTTCCTCAGACCTGACCCAGTCCTCCGCAGTTTCTGAAAGGGTGAAACAGCCGCAAGGCAGCCAAAATGACTGCCACAAAGCAAGACAGGAAACCCTGCCCCCATCTTCACCCCTAAACCCGGAATCACCCATCTTTCTGTGCTTTCATTGGATAAGCGCTGCTGCCACTCAGCAGAGCATTCTGGGTAAGGGTGACATAGATCTCACACCTCCATGCCGTGAAGAGCTTTCCCCCTGCAGCCACACCCTCTTGAATAACCCTCATTCTCAGGCTCCGAGGTGGGGAAGTAGCTATATCTCTGGACGTATCCAGCAATGATCACCAAAGTTTTGAGACATTATTTCAGACTCTGTGAAGCTCAGCATGCTCCCAGGGCCATATTTCTGATGTTCCCAAAGATTACAAATCCAAATGGAATGATCATTCCGTAGTGTTACTGACACCCAAAGTATGGCCACGCATAGCTGGAAACTAATTACCTTACTGATCTTCAAGTGACTGTGGCCTGAACAGTTAGAGTCAGTTCTGTGAATTTCCGTATGCTCCGTTAGGGAGAAGAGAAAAAAGCCTCCAGATAGGGCCACGATAGGGAAGGCAGAAGAGTGATATTGGGCTGCCCAGAATCAAGTGGACAGGGGTGGCGCTAAAATTTTCTGGTTTTCTTGGGGAGTTGCCCAGCAAGATCCTCTGCTCTCCAACCTTTAGAGTGAGAATCTGCTGGAGAAGCCATGGGTGGAAATCTCCCAGGTTAGTGAAACCACTCCTATAAACTTTAAAAACTGTATCAGGGAAGAAGGGAGAAACGAAAATAAGCCAAGGTTGCAGCACATTCAACATTAATCATTCCATCATCTTGCTCTCTGACCCACTTTCTTATAGTTGTTTTGTGCTGATTGTCTTCAAACAATGTGGGTTCAACCTTTTGGATTCCTGGGCCACATTGGAAGAAGAATTGTCTTGGGCAACATGTAAAATACACCAACACTAATGATAGCCTATGAGCAAAAAAAAAAAAAAAAAAAAAAAAAAAGGAAAAAGGTCTTTGCACGATTTTCGTGATATCTGCCACCATAGATAAGCTAAAAATTCCTTGCATTCAAAGACTCAGACACCGGTGAACCCTGTTACAAGATTATAATTCCCCTTAACTACTCCATAGATAACAACTTGAACATTAAGAAACATTAAGTTTTCCCCTTTGAGATATTCCTTGAGGTCCTGCATACCAATGAAGCTACTGACTCAGCTGGTCTGAAGGATGCCACAGGAGCTGACTCACCAAAGAATGCAATTTCCACATCCTGATGATTTTGTCTCCCTAACCCCAACCAATCAGTGGCCCCAATTCTCCAGCCCCTTGCACTCCACGGTCTTAAAAATCCCAGCCCAGAACTTCTAGGGAGGTGGATTTGAGAGTCTCCTCCCATCTCCTTTCCTGGTGCCCTGTAATTGATAAACTCTTTCTCTGCTGCAAATGCTGTCGTCTCAGGGTAATGGGGCTGTAACTGCCCAGCAAGCACATGAAAACCTCTTTGTCCTATAACACTAGTGAGCCTGCAAGTTCATGGCAGCTGCTTCCAAAAGTTCTCCTTGGCCGAGAGAGTACACAGCCTGTGAAGGGAATAGTGGAAACCCAACCTATGGAGTGAAAGATGAAGACTTAGTCCTCTGGGCTGAGATCCTGAATGACTTCCTGAGTAAATGGTAGGGACTAGACTTTTGGGCAGGAAGTGGGGGGCTCAAGTCCAGCCTGGGTCAGCACCAGATCTCTGCAGTGTTGTGGATAGACATGCATTGGTGAGAGCATAGGGGCCCCTGGGCTATACCCTGAGCATAGGGCTATGCCTTGAGCATAGGGCTACCTGGGCCACCCTGCCCTCACTGTGGGCTGCCATCAGTTGTCTGGGCATGTGTAGTCATCAAGGGTGTTGTATCTCTCCTCACCACCATTTCCAGCCAGACTCACACTTCTTCTCTTTCTTTCTCTCTCACGGTCCCCTATGAGGTGTGACCTCAGATCAGATGTGGATAGAACCTAATGGTCAACACCAGAGTCATATAACTCCCCATTTTGCATGTGCTTTCTTTAAACTAGCCAATTCACAACCCCCACAAGAAAGCATAGGGATAATGGACCTGATAGGGTTTGGATTTGTGTCCCTCCCTGACCAAATCTCATGTCAAATTGTAATCCCCAGTGTTGGAGGAGGGGCCTGGTGGGAGGTGATTGGATCATGTGTTGGGGGGAACTTCCCCCTTGCTGTTGTGAGTGCTCATGAGACCTGGTTGTTTCAAAGTGTATGGCACCTTCCCCTTTGCTCTCTTCCTCCTTTTCCAGCAATGTAAGGCAGACCTGCTTCCTCTCCACCTCCTGCCATGATTGTAAGTTTCCGGAGGCCTTCCAGCCATGCTTCCTGTACAGCTACAGAACTGTGGGTCAATGAAACCTCTTTTCTTTATAAATTACCTAATCTCAGGTAGTTCTTTAAAGCAATGTAAGAATGGACTAATACATGACCTTAAGGCCCATGCACCTTGGCAGAGGTCTAATCCCACAGGTCCTTCTCCCCTCGACCACCCCCTCCCCACCCCCTGCACCTGGTAGTTGAGCTCCTTTTGCCTCCAGACATCCTGTTGCCTCGCCCTCCCCTGCCATTGGCAAACCTAATGTTTCTGGGACTTGTGCATAATAAATTTATTCTGTTTCATGCGTCCTGGTTTCACTTCCTCATTGTGTCTCACCTGACACACACCTGAATGTAACTTCCACCTGGTCAGGGTTCTCCTAGAGAGTGGCTATCTTGGCCAATAGCCACTCCAACAGAGGGATCTCAAGACCAAATAGAAATAAACCATAACAAAAATCATAACAGAGGTAAAGATGTTGGATCTGTAATGTCTACTAGACATCTAAAAATAGGTCACAAATACAATATTCTTTCCCTTTTAAATTTTTTTATTTCTACACAAATACAAAGAGAAGACAAGAAGAAATACAATATTAGATATACGACCATGGAGTTTGGAAGACAAGCCTGGGATGGAGATATACATATAATTTTTGGGCTTGTAGTGGTATTTGCAGCCATGACCTTGGATGAGATCACCAATAGAATATTTGTAGATTGAGAAATAGATCAATTTGGAGGGAATTGGTATTTATGCATGGCGTCTACTATCTCTACTAAAAATACAAAAATTAGCCATATACAGTGGCACACACCTGTAATCCCAGCTACTCAGGAGGCTGAGGCATGAGAATTGTTTGAACCAGGAGGCAGAGGTCAGTGAGCCGAGATCATGCCACTTCACTCTAGTCTGGGCAACTGTGTCTCAAAAAAAAAAAAAAAGATTCTATCTCCAAATGTGGTCACATTCTGAGGTGCTGGGGGCTAGGACTTCAACATATACATTTTGGGGAGACACAATTCATTTCCTAGCATTAGGAAATATAGCATACATATAGAAAATTATTATTTATGTAGATTTTAATAAATTTTTCTTAAGTTGATACTGATGTAACTACCACTGAAGGCAATACAGAGTATTAGTGTGCTCAGAGTCCTGAGTGCTCTGTCTGGATCACAATGTGCTCCTCCCTCAACACTCAGATGAATTCAACATCCCGATTTTTAAAATCAGTATTATCTTTTTAAATAGTTTTTTCTATTGTGTATGAATCTCCAAACTATAGTTTATATGTGGCTGTTACTGACCTTTACATGAGTGGAATAATATGTGCCCTGTTTGGTTTGATATCTTCCACAAAATAAATGTAAGATTAACTCAGGGTATTCCATGTATCCATGTATCTCTGTAACATCCATTTTCATTGCCATTGAAGGAACAATTTATCTGTCCAATCTTTTGCTGATGTGCCTTTGTATTGCTTTCAGTTATTTGCAATAATGATGCTGCTGTGAAAGTTTTTGTCCATATATTCTGATGTACATAAGAATGGCTTTCGTTTTTCACACTTTTCTTTAGCATCTCTCGGGAAGATATAAATATCTTAAATGTTTATGTTTTAATAGCAGAATTTCAACAGGCAAATACTGACCAAACTTAAAGATAACAGTCAAATTACAATCACAATTGGAGATATTAACACTTCTTTCTCACTTCTTGTTAGAACAAGCAGGCAAAAAACAAGAGTGCAAAAGATTTATCTTGATTTAATGGCATTTGTATAACACTATATCCAACATTATTTGAACACACGTTCTTTTTCTAGTGAATATGGAATGTTCATGAGGGCAAACATACACTGGGTCAAAAAATAAGTCTCAAGAAATTTCAAAAAGATTCAACACATACAGTGTATTTTCTCTGACCACAATAAAATTAAAGTAGTAATAAATAACTGAGATATCTAGAAAGTCTTCACATATTTAGAAATAAAGCAAAATGTACCTTTATATAACCAATGGGTCAAAGAAGAAATGACAAGGAGCATTAGAAGTATTTTGAACTGAATAGTAATTAAAACATGACAAATAAAAACTTGTGGAATGCAGTCAAAACAGTGCCTAACGTAATATTGCAACTTTAAGTGTTTATATTTAAAAATAAAAATATCTAAAAATAATGATTGAATTTTAAATCCTAAAATTAGACAAATAGAAAAATGGGCTAAATTCAAAGTAGAAATAAATAGTAATCATAAGAGTAGAAATGAAAAGTATGTAATAGAGAAGATTAACAAAGCTAAATATGGATTTTTAAAAGAGATTAATAAAATTGATAAATGTCTGCCAAAACTGATCAAGAAATAAGGGAAAATTTAAATTACTAATAGCAGAGAAAAAAGCACTGCCACAGATCTGGCAGACAATGAAACGATAATAAGTGATTACTAACATCTTTCCAGGAAAGAACTTGTAGGTACAAATAATTTTCCTGGTGAATAATGTCAAACATATACAGAAAACATTTTACCAGTGCCACACAAACTCTCAGAAAATAGAGAAGGAGGAAACTTTTCCTAATTCATTCTATGAGACTAGCATTACCATAACACCAGAAAATAGTAATAAAAATGTACAGATTAATATCCCTCACAGACATAGATATGAACATCTTTAGCACCACTTCAGGAAATCAAATCTAACCAAATACAAAAGGTTGTTCTAGCATGACCAAATGGAGTTTGTTCCTGGAATTCAAGGTTGGTTTAATATTTAAAGTCAATCAATGTAATTTACCATACTAAGAGAATAAAGGAGAAAAGCCAGGTAAATATCTCAGAGAGGTGGGAAAAGTGATTGACAAGATTTAATTAACATCCTTTTCAAAAAACAATATCTCAGCAAAGTAGGAATTGAAGGAAATTTCTTTTGTCTCAAGGCAAAAGCAGAGCTATGAAATAATCATAAGGAATTATGCCTTGAGACACACAGCTTTTATACTAGAGTGGATCCTGCAACTGATGAGCAATTTGTGTTCTTGCATCTGGGAGTAGATAGGTTATAGACAGTTGTGTGGTTTGCTGCAAGGCTCAGTGAGAAGACAAATGCCTAATGGCGTTCTGCTGACAATTGTTGATCTCTGTCCCAGATCTTTTAAGGAGACTGGAGCCCAGTGTGGCCTGTGGGTCCCTTATGAGTTGAACTTTTATACCTCCCTGTAGGCAGTGGCTGTACTTATTACAGATGTGCATGGTGCTAAGTACTCTGAGAACTATAAAAATGATAATACTTGATGCACATGTGATGAGGAGGCACCACAGTCAGGTGGTTAATGCATGAGCTCTGGAATCAGACAGAATGGGTTCAGATCTTGGCTTCTCCACGACCTTATGACTGACCTGAGAAAGGTTCTAAAGTTGCAAAAGGAAGTGAAACCAAATTTGCCAAAGGAATTTAAGAGAAACCTGTCTGCCAGGAAGAGATGTTGTGGAGTATGGGATCTGGGCAGGAAGGCACTCTGCCTCCACCTCAGAACACTTTGCATCCCAGGTGATGCTGAGGACTCAGGCCTTTCCAAGGTGGCCACAAAGAAGGCTCATTTTGCTTCAGGGTTTGGAAAGGTGATAGACAGATCCTGTTTTGTTGTTTTTTTTTAATTTTAAAAAACGGTATCCCCAGACTATATCTACCAGCATGGAGGTGGGGTAGGGTATGGGGGTAAAGAGATATCCTCTGTGGTGGCTGCCTAAAAGGAAGAGGCTGGGATAAGTTGCACCCATGCCACTTAGTCACTCCTTCCCCACTTTAGCACATGCCTTGCTGCTGCCATCCTGGGCCTCCTGAGTGCCTCAGTATCTGCAAGAGACAGAGCAAAACCCTGTCTCTTTCCATCCCTGACTTTCTTACTCTGACCTCCAGTGAGCTGGGCCCTCACTCTGGCACAATCCAGGTTGCTCCAGCCCTCTGACTTTGAGCAGATTCTGCCCTCAAGTGACTCAGAGAGAAAGGGCTAGTGGACTCCCAGGCACTGGTTGCTGAAGCTGCCCCTCCAGGCCAGAAGTTGAGAAGCCTGCAGACCTGGTGCCCTGGTGGAGCCAACTCTGCTGAAACTAAGTACCCACAGTCCTGAACAGTTCCCACATAGCATGGGGCCCCATCCAGTGGCAAACATCTGCAACTAGCAGGTGGAAGTTCCAAAGGAACAGCCAGAAAGTCTCACTGGGGAAAGGCCCCTGGGCTTCCACCTTTGCCTGCTGGTGACTTTTCTTCACTTCCTTTGCAGTGCACCCTCTATAATGTAGCCCAGTGGTGCATCACAAACACCAGGCTGAAGAGTGCATAGTTTTCCTTGGAAGAGTAGGTAGCTAGGAAGCATCTCCAAATTGCATTCTACATCCTCAGTATCAGATATGTATGCCCTGCTTTTCAACAGCAATGCTTTTAGCAAGCTTCTCCCCCAGCCTCACTGAATGCCAGTCCCCTGACTGTCACCCCACTGGTTCATCCAGACCACTGTGCTCCTTCCTCACTTCTACAGGTACCTCAGTCTTCACTGACTAACTGACACGATTTGGCTCTATGTCCCCACCCAAATCTCATTTTGAATTGTAATCCCCACGTGTGGAGGGAGGGACCTGGTGGGAGGTGATTGGACTGTAGGGGTGGTTTCCCCCATGCTGTTCTCATGATAGTGAGGGAATTCTCATGAGATGTGGTGGTTTATAAGTGGCAGTTTCCCCTGCACTCTCTCTCCTGCCGCCAAGTAAGACTTGCCTTGCTTCCCCTTTGCCTTCTGCCATGATTGTAAGTTTCCTGTGGCCTCCAGCCATGCGGAACTGTGAGTTAATTAAACCTCTTTTGTTTATAAATTACTCAGCCCCACATAGTTCTTTATAGCAGTGTGTAGACAGATGAATATACCAACCCATCATTAACTGGCCAACCTTATCACTTCCACTGCCCAGTTAGCCCATCTGCAGACTTGACCTTCCAGCCTGCTTTGAACTTTGAGATGACCAACATGAACGCCACTCGCTATTCTCTGGGTCTCATCTCCTGGTCCCCCCAAGATTCAGGGTTAGCCTGGAAGACTCAAGCTCTGGGTAGGTTTCCTTTGGTCTTGGAACTCCCATTTGAGCAGCTCATTGCAGTGTGGAGCGGACAGCCCCCTGCAAAAGGCAGTCTCCACTAACCCACCTATGTTTATGGTAAACATCCCTACCCCACTTTGAACCTTTCCTTTAGCCCAGAAGCCACCTCTCAGTCACATTCAGAGCTCCTAAAGGGCAGCAGCAGAGAGTCAGTCTTCCTAGGATCCCTGTCTGCACCAGCATACTTATCACTACTTCAGCAATTGTCTGTTTTCTAGTAGCTAGGACCTTGGCCAATGGGGCAGTCAAGCCTGCCTTTGACTCTGATGAAATCAATATGGCTACCATGTTGCCTTTCTAGCCTTCCCGTGGCAGGATCCCCTGACATATTTGATAACATTTACCCTTTGAGAAACGTAAAATCTCAGTACAAGCTCTAAACTGAGCCTCTACTGCAGCCCAGACACCCAATGGGAGCATAATGCCATCAGATTTTTGCATACATGGTACCCCCATGTCCATCTTTGATATCTCTGTTAGCACCCACCCAACCTTGGGTGGCACCTCAGGTCCTTTTCCCATTTGCACAACCACTACTTCTAGCTCTGGAGCCATCACTGGATGCGCAGCACCAGGCACAGTTCACCTTTTGCTAACTCCTCTCCCGACCCATTTCCATTCATGGACTCTGGGGCTTCTTTGGGTCATGACAGCTCTAGGACCAGTGTGTCTGCCCCAGGCCCAGCTGCACATCTGAAGCACTCAGCTTTACAACAGGGCCTAGAGGGGCATGCAGCACCTTAACTTATGTTGGGGAGGCTTACACATGAGCACCAGGGGTCCTGCAAGCTTATAGCACCTCTGGTATAGTTGGAGAGGGCAGTACTACTGAAAGCAAAAACTCCCGGGAAACACTTTCCTCCCTGCCTACAGTCAGAGCAGCTGGGGCCTGTCCTGCCAAAGCACACCTCTTAGAACATCACTGAGAAGAAACATGTTCCAGAAGGCACCTCTGTTCCTTCTTGTGTTCATAGCACCTGGAAACCATCTGGCCAAAGCACACCTGTTGTGGTTGGAGGAGCCCGCGCATACCAGTGCTTGGGACACTTCTGTCTTGCCCACAGACAGACCACCTGGAATACAGCTGGCCAGAGCACATCTGCATCCCTCAAAGGGAAGGTGAAAGCAGCACATCTATGCTTGGAGGCCCTTGTGTTTCCACCACAAGCAGAGCACCCTGTGTTCCATCTTTCCAAGCATCTATGTTGCAGTAGTGGGGGACAACACACTACCTGAGACTGAAAGTCTTCTCTTCCTGTGTCTGGTCAGAGCACTTGGGGCCCATATGGCCAAAGCAAACCTGTTACTACAGGAGAAACCTGCACAACAGAGAAGAAACATGTGCCCCAAGATACTTCTGTTCATGACTTCTGTCAAACACCTACGGGCCACTCAAGCTTGAGCACATCTGTTTCTGTTGGAGGAGCTGCTGCCATATCTGTGATGGAAGAAACTACTGTTTATGAATACAATCAGAGCATGTGGGGGCCATAAGTCCAGAGTATGGGCAGTGCAGTGCCTGCAATGGGAGGAGATGGCACCATATATGGGTTTGTTTGGTGGGAGACACCTCTATTCACGAACACAGCCAGAATGCCTGGGGTCCACAAGTCCAGAATTCAGGTGGACAATGGGAGGAAACAGCACCCTACCTGTGCCTGCAGAAACTTCTGTCCATGAATAGTCAGAGAGCCTGAGGTCCACAAGTCCAGATTAAAGATGGTGCAATGGCAGGACACAGCCCCACACCTATGCTTACTTGAGAATACAGCCAGAGTGCCTGGGGTCCACAAGTGAGGAATCAGGTGGCAAGTGGAGGGTACAGTACCATTCAAGTGTTTGGATACCCTTTTCACCATCATTCAGAGCAGCTGGGACACTGGTGGCTGGAGCGCACTTGTTGCTCAGATGGGAGAACACATTGAAGAAGATACTTCTATTCTCACCTTCAATTGGAACCTTCCCCCTTTAATTTTGGAGAAAACAACATCACTGAGAAAATATCTGTGCTTCAGGACCTTTTCCACCTGCTTTTGATCGGGTCAAATGTGCTTCTGTGGTGGGCACAGCAAGCACAGCCTTGTCTTCGGGGCACCCTCGGCACCTGCACAGGGATTCTTTGGGGACAGAAGCAAGCGGCATCACCCTATTTGTTTTCTTCTCATGTAAGACTTAGGGTCCTCAGTGACCAAAAGCAAAAGCTTCCTCTAGAAACGGCAGGTGACCACTGTTCCCTTTAATTTGATCTTGTTCTGCTGGGAGCACGTTCCGTGCCTTCTAGTTACAGCAAACAAGCTTCACCTGCTCTTTGTCCTTCTAGGGCAAACTCGAAACCCAACACCCTGGGGTGTTTGTGAATGTGTCCAAGGTCTTGGGTTCAGATGAGCCAAGTCAGAAGTTGACACACTGGCCTAAGATGTTCCCCTGTGGAGAGAAGAGAGAGGTCAGTGAGTATCAGCCGTGCAACACTGCACTCTGCTTTCAGTGTTACACTCTGGTTTCAGTGTTATCCTGGAAGACCTGAGCTCTGGGCAGGTTTCCTCTGGTCTTGGAACTGTCAGTACACCCACTGCTATCTATGTCTGCCACGTTTCCTCTGCTCATGTGTTTTTGCTCTAACTCAATGATGGAGAAAATACTGACTTGTATAAGCCATGATTGTTGAGCCAGGCTTAACTGTGCAAAGTTTCTGTGGCCCAGGGCCCAGGGTCTAGAACATGGAGTTGAAATGTCTTTTTTGTTTGTTTGTTTAATTTAGTTGTATACCAGTAATTCACACACGTTCACAACTTTTTTTGGTTGCAGGGGATTGTGGGGGAGACACGGGGTCTCATCATGTTGCCCAGCCTGGTCTCAAACTTGGCTCAAGTGATCCTCCTGCCTTGGCCTCCCAAAGAGTTGGGATAACAGGTGTGAGCCACCACGTCCAGCCACATTCACACTTTCACCTGTGGATGATTGGCTTGGCAATCAGGCTTTTGGGCCTGGAGGAAAAAAGGAAGAAAAAACTCATGTACGACTGCTCCATAATTTTTTAAAAAATTAAGTCTGTTAGAGTGTAATAGACTACATAGATATTAGTATCATGTTGCTTTGACAAATTACAAATGATTATCTTTTAAGATAAATAGTATGATAGGTTCTATTTGGAAAAATAACTGGTCTATCTTGAGTCCTAACTACAAAAATATCATCACAAGATTTCTAATTTCACAGAGACTTGGCTGACCTTGGAGTTGTACTGTGCTGAAAATACAATCTTCTTAAAGGTATTTTACAACTTATAAAGGTATCTTAAGATAGTGGAAAGAAAAATAAAGTACAAGCATTTCCTTCAGCTGCCTACAGATTACAGTTGTCCCTTGAACAATGTGTGGGGGTAAGGGGCTCTGCTTCCCCCACGCAGTCCAAAATGTCTGCATGACTTGTGACTTCCCCAAAACTTAACCACTAATAGCCTACTGTTGACTGGAGATCTCACTGATAACATGAACAGTTAACACATTCTGTATGTTATATGTATTATATACGGCATATTTATAATATAATAAGCTAGAGAAAAGAAAATGGATGAGTGGATTATCATAAAGGTTTCATCCTTGTCATTTTCGTGTTGAGCAGGCTGAGGAGGAGGAGGAGGAGGATGAAAGGGAGGGATTGGTCTTGCTGTCTCAGGAGTGGCTGCAGTGGAAGAAAATCCATATGTAAGTGGATCTGTGCAGTTCAGACCCGTGTTGTTCAAGAGTCAATGAATTATATTAAACAGTGCTAGGTCTTGGTGATATAGAATTCAAAGATTTATCTCTTGCATCCCAGTAATTTACAGTATAGCAGAGAGAGACAGATAAATAAACCAAATATTACACCTGGAAAGACAGTGGTGGTGATACGGGAGTAGGTAAGAAGGATGTAAAACTAGGTGTGAGACCAGTTAGAATGGTGATCATTAAAAAGTCAGGAAACAACAGGTGCTGGAGAGGATGTGGAAAAATAGGAACACTTTTACACTGTTGGTGGGGCTATAAACTAGTTCAACTATTGTGGAAGATAGTGTGGCGATTCCTCAAGGATCTAGAACTAGAAATACCATTTGACCCAGCGATCCCATTACTGGGTAGATACCCAAAGGATTATAAATCATGCTACTACAAAGACACATGCACACGTATGTTTATTGCGGCACCATTCACAATAGCAAAGACTTGGAACCAACCCAAATGTCCATCAATGATAGATTGGATTAAGAAAATGTGGCACATATACACCATGGAATACTATGCAGCCATAAAAAAGGATGAGTTCATGTCCTTTGTAGGGACATGGATGAAGCTGGAAACCATCATTCTGAGCAAACTAGCGCAAGGACAGAAAATCAAACACCGCAGGTTCTCACTCATAGGTGGGAATTGAACAATGAGAACACTTGGACACAGGAAGGGGAACATCACACACAGAGGCCTGTCGTGGGGTGGGAGGAGGGGGAGGGATAGCATTAGGAGATATACCTAATGTAAATGATAAGTTAATGGGTGCAGCACACCAACATGGCACACGTATACATAGGTAACAAACCTGCACATTGTGACCATGTACCCTAGAACTTAAAGTATAATAAAAAAAAAAAAAAGAAAGAAAGAAAGGAAAGGAAGCTTAGATTGGACCTTGAAAGATGGACAGAAATTGAATAGGAGGGAGGAAAGAAGGCATTTTAGGCAGCTTGAGCACTAAAGTAATAATAATAATGCTTTTTGAAAAGAAAGGAGGAAACCAGCTTATCTAGAATAATAAGGAAATATGATTTGTGATGGAGAAACTTGCTTTATTGCTAAGTTTATTTCATAAGATATCTTTGATATATTACAAACTATATTTTTGTATACTTGAGCAGATCCCAGAAAAATATTTTGTAATTATTCTGAATATTGACTCTAAAGTGATATAAAAACTATGATTACTATGAAAATTTCATTATTTTAGTGTATTGAGGGTGGAAGATTTCAGTACATATGCTCTGTAATACTATCATCTCTGTGCACAAGCTTGTTCTCAAGTCAGCCAGTGGCTTTTTGTATAGTCTTATAATTTATGGTTAATATGTTCCTATACCTTTCTTCTTCTATTAAAAAAGTCAAATTAGCCAAAAAAAAAAAAGCAAAAACAAAAAAACTTTTTGAACACGTAGTGCCTTGGCTTCCACATTGTTTTGGAGTCTTCCAAGCTATGCAGCTAATATTGTTAGAAGTAAGGTTTTAAATATAACTCCATTTTATAACAACAACAACCAAAAAAAACTAGGTGTGAGAGAGATGGAAAAAGATAAAATAAAATAAATAATAAAAAAAAGAAGAAGGAGGAAGTGACCAGGCAGAGAAAGGTTATTTGGGAGTCAAAGAAATAGCATGTTAAAATTCAGGGAAGATTAATCTGTATAACAAACCTGCACATGTATCCTGGAACTTTAAATTAAATTAAAAGTCAGGGAAGAAAGAGATCATGACCCTGTGGGACACTAGGCAAGTAGTCAAATGTGGTTGGACAGTGAAACCCAAGCTGGGAGATGTGGCTGCTGTGTTCAGCAAGTGCAGATCATGGACAAACAGACATGCCATGAGGGGGCATTTGTCCGTTATCCACAAAGTATGAGGAATCATGAAAGGATAAGCAAAGAAGTTACATGATATATAGAGATTTTAGAAACACTCCATGCCTCCCGGAAAGGAAGAATTAAATAGATGCCAGAATAGAAGCAGATAAGGCTTAAGAAATTTTTTTGCAGTGACCCAATGCAAAAATGAGCCACTGAGCTCCCAGTCTAGAGGAATTGACAGTGGGATAGTTGAAGAGATAAGGCAGGAGGCAAGGGAAGTAGGCGATGCCAACAAGACCAGGGCTATTTTAGCCATCTGGTTTAGATAAACCAACATTAGTTGTTTTGGAAAACATACAGTAAGTTAACTTTCTAATAGTTTGACATGGCTGTGGAAGACCCAGGTGATATGCATAAAGCTGTTCATTAGTCATCAGTTGGGCATACATATTATTATTTGAGACAAAATGAGTAGTCTAAGGAATACTTTAGGTAATAGCATCAATTTTTAAAAAACAAGGATAAAAATCTTATGAAAGCTAATTCTAGTTGGAGAAAATAAAATAAACAACAAATGTAATAAATTAGTAAATTATTTGATAGGTTCCAGCAGCAACTTCAGGGAGACGAAGGGCAGCCAACGTAGGATTGAGTTTGGGGCTAGGGAGAAGTGTGAGTTTCTATTTAAATAGACTGGAAATGGTAAACCTCATTGGGAAGGTGGAATCTGAGCAAAGTCTAGAAGGCAACAATTAAGCAAACCACACAGTTACCTGAGGGAAAGGCATTCCAATTAGTGGGACTAGCCACTGTAAAGGCTCAGAGGAAGGACGTCTCTTGCCCACAGGGAGGAGTGAGTAACTCAACAGGGGGCCAGAATGAAGTTCGCACTTTGCAGAGTGGGAAGAGGGGAGAACAGAGATGGAGAGGGATGAAGAGACTAAGTGGGGCCTTGGAGGATGTGATAAGAACATTGCTGCCAGGCGCGGTGGCTCAAGCCTGTAATCCCAGCACTTTGGGAGGCCGAGACGGGCGGATCACGAGGTCAGGAGATCGAGACCATCCTGGCTAACACGGTGAAACCCCACCTCTACTAAAAAATACAAAAAACTAGCTGGGCGAGGTAACGGGTGCCTGTAGTCCCAGCTACACGGGAGGCTGAGGCAGGAGAATGGCGAAAATCTGGGAGGCAGAGCTTGCAGTGAGCTGAGATCTGGCCACTGCACTCCAGCCCCGGCGACAGAGCAAGACTCCGTCTCAAAAAAAAAGAACATTGCCTTTTACTCACAGATGGAAATCATGGAGGGTTTGGAGCAAAGGATGATATGATCTGACTGAGGTTTAATAGGATCATTCTGATTTCTGGGGATGAGAGACAATTTAGGTGGCTATGGCCATAGTCATGAAGGCTTGGACACAGTGGTGGTGGTGCAGGTGATGAGAAGTAAAATTTGTATATATTTTGAAGCATTTTCTGTTGGCTTGAATGGCAGGAGCATGTGTGGAAAAGGAAGAAGGAATCTATAGACTTATAGACTTGCTATTTGAGTTTAGAAAAGGTTTTGGCCTCATCAAGGTATACTCGGTCACTAGGTGTATGAAAAAAGATGGCTGAGGGAGAATTCCTAGAAGGGGAAAATAGGGAGTGAGGACATGCGAGGATAACAGACTCCTAAATACATGTGGTTGAGTTCATTGCTTGTGCGTATGGAAATTACCCCAACCTCAAACCATCACACAAATGATGAATTGAAGATATCAGATAACAAGAAACATGAAAAAAACTAAATCCAGGTACATCATAATCAAACCGCTTAGTCACTAGAAGAAAATCAAAAGACATCCCAACAAAAAGCACGCATTACGTGTTCCAAACACATGCATTGTTCTAATGAGAAACAAAGAAAAGAAAGAGTAAGATGTAGCTACAGATGAATGAACAAAATTTGAATATATTATTATCAAAAGTTCCCCCCAAACAGAATATGGCACACTTCTCATTGGAAATATACAAGCTAGAACTTAATGGGTTAGTATTTTTTTAAACTCGAAAGAAAACAATACTGTGAACCTATACCCTGTGAACCTGCCAGAATGTGGAGAAACAGGTGCTAACACTACACCCAGTGAAACTCTTTTAAAAGTGAAGGTACACACACACATACACACACACACAACTCAACCTTTTTATACATATAAGTGCTTCAATAATTTATCGCTAGCATACCTTTCATTTAAAAAAAAGTTAAAGGAAGTCCTCCAGGCAAGAGAAAAATAGTGCAAGTTAGAAATCTGGATCTACACAAGCGAATATGTAGCAATGGAAAAATATAAAAATATATGCATATACATACATATGTGTGTGTGTATGGGTGTATGTGTGTGAGAATGTCAAACACTTTTTGTAAAAGCAAAATGTATGGCACAATAACACAAATGGTAAGACGAGAGAAATGGAAGTGTACTGTTCTTATTGTATAATTCTTATACTGTATGTGAAACAATATAATATTACTTGGAGGTAGACTATATATGTTACTCTATATAGTTTATACTATAGCAAGTAGTATATCCTATATAATATAAAGAATCACTTTTAAAACACTTAAGAATTATATCTAGTAGGTAAACAAGAGAGATAAAATGGAATCACGAAAATAATCCAAAAGAAGGTATACAAAAAGGAAAAGGAAACAAAGACCAGATGGAACAAAGAGGAAACAGCAGCAAAACTGTCAGTGTAGACACAACGACATCTAACTATATTAGATTTAATGGTCTAAATGTATGATTTGAAAGGCAGAGATTGTGAGATTGGATTAAAAATACAAAACTATATGCTATGTATTAAAAAAAAAGCCACTTGAGGCTGGGCGCAGTGGCTCATGCCTGTAATCCTAGCACTTTGGGAGGCCGAGGCAGGCGGATCATGAGGCCGGGAGATGGAGACCATCCTGGCTAACACGGTGAAACCCCATCTCTACTAAAAATACAAAATATTAGCTGGGTGTGGTGGCAGGCACCTGTAGTCCCAGCTACTTGGGAAGCTGAGGCAGGAGAATGGCATGAACCTGGGAGGCGGAGCTTGCAGTGAGCCGAGATCACGCCACTGCACTCTAGCCTGGGCGACAGAGCAAGACTCTGTCTCAAAACAAAAACAAAAACAAAAACAAAACAAAACAAAACAAAAATGACTTGAAACATAACAACGAATATAACTGAAAGGATAAGGATGGAAAAAGATATGCTATGTTAACACCAATGTAAAGAAATCTGGAATAGTTATATCAAATGGAGTAGATTTCAGACAAAGAATATAATAAGGAATGAAAAGAGTTATTTGATAATGATAAAAGGATTAATTCAACAATAGGTCATAACAATGCTAAATGTTTTTGCACCCAATACTAGAGCTTCACATTATATGAAACAAGGCTGACAAAACTCAAAAGAGAAGTAGCATATGAGTCAAAGAAATCTCAAGAAAAATTTAAAAATATTTTGAATCAAATTAAAGTGAAAACACAACTTACCAAAATTTGTGGCACACAGAGCATGTAGTTCTTAGAAGAAATTTATAGAAATGGATGCATATATTAGAATGGAAGAAATCTAAAATCAATCTCAACCCTTACCTTAGGAAACTACAAAAAGAAGAGCAATTTAAGTCCAAAGTAAGTGAAATAAAAAATAATTAGAGCAGAAATCAGTGAAATTGAAAACAGGAAAACAATAGAGAAAATCAATAAAACCAAAATTAGCTCTTTGAAAATATCAATAAAACTGATAAATGTCTAAATAAAATAACCAAGAAAAGGTAGAGAAGACAGAAAAAGGAATATCACTATTGAATCACAGATATTAAAAGCATAATAAAAAATATTAGAATGCCACAAACTTGATAATGTAGATTAAATGGTCAATTCCTTGAAAGACACAGTCTGCCAAAAGGATAAATAGAGAATATAAATAAGCCTATATCTATCAAAGTAATTGAATCAACAATCAATAACCTTCCAAAACAGAAAGCACTAGGTCCTGGTGCTTTTACTGGTGAATTCTAAATATTTGAGAAAGAAATTAAGCTCTTTACAAGCAGCTCTAGAAAACTGAGGCAGAGGGAAAACTTCCTCACTCATTCTATGAGAATAGCATTATCCTAGTACCAAAATCAGACAAATCCATTGCAGAAAAAAAAAACTACAGACCAATATCTTTCATTAATATAAATGGAAAAAGCCTCAATAAAATATTAACAAATCAAAACCAAAAATGTATAAAAATAATTATACATTATGGCCAAGTGGAATTTAATCCAGGTACGCAAGTCTGATTCAACATTTGAAAATCAATTAATGCAATCTATCATATCAACAGGCTAAAGAAAAAAAGTATATAATCATATCAATAGATGCAAAAAAAGCATCGGAGAAAAATCCAACATCTATTTGTGATAAAAAGCTTTCAGCAAACTAAGAATAAAGAGTAGAACATTCTCAACTTGATAAAATATCTACCAAAAAAACCTACATCATATTTAATGGTAATAAACTAGATGCTTTCTTCTAATACTGGGAACAAGACAAGGACTTCTACTCAACATGGTAATGAAGTAAGATAAGCAAAGGACACAAAACATATACAGACTGGGAAGGAAGAAATAAAACTGTCATTTTTGGCAGATACATAATTGTCTGTATAAAAAAACCCCAAAGAATCAATAACAACAACAAATGACCTCTAACAACTAATAAGTGATTATAGTAAGGTTGCAGGATACAAGATTAATACACAAAAGACAAGTGTTTTCCTATGTAGTAGAAATGAATAATTGGAATTTCAAGTTAAAAACACATAATACCAATAATATCATTTACATTAGCTCCTAGAAATATGAAATATGTAGGTATAAATCTAACAAAATGTGCACAAGATTTATATGAGGAGAATTGTTAAACTCTGATGATAGAGATTAAAAATGTAATCAAATGGAAAGATATTGCATGTTCATTGATGGAGAGACTCAATGTTGTTGAGATGTGATTTATTCTCAAATTGACTATATTTCAACAGAATCCAAATAGAAATACCAGCAAGTTGCTTTGTGGATATTAACAAACTGATTCTAAAGTTCATAAGGAAAGTCTAAAGGACCAGAATATCCAGCGCAGTATTAAAGAATGAAGCATATTGACACTACCCAACTTCAAGACTTACTATAAGGCTACAGTAGTCAAGACAGTGTGGTATTGAAGAAAAAGCAGATAAATTGATTAACAGAACAGAATAAATAACCCAGAAATAGATCCATACACATATAGTTAACTGATACTTGACCAAGGAGACAGGCAATTCAGTGGAGAAATGATAGCCTTTCCAACAAATGGTGCTGGAACAACTGGATTTACACGTGTTAAAAAACTTAACTTGGATACTGACCTTACACCTTTCACATAAATTAACTCAAAATTTACCACAGACCCAGATGTAAAAATTATAAAACTTTTAGGAGATAACATAGGAGAAAAATCTAAGTGACCTTGGGTTTGGCAATAACTTTTTAGATACAACACAAAAAGCTTGATCCATGAAAGAAAAAAAAAAAAAAGATCAACTGGACCTCATTAATGTTAAAAACTACTGCTCACTAAAAACTATTAAGAGAATGAAAAAATGAGCCACTGACTAGGGAAAATTATTTGTAAAACACATCTCTGATAAAGGACTGGTAATTGAAATATAAAAAGACCTCTTAAAACTCAACAGTAAGAAAATGAACAACCAATTAAAAAGTAGCCAAAAATCTGAACAGACACCTCAACAACAAAAATATACAGATGACAAATAAGATATGAAAATATGCTTAACATCCTGTGTTTAGGTAAGAGCAAATTAAAATAATGAGATACCACTACTCACCTGTTAGAGTGGCTGAAATCCAAAACACTGACAACATCAAATGCTGGTAACGATGTAGAGAAATGGTATATCCACTTGGAAGACACTTTGGTGGTTTCTTACAAAGCTAATCATACTCTTACCATATGATTCAGCTATTGTGCTCCTAAGTATTTACCTAAATGAATTGAAATCTGTATCCACGTAAAAACTTGTACAAGAGGGCTGGGTGCAGTGGCTCATGCCTGTGATGGCTTGAGCCCGGATGCTCAAGACCAGCCTAGGGCAACATAGCCAGACCTTCATCTCTACAAAAATTTTAAAAATTGGCTGGGCATGGTGGCATGTGCCTGTAGTCACAGCTACTTGGAAGGCTGAGGCAGAAGGATCACTCAAGCCCAGGAGTTCAAGGGTGCAGTGAGCTGTGATAGTGCTACTGCACTACAGCCTGGGAGACAGAGCAGGACCCAGGCTCAAGAAAAAAAAATGGCAACATGGTTTCTCTATGGTCCCCACCAGCCACCAGCACCGGAAGCAGCTGCGAAGCCAGCCTTCCCCAGTTTCTCCCCGGCAGCGCTGGGTTGGTGCTTCCCCGCCGGGAAGAGTGTCCATAAGGAGAGCTCCACTTCCTTGAGGATTAAAGCCTAACAGTACTGAGGTATTTGCCAGTCAAAATGTCTGCAAAATTGGGAAAGTCATTATCACTCCTAACACAATTTAGAGGAGTGTGATGGGATTCTGACAGTGAAGACAGAAGAGCAGACCGGTGATCTGGACTCTAGCCTCCATTGGAGCAGCAGCTACAGCCCAGAGACCTTCCGCTGGCAGACCTTCTGCAGTCAGTTTGACTACCAGGATTCACCGGGGCCCCTGGAGGTTCTGAGCCAGCTCTGGGAACTTTGTCATCTCTGACTGAGGCCAGAGGTGCACACCAAGGAGCAGATCCTGGAGCTGCTGGTGCTGGAGCAGTTCCTGGCCATCCTCCCAAAAAACCTGCAGCCCTGGATGCAGAGGCATCATCCAGAAAATGGAGAGGAAGCTGTGGCTATGCTGGAGGATGTGCAGAGAGAGCTTGATGGACCAGGGCAGGTCTTTTTTGGACAAAGAAAGGACATGGTTGCAGAGAAGCTAGCACCTTCAGAAATCACTGAGCAATTACCAGCTAGCCAGCGCATGCCCGTGAAAAAGCAGCTCCAGGGAGCATCATGGGAGCTGCAGTCCTTAAGACCACATGATGAAGACATCAAAACTATAAATGTGAAATCCGCTTCAAGGCAAAAGACTTCTTCAGGCATAGAACTGCATCACGATGTTTTCAACATCCTCCGTATGAATGCCTCCCAGAGTTCCACATATAGAGGAATCTATGAACAAGATGATTCAAAATATGAGCATAGGATTGTAGAGTCCCAAAAGAATATGTACTTCAAGCCTAGGCTGAAGTGTCCCAGGTCACTGTCAGGAGGCAGATAAATAAAGGGCCTTAATCTCTTATGAAAGCTCACAAGACCCTCTATACTATTGATGATATCAAATTAATTTCCTGTGTTGGAAAAAAATAATCTCCTTTGCAATGTATTTTGGAAATAACTCATTGGAAACATTAAAATGACTGCATGTCTACAAGAAGTCACCTAAACATAAGGAATGTTTTCATAATAAGCAACATTATTCTATGGGTGCTTCTGTAAGGTGGATGATCATCTTAATATAAAGGAAAAAGGGAGATGAACAAAATTGTCAAACAAGACTGGTGTACCACAAGTGTTGGCAAGCGCAGTGTGTGATAGAGAAATGTACCACAGCTTAACTGGAAGAGGAAGCCCTTAACTGCTGATCACAATGCCTCAGTGTCCCCTTTTCCAGCATAAATCAGCCATGAATATGTTTCAAACATCACAAGACAACCTTTTCAGAGTCTCCTGCATTCTTAGTAAGATGAGTTTCTAGACATGCTGTCATGAAATGAGACCCTGGATTTTGATGTTCTTGTACATACGAACAAATCACTGAAGTTCAATTTAAAGGGTCCACTGCAGTCCTTTATAAACAATTGTTGAACCTAACCTTTATAGTTAATAAGTTTTAAAACAACATTTTTGGGATATCTTATTTGACTTATCTATGAGATATGAGTAGCTATAAGTTTTACCTGTATTTAATTCAGTCAGATTTCCTGTTTAAAAACAAAATTACTGACTCGTGCGTTATTAAAGTTATTTTGACAGTATACGCACAGCATAATGATCTCTTTTCCAGAGATTCTTGATAAAATTCTGTAATGTTATTACAAGAATACATGTATTGTGTTTTCCATGGTGCTACAGTTAACCAATATGGAGGCAAACATCAGAAATCAAAGCCCTTGAAAAAACAGAAGAGGATCTTAGTCAATTTCTTTGTCTGGTTGAGTTCCTCATAGAGTGTAAAACATTTCATTCTCAGAAAATCCAACCATATCTTAGAGTAGCTCCAGAAACTGGTTTAGAGGAACTCCAGAAACATGGAGTGACCACACTCTGCTTAGTTAGTATGCTAATAAATGTAAGATCAGTAGGAGGAGAAATGAATGTGAATTTTATTACAGAATTTTCTGATAGTGATTATGCTTTATAGCTCTACTGAATATGAATATGCATCGAGTTGTATTTTCAGTCATTAAAAATGTAGGATACTTTTTATTTGGGCCTCATTCTCTTTGTAATTAAAGAGAGGAACAAGCCCATCTATTGAAACAACAAATGCCTCAGAGATATGTGTATTGTGAATTACTGCTTAATTATGGGAAAAGTTTCTTAGGTTCTATGCCATCAGCTTTATAAGATTGCATTCTCTTTATTGTGAATAATTTGAATGTCTCCACCAGAAAGTGGTGCGAATCATATCATCTAAGTATATGATGAATCTTTAAGGGGTGTTGCTGTGTAATTTGAATTATTTTGCAGTTATGTAGGTATCCTAATGAGTGGATGGTACTAGTTTACATATAAGGAGAATTACTTGATCTAACCTTGATTTTTAAAAATTAACATTTTATTAACACCCCCATTACATTGATTAATTTTCAGGGATAGTAAATACTCCAAAATGAAAACAAACAAAAATAACAACAACAAAAAACACCTTGCACATGAATGTTTTAGCAGTTTTAATCATAACTGCCTCAAATTAGAAGCAACCAAAATGTCCTTCAAAAAGTGAATAGATAAACCAACCGTGGTATATCTGTGCAATGGAATATTATTCAGCAATATGAAGAAATGAGCTGTTGAGCCATGAAAAGAGATGGAAGAACATTAAATTCATGCTGCAAAGTGAAAGAAGACTGTCTGAATAGGTTAAATACTGTATGATTCCAACTATATGACATTTGGAAAGGCAAAACTAGAGACAATAAAAAGATCAGTGGTTGTTAGGAGTTTGGGGGAGGAAGGGATTACATGGAGCACAGGAGATTTTTAGGGTAGTGAAACTATTATGTATGATACTACAATACGGGTACATGATATTATGCAATTGTCAAAATCTGCAGAACTGTATAACAGGGAGAGTTAACCATAATGTGTACTATAGACTTTAGTTAACATATTAATATTGGACCATTAATTGTAACAAATGTACCACATGAATCCAAGTGGTTAATAACAGGATAAACTGTGTATGTACGGGTAGAGAAGATACATGAGAACACACTGTACTTCCTCCTCAATTTCTCTGTGAAATTAATAGTGTTCTAAAATAAGGTTTGTTAATTTAATAAAAAGATTACAGAAGTTGTAACTTGACTTTATTGGTATTTGTAAAACATATAACCCAACACCAGCTGAACACATGTTTCTTTTCAAGAGCACATGGAATGTTCATTAAGATTGGGCCAAAAAATAAGTCTTAATAATTTTGAGATTAAAATACATTTTCTTTGATCACAATAGAATTAAAGTAGAAACAATAACAATATGATGTCTACAAAATCCTCAAATTTACAGATTAAATATTAAATAAATACTATAATAAATATTAAATTTAAATCATTAAATATTTAAAAATATATTCATATCTAGAATGAAAACAAGACACACTTTTATACGACCAATATATTAAAAAACAAGGAAAAATACAAAATATTTTGGACTGAGTAAGCAAAACACAGCAAATCAAAATTTGTGACAGACAGCTAAAGTGTGGCAGCTTTAAGTGTTTATATTTAAAACAGAAACATTTTAAGAAACAATGATTTAAGTTTCTATCCTGAGTAGAAGAATCAAAGAATAAATTAAATACAAAATGAGTAGAAAAGAAGAAATAATAAAAATAGAAGTGGAAATAGAAATGATAGGCATTACATTAATTCTATTAATTTACATTTATAGACATTTCTATATATAATATAGAAATGATAAAGTGTAATAAAATAGAGAAAGCTCTATCAAGATTGACAAAGAAATAACAAAGAGAAAACTCAAATTACCAATATTAGGAATAAAAAGGGAAGGACATGAGTCAGATCTGAAAGATGCTAAAAGGATAATGGGGAATCATAAACATCCTCTGAGAAAAAACATGCAAGTCCAGATAGTTTTTCTGGTGAATTCGATCAAATGTGTGAGAACAATATTTTACCTGTGTCACACAAACTCTTTCAGAAAGTGGAGAAAGGGGCAACTTTTCCTAACTCATTCTATAAGGCCAGTATTACCCAAATATCAAAATCTAACAAGAAGAGAAAATTACAGATTAATATCACTCATAACATAGACACAAAAGTCTTTAGCAACACTTTAGGAAATCAAACCCAACCAAATATAAAAAGATGATATTTTGTGACTAAGAAAAGTTGTCCCCAGGAAGGCAAAGATTCGTTCGACATCTAAAAATCAATCAATGTAATTCACCATATTAAGAGAATAAAGGAGAAACGTCCTATGGTGATCTCAATAGCTGCGAGTCTCACATCACTTTTCAAAAATATTCTAAGTAAAGCAGGAATTGGAGAGAATTCATTTCTGTGATAAAGCACATCTACAAAAACTCTTCAGTTAATACCATACTGAATACTCTTAACCTATGATTAGGAACTGGGAAAGAATGTCCATTGTCTCTGCTTGTATTTGATAGTTTCCTGGATGTTGCAGCAAATGTGAAAGATAAGAAAAATTAATAAAAGGCATAGAGATAAACAGAGAAGAAGGAAAAGTGCGTTTATGCACAAAAAAAAGTATGTGTATGTAGAAAATCCAAAAGAGGGCTGGGCACAGTAACTCACACCTGTAATCACAGCACTTTGGGAGGCCCAAGTGGGCAGATCACCTGAGGTCAGGAGTTCAAGACCAGCCTGGCCAACATGGTGAAACCCCGTTTCTACTGAAAATATAAAAATTAGCCAGGCATGGTGGTACATGCCTAGAATCCCAGCTACTCGGGAGGCTGAGGCAGGACAATCACTTGAACCCAGAAGGCAGAGGATGCAGTGAGCCGGGATCATGCCACCACACTCCAGCCTAGGGGGACAGACCAAGACTCTGTCAAAAAAAAAAAAAAAAAATTCCTAAAGAATCTACAGAGGAACTACAAAATGTGAATAGAAGTTGAGCAAGGTTTCAATATAAAAGTAAATATATCAAAAGCAGTTATTTTGTCCGTATACTATATATGCCCATATATGTATATAGTACATGAGTACACACACACACACACACACACACACACACACACACACATCATTTTCAAGGGCTAGGGAAGTTGATATTGGTCAATTATCAATTTCAGCCAGAGCCCTGACAGCTGGCCTATGGAATTATTGCAAGTGATATTGGTGCCCTTGGGGCATAAAGCTTTTAAGCTAGCATGAATCTTGTACCTACCTGATGTACATCTTACGTCCTTGCTCCTGGGAGAGGACAGCTCACAGACAGCTGAGTTTTAGATTACACATCCTACTTAGAAGAGAAATGCCTCATCATGCCATGCTGACAACTGTTGGTCCTGGCAAATACAGAAGGAAATAAAGAGAAATAAAAGGCCTGTAGATTACAACGGAAGGAAAACTAGCTTTATTCACAGAAACATGATTCCTAGAAACATTATTGTGTATGTAGAAAATCCTAAGGAATCTGCAAAGAAACTACCCGAAATCAAAAGCGATTTTAGCGAGGTTCAATATACAAACTCAACATGTACCCATATATACATTTAGGTACATATATAGTCATGTACCTCGTAACAATGTTTTGGTCAGCAATGAACTGTAAATATGACAGTGTTCCCATAAGATAACATGACATTGCTACTGTTTCTCTTCTGTGTTTACATATATTTAGATACACAAATACTTACCGTTGTGTTACAATTGCCTCAAATTCAGTATATGCTGTACAGGTTTGTAGCTACAGGCTATACCATATGGCCTAGATGTATAGTCAGTTACACCATCTAGGTTTGTGTAGGTACGGTCTATGATGTTTGTGCAGTTACGAAAATCACCTAATGATGCATTTCTCAGAAGGTATTCCCATCGTTAAAGCGACACTGGACTGTGTATGTATTACCTGTATTCTACCACTGAACTATCAAAAATTAAAATTTAAAAGATTGCATTTACAATAGCACTTACAAACCCCGTAGAATACTTAGAAATAAATTAGCAAAAGCTGTGGAAGATCAATGCACAGACAACTACAAAACAGTGGTTGCAAATTTTCTCTTAAAAAGTCAGAGATTATTAGGTTGGTGCAAAAGTAATTGCGATTTGAAAGTAATGGCAAAAACCGCAATTACTTTCGCACCAACCTAATAAGTAGCATAGGCTTTGTGGGTCACATTGTCTGTGACACAGACTCTTTGTGTTTCTGTGTTTTCTGCAACTCTTTAAAATTGTTAATATGATCCTTCACTCACTGGCCTTACATAAACAGGCTACGGGCTAAATTTGTTGGCCCATACGCTGCAGTGCTGATCCTTGCTATGAAATATTTCTAGGAGAAAATATTCAAGACCTAAATCTATGGAGATACATACCATCCTTGTGACCTGGAAAAGTTAATATTGGCAAGTTGTCCATCTTGGCCAGGACCCTGAAAGATGGTCTATGTTATTGTAAGAAAGATTGGTGTCCTTGGCGGCATAGGCTTTTAAGCTAGGGTGGAATCTGCAGAAGTCTGAGGTGCCATTTCCTGTCCCTATACCTGGGAGAAAATAGCTCTCAGACAGCTGTGTGGTTTTCTGCAAAGCTCAATTAGAAGAGAAATTATCAGGCGTGCTGGTGCATGCCTGCAGTCTCAGCTACTTGAGAAGCTGAGGCGGAAGGATTGCTTGAGCACAGGAGTTCGAGGTTGCGGTGAGCTGTGACTCCAGTCTGCGTGACAGAGTGAGACACTGTCTGGAGAAATTCATCATGGGGATATGCTGATAATTGGTGGCCCCTGCCTACATCCTCCCAGGAGACTGAGCCAGGCCCGGTGTGGCCAATGGTCCACTTATAAATGGAACCAAGTTAGACCTCCTAACAGTGAAGGTACTCATTACAGCTCTGCCATGGTGCTAAGCACCCCAAGTATTATAAAAAAAAAAATGTAATTCATCATGTACACACGGTAAGACTACACCAAAGTCTGGTGGTTAAATGCATGATCTATGGAATCAGACAGCATGGGTTCAAACCCTGGCTGGGGTGAGATGGGGAACTTTCTAAGACTTAAATGCTGTTTTACCAAATCTTTTAAAAGACGTGAAAATACACTGCCTGTTAGAAAGGGAAGTTTTGGGGTGAAGTTTGCAGGCAGTTTAGAATACCTGGTCCCCACTGCAGAAACCATGGCAGCCCAGATATTATAGGTTCAGGTCTTTCCAGGGTGACCACATAGAATGTCCTTGCCTCCAAGATTTGGAGAGCTGCGCTATAAAGGTTCTTGGAGGTGGTGTCCTGAGCCCAGAGCTACCTGCAGGCGGGCAGCAGTTGTGGGGTGTTGGCATGACCTGATGCCTCTGTGGCAGTTGCCTGAAAAGAAGAGGCCGAGGGTTCTTTGTCCTGTGTCTCTCCCAATCTTAGTACCTGCCCTGCAGCAGCCTCCCTGGCTGCCGGGGCACACCTGTCACCCCGGGAGACAGTGCCGGCCCGCCCTCGCCAGCCCCTTATCCCAACTCCCACGTCCAGACTTCCAGGAAGCCCGATCCCCACCATGTGGGCTGCTCCTCTACTCCGCGGAGGGGAGGCTCTGCCTCCGGTGACCTCGAGGGAAAGAGCTAGAGCACCCACAGGTGCTGACTGCCGCGGCGCTGAGGACGCTGCACACCCGTTCCCCGGCGGTCCCAGTGCTGCTGACAACCAGCGTCCGCGGCCCCCAACCGTCGAACAGAGCGCGTGGGGCCATCTGGTGCCAAACGCCCGCAACGGAGTGCGGAAGGTCACGAGGCGCTAGAGTCCGGTTGGGGGCAGGCGGTTGGGCCTTGTCACTCTTTGCGAGGCGTCGTTTTTTCTTCTCTTCCGCTTCGCTCCTGTGCGCTTGGTGCTGAAGCCCTGGGCTCACACACCCTTTCTCTGTCCCGTGTTCCAACAGCATCTCACCTGCATCGGGCTGAACAGGAGACCTGAATTTTCTACCCTACTCCAAGGATTCGCCGGCTCACAAACTGCTCTTCCTATCTTCAGCGAGCTTTGTCTGTGCCCTGCTCCTCTGTCCCCCATTGGCTACCACACCCGCTCCCACCAAGCCTACATCACCTCGCTGTCTCTGTTCCTCTCCCGGGCCCCCTTCCAGGCCCTTCTTCCACAATTTCCGGTCTTTGCTCCTGGGTGTTCCGTCGACCCTAAGAGGCGGTATCTGATCTGGCAGGCTCAATGCCTTTCCCTGGCGCTGTCTGCACCTCCAATATATTCAGTGACTCAGGAAGGATCCATCCTGCAGGGCGCAAATAGACTCTCCTGTTCGCCACCTGAGCAGAAAGGCACCTCTATGAGGTCTTTGCCACCCAGTCACCCTACCAGACCCAATCAGCACGTGGGAGACGTGGAGGAGAGGAGGACAGATGGAGAGAGACCAAAAGACTACATGGGGCTTTGAAGGATGTCATAAGAACCTTGCCTTTTACTGAGAGATGGGAACCATGGAGGGTTTCAAACTGAGCCTGGCATGATATGACTTAGGCTTTTGTTTTTGTTTTTGTTTTTGAGACAGAGTCTCAGAGTCTAGCTGCCTTATCCAGGCTGGAGTGCAGTGGCATGATCTCAGTTCACTGGAACCTCCATCTCCTGAGTTCAAGCCATTCTCCTGCCTCAGCATCCCGAGTAGCTGGGATTACAGGTTCCCACCACCACACCCGGCTAATTTTTGTCTTTTTAGTAGAGGCGGGGTTTCACCATGTTGGTTAGGCTGGTCTATAACTCCTGACCTCAAGTGATCTGCCAACCTTGGCCTCCCAAAGTGCTGGGATTATAGGCGTTAGCCACTGTGCCCAGCATGACTTAGGTTTTAACAGGATCATGCAGCTTGCTAGGGGCACAACATAGAAACGGGGACGCCCATCATGAGGCTACAGCCCTAGTCCAGATGGCAGTGCAGGGGGCGAGAGGAGGATTTTGTATAGATTTCAAAGTATTATTTGCTGTTGGATTCAGTAATACATACACGGATGAGAGAGAAAAAGGGGCCTATGGAGTTACCATTCTAGGCTAGAGAAAGGTTTTAGTCATCATCAATGTGTACTTGTCACTGTAGTCATAGAAAAGGACTGCTTGTGGGGAATTCCAAAAAGGGGAAAATAAGAAAGGAAAACAAAAGGTATAACAGACCCCTTGGAACATGTATTTGGGATTATTGGCTGTGCATGTGGAAAACAAATGCTGAGACCCTGTCTTCGTCCATTTTGTGTTGCTATAAAGGAATATCTGAGGCTGGGCAATTTATAAAGGGGTTTATTTGGCTCACAATTCTGCTGTCTGGAGAGTTCAAGATTGGGCTCCTGGGCTAGGCGAGGTGATTCATTCCTGTAATCCCAGCACTTTGGGAGGCCGAGGTGGGCGAACCACTTGAGGTTAGGATTTCGAGACCAGCCTGGCCAACATGGCGAAACCCCACCTCTACTAAAAATACAAAAATTATCCGGGTGTGGTGGTGTGTACCTGTAATTCCAGCTACTCGGGAGGCTGAGGCAGGAGAATCACTTGAACCCAGGAGGCGGAGGTTGCAGTGAGCCAAGATTGTGCCACTGCACTCCAGCCTAGGTGACAGAGCAAGACTGTCTCAAAACAAACAAACAACAAACAAACAAAAAAAAGATTGGGCTTCTGATGAGGGCCTCAAGCTGCTCCCACTCATGGCATAAGGCAAAGAGAAGCCTGCATCACATGGAGAGAGAGGAAGCAAGAGAGAGTACGGAAGTGCCAGGCTTTTTTGGTACAAATTTAGGGAGTGTAAGTGCAGTTTTGTTACACAGACACATTGCACAGTGGTGAGGTCTAGGCTTTTAGTGTAGCCATCACCTGAATAGGGTGCATTGTACTCATTAAGTAATTTCTTATCCCTTACTCCCTTGCCACCCTCCCACTCTTCGAAGTCTCCAATGTCTATTATTCTACACTCTGTCCATGTGTACCCATTATTTAGCTCCCGGTTTTTAGAAAATGTGGTATTTGACTTTCTGATTCTGTTTCACCGGAGATTAGTGGCCTCCAATTCCATCCATGTTGCTGCAAAAGACATGATTTCTATTTTTTTTTTTTTTTTTTTGGCTGAGTAGTATTCTGTTGATATGCACACACACACACACACACACACACACACACACACACACACACATATATTTTCTTTATCCAGTCATCCACTGATAGACACTGAAGTTGGTTCCCTATCTTTGCTATTGTGAATAGTGCTGTAATAACATATGAGTGCAGGCATCCTTTCGATATGATTTCTTTTTTCTTTCTCTTTTTTTTTTTTTTTTTTGAGATGGAGTTTTGTTCTTGTTGCCTAGGCTGGAGTGCAATGGCGCAATCTCCGCTCACTACAACCTCCGCCTCCTGGGTACAAGTGATTCTCCTGCCTCAACCTCCTGAGTAGCTGGGATTATAGGCATGTGCCACCACCCACAATTAATTTTTTATTTTTAGTAGAGATGTGGTTTCTCCATGTTGGTCAGGCTGGTCTCAAACTCCCAACCTCAGGTGATCCACCCGCCTCAGCCTCCCAAAGGGCTAAGATTACAGGCGTGATTGTAATCAAGTGCCTGGCACTTTTTGATATGATTTCTTTTCCTTTGGGTAGATACTCAGTAGTGGGATTGCTGGATTGAATGCTATTTCTAGTTCTTTGGGAAATTTCCATATTGTTTTCCATAGATGCTGTGCTAATTTACATTCCCATGAACAGTGGCCCCTTTTACCACTATTTTTTGGTTTTACCAAAACCAACTTTTTGTGGGAGTAAATAGAGTGAGAACTCACCCCTAAGGGAGGGCATTAATCTATTTATGAGGAATCTGCCTCCATGACCCAAACACTTTGAGAACTTTGGGATCAGGTTATAACATGTGGTTTGGGATCAAATTATAACATGTGGTTTTGGAGGAAAACATCCAAGCCATAGCAGACACCCCAAACACTAAAACTCAGACACCAGATTTTTTAAAACAAAATTATGAATGCTTTAGAACAAAGTAGGATAAATTATGAGAATCTGTTACAGCTTTGGAATATGAAGGCATTCTTAATATTGAAAGATCATAAGATAAAATATTGAGAAATTGAACGCCACTGAGTTTTAAAATCTTTTAAAAAACAAAATGCAGAGATGAAAGATAGATTTAGAACTTCTGTTCATCATAAGATACAATTCAGAAAATGAATACTTAAGCTGTCAACTGTGCAAAAACATTTGCAAACATATCTCTAACAACATAGTGTGAGATATATGAAGATATATGAAGAGTTCCAACAACTAAATAACAAAATCCCAAAGCCTCTAATAAAAGTGCGCAGAACATTTGAACAATGCCTTTACAAAAAGTGATTCATGAATGTTCCAACAACATTCTGGGAATCATGGTTGCAAACCTTTCAGACTAATGAAGCTGAGCATCTTTTCATGTGCTTATTGGCCATGTGCACATTATCTTTGAGGTCTCGTTTTTAAGTGAATTTAGGTAACCTTTTCTATCACTTGCAGCCTAGAGTCCTAACTGATTCAGGAAGTATGTTTCATCTCAGAGAAAGAGTTTCCATGTTCTCTATGTCTTGTAAACAGGTATTCTTCAAGAAACTTTACAATATAACACTCATACACAGAAGTATACAAATCATCTGTCTATTCCTCAATATATTTTTGCACAATGAACAAACCTATATAATCTAGATCAAGAAGAAAAACACAGACACCTCAGAATCAACTTCATGTTCACTCCTAGTCAGTAGGCCCCCTCCCAAACTTTTAACATTATAGATGAGTTTTGCCTATTTAAAAACTTTATATTAAATGGAACCCTACCATGTGTCCTGTGTGTGGCTGTGTCTTTTCATTCAGCAGTTTGTAAAATTCATGTTGTTGCTTTTAGCAGCACTGTGTTCTTTTATATTGCTGTGTGATGTTCCATTGAACAAATATAATTTATCCATTCTATTATTGATGGATGTTTGAATGGACTTAGTTTTTGGCTATTAGAAATAATAATGCTTCTGTGGCTGGGTGTAGTGGCTCATGTCTGTAATCCTAGCAGTTTGGGAGACCAAGGAGGGAGAATTGCTTGAGACCAAGAGTTCAAGACTAACCTGGCCAACATAGTGAGACCCCCATCTTTATTCTTTTTTTAAAAAAAGAAATAATGCTGCTGTGAACATTCATGTATATGTTTTCGACTACTTCTGAGGTAGGACACAGGACTTGGCTCCAAGGTGGGGCTTGGACACTGAAGCAAATTGAGGACTAGCTAAAACAGTGTCAGGGTGGAAGCAGCTTTCCATCAGACACACCCACCAGTGCGCCATGTCAGTTTACCATTGTCATGGCAACATGCAGGAATTGCTGCTCCTTTCCATGGCATTGACCCAATGACCCGGAAGTTACTACCCTTTTCCTAGAAATTTCAGCATAAACCACCCCTTAATCTGCATCCAATTAAAAGTAGATATAAATATGACTGCAGAACTGCCCCGAGCTGCTGCTCTCTGCCCACTGCCCATAGGGTAGCCCTGCTCTGCCGGAGCAGTCACAGAGCTGTAACACTGGCTCTTCAATAGAGCTGTCTTCCTCCACCACCAGCTCACCCTTGAATTCTTTGCTGGGTGAAGCAAAGAACCCTCCTAAGCGAAGCCCCAATTTGGGGCTTGCCTGCCCAGCATCACTTCCAATATCACGGAAATTTTCAGTGATGCCTACTATGAGGTTTATTGCTTAACTTTTCACATTTAGGTCTGTAATCCTCCTGTTGATCTGCATGTCTTTTGTAGATTTATTTCATGTTTATTGATGCTACTATAAATCCTCCAAAGGGATTTACCTTTGGATGTAGAAGGCAGCTAGGATGGGAAAGCATACTTTATTCTGAGATTAATGTAAGTCAGAGTCATGCTTCACTCTTTTTGAAGGCTGGATCTCTCCTGTTATCCTTATTTCTGGGATATTGGCTTTCAGACGTTTTACATGAAAGCCTGAATATTTATTGGGGACCCTCTTCACTGGCAGGTCCTGACTCTGAATTTTTTTCTCACCAGCCCCTGAAATTGCTGAAAAGCTTTTCTCAGCTTCTCTGCCTCAGAGCCACAGTTTTCTATCTAGTATTTCAGAAGCCACTTATGAATCAGTAACAGTTTAAAGGGGAAAAGAATTACCTGAGTCAGGCTCATTTCTTAACACTTCCTCCTCTATCTCCCTAAGAAATTGGACCTTCAGTTCTTGGCTTCGTAGTTAACACTTGATGCTCGCAAACAGGTGTTTTAAAGAATATTTTATGCAGCTTTTCTAGATTTTCCTGCAGGAGAGTTGGTCTGGTAACTAGCTTATCTGTCATTTCTGGAAGTGAAAATAGTGGCATACTGTAAAATTTATAATTGTTCCTTTAGGGAAAAATAAAATTTTAATTTGTAGTCTGTATTGATTTGCATGCTGTAAATGCTCTCACCATGGCTGATTTTGAGTAACCAATGTGACATCATTGAACACAAAGTGGAGACTATCACATGCTGGTACAGTCAAGCTCTGACACACCGAACAGTTGATATCCCATCCCGGGTGATTTTGTTCTATCTTCTTCAGTACACGTCAAGGTTATGGAAAATGGTTCCTATTCTATTCCATCAATATCCCCATGCCCAGGTGTTGAGGACCCCACCCTCTGCCTGAGTGTTTGTATATGAGGGCAGTTTATGAGTTAATGGGGTCATTGGAATGATGCCTGGCATTGACATTGTGAAGAAGTGAAAAGGTTGTATGAACTTGGAAGGAAAGGCAGAAAGCTGCAGTTTTGTACATTTTCTGCTGAAAACAAATTCCTGTTGACCTATAGGGAAAGGAAGGGGGAGAAGTACAAAGTTGAACTTCTAGATCTTAGCTTTTTTGGTTCTAATTTAGGTGACAGTTATAGTTATTGTTATATTTTTGTGGAATTTGTTCAATCAGCAAGCACACAAAAAAGTATTAAAGAAGATAAAACTTCATTATCCAATATCCAATTAGCCAGGTGTGGTGGTGCACCACCTGTATCCCAGCTACTTGGGAGGCTGAGGCAGGAGGATCACTTGAACCCAGGAGGCAGAGGTTGCTGTGAGTTGAGATCGCGCCACTGCACTCCAGCCTGGGCAACAGAGCGAGACTCCATCTCAAACAAACAAACAAAAAAGGAAACAGTTTTGAAAGACAGGATTCTTCGGATGTTTTAAAGAATATTTTATGCAGCTTTTCTAGATTTTCCTGCAGGAGAGTAAATATTCATTTTAGATACATACACCATGGAAGGTTGAGTTATAAGCTGGCCCCCATATCTCTGTTTTCTGCTGCACAAGTCCTGTATCAAGCCCTCCCCTTTAGTAAGTCATGTCACAGGTGAGCAGCAACTATCTGGGCCAGTGGCACAGGCGTAAAAGAATATACCAAGACAGTTGTAGGTAAAGAAAGGCAGACTTATTAGAGAAAGTAGGAAAATGTGTTACCAGGTTGCAATGGCCAGAATCAGCAAAAGAGGTGCTGACTTCCAGGAGACAAAGGCTTGCTGAGGATTCTATAGAGGGGAACTTGGGCTGACTGAAAACAAGGTGACAGGCTAACTTGCATTTTTCTGTCAACTGAGGTGTCTGATAAATTGAGGGTTTGATGGCAAGCAAGAAGTTTGTGAGTTATGCACATTATCTGTGCAGGAGGACAATATGTCCTGGGCTATAAAGAAAAGCAGACCTGTAGCTTATCTGCTTCCTCTTTCTGTTCCTACGTCCTGGACCATGAAGGAAGGCAGACCTGTAGCTTATCTTGCTTCTCTGCTTTATCTCTTTGCTTCCCCCTGGTCCTGCCAGCCTGAATCCTTTTCCCTAATTACGACTCCACTAGAATTAGGGAGAGATAATACTCATTTTCATAATGTACTGGAGAAGACAGAACAAAACCACCCGGGATGAGATATCAACTGTTTGGTGCGTCAGAGCTTGACTGTACCAGCATGTGATATTCTCAACGTTGTGTTCAATGATGTCACATTGGTTACTCAAAATCAGCCATGGTGAGAGCATTTACAGCATGCAAATCAATAAAGGCTACAAATTAAAAATTTATTTTCCCTAAAGGAACAGTTACAAATTTAACAGCATACCACTGCTTTCACTTCTGGAAATGACAGGCTAGTTATCAGACCGACTCTCCTGCAGGAAAATCTAGAAAAACTGCATAAAATATTATTTAAAACATCTGAAGAATCCTATCTTTTAAAACTGTTTCCGTTTTTTGTTTGTTTGTTTTTTGTTTTTGTTTTTTTTTGAGATGGAGTCTCGCTCTGTTGCCCAGGCTGGAGTGCAGTGGCGCGATCCCAGCTCACTGCAACCTCTGCCTCCCAGTTCAAGTGATCCTCCTGCCTCAGCCTCCCAAGTAGCTGGGATACAGGTGGTGCACCACCACACCTGGCTAATTTTATATTTTCAGTAGAGACGGGGTTTCACCATGTTGGTCAAGCTGGTCTCGAATTTCTGACCTCAGGTGATCCACCCACCTCGGCCTCCCAAAGTGCTGTGATTACAGGTGTGAGTCACCACACCCAGCCTAAAAACTGTTTTCTATACCACTCCAGATACTCATTTTGGGATGAGCATTTCACTGGGCAAAGTGAAGCTGAATCTGGAGGACCCATGCTGGAGGCGGTGTGAGTTAGGACTGGCATCATCTAAAGCTGTTCCTAAATTTGGAGTCTGTGATTCAGGTGAGCAAGTGCAGTCTACTCCCCATTGAAAATATGAATTGAGGGCCAGGCACGGTGGCTCACGCCTGTAATCCCAGCACTTTGGGAGGCCGAGGCGGGTGGATCACGAGGTCAGGAGATCGAGACCATCCTGGCTAACACGGTGAAACTCCGTCTCCACTAAAAATACAAAAAATTAGCTGGGCGTGTTGACAGGTGCCTGTAGTCCCAGTTACTCGGGAGGCTGAGGCAGGAGAATCGCTTGAACCTGGGAGGCGGAGGTTGCAGTGAGCCGAGATCGCACCACTGCACTCCAGCCTGGGTGACAGAGCAAGACTCTGTCTCAAAAAAAAAAAAAAAAGAAAATATGAATTGAGCTTGAGAAAAAAAAATGGATTATACTGGACTATGTAAATTGCCTGTGTCAGAATTTAACAAGTCTAGTGAAACAAAATTAAACAAGGACATAGAGAATGTGAGTAACTCAAGACCAATGTAATATATGTGTAGATACTCTGGTCTATATATCAGGTTATGCACTCACTGAGTCTCAGGAACATACAAAGTTCAGGTATATCCATTGCCCAAAGTAAATACTTAATGAAGTTACAAAGTAGAGACTATAATTTATATCCCCTCATCACAATTCAGTAAATAGTAGCAGATATTGAAAAAAATTTCCAAAAAGCTTCACTCACTTGGAAATTTTTTAACATTTATGAATAACTTCCAGATAAAAGAGGAAACTCCTAAATGAGTTTGCAAAGTAAATTGCAAAAGAAAACAGCTCACCAAAATAAACAAACAAACAAAACCGCACGGTTACAGGAAATAGCTAAAGTTGCACATCATGTTGAAAACTTACGTATTGTCACTGGACCCCCAAGATTCTATAATCTGCTTTGTGATGCTGGGGCAGCCTCCTCTGCCAGTTGACCCCTCCCCGCCAGCAAAATGGGTAAACAGACACTGGCATATCCATACAATGGGTTACCACTAAAAAGTAAGATGGAACGAACCATGGATTTATGCAACGACACAGATTAATCTAAAAGTCAGCATGCTGACCAAAAAGAGAGCATGGTCACACACACACATGCAAGACTACATGAGTCAATTTACATGAAATTCTAGAAATGGCAAAATTAATCTATAATGTTTCTTTTTGTTTGTTTGTTTGTTTTGTTTTGTTTTGTTTGAGACGGAGTGGCTCAGACTGGAGTGCAACGGTACGATCTCGGCTCATTGCAACCTCTGCCTCCCGGGTTCAAGCGATTCTCCTGCCTCAGCCTCCTGAGTAGCTGGGACTACAGGTGTCTGCCACCATGCCTGGCTAATTTTTTGTATTTTTAGTTGAGACGGAGTTTCACCATATTAGCCAGAATGGTATCAGTCTCCTGACCTCATGATCCGCCCGCCTCGGCCTCCCAAAGTGCTGGGATTACAGGTGTGAGTCACCGTGCCTGACCATAATTTATAATGTTTAATAGATAAGTGGTTGTTTGATCTATTGATCAATGGTCATAGATCAATGTTTGTTTGGGGCTAGATATATGGAGGGATTGAGAGGGAAGGGGCAAAAGGAAATTTTGAGGAGATCGAATATTCTTATATCTGTATCTTAATTACCTTGTTAGGTGCTTATGAGCATGCATTTGTCAAAACTTACTGAATGAATACATTTTATTTTACTTGAATTTTACCTCCAAAACTTGATTTGAAAAAAACAAAGCAAAGGTAGAAAGAATATCATTCTAAAATCATTGTTTTACGAAAAGGTTTTGCTACACAGATGAAATTGGCCATAATAATGGCAGAGAAGGCCAGATTTTCTTCAAAACTGTTGTAACAGTTTTTAAACATGAAAAAGGTTCATTTAAAAAACAATATTAAGATAGGGGCATGGCAGAGAACGGGAAGATGGTCAGCGGGGAGGAGCAGAGTAAGAAGAGAGCAAAGACACAAGCACTCTTGTGTGCAGAAAAGGCATGGTGAACACAGGGGTAAAAATCACTAGCCCTTCTCAGAGCAATTCCACCATTCTCTGAAGGAAAGTCCATGGACCATGAGAACCCTCCACCTTCTGGGACATATACCTGGACTGTGGGACTTTGACCCATGTTGGATCAGCCAGATCTCCTTTCCCTGGAGCAGTTTGTCAGCACAGGAAGAGAACAGCTCAGCCCTTGGAGAGAGAGTCATTTATGGGTAGGATGCCCTGGCTTCCTGCAGCTGGCAAGTATGAAAGTTGATTATATAAATTGAGCCATTCTTGTTATACCCAACTAAAACAGAATTGGAAGGCCATGAGGAGAAAACACACTCAGGGCATGCCAAGCAGGTAATTCTTTGCCAGCCTAGCTGCTGAAATTGCCTGCTGTAACCCAAAAACAGTTTTATGTAGTCGTTTCTGAAACAACCTGCTGGACTCTATGACTACTTTCACCCACTGCTATCACTTACCAATCCTAGCTTGCCAGCTCCCCAAAACTTTACTAGTGCCAGTGAATTGTCTTTGCAAAACAAATTGTCTTTGCTCTTTTTAATGAAACCTCTAACCTTCTATTTGTTCTTCTAAAAGGCTGCCCAGCTGTATGCCCTGAATTGCAATTTTCACTTCCCAAATAAAATGGTTTATATTTAGAGATGTAGCTCTGTATTTTGACTTCGACCCAAGGCCCTGATTTGCTCACTGCTGTGATCCAGTTGCACCTCTAGGTTCAGTCAATCCTCTCCAATTCTTCAGGGATTGTCCCAGGATAGGTTAGTTTTGGTTGTCCTAGCTTCTCATATAAATAGGGACATGCAGTATGCATTCCTGTGCAAGGATTCTTTTCACTTAGCAGAATGTTGTAGTTTTTTACTTTTCTTGTCTGTCATCAGGGGTTATTTTCTTTGATAGCTGAGTAATACGAATACTTCATAATTTCTTTTTCTATTCTCATGTGGATTGGTATCAGGGATATTTCCAGATTGTGCTTATTATGAATAAGGCTTTTATGAATTTTGCCTACTATGCAAGGCTTTTTGTGTCATGCAAGCCTTATTGTGTACATATGTTTTCATTTCTCTTGAGGAAATAACTCAGAATGGAAGTGCTGAGTAAGAATAAGTGTATGTTTAGTTTTATAGTAAGTTTTATGATATTTTTTCAATGTGATTCAACCATTTCATATTATCATTGCAATGAGAAATGTTCCATGTTTTCATTTCTCTTGAGGAAATAATTCAGAATGGAAGCATGAGTAAGAATAAGTATATGTTTAGTTTTACAGTAAGTTTTATGACATTTTTTCAATGTGGTTGTACCATTTCATATTATTATTACAATGAGAAGTGTTCCACATTTTCATTTCTCTCAAGGAAATAATTCTGAATGGAAGTGCTGAGTAAGAATAAGTGTATATTTACTTTTATAATAAGTTTTATGACATTTTCTCAATGTGATTGTACCATTTTATATTATTGTAAAGTAAGAAGTGTTCCAGGTGCTTCACACCCCTACAGGCATTCTGGTGGATGAGCAATGGCATCTCAGTGTGGTTTTCACTTAAACTTCCCTGATGATTAATAATGTTGAGCATTTTTGATGGGCTTATTGAACATTTCTGAATCAACTTTTGGAAAGGGATTATTGTCCAAATGTTTTGCCCAGTTTTTTTAATTGGGTGGTTTGCCTTATTGTTATTCTATCATTATTATTGTTAGGTTTTGAAGGGAGGGAGAGAGAGAGAGAGAGTTGGTGGCTCTACAGCAACACAGGTTTATTGCCAGTACGACTTGCAGAGAGGGGACCAGCTTAGTGCCAGAGCTCACTGCCGCTTACAGGCTGGGGTAATTACAGGCCTGGGCAGGAGGGGTCTGGGCCGTATGGCTTGCTGCCCGGGAGGATGTTGATAAAGATGTTCCTTGGGCCTTTGCCCAGCAGGATGTGATAAGGAAGTCATGTGGCTGGGCAGGATGTTTCTCACAGCCCAGGGCCCCATGGAATGTTTCACTCTGACCAGGGTCTGTAAAATGGCAGGGGCTTGCAAAATAATGCAACTTGGACTAACAATTGTTATTAATCCTAAAGGGAGAAGGAGATTCAGCAAGAATGGTGAAAGGAGAATTATAATTTGGGCATCTCATTTCATGATCAATATCTCATGGTGGGGTAAGAACAGGGGCAGTCAGGATCGGAGGGTCTGGCAGACAGGTCAGCTGAATCCGTGTCTACCAATGAAGCAGGAGCCAGGATCCACATGATGAATGTGGCCACAGTCAGGAAGTCTGAAATTTTCTCAGCAGAAAAGAAGAAAGAGCAGACGGGCTGAATGGCCCTGCTGTCTGAAGGGGCCTCAGTTTTATCCTCCAACACCTTGGGGCTCCACTGGTGCTCACCTTTCTTCTCCAAGCCTAGGTCTTCAGCAGTGAGTACACAGGGAAGGTAGGGGGCAGGGGCAGCTCTCCTCCACCCAACAATAGTGGCAGTGGCAGCAGCAGGAGTACTGGAATTTGGGGTTACAGAGCTTACAGCTGTCAGACGTGTTTGGAAAGTTCCTTCTTGACAGAGAGTGTCTGGAAACTTTTTCTCCCTGTGTCTTGCCTGGCTTTAGTGAGGCTGAAGATCTGGGTGAATGGCCTCCATCAACATTTTCCTTCGTCTACCTCTCCAGTAGCAGAGCGCAGATAAGACTGGACGGGACAGCCCTGCTGAACCCACAGCAGACCTCCAAAGAGGTCTGTATCAGCTGGCGATGCCACTGCCTTTGGCAAATGGGCTCAGAGAAGATGTTTGGGCTTTCTTACTCAAGGTGTCTTCTGGGTGTTTCGAACAGAGGCTCCCTTTCAGGGGTCCAGGACTGCACTGGAAGGAAGTGACCACAAGATGACACCGTTGTTCTTCCAGACACTCCCGCTGTTATGAGGGTGAGGGGGCAGCGCTTCTCTAATCATCCTTCCTTTGCTACTTTTTCCCTCTGCCTTAGCTTTTCCTTTCCTGCACTTTCCTGGGGACTTCAACTCAGTCTTCCTGAGACAAGGATGGAGGGGAGGACGGGATAGGCCAGCCTCGTAGAGGTCACTAACTGCTCAAACCCCAAACAGAAAGGAGTCATTTGCAGCCTGGAGGAGGACTCTACCATTCCAAGATATTCAGCTGACCACCCAAGCAGTGGCTCCTGAGACCTCCACACTCGACAGAGTCCCGCACACATTCAAGGTAAGAACCCTAGAGAGGAGCCCAGAGCCTGCGGAATCAGACACCGCCTCCTAGCGGTGATGTCCGACCGAAACGGCGCGGGACTGCAGTAAACCTGGGCGAGCAAGGTCGAGGAGAGCTCTGTGCCGGGACCCCGAGGCGATCCAGACCAGATGGGGAACACTGGGGGCACTGGCGGGGGGCGAGGGGCGCGTATGAAGCTTGCAGAAGAGGCTGCCCGTGAAGAGCAGCCTGTGCTCTGCACACCCCGTTCAGCCCGATGCAGTTGAGCCGCCACTGGAACGCGTGGAGAGGAAGGGTGCGCGAGGCCAGGGCTGGAAGAAATGCCGCAGAGGGCAAAGCGCGAGGTCCAACGGTCCAGCCCCAGCAGGGACTCTCGAGCTTCGGGATTCCGCTTACCGGGTATCGGCTGTTTAGACCCAGACCGGCCCCTGCGCGATGTGAGCACTGCTCAGGACTGCAGCTGCTGGGCACCAGCAGCCAGGTCTGCAGGCTCCGCGAAGCCTGGCCCAGACCGTAGCTTCTGCAAGCAGTGCGGGTGTATCCTGGGGTCACTGGAAGGCAGCGCCTGCTCAGAGCCAGAGTACAGAAGCAGCCCAGGTCTTCCCAGCACCAGGTTCACTGGAAGTGCCAGGTGTGGGAGAGGGAGCTGGGGAGGGAAGAGGACTGTACTGGTTCCCAATCTGAATGATGTACCCAAGAGGCCAGGTAGCTGCAGCAGGTGCTAAGGTGAGGAGGAGAGGCTATCATGGGGTGCAAATATGGAGCACACAAGGCTGGACCCTCTTCCTTTCAGGCAGCTGCTGCTGATGACATCAGATTCCCCTCTCCCCTCCTCAGGCCACCACCTCCTTCATGCTCCTTTCTGATCACCTCTCCAAGTCCTGGTGTCAGGAGCCTTCTCTGTGGCCGCCCTGGAGAGACTTGAGCCTGGGACGTGACCTGCTGGGCTGTGAAGGTTTCTGAGAAGGGAAACCTGTGGTCTGACCTGCCTGGATGCTGCACCCAACCTCATCTCTTCCTGGGAGGCAGGCTCTCTTCGCTTGTTTCTACAAATTTGGTAAAACAGCGTTTAAGTCCTAGTCCCTGGTAGTGACCCTGCCAGGATTTGACCCAGGCTGTCTGACTCTATTTATGCACACATCATATATTACCGTTTTCTATTGTCCTTAGGCCACGGCACACATGTAACGAACACTTAACGTGGCCCACCAGGAAGTCTTTCCTTTTTGGTTCAACTCAGATCTTGGCCATTGGCCACAATGGGGCCTTGGTCTCCTCTGAAGATGACCTGGGACTGCTGTTCACAGGCAAATCCCCATTGGGCATTTCTATTCTCATTGAGCTTGCAGCAAACCATGAAGGTGTCTGTGGCCTATCTTCTCCCAAAGCCAAGGACGGGAGATGGTACATCAGGTGGGCACAGGATTCATGCTGATTTAAAAGCTTTATGGCAGGGCACAGTGGCTCCTGCCTGTAATCTCAACACTTTGGGAGGCCGAGGCAGGAGAAATGCTTGAGACCAGGAGTTTGAGACCAACCTGAGCAACATAGTAAAACCCTGTCTCTACAAAAAAAAAAAAAATTAAATAAAATTAGCTGGGCATGGTGGCATACGCCTATAGTCCCAGCTACTCAGGAGGCTGAGGTGGGAGGATCACTTGAGCCCAGGAGTATGAGGTTATAGTGATCTATGATCACACAACTGCACTACAGCCTGGGCAACAGAGCGAGACCCCGTCTTTTTTGTTTTGTTTTGTTTTGTTTTTGTGATGGAGTCTTACTCTGTTGCACAGGCTGAAGTGCAGTGGTACAATCACTGCAACCTCTGCCTCCTGGGTTCGAGCAATCCTCCTGCCTCAGCCTCCTGAGTAGCTGGGATTACAGGCACCCATCACACCGCCCAGCTAATTTTTGTATTTTTAGTAGAGATGGTGTTTCACAGTGTTGTCCAGGCTGGTCTTGAACTCCTGAACTCAGGTGATCCACCCACCTTGGCCTCCCAAAATGCTGGGATTACAGACATGAGCCACTGCACCTGGCCCTGTCTCTTTTTTTAGGAAGACTTTTCAGAATCCTAATCAATATTGACAATTTATCAATATTAACTTTTCCAGTACAGGAGCATGATATATGTCTCCATATATTTAGGTCTTTTAAGATTTAAGATTTTCTCTCAACAATATTTTGTAGCAAGATCAACAAGCTAATTGGCCCCGGAACTATTTTTGTAAGGCCAGTGACTAAATACAGTGTTAACATTTTTGGCCAGGTGCAGTGCCTCATGCCTGTAATCCCAGCATTTTGGGAGGCCGAGGCGGGTGGATCACCTGAGGTCAGGTGTTCAACACCAGCCTGGCCAACATGATGAAACCCCATCTCTACTAAACATACAAAAAATTAGCTGGGTGTGGTGGCAGGCGCCTGTAATCCCAGCTACTCGAGAGGCTGAGGCAGGAGAATTGCTTGGACTGGGAGGCAGAGGTTATAGTGAGCCAAGACCGTGCCACTGCACTCCAGCCCTGGGCAACAAGAGCGAAACTCTGTCTCAAAGAAAAAGAAAAATTTGAGAAGCTAAAAATATAAAAACGAGAATATGTGGAAAAAACCATAAGCAACCCATAACGCCATATTTACTATCTGATTTTTTAAGACAAAATTTGTAACCACGGTTTTGTAGTTTTCTGTGAATCGAACTTGCACAGCTTCTGTTAATTTATTCCTAAGTATTTTATGTGAGTTGTAAACACTACTGTAAATGGTTTCATCCCAATTTTAGTTTTCAATCATTCATCAATGGTATACAGAAAATACATTTTAAAAATATGTATTGACTTGTATACTGAGACCTTGGTAAATTCACTTTTGAATTCTGGTAGCATCTTTGTTTTCTATGAATCATGTTTATGTGAATAAAGCTACTTTAACTTCTGTTTTAATCTGCATGCCTTTTTCTTTCTCTTTCTCACCTTTACATTTGCAGAAACCAACAACTGTCAGCATTAACACCATCAGGCATTTCTCTTCTAATTTAACCTTGCAGCCAACCACACAGCTATCTGTGCGTGATCTCTCCCCAAGCGCAAGGACATGAGATACAGATCAGGTAGGTGCAAGATCCATGCTGTCTTAAAAACTCATATAAGGCCAATATGTCTTGTAGCAATTCCAGACCAGTACTGGCTGTGGCCTGTTAGGAACTGGGTCGCACAGCAGGAGGTGATGGCAGGTGAGCGGGTATTACCGCTTAAGCTCCGCCGCCTGTCAGATCAGCAGCGGCATTAGATGCTTATAGGAGTGCGAACCCTACTGTGAACTGCGCATGCGAGGGATCCAGGTTTCACATTCCTTATGAGAATCTAATGCCTGAGAATAGTTTTATTCCAAAACCATCTCCCCACTACCCATGGAAAAATTTTCTTCCACGAAACCAGTTTCTGGTGCCAAAAAGGTTGGGGACTGCTGCCATAGACCAGCTTTCTGGATTCTGGCTGAAATGGACAACTTACCAATATTAATTCTTCACTCTACCAGCTGATACACACACACACACAAACAAACACACACATTCATACATGTATTGGTATATGGTAGTTTACAGAAAAATAATTGTTTTATATATATTGATCTTGTATACTGGCACCTTGCTAAATTCACACCTTACTTTTTATAATTTCTTTGTAGATGGCATAGGATTTTCTGCATACACAATCATGATTTCTGCGCATTGAGTAATTTTATCTTTTCCTGTATGATTTTAATTTTTCTTATCCTCTACATTTGTTACAACCTCCAATACAATATTGAATCCAAGAGAAGTCAATGGACTTCATTTTCTACTTCCTGATCTTGGGGGGAAATATTCAGTATGCTGTTAACTGAAGGTTTTTTTTCTTCAATGCATGCATTGTCACATAAAAGAAATAAGGAAATTCCGTCCACTTCCTACTTTACTGAAAGATTTTTTTGAACAGAATGTTAGCTTTTTTCAATTAGTTTGTTCACAACTTTTGGGACAAATTGTATCAGCTGATTCTTTTCTAATAGCTTTTTTGAGAGATAATTCATGTACAATACAATCCACATATTTAAAGTATAGAATTCAATGGCTATTAGTGTATTCACAGAAATGTACAACCATCAACACAATTTGGTAAAATATTCATCACTCCAAAAAGAAATTTTGTACACCTTAGCCATCACCTTCTAATACCACCACACCTCCCAGTTCTAGGCAAGCATTAATCGACTTTCTCTCTCTACGAGTTTACCTACTCTGGATATTTCCTGTATGAAATCATAGACTATGTGGTTCTTTCTGGCTGGATTCATTCATGTACTATAATGGTATTATATGGTGTATACATAACACAAAATTTACCATTTTTACAATTTCTAAATGTATAGTTCACTGGCATTTACTACATTTATATTGTTATACAACCATCGCCACTATTCATATCCAGAACTTTTTCATTATCCTAAGTTGAAACTCTGCACCTATTAAACAATAACTCTCCAGTGCACATTCCCCACAGCTCTGGTAACCTCTATTCTGTCTCTATGAATTTGCCTATTCCAGGTATATCATATAAGTAGAACGATACATTTGTCCTTCCATGTCCAGATTTTTTTACCTGGCATAGTTTTTTTTTCAGGTTTTATCCATATTGTAGCATGTATTAGAATTTCCTTCCTTTTAAGGCTGAATAATATGCCATTGGATGTTTTGTTTCCAGATTCCTACATTGCTGGTTACCTGGGTTGCTTCCAGCTTTTGGCTATTGTGGATGATGCCACTGTGAACACGGGGTACTACTGGGAAATAGAGTATACAATGAACTTGACGTTTATCCAACAACATAGACACATCTCAAAGCCATCATGCTTATCAACAAGCACCCACACCCAAAACTACATACTCTGATTCTGTGTATAACAAATTTTAGAAATAGCAAGATTAATATGAAATGTCAGAAAGCAGATAAATGGTTGTTTGTGGTTAGATATGTGGAGGAACTAACAACAAAGGAGCATAAGGGGATTTTTTAGGATGATGGAAATGGTCTATACCTGAATTATGGTGAGTCCTTGAGTGTACACATTTGTTAAAACTGAGCAAACATAAAACAGATGCATTTTTCACATAAATTTTACCTCCAAAAGGTTCATCTGAAAAAAAAAACAAAAAACATTTGATGCAAAGGCAGTCACGTCATGCTAACGTCATTGATTGTTTTATAGGCAATTGCTATTGTACTAGATGAAATCGAAGATAATTGGGGCAGAGATAGACTATGTGGTTCTTTGTGGCTGGACTCACTTACATAACATAATGGTTTCACATTGTGTATACACAACATAAAATTTACCATTTTAACATTTTTAAATGTACAATTCACTGGCAATAAGTATATCTATATTGTTGTACATCTATCGCCACTCTCCATCTCCAAAACTTTTGTTCCTATTAGTTTGTAATATATTTTAGATAATTAATTTAGAAAATATTAATGTTAAGGAAAGGGTATGGTGGATAATAGGAAGGCAAGCAGTGGGGGTGCTGGGCAGGGGGTAAGGCAGGAAGAAAGGCAAAGCAGCAAGTAAGCTTAGATGCAGAGAAGGCTCGATAACATGCAGACCTTGTCAGAGCATCTGCTGCAATATACCCTGATGAGAAGTTCATGTGCGATGAAACTCCAACTCCTGGGACTCATGTGTGGGACAGTGGGACCCTGATCCCGTCAGATCAGTCAGATCCCCCTTCTCCAGAGCAGATTGGTCAGCACAGGGAGACAACAGCTCAGATCTTTGCCCTGTGAGGTCACTTATGGGAGGGGCTGCCCTGACCCCCCACATCCGACTCCCCCGTGCTATAGTTTGGTTTGTGTGACCCCTCCAAATCTCATGTTGCAATGTGATCCCCAGTGTTAGAGGTGGAGCCTGATGGGAAGTGTTTAGGTCATGGGGTTGGAGCCCCCATGATGTCTTGGAGCTTTCCTCACAGTGATGAGTGAGTCCTCACTCTATTAAGCCCTGCAAGAGCTGATCGTTAAAAACAGCCTGGCACCTTCCTCCCCTCCTCTCTCATTTCTTCTCTTGCCAAGCGATCTTTGCACATGCCAGCTCCTCTTCACCAGAAGCAGATCCTGGCATCATCCTTCTTATATAGCCTGCAGGACTGTGAGCCAAAGAAACCTCTTTTCTTTATAAATTACCCAGTCTCAGGTATTCTTTTATAGCAACACAAAAATGAATGAAGACATCCCTCTCTTCAATGCTGCAGGAACTGTTTTCATTACAGGTTTGAGCTGCTCTATAATTTCACATAAATGGGAGCATACATTATGCACTGTTCTTAAGCCTTAAGGTGTCTTTCATTCAGCATCATGTTTCTGTGATCCATCCGTGTTGTTGCCTGTTATCAGGAATTCATTCATCTTGATATCCGAGTATGAATGCACCATGGTTTGTTTTTGCTTTCTATATAAATAGACATCTGAGATACTTCCAAGTTTTACATATTATGAATAAGGCTCCTGTGAACTTTTCTGGTACAAGTGATTCTGTGTCCATGTGTTTTTATTTCTCTCAGGTTAATACTTAGGAATGAAATTGCTCAGTCAGACTAGATATATGTGTGTTTTCTGAGAAACCATATGAACTTTTTTCCAAAGTGGTTTTACAATTTTATATTCTCTCCAGAAATGAAGAAGAGTTCCAGGTACTCCATATGCCTGCCAACATTTGGATACCTGGGTTGGATACCTTTTAAACTTTATCCATTTTGGTGGCTGTGTAGTGGTGTTTTAAATTTTCATTTCTCTAATGACGAATGATGTTGAATACTTTTACATGTGCTTGTTTTATGATGTTTCTTTATAGGAGAATTGTTCAAGTATTTTGCCCATTTATTATGTGACTGGGCATTTTGTAGTTGACTTGTAGGAGTTCTTTATAGATCTTGCACACTTGTCCTTTGCTAGATAAATGTTTTGCCAATAATTTTCCCAGTTTATAGCTTATGGTTTGCCTATTTATTTTCTGAATTAAATACATTTGGGGCAAACATTTTAAATCTATGGGTTTTTTGTTAATCTCGTTTATGGTTTCCAGATAACAAATTTTCTTTTGATGCAATCTCATTTCTCAGTATCTTATTTTATAATCGTTTTATTCTTAAAAACTCCTTTGTAGCCCAAGGGATTAATCAGGGTCTCTTACATTTTGTTCTAAGACATTTATAATTTTTTGAAAATCTTGTTCTTTGAATCCATCTGGAATTTGTTTTCATAATAGCTTGAGGTGAGGATGTCAGCATTTCTCCCATACACACAACCAATGATCTTAGATCTCGACTGCATGTTTGAGGAGGAGAAAGAGGAGGAGTCCATCCATCATTCCTCTGTTTTCTCCCTTCTTATTTTTTTTGAGACAGGGTCTTGCTGTCACTCAGGCTGGAGTGCAGTGGCACAATCATGGCTCACTACAACCTCCAACTCCTGGGCTCAAATGATCCTCCTGCCTCAGCCTGAGTAGCTGGAACTATAGGCGCATGCCTGGCTAATTTTTTGTATCTTCTTATAGAGATGGAGTTGTGCCATGTTGCCCAGAATGGTCTTAAACTCCTGGGCTCAAGCGATCCGCCGCCTTGGCCTCCCAAAGTGCTGGGATTACAGGCATGAGCCACTGAGCCCAACCTTCCCTTCTTATTTTTGGATGCCATCTGTGTGATTTGCTTCCATAGTCCCTGTGATCAAGTATTCATTAATGAGAAAAAATCTCCCCCTGCCCAGAACAGCAAATTCCTGGACCCTTTCTCTCACACACACTCCCATCATTCAATTCCACAATACTTTGCTACATGTACACAATCTAAAGTGAATGTGCAAATCCACTTCTCATGCCCCCCACTGGTGTTGCTGTGTCCAAGCCATCATTACCCTCCACCTTAGGGGCTCAGCCTCCTGACTGGTCTCTCAGCCTCCGTGCTCATCCAAGCAACCAAAATCATCTGCTTAAAACCTATGGCAGATGATGCTGTCCTTTGCTTTAAGCCCTCCAGTCATTCCCATCTCTGAGGATGTCATCAGTTTATGATGACAACCTACAAGGCCCTCCCTATTTTGTGTGTCCCCATCCCTCTCTGGTCTCCTTGCCCCTACTCTCTCTCGTGCTGACCACAGCCCCATCAGCTTACTGACTGCTCCACGAGGATGCCACCCATCCTCCCTTCGATCCTTTGCAGTGGCTACTTCCGCTATTTCCAGTGTTCTTCCCTCACACGTCTGCGTCGGTCACTTGATGGCCCCCTTCTAGACCTTGCTCAAAACTCACCTTCCTAGTGAGGTTGTCCTGTCTTCCACGTGAACATTGAGACTGCTGCTTCTCCTTACTTCAAGTGTCAAACCTCCATCGGCAATTTTATTCTTCATAACGTGTTACCAGCTAAACTGCCACATCATTTACGTGTCATTGCGATTGTTGCTTATTTTCTCCGCCCCCCTCAACTCGAATGTAAGCTCTACTACTTATAATAGGTCCCAGTTCATCCCAGATGCTCAATAAATATGGCAAATTGACACATAAATGAGTCAACTGCCTTCTGAATATTACTGATTCATCCACAGGGTTTCACACTATTAAAAACTGAACACTATTAAAAGCTGAACTCACCCTACCAAAACAACACATGTCCATTTGTCTAAGCCAAGTGGCTAGAGTCGCCCTGGTCGTGTGTGGCAGTTACTCATCTCACTGCCTTCCCTCTTCTGTTACTTCCTCTCCAGCCACTCTCAGCTCCTCTGGAACAGGAGCTCATTGTCTCGTCTTTGCTTTGATCATGCAAAGAACCCCCGAAGCCCCTTTACCTCTGTTCTGCCACCCATTGGATTCTTCCTTCCGAGGAAGTACAAGAACGTTTCTAAAATCTACATATCATCATTTCACTTCTTTGCTTTCACTGCTTTCATGACTCTGCATACTTTCAGCATGACTGACAAGTACCCATCATGATACATTAATTTGTCCGTTATCTGGCCCCTGCTGATCATTACAGCTGTATACCCCAGGCTTGACTTCATTCTCCAGCTGCACCTGACTACCTTCCTGGTGTCCCACAGGCTCACAGCCTCTCTGGCTTCCTTGACTTTTCACATAATATTTCCTTGATGTGAAAAAAGCCTTGCTCTACCTAGAGGCTTCCTACTACTTCTTGAGGTACAATTAAAGTTCCTTCTCTCCCGTATTTAATACTATGTCTTTCTTACCTGCTCTCCGATCCCTAGCACGAAGTCCTGTTTAAATTTTTGGTTTGCGTCTGTCTCTCCTACTAGACTATAAGTTCTTGTAGGTCACGATATGTCTTTGAACCCCATCTCACCAGTGACTAGCACAGTGTCTAGTGCAGGTTCATCACTAAGTAAATGTTTAATAAAATAATACGTAAGAAGCTGGCAGAAATTCTTGGGTTTTCCCTCTTTCCTCCATCTGAAGGTGGTTTTCCTGGGTTATAAAATGCCTTAGAAAGTATTGAGTTTTCAACAATGAAATCTAGTTTAGACTCGGCCTGGCTCTATGATCAGCCATGAGTTGGGTGGAGCGGCAACTTTTGCAATTTGAGATTTTAGTGGTTTAAATAGGGACAAACTGGATCTTTTCCCACATAGGCCCAATCCAGGTACTTACTTGAAAATAATTTATTTTTCTTTCTTTTTTTTCTTTTTGGGATGGAGTTTCACTCTTCTTGCCCAGGCTATAATGCGGTGGTGCGATCTCGGCTCTCTGCAACCTCTGCCTCCCGGGTTCAAGCAATTTTCCTGCCTCAGACACCTGAGTAGGTGGGATTACAGGCACCCACCAACACACCCAGCTAATTTTTTGTATTTTTAGTAGAGATAGGATTTCACCATGTTGGTCAGGCTGGTCTTGAACTCCTGACCTCAGGTGATCCACCCTCCTTGGCCTCCCAAAGTGCTGGGATTACAGGCATGGGCTACTGCGCCCGGCCTGAAAATAATTTTTTGTAGGACTTTTTAAAGGAGTATGATAACTTTTGAGTCATATATTTTATCCTAGACTTAAAATGTTTCCATAATTACCCAGTGGCATGAGCTCTTTCTTTCATTGTTCTTGCAGGCCCAAGAGCCTGGATGCCAAGCCTATCCTCTCCATGTGAAGCACCAACTTGAGGGTGTCAACTTAAAATATGAGACCCGTAAACTTGGAAAGGAGGACTTTATTTCTTGAGAAGCGTTGCAAACTGCAGGCTCTGGAAAGTGACACCTCCAGCAGAGACCACAAACAGGTACTCTGAGGGAGAAAGGGTGGGATAGGAGTTTTATGCCAAACAGGTTGGCTAAATAGACATATCCAACAGGTCACAGGGGGAACTATGAATATTCATGAAAGGGGGTCATATGTGTGCTTGATAAGCAAACATATGTGTTACATACATCCCATGTTTACCTTCGCGTGGAGATATAACATTAAATGCAGTAAAATTAGGCTCTGTATGTTAAAAGGTGAAACACAGGGCACGAAGGCACTTTGTACACAGCCTTGGTGAACCAGCCAGAACCAGTCCATGGTTGAATACTTTGTAGGCTGGCCAGTTTGTCACGTCAAAATAGCAAAAAGGGTTGGGAGTCAGGCCGCAGCAGCAGGCAGTTGGTTGAAGTCAGCGGTGGGGTGTTCCATTCTTTGTTTTTCCAGGGCTGGTTTCTGTTTAATTTAGGAAAAACAAACAAACAAACAAACAAACAAACAAAAAACCTGGTAACAGTTAGTAAGGAAGTGGTATACGGAGGCGCAATTTCTCGTCTCCTTATGGCCGGGAAACTTAGTTTTTAGTTTTTCTGGGGTCGCCTTGGCCAAGAGGGGTCCTTTCAGTCAATCAGAGGGCTCAGGGTTTTATTATTGATTTGTTTATTTATTTTTCTAAGATGGAGTCTTGCTCTGTCACTCAGGCTGGAGTGCAGTGGCAAGATCTTGGTTCACTGCAACCTCCGCCCCCCGGGGTTCAAGCAATTCTGCCTCAGCCTCCCGAGCAGCTGCGATTATAAGCACATGCCACCATGCCCGGGTAATTTTTGCATTTTTGTAGAGATGGGGTTTCACCATGTTGGCCAGACTGGTCTCAAACTCCTGACCTCAGGTGATCCACCTCCCTCGGCCTCCCAAAGTGCTGAGATTACTAGCGTGAGCCACCTCACCTGGACTCAGGGTTTTATTTTTATTTCACGGTGGAATTCCTGGCTCCAATCTAATTTTTTTTTTAAAAAAGACACAGAAAAGATAATTCAAACATTTTTAAAAGACTAAAACCATAAAGTGTGGTTTCCTGTCACACAGCAGGGAGGATCTGACCTTCGGGGAGGTCAGATGGTGCAGAGGAAGCACAGAGGGAGGTGGCAAGGGCATTTCCTGGTCTCTTTTTCTCTAGACCTCGCCTCCTCCTGGGCTGATATCCTCACACTCTCCATGGAGACGTCAGAAGTTAGCACAAACAGTCCTAGAGCGTGCTACTTCCATATCACATTAGCTGAGCCACAGAAAATTTGGAAATGTCAAGTCTGGCTCAACCTGTCACCATTTATAGAAGGCATCATCCCTCCTTCTAGACTGGCCTAAAAGTGAAGACCCAGAGCAGACGACTCATTAACATGAAGGAAGCTTTAGATATTTAATCCGGAAAAGCAAGTAAAAGGACCATGGAGACAAATGGGTTAAGAGAAAAGGAACAGCTTGCCAGCCGCGGGGTGGGAGTTGCCAGAGGTGCTACCAGTCCCAAGACTAGAAGGAAACTGTCCCAGAGCTTGGGTCTTCAGGCTTACAGACAAAACCAGAGTGGAGCACAGTTGGTACTTACAAGTCTCTCTTTCCTCCCCACAGTGGACCTTCTCAAACCGGGGTATTGACCTCTGATGAACCCCCATCCAAACCCGTGCCTTCCATCATAAAAAGAAGCACTTTGAGGTGCTCAACTTCAGGCTTGCTAGAGAAGGAGGAAAAGCGGGTTGAGTTTGACATAATTAGAATGGGTTGAGCAGAGTAAGTTTCTTTCATGGTGGACGGCGACCACCTACTGCCATTTCTACAAGAAGATTTTGCTTCCTAGGCACTGAGTTCCTGGTTCTTTCACTAGAAAAAAATGAGTATGTTGGCAATCCAGTACTTCCAACTTCTGTGAAGACCTGGGCAGGCGACGGGAGCTTGGGGACGGGGGCGGGGCCCAAAGACAAGGCTGCCATTTGCTGTGCCCACCACAGAGGGACATTTACTCTACCTGAAGCACAAGTATTTTCTCAGTGATGTTGGCTCCTACAAAGTCGAAAGGGGTAGGCTCCCCGGCTTACGCCCCAGGAGTTTGGACTGAAAGGGAGACTAAAAGGGTCTTCCTCTAAGTTTATGATGTTGCCCTCCCCTGGCTACAACAGATGTGCTCTGGCCATAAGCATCCCAGGTTCTCTGAGTGATGGGGTGGGTATGGAAATGTTCCCAAACACAGGTATGGGGGTGTCCCCTCCCACTGTACCAATCCATGCCCAGGGCTGGAAGGTCCCTGGTGCTCTGAACTGGATTCATAAGCAGTAGCATCTCCAACCACAAGTATGGTGTCAGCCCCTCCAACAGTACCACATGTGTTCCCATGCCTGATAGAAAGTGGGAACATGTGTTTATTAGCCAGGTGGGCCCCAAATGCTCTGATAAGGTGCAGAAAGGGGACTCTTTGTCACTGTTGTGCTGTGCCCTCCTATTGCAACACATGTGCTCTGAACAGGTGGAGCCCAGGTGCTTTGCATGTAGGCAGACACAAGAGGGCCTCTAAGCACAAGTGTGGTGTTGGAACCCTCAAGGCTACAGATGCATTCTGGCCAGGTGTGTCCCGGGTGGTCTGACTATAAACAGCAATAGAATTCTCTCCAGCACAATTATAGAGAGGCCCGTCCAACTGATGTGCTCTAGCAGGATGAAACCTGGGTGATCCCAACACAAGGAGGAACAGAAGTTTCTTCTGAGACATGCTCCTTCTTAGCGATGCTGTCTCCTTGAATAGTAACAGGTATGCTTTGGCTGGGTGGGCCTCAGGCACTCTGACTGTAGCCAGGAAGGAAAGGTCTCCCAGAACAGATTTCTGCTCTGTAGCGCTGATCTTCCCTCATTGCAACAGGGATGCTATAGGCTGGCAGGACCTCGTGCTCAGGTCTAAGCCCCTCCTAGAATAAGCTGTGGTTCTGGGTGTTCTCCTCAGCTCTTCTGTAGATTTCAGTGCCCCCTGACAAGGAGCCAGGGTTTGGGACAGACACAATGGCTGCAAAGCTGCCACTACCCAAAGGGGCTTAGATATTAATGGTGCATGCCACTGCTGCGGTGACCCTTTCTCGGACGGTCATCCTTTGATCCCTATTTTTTTTATCATCCTCCTCCTGTGCTATCCCTTTTCTGTGAGCTCCTAGAAAAGGAGTAGTCTCTTAATTTTTTTTTTTTTTAACTTTTTTGAGACGGAGTCTTACTCTTATCGCCCAGGCTGGAGTGCAGTGGCATGATCTCAGCTCACTGCAACCTCCATCTCCTGGGTTCAAGCGATTCTCCTGTCTCAGGCCTCCACCTCTCAGGTTCCAGTGATTTTCCTGCCTCTGCCTCTGCCTCCTGGGTTCAAGCAAACCTCCGTCTCCTGGATTCAAGTGATTCTCCTGCCTCAGGCTCCCAAGTAGGTGGGACTACAGGTGTGCGCAAGCACGCCCAGCTAATTTTTGTATTTTTAGTAGAGATGGGGGTTTCACCATGTTGGCCAGGCTGGTCTCAAACTCCTGACCTCAGGTGATCTGCCCGCCTCAGCCTCCCAAAGTGCTGGGATTACAGGCGTGAGCCACCATGCCCGGCCCGCAGTCTCTTTTAAGCAAGGATCAGGGGAGCAATCGGATGGCCCAGATAGTGCTCCTGCTATTGAAGGAGCCCAGATGTTGCTCAGATAGCAACAGGAAAAGGAGTCACTTTCCCCCTGCAGGTTGGATCAGTACTTTTCCTAAGTGGCTGCACTTCTTCGAGGTGCAAGCATACAGTGCTGTCTTTCTGAGAGCCCCGGCGTGACACCAAGGGGAGGCCCCCTTCTGATGTAAACACTGAGCTTACTGGGTTGCATAAGGCCTCTCATATATCAGGGGTGATATAAACTGAGGGGGTAAAGGTGGCCGTATTGCTCCCAGGAACTGTGTTCAGAAGATGCACAGGTGCAGCAGGAGGATTCCTGCCAGAAGCAGGAACGGAGAGGACGGGGACAAAAAGGAGGATGGTGGCCCGGGGGCCGGGCAGGGTGAGGCTTACTGAGGAAGTTGTCCGTGAAGAGCAGTTTGTGTGCTGTCTGACACTGAGAGTCTAGTAAGAAATTTGGAGAGAGAGGTCTCCTAGCTGCGTGTTCCTCCAAGGCAAACCATGCTAGATGCTTGTGACATGTCATTGGAACACACACCAGAGAAAGGGTGTGCTAGAGCAGAGAGGAAAGACAAGTCACCGAAGGGCAAAGGGGAATCCCAGCAGGACTTTTGAGAGCTTGAGACAGCTCATGCTCTTCGCAGGTGCTTGGCACCAGGCATGCCCAATGACATGGAAAAGCATTCAGGACTGTGTATTATAGGACCCCACATAACTGTCACCCCCAGATCGCCAGGTGCGCAGGCTCCTCAGCACCTAACCTAGGGGCAGCAACTAGGTTAGGGCTAGGTTGTGAGTCCCCTAGCCCTTTTCTCTGGGGTTATTGGAGGTCAGAGGTCAGAGTGTCCTAGATCCTGCCAGGATGGGGCCCTGGCTCACAAGAGATCAGGGTAGGAGAGGTGGGGCTGTGGCCAGCAGGGATCAACTCTGTCTTATGCCATTACTGGTGCACCCAGGTGGCCCAGCAGGGCTGCAGCTGCAAAACACGTGCTCTAATGCGGAGGAGAGACCAAGCAGTGTGGGGCATGATTTGTCCTGACCTCTTCCTTTCAGACAACCTCTGCAGAGGACACCAGTTTGCTCCCACAACATCCCCTTCCCATATTGTAGCTCAGGGCTACCACACACTGTTTCCTCCAGGGATCCCTCTAGGGCCCCCAAGTCCTGGAGTGGGCATATCTTCTCTGTGGCCACCTAGGAAGGTGTGGGTCCATGGGCATGAGGTATGAGTCCAGCTGGGCTGTGAAGGTTTCTGAGATGGGTACTTGGCACCTCGATCCTCCCACATCCTGCACCCCTTACCATCCCTTCCAGGCAAGCAGGTATCCTTCCCTCTTTTAACAAATTTTTCAAATTGAAAACAGCATTTAGGACTTAGCACCTTCCTCAGGTCACCCATGTGGGCATAAGGGAGAGTCAGGATTTGAACTCAGACTGTCTGATTCCAGAGTTTATCCACTGACCACCTGACAGTGGTGATGCCTCATCATATGTGTCATGTATTTACATTTTTAAATAGTCCTTAGGGTACTTAGCACCATGGTACGCCTGTCATGAGAGTATTCACTGCCTGCATCAGAAGATGCAGGGTGGAGAGCACCAATTGTCAGCACAACCATATTGGGCATTTGCTAAATGAGTCTTGCACAAACCACATAGCTGTCTGTGAACTGTCTTCTCCCAGGTACAGGACAGGAGACCACTTAGGTGCAAGATACACCCTGTCTTAAGAGGCTTATGCTCCAAGGACACCAACATCTCTTATGACAATTCCATAGACCTACTTTTCAGGATCCTGGGTGAAATTGGCAATTTACTGATATCAAATAGTGCACTGTATCAGGATGGTAAACAGTTCCTTATATTTAGAACTCTTTTTCTTTTTCTTTTTCTTTTTTTTGACAGAGTTTCACTCTTGTTTCCCAGGCTGGACTGCAATAGTATAATCTCAGCTCCCTTTAGCCTCCACCTCCCAGGTTCAAGTGATTCCCCTGCCTCAGCCACTGGAGTAGCTGGGACTACAGGCATGCACCACTATGCCCAGCTAATTTTGTATTTTTAGTAGACATGGGGTTTCACCATGTTGGTCAGGCTGGTCTTGAACTCCTGACCTCAGGTGATCTACCTACCTTGGTTTCCCAAAGGTGTGAGCCACCGTGCCCAGTCTTTAGAATGCTGTAATTTTCTCTCAGAGACTATTTTGTGGTTGGGGTTGACAAATTACAGTTCATGAGCTGAATTTTTTCTAGTCTGTTTCTGTAATACCAATAACCTTAGAATGGTGATAAGAGTTTCCAAAGTTTATAGAAAAGAGGAAAGGGAAAAAGAAAGAAAAACAGAGGAAAATATGCAACAGGGACCATATGCAATCTGCAGAGCCTGTAATATTTACTATCTGGTCCTTTGTATTTCTGGCAAATACAGAAAAATTTGCCAACACTTCTTTTGTGATTTTCAGTGTATAAGTCTTCTACAGTATTTACTAATTTATCCTTATGTATTTTATAAGTTTTTTGTATACTATTGTAAATGGTATCTTTTACATTTTAGTTTTCAGTATTCACTACTGGAAAATACAGTTGATTTTTATATATGCACCTTGTATGCTGGAACTTTGCTAAATTCACTCTTTACTTTTAGTAGTTTCTTTGTAAATTCCTTAGGATATTCTATGTACACAATCATGTTTTCTATGAATAAAGAGAGTTTTGTTTCTTCCTTTTAATTCTGTATGCCTTTTATATTTGTTTCTTACCCTTATATTTGCTACAACCTCCAGTAAAATGTTGAGAAAAAGTAGAGATATAGACATAGTTTTACAGTCCCTGATCTTAGGGGAAAAGTATTCAAGACGCTATTGAGTGAAAGTTTGTGTCATATGCACTTAATCACTCAAAAGAAACATTCTCTAATTCCTAGTTTGCTAAAAGATGTCAAATTGTGTTAATTTCTTTGCCCATTTTGTTAATTTATTTTAGTTCCCACATCTGAGGCAGAACATGTGGTATTTATCTCTCTGCTCTTGATTTATTTCACTTAACATAATGTTCTCCAGGCTCATTCATTTGCCACAAATGACATGGTTTTATTTTTTTAATGACTGAATAGTATTCTATTGTGTATATATAATGCATTTTCTTTATCCATTATCTGTTGGTGGACATTTAGATTGATTCCATATCTTAGCTATTGTGATTAGTGTTTCAATAAAGATTGCGGTGCTAACCAACCACACAAGGCTTAATTAGCTTGACAATTCTTACACAAAGTGGAGATTTCCAAAAGATACCGCATTCATTGAGTAAATTAGGAAAACTAAAACCTGCCTGGCAAGAATGATGAAGAGGCATACCTGTGGAGGCTTTGGATCTTGTTGGAAAAGATTGAAAGGAAAGAAATCTCTCCTTGAAATTCTTAACCAAAGTCTCTACCTTCTGGAGTTAGACATCATATTATCCAAGCAATTCCATATCAATCATTTTGTGTAAAGTAGTACTGAGTTGGTAGTGGCCCCATATATTACATCTATACCCACAAAAGAATTTTTTAAGGACTTAAACAGCTCAACTAGCAAAAACCAAATAATCCCATTTTAAAAAATGGGCAAAGGACATGAACAGACACTTCTCAAAAGAGGATATACAAGTGGCCAACAAACATATGAAAAAATATTCGTCATCACTAATCATCAGAGAAATGCAAATCAAAACCACAACAAGGTATCATCTCACATCAGTCCGAACGGCTACTACTAAAAAGTCAAAAAGCCTTTATTTAAATAATTTTTATTTAAAATCTTGTAATCACAGTGTACTTTGTATTTTGCCTTCTAATATCAGTAATTTTGAAATTTTAAAAAGGTAACTATTTTGTCAGCATATTTGAAAAGTCAACTTGGCTGGGCATGGTGGCTCAAGCCTGTAATCCCAGCACTTTGGGAGGCCGAGACGGGTGGATCACGAGGTCAGGAGATCGAGACCATCCTGGCTAACACGGTGAAACACCGTCTCTACTAAAAAATACAAAAAACTAGCCGGGCGAGGTGGTGGGCGTCTGTAGTCCCAGCTACTCGGGAGGCTGAGGCAGGAGAATGGCGTAAACCCGGGAGGCGGAGCTTGCAGTGAGCTGAGATCCGGCCACTGCACTCCACCCTGGGTGACAGAGCGAGACTCCGCCTCAAAAAAAAAAAAAAAAAAAAAATTAAACTCTTTGCACTTTAGATTGTTTCTGCTAATAAAACACATTTTATATAAAATCCTGATTATAACACAATTGATAATTTTTCTTGAAATGAGGCAGGATAAATGTATACTAGAAAGTAAATATAGGATAATAATTTTTAGTAGAGACGGGGCTTCACCATGTTAGCCAGGATGGTCTTGATCTCCTGACCTTGTGATCTGCCCACCTTGGTCTCCCAAAGTGCTGGGATTACAGGCGTGAGCCACCGCGCCCGGCCTGTGTGAGGTACTTAACTGTGAAGTGTAAAAGCTTAAATCTTTAGGATAAAGTAGACAAAAAATATTTTATGACCTCAAGGGAAGGAAGGATTTCTTAAATAAAACAAAAAAGCATATATGATAAAGAAAAATACAGGTAAATTCAAGGATTCTGTTCATCAAATAAGTAAAACAAAACAAAAAAAAAAAACATACCACAAACTGGAAGAAGATATTTGCATCACGTATAACTGGAAAATGTTATTGTGAGGAATGCTAATGAATCAATAAGAGAAAGATACATGGCCAAATAGAAATACGGGTAAAATACATTATTAGGCATTTCACAGAAAAAGAAACTCAAGGCCAGGCGCAGTGGCTCACGCCTCTAATCCCAGCACTTTGGGAGGCCGAGGCAGTGGATCACAAGGTCAAGAGATCGAGACCATCCTGGACAACATGGTGAAACCCTGTCTCTACTAGAATACAAAATATTAGCTGAATGTGTATTCCCATGCCTGTAGTCCCAGCTACTTGAGAGGCTGAGGCAGGGGAATCACTTGAACCCGGGAGGCAGAGGTTGCAGTGAGCTGAGATTGTGCCACTGCACTCCAGCCTGGCAACAGAACAAGACTCCATCTCAAAAAAAAAAAAAAAAAACAAGAAAAGAAAAGAAAAAAGAAAACTCAACTAGTCAACTAGTCAACTCAACTTAAAAATATATATAATTTCATTAGCATTTCCAGACATGCAAATTAAAACCATAAGGAGTTACTAGTTCAAATCCACAAGATTGTCAAAAATTTGAAAGTTGAGAAATAAAGCCATGTAGCATTATCTAATAAAGTTGAATATGTACATATGATATATTCTAATAATTTAACTCTTAAAAGTCTATACCCTAAATAAATTGAGTGAGTGTGTGAAGCAGGCAGCTCTATTCATAATATCAAACACTTCAAAAGAGTGAATAAAGAAATTGTGATATGAATTACTTCAAATAAGTAAAAATGAATAAACTACAACTAATGTGGTTGTATCCTGTAAAAAAGCAGAGCAAAAGAAAAATGTTGCAGATAAATGCATACAGTATGATTCTGTTTACATGAAAGAGAAAAATAGATAAAATTAAGCCAACTTTTGTGCACTAGTTTGGCCAATGGCCAAGGCAGGCCCTTGCGAGACTGTGTCACAGGAAGCAGGAGATTATGAGTCCAGGAGCCGCATCTTTGTTCTGAAATAGATCTCATTTCTGATCCCTTATATGCAAGGACAGGCTGAGACTACACATTATATCCACCCTGAGGGGATTTAGGAGAAGCTTAAGGTTGTGACAACTTAACAAACTTGTGCCTGGGCCCAGGATTAGGCCTGCCTAAATGTGTGTGTCAGGAGGAGAGGTGCTAGGCCTAACTAAATGAGGGATGGTGGTGGTGGTGTTGAAACTGGCCCAATTTTATTTTATTTTATTTTATTTTTTTTTTTTTTTTTTTTGAGACGGAGTCTCGCTCTGTCACCCAGGCTGGAGTGCAGTGGCCGGATCTCAGCTCACTGCAAGCTCCGCCTCCCGGGTTCACGCCATTCTCCGGCCTCAGCCTCCCAAGTAGCTGGGACTACAGGCGCCCGCCACCTCGCCCGGCTAGTTTTTTTTGTATTTCTTAATAGAGACGGTGTTTCACCGTGTTAGCCAGGATGGTCTCGATCTCCTGACCTCGTGATCCGCCCGTCTCGGCCTCCCTATTTTTTTAATCTCACTTTAAGTTCTGGGATACATGTGCAGAACATGCAGGTTTGTTACATAGGTATACATGTGCCATGGTGGTTTGCTGCACCTATCAACCTGTCATCTAGGTTTTAAGCCCCACATGCATTAGGTATTTGTCCTAATGTTCTCCCACCCCTTGCCCCCCACCCCCCAACAGGCCCCAGTGTGTGATGTTCCCCTCCCTGTATCCATGTGTTTTCATAAAACTGGCCCAATTTTAAACTTACATCCTTTCCAGGAAAATGATCGCCAGGTGTCCTGGCTAATATCAGGAAACTGAGGCTTTCTGGATCACCAAGCACAGAAAATGAGATGCACCTGCTGCCTGTTGACCAACCGCTCTTCTTTACCCCTCCGTAATTCCTATTTTTTCCCCTACATGGTTACCATGAGATGCTAGACCCCTCATTCAACCACCTGCTGCCTGTTGATCAATTCCTCTTTTTTTTTTTTTTTTTTTTGAGCTTCCTATTTTCCTTCCCCATTATATGTACCCCTAACTTAAGTCAGAAAGGAAGGACAGATTTGAGGTTTGACTCTTGTCTCTCTGGCTGATGTCACCCACGAAATAATGAAAGCTCTCTTCCCTGGCAATACTCATCACCTCAGTGTTTGGCTCTCTGAGTGACAAGCCACAGGACCTGGACTGTACCCCTAGTGTTTGGTAACAGTGAGTGTGCTAGGCCTCAGAAAATTTTCTCAATGAGACAGGAAAAAGAAGCAAAGAGTTGTACCCTTTCTACTAAAACTGGTTTCAATTTAGGATAGCATGCCAGGAGGAAGACTCAGAAGAGCTGTCTGTTGTCCCTCCCCAGCCCTTCCTAAAAGCCTCAATCATCAGTTGTGGATTGCTTGGTGATCCTCTGGAGCAGCCACAGATACTCACGTGCCATCCTGCCGCTGATGGTGGGCAGTCAGCAGCTGCTTATCCCACATGTATGCAGGGGAGAGGACCTTGGTGGGTTTTAGGTGAAGCAGGTACTTGTTCAAGTAGCTCTCATCAGGGCACCTGGCCTCAATGTGGTTGGCTTGGTCGATCATCATCCCCTGGTAACAGGCTGTGGTGAGCCTATAAACCTCCAGCACTGACCCACCGAATAAGGCCCCTGTGTAGTAAAACTCCCCTTCACCCTCAGGAATATGAGCTGGGACTGAGGCCGGCGTTCATAGATAAAGGTGTCCCGATGGAACCCATAGAAGCCAGGATGGGTGGTGGCAAACAGGGAAGAGAGGATCTCCACACCCGCATGGTCACCAAACTTCATGTCCACATCCGCGCACACAAGATGATCCACCTCCCCGAGGAAGCGCTGCTGGGGAAAGTTTCTGATCACCTCCATGCGGTGCCTGGTGATGTCCTGCCAGCGGGCATAGCTCCAGACCTGGAGGATGACCATCCGCTGTCCCTCTCGGAGCTTGATGAGCAGAACGAGATCTGGCCGGTTGGTGAAGATGTAATACTTCACCCTGAATCCCACCATGAAGCAACAGCTTCAGGAAGACTACGTGTTTTCCAAAGGCAAACACGGACAAATACCTAATGTATGTGGGGCTTAAAACCCAGATGACAGGTTGATAGGTTCAGCAAACCACCACGGCACACGTATACCTATGTAATCCAATGGTGGTGTACCCGAACCAGAACTGCTCATTCAGTATGTCAATGTCGAAGGTCCCCTCCCACACAATGGGAGCCAGCCAAGGGGTCATAACAAGGACATCCATCCTAGCGGCCAGTAGTAGATTCACCTGGGAATGCGACATCCTAGACATATTCACCACTGGCAGGCAGTCCATTTCTCTCACTGCCATGCTTGCTCCAGCCAGAGCACTTTCTAGCTTCTGGCTCCTCAGGTTCAGGAAACTATACCCAAAGAAGGCCAAGATGATAGTTAGCGGGAAAAGAAATGTTACACGACAAAGAGAGTAATATTTTGATTTCCCAGGAAGCTTCTGTAGTGGATTGGCCATGGTTCTGTGTGTCTCCTGAAGGCTGTGAAGGCGACCTCTCCTGGGTGGGGTGAGGCTGAATCTGAGGTCCTAAGGCCTCCAAGACCCTACATGCAGTCTACTAGTCCAGCAAATTGCCCAGCCCACCGAGGCTTACTCTGGTGCCACGGGCTGTGCTGGAGTCACAGCAGAACTCTGATAAATTCAGTTATAGTCTGTCTCAGTCAACAGACAACTAGACCTCAAGGACCAGCATATGGGAGAGAAGTCAGGGCCCCTGAAACAGACTTAGGAAACTGACTCAAGGGAGGCCACTGAGCAAGCCCAAGACAGGGATTCTGATGAAAGCAGAGCTGGGCAGGAGCTATCAGGGGACCTGGCCTGGTGGGTAAGGGGCTTGTGATCTCACCTGCCCTTGACACTTCCTAGCTGTGAGACCTTTAGCAGAGAATGAAGTTTCCTGGAAAATGAATAAAATTAAAACCAGACTGTCTTCAAGATCAAACCTCCAGACAGGCTGGTGTGAGCCATCCCTCGGGAGGCCCAATTTGGTACCACAGTGGATGGGACAGATCTACAGATTAATGTTCATTTTCTTTATTCTCCCAATAATCACGTCAAATCTACTGAGCGTTTACTTTTCAAGTATCAGGCTTGTTCTGCTGGGATTAGGCTGCTAAGCTGAATGTGCATTATGTTGTTCAATCTTCACAATAAGCCTGGGCTGCCTGTTATGTTCCATTGGTTTGTGTATCTGTTTTTAATGCCAGTTTCATATTGTTTTGATTACTAGAGCTTTATAATATAATTTGAAATCAGGACGTGTGATGTGTTCAACTTTATTTTTCTTTCTCCTTATTACTTGGGCTGTTACGAGTCTTTTGTGGTTCCATGTTCAACAAATTGTGCTGGGATAACTGGATGTCCACATGCAAAACCTGAAGTTGGGTCTTTAGTTTATTTCATAGGCAAAAATTAACTCAAAATGGATCAAAGACCTAAACCTAAGGGCTAAATCTCTTAGAAGGAAATAGGGTGAAACTTCATGGCATTGGATTAGGCTATGATTTCTTAGATGATACCAAAGGCACAGACCACAAAACTAAAAATTGACAAGTTGGGCTACATCAAAATTAAAAACTTTCCTCCATCAAAGGACACTTTCAAGACAGTGAAAAGGCAACCTACTGAACAGGATAAAATATTTGCAAATTATATATCTGATAAGGATTTATATACAGAACATATGAAGAACCCCTACAACTATATATACACACACACACATATATATACAACCCCAACCCCTACACACACACACACACACACACACACACACACACAAGCAGCCCATTGAAAAAAATGGGCAACGCAATTAGCGGACATTTCACCAAAGAAGATGTATAAATGGCCAAGAAGCGAATGAAAAGATGCTCAATATCACTAATCATTAGGTAAATGAAAATCAAAAGCACAATGAGACCGGGCACAGTGGCTCATGCCTGTAATCCCAGCACTTTGGGAGGCCAAGGTGGGAGGATCACTTAAGGTCAGGAGTTTGAGACCAGCCTGGCCAAAACATAGCAAAACCCCGTTTCTACTAAAAATACAAAATTTAGCTGGCCACGGTGGTGCATGCCTGTAGTCCTAGCTATTTGGGAGGCTGAGGCAGGAGAATCACTTGAACTCGGGAAGCGGAGGTTGCAGTGAGCTGAGATGTGCCATTGCACTCCATCCTGGATGACAGAGCAAGACTGTCTCAAAAAAAAAAAAAAAAAGAAAGAAAGAAAAGAAAATAGAAAAGAAAAAAGCACAGTGAGATATCACTTTATACCCATCAGGATGGTTATTACAAAAAGAAAAAAAAACCCTCAACAACAATGGAAAGTAACAAGTAATGGCAATGTGGAGAAATTGTCACTGTTGGCAGGAATGTAAAATGCTACCACTGTTGTGGAAGGCAATGCAGCAGTCTGTCAAAATTAGCATAGTTACCATATGTTCCGACACTTCCACTTCTAGATCTATACCCAAAAGAATTGAAAGCCAAGTCTCAAACAGATGTCTGTACATTCATGTTCATTGCAGCATTATTCACAATAGCCAGAAGGTGGAATCAATGCAAATATCCATCAACTGATGAATGGAAAAACAAGATGTATTATGTACAACTCATTATTAAAAGTGAAGAAAGTTTTGATACATGGAGGGACCTTGAAAACATCATGCTAAATGAAATGAGTCAGATATATAAGGGCAAATGTTGCATTGTAAACCAAAAAGTATCTGAGACAGGTCTCATCAACCTAGAGGTTAATTTAGCTAAGGTTAAGGACATGCCCAGGGTTGGCGGGGGCGGGGGGGGGTGGTGAAAAAAAAAGGAACACAAAACCACATGGACACTCTGTGGGTCTGTGCCTTTTTCTAAAGACGATTTTGAGGGCTTCGGTATTTAACGGGGCAAAGCAGACTGGAGGGGAAAGAGGGAGGGTATGGTCACATTACTGAATCCTCATATCATAAGAGAAAAGGAGCAGGTAAGGGAATAGTCAATTACGTATTTGTTTCATGCTCAGTAAATCGGCACTTTACATAAGATAAGGTGAACGTAGAGTAGCTACCTGTGAAGATATCTGGCCTTATATCCATAGCTCCATACTTAGGAACAAAAGGGAAAGCAGCTTTTTGCATGACTCAGCTCCCAGTTTAATTTTTTTCCTTTTGGCAGAGCGAATTGGGGCCCTGACATTTCATTTCCCTTCCACAATATGCTGTACCTTCTATAAGGTACCTAGAAGGGCCACATTCATAGAAACAGTTACCATATACATTGGACGATAGGTTCCTCTTTAGTCCTCTAGTGGATTCTGCTGCACTCTTAGTACATACCTTTATCCCCATGAAAATGACTGGCCCATTGAACACTAAAAATATAAATTTGAAAAACAAAAATGTGGCTAATGTTCAGGCCAGTGAAGTTTATAGGCTCATTTTACATTGCCATTAATTTTGTTTGCCGAAACTTTGTGTTTCGACCTCATGATCTGGGCTTGTGGCTATGTAGTCCCTGTACTCTATGCACAAGCAGTAAGCACATTTGCAGCAACAACCTCTCCTTCATCCTTCCCAGAAAGCCAGAGCCACACACCCCGTCCCAATCCTGGTGGACAACTTTGTCTTCTCTCTCTCCCTTTCATGTTGATACTTTGCATAACATTAATCGCACATCTAAGTCAGTGGTTGATGGATATCATCGTGCTCATGGATTTGTATTTCCCAACATTTCACCCCTTTGAGCTCATAAGTTGTGACATCTAAGTCTCTAAATTATGTTTTGCCTGCTGGGCCAGGAAAATGTGGTGTTTTCCTCCCTTAATCTGGTAGTAATACAGCTATGAATCTTGTGATCTGTGCAGGGAAGTCTATTATTTATTTCACCCTTTGTTAATATGTTGGTGACTATGAGGTGCTAGTTATAATTCTAGGAATTTGGTATACTCATTGATTAAGAGTGGCAATACCCAGCTTTCATAAAGCTCATTGTAGACCCCAAATATGAAATTATTTACAAAATTTACAAGGGTGACTCAATCTAGTCATGTGTTATTCATTGATGCAGAATTTCGGAGTCTTTCGAGGAAGTATAATTGAGAGAGACTACCAAATTAGGGAATGTAAAAGTATTTGGCACTATGCCTGTGTCTTAACCATTTTCATGTTTTCTAAGCACAGATATGCCACACAGCTGCAATTGGAAGCGAAAAAAATCATCTAAAATGACCCACGTAGGCAATGCACATATAACGTAACTGAACCAAAAATAAGCTATCCAGTGTGTCCCAGAGAATACAGATTAGACAAGAATTCTAAGCTTTGTCCTAAAAGTAAAAGCCAATCAATGAAAGGGTTCAGTCATATGTGTGAATCATCAGCTCTGTTAATTATAAAGCACATACTATGTAGTCAATTAAACATGTTTCACTTCAATGTAGGTACTTAACTTCTCATTTTAGTTAAAATATTTTAATGGTCTTCAAGCAGAATGTATTTTCCAAGTTATAATGTTCATCTTCTTTCTTAACATGAATGGTTGTGTAGTTTTTTTCAAACATTGATATCCAAAGGAAAACTTTCAAAAGAACTTAATTTAATTGTTTTGTTTCCCATTTTTACCCCTATGTTAAAATTTTCTTTTCAATGACCTGATTGTTTTATTCAACTGAGGCTCCCATATTGCTTTATTCAGCTGCCACCTCCCCAGCCACAGTACCAAAGACTGCAAGTAGCTGGTCCTGTATCGTCTTACTAGTTGAATTTTTAAAATTATCTTTACATAGACAGGTGTTTCATACAAAGGTCCTTTGCTGGCCCACTTTGATTTCCTTTAACTTCATATTGCTTTTACAAAGAATCACTTCATTAAACTCTTAATTACCCTGCTTTGAAAAGAGTTGTCTGTTACCTTCCAGGACCCTCACTGACAAGAGTTACTGGAACCAAGAAGATCCCAGGAAACAGATGTACAAAATGGGATTTGGGGATTGGTTTGATCACATATTAAAGGAGAATAAGTATAACTAATTTTATGGCACTTTGCTTTCTTGAGCTTTGCATAAGCTGTGTTTTTTACAAATTGAAGGTTTGTGGCAACCTCGCACTGAGCAAGTCTATCAGCACATTTTTCCAGCAGCCTGTGCTCCCTTTGGGTCTCGGTGTCACAGTTAGGCAATTCTCACAATATTTCAAACTTTTCCATTATTACTGCATCTTTCATGGTGATCGGTGATCACTGATCTTTGATGTTACACTGTCGTTGTTTTGAGGCACCACAAACCACGCCCACCACCATATAAGATGGTGAACTTCATGGAGAAACGTATATTTCCTGACTGCTCCACCAACCGGCCATTCCCCCAACCCTCTCCCTCACCTTGGGTCTCCCTATTCCCTGAAACACAACAATATTAAAATTAGGCCGATTAATAACCCTATAACGGCCCCTAAGTGTTCAAGTAAAAGGAAGAGTCACATGTCTTTCACTTTAAATCAAAAGCTAGAAATGATTAATTTAGAGAGGGAGGTTGGCCAAAAGGCAGGCCTGTTACATCAAATGATTAGCCAAGTTGTGAATGGAAAGGAAAATTTATTGAGGGTAATTAAAAGTGCTACTTTAGTGAACACACAAATGACATGAAAGGGAAACAGTCTTATTACTGATATGGAGAAAGTTTGAGTGGTCTGGGTAGAAGCTCAAACCAGCTACAACATTCCCTTAAGCCAAACCCTAATCCAGAGCAAGGCCCTAACTCTCTTCAATTCTATGAAGATTGAGAGAGGTAAGCCAAACCCTAATCCAGAGCAAGGCCCTAACTCTCTTCAATTCTATGAAGGTTGAGAGAGGTAAGCCAAACCCTAATTCAGAGCAACGCCCTAACTCTTTTCAACTCTATGAAGGTTGAGAGAGGTAAGGAAGCTGCAGAAGAAAAGTTGGAAGCTAGCAAAAGTTGGGTTACAAGGCTTAAAGAAAGGAGCCATTTCCACAACTTAAAAGTGCAAGGTGAAGCAGCAAGTGCTGTCCAGAAGATCTAGCTAAGATCATTGATGAAAGTGGCTATGCTAAACAACAGATGTTTTTATGTAGATTAAACAGACTTCTAGTGGAAGAAGATGCCACCTAGGAGTTTCATAGCTAGAAAAAAAAAAAAAAAAAGTCAATGCCTGGCTTCAAAGGACAGGCTGGCTCTTATTAGGGGCTATTGTAGCTGATTAGTTTAAGTTGAAGCCAATGCTCATTTACTTTTCCAAAAACCAAAGGACCCTTAAGAATTACATGAAATCTACTCTGCCTGTGCTCTCTAAATGGAACAATAAAGCCTGGATGACAGCACATCTGTTTACAGCATGGTTTACTGAACATTTTATGCCCACTGTTGAGAAATACTGCTTAGAAAAAAGATTCATTTCAAAATAATTACTGCTTATTGACAATGTGCCTAGTCATCCAAGAACTTTGATGGAGATGTATAAGGAGATTCATGTGGTTTTCATGCCTGCTAACATAATATCCATTCTGCAGACCATAAATCTAGGAGTAAGTTCAACTCTCAAGTCTTATTATTTAAGAAATACATTTTGAAAGGCCATAGCTACCATAGATAGTGATTCCTCTGATGGATCTGGGCAAAGTAAATTGAAAACCTCCTGGAAAGGATTTGCAATTCTAGATGCCATGGAGAACATTCGTGATTCAGGAGAGGAGGTCAAAATATCAACATTAACAGGAGTTTGGCAGAAGTTTATTCCAGCTCTCATGGATGACTTTGAGGGGTTCAAGACTTTAGTGGAGGAGGTAAGTGCAGATGTGGTAGAAATAGCAAGAAAAGAGAATGGGAAGTGGAGCCTTCAGATGACACTGAATTGTTGCAATCTTATGATCAACCTTGAACAGATGAGAAGTCGCTTCTTATGGATGAGCAAAGAAAGTGGTTTTTGGAAAGTGACTCTGTCCCTGGTGAAGATGCTATAAACATTGTTGAAGTGACAACAAAGGATTTAGAATATTCCATAAACTTATTAATAATTTATAAAGCGGTGGCAGGGTATATGAGAGGATTTACTCCAATTTTGAAAGAAGTTCTACTGACAAAATGCTATCAAACAGCATTGCTTGCTACAGATAAATATTTCCTTAAAGGAAAAAAAATCAATTGATGCATCAAATTTCATTGCTGTCTTATTTTAAGAAATTGCCACAGCCACCCCGACCTTCAGCAACTACCACCGTGATCAGTCAACAGCTATCAAGACAAAAGATTATAACTGGCAGAAGGCTCAGATGATCATAAACATTTTTGGTAATCAAGTATTTTTAAGGATGGTACCCACATTTTTTAAAAGACAATGCTATTGCACACTTAATAGACTACAGTATAGTGTAAACATAACTTTATAGGCACTGAGAAACTAAAGAATTCCTGTGACATACTTTACTATTTATTTATTTTTTTTTTATTTTATTTTTTTTTTTTTGAGACGGAGTCTCGCTGTGTCGCCCAGGCTGGAGTGCAGTGGCGCAATCTCAGCTCACTGCAAGCTCCGCCTCCCGGGTTCACGCCATTCTCCTGCCTCAGCCTCCCGTGTAGCTGGGACTACAAGCGCCCGCCACCGCACCCGGCTAATTTTTTGTATTTTTAGTAGAGACGGATTTCACCGTGTTAGCCAGGATGGCCTCGATTTCCTGACCTCGTGATCCGCCCGTCTTGGCCTCCCAAAGTGCTGGGATTACAGGCGTGAGCCACCGCGCCCAGACTCTCCTGTGACATACTTTATTGCGATATTCGCTTTATTGCAATGGTCTGGAACCCAGTTTGCAGTGTCTCTGAGGATGCCTGCATTCGTTAGCTCTCATCTGATAGGCACACTGTATTGGACTGGCATTACCGTGTTGTGTACCCAACTGATGTTGCAGCTTTGGAGTGCACGTGAAATACTGACCCCAAGTTTTCTTTCTTTTTTTTTTTTTTTTTCTTTTTCTTTTTGTAGAGGCGGGGTCTTGCTCTGGGTCCCAGGCTGGAGCGCAGCGGTGCAATCCTAGCTCACTGCAGCCTCAAATTTCTGGGCTCAAGCATGTCCCGGCCTCAGTCTCTCGAATAGCTGGAACACAGGCGCGCGCCACCATGTCCCGCCCGGTTCAGTTCTTGGAGCTTGGAAACAGCATTTCCTTAAGCTCTTCCGAGGGTCCCTTAGCCTATGCTCGGTGGTCTGAAGCAAGTGTGCCTAGCCAGGACCCTTGTCTCTATGGGAACTACATTACCCAGATGCCTCTGCGCCATGCGCCTGCGAAGTTGGGCCAATGGAGGCCGAGGAAAGAGGCATTTCCGAGCACATAAAAGCGACAAGGCGGGACTTCCGGCGTCCTCCTGGAGGCGGTCGTTTTCTGAGGTGGGTCACTTGACAGAACAGTACAGTGGGGCGCAAGATAAAGTGAGTGGGAAAAGCCCTAGAGCCGGTGTTGCCCCACGGACAGAGGCGGTTCTGAAGCTTGGCGAGGGCTCTGCCGGGCGACCTCGCGCCAGGCCGGGTGCGGCCGAGTCCACCGCTCCGGGGGTCCTCGCCGCCAATGGCCTTTAATGGCGAAGCTTGAGCTAATCAACCCAGCGCGGGTTAGTGCTGTGTCCTCTAAACCCTCATCGGGCAGAACTCCCACCTCCCAATCCTAAGACCCGAATGAAGGGCGCCCACTCAGTTTACCTTCAGTGAAGTTTGTTCAGGACGGTGGCGCGTTCCTGGTTGTGTTCCCGTCTTGACACCCAGCGTGATGAGGGTGGAAGAGTGTTACGAGTGGAGCCAGCACGTGCGGGGGCTTGGAGGTCCCATTGTGTGGAGCAGCAGGGAAACCGGGGCCTGTCACCTGTCCACAAGAAAGAGATTGCCAGGACATGAGTCACATGTGACTTGGTTGCCTGAGCATTACCCCTTCCTTCTGAGGTCGCCATAGAAGATTAGCCCCGGGGGTGTTAAACTGAGAGATTCCAACTGAGATAGGATTTGAAAAGGTTCCCAAAGGCTGCTCAGGACTGAGGAAGCGGAGTGGTAAGAGTGAAAGTGGAAGACCTTGGGGAGGCTGCTGGAACAGACAACAGGAGAGTTACGATGGGGGAGCCAGAGGAGAAGCCATAGAAGAGTGTCAGAATAAAAAATGAACTGGAAAAAGTTGAAACAGGCAGAGAAAGTTATTCAAGACTTTTGCAATATGAGAGAGGTACCGAAGTCAGCGCCATTGGACCAAAAGGTGGCAGGCTTTTGAAGCACTGGAGTGAGCTAGTGGAAAAATACTGGAACACGTTAAGTGGGGAGGCTGACCAGTGGGATCTGTGAACCAAAGGTACCCATTGATGTTAGGCTCCTACCCTCCCACAGAAACTGGGAGATAGGTGTGCCGTCTCCTTCGATATCTACAATATCTACGTTTTAAAACAAAAGTTTCCAAGTCCTTTAGAAAGACATTTCCTGGTTTGTGAAAGTGGCAAGAGGCTGGGAGAAGATTTAAGTACATTTCAAGGGGCATAGAAAGATTACAATTAAAAGTTTCCTGAAGTGAATGCTCTAAGGAAAGGGAGGCCAGGGGCCTATAAGAGGAGAAACCTGTCTAAGTTTAGTCAAGCTGAAGGAATGTTCAGGCTGTTTTGGCTAGGGGTAGAAGGGACACCATTCAGGGCAGATCTTAAGAATGCAGGACTATTTTAAGGATAGAGAATTAGTGCTCACACCACAGGCCCGGAGTTACCCTCTCCACTCACTATTTTTAACTTATGAATTTATGAAACACCATTATTTCAACATTAAGCAATTAATATCATGCTAAATATGTGCATGTAGGTAGTGAATTAAACATTGAAAATATATGGATTTAAGAAGTTAAACTTATGCAAGTATTTCATATTTGGTTCACCTTTTAGTATGCTACTAAGCGTTGTAAACATACTAAAATCAAAAGCCTTAAATATCACATTGTCTTTGTTTTGTGCTGCTATAACAGAATACCACAGACCAATTTATAAAGAACAGAAATTTATTTTCTAGCAGTTCTGGAGGCTGGGAAGTCCAAGATCAATGGGCCAACAGATTTAGTGTCTAGTAAAGGCCTGTTCTCTGCTTCCAAGATGGTACCTTGAATGGTGCATTTTGGGGGGCATGGGAGAAGGGTCAGGCTGGGTGGAGTGGCAGACACACTATTTCCCAAATGGCAGAAGAGCAAAGAAAGCATACAGGTCCCAGAAGCCTTTTCTAAAAAGCATTAAACCCGCTCATGAGGGCAGAGCCCTCATGGCCTAATCACCTCTTAAAGTTCCTACCTCATAATACTGTTTTAGTAGTAATGAAATTTCTTTCTTTTTTTTCTTTTTTGAGACAGGGTCTTGCTCTGTTGCCCAGGCTGGAGTGCAGTGGTACAATCTCAGCTCACTGCAACCTGCGCCTCCCAGGTTCAAGTGATCCTCCCACCTCAGCTTCCCGAGTAACTGGGACTACAGGTACGCGTCACCACCCAAATGTCATCTTGAATTGTAACTCCCACAATTCCCATGTGTCGTGGGAGGAACTCAGTGGATAATGATTGAATTATGGAGGCAGGTCTTTCCTGCACTGTTCTACTGATAGTGAATGAGGCTTACAAGATCTGATGGTTTTAAAAATGGGAGTTTCTGCACGAACTCTCTTTGCCTGCTGCCATCCATGTAAGATGTGACTTTCTCCTCCTTCCCTTCCACCATAATTGTGAGGCTTCCCCAGCCATGTGGAACTGTGAGTTCTCCATTAAACCTCTTTCTTTTGTAAATTGCCCCATCTTGGGTATGTCTTTATCAGCAGCATCAAAATGGACTAATACAATGCCCAGCTGATTTTTGTGTTTTTAGTAGAGATGGGGTTTTGCCGTGTTGGCCAGGCTGGTCTCAAAGTCCTGGCCTCAAATGATCCACCTGCCTCGGCCTCCCAAAATGCTGGGATTACAGGTATGAGCCACCATACCCAGCTGGCAATGAAATTTCAATATGAGTTTTAGAGGGTACAAGTATTCAAACCTAGCACACATTCTCTTAAATGCTTGAAGGTGGCTAAAACTCATTCAAAATTTCAGTCACTTTGCATTGAGAACACTGACAAAAGCCTTAATTCATTTTTCCTTTTTATGTGTTATAACAAGGTTTTAATTTAGATAATGAATTAGGTGAAACAATTTATGATGACGTAAATCATTATGTCATAATAATAATTTTATCAGTATAAAAATTCTGGTAGTGAAATTTTCAGTTCTAAAAGATACCTGTATGCCGAGACCAACTCGGTCGGGGAGACCCTAACCCAGCGGCGCTAGAGGAATTAAAGACACACACACAGAAATATAGAGGTGTGAAGTGAGAAATTAAGGGTCTCACAGCCTTCAGAGCTGAGAGCCCCAAACAGAGATTTACCCACGTATTTATTAACAGCAAACCAGTCATTAGCATTGTTTCTGTAGATATTAAATTAACTAAAAATATTCCTTATGGGAAACGAAGGGATGGGCCTTCCATGCAGAAGCATGTCCTTAGAGCACTGATCACTCATGCTATTGTTTGTGGCTTAAGAATGCCTTTAAGGCCGGGCGCGGTGGCTCAAGCCTGTAATCCCAGCACTTTGGGAGGCCGAGACGGGCGGATCATGAGGTCAGGAGATCAAGACCACCCTGGCTAACACAGTGAAACCCCGTCTCTACTAAAAATACAAAAACTTAGCCGGGTGAGGTGGCAGGCGCCTGTAGTCCCAGCTACTCGGGAGGCTGAGGCAGGAGAATGGCGTAAACCCGGGAGGCGGAGCTTGCAGTGAGCTGAGATCCGGCCACTGCACTCCAGCCTGGGTGACAGAGCGAGACTCCGTCTCAAAAAAAAAAAAAAAAAAAAGAGTGCCTTTAAGCGGTTTTCCGCCCTAGGTGTTCCTTGTCCTCATTCCCGTAAACCCACAGCCTTCCAGCGTGGACGTTAGGGCCATTATGAACATATCACAGTACTGCAGAGATTCTGTTTATGGCCAGTTTTGGGGCCAGTTTATGGCCAGATTTTGGGGCGCTGGCTCCCAACACCTGTAAATTAAACAATTAAACACTTTTGTGCATGCAAACATACAATGAACAGCTTTAGTCAACATCTGAGACAGCTTTGTTTATGGTTGTTTTGATTTACATTAAAAAATTACACAAAATAATATTTATGATGTATAAGTAAGGCAAAAAGAATAACACTAAGACAGACAGCCATGAAGCTATCATCTGCTTTAAGAAACAGAACTTTATCAATATCTTAGAAATTTCGTCTGTATTCTCTCCCCTGCTTTGAGGTAATCATTCATTCTAAATTTTGTGTAGTTAATAGTTTTATTTTCCTAATACTGTTTCTTCAGCCATATATGGCTATATCCCATAACCATATATTACTTATTTGTGCATATTTAAAACTTTACATAAATGTTGTGATACTGTATTTGTTTTTCTGAGATGCATTCATGACATGCATGTGGCTGTAGTTTATTTTAACAAAAGTCTTGATTCTGTGGATAACGATAGCATATACTTAGCACTTTATATGTACTAATGTGTTTGATACCAACACTACCCCTATGAGTTGGTTCCATTACTGTCCCCATTTTACAGATGAAGATGCTGAGGAACAGGGAGGTCGAGTAGCCCAAGATCACACCGCTGATAAAAGGCTGCCCTAATGTGTGAGGCCCACAGTAGACAGTCAGCTGGAGGCCATCTTGCTCCAGCACCAGGAGAAGGGGTTGGACAAACCCTTAGAACCCCACCATGGTTGCCAGTTGCCTGTAGTGTTGTTCTTCTCACAGATACTAATGGCTGCAGAAGTCTCTACTCACCTGTGCATGACTAAGGTCATGCACAGGTGAGTAGAGGGTGTCTCAGACCTGTACCCTCCTCATCTCCTAACCATATAGTCTCTGGGATTTTGGTGTCTTGGGACTATACATACGCCTGCCACTTTCCTGGCTGTTGGATTTAGGGCCCCTGAGTTCCCTCAGACTCAGTATCTTAATCCTAGGTCAGGAGATACATGGAGAGGTTCCCATTTCTGATAACTGCTAGAATGCTATGTAGATGGTGTTATGAGCACAAGGATCAGCATGTGAACGTATTTCTATGCAAAACTGAGCTGGCGGTATTCAGGGAACTGAAGGTCTCCATTATGTTTGGTGGGACCAGAGAGTGAGGATGCAGGATTCAGGCCTGGAAGGGCAGGCAGAGCAGATGTGTGTCTTTTCTGAGGAGTCAGGGAACATTTGGTGGAGAAGATGGAGGTCAGAATCAGGTCTTAACCAACATCCTCTGGCTGTAAAGTGGAGAACAGGGAGCAGAGGCAAGGGAGAAGGCCACAGTGGAATTAAACTAGAAATCAGTAACAGATAGTTCTGAAATATAGAAAATTCCAAAATATATGGATATTAAGCAACACACTTCTAAAAAACACATGGATCCAAAAAACAAAAAAAAAAATTTAAATATTTTGAACTAAATGAAAATACAACCTATTAAAATCTGTGGGATACAGTGAAAGCAGAGTTTATAAAGAAATGTATGACATTAAATGCCCACATTAGAAAAGAATAAATACCCCAAATCAGTAATCCAAATTAGAAAATTAGAGAAAGGAGAACAATTTAAATCCAAAGTAAGCAGAAGAAATAATACAAATTAGAGGAGAAATCAATGAAATTGAAAACAGGAAATCAATAGAGAAAGTTAATGTAATAAAAAGCTGTTTCTTTAAAAGATGAAATTAATAAGCCTCTAAGCCAAGCTAAGAGGTGGGGCAAAGAGAGAGAACACAAATTACTAAAATCAGAAATGAAATGGAGTATCACTATAGATCCCACGGACATTAAAAGGATAACATAGGAATACCATGAACAACACTCTGCCTACAAGTTTGATAACCTAAGTGAAATGGATCAATTCCATGAAAAACACAGTTTGCTAACCTCACACAAGAATTAATAGATAATCTGAATTGTCCTATTTAAAATGAAATAAGTAATAACCACCTGAAATAGAAAGCACTAGTTCTTTACAATGTCTTCCAGGAGATAGAAGTAAAGAGAATACTTCCTAACTCATATGATGAGCCCAGCATTACACTAATACTAAAACATTACATTGTAAGAAAAGAAAAATGCAGGTCAACATGTTCTATGAATATAAATGGAAAAGTCTTCAACAAAATATTAGCAAATCAAACCCAACAATATATAAAAAGCATTATACACCATGGCCAAGTTGGGTTTCTTCCAGATATGCAAGGCTGGTTCAGCATTGGAAAATCAATTAATATCCATCATATTAACAGAAATCACATAGTCATATCAATAGTTGCAAAAAGCATTTGTCAAAATACAGCACCCATTCATGATTAAAAAAACACTTAGCGGCCGGTCATGATGGCTCACACCTGTAATCCCAGCACTTTGGGAGGCCGAGGTGGGCGGATCACAAGGTCAGGAGATCGAGACCATCCTGTCTAACATGGTGAAACCCCATCTCTACTAAAAATACAAAAAATTAGCCGGCCGTGGTGGCGGGTGCCTGTGGTCCCAGCTACTCGGGAGGCTGAGGCAGGAGAATGGCATGAACCCGGGAGGCGGAGCTTGCAGTGAGCCGAGATCGCACCACTGCACTCCAGCCTGGGCAACAGAGGGAGACTCCGTCTCAAAAAAAAAAAAGAAAAGAAAAGGAAAACACTTAGCAAACTGGAAATAGAAGAGAGCTCTCTCAACTTGATAAAGAACATCTACAAAAAATCTACAGCTAACATAACACTGAATGAGAGAAGCTAGAAGTTTTTCTGATAAGATCAGGAACAAGGTAAAGATATCTCCTCTCACCACTTTTCAGTGTTTTAATGGAAGTTGGGTATACAAATTGGAAAGGAAGAAATAGAACTGTCTTTGTTAGTAGATATGATTGTCTTTGTACAAAATCTTTAAAAAATCAAGGAAAAGCTTCTGGAATTAATAAACTATTAAGACTGCAGGATATATGTTAATATATACAAGTTAATCACTTTCCTGTATACCAGCAATGAGCAATTGGGATTTGAAATTAAAAACAAAATATCATTTACATTAACTTCCTCCAAAATGACATTGTTAGGTGTAAATCTAACAAAATATACAAAAGGTCTTTTATGAGGAAAACTACAAAGCTAAAATGAAAAAAATAAATAAATGGAGAGAGATTTCATGTTCATGGATAGGAAGACTCAGTATTGTCAAGATGTCTGTTCTTTTCAATTGATCTGTAGATGATATGGTTTGGCTTCATGTCCCCACCCATACTTCATCTTGAATTGTAATTCCATAATCCCTACGTGTTGTGGGAGGGACCCTGTGGGAGGTAACTAAATCACGGGGGTGATTTCCCCCATGCTGTTCTCATGACAGTGAGTGAGTTCTCGTGAGATCTGATGGTTTTATAAGTGTCTGGCATTTCCCTAGCTGGCACTCACTCCGTCCTGCCACCCTGAGAAGAAGGTGCCTGCTTCCCCTTTGGATTCCACCATGATTGTATGTGTCCTGAGGCCTCCCCAGCTAGGTGGAACTGTGAGTCAATTAAACCTCTTTCCTTTACACATTACCCAGTCTTAGGTGTGTCTTCATAGCAGTGTGAGAACAGACTAATACAGCAAATTGGTTCCAGTAGAATGGGGTACTGCTATAATGATACCCAAAAATGTGGAAGCAGCTTTAGAACTGGGTAACAGGCAGAGGTTGGAACAGTTTGGAGGGCTCAGAAGAAGACAGGAAAATTTGGGAAAGTTTGGAACCTCCTAGAGACTTCTTGAATGGCTTCAGTCAAAATGTTCCTAGCTGATAGCTATATGGACAAGGAAGTCCAGGCTGAAGTGGTCTCAGATAGAGACGAGGAAATTCTTGGGAACTGACATAAAGGTAATTCTTAACTCTGCTTTAGCAAAGAGATTGGTGACGTTTTGCCCCTGCCCTAGAGATCTGTGGAACTTTGAACTTAAGAGAGATAATTTAGGGTATCTGATGGAAGAAATTTCTAACTGACAAAGCATTCAGGAGGAAGCAGAGCATGAAAGTTTGGAAAATTTGTGCCTGATGATGTAATACAAAAGGGTTTTTACCCATTTTCTGGGAAGAGATTCAAGCCTACTGCAGAAATTTGCATAAGTAACAAGGAGCCAAATGTTAATCACCAAGACAATGGGGAAAATGTCTCCAAGGCATGTCAGAGACCTTCATAGGAGCCCCTCCCATCAAAGGCCTGGAAGCCTAGGAGGTAAAAAATGGTTTTGTGGCTGGGCCCAGGGCCCCATCTGCTCTGTACAGCCTCGGGACATGGTACCCTTTGTCCCAGCTGCTTCAGCTTTAGCCTTGGCTAAAAGGGACCAAGGTATAGGTCAGGTCATTGCTTCAGAGAGGGCAAGCCCCAAGCCGTGGTTACTTTCATGTGGTGTTGAGCGTGTGGGTGCACAGAAGTCAAGAACTGAGGTTTGGGAACCTCCACCTAGATTTTAGCGGATGTATGGAAATGCCTGGATATCCAGGGTAGAAGTTGCTGCAGAGATGGAGCCCTCATGGAGAACCTCTGCTAGGGCAATGCAGACTAGACTTGTATTAATCAAGACTTGCTATTCGTGAAAGAATAGACATGTAGATCAATAGAACAGAATAGAGAACCTAGAAATAGACTTGCACAAATACAGTCAACTGGTCTTTGACAAAGGACTAAAGGCAATTCAATGAAAATAGTCTTTTCAACAAGTGGTGCTGAAAAGGACAAATGCTTGAGGGGATGAATGCCCCATTCTCCATGATGTGACAATTATGTATTGCATGCCTCTCATCATCTCCCCAAATTTAGGAAGCCCTAGCACCACCCCCCTACCACAACCACCATCCAGTACACACATTTAGGCAGACCTTAGTCCACAGCTCATGCACGCATTTTTGAATTTCACCCCCTTGAGCTTCTCACTGTGTTCTCCTAAAACACTTTTCAGGGTGGAGGAGGTGGTGGTCTCTGCCTGTCCTGATGTATAAGGGATCAGTGATGAGATCTTTTCCAGAGCCAGGAATCAGGCCCCTTAATAAAGAAGAGTAGTCTGGGCACAGTGACTCACACCTGTAATCCCAGCACTTTGGGAGGTCAAGGTGGATGGATCAACTGAGGTCAGGAGTTCGAGACCAGCCTGGCCAACATGGCAAAGCCCTGTCTACTAAAACTACAAAAATTAGCTGGGCGTGGTGGCGGGCACCTGTAATCCCAGCTACTCAGGAGGCTGAGGCCGGAGAACTGCTTGAGCCTGGGAGATGGAAGTTGCAGTGAGCCGAGATTGTGCCAGTGCACTCCAGCCTAGGCAACAGAATGAGACTCTGGTCTAAAAAATAAAAAATAAAGAGTAGATTTGTGATCTTGCTGCAGAATGACTGTTTAATGCAAATCCAATCAGTGAGGCATCCAGAAATGGCTCGGAAAGGAGCGATGTCCCAGCAGCCTGACCTCTCCCCCTAGGGGTGTCCTAAATTGGGTTAGTCCATTTGCATTGCTATAAAGAAATACCTGAGGGAAGGGAAGGGAAGGGAAGGGGAGGGGAGGGGAGGGGAGGGGAGGGGAGGGATAGCGGCTCTACTGCAATGCAGGTTTTATTTGGAGGTGGGGCACCAGCTCAATGCCGGGGCCCACTGCTGCTTACAACTGGTGCAATTATACGCCTGGGTAGGGGTCTGGGGGGGCTATGGCTTACTCCCCAGGAGGATATCAATAAGGTGTTCCCATGATGAGGCCGCTTGGCTCTTTTTCTGGCAGGATATGATAATGAGGTCCTTTGGACTTTTCTCCCAGCAAGATGTGATAAGAAAGTCAGGTGGTTGGGGCCGGGTGTGGTGGCTTACGCCTGTAATCCCAGCACTTTGGGAGGCTGAGGCAGGTGGATCATGAAGTCAGGAGATTGAGACCATCCTGGCTAACTTGGTGAAACCCCGTCTCTACTAAAAATACAAAAATCAGCCAGGTGTGGTGGTGGGCACCTGTAGTCTCAGCTACTCCGGAGGCTGAGGCAGGAGAATGGTATGAACCCGGAAGGTGGAGATTGCAGTGAGCTGAGATTGCACCACTGCCCTCCAGCCATTGCTGGAACAGGAATTAAAAGAAATTAAAGAATGTGTAAGCAAAAACTCAGTTGTATGTAAAAAACAAAACAAAACAAAACAAAACCAATTCCCCCTGAGGAAGAGAAAGAGCTGGAATCCTTCAAAATTAACTGCCTGTTTTTCCTTCTGTGGCTAGCGAGCCTTATCTCTCCCTTTCCCAGGCATTGTGAAGACTCTGTTTCTCTAGCTGTGCAGATGCAAGGTCTGCTAGACAGATAACCTCAAGTCGTAAAACATGTTGTTTCTTGAAAAGTAAGAAATAATGTAATGCATGTCTCAGTTAAATAACTGTCTTTGTTTCTCACTTCTGTAATATGCTTCCCCCTGCACGGATCTCCCCCCTGCCCCACAAAATGCTTAAAAGGTAGCTTAACTCTTTGTTCAGGGCTCAGTCCTTTGAATGTTAATCCGACTAGGTCAATGCACCTAAATAATTAAATAATTCCTCCTCAACCCCTCGGTCTCTCTAATTCCTTAATTATCCCACAGCAGGACGACAGAGGGAGACTGTCTCAAAAAAAAAAAAAAAAAAAAAAAAAAAAAAAAAAAGTCAGGTGGTCGGGCAGAATGTTTCTCACAGCCCAAACCCCTGTGGAATGTTTCACTTTGACCAAGGTCTGTGAAATGGTGGGGGGCTTACAAAATAATGCAGTTTGGACTAACGCTTTCCTTATTTTTCATGGCCTTGGTAGTCTTCAAGAGACCTGGCCAGATGGAATGCCCCACAGTCTGAGTTTGGTGCTTCCTTACCATGAGACTGGGGTTTTGGAGTTTTTGAGGTTTTTGGAAAGACACCTTAGAAGTTAAGTATCTTTCTTGTCACATTGCATCGGGGTACATGGTATCAATATCTCTTATCTCTGGTGATGTAAAACTTGATCATTTGAATAATGTAGTCTTCCACGGTTTTTTACCCACTGTAAAGTTGCTATGTGTTCCTCCCTCTACTGTAGTCTTTGGAAAGGAGTCACCAAGTCAGCCCACCCTTAAAGAAGGAGAATATTGGCCGGGCGCGGTGGCTCAAGCCTGTAATCTCAGCACTTTGGGAGGCCGAGACGGGCGGATCACGAGGTCAGGAGATTGAGACTACCTGGCTAACACGGTGAAACCCCGTAAAATACAAAAAACTAGCCGGGCGAGGTGGTGGGCGCCTGTAGTCCCAGCTACTCGGGAGGCTGAGGCAGGAGAATGGCGGGAACCCGGGAGGCAGAGCTTGCAGTGAGCTGAGATCCGGCCACTACACTCCAGCCTGGGTGACAGAGCAAGACTCCGTCTCAAAAAAAAAAAAAAAAAAAAAAAAAAGAAGGAGAATATTAGTCTCCACCTCCTGGAAGAAGGAGCATCCATATGTATTATTTGCAATTTGTCTATAAGATAGGTTTGTCTACCCCATTAAAAAGTGGGCAAAGGATATGCATATGTCAAAACAAAAATGACATGAAAATTCCTGGGTAACTTTTTTTTTTATTTTTATTTTAGGTTCATGGGTGCATATGTAGGTTTGTTACATAGGTAAACTCATGTCAAGGGGGTCTGTTGTACAGATTATTTCGTCACCCAGGTACCAAGCCTAGTACCCAATTGTTACTTTTTCTAATCCTCTCCCTCCTCCCACTCTCCACCTTCCAATAGGCCCCAGGGTGTGTTATTCCCCTCTTTGTGTCCATGTGTTCTCCTCATTTAGCTACCATTTATAAGTGAGAGCATGTGGTATTTGATTTTCTGTTCCTGCATTAGTTTGCTAAAGATAATGGCCCTCCAGCTCCATCCATGTTCCCATAAAGGACATGATCTCAATCTTTTTTGATGACTGCAGGGTATTCCATATTTTCCATCATATGTATCACATTTTATTTATCCAGTCTGCCATTGATGGGCATTTAGGTTGATTACGTTTCTTTACTACTGTGAAAAGTGCTGCAATGAATACATGTGTGCATGTGTCTTTATGGTAGAATGATTTATATCCCTTTGGGTAGATATCCTTACCAGGTTATTTATGCCTACCACCAGGCAAAAATAAAATAAAAGGGATTCAGATGTTAAAGACTTTTCAATAGACCTTTTTATATGAATATGTGTGGCTGTGTGTGTGTGTACTGGAGCTGCTGCTGGTTTTTTTTTTAATTCACAAGCCCCTTTCACATGAAAACTATTACGGTTGGGTTTCCACAAAGATCTATTCATATCTGAAGTATATCTCACTATTTTTAAAACGTTTTTATTGCTAAATAAGGCACATACACAAAGAAGAGGAGGTGTTCACTTATATGAACACTTTAAGGAATAATGGACAATGAACACCTGTGAATTCACCATGCAGGTGAGCTCACGGTGCAGAGCCCCCGGATCCCTCCTCATCTGCATGCAGTCCTAGTCCACCCTTCTGCCTCTATCCTGCACTTTTAATTAGTCATCCTTGTTTTTCAAAATAGTTTAATAATGACTGCATGGCTCCACCTTTAATTTACTTTCATTTGCTTTTCACCATTAGATAAGCAGAATCAGGCAGGGCATGGTGGCTCACACCTGTATTCCCAGCACTTTGGGAGGCTGGGGCATGTGGATCACTTGAGTCCAGGAGTTCAAGACCAGCTTGGGCAACATGGTGAAACCATGTCTCTACTAAAAATACAAAAATTAGCCGGGCGTGGTGGCACACCACCTGTAGTCCCAGCTACTCAGGAGTCTGAAGTACGAGAACCACTTGAACCTGGGAGGTGGAGGTTACAGTGAGCTAAGATCATGCCATTGCACTCCAGCCTGGGGGACAGAGCGAGACTCCATCTCAAAAAAAAAAAAAAGATAAGCAGAATCATACTGTATATATTCACCTGGAACCTTTTCTTTTGCTCAACATTATGCATCAGTTTGTCAACTTGGGGTTTATTCATTTTAATGTCTGTGTAGTAGTTTTTGTATTTACAATTTATTTATTCATTGTACTGTTCCCAAGTTTTTGACATTATAAACAGACCTGTTTGCTGGACACACCCAATTTTTAAAAACTTTTAATATATTTTGTTTAAAAACATTTTTAACTTTTAAGTTCAGGGATACATGTACAGGATGTGCAGGTTTGGGGTTTGTTGTAAAGATTATTTTATCACCCAGGTATTAAGCGATACCCAATAGTTATTTTTCCTGGTCCTTTCCCTCCTCCCACCCTCCAACTCCAATAGGCCCCAGTGTGTGTTGTTCTCCTCTGTGTGTCCATATATTCTCATCATTTAGCTCCCACTTACAGGTGAGAATATGCAGTATTTGGTTTTCTGTTTCTGCATTAGTTTGCTAAAGATATGTCCTCCAGCTCCATCTATGTCCTTTCAAAGGACTTGATCTTATTCCTTTTTATGGCTGCATAGTATTCCATGGTGTATATGTACCACATTTTCTTTATCCAGTCTATCATTAATGGGAATTTGGGTTGATTCCATGTCTTTGCTATTGTGAATAGTGATGCAATTAAATACACACATGCATGTGTCTTTCTTTATAGTAGAACAACTTACATTCCTTTGTTTAAGGAATACCCAGTAATGGAACTGCTGGGTCAAATGGTATTTCTGTCTTTAGGTCTTCGAGGAATCTCCACACCATCTTCCAAAATGGTTGAACTAATTTACACTCTCACCAACAGTGTATAAGCGTTCCTTTTTCCCTACAACCTCACTAGCATCTGTTAGTTTTTGACTTTTGAATAATAGCCATTTTGACTGGTGTGAGATGGCATCTCATTGTGGACACATCCAGTTTATCTAGGGTTTAGAATTGTAGAAGTTAAATTTTCTCATTGTACAATATGTACATATTCAACTTTATTTGGCAATGCTAAATGATTGAATTATCCAACTTTGAAATTTCTGCCACCTGGTGGATATGAACTAACAGCTCATACTGGTTTTAATTTGCTTGTCTTGCATTAAATAATAAAGTTATACATCTTTTTATATTTAATGGCTGGTGTAGTTTGGCTGTGCCCCATGCAAATCTCTTCTTGAATTGTAGCTCCCATAATCCCCACATATAATGGGAGGGACCTGATGGGAGGTAATTGAATCATGAAGGTGGGTTTTTCCCATGTTTTTCTTGTGATAGTGAATAAATCTCATGAGATCTCACGGTTTTATAAAGGGCAGTTCCCCTGCACACACTGTCTTGCCTGCTGCCATGTAAAGACGTGCCTTTGCTCTTCCTTCACCTTCTGCCATGATTGTGAGGCCTCCCCAGCCATGTGGAACTGTGAGTCCATTAAACTTATTTTTCTTTATAAATTACCCAGTCTCCAGTATTTCTTCATGATGGTATGAAAATGGACTAATACAATGGCTACTTGAGTTTTCCTTTCTGTGAAATGACTAATAGCATGTATTTCCCCACATTTCTATTGGCCTATGTTTAATTTCCTTATTGAATCATTAGTGTTCTTTACATCAGTCCTTTTCAGTTATATATGATGCACATATCTTCTTCCAGTTGGGGTATATGTTTTCATGCTCTTTGTGACATCTTTAACAAAGTCCTTGAATTTAGTTGTGTTTTCCTTTGGGGCTTATGCTTATTGCATTGTCTTTAAACATTCTTCTTTACCTTGAAATCATAAAGTATTTTCCTATATTTTCTTTTAATTGAATTTTTTCTTTTTCTTTTTTTGAGACAAAGTCTCACTGCGTCACCCAGGCTGGAGTGTAGCAATGCGATCTCAGCTCACTGCAAACTCCACCTCCCGAGTTCAAGCAATTCTCCTGCTTCAGCCTCCTGAGTAGCTGGGATTACAGGCATGCGTCACCACACTCAGCTAATTTTTGTATTTTTAGTAGAGACAGGGTTTTACCATGTTGACCAGGCTGGTCTTGAACTCCTGGCCTCAAGTGATTCTAATTGAATTTTGAATATAACCTGAAGTAGGGATTTGTTTCCATTTTCTCAGTACCATAGCCAATCAATTTTTCAAGCATGCTTTATTGATTGGGCCATCTTTTCTCAGCTAATCTGTGTTGCCTCCTCTGTCATGTATCAGATTCCCATACATGAATATATTATTCCCTCATCTTTAGGTTAGCTCCTGCTGGAAGTCTGATAGATGTATATTGGACTTCTTGACCTACCCTCTGATCTCATAAACTTAATACCTTACTTCCAAACTGTAACCCTATTAGAGAAGTATATTTTGTATTATATTCAATACTTCAAGCATGTTCAGTCTAGCTGGTCAGATTGTATATTTTATGTGTCTGTGCATATGTGTTTTCTGTTGTATTTCCATCATGATCAATTATTTCCTCATGTGTTTTGTAATTTTTTAAATTGTGAGACCATGATCCCTAATCTTTCAGAAAATAACTGGTTTTCAATTTGCCAGGGACCTAGCCATGCCTGTTCCTGTGTGTAAAAGTACACTGGAGGGTAAAAGTACACTGGAGGACTGTATTCTTGCATCTAAATTGTAGAAGTAATAAACAAAAACACAATTCAATGAAATATGTCCTATCCTCCTACCTTGATAAATATTTATTCATAATGACAAAATAGAAACAAATTTTAAAATCCATGGATTTTATAGGACTAGAAGTTATTAAAAAAAAATCAAAGATGAGGAAATTTCATTATTGTTATTATGCATGCCTATGTCTTCTCTTGATAGGCTGGCGAAGTTTGGGTTCATTATTGTGAAAATAAGTAAAAGGGAAACTAACACAGGCCTACTGTAAACAGTAGCTCAGGAATGTGTGTATGTGCAAGAGCAGCTATGCTAGTCAAAGCTACGTGTTGCAACATCCCATAGATAGACACGTGTCAGCTTCAATCCCAAGGCCTATAAACTAAAGTTGACCACTTCCTGTGTACCTAGAGTCTGTTAAATATTTCACTGATGGGTACTGGTTGTAAACTTGTTTATCAGTTGTAAAACGAGGCAAGATAAAATCAATTATCCTTCCACCAGGCCCTAAGATGCCTCCATCTCCTACCCACTCAACCACACATTTGCTTTACCTTATGTATAATCTCTCTAAACACTGATCAAAATCACAGGAATGTAATGGTTGCTTCACTGCCCACCATCTGTACCACAGTATCCCTGATTTAAAAAAAAAAAAAAAAAGTTAATACTGTGCTTTATGTAATTGACTTTGGAACTCAGTTACAGACTGCTGTAATCCTGGCTCCCCTGATGCGCACTCTCAAGCTCCAGATTAGTAAACCTTATTAGATTGTGATCCCTGTCTCAGTCCCTCATTTGGGTTGACATTACAAAAAATTTATTTTATTAGTCTATATTTACTCTACAAAATTTACTTTTCTTGCCTTCATTTTAACAAAATCAGTAAATATGTTATAATCAGGGTTTTGCACATCATCTTTTCTATTAAAAATAACAAGCTAAAATAGGAAAATGAAATGTAATTAACAGTGACATCAGCAAAATAGTGGAGTAGGCAGCCACAAACTCTCATCCTCCCACGGAAACATAAGTAAAAAGCAGGGCCAAGCATGGTGGCTCATGCTTGTAATCCCAGCACTTTGGGAGGCTGAGCTGGGAGGATTGCTTGAGGCCAAGGGTTTGAGATCATCCTGGGCAACATAGTAGGACCCCATCTCTACAAACAAACAAACAAACAAAAACTAGCAGAAATTGTTAGAAACAACTTTGCTAGAACGCTGGAAAACCGTCAAAGGTTTACACCAACCAAGAAGATGCTGAATCAAGAAAAAGCTAAGTAGTAGGAAAGCTTTGTACATTCTTACTGGCCTTTGCCCCATACCCTTTTCAGCTCAGTGGCAGTTCTGAAGACTTCAGTTCGCATTCCCACCATTGGATCCTGTTCCCTGGTTCCAGAGGGAGCAGAGCAGACCTTACTCACAAATTTTCATGTATTGCTGTGCTAACCTGCTTAGGGGACACATGAAGGACCAATGCAAAGTGTTCATTTCCAATTAATCTAACTTCAAGTCACACAGGCTGGAAAAGTGACAGACATTGCTTGAAAATATTATAATGCAAACAACCTGAAGTGGTGTAGGGCAAAAGTTATGGTTGAAAGAAACAATAGACCACCTAAGCCAGAGAGGAAGAGTAGGAAGAGAGTTGCTCTGGGAAATTAGGGCATTAAAAGCGCCCTTAAATATGACTAAATTTAGAAAATTCCATGCATGTTCAAGGCAAGACACATGTTCAGAAAGACCTGAAAAGACAGACCCTTAGCTTTCACCTTGGGCTCGTCCCCAGGCTCAATAAAAGCCTTGCTACGTGTTAATGAGGGCCATAGCACAGAGCCAGTCTGAAAATACTGGAAGAGATAGCTGCTGCTTCTTCTCTCATCTGTTTTTCGTTTCTTTGTTTGTTTATTGCCCTAACCCAATGCCTTTCTCTCTGATAGTTAATTTCAGCTGTCAGTCTGGCTGGATTGAGGAATACTTAGAAATTGGGTAAAGCATTATTTTGGGTGTGTCTGTGAGGGTGTTTCCACAGGAGATTACCATGTGAGTCTGAGTGGACTAGGTGGGGAAGGTTCATCCTCAATGTGAGTGGGCACCATCCAATCTGCTTGGGGTCTGGAGAGAACAAAACCAGAGAAAAGGTGAATGTGTCAATCTATCTGTGGGAACTGGGATACACTCTTCCTCTGCTGTCTCTGGACAACAACTCTAGGCTCCCCAGCCTTTGGACTCCAGGACTTACACCAGTGGTTCCTGGATTCTCAGGCCTTTGACCTCGAACTGAGAGTTACACCATCAGCTTCTCTGGTTCTGAGACCTTTAGACTTGGACTGGGCCATGTTACCAGCATCCTCGGGTCTCCAGCTTGCAGATGCCCTGTCTCAGGACTTCTCAGCTTCTATAATTACATGAGCCAATCCCCCTAATAAATCCCCTCCCATATGTCTGTACCTCTATCAATATATCCTATTTATTCTGTCTCCTTGGAGAATCCTAATACACTTTATCTTTCTCTCTTTTTTGCCCTTGGCATTCAAAGAATACTCGGTCAAAACAGTAGCTAAACATAAGCTAAGGAAAAGAGACATCAGTTGGACACATAACAAGAAAAACAGTCTATGCAAAAGTAGTTGGGAAAAGTCAGTAAACAATTGAACTACTATAGCTTCCAATAATTAAAATAAATCAACAAACCCTGGGTAAGGTGAAAATATGACTTCCAGAATTATCATACTGTAACTTTCAAATGGCCCATTCAAAGGGAAAAAATAAATTCACAGAAACTATTCCTCAGGAAGCTCAGATATTGGACTTACGAGACAAAGACTTTGAAACAACCATTTTAAATATGGTCAAAGAGTGAAAGAAAAACATGGACAAAGAATTAAGGAAATCAGAAAAATTATGTTTGAATAAGTAGTGACTATCAACAAAGAGATAGAAATTACAAAAAGGAACCAAAACATTCTGAAGCTGAAAAGTACAATAATTACAGTGAAAAACTCACTATTGAGGTTCAACAGTAGATTTGAGCAGGCAGAAGACAGATTCAGTGAACATGAACACAAAACAATGAAAAGTATGTAGTCTGAGGAGCAGAAAAAAAAAAAGTGAAAAAAACATAAGACCTGCAGGACACCATTAAGCACACTAACATATGCAGTAAAGGATTCCCAGAAGCAAAGAGAGAAAAAGAAGAAGAAATAACATTTGAAGAAAGAATGCCTGAAAGCTTCCCGAATTTGATGAAATACATGAATATATTATCAATGTATTAGTCCATTCTAATGCTGCTATGAAGAAATACCCAACACTGAGTAATTTATAAAGGATGGAGGTTTAATTGACTCACAGTTCTGCATGGTGGGAAGGCCTCAGGAAACTTACAATCATGGCGGAAGGGGAAGCAAACACATACTTCTTCACAAGGCAGCAGGAGAGAGAAGTGTCAAGCAAAGGGGAAAAAGTCCTTTATAAAGCCATCAGATCTGGTGAAAACTCACTCACTATTTTGAGAACAGAAGCATGGAGGTAACCGCCCCCATAATTCAATTACCTCCTACTGGGTTCCTCCCATGACACATGGGGATTATGGGAATTACAATTCAAGATGAGATTTGGGTGGGGACATATCAATCAACAAACTCCACATAGAATAAACTGAAAGAGATACACATTGAAATACATTACAATCAACCTGTTGAAAGACAAGCACAAATTCTCTTAAAAGCAACAAGAGGGAAGGAGCTTATCATGTACAAGGGATACTTGATCTCACTTTTGCCCAGGCTGGAGTGCAGTGGCATGATCATGACTCACTGTATCCTCGACCTCCTGGGCTCAAGCAATCCTCCAGCCTCAGCCTCCTGAGTAGTTAAGACTACAGGTGTATGCCACCATGCCTACTAATTTTTAAATTATTATTATTATTATTATTTCTGCAGAGATGAGTTTCACTATGCTGCCCAGGCTGGTCTTGAACTCCTGGGCCCAAGCAATCCTTCTGCCTTTGCCTCTTAAAGTGCTGGGGTTACAGGCATGGGCCACCATGCCCACCCAACAACCAGTTTCTCACGGGAAACCATAAAAGCCCAGAGGTATTAGGTTGCTAAAAGAAAAAGATGAACTGTCAACCAAGAATTCTATATCTGGCAAAAAAGTCCTTCAAAAATGAGGCAAAAATTAAGATATTCCCAGGTAAACAAAATCTGAAGGAGTTTGTTCCCTACAGGAGACCCTAAAACGGGCCTTTCAAATTGAAGAGAAAGACCATTAGACAGTAACACAAGGCCATAGGAAGAAACAAAGATGTCTGGTAATGATAACTACACAAGCAAACATAGGAGTCAGTGTTGCTGTGCTTTTGATTTGTAAATCCACTTTTTCTTACATAATTTAAGAGATGAGTACATAAAAATTATAAGTGTATATGACTGGGCACACAATATATAAGGAGGTAATCTGTGACAAGATAAAGGGGGAGGAGCTGTATAGGAGTAGATACTTTATATGCCACTTAAGTTAACTTGCAATAATTTCAAACTATATTGTTATAGGATGTTAAATATAATTCTCATGGAAACCACAGGAAGTATCTTTAAAAATATACATAAGGTCATGAAGAGGGGATCAAAAACATTTATTATAAAATATCAGTTAAACATACAAAAAAAAGCAGTAATGGAGGAAAAGAACAAAAAAGGCATAAGATATACAGAAAACAAATAAAATGGCAGAAGTTCTACCTTATCAGTAATTACTTAAAATGTAAATGAATTAAACTCTCCAATAAATATGTGGATATTGGCATAATAAATGAAAACCAAGACCCAATGATATGCTGTCTAAACAAGACTTGTTTAGCTCTAAAGACACATATAGGTTGAAAGTGAAAGGATGGGAAATGTTATCCAATAAAAATAATGACCAAACAAGAGCTGAAGTGGCTATACTAATAAACTAGTAAAAGGGCCAGGCACGGTGGCTCATGCCTGTAATCCCAGCACTTTGGGAGGCCGAGGTGGGTGAATCATGAGGTCAGGAGTTCGAGACCATCCTGGCCAACACGGTGAAACCCTGTTTCTACTAAAAATACAAAAATTAGTTGGGCATGGTGGCATGTGCCTGTAATCCCAGCTCCTCAGGAGGCTGAGGGAAGAGAATCACTTGAACCAGGGAGTCGGAGGTTGCAGTGAACCGAGATCACGCCATTGCACTCCAGCCTGGTGACAGAGTGAAACTCTCTCTCTCAAAAAAAAAAAAAGAGACTATTAAAAGGAGAGACATTATATACTGATAAAAGGGTCAGCTTATCAAGAAGATATAACAATTATGAATATATATGATCTAACATGACCACTTTTGGGTGAGGTTTTTCCCAAAAATGCAAGGTTGGTTTAATATTTAAAAAATAAATGTAATTCACCATATTAAGAGAATAAAGGAGAAAAGCCATAGGCAGTGCCTGTGTTCATTATGGAGGTGTAATTGTACTAAGTACCCTAAGGACTGTCAAAAATGGTAATATGTGATGTCTACATGATGGGAAGGCACCATAGTCTGGTGGTTAAATGTATGAGCTCTGGAATCAGACAACCAGGGTTCAAATTCCACCCAGTGTGGAATGCGGGCCACTAGTACACATGTGATACGAGGAAGGTTTTACGGCTTAAATGCTGTCTTACTAAATTTGTAAAAATAAGTGAAGATAAACTGCCTGCCAGGAAAGAATGTGTTGTGGTATCCTCATTGCCACCTCAGAAAGCCTAGCAGTCCCCCAGAGATGCTTGGGATACTCGCCTGTCCTGGGTGGCCACAGAAAAGGTGCACCCAGCTCCTGGAACTGAAGAAGAGCTAGGGAGGCCCCTGGAGGAGCTGGTGTTGGAGCCTTGACCTACCAGCCTGGAGGAGTGGGGATAGGTGTTGAGGGTGAACTGGTGTCATCTGCGGCAGTTGTCCGAAAGGAACAGCCTGAAATTCACCCTGTGGCACTGAGGTGCCTGCAGACGTGGTGCCCTGGAAGTGACAGTTATGTAGGCTCCTGGAGTTCAGTCTTGGACAGTCCCACCTTGCCACCAAGACTGTCTGGTGCCAAACACCTGCAACCTGTAGTAGGAATGCCAAGAAGTACTAGAGAGTCCTGCTGGGGTTCGGCCTCTGGGCCTCTTGCCCTTCAGTGCTTTTCCTCATGCATTTTCCTGGCAGTATGCCCTTAGCTGGGGCACTTTTTCTCTGTCACATGTCCCATGTGTCACATGCGTCAAGCTGAACAGTACCTGGTTTGCCATGGAGGTAGCAGGTAGTTAGGAGACCTCTCCAAATGTCATATCTCCCAGGACCTGACAGCACACAAACTGCCCTTCATAGGCAACTTGCTTAGCAAGCTTTGCCCCCATCCTGATCGCATGCCTGGCCATGCTATCACGCACTTGTTCAATCCTACCCAGTGTGCTCCCCCTTCTGGCTGGGATCACTCTATTTTGGCTTTTTGCCTGGTAGTTCTACCAGGATCCTGGTGTCATATACCCCTAAAGGATAGTGTCCCACCAGGAAGCCTCAATGTTCCTCTCTGGGGATCCTGAGATGACGCTCTGAAAATGACATTGCTGTCTGCTTGTACCACAAAGTGGCCACTCCAGAATGACAAAGATCCCTCCTCCTCCAAGGCACAAATGGACTCTCCTCCCTCATCACCTGATCAGACAGTCACCTGTGAGGCCTGGGACAGCCACTTACACCTCCCCCCAGATCCTTGCTTAAAGGAGACCGAGATGAAGATACCAGGGGCATGAAGGAAATGGATACTGAAGGAGGAAGATCCGCAGTGTGGGAGAAGACAGAGTTAGAGAAAATGGGCCCCTACAGCAGTGGGAGAGTACAATCAGCATCTAGGTCCCTAGCAACCAACAGAAGCATCACATATTTGGGAGCAGTCCTGGACCCCTGAAGATAAGCCTCTATTCCAATCACTCAGACGACAGCTGAGGTCAGATGTTACAGATGTCTTCTATGAGCTCATTCACAAAAGATCATGCCATCACCAGCCCAGATAGTCCTGCCTGCTGCAGGCTTCCTGCCTCTTCATGGCAGTGAAGGAGGTGCAGCAGGGCTGAATGGCCAGCCACATTCTCCTTCCTGCTGCCAGAGAAAGGAAGAGCTTGATGAATGCCATTATCAACTCAGCTCACCAGCCACATTGAAGTCAAAGACAACAACTCACAGAGGAAAGCTTTCAGATACTCTGTCAATGAGAAATTCTCCACTCACATCTGCCAGTTGTAGGCTCTGTGAACAGAAATTGTCAATGCCCCTGCTGCTGCCATTGCTGCCCCCATTGCCACTGTTGTGAGAGTGAAGAGAGCTGCCCCCATCTCCTACCTTGCCTGAATAGTTACTGCAGAAGACCTAGGCTTGGAGAACCCTGAACACCAATAGAACCTCAAGGTGGGAGAATAATATTGAGGCCCCTTCAGACAGCAGAGCAGCTCAGCCTGCTTGTTCTCCCTATCTGCTGCGGAGGCCACAGGTCCTTTGCCATTGGTCACCTTTTCCTTGCAGATTCCAGAAACTACCAAATTAGCAGTCACTGACTTGACTGGCCTGTTAGGCCACCCGTACTCTTTGCCCCTGTACCTACACGCACATCAGATACTGATCATGAAATGAGACGCACAGTTCCTGACTCTCCTTTTGCTCTTCCTGCTATTTCTCACTTTGGCTTCCAACCTATATTTGCTATTCCACTTAATAATGAGAACAGGGGCCCTCTGCATTCCAGTCCCTCAGTCATAGTTGCAGGATCCTCTACTTCTGCCTAACCCACATGTCCTAGAACTTTCTCCCTCTCCTTAAAGCTTGCCTTCTGCAGAATGGAGTCATATACACCTGTGCATGTGGATTCTCCTCCCCATTTCTTACAGATCCCTCCTTAAGTTGCTTGCACCAGTACCCCTGTCTTTACCAGCCAACCCATCACTGCTTCTGCAGTTACTTCTAGCATGCCAGACAGCCTGTCTGCAGACTGGATTTCCCAGCCTGCTTGGACTGTGTTATAATTGATGTGGATAGTACTCTTCCTTCCAAGCTTTCTTCTTCAGGTCTCCCTCAAGATCTGGGGTGAGCTTCCTCCCATTGGACCAGGCCCATCCCAGTGTGGAGCAGATATCCCCTGCAAAGGCCACCGTCCCCACCAGCCCACCTGCTTTTATGGTCAGCAGCCCTACTTGAACTTCTAAGCTTGTTTTTTATTCAGGAAACACTTATCAGCTGAAATCTTGGGGTGCTTATTCAGGGCCTTGCCAAGAAGCCACTCTCCCCAATGCCCTGTCTTTTCTGGCCCACCTACCACTGATTCTGCAGTCACCTTCACTCCAGTATGCAATCCGTCTTCAGACTCGGTGTCTCCGCCTGACTTTGCCTTTAAGGAAATCAACATGGGTACCATACCCATTCCCCATCTGTTATCATCCTGTCTCTCCCTGCAATGTTAACAGCTGTTTCCCTTTGAGAAACCTGCCAGTCCCTGAAAACCCTTCATACTTAACCTCTACTGCAGCCCTAGAACCCGATGGCAGCACAACTCATTCAGCTTTTGGGAACTAGACACTCCCATGTCCACTTTGGCATCAGTGTCAGCATTCAGCCAGCCCATGGTGATGCCTCGGATGTTTTACCCATTGGTGTGGCCACTGTTATTCTTGCCATGAAATGCTACCAGAAAGCACAACACTGAGGACTGTTGCTCATTTCTTGCTGATGCCAATCCAAACCAATTTGTATTTGTGGGATCTGAAGCCCTTATGGATAGTAAAATCTTCGGGGTCATTGGGTCTACCACCCAGAGTCTACCACCACATCTGGATCACTTAGTTTTGGAGCAAAATGACTGGGGGACAGCCAGTACCATAGCTCATGATGGGGGAGGCTTAGACCTGAGCACCAGGGTCCTGTCAGCCCTGATGCACCCCTGCTGCAACTGGGGAAGACAGCACTGCTAAGAACAAATCAAATCTGTCCTGGGAAACACTTTCCTTCCCAACTGTAGTTAGAGCACCTGGTACCGGCCCAGCCAAAACACACCTACCACTACTGGAAGATTTCATCAGCACTGAGAAAGAGTGTTTCAGAAGACATGGCTGTTCCCCCTTTTGTTCAGATCACCTGGGACCTGTCTAGCCAGAGCACTTGTGTTCCAGTGGAAGGGACCAGCACCACACCTGTGCTGAGATCCTTCTCTTCCTGCCCCCAGTCAAGCCACCTGGGGCACACCTAACTAAAGTACACCTGTTGCAGTCTAAGGGACCAGCACTGCATCTATGCTTGGATGCCGTTACGTTCCTACCTATAGCCAGAACACCTGAATCCCACCTGTCCAGGGCACATGTGTTGCAATGGAAGGGGCCAACATCATAACTATTTTTGAAAAGTCTTCTCTTCCTGCATATGGTCTAAGTATTGGGGCCCACCTGGCCAGAGCAAACCTGCTGGAGATACCTGCACCACTGAGAAGAAATGCATGCCACGTGATATATCTGTTCATTCCTTCCATCAGACACGTAGGGCCCACCTGTGCTGTTTGAATGGCTGGCATTTCACCTGTGATTGGAGATGCTACTGGCAGAGGACCTGGGGTACACAGTCTGGAGCACAGGCGATACTCTGGGAGGAGGCAGCCCCATTTCTGTGCTCCAGGGTATCTGTATGCTCACCGTCATTCACCGCTGCTGGCGTGGTCATGCTCAGGGCACATCTGATACAGTCTCACAGGAGAACACCATGCATACACTTTTCGGGAGACACTTCTATTCCTGCACCCACTCAGAATACCTGGGCTCTATCTAGACAAAGTAGCCCTTTGACTTGGTGTAGTGAACACAACTGAGAAAATACCTAGTTATGGGCCAGTTTTCCATTAGTCTTAGACTGGCAGTACCCCTTGCTGCCTATAGCTATCCCCTTTTGTCTTGCCCATTTGCCTTAACAAGCCCCATTCTTTCTTTCCCAGATTGCTATACAAATATAATATAATATAATATAATGTAATATAATATAGACTTGTTCTTGTTCATTAATCCTGTGCTAAGCTTCAGCACTTTTGCTCCATCTTTCAGAGCAAATGTACCTCCAGCGTGAGCATAGAAGCAGCAGTCCTGCTTAAGGCACCTTTGTCACCTGCCCAGGCTTCCTTTGGAGACCGAAGTTTGGGATCACCAACTCGTTCATTTTCTTCTAGTGAAAGAAACAATATCTCATCAACTCTAAGCAAAAGCTATCCAGAAGTAGCTGGTAGTGGTGGGGGACCACAACTTGCCATAAATGGACCTTGCTCCATTAGGAAGAGGCTCCGCCTCTTCTAGTTATGTCAAACAAACTTAACCTGCCCTCTATTATCCTAAAGAAAGCTGGCAGCCCAACCCTTCAGGGTGTTTTGTATATATGTTAAAGGGTGTGGGTTCAGATGAGGCTGGTGAGAAGTCAACACACTGGCCTTGAGGCAGTCTACTGTGGAAAGAAGAAAAAGATCAGTAAGTATCCACCACACCACACCCAGTTTCAACTATCAGTCTGGTAGAACCAAGCTATGGGTCAGTTTTCCTCCCGTCTTACACTGGCAGGACCCCCTGCTGCCTGTAGCTGCCTCCTTTTGTCTGGCCCATTTGCCTCAATGGGCCCTTTTCTTTCTTTCCTAGACTGATAAACACACACACACACACACACACATATACACATTATATATATGTGCATATGTATATATACACACACATATACATTATGTGTATGTATACATATATACATCGTGTGTATATATATATAGAGAGAGAGAATGCCTTGTTTTTGTTCATTGATCCTCTCTGCTCACATGTCTTTGCTCTTTTACTCAATTGTGGAAGAAAAATTGACTTCTATAAGTGGTGCTATGTTGAGGCAGATGTAACTTTTCAAAGTTCTGTGGCTCAGCAAATAGGATGTGGCATAGCCACACTTTACAACTGCACAGGCTGACATCTGACATCTCTGTGTTTTGATGTAAGGGATAGCAGCCATGAGGAAGAGAAGCTCAAGGGAGGAAGGGATGGGTGACCCTCCCTTGCCTTTTCCCTCTTTGCTTCTCTTCCATCACTCTGATTTGGTCGTAGGCTAGACCACCCCTGATGTGTGTAAGGGAAACAAACTTAACAAATTTGGTCTTTTGAAAATAATTAAATGTCTCCTTTGTGTCTTTCTCTTTCATTTAGACTTAAGAAAATCATCCCCACATATTCACACCTTGACTAGAGAGGATAGGTATGGCATAGAGGCCCTTATGTCTAGAAGAAAAAAAGGAAGAAAAAGCTCATGGCTCCTTTGTGATTATTGGAAATTTTAAGTCTAGGATGTCACATATTATATAGAAGTGTTTTCATGCTCCAGGAAAATTCAGAAAATATTATTTTTTCAAGAAAATACCTAGATAAGGTCTATTTGGAAAAGTAATTGGTCTGGCTCTAGTATAAAACCCTAAAATAGCAAATTACAGTCCTTACCATTTTATCCAAATCTAGCTGTCTGTGGAGTTCTGCTGTGTCTCCACTAGACTTAATTCCTGAAAATACAATCTTTCCTAAGATAATTCATAGTTCAGGAGAAACAGCTGAAGCTGGGGGGAAAAGAAAAATATAAGCATTTCACTTAGCTTACACATATTATTTTACTAAATGTTTATTCAGAGTTGATTCTACACTAGACATTGTGCTTGAGCCTAGTGACATATAGCTGAAAGGCATCTATTGCCTCAAAGGAATTTACAATATAGTAGGAGTGATGGGTGAATATATCAAAAGTAAAATTGGAGGGGTTACTAGTAGGGATATGGGAGCAGTAAGAACACTAAACTAAGAATATCATTTCTTCAGAAACTAACAGAACTAGACTAACAACAATGAACAAAAAAAATAGTAAATCCTTCCCTATCGATAGTTACTTTAAATATAAATAGATTAAATTTCTCAATCAAAAGACACAGAGTAGCTGGATGGATAAAAAGAGTTACCGCCGGGCGCGGTGGCTCACACCTGTAATCCCAGCACTTTGGGAGGCTGAGGCAGGCGGATCACGAGGTCAGGAGATCGAGACCACGGTGAAACCCCATCTCTACTAAAAATACAAAAAATTAGCCGGGTGAGGTGGCGGGCGCCTGTAGTCCCAGCTACTAGGAGGCTGAGGCAGGAGAATGGCGTGAACCCGGGAAGCAGAGCTTGCAGTGAGCCAAGATTGCGCCACTGCACTCCAGCCTGGGCGACAGAGCAAGACTCCATCTCAAAAAAAAAAAAAAGAATTACCCAACTACATTCTGTTTACAGGAAACTCACTTTAGATTTAAGGACATACATTGTTTGAAATTGAATGAATGGAAAAAGATATTCCATGCAAATAGTAACCAGAAGTGCGTCAGGTGGCTACACTTATATTGGACAAAATAGACTTTAAGTCAAAAACTACCGTAAGAGACAGAGAAGGACATTATATAATGATACATGGGTCAATTCATCAGGAAAATATAACAATTATAAATATATATGAACCAAACATAAGAACACCTAAATATATAAAGCAAATATTGACAGGACTAAAGGGAGAAATAGACAATAATAGGAGACTTCAATTCCTGACTTTCTGTATGGATGGAAAGAACATGCAGACAGAAGATCAATTATAAACAGAAGTTAGTAAACAGAAGACTTAAACAACACTGAAGACCAAATAGACCTAACAGGCATATACAGAACATCTCACTCAATAGCAACAGAATACACATTATTCTCAAGCCCACATAAAATATTCTCGGGAATAGATCAATTACAATTTTATCTAGATCTGGCTGGCTATCAAGTCCTGCTATGTCAACACTAGACTTAATTCCTGAAAATACAGTCTTTTCTAAGATAATTCACAGTTTAGGAGAGCCAGCTGAAGCTGAGGGGAAAAGATCAGATAACAAATTTAAGAAGATCATATCAAGTATCTTATCTGAGCCAAATGGAATGAAACTAGAAATCAACACCAGAAGGGAAACTGGAAAATTCACGTGTATGTGGAAATTGAACATTGAAGAGGAGAGTACACTTCCAAACTCATTTTATGAGGCCAGCACTACCCTGACACCAATGCCAAAGATAGCACAAGAAAAGAAGACTATTGGCCAATATCCCTGATGAACACAGATGCGAAAATCCTTAGCAAAATATTAGCAAATTGAATTTAACAGCACATTAAAATAATCAGATACCATAATTAAGTGGGATTTATCCCTGAGATGCAAGTATAGTTCAATATATGAAAATCAATTAATGTGATTTACTGTATTAATAAAGGATAAAAATCATTTTATGTGGCTCTGAAACCCAATGGCAGCACAACTCCATCAGCTTTTGGAAATTGGAATATGCAGAAAAGGCATTTGATGAAATTTAACACCGTTTTGTAAGAAAAAATATCTCAACAAATTAGGTTAGACGGGATGTATCTCAACACAGTAAAGGCCAATAGGAAAAGGCCATAGCTAACATACAGTCAACAGTGAAAAACTAAAAGCTTTTCTTCTAAAATTAGGAACAAGGCAAGGACTCCTGCTCTTACTACTTCCATTTAACTTACTACTGGAAGTCCTGGCTAGAGCAATTAAGCAAGTAAAATAAATAAAAGGCATCCAAATTAGAAAGAAAGATGTAAAATTGTCTGTTTGCAGATGATATGATCGTACATATTGAGAATTCTAAAGAATCCATAAGAAAACTGAGAACTCAGCCCGGGCACGGTGGCTCACACCTGTAATTCCAGCATTTTGGAAGGCCTAGGTGGGCAGACCATGGGGTCAGGAATTCAAGACCATCCTGGTCAACATGGTGAAACTCCATCTCTACTAAAAATACAAAAATTAGCTGGGTGTGGTGGCAGGCACCTGTAATCCCAGCTACTTGGGAGGCTGAGGCAGGAGAATCGTTTGAACCCGGGAGGAGGCAGAGGTTGCAGTGAGCCGAGATTGCACCGTTGCACTCTAGCCTGGGAGACAAGGTGAGACTCTCAAAACAAAACAGCTGGGCATGGTGGCTCATGCCTGTAATCCCAGCACTTTGGGAGGCCAAGGCAGGCGGATCATAAAGTCAAAAGATCGAGACCATCCTGGCCAACATGGTGAATCCCTGTCTCTACTAAAAATACAAAAAAAAATTAGCTGGGCATGGTGGTGCGTGCCTGTAGTCCCAGCTTCTCAGGAGGCTGAGGCAGAAGAATCACTTGAACCTGGAAGGTGGGGGTTGCAATGAGTGGAGATCACACCATTGAACTCCAGCCTGGGCAACAGAGCGAGACTCCATCTAAAAAAAAAAAATACTGTTCAAAAAAGCAGAATTCAGAAAATGAAAAGGTAAACCTTAACAAGAAAAAATATTTGCGGCTGGGCGCGGTGGCTCAAGCCTGTAATCCCAGCACTTTGGGAGGCCAAGACGGGCGGATCATGAGGTCAGGAGATCGAGACCATCCTGGCTAACACGGTGAAACCCCGTCTCTACTAAAAAATACAAAAAACTAGCCGGGCGAAGTGGCGGGCGCCTGTAGTCCCAGCTACTTGGGAGGCTGAGGCAGGAGAATGGCGTGAACCCGGGAGGCGGAGCTTGCAGTGAGCTGAGATCCGGCCACTGCACTCCAGCCTGGGTGACAGAGCATGACTCCGTCTCAAAAAAAAAAAAAAAAAAAAAAAAAGAAAAAATATTTGCAAAATATGTGTCTAACAAAAGACTGCTACAACTCAATTATAAAATATCAGGCCATTGAATAAAAATTGGCAAACTTTTAGCTATACTGACCAAGATAAAAGGAGAAAAGATTCAAATTACCAAAATCAGAAATGAAAGAGGAAACGTTACTACCAACATTATAGAAATTAAAAGAACTATAAAGGAATACTAGTATAATTTTATACCTAGAAATTCTATAATTTGGGTGAAATGGACAAATCCCTAGAATCATAGAAACTATGAAAGCTAACTTGAGAAGAAATAGGATCATCTAAATAGGCATACAACAAGTGAGGAGTAATTAATTCATAATCAAAAAACCACCCACAAAACATTCCAGTTCCAGGCCAGGAGCAGTGACTCATCCCTGTAATCCCAGCACTGTGGGAGGCTAAGGCAGGCAGATCACTTGAGGTCAGTAGTTCAAGACCAACCTGGCCAGCATGGTGAAACCTATCTCTACTAAAAATACAAAAAAAAAAAAAAAATTAGCCAGGTGTGGTGGTGCATGCCTGTAGTCCCAGCTACTCAGGAGGCTGAGAAAGGAGAATCGCTTGAACCCAGGATGCGGAGGCTGCAGTGATCCAAGATCACTCCACTGCACTGCACTCCAGCCTGGGCAACAGAGCAAGACTCCATCTAAAAAAAAAAAAAACTTCCAGGTCCAGATGGCTGAATTTTGTTAAACATTTAACAAAGAATTAATACCAATTCTTTGTGAACTATTCATTTTATGGACAGTTAACTCATTTTATGAAACCAGTATTACCTTGATACCAAAACAAGACAAAGACATCATAAAAAGAGAAAAGTACAGGCCAATATGATTCTTATAAATATGGATGCAAAACTCTCAACAGAGTACTGGTAAACAAAGCCCAACAATATATAAAAAGAATGTATGCCAGCAATGCAAGGTTGGTTTAACATCCAAAAATAAACTATTGTAATACATAATATCAGTAGAACAAAAAACAAATCATATGGTCATTTCAACACATGCAGAAGAAGCATATCACAAAATTCAACATCTTTTCATAATAGTAATTTTTAAATTATTTTTATTTTTCAATATAGAGATGGAGTTTTGCCATGTTGCCCAGGCTGGTCTCAAACTGCTGAGCTCAAGTGATCTGCTGGCCTTGGCCTTCCAAAGTGCTAGGATTACAGGTATGAGCCATCATGCCTGGCCATAATAATAATTTTTTAAAACTCAACAAAGTAGTAATAAAAATGAACTTCCTCAACCTGATAACAGCAAGTACAAAAAACCCACAGCAAACATCATAATGATTAAAGTTGGATGCTTTCCCTCTAAGTTTAAGAACAAGATTATAGGCTGGGCATAGTGGCTCATGTCTGTAATCCTACCACTTTGGGAGGTTGAGGCAGGCAGATTGCTTGAGCCCAGGAGTTCGAGACCAGCCTGGGCAACATGGCAAAACCCTGTCTCTACAAAAATTACAAAAAAATTAGCCAGGCGTGGTGGTGGGCACCTGTAGTCCCAACTACTTGGGAGGCTGAGGTGGGAGGATCACCTGAGCCCAGGAGGTCAAGGCTGTGGTAAGCTGTAATTATGCCACTGCATTCCAGACTGGGTGACAAAGTAAGACTCTGTCTCAAAAAACAAAACAAAACAAAACAAAAAAAACAAGATTATAATGTCTACTCTCATCACTTTTATTTATTATTGTACTTGAGTCTGTAGCTAGGGAAATTTGCAGATTAGAGTTATTTTGTGGGAAATGTCCAAAAGAATCCAATGAAAAATCTATTAGAACTAATAAACTAGTTCAGCAGTATTATATAAATTGATATATAAAAATCAATTGTATTTGTATACACTTGCAATGAATCATCCAAAACTAAAATTAAGTAAACAATTTCATTTACAGTAACATAAAGAATAAAACATTTAGGAATAAATTTAACAAAAACATTTTCAATATGTACTCTGAAAACTACAAAACATTGTTTAAAGAGAGTCAAAAATATCTACAGAATAGGAAAAAGAATGCACATTCACGAATAAGAAGGCTTGATATTGTTAAGATGACAATATTCCCCAAACTGATCTACAGATTCAATGCAGACTCTAGCAGAATCCCAGCTGACCACTTTGTAGAAAGTGATAAGCTGATTGTAAAATTCATATGGAATCACAAGGAACCCTAAGTAGCCAAACAGTTTGAAAAAGAAAAACAGCCGGGCATGGTGGCTCACGCCTGTGATTCCAGCACTTTGGGAGGCCAAGGCGGGCAGATCACCTGAGGTCAGGAGTTCGAGACCAGCCTGACCAACATGGCCAAATCCTATCTCTACTAAAAATACAAAAACTAGGCCAGGTGTGGTGGTTTATGCCTGTAATCGCAGCACTTTGGGAGGCCAAGGCAGGCGGATCACAAGATCAAGAGGTCGAGACCATCCTGGCCAACATGGTGAAACCCCATCTCTACTAAAAATATAAAAATTAGGCAGGTGTGGTGGCACGTGCCTATAATCCCAGCTACTGGAGAGGCTGAGGCAGGAGAATTGCCTGAATCAGGAGTCGAGGTTGCAGTGAGCCGAGATCACGCCACTGCACTCCAGCCTGGGTGACAGAGTGAGACTCCATCTCAAAAAAATAAAAAAAGAAAGAGAAAGAAAAAGACGGAAGGAAGGAGGGAAGGAGGGAAGGAAGGGAGGGAGGGAGGGAGGGAAGGAAGGAAGGAAAGGAAGGAAGGAAGGGAGGGAGGGAGGGAGGGAGCGAAGGAGGGAGGGAGGGAGGAAGGAAGGAAGGAAGGAAGGAAGGAAGGAAGGAAGGAAAGGAAGGAAAGGAAGGAAGGAGAAAACCAAAGTAGGAGAATTCAAGGAAGGAAGGAGAAAACCAAAGTAGGAGAATTCACACTTACTGATTTCAAAACTTACTGCAATGGGCCAGGCATGGTGGCTCATGCCTGTAATCCCAGCACTTTGGGAGGCCAAGGTGGGAGCATTGCTTGAAGCTGGGAGGTCAAGGCTGCAGTGAGCCATGCTCATATTACTGCACCCCAGCCTGGATGACACAGCAAGACCCTGTCTCAAAAAAAAACAAAAAAGAAAACAAAAGTTATTGCAATATAATGGTAATCAAGACTGTGTGGTGTTGGCACAAGGATAGACATATAGATCAATAAAATAGAATTGAGTGTCTACAATTGCATGAAATAAACCCATAAATCTTCTGTTTGATTTTTTAATTATTTCAATCATTTTGTTACATTTCTCTGATAAATTTCTGAATTGCTTTTCGGTATTATCTTGGAAATCAAATCAAAACTGCTGTTTTGAATTCCTGATCATAGAGCTTGCCTATTATCATCTTGCTAGGATTGGTCACTGGCTCTTTACTTTGTCCTTTTGGGGAGGTCATCGTTCCCTGTCTGCTATTGTTTCTTATGGATCTACATCTATGTCTTTGCACTGAAGGATGTGTTAGTTATTCCAGCTTTCTCTGTCTGGTTTGTTTTTGTTTTTCTTAGATATGTTTGCTTAGAGATTCTTTGCAGTTTATCTGTTGAGTATCTTTTTCATTAGGTCACTCTCTCCTTTATGGTGCTAGGTGGCACCTTAAGCCCAGGTGTGTCTTTGCCCTAGCAAACATTTTGAGATCTGCCCATCCTGAATGAGGGAGTCCCAAAGGGGCTACCCTGGCAGGGTAGGAAGGCTGGCTAGGGGTTTCTGCCCAGGAGACCCTCTCATCTGAGTTCTGGGATATTGCTGGTGATTATCTTTGTGCTGGATATTTGTTTCTGTTTTCTTGGTGAGAGTGAAGCCAGCTTGCTTCTACTCCACCATTTTGGACCTAGTACCAGTGCAAAACCCATATATCTTTGGTCAACTGATTTTTTAATAAAGGTGCTAAGACCATTCAATGAGGGAAAAGTAATCTTTCAACAAATAGTGCTGGGGCAACTGGATAGTCACATGCAAAAGAATAAAGTTGGACCTTTGCCTTGCACCATATACAAAAATTAACTCAATGTGAATTGACTACATAAATTAAGAGTTAAAACTATAAAACTCTTAGAAGAAAACATATAGAAAAAGCTTCATGACATTGATTTTGGGAATGGTTTCTTAGACGTGGCAGCAAATAAAAAGCAAAAGAAAAACTAGATAAATTTTTTCCTACATCAAAATGAATAACTTTTGTGCTTCAAAAGATACCATCAAGAAATTGAAAATAAAACCCATAGAATGGGAAAAAAATATTTGCAAATCATATATGTGGTAAGAGGCTTGTATTCATAATGTATAAATAACTCTTACAACTCAATAATAAAAGATAAAAACCTATTTAAAAATAAGCAAAGGATACGAATAGACATTTCTCCAAAGAAGACATATAAATGGTCAATTTGCAAACAAAAAGATGGTTAGCAACATTAGTCATTAGAGAAATACAAATCAAAACCACAATGATGTGTCATTTCATACCCACTAGGATGGCTAGAATCAAAAAGTCAAATAAGCAAAAACCTGGGGAAATTTGTTTTTTTGTTTTCTTTTAGTAGAGACGGGGTTTCACCGTGTTAGCCAGGATGGTCTCGATCTCCTGACCTCGTGATCCGCCCGTCTCGGCCTCCCAAAGTGCTGGGATTACAGGCTTGAGCCACCGCGCCCGGCCTTTTTTTTTTTTTTTTTTTTTTTTTTTTTTTTGAGACGGAGTCTTGCTCTGTTGCCTAGGCTGGAGTGCAGTGGCCCGATCTCGGCTCACTGCAAGCTCCGTCTCCCCGGTTCACACCATTCTCCTGCCTCAGCCTCCGAGTAGCTGGGACTACAGGCGCGCACTACCACGCCCAGCTAATTTTTTGTATTTTTAGTAAAGACGGGGTTTCACCGTGTTAGCCAGGATGGTCTCGATCTCCTGACCTTGTGATCCACCCGCCTCGGCCTCCCAAAGTGCTGGGATTACAGGCGTGAGCCACCGCGCCCGGCTACCTGGGGAAATTTGAACCTGGAACCTCGAACACTGTTGGTGGGAATGTTGAATGGGGTAGCCACTTTGGAAAACAATCTGTCAGTTTCTCAAACTATCAAAAAGAGTTACTGTATTACCTAGTAATTCTACTTTGAAGCATGTACCCAAGATAAATGAAAGCAACCCATGCCCACACAAAAAGTTGTATATGAGTGTTTGCAGCATTATTCATAATGGCTGAAAGGTAGAAACAATCCAAAGTGATAAATGGGTAAAAGAAAGTGGTACATCCATATAACAGAATGTTATTCGGTCATAAAAACACATATTTGGCCATAAAAACATCCATGCTACAGCATGGATGAGTCTTAAAAGCATTATGCCAAGTGAAAAAAGCCAGACACAAAAGACCATATATCATACGGTTCCATTTATATGAAATGTCCGGAACAGGGGATCCATAGAAACAGAAAACAGATCAGTGGCTTCCAGGGGTTGAAGGATATAGACTTGTAGCTGAAAAGTAGAGGGTTTTCTTGAGATGATAAAAGGTTCTAAAATTGACTCTGGTGATGGTTGTACATATCTATGAATATATTACAAAACATTGAATTATACACTTTGAGTAAATTATATGGCTATGTGAACTACATCTCAATAAAGTATAAAAACAAAACAAGAATTACCAATATCATGAATAAAAATGAGGCATGAATGCAGATCTGAAAGATATTAAAGGAACAAAAAGGAACTAAAAATATCTTTCCAAAAAGAAAACAGCAGGTCTAAATGATTTTAATGGTGAATTCTATGAAACATAAAAGAAAGATGTTTTACCAGCATTAAACATAGTCTTTCAGAGAATAGAGAAAGCAATTTTTCCTGACTCATTCTGTGTAACTGACATTACCCTAATATAAAAACCAAGCAAGAAAGGGATACAACAGATTAATAAACCTCATGAACATAGACATAAAATTCTTTTTTTTTTTTTTTTTTTCTTCTCACTCTGTCACCCAGGCTGGAGTGCAGTGGCGTGATCTCAGCTCACTGCAACCTCTGCCTCCCAGGTTCAAGCGATTCTCCTGTCTCAGCCTCCCAAGTAGCTGGAACTACAGGCATGCACTACCACACCCAGTTAATTTTTGTATTTTTAGTAGAGACGGGGTTTCACCATGTTGGTCAGGCTGGTCTCGAACTCCTGACCTCAGGTGATCCAACCGCCTCAGCCTCCAAAAGTGCTGGGATTACAGGCGTGAGCCACTGCCCCCAGCTGACATAAAATTCTTTCACAACATCTTTGGGAATTAAATTCAACCAAATAGAAAAGAATGACCTAGCATGACCAAGTGGGGTTTGTCCCAGATATGTAAGGTTGGTCTAACACTCAAAATTTAAAATGTAATTCACCATATTAAGAGAACAAACAAAAAGTCATATGATTATCTCAATAGCTTTGGACAAAGTAATTGAAAAAAAAGTTTTAATTCTGAATATCAATCCCTTCTCAAATATATGATTTACAAGTATTTTTTCCAATTGCCTGGGTTGTCTTTTCACTCTGTTAGATAGTGTCTTTTGATGCACAAAACTTTTTACCATGTATTTTTTTGTGGCCTGGCACATTTGTTTTTGTAGTTATGGCAAGAGTTCTTAGATTAATTTTAATACACCTTTGACTCCAGACACAATAGCTCACAACCAATCATTACTTAATTTATAAAAACATCTTTTCTATGACAACATGGGTTTCAAGGAATAGTTTTATTTTTCTTTCCAACTTTTATTTTAGGTTTAGGGGAGTACATATGCAGATTTGTGACATGGGTTGAAAAAATTTAACACCTCTTTCAAAAAATTTCACAGTATAGAAAGAATTGGAGGGAACAGCCTTTACATGATAAAGCACATCTATAAAAGCCTTAAATTAATAGCACACTGAGCACTTCCCCCGCTCCCCACTCCCATCAGGAGTTGGAAAGGTTATCTATTGTCTCCACTTGTATTAAACATTTTACTGGAGATCATAGTAACTGTAAAAGGTAAGAAAAATAAAATCATACAGATTAAAAAGAAAAAAGTGTCTTTATGCATAGAAAACATAATTGTATATGTAGAAAACACTACCCGATATACAAAGAAATTACAAGATATAAGAAGGGAATTTACTGAGGTGCCATATAAAAAAGCGATTACTTTTGCTGTATCCTACTACATACCAATAGATAGATAGATAGGCAAAGATATATACGTGCATGTATATACACACATATATGTGAGTACATACATATATATGCATATATATATATAAATGTCTATATGTACACACACACACACACACACAAAATGCATACCATGATAGTGGAGTGGAAAAAGTTAAGTCATCCACTTAAGATGACGTTTAAGAAAGGTAAGTCATCCATTTCAACTAGGACCCTGAAAGTTGTCTATGAAATTATTACCAGAGATATTGGTGTCCATGGGGATAAGGCTTTTAAGCCAGGATAGATCCTGCACCCGTCATCTCATGTCCTTGTCCCCAGGAGGAGATGCCACACAAAACTGTGTAGGTAGCTGCAAAGCTCGGTTAGAAATGAAATGCTCAGTTTTGCTGTGCTGACAGTTGTTGGTCTCTGCAAACGTAGAAGATAAGAGAAATAAATAAAAGGCATGGAGGTTGAAACAGAAGTAAAACTGACTTCATACATGATGCATGGAAAATATATGTAGAAACCCCAAAGGAATCTGCACACAAAAAAAAAAATCTACCAAAAATAAACAATGAATTTAGCAAGATCCCAATAATATAAGGTGTGTGTGTATATATGTATGTGTGTATACAAGTACTATATATATACATACATATTTAATGCATTTTCAGTGTTCTACCAATGAACTATTTGAAAATAACATTTGCAAATCCCATAACATACTTAGGGATAAATCAGCAAAAGCCAAGTAAGACCTATACACAGAAAACTACAAAAGAGTAGCTGCAAACTTTCTCCATAAAGGGCCAGGGAGTAAATAATATAGGTTTTATAGGTCGCGTATGATCTCTGTCACATATTCTCCGGAATTTTCTGTTGTTTTTAAAGACCTTTTAAAGACATTAACATCATTCTGCCGGGCACGGTGGCTCAAGCCTGTAATCCCAGCACTTTGGGAGGCCGAGACGGGCGGATCACGAGGTCAGGAGATCGAGACCATCCTGGCTGACACGGTGAAACCCCGTCTCTACTAAAAAATACAAAAAACTAGCCGGGCGAGGTGGCGGGCGCCTGTAGTCCCAGCTACTCAGGAGGCTGAGGCAGGAGAATGGCGTGAACCCGGGAGGCAGAGCTTGCAGTGAGCCGAGATCTGGCCACTGCACTCCAGCCTGGGTGACAGAGCGAGACTCCGTCTCAAAAAAAAAAAAAAAAAAACAAAACCAAAAACATCATTCTTAGCTAACTGGCCTTATAAAAACAGGCTGTGAGTGGGGCATGGTGGCTCACACTCTTAATCCCAGCACTTTGGGAGGCCAAGGCGGGCGGATCATTTGAGGTCAGGAGTTTGAGACCAGCCTGACCAACATGGTAAAACCCGTCTCTGCTAAAATACAAAAAGTAGCCGGGCATGGTCACGGGCGCCTGTAATCTCAGCTACTCAGGAAGCTGAAGCAAGAGAATCACTTGAACTCGGGGGTGGGTGGAGGTTGCAGTGAGCCAAGATCATGCCACTGCACTCCAGCCTGGGTGACAGAGCAAGACTCCCCCTCAAAAATAAAAAGAAAAAAGAAAATAAAACAGGCTATGGGCCACATTTGGCCCATGGGCTGAAATTTGCTGACCCTTGGTGTAAAACATTGCTGAGAAAAAATGTAAAAGATTGAAATATATGGAGATATATCCCATGAGATGGATTAGAAAAGTTAATATTGGTAAGTTTTCCATTTTGGCCAAACTCTGAAATCTGTTCTGTGGAATTATTACGGGAGATCCTGGTCCCTTGGGGCACAAGGATGTTAAGCCAGGGTGAATCTTGCACCCGCCTGATGTGCCATCTTCTATGTTTGCTGAGACAGCTGTGTGGTTGGCTGCTGGGGTCCATTTGAAGAGAAAGGCCCTGTGGCCTATGCTGACAAGTGGAACTCCCTGCCCTACATCTTCTGAGGAAACTGGAACCCAGCCAAAGAAGACCTTCCAGTAGGCAGTGCCTGTGATCACTGTAGGTGTGCATGGTGCTAAGTACCCTACAGGCTATAAAAAATAGTAATGCGGCCGGGCGCGGTGGCTCAAGCCTGTAATCCCAGCACTTTGGGAGGCCGAGACGGGCGGATCACGAGGTCAGGAGATCGAGACCATCCAAACATGGGCTAACATGGTGAAACCCCGTCTCCACTAAAAAATACAAAAAACTATCCGGGCGAGGTGGTGGGCGCCTGTAGTCCCAGCTACTCCGGAGGCTGAGGCAGGAGAATGGCGTGAACCCGGGAGGCGGAGCTTGCAGTGAGCTGAGATCCGGCCACTGCACTCCATCCAGCCTGGGCGACAGAGCGAGACTCCGTCTCAAAAAAAAAAAAAAAAAAAGTAATGCACGATGCACACATGATAAGGCGGCTTCACAGTACAGGTGGTTAAATTCAGGAACTCTGGAATCCGAGAGCCTGGGTCAAATCCTGGCAGGGCCACTACCACCTGTGTGAGCCAAGGAAGGTTCTAAAGTTTTACAAATGCTGTTTTACCAAATTTGCAAAATGAAGAGAACCTGCCTGCCAGGTAGAGATATTGTGGGAAGCAACATCCAGGAAGGTCTGAGCACCTGGTCCCCAAGTCAGAAACCTTCACAGCCCAGATGGGGATGCCCTAAGTTCATACCCTTCTAGGCGACCACAGAGAAGTGCCGCCTGGCTCCAGGACTCGGAGAGGCGCTAGAGAGCTTCCTGGAGGAGGCGGCATCCTCCCATGCTACCTGCCTAGAGAGGAGAGAAGGGAAACTGGGTCCTCTGTGGCGGCTGCCTGAAAGGAAGCAGCTGGGGGCTCTTGCTCCCTGCCTGCGCTGGCGTCTTCTCCCCACGTTAGCCCAGGCCGGCTGCAGCGGCTGGGCTGCCTGGGCGGAGTCAGGAGACAGCACCGCCCGGTGCCTCCCCAGGCACCTTCCTTGTGAGCCAGCTCCCTACTGTGGGAGGATCTGGGGAGATCCCGCCTCCAGCTTTGGGCAAGGTCTGCCTCCAGAGTCCCCAGCGGCAAGGGCGGGCGCACCCACGGGCACTGGTTGCCAAATCTCCCGCCCTCAGGCCAGGGGCCGAGCGAGCCTCCACAGTCCTGAACAATCCCCACTTAACGGCGGGGAGCCGCTGGGAGCCTAACGCTTGCAACCGAGTGAGCTCGAGTCCAGCTGGCTTCGGACCGTTGGACCTCCCCGTTGGCCCTTTGTTGTATTTCTTCGCGATCTGGGCTCGCGCAAGCTTTCTCTGCCAAGCGTTCCAACGGCCGCTCACCGGCATCTGGCTGAACAGGATGCACTTCGCCTCGGAGTTCCCACTCCACTCCAAGGATCCAAGAGCGCACAAGCTGCTCTTCACGGGCAACTACCTCTGCAAGCTTCACCCCCGGCTCTGCCACGCCCCACAGGGTTCCCTGTCTGGTCTGGATCACCTCGCTCTCCCTGCGCCTCTCTCCTTGGCCTAGCTCGACAAGTGCCTCCCGCGATCCTGCGCCTCTACCCCTCGGTTTCGTCGCCGCTAAGGGGTGGTGGTGTCTGATCCATCAGGCTCTGCGCTCCTCCTTCGGATCCATCCTCATTGTCCAGGCAGGACTCTCACATGAAGCCGGTGCTGTCTGCTGTTCACTCTAAGATGCTCAGCCACTCAGGACAGTTACGATCTGTCATCCAGGGCGCGAACCGACTCTCCTCCATTGCTATCTGAGTAGGCAGTCTCCTCTGTGAGGTCGGTCCCATCCTTACTATCTAGATCCCTGCCCAGGAAGACTGAGATGAGGACCCTAGGAGAGAGCAGCCAGGCATAGTGAAGGTGGAGGATGAGTATAAATAGTGATCCCAGCGCGATCAGAGAAGCTCCCCTGCCCCCACCCATCGCAGTGGGAGTGAGTCATCAGATCTATCCCCAAGACAAGGAAGTCCTAACTTCATTCCCGTGCAGTCCCGGGCCATTGAAGGGAAACCTCCACTCCAACCCCCGGAAGACGCCTTAGATGAGAAAGTGAAGAGATATTGTATGAGCTCATTCATCAAAAGCCATGCCAACACCAGCTCAGGCAGTGCTGCTAGGGGTTTCCTACCTTTCTGGAGGTCCAGTTCTCTCTGAAGACAGAGAAGATGAAGGGAAGAAGGGTTTCAAACAGGAACTCTCAACCCACGTCTGCCAGTTGTAGACTCTGTAAACAAAGTTCCAACTCGTCTGCTGCTGCCACTGCCGCTGCTATTTTTTGAGGTCAAGGTGAGCTGCCCAACCTCTCCTAAGCTTTTTTGTATAGTCATTGGAGAAGATGTAGGCTTGAAGAAGAAAGCAGAGCCCCAGTCTACCACATGTTCTTAGAAGAGAAAGTCAAGTCCCCTTCAGATAGCAGTGCGGTGCCCCTCAGCCTGCCCCTTCTTTCTTCCTGCTTGTTGCAGGGACAGCAGGCACCCCACCCTTGGCCATTTTCACCTTGTAGTTTGCTGATACTGTCATGTTATCAGCCACTGACTTGGCTGTCCTGTCTTCCAGGCCCCCAGTCCCTTCTGCCCCTATACTAGTCCTCACCCCATATACAGATCGTTAAATGAAATGCCCATATCCTAACTCTCCTTTTTTTTTTCTTTCTGTTCTTGTTTCTCCCCTTAGGTTCAATATCATTTTGGGAGTTCCCCTTTATGGGAATAAAAGCCATTTCCATTTCTGTCCCTCATCTGCAGATTTTTATTTATTTATTTTTTTTTGGAGGGAGTGCACTATTTATCCATCCCAGGCTGGAATGTAGTGGTGCAATCATGGCTCACTGCAGCCTCAAACTCCTGGGCTCAAGCCATCCTCCCACCTCAGCTGCCAGAGCAGCTAGGACTATAGGCATTATTTTTTTGTAGAGATGGAGTCTCGCTATGTTGCCCAGGCTGGTCTGGAACTCCTGCTTTCGAATGATCCTGGTGCATCAGCCTCTCAAAGTGCTGGGATTACAGATGTGAGCCACTATACCCAGCCCAGACCGTTACTTTTTTTTTTTTTTTTGAGACAAAGTCTCACACTGTCACCAGGCTGGAGTGCAGTGGTGCGATCTTGGCTCACTGCAACGTCCACCTCCCGGGTTCAAGCGATTCTCCTGCCTCAGCCTCCAGAGTAGCTGGGACTGCAGGTGTGTGCCACCACGCCCAGCTAATTTTTGTATTTTTAGTAGGCAGTCTTCTCTGTGAGGTCAGTCCCATCCTTACTGCCTAGATCCCTGCCCAGGAAGACTTCACCATGTTGGCCAGGATGGTCTCTGTCTCCTGACCTCATGATCCGCCTGCCTTGGCCTCCCAAAGTGCTGAGATTACAGGTGTGAGCCACCATGCCTAGCCTAGATCTCTACTTTTGACCTCACCACATCTCCTAACCCCTTGCCCTTTGCTTCAAGTCTACCTCCTGCAGATTTGAGTCATCTATCAGTCTAGTCATCTAATCAGAATCTATCTAGTCATCTAATCAAAATTAATTCATTGTGGATTTTTCTCCCTTTTTCTTACAGATTCTTCCACCTGTATGCCCATCTTCACGGACCAGCCCACCACTGGTGCCTCAAGCATTTTCACTATTACAGCCAGTAATCTGCAGACATAACCTCAAGCCTACTTTGTACTTTGGTATAAACTACATGGATTCCAATCCTTTTTCACAGGTTTTCATCTCCTGGTCTCCCCTAGGACCCAGGATGAGTATTCCCCCATTTGACCAGTTCCATCCCAGTATGGAGCAGATATCCCTTGTAAGGAATGCAGTCTCCACCAGCCCACCTGTTTTTATGGTCAACAGCCCTACCTGAATTTCCAACATTGCCTTTTGACCCAGGAAACACCTGTCAGCTGAAATCTAGGGTTCCTGACAGGCCTCAACAGGAAACCACTCTCTTCAATGCCCTATCTTTTCTGGCCCTCCTACCACTGCTTCTGCAGTCACTTCCACTATAGTAAGCAGATCCTCTTCAGACTGCCTTTGACTCTGATGAAATCAACATGGATACCATGCCCATTTCCCCATCTGTTATCTTCCTGTCTCTCCCTGCAACATTAACAGCTGTTTCCCTTTGAAGAACCTGGCAGCCCCCCAAAACCCTTCAAACTTAACCAGTGACAGCACCACTCTGTCAGCTTTTGGGAATTTGACTCCCCCATGTCCACCTTTGGCATCTGCTATGGTTTGAATGTGTCAACCAAATTTTGTGTATTAAAAACTCAATCCCCAAATTCCTATGTCAATATGTTTGAAGGTGGGGGCCTTTGGGAGGTAATGAGGATTAGATAAAGTCATCAGGGTGGACCCCTATGATGGGACTGGTAAGAGGAAGAGACACCTGAGCTGACAGGATCTTGCTCTTGCCATGTGATGTGCTCCGTCATGTAATGACGCAGCAAGAAGGCCCTCACTAGATGCCTGCACTGTGCTCTTGAATTGCTATCAGAAGGGACAGTGCCATACCTCTGGTTGGAGATAGATGACTTCCGTACAAAGCTCATGACCTCAGTCAGAGTGCCTGGGGTTCAAGTGGGTGTAGCACATCTGTTGCAGGTGCAAATGTGTGTTTAAAAGTCCCCATATTCCTGTCTCCCAATCAGAGTAGTAAGGGCTCACCTGGACAAAGCACAGAGCTATAATGGGTAGAGACCACACCATACCTGTGCGTGTCTATATGTCTCTTTCTACAATGACTCAGATATTCCTGACCAGACCATATTTGTTGTAATCAGAGGGTATAACAGCATATAATTTTAGGGAGCCACTCCTATTCTTGCCTTCAGTCAGAACACCCAGAGTCCATCCATTCAGAGTAGCACCTTTGACTTTTTTTTTTTTTTTTTTTTCTTTTTTTTTGAGATGGAGTCTTGCTCTGTTTCCCTTGCTGGAGTATAGTGGCATGATCTTGGCTCACTGTAACCTCCACCTCCCAGGTTCAAGCAATTCTCCCTGCCTCAGCTTCCGAGTAGCTGGTATTACAGGTGCCCACCAACACACCGGGCTAATTTTTGTATTTTTAGTACAAACAGGGTTTCAGAATGTTGGCCAGGCTGCTCTTGAACTCCTGACCTTGGGTGATCTGCCCACCTCAGCCTCCCAAAGTGCTGGGATTACAGGCGTGAGCCACTGCGCCCGGCTCATTTATCAATTTAACATACTTATTGATTATCAAGGATGTACTTGGGACAATTTCAAGTAGCATCAATTGCAAGAAAAGGTAAATCCCTGCCTTATTGGTGCCTCTATCTTAATGGGGCGGGGGGAGAACAGGAACAACACACATAAAAAACATGTGCATTATTTTGTAGATTAGCTAGTTAATGAGTGTTATAGAGGATAAAGCAGTTTGTGGGAAACTAAATTTGGGAATAAGGAGAATCATGGGTGTCTGTTTTTACACAGGATGGACAGAATGGGTCCCACTAAGAAGGTGAAATTTAAGCAAAATCAGAAGCAGGCAGTTGAGGGAACCACACAGATATCTGAGAGAAGAACAACCCAGAGAGTGGGAATAGCCACTGCAAAGGCCCAGAGGAAGGCTGCCTGGGGTCCCAGGGAGTAGATATTAAAGCCAATGGAGATAGCATGGAGCCAAGTATGACAGCAAGAGGAGGAGAGCGCAGAGGACAGGGCACAGTCTATGAAGGCCTAGTTAGAAGTCATAAGAAAGGGGCCTTTAACTTAGAGATGGGAATGATTTGGAGGACTTAGGTTTTTGGTTTTTTTTTTTTTAATTTTTATTCTAAGTTCCAGATACACGTGCAGGTTTGTTACATAGGTAAACGTGTGCCATGGTGGTTTGCTGCACCTATCAACCCATCACCTAGGTATTAAGCCCTGCATGCATTAGCTATTTTTCCTAATGCTCTCCCTTCCCCCACCGCACTCCCCAACAAGCCCCAGTGTGTGTTGTTCCTCTCCATGTATCCATGTGTTCTCATTGTTCAGCTCCCACTTATAAGTGAGAACATGTGGTGTTTGGTTTTCTCTTCCTGAGTTAGTTTGCTGGGGATAATGGCTTCCACCTCCATCAATGTCCCTGCAAAGGACATGTTCTCATTCCTTTCTATGGCTGCATAGTATTCTATGGTATATACGTACCACATTTTCTTTATCCAGTCTACCACTGATGGGCATTTAGGTTGATTCCACGTCTTTGCTATTGTGAATAGTGCCTCAGTGAACATACACGTGTGTGTATCTTTGTAACAGAATGATTTATATTCCTTTGTGTATATAATTGCTGGGTCAAATGGTATTTCTGGTTCTAGATCTTTGAAGAATCGCCACACCATCTTCCACAATGGTTGAACTAATTTACACACCCACAAACCATGTAAAATTCCTGTTCCTGTTTCTCTGCAACTCTGCTAGCATCTGTTGACTTTTTAATAATAGCCATTCTGACAGCATTGTTCTGTAGCTGGGCAGGAGCATGGAAGCCAGGAGAACACCAAGATGCTAAGGCTGTGGTCAGGGCGAGGGACAGTGATGGCTCAGATTTGGCAATAGTGATGGAACATTACCTCTGGTCTGTCTCTATTTCCTTTCCATTTGCTGCTCCCACTAGGTTCATGTTGCTGTGCTTAGAGTTCATCAGAGAAGTCATCCAGTCTGGGCTTTTCTTTGTGTGGGGTTTTTGAAAACTGGCTCAGTCTCTTAAAATTTATTCAGATTTTCTATTTCTTCTTGAGTCAGTTTTGGTAGCTTGTGTGTTTCCAAGATTTGTCCATTTCATCTAGGAGAAAAACATACACACACACGTATGTGACATATATGTATATATATCCTGGGATTTTTTATATGACCATTTTTTACTTAGAAATGTGTATTCTTCCCTTTTTGTGTCAGTAACAAACAAAAGATATACGAAGAATTTGAGTACACTAAAGAGTTTCAGATATGGATGAAAGATACCAAGAATAGGAAGAATGAATCTGCTCCCTGGGTTGCACATGATAATCAGGTAGGAGCAGGAAGGTCACAACAACCTTGAAGAACAATGAATTAGCTTTGACAGAACAAGGGGTTGCATAACATTTTTAAAGTAGAAAAAATATTAAGCATTTTATTGTTAATATTTTTAAACATTTAATAATAAAGCAATGTTTTATTATTAAAGAAAATATAAAGTTTAGATTGATTGTTTAAATAATCTTATAAGGCCAAGCATTCATGCCTGTAATCCCAGCACTTTGGGAGGCTGAGGTAGGCAGACTGCTTGAGGCCCAGGAGTTCAAAACCAGCCTGGTCAATATAGCAACCCTGTCTCTACAAAAAAATTAAAAATTAGCCAGGTGTGGTGGCACATACCTGTGGTATTAGCTACTCAGGAGGCCGAGGCAGGAGGATCGCTTGAGCCCAAGAGATGGAGGCTGCAGTGAGCCGTGATCGCACTACTGCACTCCAGCCTAGGTGAAAGAGTAAGATCCTGTCTTTAAATAAATAAACAATCTTATAAGTATAAAAATCTTAAAAGGTCTAGCCGGGTGTGGTGGCGCATGCCGATAGTCCCAACTACTTGGAAGGCTGAGGTGGGAGGATCATTTGAGCCCAGGAGTTTGAGTGTGAACTGTAATCACAACAGTGGACTCCAGCCCGGGCAACAAGAGTGAAACTCTTATCTCAAAAAAAAAAAAATAATAATGATAACAATAATAATAAAATTAAAATAAAAGATCTATCAATTAATAAGTTGATCATCATTTAAGGATATGGAAATCCTGCATGGCCTCTGTGTTACTGTTTTTTGATCCATCATTTGATTTTATTTGCATCCTGTTTTGTGAGATTTTTCCTATATGTATATCAACACTCAGTTTGGGAAAATACATTCATCCTACATTTCAGAGAGTATATGTCAACATACAAACACTCCTTCTCCTTATTCATATCTACTGGCCAACTTCTAAAAATAAAAATAAAACTGAAATCACAGATAATGTAGACAGAACAATGAAAAGACAGAAGGCCAAGACAGAAAGATGAAGCTGGGTGTGGTGGCTCATGCCAGTAATCCCAGCACTTTGAAAGGTTGAGGTGGGCTGATCACTTGAGGTCAGGAGCTCAAGACTAGCCTGGCCAACATGGCGAAACCCCGTACCTACTAAAAATACAAAAAAAATAGCCACATGTAGTGGCGAGCACCTGCAGTCCCAGCTACTCAGGAGGCAGGAGAATCACTTGAACCTGGGAGGCTGAGGTTGCAGTGAGCCAAGATCACACCACTGCACTGCAGCCTGGGCAACAGAGCAAGATGAAGGGAAGGGGAGGGGAGGGGAAGGGAGGGGAAAGGAAGGGAAGGGAGGGGAGGGGAGGGGAAGGGAGGGAAAAGGAAGGGAAGGGAGGGGAGGGGAGGGGAAGGGAGGGAAAAGGAAGGGAAGGGAGGGGAGGGGAGGGGAAGGGAGGGAAAAGGAAGGGAAGGGAGGGGAGGGGAGGGGAAGGGAAGGGGGAAGGGAGGAAAAGAAAAAGAGAGACAGGGAGGGAGGGAGGGGAAATGCGTTATTTTGAGAAGAGGAAATTGACACAGAGAAAAAGGAAATGGCATCCCAATAGAGAACTGGCCACTCTGCAGAGGTGTGCAGGGGAAGTACCACTCCACACTGTGTTCTGGGCCACTTCAGCACTTCTTGGGGTGATTCTCAGGACCCAGATCCTGTCCTCAGATATGGGGACATATCCCACATGCTCTTTGGGGACCCTTTGAAGTGTGTTCTTCAGAACAGGGAAAGAGAGCATTGTGAAGGTGGTGCTAACATGTTCCAGAGGGGAAAGAACAAGTGGCTGACCTTCATAGAAAGCAGTAGAACCTCCAGCCTGACTACTTGTGTGGGGAAGAGCTGGCCAGAGCAGTCTCTAAGAAGCCTAGTGAGCACGGGTGCCTACAAGGGTCTTCAGGGAACAGAACAGGTTGACTCCAAGTTTGTATCTGCAGTTGAAAGGTGCTATGTGAGCTCCACTTGTTGTTCCCAAAGACTACTTCTCGGAGCACTTCAAGGACTGGCCATGTGCCCTGCCATTTTAGCAGGACTCACCACAAGGAATGTCCTTGTAGGTAAGGAGAAAGAATATTTACTGATACCCTGCCATGATCAGAAACTTCCTCTAAAATATTGAGAAATATTGTCACTTTCATAAGCTATTACAAAGAGACAACTTCTATATATCATGTCATAAAAGCTCAGATGCTAGAAATGAGACATTAGCTTGGAGTAACCATACCTTTAGGATCTGCTGGGTTAGTGGTCCTAATTCCAAAAGAGGCCACTGTTGACTGGGACATAGCAGGATCCTTTTGAACTAGCTAGCAGTCATGGCTGCTCCCCCTGGGGACTTTGGAAGAGCTGCTCCATGAATGTGCCCAGGGAAGTGGCTCTGTGCAGCACCAGGGGTGGACTGTGGTGGCCATGGAAGTGCTCCCTTGGATCTACCTTCATGAGACCTGTTGAGGCACAGGCACAACTAATGGACAGCTTCCAGGAGCTGTGCTTTAGATCCACCACAGGGTTTATTCCAGGCCTCCCTTCCCCTAGGCTCCTCCCATCTAATGACCATGTACAGCAAAGGTACAAGAATCTGGCCTTTCCTGCCCAATGGGATAATCCTCTACAGGGTTTGTGTGGCTCCAGGACTTCCCACTAGCCTGGTCAAAAACTTATCAGAAGTGTGCTGAGATGTGACTCATTTGCTACCTAGTTCTTCCTTCTTTCACTGCTTTCACAGGTGGAGGAAAAACTCTCTCCAACCGTGTTTTTCCTCTGCACTCACACTACCATCACAATCATCAACACAGAATAAGCCTTCTATGACCAAATGTGGGGGTTTTCCCCACACACCAAGAAGTGGATACCAGTTGGGTGTCTTCCAATTCAGTTCCAACACTACCTACCTGAAGATAGCTCCATATCCCACAGGTGGTAGTCTCAGTCCCCAAGACTGCCCCCGCCACCCCATACCCTCAGACACCAATCACAAGTCCGGTTCTCCAGAACTTCTGACCAACAGACTTCAAGTTACAGTTCCCACAGCCCCCTCTTTGAGTTTGATTAATTTGCTGGAGCAGTTCACAGAACTCAGGGAAGCACTTATTTACATTTACTGTTATACTTTATCATAAAGGGCATTACAAAGGACACAGATGAAGAGATGGTATGGGGGAAGGAGCACAGAGCTTCCATGCCCCCCCCATGCACACCATCCTCCAGGAACCTCAATGTGTTCAGCTATCTGAAAGCTCTCCAAAGCCAGCTCTATTGGGTTCTTATTGAAGCATTCCTTCCCCCAGCGTATGAGGCAGGACCCTCTCAAGGGAGGGTCTTAAGACCCACAATCAGAAAGGCAGGGGAATGTTTGAAATGCTTGTTTCCTGGTGCCATAAGAAATAGCACTTGAACATAAATTTAGTTTTCTCAGCAAGGCCATTTTTGTGCTTTCTGCAGAAAGGGTACACTCACCAGCAGTTTTGCCACAGGAGTACACCAAACAAAGGAGACAGGGTCATTTATAACCTGATGCGTCCACCCTACTGCTGTGTCCAGTTTCCATTGGCTGGAATGGGACCTCACATTCTGTATTTGTCCCGATTGGCTAGCACCTTAGAACTTTTTAAGAGGCAAAAGCAGAGGAGAACAAAGGAAGAAGGAAGTAACTTGTGGAATGCTGAGAATGGTAAAAACACCTTCAAATAAGGAAGAGGAACACGCTATGACCTAATGCTTGCTTGGACCAGTATAAGCATGCCAGGGCAAATATTTAGGCTAAATTGTGGGAGCTAACAACATAAAGTACATTGATTTCTTTATTATGGTTAGCAGATACTTAAGAATGTTAGCACAGGTCTTTGAATAAATTTTGCTTCTAAGAGAAGTTACTATTTATTCCTAATTAGACGGGGAGGAAAATCTTTGAAGAGAAACCTCTACTTTACTTTTCACAGGAAGATTACAATCGTGCCTTGGGACAGATTAAATGAGGGCAGCAGGAGAGAGATTCTGTTTCCTGAGGCCTGCCCTTCAGGCCCAACACACCCAACATTATAACAAAAGACTGTAACAAGAGCTACGAGAGTTATGAGCCAGGAGCCGTGGATGAAAACCAATATATATGAAACTGCCTTTGCAAAAAATTGTAAGAGAAAATTCTGGCCAACTCCATCTTGCCTTTAACCTCCAAACTGCCCTTGGTCATTCCTGGGCATAAGTCAGCCTGACTTTGGAAGACAATAGCTCTTCCCAAGAACTAAACCACTCTTGTAAAACTAATGAAAGGCTACCAGGTTAGGAAAATCAGAGGGGCCTGAATTGTACTAAGATGTAGGTGTAGTTAAACAATTACCAGCCATTATTCCAGAGGTCCCAAGATCTGCAACTTCCCCAGCTCCTCCTGTGTTAATTACTATGTTAATGGTAATTAACATTACTATTGTGGAATCTAAGGCCTTTTGAGATGTCTTTTCAGGTTTTTGCCTTTCTGACAACCAGATGGCTCCACCCACCCTGTGACTCAAGCAGTCCTGTTGCCCCCACACAGAAGCAGACTCAGTGAACGAGGACCATTTTACTCATCCCTACAATTGCATTCCCCAACCAATCAGCAGCACCCATTCCCTAGTCCCCTGCCCACCAAAATATCTTTGAAAGGCCGGGCGCGATGGCTCAAGCCTGTAATCCCAGCACTTTGGGAGGCCGAGATGGGCGGATCACGAGGTCAGGAGATCGAGACCATCCTGGCTAACACGGTGAAACCCCGTCTCTACTAAAAAGTATAAAAAAACTAGCTGGGCAAGGTGGCGGGCGCCTGTAGTCCCAGCTGCTCGGGAGGCTGAGGCAGGAGAATGGTGTAAACCCAGGAGGCGGAGCTTGCAGTGAGCTGAGATCCGGCCACTGCACTCCAGCCTGGGTGACAGAGCGAGACTCCGTCTCAAAAAAAAAAAAAAAAAACCAAAACAAAAAAAACAAAATATCTTTGAAAAACCCCAGCCTCCAAATTTCAGAGAGATTGACGACTAATAATTCCATCTCCTCGTGGCATGGTCAGCCTCTCTTCAAACTTTTTCTTTACTGCAAAGCCATGGTCTCAGTGGATTGATTTTTTTCTGTGCAGTGGGCAGGAAGAAGGGGCCAAATTTTTTATATATATATATATATACACACATATAAATATATATATATACACATATATATATGTATATATACATATATACATATATACATATATATATACATATGTATATATATACATATAAAATAACACAAAAGGAAACCCACAAGTACTGAGTTTTGCTTTGTTTTGTTTTGTTTTGAGATGGAGTTTTACTCTTGTCATCCAGGCTGGAGTGCAGTGGTGTGATCTCAGCTCACTGCAACCTCCACCTCCCAGGTTCAAGCAATTCTCCTGCCTCAGGCTACCAAGTAGCTGCGATTACAGGCATGTGCCACCATGCCTGGCTAATTTTGTATTTTTAGTAGGGATGGGGTTTCACCATGTTGGCCAGGCTGGTCTTGAACTCCTGACCTCATGTGATCTGCCTGATTCGGCCTCCCAAAGTGCTGGGATTACAGGCATGAGCCACCACACCCAGCCAGGGTTCTGAAAGCTCTCTCTCTGCACTTCTAGCTTCCCTTTATCCTTTAAAGGTGCTTTCCCCCAACAATTCCCTTGCGTCTAATCCTATTGTTGTATCTTCCCTTTGGGAGACACCTGCACTGACAGAACATGTTATATGTTGGTTTGGGACAAAATACGATTTCTAGTTGTCACGCTTACACGTAATTTGCTGCCACCGTGTCAGCTGGAGAAAAGTCCTTCCCTATACCTTTAAAATGCTTGTCCACTTCCACTTGGAAACTGTGAATGGCAGCAATGCCAGGCTAGTGGTTTTAGAGAGTGGCTCTCCAGATCTAAAATGTTTTCATGGGTAAACTCCCTGTGTCCTTGTATTCCCTATTAGCTTTTTAAACTCTTCTGATTTCCACAAAATAGAAGTTGCATATGGAAATATGCAGTTAGATGGGCCACTGGACTCCAATTTCAGCCCTCAGTCTACCATCTGAAAAAGCCCAGGAGATCTCAGAATTCTCCTAGTCTAAATTGACCCTTTTATTATAATTATTTTTTCTTGAGATAGGGTCTCACTCTGTCACACTGGCTGTTAAATCAATGACTCAAAACACAGCTTCTTGGTCTTCCTCTGAATCTGCAGTACAAAAGATTTTCTGCTATCTCTATTTCTCTTTTTTTTTTTTTTTTTTTTTTGAGACGGAGTCTCGCTCTGCCACCCAGGCTGGAGTGCAGTGGCCGGATCTCAGCTCACTGCAAGCTCCGCCTCCCGGGTTTACGCCATTCTCCTGCCTCAGCCTCCCGAGTAGCTGGGACTACAGGCGCCTGCCACCTCGCCCGGCTAGTTTCTTTTGTATTTTTTTAGTAGAGACGGGGTTTCACTGTATTAGCCAGGATAGTCTCGATCTCCTGAGCTCGTGATCCGCCCGTCTCGGCCTCCCAAAGTGCTGGGATTACAGGCTTGAGCCACCATGCCTGGCCTATCTCTATTTCTCATAGCCTCTTCCTATATTGATTCTTTCTTTCTTTTTTTTGTTTTGTTTTTTTTTTTTTTTGCTTTTTTTGAGATGGCAGAGTCTCGCTCTGTTGCCCAGGCTGGAGTGCAGTGGTGCAATCGGCTCACTGCAACCTCCACCTCCCGGGTTCATGCCATTCTCCTGCCTCAGCCTCCTCAGTAGCGGGGACTACAGGTGACTGCCACCACACCTGGCTAATTTTTTGTACTTTTAGTAGAGATGGGGTTTCACCATGTTAGCCAGGATGGTCTCGATCTCCTGACCTCGTGATCTGCTCACCTCGGCCTCCCAAAGTGCTGGGATTACAGGCGTGAGCCACGGCGCCTGGCTTGATACTTTCTTTACTAACATACGTAGATTGCTTGCTTTAACAATTCAACCAAATATTTGATAACATCAAATTAATTTAACTGTATCACAGGTTGGGTTCACAGGCAAGCAGACATTGAGATGGAGATTATCCCACAGGACAATTATTTGGAATGGCTCTTGGCCTCAGTACCTGGGGAAGGCGAAGGAAGTAAACAGTATTGGGCAGAGGGAGTAGACATGTTATACATTCACAACAAAGGCCTCAGCCAATCCCACAGGAAGCTCTGGATCTGTAAAAGACCTTCAATGTGGTCCCAAGTTGGGGAGGAAACCCTAGATTTTATCTTCTCACATTAACTAGTCAATAAATGTGGGCATCCTCCTGCCAAAAGGGCATTGTTCTGACCACTTCTTCATGGAACATCTTCATGTGTCTCCAAATCACTCATTCCCTCGCCTCCTTTAAATATTTGCTCAAGTATCATTTTCCCAATGAGATCAACCCTACCCCCTCTATTCCCTACTGGAGTCCCTCCTACTCCACAGGCTCCTCATCACTCCGTTCTGCTCCTCATGTTTCCTTTCCTATTGCACTTTTCACCTCATAAGTCACTATGTAACTTATAACATTTCTTTGTTCACACATCTAGAAAGCATCTGCAACAGGGCGGGTGCTCAGTTAGTATTTGTTAAAACACACGGGAACCATGGCTTTGTACCTGTTTACTCTCTCTAAATCTACCCTCAACAATTCCTTTCCTTCCACATTTATGATTGTTCAATGTTATCAGGAAGAGAAATAAATCATAATCTGAAGGAACAAAAATTTAATGGTAGCCACAATTCTAGTAGAACCATTACCTCAACTAAATTTCCTCACATCTCAGAACTCAGTATTCTGTACTTACCTCCCACTGGGACGTATCTTTTCTCAGGCATCACAGATAATTTTCTCCTCCAGTTACCTTATGATTCTTTTTGTATAATTTCATTAATCAACATTAACAGCCTTCTGGGAATCGCTCACTTCACAAATGTTTTTTGGAGGTAATCTCAATTCCCCCTGAAGACTCTGTCTCTGCACTTACAGATGAGAAGAAAATCACTCCCAGAAAGAGATAGGAGCATGGAATCCCAAGCCTTTATCTCAGTGTTCAGATGACCTCTCTTGACAAATGCACAAAATACTACAACTGCGGCCACTATCCTAGTTGGAAACACAATTCGGTAGGTGGCTGTTCTTTTCAGATAAACATATGGAACTTAGATGAAATGTATTTCAGGAAATGCAGTGAGAAACATTATATGGGGGAAAAATTCTGCTCTCCTGGATTAGAACATCACTGACAGAGGTCAGAGAAAATTTCCTGAGGGATCAGGGACTGTAATTTTCCACTGGATGCTAAGATTCCAGCTGTAGGGCTCGTAAGTATCCTTCCTCCCTCTTCCCTGAGACAGCTTCATCTGAAATCTCCAATTTACCCTCAACGATTAAACACCTAGAACCTCACTAGAGTCACGCAAGTCTTCACTCAAAACACAAGGGCATAGCAGTAAGATTGTGATCCTTAGCTGACATCTATGGAGTGGGCACTTGGTATTTGAGGGGAACTTTTTGAATAAATAATTTCAAAATCATTTCAAAAATTTTCTCAAAAACACCTGTGATTTAAACATTTCTTTGAGATTCTAAGTATTCTACTAATCTGTGGCATTTCTACCCACCATGGAACTCACATTCCCCTCTGCAAAATACAAATTTCTATTGTATTCACCCCTCACTCCTGAACATAAATTTATCCTCACAAATTTCTGCCCAGATGACATTTTGATGGCTATTTACACATCCCCATCTCAGACCGCACAGTGTACATAATTTGGCCCCTAATGGAGCCTCTATGAAAAGTCCTTTAATCAGGGGAATAGATGAGTCCTTATTTGTCTTGAATGTCTCTACTTCCTCCAGGACAGAAGTGATCAGTAACCACAGCTGGTTCAGGAATCACAGGATCTTGCAAAGTTGTCTCCGATTGACATGAACTGGCTGGATTCTCACTCCAGGTCTATCACCTTCTTATTTGTTAATGAAATATTTGTCTTCAGACACTATGACAGATATCCAATGAGTTTCAGAGGGTTTGAAAATGATGGACACTTTAGACATGAATAGCCTACATGGTGAACTTACAGAGGCAAAGCAACTGGTCAACAAACAGCTGTTCTACAAAAAAAGCCTGGAGTTACAAAGCGGACGAACATTTTTGCAGAGCTAGAAACTAATTCCAACAAGGCTAAAAACCTGCTACTGCTGGTAGGGAAAATCCTAACTATTCACAGTCAAATGCTTTTGTTGGGAGGTTATTTAGGTTGATGTTGATAAGGGAAAAGTTCCCTTGTCCTCCTGGCAGGGCGTGCGATGGGGGTGTGGCTTGCTTCTTCAGTGCCCCGCTGCTCAAACCTCCAGGGGAATATACAGACGGGTGGGCTGTGGGGCTGCGACCCCATGGCAGTGTCTAGGGGTGAATGTTTACAGCTGAAGCCCCAGTGGGCGTGTTACAGGGTGCCCTTTTAGTTTAGCCGTCAGCAGGCGGTTTATGTTAGTCAGCTCAATTAGATCCCTGCCTCATCGCAAAGACAGAGGGCTTTCTGTACCCCGGGGTTCCTGTCTTGGTGTACCAGAAGAATCAGATCACACATGGGCTTGGAGGATGACTGCAGGGTTTTGAGTGGAAGTAGCTCTCAACAGTTGGGGGAGCCAGAAGGGAGATGGTTTTCCCCTGGAGTCGGGCTGCTCCGCAGCACCTGCTCTCCTCCGACTGCCCCAGCCAAACTCTGCGTCCTTCTGGTGGGTGGCCTGCCCGCGTGCCAGCGTCTGTCACGTCTTCTTCCGCCAACATGTTCCTCTCGATGGCCGGTGGCATATGTGTCTGCTTCCTAGGGTCTCGGAGTATTTATACATACAGGATGGGGGCGGGAACAGGATGGGGGCGTGGCAGGCCAGGGCGGTCTTGGGAAATGCAAAATTTGGGCAGGAAAACAAAAATGCCTGTCCTCAACTAGGTCAGTGGGCACAGGGCCAGGGATGGAGCCCTAGCCAGGGACCACACCCTCCTGTACCCAGCACTTCCCTTCCCCCCTTCCGTATCATTTAAAGGGACTCCGACCTTCCCTCCCCAGCACTCCCCTTCACCGCTTCCGTATCAATGTCATCACCCTGGACTGACACCAGGAACCACTGTAATGTGGGCTTAATAAGAACAGAGCTCAGCTGGCCGCGGTGGCTCACCCTGTCATCCCAGCACTTTGGGAGGCCGAGGTGGGTGGATCACTTGAGCCCAGGAGTTCGAGACTAGCCTGGGCAAGATGGCAAAACCCCATCTCTACAAAAAATATATAAAAATTAGCCAGGTATAGTGGCGCGCGCCTCTGGAGGCCACTACTCTGTAGTCCCAGCTACTCTGGAGGCCAAGGTGGGAGAATCACTTGAACCTGGGAGACGGAGATTACAGTGAGCCGAGATCGAGATCGCGCCACTGCATTCCAGTCTGAGCAACAGAGGGAGACCCTGTCTCAAAACAAAACAAAAACAAAGCAAACAAACCAAAAGCGGAGCTGACAGTCAAGGTGAATTTCACGTTTGCCTGTATTCAGTTTTAGCATTATATAAACCAAAAGAAGAATGCCATAAAGGCTACAGGCAGATAATACAGAGAAGTATTACTGGAAAAGGAACCAGAAAGAGTAAATATCTCCTAAACGTATGATGGGACAGAAAGATAAATGCCTTTTACATATAGTTAATGTCTGTTTGATTCGTCTTATTTACATTCTCCTTTTAAAAGGTCTTACATTTAGCATCTTAGATAGAACCCACAAAATTTAAATATTTAATAGAAACTTAAAATTTCTGTATCAGAGGACAGAAATATATTTTTCTCACACGTGATCAGTCAAATTGCCACTATTAATCGTATTAATGTTCTGTTAAATAATAGTATTTCTGTAGCGAAAAGCAAACAGTACGGAAAGATAACTTCAAACACCTAGTTTTCATATTTTTGTGTTAAAGTAATAACATATTTTGGTATACATTATCATTTTTTGTTTTTGTTTTTGCTTTTTCTGACCTGGTGTGTTACTGCCCTGGGTTGGCCCTCTAAGAAGCTGGCCACCTACTTCGGGCCTCAGGTGTCAGTCGCCCCCCGACTCCCCAAAATCACCCAGCTTGGAGGTCTACAGCTTCCAGCTCTGCGAGCGCCTGCGCCTGCGCACTCTCAGCCGGACGGGAGCTCCCAGAAGTCTCCGGGCGCCGGTGGGAGGACTTGTGGACTGAGCCGCGCATGCTCGGCGGTGTGACGGCTCCGGACTACATTTCCCACAGGCTACTGCGATTCGGCGAATGTAGCCTGAAACTACATTTCTCTGCTGCTCCTGGAACGACCTCATTCTACCTCCTCGCCAGTTCATTGTGGTCGTTGACCTGGCAGCGACCTTTGGAGTTCTGCGAGGTAGAAGTCAGCGCCCGGCTCAGAGGTTAGAGCAGCCCCGCCAGGCAACCTGAATTTCTGCAAAGGAACACAGTTAGCACCGGGAGTTCTGCAGACCTGGGTCGGCGCAGAACCCGAACTGAGACATGCGTGAGCGTTGGGTGGACCGGGCGAGGATCCCGGGCCCGCGAGTGCAGGAGAGGCAGGGAAAGGGAGGGTACGTGGGACAGGGCCGGTGTGCACCCGCGAAGACTGGGTGCATGGCCTCCATGCGAATCTGAGCTATTAATATTTGTTACTATTTTGGATAAAATCACTAATTGATTTATGTAAAGGAAGAAAAGACTCTTCAACTCTCAGTTTAAAAAGGAAACGATAGATATGATACCTTGTGCATGCAGCGGGAAGAAGTGGGAGTGCCAGGAAGCCTCTTCTTGTTTGGAAAAAACTTTATAAGTATTACACCTTTTTTAAAGATGAGAGCAATGTCATCTGAAAATTATCAGTGCAGGGAAAAGGACTTCAAAGTATCTGTTGTGCAGATTACTTTCCTAATGACAAAATTATGTAAGAAAGGAGAGCAAGATGACAGCTGTACACATTTCCGTCAATCTCCATATTGCACAGAAATAGGACCCAGCCTTTTCTTAAGGGTCTTCAATTTTGCATTATCCCACAGCAGTAGCTCTCTCTCTCTAGCTGCTAGGGGACAGAGGAAATTTAAACATCAGAGAATCTTTTCTGTTGGTTTTTTGTTTGTTTTTAAAGAAGAGTTGCTCAATTTTTTAGTTAGAATTAAAGCATGCCAGAGAAACACGTTTTTTTGTTTTTTTGTTTTTTTTTTTTTTTTGAGACGGAGTCTGGCTCTGTCGCCCGAGCTGGAGTGCAGTGGCCAGATCTCAGCTCACTGCAAGCTCCGCCTCCCGGGTTTACGCCATTCTCCTGCCTCAGCCTCCCAAGTAGCTGGGACTACAGGCGCCGCCACCTCGCCCGGCTAGTTTTTTGTATTTTTAGTAGAGACAGGGTTTCACCGTGTTAGCCAGGATGGTCTCGATCTCCTGACCTCGTGATCCGCCCGTCTTGGCCTCCCAAAGTGCTGCGATTACAGGCTTGAGCCACCGCGCCTGGCCGAGAAACACGTTTTAAGTAAAAAGTGGAAACAGGTCGGGTGGCACGGCTCATGCCTGTAATCCCAGCACTTTGGGAAGCTGAGGCGGGTGGATTGCCTGAGCTCAGGAGTTCGAGACCAGCAACAGGGCAACATGGTGAAACCCCGTCTCTACTACAAATATAAAAATTAGCCAAGTGTGGTGGCGCGCGCTTGTAGTCACAGCTACTTGAGAGGCGGAGGTGGGAGAAGTGCTTGAAACTGGGAGTCGGTGGAGGTTGCAGTGAGTGGAGATGATGCCACTGCAATCAGCCTGGGTGACAAAGCAAGGCCCTGTCTCTGAAAAAAAAATAGATACATAAATAAATTAAGTGGAAACAAAGTGTTTCTTTAATTAAAATGAAATAAAGGTTGTATAATGTTTATGTAATAACAACTCCAATGCAGTCAGGAGTTTGAGACCAGCCTGGCCAACATGGCAAAACCCTGTCTCTACTAAAAATACAAAAATTAGCCAGGCATTTTGGCAGGCCCTGTAATCCCAGCTACTGGGGAGGTTGCAGTGAACCGAGATCACACTACTGCACTCCAGCCTGGGCAACAGAGCGAGACCCTGTCACAAAACAATTAAAAAAAAAAGAAAAGAAAAGAAAAAAAATCCCTTATGATGCCTAATATATAAATTAAATGTAATCATAGGTGTGTAGGTATAAGAAAAAACATAGTATATGTGGGGTTCGGTCAGACATCTACTGAGGATCTTTGAGTGTATCTCCCCCCTGTGAAAAAGAGGGAACTACCATAATAAGAGTTAACTCGACCGCATGCTGTGGCTCTTGCCTGTAATTCCAGCACTGTGGGAGGCCGAGGCGGGTGGATCACGAGGTCAGGAGATAGAGACCATCCTGGCCAACACGGTGAAACCCCCCTACTAAAAATACAAAAATTAGCTGGGCTTGACTGCACCTGTAGTCCCAGCTACTCAGGAGGGAGGCAGAGGCAGGAGAATCGCTTGAATCTGGAGGCAGAGGTTGCAGTGAGCCAAGATGGCGCCACTGCACTCACTCCAGCCTGAGTGACAGGGCAAGACTCTGTCTCAAAAAAAAAAAAAAAAAAAAAGAGCTAACTCATATTAAACAAGTATTCTATTAAGTTTTGGGGATGGGTTTTCTTATTCTTCAGGACAACCACATGTTGGAGCTGATATTCCTATTACTATTTTAGTGATGAGAAAACTGAGCCATATTAGTAACTGCCTGATCATTTTCTCCTATGTTCTCTATCTCCCATGTCCTGACCAACCTCAGATTTATACTGCCACCATTAAAGAAGCTCTGGATTGGGTGATGTGGACTCTTTCTTTGGCTTAGAACATGAGAATGGAGTGAGGAGAATCTGTTCAAGAGAGGACTGTGCAGCCCAATTTGAGACCTAGATCGACATTCCCAAAATGAGGGCCTAGTGGGAAAGATTGTGTCTGATTCTGCCTTCCTTAAGAAGCACCACTCCTCTGCATCCAACTCTCTACAGCTTAGTTCACTGGGGCTTGAATTCCACTGTTCTCCAAATTTTGTTTGAGGGTTTTTGTAGCACAGTTCGGAAGCTGAAATGGAGGGACAAGAAGGTTTATTAATGTATGTCATTGAGAACACTAAAGCCTCCTTTTCCTCTTTCTGGATTTTCTAGAGTTTGAACTTCTCAGATAGAGGAACCCCAGTGAAGACTGATCAGTTCCTAGAGTTCTCAAAGCATGGCCCATGTAAGTTGGTGTTTCTTCTTGAAATATTGGGATTTTTACATTATGTGGCTATTTTCCTTAATTGATCTGAAGCATTCTGCATCAGAGTACACCATCTAATTGCCTACTTGATTCCTTCTGTGTGGCAGAAAGATGTCAAAGTATTGTTTCCTCCTTACAAGGTCCTCGTTTCTAATTGATGTTCCTGAATTCATTGAGCAAATTCTGAGCAGGTAAATAGTAAGTCTTAGCTGAAAGGCTGTGATAGAGCAGTGAAGGATTGAAGTCCCATGGCAGAAGTATTTGAGCTTCCTACATCCAGCTGTGGTTTGATGAGTTCGATCTGTTGGCTTCATTTGGCCACACATCAGAAGATTTGAAGTTTTCCACAGAGCTGATAAGATGGAATTTTGTACTAATTGGTCTCAATATGATGAGATAACATGCTCTCTGAGGCTTTTAAGATTGATTGGGGGGCCGGGCGCGGTGGCTCAAGCCTGTAATCCCAGCACTTTGGGAGGCCGAGACGGGCGGATCACGAGGTCACAAGATCAAGACCATCCTGGCTAACACGGTGAAACCCTGTCTCTACTAAAAAAAATACAAAAAATTAGCCGGGCGAGGTGGCAGGCGCCTATAGTCCCAGCTACTCGGGAGGCTGAGGCAGGAGAATGGCGTGAACCCAGGAGGCGGAGCTTGCAGTGAGCTGAGATCCGGCCACTGCACTCCAGCCTGGGCGACAGAGCCAGACTCAGTCTCAAAAAAAAAAAAAAAGATTGATTGGGAATGTGATTGTGACGTGAAACATTGATATGATTCTTCTTGGGATGCCCGAGAGTGATACTAGGTCAATTTTGTTATGGAATGGGACCTGCCAGACTTGGACAACATGCTTTTGGTTCTGAGTCATTTTCATCCTAATCCACTAACTCAAGAATAGCCAAATGGCCAGGTGCAGTGGCTCACACCTGTAAACCCAGGACCTTGGGAGCCCAAGGTGGGAGGATCACTTGAGCCCAAGAGTTCAAGACCAGCCTAGGCAGCATAGCAAGACCCTATCTCTACCAAAAAAAATTTTTTTAATTAGCCAGGCATGGGGGCACCTGCCTGTAGTCCTAACTACTTAGGAACCTCAGACAGAAAGACACTTTGAGCCCAGGAGTTCAAGGTTGCCGTGAGCTATGATCATAGCACTGCACTACACACTGGGCAACACAGTGAGACTCTGTCTCAAAAAAATTTAAAAAAACAACAGACAAAATATTAAGGATATTGTGTGACACTATAAGTATATTGTTATCAGTAGTACATTAACAGAGTACCAGAATTGGGGAAACCTGAGGCATTTGGTTCAGTCTTCATTTATAAATCATTACTTTTTTTTGAGACAGTCTCGCTGTGTCACCCAGGCTAGAGTACAGTGGCACAATTTCGACTCACTGCAACCTCCACCTCCTGAATTCAAGTGATTCTCCTGCCTCAGCTTCCCAAGTAGATGGGATTACAGGCATCTGCCACAACGCCCAGCTAATTTTTGTATTTTTAGTAGAGACAAGTTTCACCATGTAGGCCAGGCTGGTCTCGAACTCCTGACCTCAAGTGATCTGCCCACCTCAGCCTCACAAAGTTACTAACTCAATATAGATCCACAAGATAACTTTTATGTCACTATGGAAAAAAGTGTTTATTAATACAAGGAAAAACACTTATGATCTGACCATAATGAACTTGAAGCTTGAGGAGTTATTCAACAAATTTGTGTCATGGCTATTTTCTAAGACAGATTTTATTCTACAGTTGGAGAAAGAAATCATAGCTATTTTCCTCTTAAAGGAAGAGTAATATAGAGACTAATCCTTTTTGAGAATTTGTTTAGTTGGATACCTAACAGGCAATATCTTTGTATATACTCTTTTACATAAAAGGGAAACTAGGATTATTTTGTCCATTTCACCACGGATATGGAGTATTGTGATATCCTACAATATATAGGACATTTTGTCCATAGCAGCAGGATTCTTCTAGAACATGCAGATACTATGCTCATCCACTTCCCATGTTATAAGCTTCCAGCCTATGTTATTGTTCCCTTACTACATCGAAACGTTTATTTCCTCTCCTTTCACCTTGAAAGCATTTTCTTTGATTTCACCAGAAATATGTGGGTTTGCAGTTTCAGGCATCAGTGACATTTGAGGATGTGGCCATAGCCTTCTCCCAGCAGGAGTGGGAGAGTCTGGACTCTTCCCAGAGGGGCTTGTACAGAGATGTGATGTTGGAAAACTACAGGAACTTGGTGTCAATGGGTAAGTGTACCTTTCTCAAATAATTGAGAATCTGCTCCCTGTTATACTTTCTCCATTATAGGTTTTAGGGCTATCTTAAGAACTGAACACAATTTCTTCTTGTTGCCAGATAAATCATTTGAGCTTTGTTAGGTTGGAAATGATCCAGTGTCAGGATTAGAATTCTGGATTGTTTATTGCAAAACATTGACAAAAGAGGCCAGGTTTTCTATTATGTTTTTGCTCTGAATTGCTCTGAACGTTCTGTGAAAATCTGACCCACTTTGCAGGCAAAACAGCTAGACAAAGGGTCTTGATTTGTTCTACCTGAAGAGCCTGTACAACTTATATGCCGGCGGATTGGATAAACAAATCATTTAAAACTGGAGCTACCTCATTTTATTTTGTATGATATAATCTGATTTTGTGGTTAAAATTCGTCATTTCTGAACTTTGCATTTAAGAGTAAATGCAAATTAAACCTATATCCTATAGGTGTAGATGTCTAAGGAGACTTTGTTTTTCTCTTAGCAAAATAACAATAATAATGTTAGTAACACACAGTGTGCTTACTGTGTGCTGGTTCACTGTTCTCTGCTCTTTATATTAATATATATTTGTATTAACTGATTTTTATCCTTACAAGCACTCTATAGGTGCTAATCATTTTAGATGAGAATTCTAAAGCACAGTGTATTTAAGTGAGTTATGCAAGATCACACAGCCCATAGGTGACGGTAGCAGAAACTTGAACCCAGGCACTTAGGTTCCACAATCCGTGTTCTCAATCACAATGTCATACTTTTTTTTTTTTTTTTTTTTTTGAGACGGAGTCTCACTCTGTCGCCCAGGCTGGAGTGCAGTGGCCGGATCTCAGCTCACTGGAAGCTCTGCCTCCCGGGTTCACGCCATTCTCCTGTCTCAGCCTCCCGAGTAGCTGGGACTACAGGCGCCCGCCACCACGCCCGGCTAGTTTTTTGTATTTTTTTAGTAGAGACAGGGTTTCACCGTGTTAGCCAGGATGGTCTCGATCTTGTGACCTCGTGATCCGCCCGTCTCGGCCTCCCAAAGTGCTGGGATTACAGGCTTGAGCCACCGCGCCCGGCATTTTTTTTTTTTTTTTTTTTTTTTTTTTTTTTTTTTTGAGACATAGTCTCACTCTGTTGCCCAGGCTGGAATGGAGTGTAATGATCTCAGCTCACTGCAACCTCCACCTCCCAGGTTCAAGCAATTCTCCAGCCTCAGCCTCCCTAGTAGCTGGGATTACAAGCATACACCATCACACCCAGCTAATTTTTGTATTTTTGGTAGAAACAGGGCTTTACCATGTTGGCCAGGCTGGTCTCGAACTCCTGACCTCAAGTGATCTGCCCACCCTGGCCTCCCAAAGTGCTGGGATTACAGGCATGAGCCACTGGGCCCTGTTTTTTATCAAGACACAAAAAATAAATGAGTATACACTTATCTATATTTATAATAGATAGATAGATTTCATTTAAAATAAAACCTTTCAGCCAGGCGTGGTGGTTCATGCCTGTAATCCCAGCACTTTGGGAGGCCAAGGTGGGCGGATCACAAGGTCAAGAGTTTGAGACCAGCCTGGCCAACATGGTGAAATCCCATCCCTACTAAAAATACAAAAATCAGCTGGGCGTGGTGGCACATGCCTATAGTCCCAGCTACTCAGGAGACTGAGGCAGCAGAATCGCTTGAACCCGGGAGGCAGAGGTTGCAGTGAGCTGAGATCACGTACTGCACTCAAGCCTGGTGACAGAGTGAGACTCCATCTCTAAATAAATAAACAAATAAAACCTTTCTCTACCTATCTGGAATTATGAATCCTCTTACCCTTCTCATCTCTGAGATATAAAGGTCAATATCGTTTGACCTTTCATTTATGGCAAATTTAAGCAAAGTTGAAAGTATTTTTGAACTCATATTTTATTTCTTTTCTACATTCTTATCTCATAAGCAGGACATTCCCTTTCTAAACCACATGTGATCGCCTTATTGGAACGATGGAAAGAGCCTAAGGTGACAGAGAGGAAAGATGGAAGAAGGTGGTGCACAGGTGAGTAAGAGCATGGCAGGTAGGGAGGCCATGGTTGCTGGAAACAGCCCAGCTGTCAGGGAGGAGGTGCATCTCTGCCATATTTGGAAGTTTCCCTTCAAAGCCCTAGGGCCTGCGTAGAAAAAGGCTGAGACTTGGGTAAGAAAGAAATATCTCACCAGCCTCTCCAAAGGAACTTCATTACCCATTTTAATACTCACTCACCTCTTGTTTCCCTCTCAGTTTATTACGGACTTAGTCACTTTCCCAGTGCATTATTCCATCTGTGTTTTGAATTTCACTGCTTTCACCTCCTCTTTTACATTTGGATTTATTCATATATTCTTAGACAGTAATATTTGAACAGAGACAGGAACAAGAAGTGAGAGTTCAGGCCGTGTAATTATGTAAGACATGCCAAGCAGAGAGAATAGCAGATGTGGATGCTTTAGGTGGGAATGAGTTTTGTGTGTTTCAGGAGCAGTAAGTAGGTTCGGGCAGAATTAATGGGAGAAGAGTAAGAAGGAAAAAGCTAGAGTGCTAGCAGGAATTTGAATTCGTTTGTTTTGTTTGTTTTTGAGTGAGACAGTCTTCTTTTGTCACCTAGGCTGGCATACAGTGGTGCAATCATAGCTCACTGCAGCCTCGACCTCCTGGGCTCAAGCCATTTTCCTGCCTCAGCCTCCTGAGTAGCTGGGACTACAGGCACACGCCACCACACCTGGCTCATTTTTTTTTTTTTTTTTTTTTTTTAGATGGGGTCTCGCTCTGCCGCCCAGGCTGGAGTGCAGTGGCGCGATCTTGGCTCACTGCAAGCTCCACCTCCCAGGTTCACGCTATTATCCTGCCTCAGCCTCCCGAGTAGCTGGGACTACAGGCGCCCGCCACTACGCCCGGCTAATTTTTTTGTATTTTTAGTAGAGATGGGGTTTCACTGTGTTAGCCAGGATGGTCTTGATCTCCTGACCTTGTGATCCACCCACCTCAGCCTCCTAAAGTGCTGGGATTACAGACATGAGCCACCGCGCCCGGCGCACACCTGGCTAATTTTTTTAATCTTCGGTAGAGACAAGGTCTCACTGTGTGGCTCAGGCTGGTCTTGAACTCCTGGGCTCAAGTGATCCTCCTGCCTTGGCCTCCCAAAGTACTGAAATTGCAGGCATGAGCCATCGTGCCTGGCCGGGAATTTGGATTATTTTCTAATGTAACTAGAAACTATGACCTAATTTGCATTTTTCCAATTTTTGAATTTTGGAAAATTCTATTAAATAGGAAACAGATAACAGAAAAACAATATTAAAATGTACAGCTTCATGAGTTATAAAGCAGATACCTTTCTAACCATCACTCTGGTCAAAAGATAAAACATTTTTATGGGGGCTGGGGGACGATGGGAGGGAGAGCATTTGGACAAATATATAATGCATGCAGGGCTTAAAGCCTAGATGATGGGTTGATGGATGCAGCAAACCACCATGGCACATGTATACCTAAGTAACAAACCTGCACGTTGTACACGCATATCCCAGAACTTAAAGTAAAATAAAAAATTTAAATAACAATTTTTATAAAATAATATCAGGCTTACAGAAAAGTTGGAAAGTTGTACTAAGAGTTTTCATATACCTTTCAACCTGGATTCTCCAAATGAAGAGAGAAAACTCTTTTACCTTCCCTTAAGGCTTATGCCCTGTACCTAATCACACTCACCTTTCTCCCTCCCTGATTAATCACCTCTAACCACTTCAAACTTTGCCAGACATCCCATATTCTCACTCCCAGTCTTACCTGCTCTTCTCAAATCAGCCTGCTATGCTTATGGACACCTGCTGGTTATTTTGGGGTTCTCAGGTCTGTCAGACACCCCACATTGTCCCCCGCTGCTTTTTCCTGCACAGATGCCTAAACCACACAAGTCTTAGCTGTAGTATTTTGTCTCTGTCTGCTAGAATTTTGCCATTTTGAGGGTACCTCTTCCTGTAGTTTTGTTGTATATGTTATCTGTAGTTTTTTTGTTTGTTTGTTTGTTTGTTTTTTTACAGTTTTGCTATCCTGTTTGCTCTGTTTTTATGGGGGTATTTGTTTAAATTCAAAAACAATGCTACCACTTCCACCATTGTGGTAGTCCATTTTCACACTGCTGATAAAGATATACCTGAGACTGGGTAATTTATAAAGAAAAAGAGGTTTAACGGACTCACAGTTCCATGTGGCTGAGGAGGCCTCACAATCATGGCAGAAGGCAAAAGGCACGTCTTACATGGCAGCAGACAAGAGAGAATGAGGACCAAGTGACAGGGGTTTCCCCTTAGAAAGCCATCAGATCTCATGAGACTTATTCACTACCGTGAGAACAGTATGGGAGAAACTGCCCCCATGATTCAGTTATCTCCCACAAGATCCCTCCCACAACACGTGAGAATTAGGAGAGCTACAATTCAAGATGCAATTTGGGTGGAGACACAGCCAAACCCTATCAACCATCATCCTAGTTTATGTTTTTAGATAATTACTGCAGGTATTTATAGTGGGTAGTCTGAATGGGGGCAAGAGCAATGCAAGCTGGGGTTCTGAGTGGTTTGGATTAGGATGTTAGTGGTGGACAGTGGTGAGAAGGCAGGGTGTTCATCATACATTTTTAAGGTAAAACCCACAACATGTAGGTGGATTGTAAATGGATATGGAGGCGAAGAGGGAAATCAAGAAGGATCAACAGGTTTGGACTTGAGCAGCTGAATGGGGGTACAGTCATGTGAGATGGTAAAGAGGGAAGGGCAGGTTGAAGGGCATACCTAAAGGTGTCTGCTTTCCATATGTTAAGTTGGAGATGACTACTAGTGATCCAAGCAGAGATGCTGAGTAGGCTGTGGAATATGCAAGTCTGGAGCTCAGGGAGAGTTTAGGCTACACATGAGAACTTGGGATGCAGCTGTGCCTGGTGGCTCCTGCCTGGAATCCCAACGCTTTGGGAGGCCAAGTTGGGAGGGTCACTTGAGCCCAGGAGTTGGAGACCAGCCTGGGCAACACAGGGATATCCCATCTCTACCTAAAATGTACAAATTAGCCATGCGTGGTGGTACACACCAGTAGTCCCAGCTACTTGGGAGGCTGAGGCAGGAGGATGGCTTGAGCTCAGGAAGTCAAGGCTGCAGTGAGCTATGATCACACCACTGTACTCTAGCCTGGGCAACAGAGAAAAACCCTGTCTCAAAATAAATAAATAAAAATAAAAATTGGGATTCATTGGCATTTGGCTGCCATTTAAAGCCATGGCACTGGCTGAGATCCCCTAGAGAGTCAGTGCAGGTAGTGACTATTCTTTTTTTTTTTTTTTTTTTTTGAGACGAAGTTTTACTCTTGTCACCCAGGCTGGAATGCAGTGATGCAATCTCAGCTCACTGCCACCTCTACCTCCTAGGTTAAAGTGATTCTCCTGCCTCAGCCTCCTGAGTGGCTGGGATTACAGGTGCCTGCCACCAAGCCTTACTAATTTTTTATATTTTTAGTAGAGATGGGGTTTCATCATGTTGCCCATCATGTTGCCCAGGCTGGTCTTGAACTCCTGACCTCAGGTGATCCATCTGCCTTGGCCTCCCAAAGTGCAGGGATTACAGGCGTGAGCTACTGCACCCAGCCAGTAGTGGCTACTCTTAACATTTAGAGGTCTTCTAGAGGAGGCTGCAAAAGAGACTGCCTCTTTTAAGGTAGAATTAAAACCAGAAAGTGGTGCCACCAAAGACAAATGAAGAAAGTGTTTCAAGATAGAAGAGTAGGCCAGACACAGTGGCTTCTTCCTATAATCTCAACACTTTGGGAGGCCAAGGCAGGGGGAATCACTTCAAGCCAGGAGTTCAAGACCAGCCTGGGCAACATAGCAGGACCCCCATCTCTACAAAAAGTTTAAAAATTAGCCAGGCATAGAGTTATGCCCCTGTAATCCTAGCTACTCATGAGGCTGATGCAGGAAAACTGCTTGAGCCTAGGAGTTTGAGGCTGCAGTGAGCTATGATCACACCACTGCATTCCAGCCTGGGCAACAGAGCAAGACCGCATCTCTTAAAAAGAAAAAAAAAAAAAAGATAGAAGAATGATCATCTGAAAAGTGAACTAAGCTAAGCAGTGATGAGAATTGACCACAATATATATATATTTTTTTCAAGACAGAGTGCCACTCTTGTCGCCCAGGCTGGAGTGTAGTGGCACAATCTTGGCACACTGCAACCTCTGCCTCCAAAGATTCTCCTGCCTCAGCCTCCTGAGTAGCTGGGATTACAGGCGCCTGCCACTATGCTTGGCTAATTTTTGTATTTTTAGTAGAGGTGGGGTTTCATCATGTTGGCCAGGCTGGTCTCAATCTTCTGACCTCAGGTGATCCGCCCACCTCGGCCTCCCAAAGTGCTGGGATTACAGGTGTGAGCCATGGCTCCCAGTCTGACCACAATATTTAGCCTTGCTAAAGGAAATTTTCAGGGGCATCTAGGGTTGAAAGCCTGACTGGTCTGGTAAAAACAGAATGGGAGACAAGCCAGTGCCAAGAATGAGCACAGCAGTCCTCTTGAGGCATTTGGTTCTGAAGAGACAGAAAAAAAAAAAGAAAGAAAGAAAGAAAGAAGGTCACATTCTGAAGTACTGGGTGGAAGGACTTTGGGGGACACTATTCAAACCAATACACCTTGTATCCTACCAGTCTCCTTATATTACTTGGAGGATTTTCTTTTTTGTTTTTTATAGTATTGCTTAATATCTGGAAGTATTATACCGTTCTTAAAAGTCTGAATTTGGGAACTTTTTTTGCATTTTGCCAACTGAGTTAAAAACTCCATAACAATCTTCACCAAGATTCACTAGTCCTTAATAATTTACCACTTTGCTCTATATCTGTGTATACAAAATTTTTTTGCTGGACCATTTAAGTAACTTGTACAATTGCAAGACTTTATTCCTAAATACTGCAGAAGGTACTAAGAATTAAGGATATGATTCAAACACACAAAAGACCATTTCACCTGCAGTGCCCACCGGAGGTTCATCTTAGGCTCAACTGCGCATTCAGACTAAGACTGCCTGTGCTTGTCTTGGCACCATCTGTTCCGCAGCAGGAACCCCAGCTTGCCGGCAGGGCAGCCTCACCTGTTCTGTCAGGCTGCGTCCTTACAGTGGTTCACGCGGGATACACTCGCATAGCCATCCAAAAGTAAGGCGCAGATAGACGAGACACACACCAGGTGAGTTTGCGAGCTGCCACGACTTAAAGAAGATACAAGCATTTCACAGAACTCAGTACCCGTAGCAATTCCATGGGCATGGTTTCCAGGGTCCCCACAGAAGGCATGCCATTTAAGAGATTCTACATTTAGGGAAGCTCAGAGTATGGAGTTCCCATCAGGTACTTATAGAGTTCCACTCAGTCCACATGCAACTTAGCTATCAGTGTCTCCTCTTCCCTCCCCTCTCCTCCCCTCCCCTCCCCTGGCCTCTCCTCCCCTCCCCTGCCCTTCTCTCCCCTCCCCTCCCCTCCCCTTCCCTCCCCTCCCCTCTCCTCTCCTCTCTTCCTTTCAGATGGAGTCTTGCTCTGTCGCCCAGGCTGGAGTGCAGTGGCGCAATCTCAGCTCACTGCAACCTCTGCCTCCCAGGTTCAAGAAATTCTCCTGCCTTAGCCTCCAGAGTAGCTGGGATTACAGGCATACACCACCACACCAGATAATTTTGTATTTTTAATAGAGACAGGGTTTCACCATGGTGGCCAGGCTGGTCTTGAACTCCTGACCTCAAGTGATCCACCCGCCTCGGCCTCCCAAAGTGCTGGGATTACAGGGGTGAGCCACTACACCCGGCCAGTGTCTTTATTTTTAAAAATAAATAATGTGGATTAGTAAGACAATGCACCAGGTATCCTTTTGTCATCTAGAACAGCACTTCCAATAGAAATATGATGCAAGCCACAAATATAATTTTAAAATTTCTAGTAGCCACATTTATTAATAAAAAGGAAAAGAAAGATGGTAAAGTTAATTTTAATAACATATTTCATTTCAGTATATTCCAAATATCATTTTAATACATAATCACTATATAATTATTTTCCTTTTAGTAAGTGGTTGAGATCTGGTGTGGATGTTTCACAGAACATCTCAATTTGGTCTAGGCCTGTGGCTCGTGGGCCCCAGACGAGGCAGTGAAGGTCTAGAATGCTGCTTCCTTTATTTTCATATTTATCTTCTGATTTGTCTGATATTTATGACATGTCTTCCTTTGTCAGCTTGCTAATCTTTGTTCCTATGGGTAGATAATGAAATTTTTGAATTCTCAACAGTGTTCAATAAAAGTTAAATTTTCTTTTCTTTTTTTTTTTTTTTTGGAGACAGAGTCTTGTTCTGTCACCAAGGCTGGAGTGCAGTGGTGTGATCTCAGCTCACTGCAACCTTCACCTCCCAGGTTCAAGCAATTCTTCTGCCCCAGCCTCCCCAGTAGCTGGGACTACAGGCACCTGCCACCACATCGGGCTAACTTTTTTTTTTTTTGACAGAGTCTTGCTCTGTCACTCAGGCTAGACTACAGTGGCACAATCTCAGCACATTGCAACCTCTGCCTCTCGGGTTCAAGCAATTCTCCTGCCTCAGCCTCCTGAGTAGCTGGGATTACAGGCGCCCATCACCACACCAAGCTAATTTTTGTATTTTTAGTAGAGATGGGGTTTCACCATGTTGGCCAGGCTGGTCTCGAACTCCTGACCTGGTGATCCACCCTCCTTGACCTCCCAAAGTGCTAGGATTACAGGCGTGAACCACCGTGTCCGGCCTAACTTTTGTATTTTTAGTAGAGACAGGGTTTCACCATGTTGGCCAGGCTGGTCTCAAACTCCTGACCTCAACTGATCCACCCTCCTTGGCTTCCCAAAGGGCTGGGATTACTGGCGTAAGCCACCATGCCTAGTCTAAAAGCTACTTTTTTTTAAAAAAGACATGATGCAGGTGATGTGTCCAGACTTTTTCAAGCTTTCAAAGGCACTGCAGGTTTTTGAGCAACACAGTGAGGATATGGAAGGATGGTTCATCATTGATTTATTTCACTACTGCATCATCTTTCTAGGCAGTGCCATCATTCATCCACTTTCTTATTTAGTCTTTCTGTTTTCACATGCTTGGGCATAATTGACAAATAATGATGAAATAACTCTCAGGATGATGATACAGAAAAATGTTCCCAGGAAACTTATTCTTACACATGATTCTTACTGGAATAAATAAGATTACTGTCTCATAGTAGATTGTAGTTTTATAAAAAGGTGTAGTAGAGCTCTAATTGTAAAATTGAATGAAATTTAGTGTATTTTGAAAATAAGTAAATTTTCTCTTTGTTCTTTTGAAGGCCTTTAAGAAAGACTACAAGTCATGAAATGCTAATTCTTAGAAATAGAACTGCTTGAAAAAGAAACTCAAAACCTAAAAATTTATCCCGTGGGCCCTGAGAGAATATTGAAGGTTAAGACAGGTTCAGGGAGGTATGCTGGTCTCAGTTTTCTTTAGCACAGAGATAGGGAATTTCATTGATTTCTGTTCTCAATGTCCCCTGTCTCCTTTTTGGTCATGCTTCAGCCTTGTCTGTAGAATAGGCTGTTATCTTCTTGGGGCCATGATTATCCAAATGTACACAACTATGTCATTTCAACCTCCAAAAGTTTTTTTTCTATTCTTTTATTTAGAGTATCATTTGGAGTTGAACATGATGGCGCACACCTGTAATCCCAGCTCTTTGGGAGGCCGAGACAGGCAGATCACCTGAGGTCAGGAGTTTGACACCAGCCTGGCCAACATGGTGAAATGTCTCTACTAAAAATACAAAACTTAGCTGGGCATGGTGGTGCATGCCTGTAATCCCAGCTACTCGAGCGGCTGAGGCAGGAGAATCACTTGAACCAGGGAGGTGGAGGTTGCACTAAGCTGACATAGCCACACCGCACTCCAGCCTGGGTGACAGAGCGAGACTCTGTCTTAAAAGAAAAAAAAAACAGGCCAAGCGCGGTGGCTCACGCCTGTAATCTCAGCACTTTGAGAGGCCAAGGCGGACGGATCACAAGGTCACGAGATCGAGACCATCCTGGCCAACATGGGGAAAACCCGTCTCTACTAAAAATACAAAAAACTAGCCAGGCGTGGTGGCGGAAGCCTGTAGTCCCAGCTACTCGGGAGGCTGAGGCAGGAGAATGGCGTGAAGCCGGGAGGTGGAGCTTGCAATGAGCTGAGATCGTGCCACTGCACTCCAGCCTGGGCGACAGAGCAAGACTCCGTCTCAAAAAAACAAAATTGAGTATCATTTGGATCATTTGATGAGAAAATGGTTGCACAATAGCATTTATGACTCTAGGCATTTGAACCCTAGAGTATAGACAAATCCTAAGAGAATGGTTACGGTCAGAATTTATAGTTCACTTCTAAGCCAGGATCAAAGACTTATACCCAAATGCAACCACATGGACAGATCCCATCCCTAATCCAAAGAGCCTACAGAACCAGATATAGAAGAATTATCCCAATTATGTAATTTCGTGATTTCTTATTTCTTTCCTAAATCATTTTAGAGTTTTTAAAGATTTCAGAGGTCTTTAAAGATGCGAGTACAACATTCTTCTCATAAGAATAATGTTTCTTGCTTGGAAGGCAAGGTACTTTTTCTAAACAATGTATTTTGAACCAGTTGCCTATTGAGTTTCATGGACATGAATTTGTGTCTTTGTGACATTGTCCAGATCTGTTATCTGGATTACAGGGCAAATATGGTTCTCCCCATTTTGAGGGTCCTTTTGTGTAGCCTGACATTAAAAGGCTCGGAGGTAGAAAAAAACAGTCCAAAGTTCTCTTTCAGTGGTGACTGAAGTTTTGTTTTGTTTTGTTGTGTTTTTGAGATGGAGTCTCACTCTGTTGCCCAGGCTGGAGTGCAATGGCACGATCTTGGCTTACTGCAGCCTCCACCTCCTGGGTTCAAGCGATTCTTCTGCCTCAGCCTCCCGAATAGCTGGGATTACAAGTGCCTGCCACCATGCCCAGCTAATTTTTGTATTTTTAGTATAGACAGGGTTTCGCCATGTTGGCCAGGCTGGTCTTGAACTCCTGACCTCATGATCTGCCCGCCGGTTTCCCAAAGTGCTGGGATTACAGGTGTGAGCCACTGCACGCAGCCTGACTGAAGTTTTTTGACACAAACTAAGGTCCAGTTTTTCTCCTCTTTGAATTAAGTTATCTAAAGGTTTCTTTTTCTGACAAGGGGGATGAATGGGCCACAGTGATCCTAGGAGATAACGGGAACCGTCCTAAAGGCAAGTATTGAGTTCAGTGAGATAACATCTAATCCAATTTTGCAGTTGGTTTTTGTGTACAAACCCAGTGCTTTAGTGGCCACCCCGGTGATCTTGTCCTATGGGCTTATCAAATAATATGGTAGTATTTTAAAAGGTGGTAAACAGTTTTGTCTGAATATATCAAAGGAGGCAATGTGTATCTTATCAGGAGACATCTAACGTCTGGCTGTGCTCCTCATTAAAAGACTGTCTACTAGATTACAGTGATAATGGTCCAAGCCCACATTATTGAGTTACATGTTTCTCCTTGTGACTAAACAATAATCTGTGTGATCTTACTTTATTCTCAAGGAGTATGCATTTCTTCAGTTTAGCAATATGTCTTGTCATGGTTTTAACAACAAATGATAATTGTCATTGGAATTATAAAATATCATTCTTTGCATGGAGATATTTTATTACTATTATTTCTTTTGTATAGGAGGCTGGACTCAGTGGCTCATGCCTGTAATCCCAGGACTTTGGGAGGTGAGGTGGGAGGATGACTTGAGCCTAGGGGTTGGAGACCAGCCTGGGCAATGTGACGAGACCCCATCTCTATAAAAATTACAAAAACATTAGCTGGGCATGGCGGCACATACCTGTAGTCCCAGCTACCCAGGAGGCTGAGGTAGGAGGGAATCACCTGAGCCTGGGAGTTTGAGGCTGCATTGAGCTGTGGTTGTGCCACTGCACTCCAGCCTGGGCAAGAGTGAGATCCTGTCTCAAAAAAGAAAAAAAGAAAAAGAAAACCAGCAGGAAACCAAGGAATGAAGTGCTGGAAAATAAAGACATGGACATCCTTAGACAAAGTTGGCAGTTTACCATATTCCTGATAAAGTGACATTTTATTTTAAACACGGATAGGATAAGAAAGCTCCAGTCTACAAACAAAACATGCCAGAAGATTTTTAGGCAATGATGCCACTTGCACATGGAACCAAAAGGTGAGAAAATTTGTAAGAACGTCAAGGTGCTAAAAGGGGGAAATTAGGTCAGTATGGGACAGAGGGAGCTGGGTCTTGATGTGAGGCGTGAGAGGTGAACAGGGACCATATTATTTGTGGAAAGATACATGGATTTTAATGTCAGTGCCACAAGAAACCCCCAGAAGGAACAATAAAATAGGGATTATAAAAATTTCATCTGCATCAGAAACATTTGTTAGAAAGGTTGATAGTACTGATGCCCAGGAACGTCCCCTGTATCTGATTCAGAGGGCCTGGATGCTGCTTGAACATCCATTTTTTAACAGGCTCTTCAAAGATTTTTATGCACACCTAAATAAAAACTGTGTCACTAATCACCAACCTTACTATTTTACATAAACACTTGTTAATCTCTGTATTCCTTCTGTTTTTTGAATTTCATAATGGTATTTTAATATTACTGAGCTATTTATTTCTAGTTAGTGTTATTTTCAGTTTTTCTCTTCTCTAGAATTTTTTTTCATATAGAACAATAAGATATTTTTAAAATTTTTCTTTCAGATTTGCAGTTGGAAGATGATACAATTGGCCGTAAAGAAATGCTCCCTTCTGAAAACTGTCCATCTTTTGCCCCACATCAGAAAATTAGTAGACAGAAACCACGTGAATGTCGGGAATATGGAAAGACTCTTTGTCAAGACGCAAAGCCTGTTCAACATGAAAGAATACATAGTAGTGAAAAACCCAACAGATGTAAAGAATGTGGGAAGAACTTTAGTAATGGACATCAACTCACCATACATCAGAGATTGTATGTTGATGAGAAACCCTACAAATGTGAGAAATGTGGGAAGGCCTTTATCAGAGGTTCAGCCTTTGTTAAGCATAGGAGAATTCACACTGGTGAGAAGTCACTCAAATGTAAGCGATGTGAAAAGACTTTTAGCAGTAACTATCAACTTACAGTACATGAGAGTATTCATACTGGGAAGAAACCATATGAGTGTGGAGAATGTGGGAAAGCTTTTCTAGCATATGGAAAGCTTACCCGGCATCAGAGTATTCACACTGGTGAAAAACCCTTTGTGTGTGAGGAGTGTGGGAAGGCCTTCAGTACCTTTTCATACCTGATTCAACATCAGCGAATTCATACTGGTGAAAAACCCTATGAATGCAAAGAATGTGGGAAGGCCTTTAGTACTAGCTCACCCCTTGCTAAGCATCAGAGAATTCATACCGGCGAGAAACTCTATGAATGTAAGGAGTGTGGGAAGGCTTTCACTGTGTATGGACAGCTTACTCGACATCAGAGTATTCATACTGGTGAGAAGCCTTTTGAATGTAAGGAATGTGGAAAGGCCTTTAGACTTAGTTCCTTCCTTCATGCACATCAGCGAATTCACGCAGGGATAAAGCCCTATGGATGCAAGGAATGTGGGAAGACCTTCAGTCGTGCCTCGTATCTTGTTCAACATGGAAGACTTCACACTGGCGAGAAGCCCTATGAATGTAAGGAGTGTGGCAAGGCCTTTAGTACTGGCTCATACCTTGTTCAGCATCAGAGGATTCATACTGGGGAGAAACCCCATGAATGTAAGGAATGTGGGAAAGCCTTTATTAGTCGCCATCAGCTTACTGTACATCAAAGGGTTCATACTGGAGAGAAACCCTATGAGTGTAAGGAATGTGGCAAGGCCTTCAGAGTGCACGTACATCTCACACAGCATCGGAAAATTCATACTGATGTAAAGCCCTACGAATGTAAGGAATGTGGAAAGACTTTTAGTCGAGCCTCGTACCTTGTACAACATGGCAGAATCCATACTGGTAAGAAGCCCTATGAGTGTAAGGAGTGTGGCAAGGCCTTCAGTTCTGGCTCATACCTTGTTCAGCATCAAAGAATTCATACTGGGGAGAAACCCTATGAATGTAACACATGTGGGAAAGCCTTTACCGTTTATGGACAACTTATTGGACATCAGAGTGTTCACACTGGTGAGAAACCTTTTGAATGTAAGGAATGTGGGAAGGCATTTAGACTTAATTCATTCCTTACCGAACATCAGCGGGTACACACTGGTGAGAAACCCTTTAAATGTAAAATATGTGGGAAGACCTTTAGATACAGTTCAGCCCTTAAAGTGCATCTGAGAAAGCATATGGGTGTCATACCCTAAGAGTTTGAGGAATGTGGGAAGTACTTCGTGTATGGCTCAAACATTGTTGAACATCAGGGAATTTATGCTGGTAGGAAACTTTCAAATGTGAAGAATATTGGTAGGCCTATTCTCATCTTTCTTATAATTCATCATATAATTCAGAAAACATAAGAATCTTCATTTAATTTTTAATCTTTAATTTACCATTAAAATACTTTAAGGCCAGGTGCGGTGGCTCATGCCTATAATCCCAGCACTTTGGGAGGCTGAGGCGGGTGGATCACCTGAGGTAGGGAGTTTGAGACCAATATGGAGAAATGCTGTCTCTACTAAAAATACAAAATTAGCCGGGTGTGGTGGTGCATGCCTGTAATCCCAGCTACTCAGGAGGCTGAGGCAGGAGAATCACTTGAACCTGGGAGGCGGAGGTTGCGGTGAGCCGAGACCATGCCATTGCATTCCAGCCTGGGCAACAAAACTGAAACTCTGTCTCAAAAAAAAAAAAAGACTTTAAAACAAGGTAAAATGTGATTGTAGCAGGTAAACTCTAAAAAGAACCCCAAATCTCTACTTCCTGGAATCCTTACCCTTGGGTACCCCTCGCACATTTTACAAAGGTTGATCTGTAAAGCCCACATAAAACAGAAAAAGTGAGGACATATAACTTCCAATTTTAGGTTATCAAGGACACTGGTCTCCTTCTTGGGAAGACTCTCCTACTCTTGGATCACTTTCTGTGTTTGAAAGAATCCATGTGATGAGCATCCCTATGGAGAGACCCATGTGGCAAGGAACTAAAGCTTCCTGTCAACTGCCATGGAAAAGAGATTAGAATTGAATCTTCCAGCCTTTAGCAAGTCTCCCGAGACTGTAGCTCCAGAGACAGCTTAACTGCAATTTCATGGGGGATTCTCAACCCAGACCTACCTAAGCTGCCCCCAGATTAATGTAATATTCTAAAATATGTAAACAAATGTAGAGTGACAGAAAGCAGATCAGTGGTTTCCTAAAGATGAGTAGGTGGGTAAGGAGGAAGAGATTACAGAGGGCCCAAGAAAACCTTAATTTCATGGCTATAAACATGTACCAAAACTTGTACATGTTAAATATGTGTAGTTTAAACTTCAATAAAGCTGTTTTTCTTTAAAAAAAAAAAAAAAAAAAACCTTTAAAAATCCTCATTTCCTAATTATTTTACTATTTTCTATGCTTTAGAGGTTATTTACATTTATTGCATCTATTCAGTGGAAACAGAATACAATGGTGTGCTATTGCACGTGTCTTCCCAACTCCATATTCAGAGACATTGTGTTGTAGCTTGAAATTGGCCAAGACAGAAGTATTTACACCTAGGGTATTGGTAAACACTACAAACCAGAACTTGATCTGTTGTTTTATTGGCCATGTAGACTTAAAAAAGTAGAGAATATGTTAATCATTCAGATTAAACTTAAAAGTGTTTCATGTCTCTAGTTTTCCATTGTGAACAGCATAAAATTTTGAGGAAATATTCTTCCAATATTCAAAATTACCCTATAAAATAAATAAATCACTGTAGTTACTTATCGATGAATAACTGCAGTTCCAAAAAATGTCTTTACTAGTTCAATATCAACTAATATTTACTTTTAAAACAGGCAAGAGATATGAGTAGACATTTTACCATAGAAGTTATATGGGTGGCAAATAAAAACATGATTTAAAATATGCTCAAAATCATAAACCCTTAGAGAAATGCAAGTTAAAACTACAATGAGATATTATTACTCCATCCCTAGTAGCATTATGAACATTAAAAACACAGATCATAGCAATTGTTGGTGATTATGTGACAAAACTGGAACTCTTGCTCACAATCGGGGATGCAATTTCATGGGGAATTATACCATTTATGCCAATAAATCTGGTAAATAAAATTAAATGAACAAACTCTCTTTGAAGACACAAACCACTAAAGTTCATTTAAGAAAAATAAATGTATATCCCTATATTTATTTTTAAATTTTTAATATTTAATATTTTAATAAATTTTAAATAAATATACATCCCTATATATATTTTAAATTTTACATCCCAGGGGATGTAAAATGGCATAATAATTTTAGAACACAATTTGGCAGTTTCCTAAAATGTAAAATATTCACCTACCCTGCAACAAAGGCATTGCACTTTTAGATAATAACACAAGAGAAGAGAAAGAATATTTCCACACAAAGACCTATACACTAATGGTTACAGTAGCTTAATTTGTAACAGACAAAAACCCACATGCAACTAATAGAAGAAAAGGTGGGAGTGCCAGAGGAAAGAGAGAAACAAGGAGGAAGAGGGACTTTTTAAGAAATGGCCAAAACTACCCAAATTTGATGAAAGACTTTTTTTTTTGTACCCACACTACACAGATGTAAAAAGACATAAATATAAACACCCAAGAAGCTCAATGAGCTCCAAAAAGGATGAATTCAAAGAGACTCATGCTGAGACACATTATAATCAAACTGTCAGAGACATAAAGAAAATACTGAAAGCAGCAAAAAAGAAGTGACTCATTACATTCAAGGGATACTCACTAAGATTATCAGATTTATCATCAGAAACCTTAGAGGGCAGAAGGCAGAAGGCAGTGGGCTGACATGTTCAAAGTGCTAAAAGAAAAGAACTGACAACCAAGACTCCTAAATCTGACAAAACTATCCACCAAAACTGAGGGAGAAGTGAAGACCTTCCCAATTGAGGGAATGTGTTACCAAGAGAACTGCTCTGCAAGAAATGCTAAAGGGAGACCTTTCAGTTGAAATGAAAGGACATTAGACAATAACTCAGTGCCATGAGAAGAAATAAGGATCTCTAGTAAAGGCAACTACCTGGGAAAATTTTAAAGTTCATATTATTGTAACTTTGGTTTGTACTCCACTTTTTGTTTTTTATGTGATTTAAGAGATGAATGCATTAAAAAATTATTAATCTATGTTTTTGGACACACAATGTATAAAGAGGTAATTTTATGACATTACTATCTACAAGTGTTGGGGATGGAGTTGTGTAAGATCAGAGTTTTTCTGTGTTATTAATGGTAAGCTGGTAAAAGTTCAAATCAGAGTATTACAAATCTAGGATGTGAAATGTAATCTCCGTGGTAACCACAAAGAAAATCGTTATGGAATATACACAAAATGAAATGAGAATGAAATTAAAATGTTTCACATTTGAAAAATCAGGCCGGGCGCGGTGGCTCAAGCCTGTAATCCCAGCACTTTGGGAGGCCGAGACGGGCGGATCACAAGGTCAGGAGATCGAGACCATCCTGGCTAACACGGCGAAACCCCGTCTCTACTAAAAACACAAAAAATTAGCCGGGCGAGGTGGCGGCGCCTGTGGTCCCAGCTACTCGGGAGGCTGAGGCAGGAGAATAGCGGGAACCCGGGAGGCAGAGCTTGCAGTGAGCTGAGATCTGGCCACTGCACTCCAGCCTGGGTGACAGAGCGAGACTCCGTCTCAAAAAAAAAAAAGAAAAATCAAACACACAAAATAGAGAGTAATATAGGAAATAAGGGACAAAAAAGCTAAAATCACATAGAAAATAAATAGCAAAATGACTGAAGTAAGTCCCTCCTTATCAGTAATTACTTTAAATATAACTGGATTAAATCCTCAGAGCAAAACACAGTAACTGGAAGAATGGGTTAAAAAACAAATAACAACAACAAAAAACACCCATGATCCAACTATATGCTGTCTACTAAGTTTCACTTTAGATCCAAAGACACAAATAGATTGAAAGTAAAAGAATGGAAAAAGATATTCCATGCAAATAGTAACCAAAAGAAAGCAGGGATGGACATACTGGTATCAAACAAAATAGACCTTAAATCAAAATGAGGTTCCATAAGACAAAGAGAGACATTACATATTAAGAAAAGATTCAAGACAGCAAGGACATATAACAATTATAAGCATTTATATACCTAATAACAGACCATCAAAATATACGAAGCAAAAATGGACAGAATTAACAGAAGAAATAGACAGTTCTACAACAATAGAGACTTCAATAACCCACTCTCAATAATAAATAAAACAATCAGAAGGCCAATAAGGAAACAGAGGACTTGAACAATACAATAAGCCAATTAGATCTAAAAGAAAATATATAGAATACACTATAACAATAGAATACACTTGCACATGGGATATGCTCCAAAATAGACCATGTTAGGCCATAAATTAAGGATCAATAGATTTAAAAAGATATATATCATATAAAATATCTTCCCTGATCACAAGAGGATAAAGTTAAGAAAACATGAAAATTCACAAATTTGTAGAAAGTAAATGACACTCTTAAATAATCATTTTATCAAAGAAATCACAAAGGAAATTATAAAATAGAGATGAAAGAAAATGAAAACAATATACAAAAACTTGTAGGATACAACAAAAGCAGTGCCTAAGGAAGAAATTTATAGCTACAAAGATTATATTAAAACAGAAGAAAGATCTCAAATCAAAAATCTAACTTTACAACTTAAAAAAACTTAAGAAAAACTTTATAACTTAAGAAACTTAAGAACAATAGGCCAGGTGCGGTAGCTCAGGCCTGTAATACCAGCACTTTGGAAGGCCAAGGCGGGTAGATCACGAGGTCAGGAGTTCGAGACCAGTGTGACCAACATGGTGAAACCCTGTCTCTACTAAAAATACAAAAATTAGCCGGGCATGGTGGCACGCACCTGTAATCCCAGCTACTCAGGAGGCTGAGGCAGGAGAATCGCTTGAACCTGGGAGGCGGAGGTTGCTGTGAGCCAAGATCGTGCCACTGCACTCCAGCCTGGGCAACAGAGCAAGGCTCTGTCTCAAAAAAAAAAAAAAAAAAAAAACGAAACAAACAAAAACACTAAACCAAAAAGCTAGCAGGAGGAAGGAAATAATAAAGATTAGAGCAGAGATAACTAGAGAATATAAAAGCAATAGAGAAATTTTAGTTAGAAATGACTAAAAAAGAATATTCAAATTAATAAAATTAGAAATTAAAATGAAGACACTATGATAGAGTCTATATAAATAAAAAAAAATTCCAAGAGAGCTATGAACAATTGTATGCCAACAAACTGGATGACCTAGAATGGATATATTCTGTGAAACACAAAATCTACCAAGACTGAATCATGAAAAACTAAAAGGCTGAGTACCATGGCTCATGCCAGTGACCCTAGCACTTTGGGAGACCAAAGCAGGAGGATGCTTAAGCCTAGGAGTTTGAGACTGGCCTGGGCAACGTAGGTAGACCCTGTCTCTATAAAAATAAAAATTAGCTGGATATGATGGTGCATGCCTGTAGTCCCAGCTACTCAGGAAGCTGAAGTGGGAGGATCGTTGAGCCCAGCAGGTTGAGGCTGCAGTGAGCCATGATCATGCCACTGCACTCCAGCCTGGGTGACAAAGCGAGACTCTCTCTCTCTCTTTCTCACTCTCTCTCTCTCTCAATGATGAAGAAGAGGAATAGGAAGGAGAGGAAGGAGAGGAAGAGGAAGAAGAATGAGAAGAAGAGGAAGAAGAAAAAGAAAAGAAAAAAGAAAAATTTGAATAGGCCTATCAACACTAAAGACAGAGAATCAAAAACCTCCCAACAAGAAAAACACAAAAGCCCTGACCTGACAGCTTATCTGGTGAATACTACTATACACTTAAAGAACTAACACCAATCCTTCTTAAAATTTTCCACAAAATGGAAGGAGAGAACACTTCCTAACTCATTTTATGAAGCCAGAATTGCCCTGATGCCAAAGCCAGACAAACATAAGAAAACTACAGACCAATATCCCTTATGAACATTGATGCCAAAATCCTCAATCAAATATTAGCAAGCCAAATTAAGCAGCATGTTAAAAGGATTATACACCATGTCCAAGTGGGATTTATTCCTAGAATGCAAGGATGGTTCAACACATGAAAAACAATCAATATACTATTCCATAGTAACAGAATAAAGGGAAAAAAAAATCACCTCTTTTGATGCAGAAAAAGCATTTGACAAAAATTCAATACCATTTCATGTAAAAAAAAACAAAACAAAAACAAAAAATGAAATAAAAGGAAACTATGTCAATGTAATAAAAGCCATATATAAAAAACCCATAGCTAACATCATTCTCAATGATGAAAAACCAAACACTTTCTGATCAGGAACAAGGCAAAGATGTCCTCTTTCTCTGTTTCTGTTCAACATACTCTAAGTCCTAGCCAGAGTAACTATGGAAGAAAAGAAGTAAAAGGCAACCAAATTGGAAAAGGAAGAAGTAAAATTATTTCTGATCACAGGTGATATTACATGTAGATAATTCTAAAGTTTTCACACACACACACACAAAAAAAGACTGTTAAAATTAATAAATGAATTCAGCAAACTAGCAGGATAAAAAAATCAACACAGAAAAATGACTTACATTTCCATACACTAACAATGAACAATCTGAAAAGGAAATCATGAAAACAGTTCCATTTACATTAGCATCAAAAGTAATAAAATGCTTAGGAATTAACCAAGGAGGTGAAAACTTGTACAATGAAAACTACAAAACACTCATGAAAGAAAACAATGCCATAAATAAATGGAATGAAATTCCATATTCACAGATTAGGTAACTTAATATTATTAAGATGTCAATACTACCCAAAGTGATCTATATATTTAATGGAATCCCTACTAAAACCCCAATAATATCTTGTGCAGAAATATAAAGATTCATTCTAAAATTAATATGGAATCTCAAGGGACTCTGAACAGCCAAAAGAATATTGAAAAAGAATAAAGTTGAAGGTCTCACACTTCCTAATGTTAAAACTTACTACAAAGCTACAGTAATCAAAACAGCATGAAATTGGTGTAAGGACAGACATACACACCAATAGAATAAAATGGAGCCCAGAAGTAAACCCTCACATATATGCTCAAATGATTTTTGACAGGGGTGCCAAGACCAACCAATGGGGAAAAGACAGTCTTTTGAACAAATGGTGTTAGGAAAACGGGATATCCACATGCAAAACAATGAATCCAGAACCTTACCTAACACCATATACAAAAATTAACTCCAAAAAGTGACTCAAAATGAATCAAAGACCTAGATGTAAGAGCTAAAACTATAAAAACTCTTAGAGAGGTAGGTGGCAATGGTTCCTTAGATATGACACCAAAGGCAAAGACACCAAAAGAAAATATAGACAAATTGAACCTCATGAAAATTTAAAATTTTCTAATCAGACACTATGAATAGAGTAAAAAGATCCACAGAATGGGAGAAAATATCTGATAAGGGATTAGTACTCAGAATATACAGAAAAGTTGTAAAACTCAACAACAAAACAACCCAATTCAAAAATGGAGATGAGGGGTGGGTGAAAAAAAAAAATGGAGAAAATACTTGAATAGAAATTTCTCCAAAGATACACAAATGGCCAGTAAGCACATGAAATGATACTTAAAGTCACAAATCATTAGGAAAAGCATATCAAATGAGATACTACTTCATACCCTTTAGAATGGCTACCACCAAAAAAACCAAAAACAAGAGCTGGTGAGGATGTAGAAAAACATTTTTTTTTTTTTTTTTTGAGAGGGAGTCTCACTCTGCTGCCCAGGCTGGAGTGCAGTGGCATGATCTCGGCTCACTGCAAGCTCCGCCTCCCAGGTTCACACCATTCTCCTGCCTCAGCCTCCCAAGTAGCTGGGACTACAGACACCCGCCACCACACCTGGCTAATTTTTTGTATTTTTAGTAGAGATGGGGTTTCACCATGTTAGCCAGGATGGTCTCATCTCCTGACCTCGTGACCATCCGCCTCGGCCTCCCAAAGTGCTGGGATTACAGGTGTGAGCCACCACGCCTGGCACTGAAAAATTTAAAACTTTGTTTACTGTTGGTAAGAATGTGAAAGGGTACAGCTCTGTGGAAAACAGTGTATGGCAGGTCCTCAAAAAACTAAAAATAGATTTATTGTATCATCTAGTAATTCTACTTCTGAGGATATACCCAAAAGAGTTGAAAGTAGGGTCTTGAAGAGATATTTGTGCACTCATGTTTGAAGCAGCATTATTCGCAATAGGCAAAAGGTGGAGGCAACCCAAGCATCCATTGACACATGATAGATAAGCAAAATGCAGCACATACAAGGAAATACTAATCAGCCTTAAAAAGGAAATTTTAACAAATGCTCCAACATTGATGAACCTTGAGGATATTATGCTAAGTGTGAAATAAGCTAGCTACAAAAAGACAAATACTTATTATTCTACTTATATGAGGTACCTAGAGTGGTCAAATTCATACAGACAAAAAGTAGAATGGTGGTTTTGAGGGGCTGGGGAAGGGAGAATGGGCAGTTATTGCTTGATGAGTATAGAATTTCAGTTTTGCAAGATTGAAGAGTTCTGGAGACGAATGGTGGTGATGGTTGCACAACAATACAAATCTACTTAATACCATTGAAGTATACACTAAAAATGGTTAGGATAGTAAATTTCATATTAAGTGTATTTCATCAGATTTTTTTAACATTTTTAAATAAACCATAAAAAACTATGGTGCACTCACCCAGAATAGCACTACTCAGTAGTAAAAGGAATGAACTATATATACACACAGCATGGATGATTCTCAAGATAATTATGCTGCACAAAAGAAACCAGACCAAGAAAAAGAGTATAAATACTTTATGATTCCATTGTGTTAATTCTAGAAAAAGCAAACAAATCTAAAGTAAAAAAATGTAAATCAATGGTTTCCTAGGGAAGGCAAGGAGGGACTGTAAAGGGGCATGAGGTAGCTCTGCAGGTGATGGATACGTTCATTATCATGATTATGGTATTGGTTCCCTGAGTGTACATAATAAATGTACAAAACTTAACAAATATGTATAATTATTGCATGACAATTACATATCAACAAAGCATTAAAACAAACTGTTGCACATAAAAATCCAACCTCCTACTCATTTTAGAAAATCCAATTTGGCAACCCTATATTGACTCTGCCATCTCTTTCTTCTTGCCTTGGGAGCAAAGAATGGCTGGCTATGTCATAGATGCTACAATCCCTATAGTATAGGATCTGCTTTTTTCTCAGTCCCTATTTTCCTGCTAGCACAGCACTGGCCTTGAGATGCACAGCACAGAGATGGTAACCCACAAAACCAAAACCTTTAGATTATTTGCTCTGCCAGTAACATTAGTCATAGGACAGAGGTCTAGAGGTCCTGAGAATTTCTGCAAACCCTGAATCCTGCACAGCCACATTCAAGGGAGCATTCATGGATGCACCTTTAGAACAGGTCTATTTCTGCTGGTTTGCTATAATCTCGCCTATTCCCTATTAATCACATCCAGTGTTTCTGTACAAATTATGGTCCCAGCTGGGCCTGGTATGTCTTACAGTTAAGAGATACCTGCCTAAGGCTGAACTTCAGGGCATAAGGCTCCTTGGCAGGTGCTAAACAGCATCTGCTTTACAGTGTTGGGGAATATGGGGCACCCCCTGGGAATAAGGGACCCAATTCACGCTGTTCCCACATGTACTAGAGTTTGTCACACCTGCCCCCTCCTCGGGGCAGATTCATGCCATTCAGACTACAATATTACACCCATAAATTCCTACACTTTTTCCTAGGAGGCCTTGGTGGCAATGCAAATGAGGCCAAGTCTGGATTGACAGTTGTTCTCTGTCATCCTCCTGTCCCCTCCAAGATAATCTGGAGACCCCTTCAGTCTGGTAGATCTTAACTCTGTTCTTGAACCACCCCACACAGTGATCAGAACATGGAAGATTAAAGGCAGCTTTATCATAAGGCCGTTATCATCGCATGAACCAGGGCAATGCACAGGAGATAAGTTGTTGTGCAGAGTAACATGAAGGCTGGACAAATCCTTCACAGGCATGAGACCAACAATGTCCCAGAAAAAGCGAAACCTTCTCTAGGACAAGCTGTCAGCAAAACCCTGCTTAGGACTTCACAGCCACAGGCTGGTCATGTCCACAGCTAAACCAGCCACACAGGGCGGGAATGACATCTTCCCATGGCTTCAGACTACTCCTTATTCCCTTTACGGACTGGAAAGAGAGAGGAGAGGTCTGCCTTCCCTGAGCACAGTGGAGTGGTGGACACATTCTCTGGAGAGCTGCAGTGTGTGGTGCTGACATGGCTTCTATCACAACCCCAGCAGTGAAGAAACGCTGATAAAATCCATGGTAAGAGAATGTAACTTGTCCCCAGAAAGCTTCCAACAGAGCTAGCATTCCTAGGGAACCTCCCCAGGGTGGGTGCTTGGATGAACAAAGTTCAACTTGTAGTTGACAGCACCCTCATAAGGTCTGTTCTCAGAGCTTATCTCTGGTGTGTGCTGTTGCATTGAACAGGGAAGGAGCACATTCTCCATGCTCCTTTCTCTGGTATGAATCTTCTGATGCCGAATGAGGGTAGGCCTTTGGTTGAAGGCTTTCCCACATTCGCTGCATTCATAAGGCCTATCTGGTTTGTGAACTTTCAGGTGCTGCCTCAGATTGGACCTCTGCCTGAAGGTTTTCCCACATTCGCTGCACTCATAAGGCCGCTCGCCAGTGTGAAGTCTCCGGTGGTTATGGAGGCTGGAGCTTTGGTTGAAGAATTTCCCACATTCACTGCACTGGTAAGGCCGTTCGCCAGTGTGAAGTCTCCGATGGCTATTGAGGCTGGAGCTCTGGCTAAACAACTTCCCACATTCACTGCACTCATAAGGCCGTTCACCAGTGTGAACTCGCTGATGTTTCATGAGGTCAGAGCTTCGGCTGAAGGCTTTCCCACACTCACTGCACCCATGAGGCCGCTCACCAGTGTGAACTATCTGATGTTGAATGAGGCTGGCGATGTGGCTGAAGAATTTCCCACATTCATTGCACTTGTAAGGTCTTTCTCCAGTGTGAACTCTCCAATGTTTAATTAGGCTGGAGTTGCAGTTGAAGGATTTCCCACATTCACTACACTCATGGGCACTTCTGCCTGTATGAACCCTCTTATGATGAATGAGGTTGGAACGCTGGCTGAAGAACTTCCCACAGTCACTGCACTCATATGGCTTTTCACCAGTGTGAACCCTCTTATGCTGAATGAGGTTGGAGCTTCGGCTGAAGAATTTCCCACAGTCACCGCACACGTGAGGGCTTTCACCAGTGTGAACCCTGCGATGTTTAACAAGGCTGGAGTGCTGGCTGAAAAATTTCCCACATTCGCAGCACTCATACGGTTTTCCTCTATTGTGAACTTTCTGGTGTTGAGTGAGGTCAGCGGCGTAAGTGAAGAAGATTCCACATTTGCTGCATTCATAAGGCCTTTCTCTGCTGTGGATTCTCTGGTGCTGAACAAGAGTGGATTTGTCACTGAAGGCATCCCCAGAGTCACAGCACTTGTTATGCCTTAGTGCAATGTGAAAATCCACCATACTTTCCGTGGCCTTGTGCGGCTCCCCATCGCTGGGAGTGAACTCACGCTGCAGAAACCCTGCTGTGGCCACAAAGTCCTCCCCGCCCTCCCTGCAGGTGGAAAGCTGATCTGATGTGTGGTCTCCCCAGGTCTTTACAGGCAAAGCCTGGTCCTCCTCCCTTCTGATAGGGTTGTGTACGTTCTGCTGCACCTGCCTCTGGGGAAGGTTTGCACTGAACTCAGAGCCTTTCACATATGCCTCACACGGAAACGGTTTCTGCCTGGGATGTGTTGTCTGGTGTTCAGCCAAATGCAAAATATCTTTCAAATGTAGGCCACATATGTCATAGGGGCAGGTCTTCTGGAGACACAGAGTTGCCTCGGGACTCCTGTCCTGTGCCACTCCTTCTACAGAAACATTATGCTCAGAAGGTAAGTCCTTGCCCTCTGTTCTACGGCAAAAATCTGAAAGCAGAGAAATGCTGGTGAAGTTCGTATAAACTTTAATAGAAGGAAAGAACCCCATCACCTATGCTTGGCTGACCCAAGAATGAGTCCATGGGATTGTTGGCAACACAAGAAGGCTCAGGTCAGGGTAAGGAATAATCTGCTCTGCCATACTGTGCCTGGCCAGGTCACAAAATACGGGAGGCCTTATCAGGACCAGAGACAGAAGGATGGGGGACAGTATTGGGCAGAGAGGCAAGGTCTCCCACTCACTTCTCTTTAAAGGCCTTTTGGCAGGGCCTGGGCTGCTGGTAACCTGTGAGGGCTATGCAGTGCGAGCATCTAGGCCCAGTAAAACCTGCAACTGAGTAGCTGGTGTTCAAGCACATCAAGGAAAAGCATGTATCTCACAACATATTAAGCGTAGGCCAGTGTTGGAAAGTGCTGCAGAGGAAGCTGAAAGAGAGAAACGGAGGCCAGAAAGGTGGGGCATAGGCAAGAGGCCCAACTCCGAATAGCAATGGTAAGTGGATAATGTGTCAAGCACCGGGAAGGAAAAGCAGAGATGTGGTCTGGCTACTGGCTTTGGTATCAAATGATGATGAATAGGAGAGAAGATGCTGGTATGATGTAAACACAGTGGTGGTGTCACATCCTCCCCCAGCTCCCGTCACTGCTTACCAGAACCAGGCCTGCCATAAGCCCCTCTGGCCATGGCTGAAGTCATATCCACACTGTCAGGCACCCAGGGCTCTTTCCCCATCTCCAGCTGGGAAACGATGTGGGACCTGAAAGATATAAGTCCTAAGGGAAAGACAGAGTGGGTGAGTGGCCAGCACTTGCCCAGTTGAACTACCCCATGACAGACTACAGGACAGGAAACTCCGTATGACACAGGGACATCAGGTGGTCATGGCAAGAGGTAATCACATCAGTGATTGGAATTCCTGGCACAGTCTGGCTTAGGAAATATTAGCAAGAGGAAAGGCACAGAATTTAAACCACAGAACTGTCAGATCTGGATAATCACCCAGGAGGGAATGGCCAAGTCAGAGGGAGTCACGCAGCTGACTGCAAGACCCCGCATGCCTGGAGCTTCCCTGCAAGGCTTCAGGCAGCAGGTGTGGGGGCCGCTCAGGGAGAGGAGGGAACAATGTACATAGCTCAGCCCCAGAAGCCACAACACACATACCAGGAAAGCGGGGATGGAAGCAGTGCCAGTGGTCTGGCTGTGGGAAGGAAAGAGCCGTTTCTTGGGCAAAGAGGACAGGCAGAGATGAGCTCGGGACACCAGGGTAGGGGTGACAGCCTTACCCAGCGAGGCTATAAGTGCAAAGTTTTCCAGCATCACATCGCAATACAGGAGTCTCTGAGCCTCATCGAGGAGCCCCCACTCCTCCTGGGAGAAGTAAATGGTCACGTCCTCAAAGGTCACGCAGCCCTGCCATGATGGGGACAGTTTGTTCCATGATCAGTCTCTGTCCTTGGGACTCGCTGTCCATCCCCAGGTCACTCTCCTCCCTAGCTCCATAGCTCCAGGAGGCAGTAGGCCCTGGTTCTGTGGGCGCCTCATGTGACCACTGTGTCAGCCCAGAGCAGCAACAGGCAGGGGACAGAGAGGCTCCCTCCAAGCTCTGGGCCTGAAGTCCATGGCCCAACTCCCTCTTCTGGCAGCCTCTTCCCCTAGTGTCACCAGTGTCACACTTCTCAGATACAAATGTGGACTTCTCTCCCTTAAACCCCAGTCCAGAGCCCTGGGGTGAACAGTTCACACTCCCTCCCACGTGCATTTCACTCTTGGACTGCACCATCCTCACAGCTCCAGACCTCACCACGGCCTCCCATTGCCACTGCCACCCTCTCCCCATCCTGGTCCCTATCATAGCCATCTCCACGGGCTCCCATGTGTCACTCTGCACACAGCATCCAGAGAGTACCTAGCAAACACAGCCACCATCCCAGCCTGCCCCAGATCTTTGATGGCCTCCACTGCCAAGGGCAACACCCAGATAACAGGGAGAGGGAGTGCTCCACCCTTGCCTTGGAGTCCCCCAGCTCCCCTGGCCTGGCTTCAACCTAAGCCACCCACGGCACACATGGATGTCACATACCCTTGGCCTTCTTTGTTGCACATTCTGACCGTGTCATCACTCACACTTATTGAAAAAAGAAAAAAAAAAGCCAACCTCTCTGGCCATCCTACCCCCACCCAAGGCCAGAAACTCTGCCAATTGACCCCTCTTGCCCCAAGTTAATTCCCCAGACTGAGGACAAACCCCATCAAGGGTCACCACAGAAGCCTGGTGAGAACATAGGTGAGTGTGTAAGCACCAGCCCAGGCCTCACTGCAAATATTACCTCCTCTACTGCTAAGCCTCAGCATCCATCTCATTCACATCTACACTCTTTGGGATGATTTGGCCACCTGCCAGACCCTCTGATACACCCACACAAAGCCCCCCCACCACCACCATGACCACTACTGTTCCTCACCTGTCTTTATGATGCCAAACAGGCCACGGTCCCCAAGCAAGAACCCTGCTCTCAGTTTTCCAGCCCCACCTTCCTCTTTTTTTTTTTTTAACATCATTGTCACCATGACCTGAAGTTTCACCTCCTAAATCTGACACACAGCTACGCTCCCGTCCACACACCAGATGGCACATTTTGGATGTTTCTAACAGTTGAAATAAACAAAGACCAATGAAATGAGAAATGCCAAGGCTACTTACCCAAAGCTCACTATAGCAAAAGAGACTCAATGCAAGGTGGGAGTGGGAAAGTTTTATAGCGAAAGAAAAGGAAGGCTTCAGGCATGCCCTGGTTGGAGGCTCCTGTTCGTAGGTGGGTGAACTAGAAGTGGGCATCCTATGTGACTGGTTAGGGTGCATATCTGCCTTTCTCTGGCTGGTCTTAAATCAGAAGCAGGAGCAAACATTAGGAAAGCTGTCTGTGATTAATCAAACCCTGGCCATTTGGGACTGCTCATTACAGAAGTTATTGTTTTAACTTCCTGGATTGTCAGTTCAGATAGCAATCTGGCTTCCTGTGGGTTTGACAGACAGCAGGCTGGCTTCCTGCTGTATGGGTTGTTTATTGTAGATAAGGGGGTTGGTTTCCTGGGCAGAGTTCTATTTGTACACATCATCTGGCCATTGTTCTCATGAATATCCAGTCTCTCATAACCTTAACAACTCTCTCAGAACACCCTGTGTGTTTAGCTGCCCACTCTTCAACTCCATTTGGGAGTCTCTGGGAAATCACAGGCTCAACCTGGCCGAAACCTAACTTCTACTGCTTCCACGGAAAATTCCTCCCACAACCAACTTCTCAGTTCATGAAGCTGGATTCACCAAACCAAAAACCATGGATTCTTCCCTCGTCCTTCTCACCCTCTACATCGCAAAATTTGTTCAGCTTGACTTAAAAGGCATCAAGTTCCCAATCACGTCCTCTACCTCCAGTCCCCACTCTGGTCCGGACAGCAGCAGCACTGGCCTGGGCTATTCCATTAGGCTACTCCTTGGCTTCCCCGCCTGCGGCCCACCCCCATGCAGTTCTCCACTCTGCATCCACAGGGAGCCTGTTAAGACCTGAGTCACAACATCTTCCTCCTCTGCCCTAAACCTTCCATGGCTCCCAACACCCTCAAAACAGAGGCCCAGGTCTCCAGCCTGCCGTTCTGGTCTGTCTTCAGCCCACCTGCTCTCTGGTTCCAGCAGACATAACAGTGACCTGGGTGGGGTTCCTTGAACACTCCCAACTCAGTCTCCACACCGTGCCCAACCCCACCCCCCAAGCTTTTGCGTATGCTGGTTCCTGTGCCTACAAAGCCCTTTCTCCCTTCATCCCCATTACATTTCAGAAACGGAAGCTACTCTATATAAACCCTGCCCTGATTCAGGATCCTAGCTGGGAACGACTCCCTTCCAGGGTCCCCTGACTCAAAAGCAAGGAAATGGAAAAGGTGAAAAGTCCTAGAACAAAGCCATCTTTTGCGTCTCAACGCCGGGAACAGGAGGGTGGGGGCCGACAGCGGACGGCCTAACGCCCAAGCACTCACCTGCGCGGGATCCCGCAGGGCCGCCTCCGCCATCGGAGTCTGTGGTCAAAGCAGGGCCCCACGGTGCGGGCGACCACTGGGCGGGAGAAGGGGGTCTCGCAGCCTCAGGCTACCGCCCACCTGGCCGTGCCCCAGGCGAGATGTGACCCCGGGTTGAGGGTCGCACTCCTAGCCTCAGTCTCCCCCGTGCAAAATGCGCGCGGCGCCCGGGGCGCAGGCTCTGGGGGCGCTGAGAGCGCGCAGCTCCGCCGGGCACCCCCGTTGCAAGGGGTCACGGCTGGTGCAAAGGCGCGGAGGGGATCCCCAGCCTCACTGTCCCCGGCACGGTCCGGGAAAGCCGGTGCAGCAGCTTCAAGGGCGCAGCCGCACCCGCCCCGCCCCCAGCCCGGGGTCCCCAGCTGCTTAGGACTCAGCCTCCCCGCCGGGAAATGACCTGCGAGGCTGCAGCGCAGGAAGTTCCGGCCCCCACCCAGGCGGCCGGGAGAGTCGCGCTCTCCCAGACTGTCATTGGCCTGGCGCCAGCCGCCGGTGCACAGGCAGGGTCTGGGGATCGCGAGTTTCTGCCCAACCTCTCGTCAGGCTGGGGATCCAGGACCGGAAGGAGAACGGACCTTGCCGGGTCTCCACCGCCGCCGCCTGCAGCCCTCGGGCCTTCCCCTTAAAGGGGCCGCTCCCGAGCCTGCGGCCGCCAGCGATAAACCCCGCCCACCAAAGGCCCAGGCGGTGCTCTTCCTGCGCGTGTGGACATCGGCAAGCCGCTTCACCCCTAAAAGACCTAGATTCACACTGGAAATGGGGATAGTACCCAATGGGCGGGGTCTTTGCTTAGTAATATTAAATGTCGCTCTCGTTCAGGGCTTCTCAAACCAGCAACAGCCGCATCACCTGGGGACTGGCTGAAAATGCAAGTTCTGGGGCAACAACTTAATCTAAGGACTCAGAAATTCTGGGGATGGGATTCAGCCTTCTCTACTTTTGGGGGAGGGGGAGGTGGGGGATGGGTCTCATTCTGTTGTCCAGGCTGGAGTGCAGAGGCCTGATCATAGCTCACTGAAGCCTCCATCTCGGGATCAAGGTATCCTCCTGCCTCAGCCTACCAGGTAGATGGGACTACAGGCACGCACGATCATACACAGCTAATGTTTAAATTTTTTATGGAGACTGGATCTCACTGTGTGGCCTAGGCTGGTCTCAAACTCTTGAGTTCAAGCAATCCTCTCGCCTCGGCCTCCCAAAGTATTGGGATTGCAGGCGTGAACCACGGTGCCAGGCTTCCTTCTCTGTTTTAACAAGCCCTCTGGGGACTCCAATGCTGGCTCCAACTTTAGAGCAGGGATTTTCATTGAAATCCAGTAAATAAAATGGGAAAAATAACACTACATGTTGCATGGTGAAACCACCTTTGCAAAAATTATAACTGAGAAAATTATGACAGTGAGAGATCTGACCTAACAAACTCCATCTTGCTTCTAACCTCCAAGCTGTCCTTGTTCATTCCTGAGCATAGGCCTAACTAACTTTGGGAGAAACTTAGTTTATAGTTTAACTTTGAAACAAAGATAACAGCCCTTTCCCTCTAGGCTGGGCACGGTGCTTCCGCCTGTAATCCCAGCACTTTGGGAGGCCGAGGCAGGCGGATCACGAGGTCAGGAGATCTAGACCATCCTAACACGGTGAAACCCCGTCTCTACTAAAAATGCAAAAACTTAGCCAGGCGTGGTGGCGGGCGCCTGTAGTCCCAGCTACTCGGGAGGCTGAGGCAAGAGAATGGCATGAACCTGGGAGGCGGAGCTTGCAGTGAGCCGAGATCGCCTTCAGCCCAGGCGGACAGAGCAGACTCCCTCTGTCTCTAAATAAATAAATAAATAAATAAATAAATAAATAAATAAATAAAACAGCCCTTTCCCAAAACAAACCCTCTTCTTGCCTGGGGACCAGACTGCCTTTGTAGGACTAACAAAAGCCACAAGATTAGAGATTATGGTTTAGGAGTCATGCAGCCAGGGGCCAGGGGCCACAAGATTCTAAACCTTCCCAATTGCTCCTGGGGATAACATCACTGTTGTAAAACCTAAAATTGGTGCTCGAGATATTTTTTCAGAACCAGCACTCGATGGATCAGCTAGTACCACCCAGATTGATAAACTGGGTCATCTGGTCCTGTGGTCCCCTCCCAGGAATTTACTCCGTGCAATTAGACAACTTCCACTCCCTGTGATTTCATCTCTACCCCAACTAATCAACACTCCCCACTACCTGGCCCCCCCACCCATCAAATTATCCCTAAAAACCTCTGATCACTGAATTTTCAGGGAGATCGAGTTGAGTAATAACTCTGTTCTCCCATGGCATGGCTGGCCCTGTGTCAGTTAAACACTTTGTTTACTGCAATGCCGTGGTCTTTTTGTAGCCAGCAAGAAGAACCCACTGGATGGTTACAATGGTAGATAACAGGGCCCAGGACACAATTCCTGCTGGGTGCATAAAAGCTATTGTCATTACCAACATCATCATCACAAGACTCTTACAAAGACTGCTGTGGGGTGGCAGGGAAGAGACACCTCTGTGCAGTCTTTTGGATATTTGTCAAAATATACAATGACTCTAACTCAGCAAGTACCGCCTCAGAGGGAATAGTTATGATTTTTTTTTTTTTTTGAGACGGAGTCCCGCTCTGTCGCCCAGGCTGGAGTGCAGTGGCCGGATCTCAGCTCACTGCAAGCTCCGCCTCCCGGGTTCACGCCCTTCTCCTGCCTCAGCCTCCCGAGTAGCTGGGACTACAGGCGCCCGCCACCTCGCCCGGCTAGTTTTTTGTATTTTTTTAGTAGAGATGGGGTTTCACCGTGTTAGCCAGGATGGTCTCGATCTCCCGACCTCGTGATCCGCCCGTCTCGGCCTCCCAAAGTGCTGGGATTACAGGCTTGAGCCACCGCGCCCGGCCATAGTTATGATTTTTACATGAAAGCACACCATAGTAACATTTGCCTACTTGATTTTATTATTTTCTTATAGCTGCATTTTTTCTAAATTGATAAAATCATATATAATTATTGTATGCAACATGATGTTCTGAAATATATATACATTGTGGAATTGATAGGGACAGGAGGCAGGGAAATTCTGGGAGGAAGAGGCCGGGTCCATCAGGCCGAAAAGCCTGATGCCACGGCCCAAAGTGAGAACTTCCATCCCTGTTTTCCCACTCAAATGTTGCCTTTTCCAAAACCACCCATGGCTCACCCTGCTGTCCATACTATGCCCATAAAAACCCCAGGCTCAGCCAGCAGACAGAAGAAAAGCAGCTGGACATTGGAGACTATGGTTGGATGTTGGAGAGAAGCAGCCTGACTTCAGAGGGACAGCTTGACAGCGTAGCTTTGGAGAGGATGGCCAGGGATCGCCGAACTTCAGGGGATGATTACCTTCCTGCTCCATCCCCTTTTCAGCTCCTCTTCCTGCTGAGAGCCACTTTCACCTGCAATAAAATCCCCTGTGCATTTACCATCTTCAGTTTGTTTGTGTGACCTCATTCCTCCTGGATGCCAGACAAAAACTTGGGTGCCATGAGTGTGGGTGCAAAAGGCTGTCACACTGACCCTCCACTGCGCTGTTAACACTTAAGCTATCCATGGATGGCAAAGCTAAAAGGGCACTGTAACATTTCCTCAGGGGCTTCAGGGATCATAGTCACCCTCCCCTAGACGCTGCCATGGGGCCAGTGTGGAATTCACTCTTGCTGGCACCCAAAAGCACTCACCCTGTCTCCTGCACCTGCTTACCTGTGCTCCCCCTCCCACGAGGGGTAGAACCACAAGTGAGTGGAGTTCGCCCCTGCCAGTGCCCGCGTACTCTAGTTCCCATCCAATAAGGGGTCAGGGAAATATCCTGCTTCAGAATGACTAAATCAAGCTCATTAACATATGCATCACTTCACATTGTTTTGTTTTGCTTTGAGACAGGGTCTCATTCTCTCACCCAGGCTGGAGTACAGTGGCACTATCACGGCTCACAGCAGCCTTGACCTCTTGGGCTTAAGCCATTCTCCCACTTCAGCCTCCTGAGTAGTTGAGACTACAGACGTGCACCACCACGCCCAGCTAGTTTACCTTCTGCAGAGATGGGGTTTCACCATGTTGCCCAGGCTGGTCTCAAACTCCTGGGCTCAAGCACTCCTCCTTGCCTTGGTCTCCGAAAGTGCTGTGATTACTGGTGTGAGCCATGGTACTGGTCTTAGTTATCTTTTTTGTGTTGAGAAGACTTAAAATCTACTCTTTAAGCATTTGTCAAGAATACAACATAACTACAGTCACCAGGTTGTACAATAGATCTCTCGAACTTATTCCTCTGAAATTTTGTGTCCTTTGACCAACATTACCCCACTCCCACCACCTGGCAGCCTCAGTCTCTGGTAACCAACATTTCAATCTATTTCTATGAGACAACTTTTTTAGGTTCCATATATGAGTGGGATTATGTAGTATTTGTCCTCTGTGCCTGACTTATTTCACTTAATATAATGTCCTCGGCCGGGCGCAGTGGCTCAGCCTGTAATCCCAGCACTTTGGGAGGCCGAGATGGGCGGATCACGAGGTCAGGAGATCGAGACCATCCTGGCTAACACGGTGAAACCCCGTCTCTACTAAAAAATACAAAAAACTAGCCAGGCGAGGTGGCGGGTGCCTGTAGTCCCAGCTACTCGGGAGGCTGAGGCAGGAGAATGGCGTAAACCCGGGAGGCGGAGCTTGCAGTGAGCTGAGATCCGGCCACTGCACTCCAGCCTGGACCACAAAGCGAGACTCCATCTCAAAAAAAAAAAAAATAATAATGTCCTCCAGGTTCAACCTTGTTGTAACAATTGACAGGATTTTCTTCTCTTTTATGACCAAATAGTATTCAGTTGTGTATCTCTACCACATTGTAAAAATCCATTTATCTGTTGATGGGCACTTCAGTTGCTTGACTATTGTGAATAGTGCTGCAATGAATATGGCAGTGCAGATATCTTTTTGACATACCAATTTCAATTCCTTGGGATGTATACTCGGTAGTGGGATTCCTGGGTCATATGGTAATTTTATTTTTATTTTTATTGATTTATTTCTTTGGGACAGGGTCTTGCTCTAAAACCCAGTCTGGAGTGCAGTGGCATGATCATAGCTCACTGCCATTTTGACCTCCCAGGCTCAAGTGATCCTCCTTCTTCAGCCTCCTGAGTAGGTGGGACCACAGGAATGTGCCACCACACCCAGCTTATTTATTTATTTATTTTTGAGACAGGGTCTAGCTTTGTTATCCAGGCTGGAGTAAAGTGGTGCAATCTTGGCTCACTGCAACCTCCATCTCCCGGATTCAAGCAATTCTACTGCCTCAGCCTCCCAAGTAGCTGGGACTACAGGTATGTGCCAACATACTTGGCTATTTTTTGTATTTTTAGTAGAGACAGGGTTTCACCATGTTGACCAGGCTGGTCTCTAACTCCTGACCTCAAGTGATCTGCCTGCCTCAGCCTCCCAAAGTGCTGGCATTACAGGAGTGAGCCACTGAGCCCAGCCACTAATTTATTTTTATCTGGAAAAGAAAAGAGGTTCATTTGGCTCAAAGTTCTACAGGCTGTACAGGAAACATGACATGAGCATCAGCTTCTGATGAGGCCTCAGGAAGCTTCCACTCATGATGGCAGGCAAAGGGGACCTGGTGTATAGAGATCACATGGCAGGAAGTGAGAAAGAACTGTTATTACTGTAGGGTCAGCACCAATGCATTCATGAGGGATCCACTCCCATGAGCAAAACACCTCCCACCAGGCCCCACCTCCAACACTGGGGATCAAATTTCAACCTGAGATTTGAAGGGGACAAATATCCAAATTATATCAGGTGGACAGTGTGGCTGATGCTTTCCCCGCTTCAGAGGGAATTGGACACAGGCTCCGGGAGAGAAGATACAAAGTGCCAAACCAGCTGGGTCGGGGAGACCCTAACCCAGTGGCACTAGAGGAATTAAAGACACACACAGAAATATAGAGGTGTGGAGTGCGAAATGAGGGTTCTCACAGCCTTCAGAGCTGAGAGCCTCGAACAGAAATTTACCCACGTATGTATTAACAGCAAGCCAGTGATAAGCATTGTTTCTATAGATTACAGATTAACTAAAAGTATTCCTTATGGGAAATGAAGGGATGGGCTGAAAAAAAGGGATGGGTTGGGCTAGTTATCTGCAGCAGGAGCATGTCCTTAAGGCACAGATCACTCATGCTATTGTTTGTGGCTTCAGAATGCCTTTAAGCGGTCTTCCGCCCTGGGTGCGCCAGGCGTGCCCTCATTCCGGTAAACCCACAACCTTCCAGCGTGGGCGTCATGGCCATCAGGAACATGTCACAGTGCTGCAGAGATTTTGTTTATGGTCAGTTTTGGGGCCAGTTTATGGCCAGATTTTGGGGGGCCTGTTCCCAACACAAAGGGGTGAGGAATGAGGTCGAGTGTTCCAACACAGTTTTAGCAAATGCAGGTACAGACAACCAGGCTGGGTGTAACTGAAATGCATGCTTCATGTAGATGCGCTCAGCTGAGACGCCTGGTGTGTGTGGGGAGGGTGGGTGCAGGTTAGCCTGAGCACAATGGCAGCGCAGGATTTAGACACAGAAATGATTTGCAGGTGCCAGAGGAGGGTCAGTGTGCTAGTAACCTACTGCTGCACAACAAATTATCCAAATTTGTTGGATTACCCAGGAATTACCCAGGAATTACCCAGGAATCCCACTACTGAGTATACATCCCAAGGAATTGAAATTGGTACGTCGAAAAGATGTCTGCACCGCCATATTCATCGGTCTTCTGTGCCTGGCTTAAAACAACACCCTTTTATTATCTCTCTGTTTCTGTGGGTCAGGAACCCAGGCATGGCTCTGCTGGGTTCCCTGCTTCATGGTCTCTCCCAAGAATGCAATCAAGGTGCCAGCCAGGACAAATATCTCATCTCACGGCTCAACTGGAAAGGGGTCACTTCCAAGTTCACTCATTTCATACGACCTGTGGGACTGAGGGCCTCAGTTCTTCCCCGGCTTTTGGCCTGAAGCTGCTTTCAATTCCTTCCCTCGTGGGCCTTGCAGAACGGAGAGCGTGCCAAGAAGGCAGTTGAGTTTGCCATAAGACAGAAGTCACAATCTTTTGTAATCTAATCATGGAAGCCACCTCCCACCACCTTTGCCATATTCTTTGGGTTAGAAGCAAAGTCATAAAGTCGGGCCCACACTCAAGGGAAGGAAATGACACAAGGGCACCCAAACAAGAGGTGGAGGTTGTTGGAGGCCCTCTTAGAAGTCTGCCTGACACCAGTGGGGAGGTCCCGGGAGAAAAATATCCCAAACTACCCTTTCCCCGGGTCTGGACTGTTCTTGAGAACTATTTAAAGAGAGAATTTTTTAAGTGAATTAAGTGGCAAAGAAAAAAAAATTATAAAAATACCAATATTCCAAAAACTTTCTGGGGAGTTTGTAATGGTTTATAAGCACTGTGCTTAGTTTCTTTTTTTTTTTTTTTTTTTTTTTGAGACGGCGTCTCGCTCTGCCGCCCAGGCTGGAGTGCAGTGGCCAGATCTCGGCTCACTGCAAGCTCCACATCCTGGGTTCACGCCATTCTCCTGCCTCAGCCTCCCGAGTATCTGGGACTACAGGCGCCCGCCACCTCGCCCGGCTAGTTTTTTGTATTTTTTAGTAGAGACGGGGTTTCACCGTGTCAGCCAGGATGGTCTCGATCTCCTGACCTCATGATCCGCCCGTCTCGGCCTCCCAAAGTGCTGGGATTACAGGCTTGAGCCACCGCGCCCGGCTGTGCTTAGTTTCTTATGAGACTGTCTTTTAAAAATAGTAATTAATGGACTGGACGCGGTGGCTCATGTCTGTAATCCCAGCACTTTGGGAGGCCGAGGCGGGCGGATCACCTGAGGTCAGGAGTTGCAGACCAGCCTGGCCAACATAGTGAAACTCTGTCTCTACTAAACATCCAAAATATTAGCTGGGCGTGGTGGTGGGCGGCTGTACTCCCAGATACTCAGGAAGCTGAGGCAGCAGAATTGCTTGAACTCAGGAGGCAGAGGTTACAGTGAGCCAAGATTGCGCCACTGCACTCCAGCTTGGGCAACAGAGTAAGACTCCATCTCAACAAAACAAAACAAAAAATAGTAATTAATGGAAAACAGGTAATTCACCTGTAATTTATCAAAACCAAAGCTTCCTCACCCCAACCCCTACAGGGGGTCCGATTCAGTATTTTGTCCTTGGGGAAAAACTGAGAGTGTTCTAGTTTTCTTTCGCTGCATCACAATCATCCCAAAGTTTCGTGGCTTAAAGTGATGTGGGGCTTTGTGTTGTTGTTGTTGTTTGTTTTTTGAGATAGAGTCTTGGTCTATCACCCAGGCTGGAGCGCAGTGGTGCAATCACTGTTCACTGCAGCTTTGACCTCCCGGGTTCAAGCGATTCTCCCACCTCAGCCTCCCTAGTAGCTAAGACCACAGGCTCACACCGACAGACCCAGTTAATTTTTTTATTTTTTGTAGAGAAAGGGTTTTGCCATGTTGCCCAGGCTGATCTCAAACTCATGGCCCCAAGCATTCATCCCACCCGAGCCTCCCAAAGTGCTGGGATTGCAGGCACGAGCCACTGCTCCAGAATCAAAGCCATGTTTATTCTGCTCACAAATCTACAACTTGGATAGGACTCACTGGGGCTCATGTCTGCTTCACTCAGCATCAGCTGGGCCACTTGAAGACAGGGGCTGGAACCTTCTGAAAGCTCTCTCACATACAAGTCTGGCAGTTGATGCTGGCTGTCGGACGGGGCTGTGGCCAGGATACCTACAGGTGGCTTTTCTGTGCATCTGCTTGGGCTTCCTCACAGCATGGAGCCTGGGTTCCGAGGATGAGCATCCCGAGAAAGAGAGAGCCAGGCAGAAGTCATCACCTTTTATGACTTAGCCTTCAAAGTCATCTGGGGTCACCCCTGCCACAGTCTCAGGCCTGCTGGACGGAAGGGGTGAGAACATAGATCCCGTATCTCCACGAAGGAGATCAAGGTCATCAAAGTCATTGTAAGGAGGGCATGTGGCATGGGATATATCCGTGCATTCACCTTTGGCAAATACAATCAGCCACAGAGAACAAACAATCCCACCACCATCCCACCCCCGAGTTTTCACGGGTGTCAATGACAACAAGCATCATAGGATGAAAGGAAGTCAGCAGTCATGAAAAAATAAGGCAGCAAGAAGTACAGTCCTTTCCGCCTCGTCTCCCATGACAGCAGGAGGTTGGGAATGAATCCATCTGCCTGAACTAGAGAAGAGACTTTATGCAAATCACTGGGCCGAGCCTGTGGGTTTGGGCTTCTCAGCTGGCCTGTTACGGTGAAGCTTGTTCTCGTCTTTTGCTGCACACAAAACTACCATAAATTTAGCAGCTTCAAACAACACCCGTTTACTATCTCACAGTTTTGTAGGTCAGGAATCCAAGCAGGCTCGGCTGGGTTGTGCTCGGGTTATTACAAGGCTGAAATCCAGGTGTCCGCCAAAAATTCTGTTAGCCAGGGCTTCTATCATCAGCTCTTCTATGCGGGGCGCTGCTAGGGAGGTCCTGACCACCAGAGGGCACTAGAACCACAATCCCCGTCCCAGGGAACTTTGCTTGTGCGCCAGCCCCTTTCTGTCAAAATGCGGTCCAGCCACCAGCCGCAGCAGCGTCTGGGAACTTGTTTGAAAAGCTGAACCTGGGGCCGGGCGCGGTAGCTCAAGCCTGTAATCCCAGCACTTTGGGAGGCCGAGACGGGCGGATCACGAGGTCAAGAGATTGAGACCATCCTGGCTAACGCGGTGAAACCCGGTCTCTACTAAAAAATACAAATACAAAAAACTAGCCGGGCGAGGTGGCGGGCGCCTGTAGTCCCAGCTACTTGGGAGGCTGAGCCAGGAGAATGGCGTGAACCCGGGAGGCGGAGCTTGCAGTGAGCTGAGATCCAGCCACTACACTCCAGCCTGGGCGACAGAGCGAGACGCCGTCTTAAAAAAAAAAAAAAAAAAAAAAAAAAAGCAGAACCTCAGGACTTAAAACCATACCCGCTGAATCTAAATCTGCATTTCGTCAACCCCCCGGCCCCACTCCCGCCCACCCAGGCAATTCATGTACACCCTTGAGGGCCAGGCTCTAACTCAGTGGTTCTCTAACTTGGCTGCATGTTAGAACCACCAGAAGAACTGTTTGTGTGTTTGTTTGTTTGTTTGTTTGTTTGAGATGGAGTCTCCCTCTGTCGCCCAGGCTGGAGTACAATGGCGCGATCTCGGTTCACTGCAACCTCCGTCTCCCGGGTTCAAGCGATTCTCCGGCCTCAGCATCCTGAGTAGCTGGGTTTACAGGCTCCCTCCCGCCATTATGCCCGGCTAATTTTTGTATTTTTGTAGAGACGGGGTTTCACCATGTTGACCAGGCTGGTCTCGAACTCCTCATCTCATGTGATCTGCCCAGCTCGGCCTCCCAAAGTGTTGGGATTACAGGCGTGAGCCACCGCGCCCAACCCAGCGGAACTTTTAAAATCCCTGATGCAAGGGACTACCCCCAGAGATTTTGATTGCATTGGTCTGGGGTGCAGCCTGCTGTCCGGATTGTTAAAAGCTTCCCTGGGGATTCTACTGTGCGGTTAAAGTTGAGAAGGGCTGCAAGCCTGGGTCATTGCACACTGTAAGAACCTTGTGTATGAATGGAACTGTGCTATGGAACAACTAACTCCATGCCACCTGTGTGTGTAGGCACAGGAGAAACACATAAAGCCCTGACTCTGAAGGGTCTCCTGGAATGGAAGACCCTAGCCCTCAGGGGCCTTCAGATAATGGTGCAGTCAGGGCAAACATGGAACACCAAGGATGTGTGATCTCATTTTCCAGGTGCTTCAAAGACTCAAGTCAAATACCAACTGCTCAGAGAGCAAATTCTAGTTCACCCACCCCAACCCATGCTCAGTGATGGGGCTCACGGCAGTTTCCTGTAAGTGTTTGCTAGTCTCACCTTTCTAACTCCATTGTGGGCCCCCTGAGAGAAGTAATGAGTCGGGTCCCCCCTCAGTGGAGTCCCATTCGCAATTGCTTTTGTGACCTAGGAAGAAACCAGCTGACGGTGGAATTGGTGAGTTGTGCTCCAGGAAAGAAGGTGCCTGGAAGACAGAGATCAGCGATGTTAGGAGGGACTCTATAAAAAAATTTATTCTTTCCTATGTATATAGAACTTCATGGTTCCCAATGCACTCTTAGGTGCACTGTTGCATTTTTATAACACCCATCTGCATTAGATTAGAGTAGGTTAGCTGTACGGATGAGGAAAACTGAGCGACAGAGGCGTAAATAGATATGCTGGAATTTGCATGAGTCAGGCAGAATTAGAACAAGAAATCACCTTCCTAAATTTCTTAATTTCCTTTGTGCAGTTTCCAGGATGTAGCAATACCCAGCTTCTGACCTCTCTTTCCTCACTGTTGAGAGCATTTCTGCAGGATTTTGTCTTCATTCTTTCTTTTTGTTCTCCTCCCCAAAATTGTGGATTTGTTTTGTCATTCTGGAACTCTCTGTTAATCTCCCACCAAATGTCCACTGACGTACTTGATTTCTCATTTTTGAAGGAACATTCACCAGGTGTAAATTCTTAATAGGTGCTAGCAAAGACAATGATTTCATCACATTATAAGCTTCTTGAATGCAAGAAACTTATTTCCCATTGCATCTCTAGCACCTTCGACAAATATTTGTGGAATGAATGAATAATGGATGAAGGGGATTTGCAAAGTTAAATGTGAGCGAGGGAGGAAGCAGACACAGGAAATTAATCTGAGCCAGTCTGCAGGTGGTGTGGTGGAGATGGTTGTAACCTCTGGACCAAGAGCTGTGAATGATGGTGCACAAAGAAATACTGTCAGCACCACAGAGAGTGGGTTTTATCTTCTCAAATAATGGCCAACTTTCCTGCGTCTTCTTCCCTTTTCCTGCTCCTCTTGAGGATGTATTCCCTGATCAAATGAAATGCTGAAACCTGGCTGGGCGCAGTGCCTCACACCTGTAATCCCAGCACTTTGGGAGGCTGAGGTGGATGGATCACCTGAGGTCAGGAGTTTGAGACCAGCCTGGCCAACATGGGGAAACCCCATCTCTACTAAAAATACAAAAATTACCTAGGCATGGCTAGCCTGTAATCTTAGCTACTCGGGAGGCTGAGGCAGGATAATTGCTTGAACCCAGGAAGTGGAGGTTGCAGTGAGCCAAGATCGTGCCATTGCACTCCAGCCTGGGCGACAGAGTGAGACTCCATCATGAAAAAAAAAAGAAAAGAAAAGGTGAAGCGCTGAAATGTTCTTTGAAGAATTCAGCGAGCCTTTCGATACTGACTTTCAGTAAAGGCCTCCCCTGCTCCCTGCCTTTTTTTTCTATAAAGTGTCCTTACTCCTTTGGAGTCAGAAACCCTTCTCCTTCTGGGGTCCCCAAACAATGCTCCTCCCTGAGACAAATGAGGTGCGGGAAGGATGTGAATGGCATGCCCTTCCTCCACCACCAGTGTTTCTGCTGAAACCATTTTCACTAATTAATCAGGGAAGAAGGGAGGGGGAGAAATGAAAATAAACCAAGCTTGTAGCACATTCAGCGTTCATCGTGAGGTCATCCTGCTCTCTGACCCACCCTTCCTCACAGTGGTTTGGTGCCTGTTGTTCTAGAATCACACAGGCCTGTTCCAAGATGATAGTTCCCCTTAACTGCTCTAGAGATAAGAACTTGAACATTATGAAATGTTAAGTTTTGGCCAGGTGCAGTGGCTCAAGCCTGTAATCCCAATACTTTGGGAGGCCAAGGTGGGTGGCTCTCCCGGTCAGGAGTTTGAGACAAGCGTGGCCAACATGGTGAAAGCCCGTCTCTACTAAAAATACAAAAATTAGCCGGGCATGGTGGCAGGTGCCTGTAATCCCAGCTACTCAGGAGGCTGAGACAGGAGAATCGCTTGAACCCAGGAGGTGGAGGTTGCAGTGAGCCAAGATGGTGCCACTGCACTCCAGCCTGGGCGACAAGAGCGAAACTCAGCCTCAAACAAAAAAAGAAAGAAAGAAAGAAAGAAAGAAAGAGAGAGAAAGAAAGAAAGAAAGAAATGTTAAGTTTTCCATTTGAGATATTCTTTCAGGTTCTGTATACTGATGAAACCACTGATGCCACTTGGTCTAAAGGAACCCACAGGAGCTGCTGACTCACCAAAGAATGCAGTTTTCATACCCTGATCTCATCTCCCTAACCCCAAGCAATCAACAGCCCCAATTCTTCAGCTCCTCGTCCTTCCATGATCCCCTTAAAATCGCCAGCCCAAAACTCCCTGGGGAGATGGATTTAACGGTTTCCTCTCCTGTCCTCACTTGGTGCCCTGTGACCATGAAACTCTCTGCTGCCCACACTGTGGAATGTCTCAGTGGAATGGTCTGTCACTGCACAGAGGGCATGTGAGCCTGTTGGTCCTATAACACTGCATCATCAGGATGCTGTGAGGCTCCATACCCCAGGCTCACCCCGCACTGGCCAGCTCCCCCTGCTCTTCTCCCCATTGCTGTCCTCCCACCCTCCTCCACTTTCTTCCCTGAGAGCTGGCTCCCAGGGTCTGCAGGGCTCATCCAGGGTGATTCTGTGGCCAAGGGGCATGGTTCCAGCTCAGCCCCTTCTGCCCCTTGGACTGAGAACCAGGGTCTGCAGTCCGCAGCGGAGTAGGCCTTCTGTATGGGCTCTGGAGCCATACTTAGGACCTTATGAGGATCAGGTGATGGTAGAGGAAGAGGCTACACCTAATCAGCACTTGATTGGCAACAGGAAGGCTTAGAAAGGGGTCACAGGCTGGAGAGCTTCACGGACTGTATCCCACCATGAAGGAAATGGAAACTTGACTTTTCCATTCTCAGATTACAAGGGAAGAAACTTTCATGATGGTGTTGATAAAGAGTATTCTGACTGAATAAGTTGGAGCCAATTCGGGGTTGGGTCTCAGGGAAATGAAGAGGGTGTGAGAGCCCAAATCTTTCCGTTCATGTAGCCCCCAGAGTCTTTAAACTCTCCTACTTCTTCAAGGCCCAAGCCCCTTCCTTCGACTCATCTTGGATCACATCCGAACGAGGTACCAAACATTTGTTAAGAATTTGTATTCACGGTTGGGCGCGGTGATTCATGCCTGTAATCCCAGCACTTTGGGAGGCTGAGGCTGGTGGATCACCTGAGGTCAGGAGTTCGAGACCAGCCTGGCCAACATGGTGAAACCCCATCTCTACTAAAAATCCAAAAAATTAGCTGGGCGTGGTGGCAGGCACCTGTAATCCCAGCAACTTGAAAGGCTGAGGCAGGAGAATCACTTGAACCCAGGAGACAGAGGTTGCAGTGAGCCAAGATCACGCCATTGCACTCCAACCTGGGCAACAAGAGCAAGACTCTGTCTCAAAAAAAAAAAAAGAATTCATATTCACAAAACTTTGTGCCAGGCTAGATGCCGTGGCTCACACCTGTAATCCCAGCACTTTGGGAGGCCAAGGCAGGAGGATCACTTGAGCCCAGGAGGTGGAGGCTACAGTAAGTTATGATCAAACCACTGCACTCCACTCTGGGTGACAGAGCAAGATCTTATCTCAAAAAAAAACAAAAAATCGGCCAGGCGCGGTGGCTCAAGCCTGTAATCCCAGCACTTTGGGAGGCCAAGACGGGCAGATCACGAGGTCAGGAGATCAAGACCATCCTGGCTAACACGGTGAAACCCCATCTCTACTAAAAAAATACAAAAAAACTAGCCAGGCAAGGTGGCAGGTGCCTGTAGTCCCAGCTACTTGGGAGGCTGAGGCAGGAGAATGGTGTAAACCCGGGAGGCAGAGCTTGCAGTGAGCCGAGATCCGGCCACTGCACTCCAGCCTGGGCAACAGAGCGAGACTCCGTCTCAAAAAAAAAAAAAAAAAAAAATCACTCAATTCTGTGCCACAAGGAAACTTTTGGGGACTATGGATGCACACATTTGCTAAAAGCCATTGAAGTATATGCTCAAAGTGAGTACATTTTGTGTGTAAATTACACCTCAATAAGTTGATTTAAAAAAAAAAAAACTGCATCAGAAGATTGGCAAGAATATTGGCAATTGTTAAAGCTTGATGATGGACACGTGGCAGCTCATTATGCTTTTCTCTCTACTTTTGAGAATGTTTAAATTTTTCATAATAAAATTAAAAAATAAATTTACTCTGTGCTAATACGTTTAGTTCTGGGAAGCAAAGTGTCATTGGGTATGTAAGATTCACACTTTAATTCTTCCATGTCACAAGCAATTCATTGAGCACCAGCCTTGTGCCAAACATTGGACTGGTGCACTGGAAATCTTATGACAAGGTCACAGCCTGCCCCTGTCCTGATAGTGTGCACAGTGGAGGGAAAGACATGGATGCTTAACAAATAATTGCCCAGGTAAATGGTGACTTTCATGATCCATATAAAGAAGCCACATCCTGGCTAACACGGTGAAACCCCGTCTCTACTAAGAAATACAAAAAAATAGCCGGGCGAGGTGGCGGGCGCCTGTAGTCCCAGCTACTCGGGAGGCTGAGGCCGGAGAATGGCGTAAACCCGGGAGGCGGAGCTTGCAGTGAGCTGAGATCCGGCCACTGCACTCCAGCCTGGGCTACAGAGCGAGACTCCGTCTCAAAAAAAAAAAAAAAAAAAAAAAAAAAAGAAGCCAGATGCCATGAGATATGACGGAAGAACCCATCTTGCTCTAGGCAATCAGAAAGGCTTTCTAGAGGAGGTGATGGTTAAACCGGGTGCTGAAGGATGAATAGGAGAGTGAGAGAAAAATACGGAAGCATTCATTGTTGCTATTGTTGTTTTTTTGAGACAGGGTGTCACTCTGCAGTGGCACTCACTGTATAGCGGCACTCATAGCTCACTGTAAACTCGACCTATTGAGCTGAAGGGACCATCCAGCCTCAGCTTCCCCAGTAGTTGGGACCACAGGTGCACACCACTATGCCTGGCTAATTTTTTTTTTCTTTTATTTTTTGCTAGAGACAGGGTCTTGCTATGTTGCCCAGGCTGGTCTTGAATTCCTGGCCTCAAGTGAGCCTCCCGTCTCAGCCTCCCAAAGTGCTGGGATTACAGGCGTGAGCCACAATGCCAAGCCATACGCAGGAATGTCTTAATCCAGCAAGCTTTTATGGTATCAATGCTATGTGATTAATTCCAAGTACTTTTCCTTGGGGAACTCTTATTCTACCAGGAGATTCCAAATGTGGTAAACACTTTATTACGATTCAAAGCGTTAATTACTCTAATGGAAAAAACCTATCTCACTGAGAACCAAGGAGAAAAAGAGTTCTTGGAGAGAATTATTGCTGAAGTATTTACAATGGAAGTTGCTGCTAAACTGGGTGTTAAAACACAGTTGATGTGGCCGGGCGCGGTGGCTCAAGCCTGTAATCCCAGCACTTTGGGAGGCCGAGACGGGCGGATCACGAGGTCAGGAGATCGAGACCATCCTGGTTAATACGGTGAAACCCCGTCTCTACTGAAAAGTACAAAAAACTAGCCGGGCGAGGTGGCGGGCGCCTGTAGTCCCAGCTACTTGGGAGGCTGAGGCAGGAGAATGGCGTGAACCCGGGAGGCGGAGCTTGCAGTGAGCTGAGATCTGGCCACTGCACTCCAGCCTGGGCGACAGAGCGAGACTCCGTCTCAAAAAATAAAAACAAAAAAACAAAACACAGTTGATGTTCGCTAAGTGCACCAGAGGGACTGCATGAAGCAGTAGTGCTCCAGCTATTCAAAACCTCAAATGAGGACTTTGTTCCAGGAAGAAGGACAAGGGCCTGAAACTGGACTTTGGAAAGCGGGTAGATTTGTACAGAAAGGAAGAGTATTGTAGGCAGGTGGATCGCACAGGTTTTAAGGGGGACCTTCTGGTGGTGTGTGAGAGACAGAGTGAATGGAGCTGAGGGAGCAAGCAGGGGGATATTTGGCTGGGTGTTTAGCTAGGGTAGGTCGACATGGAACCCTTGGATGCCAAGATGAGGAGGTTGGAAAGGACCCTGACAATGGGACCTCCCTCCCAGTTGCATTCCCCTCTCACTGCCTCAACTTTAGGTGTGTGGAAAAGCAGACCCTGGTGGTCTTTCAGTACCAAGAGTCATCTTTGGTCAAAATTGCTGAGGATCAGGCCTGGCTGGGAGCAGCTAGTCTGGCTGGAGGCAGAGGTGGCCAGGAGCCGAGCACCAGGGGAGAGAGCTCTCAGCATGGTGAGGAGAGCACTGTCCAGTTTACATATTTCTTTCTGGAGGAATCAAGTTCTCCCAACTTGATTCAGGACCGATGACCCCCAAACTGGGGCTTGGCATGTGAGGGTTCTTGGCTTTGCTCAAGAAAGAGTTCAAGGGTGAGTCAGTGTGAGCCAGTGGTAGGGTAGAAGAAAAGACGTTCATTGAAGAAGCCGTGTTACAGCTCCATGACTGCTCCTGCAGAGCAGGACTACGCGGTCCCATAGGCAGAGAGCAGCAGCTCGAAGGAGTTCTGCAGTCAGATTTATGCCCACATTTAATTGCATGTAGACTAAGGGGCGGTTTATGCAGACATTTCTAGGGAAGGGGTAGCAGCTTTGGGGTCATTATATCATTGCCATGGAAAGGGGTGGCGACTCTCGGGTGTGGCCATGGCAATGGTAAACTGACATGGCGCACTGGTGGGCGTGTCTTATGGAAAACTGCTTCCCTCCTGTCCCTGTTTTAGCTAGTTCTCAATTTGGTCAGGTGTCTGAGCCTCACTTCTGGAGCTGAGCCCACCTCCTACCTCATGTGCGTACTGCAGTCAGTGTCATTGAGTCCCTGCGTATACCAGACAGATTCTGATATCTGCCTTCACCCAGTGAAGTTCATGACCATTTGGACACGGTGCATAGATAGTGATAGAATAGAAAGGCAATACCGTCATCCACTATGCATTGTCTTCGTTCTAATCACAAAATAAGTGTTTGAAAAATTAAGCACTATATTTTCAGGTTCCTTTCAAATTCTAGACCCAGCATACATACATACATACATACATACATACATACATATTATGCATAATACATATGTGCTGTATTTACTTTTTTTTTTTTTTGAGAGAAGTCTCACTCTGTTGCCCAGGCTGGAGTCCAGTGGCGCCATCTCAACTCATTGCAAGCTCCGCCTCCCAGGTTCAAATGATTCTCCTGCCTCAGCCTCCCGAGTAGCTAGGATTTCAGGCATGCGCCACCAAGCCCAGCTAATTTTTGTATTTTTAGTAGAGATGGGATTTCCCCATGTTGGCCAGGCTGGTCTTGAACTCCTGACCAGCCTCCCAAAGTGCTAAGATTACAGGCATGAGCCTCCGTGCCCATCCCGTATTTACTTTACAACTGTACTTACCTTATGTAGTGAGTATATATAAAGTAGTGTTAAAATATACATATTTAACATCTAAATATCATGCAGCATTAAAAGACATGGCTGGGTCCAGTGGCTCCCATCTGTAATTCCAGCACTTTGGGAGACTGGCAGGCAGATGGAATGAATCCAGGGTTTTGAGACCAGCCTGGGCAAGATGGTGAGACTCCATGCCTACAAACAATACAAAAATTAGCCGGGCATGGTGGCATGTGCCTATAGTCCCAGCTACTCAGGAGGCTGAGGTGGGAGGATGACTTGGGTATGGAAGACCGAGGCTGCAGTGAGCTGGGATGGCATCACTACACTCCAGCCTGGGTGACAGAGCAAGACCTGGTCACAATAAATAAATAAATAAACAAACGAACAATAAAAGACACATAAATAAACAACTGTCCTCTGCCTTGCATCCACATCCCATAATCAATCACTTTCATCTTTTGGCTCTTCTACTATTGCTTCATGTTGCTGAATAATTTGCATATTCTAATATCTCTTTTGCATTTTTTTTTTTTTTTTTTGAGATGGAGTGTTGCTCTGTCACCCAGGCTGGAGTGCAGTGGCCAGATCTCAGCTCACTGCAAGCTCCGCCTCCCGGGTTCACGCCATTCTCCTGCCTCAGCCTCCCGAGTAGCTGGGACTACAGGCGCCTGCCACCTGGCCCGGCTAGTTTTTTGTATTTTTTTAGTAGAGACGGGGTTTCACCGTGTTAGCCAGGATGGTCTCGATCTCCTGACCTCGTGATCCACCCGTCTCGGCCTCCCAAAGTGCTGGGATTACAGGCTTGAGCCACTGCGCCCAGCCTCTCTTTTGCATTTTAATCAATATTATTGAAGGATAATTTATATACAATAAAATGCACCCTTTTTTTGCTACTTATCATTTTGACACACCTTCATTCCACATGTGTTTATTAGGTGTTTACAATGCTCTAAAAGTGCATTACAAATAAGTCATCAAACCACTAGCTTAGCATGTTCACACAGGCATGTCAGCAGTGGGGAAAATAAAACAATTAATTACAATGTCCTGTTAATAATATCCTGTAGGCCGGGCGCAGTGGCTCACACCTGTAATCCCAGCACTTTGGGAGGCCGAGGTGGGTAGATCACAAGGTCAGGAGATCGAGACCATCCTGGCTAACACAGTGATACCCCCATCTCTACTAAAAGAAATACAAAAACTTAGCTGGGCGTGGTGGCGAGCACCTGTAATCCCAGCCATTCGGGAGGCTGAGGCAGGAGAATGGCGTGAACCTGGGAGGCGGAGCTGCAGTGAGCTGAGATTGCACCACTGCACTCCAGCCTGGGTGATAGAGCGAGACTCTGTCTCAAAAAATAATAATAATAATAATATCCTGTAAATATCAAACAAAATGCATTTTTTCCTTTGTCCTCATTGCAAACTATACTGCCTAGTCTACCCGTAAACAAAATTATTTGTGCGTATTATAAGTATTTCCATCAGTTTGGGATTCTTAGACTCAAAATTCTTGGCCCTACCAGTTGTAAATTTTAATTCTAATGGGTCATATAAATGCATAATAGAAAAAGTCAAAGAATTCAACAAGATTTCTAAACCCAGCAGCTCTCTTCTCTACCCCATGCCTTCCTGCCCCACCCACCTCTCCAGAATTAGGCACTCTCTCTTTTAGTGAATAGTTCTATTTTCATCTCCTTTTTTTTTTTTCTCTTTTTTGAGTTGGAGTCTTGCTCTGTTGCCCAGGCTGGAGTGCAGTGGTGCCATCTCTGCTCACTGCAACCTCTGCCACTCGGGTTCAAGTGATTCTCCTGCCTCAGCCTCTCAAGTAGCTGGGATTACAGGCATGCACTGCCACACCGGGCTAATTTTTGTATTTTTAGTAGAGACAGGGTTTCATCATGTTGGCCAGGCTGGTCTCAAACTCCTGACCTCAAGTGATCCGCCCACCTCAGCCTCCCAAAGTGCTGGAATTGCAGACATGAGCCACTGCTCCCAGCTCCATGTTTATAAATAGCAGGTTTATATACAGTCTTGAATTTGAGTGCTATATATTATGAACTTACTTTTTACTAGAAGATGATGAATTCGCTCTTTTCACTCCTCTCCCACACACATATTTCCTTCCCCTCTCTCCATCCTCCCAGAATTGTCATGTCATGATTTTTATTAAGTTCAGTGATTATGTTATGGTGATCAGGAAAATGTTAGAGATGAGCTATGTCGTGTGTTGTCCTTACATTTCTTTCTCATGCAAACTTTTTGTTTTCCTTTACAACTGTAGTTAAGATTTGTCCTTTTCCCCACTTTGAATAATTTAACCTCCAATCTCTGTTCTTCTGCTCCAATCTATACTTTCTTTAAGCCAGCTGCATGATTCTCCTGCTGGGACTTCACTTCACCATCTTGTCATATTGGTCCTTCATTTTCTCTTTCCTCTTACTCCCTTGTTTAGGGTGGAAATATCTTCCAGGTGCTTCCTGAGAAAGATTGTTTGGGAGGAAATTTTTTGAGACGTTTGTCTGAAAATGTCTAACCCTGTTTCCACTTGACTGATAATTTGATAAAAGTCTAGGTTAAATAGCATTTTTTCCCCAGAGTTTCCAATGTCCTCCCACCAATGATCCTTTGGCTGTGATCTGTTTGGCTTTTTTTTCCTCTCTGGAAACCTCTAGAACTGATGTTCTGAAATATTATTACCATATTTTAACAATTGTGGGACACTGCAGGCTCTTCAAATTTCTTTCTGTTGTGGGGACATTTCTTTAACACTTTCTTCACTACTGGAGTCTCTGTTTTCTCTTTTCTGGAATTTCTGAATTTATCCTCTAATTTTCTTTTTTTTTTTTTTTTTTTTTTGAGATAGAGTCTCGCTCTGTCGCCCAGGCTGGAGTGCAGTGGCCGCATCTCAGCTCACTGCAAGCTCCGCCTCCCGGGTCTACGCCATTCTCCTGCCTCAGCCTCCCGAGTAGCTGGGACTACAGGCGCCCGCCACCTCACCCGGCTAGTTTTTTGTATTTTTTAGTAGAGACGGGGTTTCACCGTATTAGCCAGGCTGGTCTCGATCTCCTGACCTTGTGATCCGCCCGTCTCGGCCTCCCAAAGTGCTGGGATTACAGGCTTGAGCCACCGCGCCCAGCCAGATCCTCTAATTTTCTTATATTTTCTCTTATTATCTATTTTTGTCTTTTATTCTACTTTCTAGAAGTTTTCCTTTTAGTTTGTCGTTGTTGTTCTTTAGAGACAAATTCTCGCTCTGTCACTCAGGCTGGAGTGCAGTGGCATTATCATACCCCACTGCAGCCTCAAGCTCCTGGGCTCAAGCGATCCTCCTGCCTCAGCCTCCCAAGTAGCTAGGACTGCAGGCTTGCACCACCACGCCCTGTTAATTTTTTAATAGAGTTAGGGTCTCACTATGTTGCTCAGGCTGGTCTCAAACTCCTGGCCTTAAGAGATCCTCCCACTTTGGTCTCCAGTGTGGTGGTGTTGGGTGATGGGACTTTTAAGAGGTGATTTGGTCATTAAGAGAGACTGATGCCATTCTCTGGAGACTGGGTTAATTCTGGAGGCAGTGAGTTCTCACTCTTTGGGGACTGGATCGGTTATTGCAAGGGCAGGCTGCTATAAAGTGAGGTTCCCCCTTAAGTTTTGCCCCTTCGACACACACCTACTTCTCTTCTGCTTTTCCATTATGTTATGATGCAAGCACTAGTACCTCACCCGAAGCCAACCAGATGCCACCCACTTGGTGTTGAACTTCCCAGCCTCCAGAACCATGAGCTAAATACATTTCTGTTCACTATAAATTACTCAGTCTGTAGTTTTCTATTATACCAAAAAAAAATGGACTAAAACAATCACTGTCCATTTAGATTTACCCACACATTTATCATTTTCATTGCTTGTTATTCCATCTTACAGCTCATATTTTCCCTCTGATATTGCTTTTCTTTCTTCTGACCTAATTTTTTAAGAATTTCCTTTAGGGGGATATGTTTGTCACAAAATATTTCAGTTTTTCTCTGAAAGTGTATTTAGTTCTTTATCCTTTAATGATTGTTGGGACTGCAGCTGTAGATTGACACGTGTTTTCTCCCAGCACATCAAAGGTATTGTTCCACTGTCTTCTTGTTCCCATTTTTGCTATTGAGAAATCAGTGGAAAGTCCAATTTTGTTTTATATATGTAATCCATCCTTTATTTCCAGCCACTTTTAAGATTATGTCATTGTCTTTGGTATTCTGTGGTTTCTAGGTAGGCTTTTTAAATTATTCTTTTAAAAAATGAATTGAGGCCAGGCATGGTGTCTCATGCCTCTAATCCCAGCACTTTGGGAGACCAAGGTAGGAGGATCATCTGAGGTCAGAAGTTTGAGACCAGCCTGGCCAACATGGTGAAACCCTGTCTCCACTAAAAATACAAAAATTAGCTGGATGTGGTGGCACATGCCTGTAGTCCCAGTTACTCAGGAGGCTGAGACAGGAGAATTGCTTGAACCCAGAAGGCAGAGACTGCAGTGAGCTGAGATCACGCCACTGCCCTCCAGCCTGGGCGAGACAGGGCAACACTCCGTCTCAAAAAAAAAAAAAAGTGAATTGAATTAATGTTTAATTTTATTTACTTTATTCTTTTTAAATCTATTTTATTCTATTTATTTATTCTTTGGATTTGTTTGGGCTTCCTAGACTATCAGCATTTTTCGGTGGCATATTCTTCATCTGTTTTTTGTTTTGTTTTGTTTTGTTTTGTTTTGTTTTGTTTGAGACGGAGTCTCGCTCTGTCGCCCAGGCTGGAGTGCAGTGGCCCGATCTCAGCTCACTGCAAGCTCCGCCTCCCAGGTTTACACCATTCTCCTGCCTCAGCCTCCCGAGTAGCTGAGACTACAGGCGCCCGCCACCTTGCCTGGCTAGTTTTTTTGTATTTTTTAGTAGAGACGGGGTTTCACCATGTTAGCCAGGATGGTCTCGATCTCCTGACCTCATGATCCGCCCGTCTCGGCCTCCCAAAGTGCTGGGATTACAGGCGTGAGCCACTGCGCCCGGCCTGTTTTTGTTTCTGTTATTTGAGACAGAGTCTTGCTCTGTCACCCTGGCTGGAGTGCAGTGGCATGACCCTGGCTCACTGCAGCCTCCGCCTCCTGGGTTCAAATCCTTCTTGTGCTTCAGCCTCCTGAGTAGCTGGGATTACAGGCAAGCACCACCACACCTGGCTAATTTTTGTATTTTTAGTGGAGATGGGGGTTTCACCATGTTGGCCAGGCTAGTCTGGAACTCCTGACCTCAAGTGATCCACCTGCCCTGGACTCCCAAAGTGTGAGATTACAGGTGTGAGCCACTGTGCCTGGCCTCTGAATTTTTTTTAATGTTGCTTTTATCCTTTTTCTTTTGATAACTTTGTTCTGTTTCTTTGTATGCACTTTCTTTTCTATCTTTTTAATGAAACTTTCCAAACACAGAAAAGTCAAAAGAACTATACAGCGAATATCTGTATACGTACCGCCTATGCCCTTAACATTTTACTGTACTTGCTCCATATGACCTTTTTGTGTGTCTAAAGTAAGTTGCAGACATCAGGTTCCTATCCCTAAATCTGCCAGTTACGCATTTCTCTTTTAGCTACCTTTGACTCTGGGGGAACTCTTCCTGTGCCAAGTAATTGAAGACATTTGTGCGGAGTAGGGGGAGGCTTTTGTTTCTGCCTAGCAGGAAGCATCTCCGGTTTCCAGGAACGTTGCTCATTTAGAGGAATATGTGTATGGGCGAGTTGCTTAAACTCCCTTTGCCCCAGCTGGCCAAGAACAGCAGCCGGAAAGCCACTTACAGTGCAGTAGCTCAGCCCCGCCTCCTCCCTGGCAAGCAGGCAGCATCCTGTCCAGACAACTGTGTGTTGATCCCTCCTCCAGAACTGCTTCCCTGGCCCCAGACATCAATGGCAGCAAGTACCAGGAAGGTTCCAGCGGCCAGGCTGTAACTCTCACTCTTTGTGTTCCAAACAGGTGACTGCTGGTTTGCCCATCACAATGTGCCTTGCAGGCTTAGTCTAAGATGAAAACCATGGGCACTCCTTCTTGCCTTCCTCCTGGACTCACTTGACTTTTCCTGTGTTGGTAGCTCTTCCTCTTCTGACCTTTCAGATACTCCCTAGTTATGCCAGAAGTGCAGAGTGCATTTATGTTTCTGAATCCTCCTTGCTGGTCTGGCATAATTCCTGAAAGAAGGCATACTGCAGTAATTTTACTTGTGATTCCTTTTGCTACCAGCAAGATCAATCAGGTATTTATTTATTTTTTAGAAAATTTTAATATAATTTTAATGTTGTAGGGAGCATGGGGAATATGGAGAAGGGCAGGAAGAGACTTTTGGGGGTGATGTTGGTTAGCTTGATTGTGGTAGTGATTTCATGGATGTATACAAATGTCACTATCAAAGATCAAAATTGTATAAATATGTGCAGTGTATCATATATCAGTTATACTTCAATAAGCCTGTTAAAATAGTTTTAACAATGATGATATATGGCAACTTGTCATTAAAATTGTATTTATTTATTTATTTATTTATTTATTTTATTTATTTATTTTTTTTGAGACGGAGTCTCGCTCTGTCGCCCAGGCTGGAGTGCAGTGGCCTGATCTCAGCTCACTGCAAGCTCCGCCTCCCGGGTTCACGCCATTCTCCTGCCTCAGCCTCCTGAGTAGCTGGGACTACAGGCGCCCGCCACCTCGCCTGGCTAGTTTTTTGTAGTTTTAGTAGAGACGGGGTTTCACTGTGTTCACCAGGATGGTCTCGATCTCCTGACCTCGTGATCCGCCCGTCTCGGCCTCCCAAAGTGCTGGGATTACAGGCTTGAGCCACCGCGCCCAGCCTAAAATTGTATTTATTTTAAACTAATTGAGTTTTTGTACGTGAAATTATACATGTAATTGAGTTTAAAATACATACAATTTTAATGACAAGTTAAATTTTATAACATACATGCAGTAAAGTGTGTAAATCATAAATGCATAGTATAATTAATTTTTCATACGAATACCATCACGACTCAGATTAAAATATAGAATACTGGCTGGGAGCAAATGGCTCATACCTGTAACCCCAGCATTTTGGGAGACCAAAGCAGGAGGATCACGTGTGGCCAGGTATTTGAGACCAGCGTAGGCAACACAGCAAGACCCCATCTCTACAAAAAATAAAAAGTAAAAATATTAGCCAGATGTGGTGGCACATACCTGGAGTCCCAGCTACTTGGGAGGCTGAGGTGAGAGGATCAGTTGAGTCCAGGAGGTTGGGGTTACAGTAAGCTATGACTGTGTCACTGCACTCCAGCCTGGACTGCAGAGCAAGTCTAAAAGAACAAAAAAAAAATATACAGAATACTTCCAACACTTCAGAAGATCCCTTGTACCCTCCTAGTCATTATCTCCTGAGGGTAAGCATCATTCTGACCTCTATCACCATGGATTAGTTTTGACTGTTCTTGAACTTTATATTATGGAGATGCATTCATGCTGATACTTGTGGCAATAGTTTGCTCATTTTCGTAGCCATATAGTATTCCACTGCATGAATATATCACTATTTATTCATTCTCTTGTTGATGGACATTAGGGTTGTTTCAAGGTTTTGGCTGTTACGGATAACGCTGGTATGATCATTCTTATTCAGGACCTTTAGTGGACATTTGTGGTCTTTTTACTTGAGTGTTGTAGTATAATAACCTCCCAAAAGATATGTCCACGTCCCAACCCTCGGAACCTGTGACGGTGACATTATTTGGAAAAGGAGTCTTTGTGAATGTAATTTTTTTTTTTTTTTTTGAGATGGAGTCTCACTCTGTTGCCCAGGCTGGAGTGTGGTGGTGCAATCTCAGCTCACTGCAACCTCTGCCTCCGGAGTTCAAGCAATTCTCCTGCCTTAGCCTCCTGAGTAGCTGGGATTACAGGCGCGCACAACCACACCCAGCTTTTTTTTTTTTTTTTTTTTTTGGAGAGATGGGATTTCACCATGTTGGCCAGGCTTCACTATGTTGGCCAGGCTGGTCTCCAATTTCTGACCTCAGGTGATCCGCCCACCTCGGCCTCCCAAAGTACTGGGATTATGGGTGTGAGCCACCGCACGCAGCTTGTACGTGTAATTAAATTAAGGATCTCAAGATAAGATCAGCTTGTATTATCTGAGTGGGCTGTAAATCCAATGACAAGGGTCCTTATAAGAGACACAGGGAGCAGGAGAAGGCCATGTGGAGACAGAGGCGAAGATGAAGGTTATACAGCCCCAAGCTAAGGACTGTTTAGAGCCAACAGAAGCTGGAAGAGGCAGGGAAGGATTAGAGCCTTCAGAGGGAGCATGGCGTGGCTGACACCTTGACTTTGGCCTTCTGATCTCTAGAACACTGAGATAATAATTCTGTTGTTTTAAGCCACAAAGTTTGGGATCATTTGTGATGGCAGCCAAAGGAAATTAATAATACAAAAGTTCACTTTACTAATACCTGTTTATATTTGTTTGTGATGTGCACAACACTCCAATGGAAATTTTAAAAAGTGTTTGGAGTATAGACTTTCCCAAGCCTGGCTAATTTTTTCTTCCTTCTCTGAGAAAGGGTGTTTTGAGCAGTGTACAGAAGTGTGGAGAGTGGGCCGGGCGCGGTGGCTCAAGCCTGTAATCCCAGCACTTTGGGAGGCCGAGACGGGCGGATCACGAGGTCGGGAGATCGAGACCATCCTGGCTAACACGGTGAAACCCCGTCTCTACTAAAAAAAATACAAAAAAATAGCCGGGCGAGGTGGTGGGCGCCTGTAGTCCCAGCTACTTGGGAGGCTGAGGCAGGAGAATGGCGTGAACCCGGGAGGCGGAGCTTGCAGTGAGCTGAGATCCGGCCACTGCACTCCAGCCTGGGCGACAGAGCGAGACTCCGTCTCAAAAAAAAAAAAAAAAAAAAAAAAAGAAGTGTGGAGAGTGACCCCAATGTCCTTGTCGATGTGTGTCTGCAAATCTTACCTGTCACAGTGTGGGCCACTCTGAGAGCCCTGTGTCCCCACCACAGGCATCTCTTCCACATGCAGCCTGAGCTTCCTCTGCTAGGGTGGCCAGTTCCCCTCCTCCGGCCCTGCCTTTTTGCAGGTTCACAGGGCAAGACTGGCTGTTTCTTGTCAATATTAACTATACTTGAATTTTCAAGGATTTTTTTTGAAGAAAAAAAAATGTATAATGCCAATACAAAAAAAAAAAAAAAAAAACCACACAGGAAAAAAATTAACCTTACTAAACTAAACCTGCCCTGAGAGGAGGGCTCTTCTCACAAACCTGACTGCAGAGCAAAATGGAATTGTTCCAGTTTCCTCCTTATTTGCAAACAGGCATGCATCAGCTTCTTATTTTAACAACTTTCTTTCTTTCTCTTTCTTTCTTTCTTTCTTTCCTTTCTTTCTCTTTCTCTCTTTTTCTTTTTCTTTTTTTAAATTTCAGACAGTCTCGCTCTGTCGCCCAGGCTGGAGTGTAGCGGTGTGATCTCAGCTCACTGCAACCTCCATCTCCTGGGTTCAAGTGATTCTCCTGCCTCAACCTCCTGAGTAGCTGGGACTACAGGTGCACACCACCACGCCCAGCTAATTTTCTGTATTTTTAGTAGAGAGGGGGTTTCACCATGTTGGCCAGGCTGGTCTTTTTTTTTTTTTTTTTTGAGATGGAACTTGCTCTGTTGCCCAGGCTGGAGTGCAGTGGCACAATCTTGGCTCACTGCAAGCTCCGTCTCCCAGGTTCACATCATTCTCCTGCCTCAGCCTCCCGAGTTGCTGGGACTACAGGTGCCCGCCACGAGGCCCAGCTAATTTTTTGTATTTTTAGTAGAGACATGGTTTCACCGTGTTGGCCAGGATGGTCTCGATCTCCTGACCTCATGATCCGCCCACCTCGGCCTCCCAAAGTGCTGGGATTACAGGCTTGAGCCACCGCGCCCGGCCAGGTTTGACAACTTCTTGCAAAAATGAACTCAAATGGTCAGAAATATTTGTTGCTCTAGGTTTTCAGAAGCAGAAGGGGCATCCTTTCTTAGAATACATCTTGGGCCCCTCAGGGTGTTCAGGGTGGGAATAAAGTATATAAAATGAGAAGTCAAAACAGACAAAAGGTACTAGGGAGGAAGTTGGGCAGAGGGAAGGAACCCTTGGGAGGCCCAAAATTTAATGCTCTGGTTCATAAAATGCAAAAAAGAAAAAAGAACAAGAAAAAAATCCATTATCCTTCCTGTCCTGTTATTGTCAAGATGCTAGCTCCTTGGACAATTCAAGACACACCAAGCTTCCTCCCTGAATAGCACCAAGTTTAAGGGCAGGAAATGGCCTTGGACTTGGTGTCTTTGCTGAGAGAACAGCAGCACTTTGATCCAAGATGCCTGAAAGACAAAGCAGAAGTTCATGAGAAACAGAGGCCCCAGCGTCACTTGGGGTGGCGGGGAGGGACCTTGCAGCTTGCGCCATGGACACATCGTTAGTGCATAGGAGCGCATCAGTTTTACAGAAATGGGGCTCCATCTGGCCCAAAGGGAGAATGCCCAGGCTGTGATCAAGGGATTAAGGGTAGGCTATCAAAGGTTAGGGACTTTCCAGGGTGGAAAATGTGGGAAGGAATTGGGTCAAAACCAGTCACACGTGGGGAAGAAATATTAGGCATTACAGAGAACGTGGGCGAGATTTAGTAAGATGTCAAAACTTACCAGACCCAAGTGGGTATATTTAGGGGAAAACCAGAAGTTCATTGGAAACAGATACAGTCAACAAATCTTCATGTATCTGGGGAGCGCAAATATCATGTTATTCCTTACTGTTTGTCAGAAATACACCAGCCCACACACTGTTGAGTACCTGCGTAGGAATGGGAGATGTTCAGGCCTGCACACACCTTATCTGTGCATCAGCTCTTCACATGGAAAAATGCTGTAGAAACAGCACAAGATCTGGACCATCCAACTCACCAACCCGTCCCAGCTGGAACTCCAGTGGGCAGTCCCCTGACCCTGTTAGTCCTCTGAATATGAGAAAGGCAGAGACAATTGAATAGGAGGGAGATGGTTTCAATCCACAGGGCTCTTTGGATGAGAAAACATGGGGCTGTTGTTAGGCAGCCCTGGTCTGCTTGAGATTTCATTTCTGGCTGGGCCTGGTGGCACATGCCTGTAATCCTGGCACTTTGGGAGGCTGAGGTAGGTGGATCACTTGAGGTCAGGAGTTCCAGAGTAGCGTGGCCAACATGGTGAAATCCCGTCTCTACCAAAAATACAAAAATTAGCTATGTGTGGTGGCGCACGCCTGTAATCCCGGCTACTTGGGAGGCTGAGACAGGAGAATCGCTTGAACCAGACAGGCAGAGGCTACAGTGAGCTGAGACTGTGCCACTGTGACAAGCGTGGGCCATAGCACAGAGCCTGGTAACCACCACTCTATTCTCTGTTTCTATGTATTTGAGTTTTTTTCGGGTTCCACATATAAGTGAGATCATGCAGTATTTGTCCTTCGGTGTCTGGCTTAGTTCACTTAGCATAACGTCCTCCGGATTCATCCAAATGGCAGGGTCTCCTCCTATTTGAAGGCTGCATAGTATTCTGTTGTATTGTATACCAAGTATCTTTATCTATTCATCACTGATGGACACTTGAGTGGTTTCCATGTCTTGACTATGGTGAATAATGCCACAATGAACCTAGTCCAAAATGAGAAATCCTCAAATATCCATCATTGTTAAATCATTAAGTAAATAGTGGCATTTATTCACGATTTATTCCATAGGTGGAATGCTACACAATGGTAAACATGAACAATGTTTAGCCATACACAATAAGGTGGATGATTCACAACCATAATGGTAAATCAGAGCAGCTGGGCCGGGCATGGTGGCTCACACTAGTAATCTTTAGGAGGCTGAGGTGGGAGGATTGCTTGAGCCCAGGAGTTTGAGACCAGCCTGGGCAACATAGCGAGACCCTGTCTTTAAAAAAAAAATACAAAAATTAGGCAGGTGTACTGGTGCACACCAGATACTTGAGAGGCTTAGGTCGGAGGATCGCTTGAGCACAGGAGTTCGAGGATGCCGTGAGCTGTGACTGTGCCACTGCACTCCGGCCTGAGCAACAGGGCAAAACCCTATTTCAAAAAAAAAGAAGAGGAAGAAGCCTAAACAAAAGAATTCTAAGTGTATTGTTCTACTTGTATGACGTTCAGAAACTTGCAAAACTAGAGCTTTTGGGAACATGCACTCAAGTAGTAAAACTAAAGAAAAGCAAAGGGGCCAGGCACAGTGGCTGACGTCTGTGATCTCAGCACTTCGGGACGCCAAGGCAGGTGGATCCCTTGAGGCCAGGAGTTAGAGACCAACCTGGCCAACATGGTGAAATCCCGTCTCTACAAAAAATACAAAAGTTAGCTGGGCATGGCGGCACACACCTGTAATCCCAGCTACTCAGGAGGCTGAGGCAGGAGAATCGCTTGAACCTGGGAGATGAAGGTTGCAGTGAGCCAAGATTGTGCCACTGAACTCCAACCTGGATGAGAGAGTTAGACTCTGCCCACCCACCCCCTGAAAAAAGCAAAGGAAGGGGTCACCATAGGGGTGAGGGAGATGCTTCTCTTCAAGGAGAAGAGTGTTTGATGGGAAGACACTTGTGGTGTCTGGGGGTGCCGACCACGTGCTTTTTCTTGATCTCAGTGGCGGTTGCAAGGTGTTTCCTTTATAATTACATATATAATTATATGTAATTATATATTACATATATAATTATGCATTGGTATTTTAGTCTTTTCTGAATGTATCATCTGTCATAAAAAGGTTTTAAAAAACATGAAGTGTTATGCCCAGACCGTTTATTCCCCGAAGAAGACCACCAGAGTCCAGAGTCAAAGCTAAGCAGCAAGGATCTTTATTACAGGTTCAAACCTGGAACTCTCCCTCGCTCGTGAAACGAGACGGGCAGGAGAGCTCCCCCACTCAGCTCCGAACAATGTTATATAGTCTAAGAAAAGTGGGCATAGAGTTATTATACAAATCAGATATATGATTGGCTAGTGTTTGAACAAGGCGATTTGGCTAACTATGATTGGTTCCTGCCATTTCTGATATTTTGGTTCAAACTTTGAGGCGGGAGAGCAGGTTTATGGCAGCAAGAGTTTATCTTACTTAAACACGTCTTGTGACCTTGCCTCAGAACTTACAAAATCTCTGGTATGTGCAAAACAAAATCTCTGGTACGTGCAGAAAACCAGGTACTCACAGAACTTACGAAATCTCTGGTATGTGCAAAGATTAGAGAGCAGAACAAGGGTGTAGCGGGTGGGGGGCGGGTACACATCTATCTTTGTGTCCTTTCAGAAGCAACAAAGAAAAAATTGCTGATGGACACTTACGTGTCTTCACACAAGATATGAAAGAACTTTACAAGAAAAACTTAAGAAATAGAGATGGGATCTCACCATCTTGCCCAGGCTGGTCTCGAACTCCTGGGCTCAAGCCGTCCTCCGACCTCAGCCTCCCAAAGTCCTATGATTACAGGTGTGAACCACCATGCCCAGCCGCCACCCACAAAAAAATAACCCCTATACTTTAAAAAATGCCTAAATGAGGCCAGACGCGGTGGCTCACGCCTGTAATCCCAGCACTTTGGGAGGCCGAGGCAGGCGGATCACGAGGTCAGGAAATCGAGACCATCCTGGCTAACATGGTGAAACCCCATCTCTACTAAAAACACAAAAAATTAGCCAGGTGTGGTGGCGGGCGCCTGTAGTCCCAGCTACTTGGGAGGTTGAGGGAGGAGAATGTTGTGAACCCGGGAAGTGGAGCTTGCAGTGAGCTGAAATAGTGCCACTGCACTCCAGTCTGGGCGACAGAGCGAGACTCCACCTCAAAAAAAAAAAAAAAAAAAAAAACACCGTAAATGTTTACACAACAGTGTGAGTGTACTAAGTACTACTGAACTGCACATTTAAGAATGGTTACAACGGTAAATTTTGTTATGTGTGTATTTTACCACAGGTTTTTTTGTGTGGTTTTGTTTTGTTTTGTTTTTTGAGACAGTGTCTTATGTCACCCAGGCTGGAGTGCAGTGGTCTGATCATAGCTCATTGCAGCCTCAACCTCCCAGGCTCAGTCAATCATCCCACTTCAGCCTCTGGAGCAACTGGGACTGCAGGTGTGAGCCACTATAATCAGTTAATTGTTTGTATTATTATTATTTTTTTAGAAATGGGGTCTTGCTATGTTGTCCAGGCTGGTCTTGAACTGGCCTCAAGCCATCCTCCCACTTCAGCCTTCCAAAGTGCTGAGATTACAGGTGTGAGCCAACAGACCTGGCCCCACAATTTAAAAAAATACCTGAACACACAGAGTGACATTAAAACATACCTAAACACTTGGAGAGTGACCCCACGTAGTCACTTTGGAAAACTTGATATTGTAAAGATATCAATTGTTGGTTATAGCATAACAATCAAATTCTCACTGTCGATTTTCCTGGCTTTGGAGCTTGACAAGCTGACTCTGTGTAAGAAGAACAACATGAGAACACTTACTTTATCTGATATCAAGAGGTACTATAGAGCTAAATAATTGAAATAATGTCATTTTTTTGTTTGTTTTTTGTTTTTTGTTTATTTATTTATTTATTTATTTATTTTTTTGAGATGGAGTCTCGCTCTGCCGCCCAGGCTGGAGTGCAGTGGCCAGATCTCGGCTCACTGCAAGCTCTGCCTCCCGGGTTCACGCCATTCTCCTGCCTCAGCCTCCTGAGTAGCTGGGACTACAGGCGCCCGCCACCTCGCCCGGCTAGTTTTTTTTTGTATTTTTTTAGTAGAGACGGGGTTTCACCGTGTCAGCCAGGATGGTCTCGATCTCCTGACCTCGTGATCCGCCCGTCTCGGCCTCCCAAAGTGCTGGGATTACAGGCTTGAGCCACCGCGCCCGGCCAGTTTTTTGTTTTTTTTAGAGAGAGAGTCTGTTGCCCAGGCTGGTGTGCAGTGGTGGGAACACAGCTCACTGCAGCCTCAAGCTCCTGACCTCAGGCAATCCTCCCACCTCAGCCTCCCAAGTAGCTCAGACCACAGGCATTCGCCACCATGCCCTGCTAATTTTTTAAAATTTTGTAGAGATGGGGTTTCTCCCTGTTGCCCAGGCTGTTCTTGAACTCCTGGCCTCAAGTGATCCTCCTACCGTGGCTTCTCAAAGTGCTGGGATTACAGGTGTGAGCCACCGCACCTGGCTATAAGCAACCCCTTATAGGGTTAGGGCTAGACAGTAGATCCACAGAATCAACCTGGGTACTCAGAGACAGACCCACACACATGAGGAAGGGATGGCTGGACAATCGGTGGGCCCCTGGCTTACCCAGGAGCATTCATGACAGCTCCGTTCATCACAGCACAAAACTAGAAACAACCCAGTGTCCACAGGCAGGAAAAATGGATACATGAACTGCGATGTGTTTCCACAGAAGAATATCGTGCACCAGTGATATGGTTAGGCTTTGTGACTCCCCCCAAATCTCCCATTGAATTGTAATTCCCAGCTTAGGGAGAGACCTGGTGGGAAATGATTAGATTATGGGGGCGGTTTCCTCTATGCTGTTCCCGTGATAGTGAGTGAATTCTCCCAAGACCTGATGGTTTTAAAAATAGTAGTTTTTTCTGTGCTAACATGCACTCTTTCTCAGCCACCATGTAAGATGTGCTTCCTTGGCCGGGCGCGGTGGCTCAAGCCTGTAATCCCAGCACTTTGGGAGGCCGAGACGGGCGGATCACAAGGTCAGGAGATCGAGACCAGCCTGGCTAATACGGTGAAACCCCGTCTCTACTAAAAAATACAAAAAACTAGCCGGGTGAGGTGGCGGGCGCCTGTAGTCCCAGCTACTCGGGAGGCTGAGGCAGGAGAATGGCGTAGACCCGGGAGGCGGAGCTTGCAGTGAGCTGAGATGCGGCCACTGCACTCCAGCCTGGGGACAGAGCGAGACTCCGTCTCAAAAAAAAAAAAAAAAAAAAAAGATGTGCTTTCTTCCACTTCCACTTCCGCCATGACTGTAAGTTTCCTGAGGTCTCCCCAGCCATGGGGCACTGTGAGTCAATTAAACCTCTTTTTTTTTTTTTTTTTTTTTTTTTTTGAGACGGAGTCTCGCTCTGCCACCCAGGCTGGAGTGCAGTGGCCGGATCTCAGCTCACTGCAAGCTCCGCCTCCCGGGTTTACGCCATTCTCCTGCCTCAGCCTCCCCAGTAGCTGGGACTACAGGCGCCCGCCACGTCGCCTGGCTAGTTTTTTGTATTTTTTAGTAGAGACGGGGTTTCACCGTGTTAGCCAGGATGGTCTCGATCTCCTGACCTCGTGATCCGCCCGTCTCGGCCTCCCAAAGTGCTGGGATTACAGGCTTGAGCCACCGTGCCCAGCCTAAACCTCTTTTTTTTAAAAAAAATAAATTACCCAGTCTCGGGTATGTCTTTATAACAGTGTGAAATGGACCAATACAACCAGCAAAAATTGATGAAGTGTAGTTAACCTGCAGCCATGTGGATGAATCTTAGGAATAATGTAAGAAAACCAAGTCACAAAAGATGACAAATGGTGTTTTTATTTTTAAAAGCTCAACCAGGTGCAGTGACTCATGCCTGTAATCCCAGCACTTTGAGAGGTCAAGGCAGGCAGATTACCTAAGGTCAGTGTCAGGCCTCTGAGCCCAAGCCAAGCCATCACATCCCCTGTGACTTGCACGTCAGATGGCCTGAAGTTACTGAAGAATCACAAAAGAAGTGCAAATGCCCTGCCTCACCTTAACCGATGACATTCCACCACAAAAGAAGTGAAAATGGTTGGTCCTTGCCTTAAGCGATGATATTATCTTGTGAAATTCCTTTTCCTGGCTCATCCCGGCTCAAAAAGCTCCCCCACTGAGCACCTTGTGACCTCCACTCCTGCCCGCCAGAGAACAACCCCCCTTTGACTGTAATTTTCCTTTACCTACCCAAATCCTATAAAACGGCCCCACCCTTATCTCCCTTCGCTGACTCAGCCCGCCTGCACCCAGGTGAAATAAACAGCCTTGTTGCTCACACAAAGCCTGTTTGGTTGTCTCTTCACACGGACGCGCATGACAGTTAGGAGTTCGAGGCCAGCCTGATCAACATGGAGAAACCCCGTCTCTACTAAAAATACAAAATTAGCCTGGCGTGATGGTGCATGCCTGTAATCCCAGCTACTCAGGAGGCCGAGGCAGGAGAATCACTTGAACCCAGGAGGCAGAAGTTTCAGTGAGCCAAGATCACGCCATTGTATTCCAGCCTGGGCAACAAGAATGAAACTCTGTCTTAAATAAATAAATAAATAAATGCTCAAAAGCAAGGAAAACTAAAAATCATATTGTTTAGAGATGCATACCAATATGATAATAACTATTTAAAAAGTAAGGGACTGGCTTTGGGAGGCCGAGGCGAGCAGATCACGAGGTTAGAAGATCGAGACCGTCCTGGCTAACACGGTGAAACCCCATCTCTACTAAAAATACAAAAAAATTAGCTGGGCGTGGTGGCAGGCACCTGTAGTTCCAGCTACTCAGGAGGCTGAGGCAGGAGAATGGCGGTGAACCCGGGAGGCGGAGCTTGCAGTGAGCCGAGATGGCACCATTGCACTCCAGCCTGGGCGACAGAGCGAGACTCCGTCTCAAAAAAAAGAAAAAAAAGTAAGGGACTGGGCTTGGCATGGGAGATCATGCCTGTAATCTCAGCACTTTGGGAGGCTGAGGCAGGAGGATCACTTGAGCCCAGGAGTTTAAGATGAGCCTGGGCAATATGGCAAAACCCTATCTCTACAAAAAAAAAAAAAGTAGCCAGGTGTGGTGGTGTATGCCTGTAATCCCAGCACTTTGGGAGGCTGAGGCAGGAGAATCGCTTGAGCCCAGGAGTTCAAGAGCAGCCTCGGCAACATGGCAAAACCCCACTTCTACAAAAAATTTTAAAAATTAGCCATGTGTGGTGGTGTGTGCCTGTAATCTCATCACTTGGGGAAGCTGAAGCAGGAGAATCACTTGAGCCCAGGAGTTGAAGACCAGCCTGAGCAATATAGGGAGACCTCATCTCTACCAAAAATTTAAAAATTGGCCAAGAGTGACAGTACAAATCTGTAGTCCCAGCTACTCAGGAGGCTGAGGCAGGAGGATTGCTTGAGTCCAGGAGTTGGAGGCTGTAATGAGTATGATGGCAGTCTGGAGAGAGAGTGAAACCCTGTCTCTAACAAATAAATAAATAAAAATAAAAATGTAAGGGAATGATAACCATCAAACAAAGGGCAATGGAGACTTCTGAAAGCGAGACAAAAGTGGAATGGGGAGGGGCCCAAGGCAGTCACAGGGTACTCCCTGGTGATGTGCTGGTTCTCAAACTGAATTGGTGGATGGAGTTAGGGGGTCGTTTTATTGTTATACACCCCATATCTTATAACATTTTATTGTTATACATTATAACCCACATCTATGGGTATATGTCAATTCTCATATAATAAAACTGGAAAATGGCCATGCACGGTGGCTCATGCCTGTAATCCTATCACTTTGGGAGGCCGAGGCGGGCGAATCACTTGAGGTCAGGAGTTTGGCACCAACCTGGCCAACATGGTGAAACCCTGTCTCTACTAAAAAAAATACAAAAATTAGCCAGGCATGGTGATGCATGCCTGTAATCCCAGCTACTTGGGAAGCTGAAGTCAGAGAATTGCTAGAATCTGGGCAGTAGAGGTTGCAGTGAGCCAAGATCGTGCCATTGCACTACAGTCTGGGCAACAGAGCAAGACTCCATCTCAAAAAAAAAAAAGAAACTGGAAAAGTAAGAGAGAAGTTCCCAGACCTCAGCCATGCGGAATGCCAGCTTTTACGGACCAGGGAGAGGCGCAGGAGTTGTGCATGAAACGAGATGGAGCTGCCCGAGGTGGGAGAAGAGGAAACTGTGACATCACAGTGGCCAAGGGAGCCTTCCAGGAGGAAGAAGCATCTCCCAGGGTCAGGGCTTCTAAGAGCAGTTGGGGAAGACAAGGACTGGAATTTGGATTCGGCCACCTGGCGGTATTTTCTGAACTTGGAGGAGCATTCTTGGGGAGTTGGAGTTGGGGGACGCCCCTACGATGTTTGCAACAGCTGAGGACTCCAAACCTGCAGAGTCTGTCCTGAAACAGGTCAGACCTGGGCAGTGGGATGGGAAAGGGGGCCTCTCTGTCTAGGGACCTGGGCTCCAGTGTAGTTGGATGTGCTACACTGTGGCTGGCCACAGACCAACACGAGAGATGGACCACAAGAGGCCTGGGGTAGGTAGCCTATCCTCCCTGTACAGCTAAGAATGGAAGGATGAGAGGGGTTCCTTCTGCCTCCTCCTTAGTACAAGCACCTCCACCTCCATCCCCACTCTGTCCTTTCTCCCAGGAGCAGCTGGCCAGAGAGTAACATGACTCTAGCCGGACATGGTCATGACTATTCCAGCCTGCAAGGTCATGACTCTGGCCCAGCTAGGACTCCTAGGGGAAAGGAAGTGCCTGGTCTACCGCCCTTTCCCTGCAAGTCTGAACCCTGTGTGGACAGGAGGAGGAACCCATAAGGTAGGGGTATTGGGATACTCAGGTGCCTGGGAAGAGCCGGGCCTGGCCTGTAGGGGTCAAGGTCTTTTCCAAAACGGGGGAAACCCTCTCTGGTTCCTGAAGGTCCTCCCTTCCCTATTCCCTGAACAGCTGGGTGCCAAGAAGCCCCTGTCTTGAGGACAGAGAGACTGCAGTCTGGCCTCCCCAGACCCAGGCAGTCTCCAGCATCACCGCCACAGCTCAGGAACTGGCCTGGCTTCCTCCCGGGCCCAGAAGGCCCCAGCTGGCCACCTCCCTTTGTTTGTCTTGGGAGGCGCAACTGCTAGGCAGACAGGGAAGGGGAATCCCTGTTCGGCCTCTCTGTCTGTTCAGCCAGCTGTTACCCAGGCCCGGGCCTCTGGTGCCCACTGAGGCCTGGCTCCTTCCTGGCCCTTTGTGTGGAAGGGACACAGGGCACGAGTGGGTACAGAGAGCACCCAGGGCTTTCCGAAAAAATTGCCCAGGCCCCCCACAGATGAGATAGGAGCTATGTGGTTCGGTAAACCTCAGTTCCAGCTACAGGCAAATGGGATTAACTGGGCACTTACTGTGTTGGGGCCCTGGCCTAGCGCCTTGCATGTCAGAGCCCTCCAGATACTGTCTGGCCATCCTACGGGGTCCTATCAGGATCTCAAGTTTCCAAAAGAGGAAACAGGCTTGGGGTCATAAGGGAAGGAAGGCAGCAGAGGTGGTAATCCCATGCAGATCTCTCTGACCCCAAGATCATGATCTTTTTTTTTTTTTTTCCTGAGACAGGGTCTCGCTCTGTTGCCCAGTTTGGAGTGCAGTGGCACAATTATAGCTCACTGCAGCCTCAAATTCTGGGACTCTCATACGATCCTACCGCCTCAGCCTCCCGAGTAGCCAGGGCTATAGGGATGTGCCACCATGCCTAGCTAATTTTTAACTTTTTGTAGAGATAGGGTCTTGCTATGCTGCCCAGACTAGTCTCAAACTCCTGGCTTCAAGTGATCCTTCTACCTCAGTCTCCCAGAGAGCTGGGATTATAGGCATACGCCACTGCGCCTGGTCCCCAACTGTGCTCTTAATCATAGCTCATTTCTCTTAGTGGAGCCACAGGGGAAGGTGGTAAGGGGCTTAAGCAGGAACTCTACCTCTCACCTCTCTTTTCTGTCTCCCAGAGACCACACCGCTGTTCCAGACTCTCCTCATGGATGAGGTCCTGCCCCTGATGCCTTGGGAGACCCTGTTGGCACAGGGGAGTCCCCAGGGCTCGCCTGCCCTCCCAGCTGGGCAGCGGAAGCAGCAGCCACAGGGTGACAGGGCCCAGGGCCTGGCCTCTGAGTCCTGGAAGCTCCTGGAAGTGCCCATCATTCACATAACACCATCCAGTGATGGGGAGTCCCCTGCCTGCACCCCAACCCTCCAACGCCGGCAGCAGCTGAGGACGCCAGACCCACAGAGTCCGTCCCAGGACAGGTCAGACTTGGGCAGTGGGACGGGAAAGAGAGTCTCTGTCTAGGGAGGGTTCTCTCTGTCAAGGGTGGGTTCCTTGTGGCTGCGGGTCAGAGCGCAACCTTAGTCCCACAGAGCGCTGACTCAAAGCCACGAAACAGATGCACAAACAAAAGGTAAAAACTGAGGGTGTGCATTGGGACAACCAGCTATGAGTGAGCTCAGCTGAGTCCTGCCTAGTAAGAATGGAGGGGAAGCTGGGCGCAGTGGTTCATGCCTATAATCCCAGCACTTTGGGAGGCCGAAGCTGGTGGATCACCTGAGGTCAGCAGTTCAAGATCAGCCTGGCCAACATGGTGAAACCCTATCTTGACTAAAAATACAAAATTAGCCAGCAATGGTGGTGGGCATCTGTAATTCCAGTTATTCAGGAGGCTGGGGCAGGCGGTTCGCTTGAACCTGGCAGGCAGAGGTTGCAGTGAGCCGAGATTGCGCCACTGCTCCATCCTGGGCGACAGAGCAAGACTCTGTCTCAAAAAACAAACAAACGGCCGGGCGCGGTGGCTCAAGCCTGTAATCCCAGCACTTTGGGAGGCCGAGATGGGCGGATCACGAGGTCAGGAGATCGAGAGACGATCCCGGCTAACACGGTGAAACCCCGTCTCTACTAAAAATTACAAAAAAATAGCCGGGCGAGGTGGCGGGCGCCTGTAGTCCCAGCTACTCGGGAGGCTGAGGCAGGAGAATGGCGTAAACCCGGGAGGCGGAGCTTGCAGTGAGCTGAGATCCGGCCACTGCACTCCAGCCTGGGTGACAGAGCAAGACTCCGTCTCAAAACAAACAAACAAACAAACAAAAAATGAGTGGATGGGTGGAGGGGAACCCCACCCAGTGTTTTTCAAACTGTGGGTCAAGACCCATTTAAGGGCCATAAAACTAATATAGTGAATTGCAATCAGCCCTTTCTTTCCTTTTTGAGACAGCATCTCTCTGTCACCCAGGCTGAAGTGCAGTGGCACGATCTTGGCTCACTGCAACTTCCATCGCTCCCCCCTCCACCCAGTAGCTGGGACCACAGATGTGCACCACCACACCCGTCTATTTTTTTGTATTTTTAGTAGCGACGAGGTCTGACCATGTTGCCCAGGCTGGTCTTGAACTCCTGAGCTCAGGTGATGCACCCTCCTCAGCCTCCCAAAGTGCTGAGATTGTGAGACGCAGCACCCGACCGCAATCAGCACTTCTTTATCCAAATCAGCATAAAATAGAATTGCAAATAACACCATGCATAAGGCCTAGTGAGGGTAAGTGTGGTTTCTTACAACTTCCGTGGCATTATGTGTATTTCTAAGTGCGTGCTGGAAGCCCATGTGAAAGGTATTTCCTGCTATAGATCACAGGCAAAAAAAAAAAGGAGCAAGAGAAGAAGAAGAAGAAAACAAAGAAAAAAAGAAAGTTTAAACACAACTTCTGCAAAGAAACACTACCTCTGGTACAAGGAGACAGAAAATGGGAGGTTCAGGGCCATAGGGGGAAGAGGAAAGAACTCTACTGACCCTGAACAGAAGTAGCCACTGTGGTTTCTTCCAACAAGGGACACTCGATAAGAGTTAAAGTTTATGAAGCAGAGCTTTGTGCATGGATGTGGAGAAATTGCAGAAACGCTGATGATGGGGGAGAGCAAGTTGCAAATGAAACAGAGGAAGCCTAATCATGTATCTTTTAAAAAGGACACTGGATAATGGGCGATATTGTTGGTGGATGCCTCCTGATGTAGCAAAAGGACAGAAAAGTGCACAGGGGCCAGGCGTGCTGGCTCACGCCTGTAATCCCAGCACTTTGGGAGGCCAAGGCAGACAGATCACCTGAAGTCAGGAGTTCGAGACCAGCCTGGCCAACATGGTGAAACCCCATCTCTACTAAAAACACAAAAATTAGCCAGGCGTGGTAGCGCGTGCCTGTAATCCCAGCTATTCAGGAAGCTGGGGTGAGAGAATGGCTTGAACCCAGGAGGTGGAGGCTGCAGTGAGCCGAGATCCAGCCACTGAATTACTCCAGCCTGAGCGACTGAGCAAGACCTTGTCTCAAAAAAAAAAAAAAAAAAAAAAAAAAAAAAAGCACAGGAAGGAAACACACTAACTGCAGGGCAGGCAGCAGGCTCCTTGGCGGACACGGGAAGGGAAAGGAGGGATGGGGAGCCAGGCCTTTGGTTGTAACTGTAATCACTTATTTCTTTTAAAACAAGGACCTGAAGCAAAATGGCAAAATGTCCACATCTATTCTATATAGGTACAGGGGACACAGAGGACCGTTATATTTTTTTCCTTTTTTTTTTTTTTTGAGATGGAGTTTTGCTCTGTTGTCCAGGCTGGAGTGCAGTGGCGTGATCTTGGCTCACTGCAACCTCCACCTCCCGAGTTCAGGCAATTCTCCTGCCTCAGCCTCCTGGGTAACTGGGATTTTAGGCGCAAGTCACTACACCTGGCTAACTTTTTTGTATTTTTAGTAGAGATGGGGTTTCACCATGTTGGCCAGGCTGGTCTCGAACTCCTGATCTCAGATGATCCACCTGCCTTGGCCTCCCAAAGTGCTGGGATTACAGGCATGAGCTACTGTGCCCGACCTGAAATAAATATTCTTTAATTAACAAAGTAAAAGCATTACAGAAGAAACAGACCAAAGAGAAATCTAAAGAGATCAGTTGGATAGAGGAAGGTGGTGGGAGGAGGGCCTCTTTGACATTGGCGGGTGGGAGGCAGCAAATGTCAGACGCTGGATGGGGGGTTTGGGGGATGGGGAGTAGCACGGGAGGTAGGGCATGGCGGGGGTGAGGTGGGGGGGGGTGGTGCTGTCCAAGCAGAGGGAATAGCCGGTGCAAAGGTCTTGGGTAGGAGGCAGGAAGGTGCCTGGTGAGTTAGAACAGCGGGAATGCGGGATGGAGGGCATGAGCGGGGTTGGGGGGTGCGATGAGGAGCTGAAGTCAGACAGCTGACAGGGGCCTTGGGTGCCAAGGTGAGGACTTTGCTTTTACCTGGAGTGAGGTACAGCTGGGGCAGAGCTCTGAGCCAGGAGGGTTGTTACCTGACTCAGGTGGTCCCAGGCGCTCTCTGGCTGCAGGTGAGAACAGACAGTAGAGGCAGGGATGGGAGCAGGGAGATCAGGCAGGAGACTGCTGGGATGTCCAGGCAGGAGAGGATGGAGGCTGGGCCAGGGTGTGGGCAGTGGAGGAAGAAGAGTTTAGAATCTGGAGCGATTTGATTTTATACGTGGAGCCCACAGAGTTTGTGACAGATTGGATGTGGTGTGAAGGAAAGGAGAAGGTCAGGAAAGACTCCGAAGTTCTGGGCCTGCCATTCATCAAAATGGAGAAGTCAGGTGGGGTTCTCTTGCAGGAGGAGGGGAAGGGTTGATGTAGAGCGATGGGAAGGGCGTTTTTTCAAAAGAGGCGGGGACAGCGTACCCTGGAGAGCGCTGGGGAGCCACGGCCCGGAGCTGTGAGGTGGGACTCGCATTTCTGAGCGGTTGGGCCAGAAGTCCAGGACACCACGACTCTGACCTCTTGCAGAGTGGGGGACGCAAGTTATGGCGTCAGGGCAGGATCGAATCCAACTCTGCCGGCTACCTACCGGGTGACCCCAAGTCACTTCCCAGCTTACAGGCCGGGCTTCTCCTTCCGTAAAAGGACTGCTTTTGCCCGTTCCTGCGCTGTCCCCGGGAAAAGCCCTTACCACCTAGTCAGTGGGACTCCCAGCACTGGGATGATGAGCCCAAGGTCTCAGCACAGATAAGAGCTAGGGAGGCTGGATTCTGACTTAGTACTTGGACTGGCCGACCGAGACTGGGAAGTCCCTAGAAACGGAGGCACAGGACCTCCTGGGACCAGGAACCCGGGCTCAGAGACTGGGAGAGGGAAGGAGGAGGCCAAAAGGCCCCACCCCTTCCCGCCAGCTTCGGGCTCCCTCCCCAATACACACACCTCAGTTTCCCAGCATCTCCAGTCCTCCCCCACCTTCGCCCCGGCTCTCAGGTTCCTCCTTGGGAGGTCCGGGAGCTCCTGGCCAGGGGCATAGTAGTTGCTGGGGACCCTTTTCTAGGTACTAGGGGAGGTGGCTCCCCAGCCTGCGGCAGGCAGTTGCCTCCACGATGTTTGGTTTTAATAAAGTCTCTTTGTCTCCTTCTCTGTCTCTCTGCCCCTCTGTCGCCCCTTCTCTGTCCAGTCCCTCTCTCCCCGGCTTCTCCCTCCTTCTAGGCCTCGGCGGCCCCTCCCCGCCTTCCCTCCCGGGCGGGGGGCGGCGCCGTGACGCGGCGGGGCGGGGGAAGGAAGGGGGTGTCGCTGACGCCGCGGCGGCCTCCGGCGGCTCCGGCCTTTTGTGCGGGCGGTTGGGTCGGGTGGGGGCGGCGGCCGCGGAAGGCCAGGCCGGTGCCCTGCGGGGACGCCCAGCGCAGCCCAGCCCCGCGCAGCCCGGCCCTGCCCTGCCCTGCCCTGCGCCCGGGGCGCGCCCGCCGCGCCGCATCCATGTTCGAGTAAGGACCTGGCGGCCGGGGCTCAGGGACCGGGCGCGCCGGGGAGGCCACCGGAGGGAGGGGGCGCCGCGGGCTCGGGGAGGAGGCGGCGCGGCCGCTGCAGAGGTCGGGGGCCTCTGCACGTGGCCCTGGCCGGGGCGATGGAGGTGGGGGCGGGGCAGGGGGCCCCCGGGCGAGGGGTGCAGTTGGGGGGTGGGGCGCGGACGCAGGGCAGGGCCTGAGATCTGGGTCGCCACTGCCGGCCAGCGACGCACTGGATTGCGGGGTTTGGCTGGGGGCCCGCCGGCTCATCTGGCGGGGAGGGCGGCCTGCGGGGAGGGCCCCCAGGCCTGGCACCCCCCTGCCTGGTAAGCGAGGGGTGAACGCGAGGCAGAACTGGGGCTCTGGCCTGGGATGGAGGGAGTATCGGGACCAGCCCAGGCCCACAGGCCGCGGAGCTCTGGGGGCACCCGGAGCAGCCCCTTCCTGGCTGGGCCCCCTCCCACCGTCCTCGACTGTTGTGGGTCTCGCGGCTGCCGGGGGTGGGGGCTTCCTGCGTCTCCCCCGTGCTTGAGATCATGGGGGGCGGGGGGTCCTGTGTGCTTGGAATTGACTTCTTACTCCCCTTCCGGTCCAGGTGGGCGCATGTGCTTCCGACTCTGAATTGTCTTGCCAGTGTGTGTCCATGTGTCTGGGGCTGCTAGCCTGTAGCAGCTTTGGGCCTCTGATAGGGTTCCTGTGTGTAACTTACCATTAATTCTGACCGCGGCTCTGTATGTTACTGTAAGTTACCTGTGTGTGTCTGGGGTTCCAAGTCTGTGGCTGTGAGCAGCTGGTTGTGTCCGCGTGTCCTGTGTCTCATTCCATCTGTGGCTCCCTGTGCAAATATAAATTACCCCTGTGTGTCTGAGTGTGACGTTGGAGTGTGTGTACGTGTGTCTGGAGCTACTGTGTGTAGCAGCCCTGATCCCTCTTGGGCTGTGTGTGTTTTACCATTAATTCCATCTGTGGCTCCAAAGGTCGCTGTAAGTTACCAGTGTGCTTCCCATTGTGACTTAGTGGTGTGTGTACAAGTGTGCCTGGGGCTCCGGGTTCTACCGTGACCCTCTGTGCCTGCATATGCTTGTAATTTAGCTCTGAAACTCTTTTTTTTTTTTGAAACAGAGTCTGGCTCTGTCGCCCAGGCTGGAGTGCAGTGGCGCGATCTCAGCTCACTGCAACCTCCGCCTCCTGGGTTCAAGCGATTCTCCAGCCTCAGCCTCCCTAGTAGCTGGGATTACAGGCGCGTGCCACCACGCCTGGCTAATTTTTGTATTTTTGGTAGAGATGGCGTTTCCCCACATTGGCCAGGCTGGTCTTGAACTCCTGTCCTCAGGTGGTCCACCCGCCTCGGCCTCCCATGGTGCTGAGATTACAGGCATGAGCCACCGTGCCTGGCTTGAAACTCATTTAGCTCTGTGTGCCAATGTAAGTTACCTGTGTGTGTCCATTTGTGACATTGTTGTGTGTCTGGGGCTCTGTGAGTGTGACTGTAACTTACATCTGATTCCATCTTTGTGTGAACATTCCCTTGTGTATCCCTTTGTGACGTATTGAGTGGTACGTAGGCCTCTCTGTGTACAGCTGAGACCCTCTGTGGTTTTGTGTGTGTGTGTGAACAGTGTGAGACCTCTTGTGGCTCTCTGTGGGCTTGGGACCCTCCCTTCTAAGATCCTGGGAGTACCTAGGGCACTTTGGAGGGCATAATGATAACTGACGATGTCCACCTGTTACAGTTAGTATAGCATGTGCCACACGTTATTCCACTACCTGGCCGCTGTGTCCTCGAGATCCACACCCCGCTGGGCTGCATTATTCCCAAGTCCTGCTTGACTGTGTGAGCGCCCGGGCTCTCCACCAGCGACAGCCACTGACACCTCCACCTCTTGCCACTGTATTTTTTCTTTTTCTTTTCTTCTTTTTTTTAGACGCAGTCTTGCTCTGTCGCCCAGGCTGGAGTGCTGTGACACGATCTCGGCTCACTGCAACCTCCGCCTCCTGGGTTCAAGCGATTCTCCTGCCTCAGCCTCCCGAGTAGCTGGGATTACAGGCGCTTGCCACCACACCTGGCTAATTTTTGTATTTTTAGTAGAGATGGGGTTTCACTATGTTGGTCAGGCTGGTCTCGAACTCCCGACCTCGAGTGATCCACCCACCTCAGCCTCCCAAAGTGCTGGGATTACAGGCATCAGCCACTGCACCCAGCCCCTTGCCACTTTAGAAGTAGCCTTTGCTCTGTCTTCCCTGCCAGACAGTGAGCCCCATGCAGGCACAGGGACAACTCAGTGGGGATGTTGGCCGACCGTGGGACCTGATTTACCTGGGACTATGTATGTGTCACCTGGGGTCTTTTGGGACCAGTCTCACAGTATGGCTGTCTTCAGCTCTTGGCTGAGATTTCCTCCTGCCTGTGTGTGTGAATATAATTTATCGGGGACTTTCTGTGGGTCGCTGTTTGTTTCTGTGACCCTCTGCAGCTCTGTGTCTGTGTGCACACATGCATGTGTCTGGATAAATTTTCTGGGAAATTGCCATGTAACTGTAGCAGACTAGCAATGCTGCAGGTGTGTGTGTGTGTGTAATTTGTGGCTCTCTGTAGCATACCTGTGATGCTGTTGCTCTGTGCGTGCGTGCGCACGCGCACATGAGAGAGAGGAAAGAGACTCCTTGCAATTGTAGGGAAATGCAGTTTACCCCTGACACCTACTGTGTGACTCTCATCATCGAGGTTCCCATTTATGCACACCTGTGGATGCATCTGCCCTTTTCTGATCAGAGGCAGCTCTAGGCCCATTGGGGCCTAGGAAGTTGGAGGTCAGGTGCCTGCTGTAGCAAAACCCTATCCCTTCCGAGTCTCCCCACCCCTATAACTGCCCCCAGGCTCCTCCCTTCACTCTGCCTTCAGCTAGCCGGGTTAGGCAACCCCAGGGCCCGCCCTTGAGTACTTCCTCTTTGCCCAGCCCTGGAGCAAAAACTGGGGGCGTGGTCCTTGCCCTGTCTGTGTGCCTTGAGCCTCTCCTCAAGCTTCCTTCCCCCAGGCCCTGCCCCTAGACCTGTGGTTGTGGGAAAGTAGGGCAGGTCTGTGTTTCAGGCTAGAGGGCTGAGAAAAGCAGACAGGGGAGGATGTGGTCCCTGATACTTAAGAGTCCCTCCCTGCTCACCAGTGCTGTCTGGGTGAAGCCAAACTCCCGACCAGGATCACCAGGCCTGTGCACCTCCGCTGCTCCCCCAGCCCCACTGGCCACCTCACTCATGCTCAGACCTGCCAGGCTCAGTCATGTCCCTGAACTTGATGTTCTGCACCTGGAACAGTCTCCCAGCCTTTGCCACATCTGTTCTTTGTCCTCAGGTGAACAAGTGGGCTTTGTTCAGGGAGGCTTTTGCTGACTCTTACTAAAGAAATTGGTTGGGCACAGTGGCTCATGCCTTTAATCCCAGCACTTTAGGAGGCCAAGGTGGGAGGATCACTTGAGTTCAGGAGTTTGAGACCAGCCTGGGTAACATAGCAAGACCCCACCTCTACAAAAACTTTAAATTTCAGCTAGGCGTGGTGGTGTGAGACTGTAGTCCCAGTTACTTGGGAAGCTAAGGCTGGAGGATTACTTGAGCCCAAGAGTTCGGTCCTGGAGTGACCTGGGAGGCTGAGGCTTGAGAATTGCTTGAGCCCAGGAGTTCGGAGCTGCAGTTAACCATGATTTCGCCAGTGTACTGCAGTGACAGAGTGGGTGACAGAGTATGACCCTGTCTCTAAAAAAAATTTTAAAAGCATCTCTGCCCCCCTAGTTGTCCCATCCCTTGTCTCTGTGGTCCTCAAACTTGAATGTGCATCAGCATCTCTGGCCCCACCCCAGTTCTGATTCAGGAGGTTGGGAGTGGTCCTGGACTCTGCCTTTTGAACACCTTCCAAGTCCTGCCTGCTGCTCTCTGGGGACCATTCTGAGCAGCATTGTTTTATGGCGTTCACCAGTGTCTGAGGTCGCCATCCCTGCTCATTTGTTTTCTTACTGATGGTCTGTGTTTCCCTGTTACAGCATCAGGTCCCTGCAGGCAGGGACTTGTATTGGCTTTGCTCACTTCCTTGTGGCAGGTGCACGGTATGTAGAGGTGACAGGCTGGAGTTGAGGGTCAGTCATGGAGGCTCCTAACATCAGGCATAGTGCTTGTGAGGTCCCGGTCAGGGTCAGCAGAGCGTCATGGACAGTGGTGCACTGGGCTGGCAGCCGGGCCGTACACTCCATTTTAGTCCGCCAGTCCCCGCGGGAGGGGAAGCAGCATAGTTAAACCAGGTGCCTTTCAGGTACTGGGCTTTGTGGATTCGCCTCACCTCCATCTCTGTGCAACCCTAGGAGGTGAGCACTGTAATTCCCATCATACCCAAGAGGAAACTGAGGCACAGGAGGCTTCGGACACTGGCTCAGGGTCACATGGAAAGGACGTGGCTGTACTTGACTGGAAGCTCCTTGGACCGTGGGGCCCACACTCCAGGCTGCTGCCCCGGAGACCTGCGGGTCCAAGGAGTCGTGCACCTGCTGGACCTAAGTTCTATGAGGGGTGGGGGAGGAGGGCCGATCACCCAGGCCATCCTCAACAGTAAGTGCTCACGGAGCACCTCCTGTGCGCCAGGCCCTGCTCTAGGTGATGGGGACACTCACATCGTGGGTGGGGGGTGTGGTGGGGAGAGATGGATAAGAACTAGGGGAAATACTGAAGGTCCCGGGAGGCAGCAGGGAGATGCGCTTTGCAGAAAGAGAGCAGGGAGGAGGGGGATCGGGAGGGCGGGGTAGGGGGTGTTAAGTAGGGAGGTGGGGAAGGTGTCCACTGAGCAGAGACCTGAGGGAGGTCGGGGAGCCCTGTGGATGTGGATGTCTGGGAGGAAGGGCATTTTGAGCAGAGGCACCGGCCAAGGCAGGAGCTGGGAGAGGGAGTGCAGGGCTGATGAGGGCAGAGAGGGACCAGGCAGGAGGGCCCTGATGGACTTAGGTGATCCCCGGCTCCCTCCGACTGCAGATGGGGGCAGGGACGGGAACAGGGAGACCAGGGAGGAGGCTGCTGGGATGGCCCAGGGGAAAAGCAGTGGCCTGGGCCACTGGCTATTTAATTATTTTATTCATTTATTTTATTCCACACGTTTATTTTACAAGTGTTACATTGTAAGTGTTGCCTACCCTGCATCCTGTCCCACACTGTGCTGGGGACAGAGCAGTGACCCACAGACCCATGAGGGACTTGGACCTGTCGTCGGAGAGTGACGGCCCAGAGTAGTCTGGGATGGGAGCTGCCCAGGGGACTGTGGGGTCACGAATGAGCCAAAGTCCTGAAGGCAAATAAGGATTTGCTAGACAAAGAAAAACTATGGTCTGGACAGACAGAATGGCATATATTAAGGCTTGGAGTTAAGAGAGACAACTTTGAGTTGCCCCAGGTGGTGGAGGGAATCCCACCTGCACCCCAGAATACATCGAGGCCCCCAAATGGGAATCCTGCCTTGAAATAAACCAAGCCTGTGGCCAGGTGCAGTGGCTCACACCTGTAATCTCCTAGCTCTTTGGGAGACTGAGGCAGGTGGACTGCGTGAGCTCAGGAGTTCGAGACCAGCCTGGGCAACGTGGTGGAACCCTGTCTCTACTAAAATACAAAAAATTAGCCAGGCGTGGTGGTGGGTGCCTATAATCCCAGCTACTCGGGAGGCTGAGGCAGCAGAACTTGAACCTGGGAGGTGCAGGTTGCAGTGAGCTGAGATAGTGCCACTGCACTCCAGCCTGGGTGACTCTTTGTCTCCAAAAAAGAAAGAAAGAAAAATAAGCCAGGCCTGTATCCTACGGCAAGTGGTTTGCCGCTTGGAGCTAGTTTCCTCCTCTGTAACGCAGGCATGGTTAATAGTATCAAAGGCACCGGCTTGAGAAATAATACAGTTAATCATACGGAGAGCTTGACATAGTTCCTGATAAGGAGTCAACAAAGAATGTCCTTTTAAGGTTCCCGACGCCATCCCCACAGTCCTTATTACAGTTCGTGTTTGCACAGTCAAGTTGGGAGTGTCCTGTTTGTTCAGTGTCTGCCTCCCCACCAGAAGGCTCATTCCCCAAGGGCAGGGGCTGTGTCCCGCGGGCTCTGCTGATGCCAGCTCCAGCCAGCGTGCAGATTACTCATTTAGCCTCCGGTGTTTATTGAGCATTTGCTTTGTGCCTAGAGTTTTGGGCTGTAGGGACCCGGTGGTAACCAAGACCTCCTGAAGGTCACAGTCTGGGTAGACAGTAAACAAACAATAAATAAGCAGGACACTCCAGATAACCTGAGGTGTGGCAACGGAGGTGACTGCCTTAGGCTGGATAATGGGGAAGGAGAGCATTTGAGCTGAAGAGGACAGAGCCAGTGATGCCAGGCCATGGAAGGACATTCAGGTGGAGGGACTACTAGTGTGGAGGCCTTGGCATGGGAATGAGGTTGGAGAGCTTAGGGACAAAAGCAGGCTGGGATGGCCAGGGTGGAGGGAGGACAGGGAGAGGGAGGACATGAGGTCAGCGAGGTTCCAGGGCCAAATCACCACACCAGGGTGAGGTCTCTGCTTTTACCTGGAGTGAGATGCAACCAGGGCAGGGCTCAGACCTGACTGAGACAGTTACAGGCCCCCTCTGGTTGTCGGACACCAGGGAAGAGGCTGCTGGGATGTCCAGGCTGGAGGTGATGGAGGCTGGAGCAGGGAGAAATGGGTATAATAAAAATAATGGATGCCAGGCACGGTGGCTCACACCTGTAATCCCAAAATTTTGGGAGGCTGAGGCGGGCGGATAACCTGAGGTCAGGAGTTCAAGACCAGCCTGGCCAACATGGTGCAACCCCATCTCTACAAAAATTAGCCAGGCATGATGGTGGGTGCCTGTAATCTCAGCTACTTAGGGAGGCTGGGGCAGAAGAATCGCTTGAACCTGGGAGGCAGAGGTTGCAGTGAGCTGAGATTGTGCCATTGCACTCCAGCCTGGGCGACAGAGCGAGACTCCATCTCAAACTAAAAATAATACGGGCGGATCACGAGGTCAGGAGATCGAGACCATCCTGGCTAACACGGTGAAACCCCGTCTCTACTTAAAAAATACAAAAAACTAGCCGGGCGAGGTGGCGGGCGCCTGTAGTCCCAGCTACTCGGGAGGCTGAGGCAGGAGAATGGTGCGAACCCGGGAGGCGGAGCTTGCAGTGAGCTGAGATCCGGCCACTGCACTCCAGCCTGGGTGGCAGAGCGAGACTCTGTCTCAAAAAAAAAAAAAAAAAAAAAAAAAAAGGAAATAGGGCTGGGTGCAGTGGCTCACACCTGTAATACCAGCACCTATGGTAGTGTCCAAAGTGGGAGGATCACTTGAGGCCAGGAGTTTGAGAACAGCCTGGGCAACATAACTAGACCCTATCTGTACAAAAATGTTTTAAAAATAAAAAAGCTGATGCGGGGGGGTGCACCCGTAGTCCCAGCTACCCGGGAGGCTGAGGCGGGAGGATCTCTAGAGCCCAGGAGCTCGAGGCTGCAGTGAGCCATGATTGTGCCACTACACTCCATCCTGGGTGACAGAGCGAGACCCTATCTCTAAAAATAAAAATAAGAATAAATAATGGAAATAGATTTTGAAGTGAGAGGTGAGGAAAATAAATTAAGAAAGATGATTAGGGTTTAGCTCCAACAACTGAGTGGAAAGTTGCTGTTCAATACATATTTGTTGTATGAATTAGGAAGTTAACATATTTGTTGTATGAATTAGGAAGTTAATAGCAGGTATAGGCCAGGCATGGTGGCTCACGCCTGTAATCCCAGCATTTTGGTAGGCTGAGGTGGGCAGATCACTTGAGGTCAGGAGTTTGAGACCAGCCTGGCTGACATGGTGAACCTGTGTCTCTACTAAAAATACAAAAATTAGCTAGGCATGGTAGTGTGATCCTGTAATCCCAGCTACTCGGGAAGTTGAGGCAGGAGAATCACTTGAACCCAGGAGGAGAAGGTTCCAGTGATCTGAGATCACACCACTGCACTCCAGCCTGGGCGAAAGAGCGAAAAACTCCATCTCAAAATAAAACAAACCATAGCAGGTGTCGTCGTCGAGAGCTCTCTATGTGCCACAGTCGGATAGAATTACTTTATGTGGGCTGGGCATGGTGGCTCATGCTTGTAATTCCAGCACTTTGGGAGGCTGAGGCCAGAGGATTGTTTGAGGCCAGGATTTTGAGACCAGCTTGGGCAACTTAGGAAGACCCCATCTCAAAAAAAATTAAAGTGGGCTGGGCATGGTGGCTCGCACCTGTAATCCCAGCACTTGGGAGGCCAAGGTGGGCGGATCGTTCGAGACCAGCCTGGCCAACATGGTGAAACCCCATCTACTAAAAATACAAAAGTTAGCCATGTGTAGTGGCAGGAACCTGTAGTCCCAGCTACTTGGGAGGCTGAGGCAGGAGAATCAGTTGAACCCAGGAGGTGGAGGTTGCAGTGAGCCGAGATCATGCCACTGATGCCAGCCTGGGCGACAGAGCAAGACTCTGTCACAAAAAATAAATAAAGTAAAATAAAGGAAGTGCTTTACATGTCCTGATGTGTTTAAGCCCCAAAACAACCAGATGAGGACATGTATTTATTATCCCTGGATTACTGATGAAGTAACCGTAGCACAGGGACGTTAAGGAGCATGTTCTGAGTCTCACTGCTGGGAAGAGGAACGGGATGGCTGGGTGGATGGGTGTGTATTCGGGTGGGCCTCTGAAAATAGGCCTGTCCCCGAACCCCAGCCTGTTTCTTCCAGTTAACACTTCTCTTCCTCTTCCTGCCCCCAGCACCACACCCCACTCCGGCCGGAGCACGCCAAGCAGCTCCCCATCGCTCCGGAAGCGGCTGCAGCTCCTGCCCCCAAGCCGGCCCCCACCTGAGCCAGAACCAGGCACCATGGTGGAGAAGGGGTCGGATAGCTCCTCAGAGAAGGGTGGGGTGCCTGGTACCCCCAGCACCCAGAGCCTAGGCAGCCGGAACTTCATCCGAAACAGCAAGGTTGGTGCAAACCCAGGTCGGGTGGGGAGAGGGCTGGGGGGGAGCTGGCCGGTGATCTAGGGGCTCATCCTGACTCCTCTCCTTTCCTTTGCAGAAGATGCAGAGCTGGTACAGTGTAAGTGTCTGGGCAAGGGGCTTGCTGGAGGGTTGGGAGGACAGGGTGCTGGGCCAGGAGCCCCAGGCTGCAGCAGTCAAGGAGTGCGTGCTGAGATGGAGTGGGTGCAGACCTAGGGTCACATTCTGTGCTGTTATTTATTTGCTGTGTGACCTTGGGTGAGTTACTTAACCTCTCTGGGCCTCTCTCTGTCCTTGAGAAACAGCTCCACCTTACAAGGCTGGAGGGAACATTGAATGAGTCAGTGATGCTGGTGGGTGCTTGGTGCAGGGCCTGGCTTACGTAAGAAATCTGTAAATGGCAGCTGTCACTGCGGTTACTGGTGTGTTGTGTGCATTGGAATCTGTCAGGGACTTAAGAGGCTGAGGGGGTTCCAGGAGCTTTGTGGGGCAGAATTGGGAGTGTGAACCCCCATCCAGATTCTCACCTCCCAAACTTCCTCAGATGCTGAGCCCCACTTACAAGCAGCGTAATGAGGACTTCCGGAAACTGTTTAGCAAACTGCCCGAAGCAGAACGCCTCATTGTGGGTGAGTCCCGGACCCCCAGTCCCAGCTCCTAGCCTGGCCCTGTGACTCCCTGCCAGCCCGCGGGCGCCAGCACAGCCTCGTGACTCGGGTGTCCTCCTGTCTGTCTCCGACCACTCTCAGATTACTCCTGCGCCCTGCAGCGCGAGATCCTGCTCCAGGGCCGCCTCTACCTCTCCGAGAACTGGATCTGCTTCTACAGCAACATCTTCCGCTGGGAGACCACCGTGAGCCCACGGCGGGGCGGGGTGCAGGGGCAGGGGCCCTCACGTCCAGGCCCCACCCCGCTCCTATTGATCATTCTGCTGTCCTCAGATCTCCATCCAGCTGAAGGAAGTGACATGCCTGAAGAAGGAAAAGACGGCCAAGCTGATCCCCAATGCCATCCAGATCTGTACAGAGAGCGAGAAGGTGACGGAGGACCCGGTGACGGGACCACGCGGTCCCCCCTCTCAGCAGGCCGCCTCCCCCAATCATGCAGAGCCCCGTTTGTGCTGCATCCTGAGTTCTCTCCGTGCTGTCCCCTTCTCTCTGTTCTCCCGGCCCAGGCGCCCATCACCCCTGACCTGATCCCTGCACCAGCCTCTCCTCTCTTTCCCTGCAACCTGTCACCTCACACAGCTGCTCAGGAACAGCAGAAATAGTAAAACTCTTCCATGCATGTGGCACCTCAGCCGCCCCTCCCTTCGTAAGTCTCCCCTGATGCTGTGTCCTGTCCCTGTCATTGTGGCCTCATGTCCGTTGGTTGCAAGATGGCTTTCTCACCAGCGGTCCAATAAGAAGGGGGACAGGTGTAGGGGACACTTCCCAGCAGACTTCCCTTTGTGTTTTGTTGGTTAAAAGTGGATCTGGGCCAGGCGCGGTGGCTCAAGCCTGTAATCCCAGCACTTTGGGAGGCCGAGACGGGCAGATCACGAGGTCAGGAGATCGAGACCATCCTGGCTAACACGGTGAAACCCCGTCTCTACTAAAAAATACAAAAAACTAGCCGGGCGAGGTGGCGGGCGCCTGTAGTCCCAGCTACTTGGGAGGCTGAGGCAGGAGAATGGCGTAAACCCGGGAGGCGGAGCTTGCAGTGAGCTGAAATCCGGCCACTGCACTCCAGCCTGGGCGACAGAGCGAGACTCCGTCTCAAAAAAAAAAAAAAGTGGATCTGGCCAGGTGCAGTGGCTCATGCCTGTAATCCCAGCATTTTGGGGAGGCTGAGGTGGGAAGATTGCTTGGGCCTAGGAGATCGAGGCTAGCCAGGGCAACATAGTGAGACCCTGTCTCTTAAAAAACCCCCAAAAATTAACCGGGTGTGGTAGCACACACCTGTAGTCCCAGCTACTCACTCAGGAGGCTAAGACGGGAGGATGGCTTGAGCCCAGGAGGTTGAGGCTATAGTGAGCCGGGATCACACCACTGCACTCCAGCCTAGGTGACAAAGCCAGACCCTGTCTCAAAAAAAAAAAAAAAAGATCAACTGACCATTCTTAGTGGCAAAGGAGGCTGGGAAAGTTCCTTGGGCTTCCTCCATCATATCCCAGCCTCTCTGGGCTGACCCTGTCTAGAGATGCATCTGTCCCCTCCCTGGACTGGGAACTCCAAGGACAGGGCCAGCGGCCGTCTCCCCATCCCAGTGATTCCGGCATTGTCCAGCGCAGGGCTGGGCGCAGGACAGACGTTCTGTGGAACTAATGCAGAGGTGAATTAGTGGATTCACGGGGACAAAGATGTGGCATCAGCGCAGATGAGGGTGCCGCTTCTCCTCTGTCCTGGTCTCTCCCCAGCCTGCTCACACCTCTGTCTCTCTCCCTGACAGCATTTCTTCACTTCCTTCGGGGCCCGTGACCGCTGCTTCCTCCTCATCTTCCGCCTCTGGCAGAATGCGCTGCTTGAAAAGGTGGGCCTGGGTGAGGCCTGGGTGGGGATGGGGAGTTCCCAGGGGGTTCATGGAGCCAGGGACCCCAGAACTTGCCAAGCTGTGGGCAGCCCAGCTCTTCTCCATGGGCACCAGGCCCGGTGCCCCTGCAGCTCCTCCCTGGGCCCCACCTGACCCTGAAGCTGAGTCTCTGGCAAAGGGACATGAATTGGTGTAAACCGTCATAATTCTTCCCTGGGGCTGGGAATGATTTTCACCCTGAAGGAAGTCCAGGATCCGCTGGCAGTGGGGGAGCGTGGAGCGTGGATAGAGGTTGGGTGGTCATCATAGGATACCGGCTATGGCTGGCCCACAGCACCTCAGAGAGCCCCAGCCCCGTCCTCTGGCTGAGCGGCACTCACGTGCTGCCTTCTCAGAGGCTCCGATCTCCCTGGGGCAGGCAGGCGTGCTGAGGGTCCCATTCAGCATCCTGAGAGGGACAGAGCACAGTCAGACCCTAAGGAGGACAGGGCAGATCCCCGGAGTTCCAGCTCCATCCCCTGGGGCAAGTGATTGAACCCCATCTGTCAAATGGGAGCCATCCCCACTTCACAGCACCCAGAATTGTGCCCAGAATATATACTCAGTCATGTCAGCTCTTAGGAGCAGAGTAGCCCAGAGTAGGGTCACATCTCAGCACTGCCACTTCCTGGCAGGACCTTGGCATGTCACCTTGCACTTCTCAGCACCATTGTCTTAAAAGGATGATGAGGTTAGCACCTAATTTCCAGATGGTTATGAAGACACAGTGAGTTAGCACATCTGTAAAGACCTTAGAAGAATGCGCCTAGTTGACAAGGCAGCAAATGTCTGCTGCTATGATCACTTACTGTTATCTGTCATCACTGTCATTCAGCCACTCTGACCGTGGGTGGGTGAAAGCCCAAGGCTCCTGAGGACACTTGGGAAGAGATTCGGGGAGCCGGGATGGCATAGGGGTGGGAGCCTCAGCCCTGGAGTCTGGCAGGGCTTGACCAAGTCACTTGGTGACCTTGAGCGCATGACTTTCCCTACATGACTTCCCCTTCCTGGGCCTCCATATTCTCTGTAAAAATGGGAACATTCATGGCTGGGCGCGGTGGCTCATGCCTGTAATCCCAGCACTTTGGGAGGCTGAGATGGGCAGATCATGGTGCCCACGAGGTCAGGAGTTCGAGTCCAGCCTGGCCAATGTGATGAAACCCCATCTCTACTAAAAATGCAAAAATTAGCTGGGTGTGGTGGCGGGCACCTGTAATCCCAGCTCCTTGGGAAGCTGAGATAGGAAAATCACTTAAACCCAGGAGGCAGAGATTGCAGTGAGCTGAGATCATACCACTGCACTCCAGCCTGAGCGACAGAGCCAGACTCCATCTCAAAAAAATAAAATAAAAAAAAGTTATTAAAAAAATGGGAACATTTTCTGGCCAGAGTATTGTGGGGACTTGGGAGGTGGGAGGTTTGAGTTCTGGGCGCAGGGCCTGGAGGGGCTGTAGCAGGGGTTTCCTGCTTGCTGGGGCCAGGTCTGGTGCGGGAGATCGTGGCTGCCTCCTTGTGGAAGCCAGGGGAACTGCAGAGGCCGATGGCTGGTGGGGAATCTGGTGGGCCGGGCTCTGGCTGGGGTGAGATGGAAGCCAACACCAGATCCTGCCTCCCCAGACGCTGAGTCCTCGCGAGCTCTGGCACCTGGTACATCAGTGCTATGGCTCAGAGCTGGGCCTCACCAGTGAGGATGAGGACTATGTCTGCCCCTTGCAGCTGAACGGTTTGGGGTGAGTTGGAGGTCAAGGGAGGTTGAAGGGTTCAGGGGAGAACTGGACGGCCAGCGTGCAGAGTTACTGGAGTGCTGGGGGGCCTGAGGTGGTGGTACGAAGTCTGGGGGATTCAGGAGGGTGTGTGGGGTCTCAAGGACACAGCAGTCCTGCTTCCTCCCCTTCCCCACAGGGCCCCCAAGGAAGTGGGAGATGTGATCGCCCTGAGCGACATCACCTCCTCGGGGGCAGCTGACCGAAGCCAGGAGCCAAGTCCAGTGGGTTCGCGCCGTGGCCGCGTCACGCCCAACCTTTCCCGAGCCAGCAGCGACGCAGACCATGGGGTGAGTGGTGGGGTGGAAGCGGGGTGGGATACTGATAGGAAGAGACAGGAGGGCTGGGGGGGGTGCAGTGGGAGAGGGACAGGGGAGGCCTGGATGGAGTGATGGGATGGGGAGGGGAAGACGGGCATGGAACAGATAGGAAAAGAGAGGCAGGGAAGAGAGGGGACAGACAGAAAGGACAGAGGGGTGGGAGATGGGTGGATAGATGAAGCAGCAGACAGACAAACAGGACAGGTAAGAAAGCTTATGGCCCGGGCATCTGAAACAAGCCTGGCAGGGGCTGAGAGGGGCCCTCATCTGGGTGGCCCCAGGCCACTCGCAGCTCAGCCACGAGCCCTCGGTGCACACACCACCCAGGGTCTGCACAGGCTCTGGAATCCTTGTGGCCAGTGTGGACTTGGGAGCCCTGGGGCTGGGATGGAGGTGGCCAAGGCTGCATCAGGCATTTCTCTGCAGGCAGAGGAGGACAAGGAGGAGCAGGTAGACAGCCAGCCAGATGCCTCCTCCAGCCAGACAGTGACCCCGGTGGCTGAACCCCCGAGCACAGAGCCCACCCAGCCTGACGGGCCCACCACCCTGGGCCCCTTGGATCTGCTGCCCAGCGAGGAGCTGTTGACAGACACGAGTAACTCCTCTTCGTCCACTGGGGAGGAAGGTGAGGCAGGCGGGCCCGATTCATTTGCCTCCCGTACTTGCAAGCCTCTCTTAGTCTTAAGCAAGAGGGGATGGATTAGCTGGCGGCACTGAGAATCCAGGGGCAGGCGGATGGCGTTCAGGCACTGTTGCTAGAAATCTCTGTCTTCACCCTGCTTTGAAGGCAGCATGGCAGGGTGAACATGAGCACAGACTGAAGGCAGCTTGCCAGGATTCAGATCCTGGTCACACCACTTCCTGACCATGTCACATGGGCAAATTGTGTAACTTCTCTGAGCTTTGCTTTCCTCCTCTGAAAACGGGGCTAACAATGATAATACTCACTTCATAAGGTTGTTGTTAAGAGACTATAAATGAGGCTGGGTGCGATGGCTCACACCTGTAATCCCAGCACTTTGGGAGGCCAAGGTGGGAAGGTTGCTTGAGGCCAGGAGTTGAAGAACAGCCTGGGCAGCAAAGCAAGACCCCATTCTGTACAAAAAAGAAAAAAAACGAAAAAGCTAGTTGTGGTGGTGCACACCTATAGTCTCAGCTACTTGGCAGACCAAGGCAAGAGGATCCCTTGAGGCCAAGAGTTTGAGACAAGCCTGGGCAACATAGTGAGACCCCTGTCTTTACAAAAAATTAAAAAATTAGCCAGGCATGGTGTCATGCACCCTGTGTAGTCTCAGCTACTGGGGAGGCTGAGGCAGGAGGATCACTGGAGCCCAGGAGTTGGAGGCTGCAGTGAGCTATGATTGCACCACTGTACTCCAGCCTGGGCGATAGAGTGAGACCCTGTCTCTAAAACAAACAAAGGGGGAGAGAATTAAGTGATTTCATACATCTAAAGCACTTGTGTCAGTTAGTAAGTGTTGACTATTAGTATTTCTATTATCATTATTATATTCATTTTCTCTCTCCACTAAGTCTCAGGTAGCCTCTACTCTTGTGTCTTATGGGGCAGAGATGGCCTCAGCCCTGCCCCAGTCCAGCCCAGTGAGAGAGAGCAGCCTATTTCTCCCAGTGTCTACAGCGAACACCCTAGGGTTGGCTCTGATTGGGCCAACTTGAGAGCATGCCTGCCCCTGAACCAATCACTGTGGTTGATCAGCTAGACCTGGGCCACCGACTCACCCCTGAACCAATTGCTGTGCTCCTAGGCTGATGCTCCCAGGAGTGCGTGCTATCCCGTAATGAATCCCTGTGAGTTAAGTCTCAGGGCCTAGGTGTGTTCTCCACCCAGAACCAAGCACAGTGGCTCTGACTGTCTGGACCTGGAGCACATGCCAACCCTCAGCCCATCCCTGAGTCACAGGAGGGCTCTGGGTCAGTGTCCTGCTCTGCTCCAGGAGGTTGGGTCTGCCCATGCGCCCTACAAGGCCTGGGAGTGGGGAGGCGTGGCCCGCGGAGGGAGGGAAGAGTGGAGGCAGTCGTCATCCCCAGCTCTCCTCTGTCTCTAGCGGACCTGGCTGCCCTGCTTCCCGACCTCTCCGGCCGCCTCCTCATCAACTCCGTCTTCCATGTGGGCGCTGAGCGGCTCCAGCAGATGCTCTTCTCGGACTCGCCCTTCCTCCAGGGCTTCCTACAGCAGTGCAAGTTCACAGGTCAGCGGGTGCATGAAGGAGAGGCCGAGGTTACCCAGGTGCAGGGGAGGGGTGAGAAAGGGTAGCCCAGGACGGGGGAAGCCAGTGCGGCTGGGTGGGGTGCTGAAAAGCAACGTTTCTGAGACCAGAAGCAGTTCTGCCTCTTACTAGCTGGGTAGGCTTGGGAGGGGTTCTGAGACTCTGTGCCTCAGTTTCTCCTTCTGAATAATGGGGGTATGATAATAGTACCTGGCTTATTGGTTATCATGAGATCTAAGTGAGTTCATACTAGAAAAGTGCCTGGAGTAATACCATATAGTAAGCGTTTAATAAATACAAGTTAAGAGGCTGAGGCAGGGCTGGGCGCGGTGGCTCACACCTGTAATCCCAGCACTTTGGGAGGCTGAGGCAGGTGGATCACCTGAAGTCAGGAGTTCGAGACCAGTCTGGCCAACATGGCGAAACCCCGTCTCTACTAAAAATACAAAAAAATTAGCTGGGCATAGTGGCGGGCACCTGTAATCCCAGCTACTCAGGAGGCTGAGGCAGGAGAATCGCTTGAACCTGGGAGGCAGAGGTTGCAGTGAGCTGAGATCGTGCTGTTGCACTCCAGCCTGGGGGACAGAGCGAGACTCTGTCTCAAAAAGAAAAAAAAAAGAAAAGCAGGAGTGGGGCCAAGGCGGGAAGGTCATGTCAGCTCAGAAGCTGGAGACCAGCCTGGGTGACATAATGGGACTAAGTCTTTACAAAAATAAAAAAAAAATTAGCTGAGCATGGTGCTGCACACCTGTAATCCCAGCTACTTTGGAGGCTCAGGCAGGACAATTGCTTGAACCCAGGAGGTGGAAGTTGCAGTGAGCTGAGATCATGCCACTGCACTCCAGAGGCCTCCCCGAAGCCAAGCAGATGCCGGCATCACGCTTCCTGTACAGCCTGTGGAACTGTGAACCCATTAACCTCTTTTCTTTTTTTTTTTTTTTTTTTGAGATAGAGTCTCGCTCTGTCGCCCAGGCTGGAGTGCAGTGGCCGGATCTCAGCTCACTGCAAGCTCCGCCTCCCAGGTTCACGCCATTCTCCTGCCTCAGCCTCCCGAGTAGCTGGGACTACAGGCGCCCGCCACCTTGCCTGGCTAGTTTTTTGTATTTTTTAGTAGAGACAGGGTTTCACTGTGTTAGCCAGGATGGTCTCGATCTCCTGACCTCGTGATCCACCCGTCTCGGCCTCCCAAAGTGCTGGGATTGCAGGCTTGAGCCACCGAGCCTCAGGTATATATAGTAATGTAAAAACAGCCTAATACAGAGCTCCTCAGCCTGACATGCCAGCCCCTTTAGGACATAAGCATAGTTTTGGGGGCCTTGTAGCCCCACAACACGTGGCACAGTCGTCCTGACTCGGCAGGAGATACTACATGTCTCATCAATATAGAAAAAGAAACAAAGAGAAACTCCCATCTTACGTGCTCCTCCCCTGCTTGAATCTCTTTGGTAGCCTCCCAGGTTCCTTGACTGGTCCCATGTCAACCCTTCCAGCCTCACCCAGTGCTGTGGCTGCCCCTTTCCATACCTGGCTGCTCCGTCCTAGCCTCAGGGGACTTCTCCCAATGTCGGCCTCCAGCCTCAGGGCCTTTACTGATACCACACCATTCTCCTGGGCTCCTCCGCCCCCACCCCCTTCCTTCCTCAGTTCCTTCTTCAGGCCTTGGTTTTGATTTCACATCCTCCTGGCAGCCTTCCCTGACCTTCCTCAGATCCCACATACCCCCAGATACTCAGCCTCTGCCCTTAACTCACACCACGCCGGTAGTGTATGGTCTTTATTTTTAGATGTTTCCTGTTGTTCTCAAAAGATTCTGGGTGCTAAGGACAGGAGTTCATCTATCCTGGTCTCCCACTGGCCTCCAAGCTCTGCATAGGCCTGACAGAGTGGACATTAAGTGTGTGATCATTAACATGTATTTATGTATTTATTTTTGAGTCGGGGTCTTGCTGTCACCCCAGCTGGAATGCAGTGGCACAATCTTGGGTCACTGTAGCCTCTGCCTCCGGGGTTCAAGTGATTCTCCTGCCTCAGCCTCCTGAGTAGCTGGGATTATAGGCGCCCACCACCACGCCCAGCTAATTTTTGTATTTTTAGTAGAGACGGGGTTTCACCATGTTGGCCAGGCTGGTTTCGAACTCTTGACCTCAAGTGATCCTCCTGCCTCGGCCTCCCAAATTTCCCAAAGTGCTGGGATTACAGGCATGAGCCACCATACCCAGCTGTCTCAGGGAGCTTTTGATCATGGTGGAAGGCAAAGGGGGAGCAAGTGAGAGAGAGTGGAGGGGTGGTGCCACACACTTAAATGACCAGATCTCAGAAGAACTCACTATCATGAAGACAGCAGCAAACCATGAGGGATCCACCCTCATGATCCAAACACCTCTCACCAGGCCCCACCTCCAGCACGGGGGATTACAATTCAGCATGAGATTTGGGTGGCGACAAATAGCCAAACTGTACCAAACTCAGACTCTGTTCTAGGGATACTGGGGAGCCATGGAGTGTTCTAGGCAGAGAAGGGATAGAGTCAGGCTTGGCTTTAACAAGATGCCCCTGGACCAGATGAGGAGACTGAGGCCAGACACTCAAGGGAAGGCTGGGAGGGGCACTGGGCAGGCAAAGATGGGCTGAACCAGGAGTGACGCTTGGGAGGTTTGGTGAACACACAGTGTAGGTAACAAACTAGGGGTCTGACTAGGGGGTGTCCACGGCAAGGCCTGGTGCTCCAGTGGGAGCCTGGAGGACCCTGGACCACCCCTGAGTGGGGGCCTGAGAGATGCAGCAGGTTTGGGGAGGTGCTGAGGCCGTGTGGAGCTCAGTGGGTTCGAGGGGTCCAAGGACCTTCCAGGAGAAGGTGTTCAAAAGATTGCAGGTCCAACGCTCAGGGCAGAAGCCAGGATGGGTGCAGAGGGGGAAACTGAGGCTGCAGCAGTGGATGGGATGGCCCTACCCCAACAGCTAAGGTTTTAGGCTCCTGGAAGGAAGGTGGGGACACAGAGGAGGGGTGTGGATTGGGACAAGTCCTCAGAGAGAGACCTCCCAGAAGGCTGAGTCTCCTGCGGCCTGTGGGCAAAGGACTGGGGTGTGGCCTCCTCATGCTGCTCCTCCCTCCCCTAGACGTGACCCTGAGCCCCTGGAGCGGGGACAGCAAGTGCCACCAGCGCCGGGTGCTGACGTACACCATCCCCATCAGCAACCCACTGGGCCCCAAGAGCGCCTCTGTGGTGGAGACACAGGTGGGCCAGGCGGGGCAGCCGGGCAGGTGGGGCAGCTGGGTGGGTGGGGTGGCCCTGACTGCGCCAGCTCTGTCCCTGCAGACGCTGTTCCGGCGCGGCCCCCAGGCCGGCGGGTGTGTGGTGGACTCCGAGGTGCTGACGCAGGGCATCCCCTACCAGGACTACTTCTACACTGCCCACCGCTATTGCATCCTGGGTGTGGCTCGGAACAAGGCGCGGCTCCGGTGCGTGGTGACTGGGCCCCTCCACCCGATGCCCTGGTGGCCCCAGGGCCTCCTGTCCACTTCTCAAGTCAATAGCAGAGCGTTGGTTCCCACCCTGGTGGAGGAACAGAAGCGTGGGGTTCCTGAGGACCCTGCGCTCCGAATAGTGGAGGGTAGAGAGAGAGTGGCCCAGGGATGGCTCCTCCCATCTGCAGAGGGTGTTTGAGCCTCAAGACTCTGAGGATACAGCAAAGCCAGGCAGTATCACTTCTCTCAGGGAGCTCATAATCTAGTAGGGAATTGGACAATAGAGAAATAATTAGGAAAATCTGCAGAGCATTCACTGGCAGTTAGGCCTATGGAGAAAAACAAGGAAAACACAGCAGGCTGAAGAAGCAGGGCATGGAGGCTTTTACACCCGATACGCTGGTCAGGGAAGGGCCCGCTGGGAAAGAAATTTTTCACCAAGAACTTGAAGGAGCTGAGAGCAACTCATTTGGGACAGCAGGTGCAAAAGCCCTGAGGCAGGGGTGGGGGCAGTGACTGGAGTGGAGTAAGATTGGGTGAGAAGGAGCTGAGATTAAAGCGGTGAACCAGGGCCCAGCGCAGTGGCTCACACCTGTAATCCCAGGACTTCGGGAGGCCGAGGCAGGTGGATCACTTGAGGTCAGGAGTTTTAGACCAGCCTGGCCAACATGGTGAAACCCCATCTCTACTAAAAATACAAAATTAGTCCGGGGTGGTGGCGCATGTCTGTAATCTCTACTATTTGGGAGGCTGAGGCACAAGAATCATTTGAACCTAGGAGGCGGAGGTTGCAGTGAGCTGAGATCGGGCCACTGCACTTCAGCCTGGGTGACAGAGTGAAACTCTGTCTCAAACAAACAAACAAAAAAACAAATAAAAAGATTGGCCAGACATGGTGGAGATTTCAGTGAGCCGTGATCATGCCGTTGCACTTCAGCCTGGGCGACAGAGCAAGACCCTGTCTCAAAAAAAAAAAAAAAAAAGGTGAACCAGATGTGGCTCGTGGTGAATACTTTACTTTTACCTGGAGGGAAGGGCAACCAGGCCAGGGCTCTGAGCCAGGAGGGGCTGACCTGACTCAGGTGGTCCCAGGCTCCTTCTGGCTGCCTCTGTTCTGCTGGGAATAGACTGCAAGGACAGGGACAGGAGCAGGGAGGAGGAGGCTGCTGGCGTCACCCAGGCTGGAGGGGACGGAGGCTGAATCAGGGTGGGGAAATGGAGGGGGAAGAGTTAGATTCCGGAGAGATTTTGTAGGTTTAGCTGACAGGATTTGCAGAGAGATTGGATGTGGGAGTGAGGGAAAGAGAGCTCAAGGAATACCCCGAGGCGTTTGGCCCGAGCCACTACAACCACAGAGCTGCCGTTGACCCAGATGGGGATGGCAGGGAGGAATGGGTTTGGGGAACGACCAGGAGGTCAATGTGGGACTGAGCTGTCTGTGTGGAGCTGAGCCCGTGTGGAGTTGGGGTGCAGCAGCTGGATGGAAGAGGTTCAGGGGCAAGGTCTGGCTAAGACGTCGGTCAGTGGGTGGACAGGGCTCAGGCCACCAGGAGCCTTGCCCATGTACTGGGCATGGGTGGAGAAGGACCGAAGGCTGAGTTGGCTGGCATTCGGGCTGAGCGGGGTGGTGTATGGGGTATCCAGGGAAGCCACGGAGGGTAGGGAACCCATCTGTTTTGTCTGTGAGTGACAAGGGGCCCTCTCTGAATTAGGGGAAGGAAAGAACTCAACTTGGGGGATGGAACAGCCAGGGCTGGAGTCAGACCCTGACCTCCTTCCCCTGATCTCCCAACCCCAGAGTGTCCTCTGAGATCCGCTACCGAAAGCAGCCATGGAGCCTGGTGAAGTCGCTCATTGAGAAGAACTCGTGGAGCGGCATTGAAGACTATTTCCACCATCTGGGTAGGGACAGAAGGCTGGCCGGGGCACGGGTTGGGGGGTGGCCTGGCCAGGGATGGGCATCCAGAGCCCCCTCTCTTCTACGCAGAGCGAGAGCTCACCAAGGCCGAGAAGCTGTCTCTGGAGGAAGGCGGGAAGGATGCCCGGAGCTTGCTATCCGGCCTGCGGCGGCGGAAGCGGCCCCTGAGCTGGCGGGCTCACGGGGACGGGCCCCAGCACCCAGATCCTGACCCCTGTGCCCGGGCTGGCATGCACACCTCGGGTGCGTTCCGTTGGGGCCGGGTCGGGGTGGGTGGAGGACTGGGGGCCTGGACCAGGCTCTCTGACTCCAAGCTGCTCTCCTGCAGGCTCCCTCAGCTCCCGCTTCTCCGAACCGTCTGTGGACCAGGGCCCCGGGGCAGGCATCCCCAATGCCCTGGTTCTCATCAGCATCGTGTGAGTAAGAGACAGGAGCAGTGGCCACACAGGCCTGAACCTGCCTCCTGGCTGTGTGACCTTGGGCAAGTGCATGGCCTCTCTGGGCTCTCTGCTTAAGTGGGAGCGTGGATTTGCTCACAGCAAGGATTAGATGAGGCAATGTTTGGGATGTGTCGGTTTGTCATGGAGAAGCCTTCCCTGCTAGAAGAGCAGAGCCCGGGGGAGCTATGGGAGATCAGAGGGGCCTGACCTCACCCAAGGATCAAGGGGGGCTCTCTGGAGGAACAGGCACACAAAGATTCTGGAATTAGGTGCACAGGGAGAGGTGTGCCTAACCAGTGAGGTCATTTATGCACGTTGCATTCTCTGTGCCCACCCCTAAGCTGGGCGATGCTGAGGACACAGCAGTGACCTTGAGGAAAAGATAGACCTGACACCAGACCAGAGTGGTCTGGGCCGGGATGGAGGATGCATGGGCAGAGGGATCAGGGCCAGGAGTGGGAAAGCCCTGGGAGGCCAGCAGCAGCTTCCTCCCAGGCCACAGCGGGCAGTCAGGATGGGCGTCCTGAGAGAGTGGAGACCGTCTAGGCTGAGAAGGGCTTGGGCAGGGAGAATCCACACGCCTGCCCAGAAGCCTGCAGGAGTTGGCAGGCAGGATGCTGGGAGGAAACAGAAGCTGGATCCTGGGGTTGAGCAGACCCTGGGAGGTGAGGGTCAGCCCGGCTACGTGCTCAGCCTCTGAACCTCAGCTCTCAGCTCTCATCCAGTGAGGGGGTATGGTGCACTCGGCCCAGAGCTGCCCAGGGCGAGGAGGGCTGGGGGTATCGGGGGCAGGCCGGGCGGTGCTCATCTCTCTGTCTCCCCTCACTGCTGCTGCTGCAGGATCTGTGTGAGGTAGGGTCCTGAGTCCTCCCCCTGCCCTCCCCTCCCTGCACCTCCCCTCCCTGCAACCCCTGTTGCAGCCTCTTCTCCCCACCCCACGCCCCCCGGCTCCCCCAGGGAGGCGACCTGGCATGGCAATCAAGGGTATGGGCATCAGACAGGCCTGGATTTGAACCCTGACCTTCCTGCTATGGACTGTGCAACCCTGGCATGTCTCACCCTCTCTGAGCCTCATTCTCCTCCTCTGCAATGGGGAATAGAGGTGTCCCTACAAGGTGTAGCTATATGGGGAGGTTCAGAGCATCAGACCCCAGGAATCCTGACCTCTGACCCCTGTCCCCAGCCTTATCATCCTCATCGCCCTCAACGTCCTGCTTTTCTACCGCCTCTGGTCCCTGGAAAGGACAGCCCACACCTTTGAGTCCTGGCACAGCCTGGCCCTGGCCAAGGGGTGAGTGGGTAGCCTGGGGAAATGGGGGGGCTTGGGCACACTGCGGGAGGCCAAGGCCCTGCTCAGGCCCGGCATCCCCACAGCAAGTTCCCCCAGACGGCCACAGAGTGGGCCGAGATCCTGGCGCTACAGAAGCAATTCCACAGCGTGGAGGTGCACAAGTGGAGGCAGATCCTGCGGGCCTCCGTGGAGCTCCTGGATGAGGTAGGAGGCGCCACTCGGGCAGGGCCCGGGGCTACAGAGCTGTAGGGTCCTGTGTTGAAACCCCACCATGCGGCAGGCACCTCCCTTCTCCGGGTCTCAGTGTCCTCCTCTGTAAAATAAGGAAGCCACTCAGAGTCCCCACCCCACAGCATTGCAGGGGAAAGCACGGAAGTGTGAATGGAAGAAAGAATTGATTGGCTCACATCCTGGAGAAAAGTCCAGAGGCATCTCACGTTAGGCACGGCTGGGTTTGGTCACTCAATGGCAGTAAGAGTCAGTCTCGTGCTCATTCTGCCCTGTGCCCATCTCCAGGGTTGGCTTCATTGGAGGCCACACTTTTCCCCCCACTGGGGACCCCGGCGCTTACTCTCATTGCCTGCTGGGGTCTCAGGCCCACCCCTGACCCATCACAGCAGCCAGGGCAGGCCAGGTGTGGTCCCTCTACCCCCTACCCCCCTCTGGGGTAGCTAAGGGGTCACATGGTCTGAAGGGGAGAGACTCTTCAAAGGACCTGAGGTCTCATCTCCAAAACGGAGTGGATCCAGACACCCAGACACCCAGTGTAGTTCAGGGACAATGTCCACTCAGACAACCAGGTTCCAATTCCGGTGTGTGACCTCTTGCAAGCGATTTTGCCATGGTGGCCGTGGCCACCTCTGTGCACAGGATAATGGCTGATGCTACTTCAAAGACTGTTGTGAGGATGAGACAAGTTGACATTGGGAGTGGTGCCAGGCCCACAGGAAACACTGGATGTGGGCTGGGTGTCCTGAGTGTGAGCCTAGTGCCAGGGACAAAGCAGATGCCCAATAAATGTGATGTCATCACACAGCAATGCCCTCAGGCCCCAGTAGACTCAGGCCAGCAGTTGCGGTGGGTCAGAGCAAGTGTTGGGCACTGGGGAAGGTGTCGAAGTGGGAAGGCGGTTGGGAAACAGAGAGTCTGGCATTGCCTGCATTTCCAAGGCCATCAGAGCTGAAGCTGTGGGTGACGGTGAGAACCTTGTTTCATCAGACCCTTCTATATCAGAAGGCTCATCTTTAGGGGTCTCATTCCCCCGCTGAAATCAAGCTTGGGAGAGGCTCACACTGGGAAGGGTGGGGCAGGACGGGGTTGGGAAAGGATGAAGGCTGAGGCCCCATCACTCAGAGAGGGTGGGCAGGGCCCCCCATCCTGCGTTATTTTATTCTTTTGAGACAGGGTCTCATTCTGTTGCCCAGGCTGGAGTGCAGTGGCACGATCATGGCTTATTGCTGCCTCGAACTCCTGGCTCAAGTGATCCTCCTGCCTCAGTCTCCTGAGTAGCTAGGACTATAGGCACGCACCACCATGCCTGGCCAATTTAAAAATTTTTTGTAGAGACCAGAGTCTCACCATGTTGCCCAGGCTGGTCTCAAACTCCTGGCCTCAGGCAATCCTCCCGCCTCGGCCTCCCAAAGTCCTGGGATTGCAGGTGTGATCCACCACACCTGGCCCTGAGTTAAATTTTTATCATTTTCCTCCCTCTCAAACTGCCAAGGGTGCAGAGTTGATGTCACAGATTGGTACTCACAGTAGATGCAGACTGAGCACTTACCTGTGGCTGGGCTATTCCAATTTTTTTTTTTTTTTTTTTTTTAGACTGGGTCTCTCTCTCTGTTGCCCAGGCTGGAGTGCAGTGGCATGATCTCAGCTCACTGCAAGCTCCGCCTCCCAGGTTCATGCCATTCTCCTGCCTCAGCCTCCCAAGTAGTTGGGACTACAGGCGCCCGCCACCACACCCAGCTAATTTTTTGTATTTTTTAGTAGAGACGGGGTTTCACCGTGTTAGCCAGGATGGTCTCGATCTCCTGACCTCATGATCTGCTTGCCTCGGCCTCCCAAAGTGCTGGGATTACAGATGTGAGCCACCATGCCCAGCCTGTTCTAAGTTTTAAGCATGACTGCCTTATCCCCACAGCCAGCCTTTGAGGAAGATGCTGTTGTTATCCCAGTTTTTTTGAGACAGAGTCTCAATCTGTCACCCAGGCTGGCGTGCAGTGGCGTGATCTTGCCTCACTGTAACCTCTGCCTCCCAGGTTAAAGCGATTCTCGTGCCTCAGCCTCCCAAGTAGCTGGGATTACAGGTACCCGCCACCATGCCTGGCTAATTTTTGTATTTTTAGTAGAGATAGGGTTTCACCATGTTGGCCAGGCTGGTCTTGAACTCCTGACCTTAAGTGATCCACTGGTCTCGGCCTCCCAAAGTGCTGGGATTATAGGCATGAGCCACTGCACCTGGCCGTTATCCCGGTTTTATACATAGGTAGGCGATGTGAGGCATCCAGAGGTTTGAGGAGCTCAGGAGCTTGCCCGAGGTCACAGAGGGGGTAATGGTGACAGCTAACATGTGCTCAGCACTTAGTGTACACCGGGTTCTCAGTGCTCTTCAGAACCCTGAAATAATCCTATGGAGCAGATGTGTTACAGACCCATATTTCAAATGAGGGGATTTTGACTCAAGGTGGTTACAGGACGTGCCTGAGGTTAACTGAGGTAACGAGATCAGAGCCAGGATTTGAACCCAGGCCATCGGGGTGCCAGGTACACACTAAGCCCCTTCCTCTGCTGCCTCTGAGAATTTAAACTGGGTGCAGCGTGGCTGTGCTCTTTTCACTGAGGGACCCTGGGGTGGGGCAGTATGGCCTCTAGACCATCCTCAGTTTCTCAGTGGCAGGATGGGGGTGGGCGACATCACCCCCCAACCTCCAGCGTTCACCCCCAACCCTGCTCACCTCCTCCCTGCAGATGAAGTTCTCGCTGGAGAAGCTGCACCAAGGCATCACAGTCTCAGATCCTCCCTTCGACACCCAGCCCCGGCCCGAAGACAGCTTTTCCTGAGGTCCCCAGCCACGCAGCTGTTCCCCCACATGGACAGATGGACACACAGAGCCTCGGCGGCCACTGCTGGCACGGTGTGAGCGCCAGGCATCTCCCACCCGCCCCTCCAGACGGCCCGACCTGGGGCTGTGCAGACGTGGGGGCCACGGAACCGAGATGCACTTTAGACCAGGGAGCTGGCCCGGCCTCTGGCAGGCCCCCCACTAACTTATTTTGCCCGGCTGAGGTTGTGGGGGGCGCCTCCTGGGGTGCACGGTTCCCTCAGCTCTGGGTTTAATGTATTATATTTATTTGGGGCTGATGGTGCCCCAATAAAGGGTCAGAAGTGGCTGTGGCTGTGCCTGTGGGGCCCTGGGAGTGGGTGGGAGCCTCCTGTTACACTCAGATCCTGCCGTGGTGGGGAGGGGACCTCTGTCTGTGTTCTGGGGCCATAGTCACTGAAACGATCTGGAATTCCCCCAGCATCTTACACAAGCTTTACATCATCTGAGGTCAACGCAGGAAGTCCGGGGACAGACTCTGGGAGCCAGAGTTCAAATCCTGCTTCCTAGCAGTGGTGTAACTGCAGCAGGTCAACCCCTGGAGCTCCAGTGCCCTTTCCTGTGCAGTGGGCAGAATGACAGTACCTGTCTCTCAGGGCTGTTAGAAGGGAGTGGTTCTCAAACTTGAAGGGAGTGGTTCTCAAACTTGAATCTCCTGGAGGGCTTGATGAAAAACAGACTGTGGGGCCCCTCCCTCCAAATTTCTGGTTCAGTAGGTCTGGGGCAGGGCTGGGATTCTGCCTTTATAATGAGTTCCCAGGGGATGCTCATGGTGCCATCCCAGACCACACTTTGTTTTTTTGTTTGTTTAAGTTAGGGTTTCTCTGTCGCCCAGGCTGGAGTGCAGTGGCATAAACATGGCTCACAGCAACCTCGACTTCCTGTGCTCAAGCCATCCTCTCACCTCAGCCTTCTGAGTAGCTGGAACTACAGGTGTAAGCCACCATGGCCGGCTAATTTTTTATTTCTTTTTGGAGATGGGATCTGACTATGTTGCTCAGGCTAGTCTCGAACTCCTGGCCTCAAGTGATCCCTCCTGCCTCAGCTTCCCAAAGTGTTGGGATTACAGGCGTGAGCCGTCATGCCCGGCCCCAGACCACACTTTGAGAACCGCTGTTACAGGTTCAAGGAGTTCATAAATGTGGCTACTTATAACAGGGCCTGGCACAGATGGAATGGAGTAAGTATTCAATAAATGTTACACTTATTGCATAAAAATAGAGGGAAAAAAGTAACTCGTGTAGTGAGTACCAAGTACGTACGTACTGAGCTCTGTGCCAAGATCTGATGTTCATTTTATTCTCACAGTGACTCCATGAGGTGGAGACAAAGATGTACACGCCTGAGGCTACCCAGCAGGGAGGCAGACGCCAGGCCTGACCCCTGGGGTCTCCACATTTAGATGCAAAGTCCTAACCCCCTCAGGACCCCACCACAGCCCATTCAGGCTGATGGTTTGTTGGATCCCTGTTTTACAGATGAGGAAATGAGCTTGGAGGCAAAGTCCCTGGTCCAGATAGAACGCAGGTCCACCTCACTGAAACCTTGTCCTGGTTCCAGAGTGAGTGTATGGGGTAAAAAGACACCTTTGGCGTGTCACACCTCTGGCTATAAGAATCATCCTAACTGATGGCTTGGGGCAGGGGACTGGAGGAGGGATTGGAGAGTGGATCAGGAGTGTCATAGGAGGCAGAGCCAGCCCCTCTTACCCTCTAGCTGTGTGATCATGGCAAGGTACCCATGCTGAGCCTCAGTCTTCTGTATCTGTAACATGGGTATAATAATACCACCTATAGGAAGAATTAAATGAGCTAATGTTAGTAAAGTGCTTAGAATGCTTAGAACAGCACCAAGCCCATACATAGTAGGTGCTCACTGAACATAGCTTATAGGGCTGTGAGGTGCCTCCTGTCCAGTGCTGAGGCCTGTCCTCACTGTGCCTTCACCTACCATCCCCCACCAGTGGAAGGGCCCGGAACAGCAAGACGGTTATTCTCTGCAGGGGAATTTCACAGCTCAGGAGGCGCTGGCATAAAAGTCTAGACCACAGAGGTGTCGGATGTCCCTGGCTCCCTGCCCCTCTGCCATGGTCCTGCCCAACACCCTAGCTCCTCTTGTCTGGCAGGACTGGGCCAGGGGGATTCTGAGACCTTACCCCACCCAGAATTGGAGGCTAGGACCTAGGTAGTGACCCTTCAGCTGAGAGTCTCACTCCCACCCTGGTCCTGACAGACCAGAACTCCCACCTCCATTTTCTCCATTTGGCAGAACCTACTGGTAGGACAGGCCACTTACCACTGCTGGGGCAGGATTCCACATCCATCCTAGGCCAGCTACATGACTGTGGGCAAGGGAGTGGCCCTCCCGTCCTTAGTTTCTTCATCTGTGAAATGGGGATAATAGAACTCACTGAAGATTTGGGGCAGTAGAAGTGGGTTCAGCAAATCCCAAGGGCTTAGTGAACATTGACTTTCATTTATTTGTTTGACAAATATTGATTGAGTACCTGCAATGTGCCAGGAACAGTTCAAGGTGCAAGAGACATGGTGGTACACAAGACAGTGTCCTCACCTGGGGGATTTTTAAAAATTTATTTTTATTTTTTATTTTTTAGACAGTCTCATTCTGTCGCCAGGCTGGAGGGCAGTGGCGTGATCTCGGCTCACTGCAACCTCCACCTCCTGGGTTCAAGCGATTCTCCTGCCTCAGCTTCCCGAGTAGCTGGGATTACAGGCACACGCCACCATGCCCAGCTAATTTTTGTATTTTTAGTAGAGATGGGGTTTCACCATGTTGGCCAGGATGGTCTCGATCTCTTGACCTCATGATCCGCCCACCTCAGCCTCCCAGCATGCTGTCATTACACGCCTGAGCTACCGCGCCTGGCCTTTTTTTTTTTTTTTTGAGAGGGAGTTTCGCTCTTGTTGTCCAGGGTTTACAGGTGCCCACCACCACTCCCGGCTAATTTTTTGGTATTTTTAGTAGAGATGGGGTTTCACCATATTGGTCAGGCTGGTCCCGAACTCCTGCTCTCAGGTGATCTTCCCCGCCCCCCCGCCCTTGGCCTCCCAAAGTGCTGGGAAGGCGACGGGTGGCTCATACCTGTAATCCCAGCATTTGGAAGGCTGATGCGGACGGATCATCCGAGGGCAGGCGTTCCAGACGAGCCTGACCAACATGGTGAAACCCTGTCTCTACTAAAAAATTTAAAAAGTAGCCAGGCATGATGGTTCGCACCTGTACTCCCAGCTGCTCCGGAGGTTGTGGCAGGAGAATCTCTTGAACCCGGGAGGCAGAGGTTGCAGTGAGCCGAGATCACGCCACTGTACTTCATCCTGGGCAACAGAGCCAGACCCTGTCTAAGAAAAAAAACAAAAACAAAATGTCAGGTAGTGAGGCTGCTATGAAAAACATTCAACAAGAGTAAAGGAGGTCAAGTTAGGAGCCGGGGAGGCAGTTTGCCCTGAAGCGACACAAGACCTAACGAAGGTGACATTGGAGCCATGGAGGCGGAGGGAGAGTGTCAGGGCAGCAGGGAGAGCAGGGGTAGAGGGGAGGGCAGGGGCCAAGGTCCCGAGGCAGGAATGGGTTCCCTGTGTTGGGAACAGCAGGAGGGCCTGAACAGCCAGAGTGGAGTGGGAGGAAAGAGGGGTAGAAGGTGACATCAGGGACATAAAGGGGTGCAGGGGATTGTAGGGGTCATCCTCCTGAAACAGCACCTCCAGATCCCCGGGGCTGCTTCTGCCCAGGGTGCCCCGCCTGCTTGGGTGAGGTCTGGATTGTAGCTGTAGTCTTAGCTTGACGGCCCCCACCTTCCTCTAATGCCTATTTGGGGGTCCCTGCACAGTGACCCCCAGGCCTGGATATCAGGGCTCTGAGGGGAGATCACTCGGAGGTTCGCTTCCTTGAACTCCTAAGGATGACCTCCATGATTTGAAATCGGAAACCCGGCCCCCAAACTGCGCTCCAAGTCCTCTTGTGACTCTGGGGGTGACCTTTCCAGACTCCCTGGGAAGGTGGCGGGGTGGTCCTCAGAGCCCCAGCGGAGTCGGAGACACCCGGACCATCCGCCGCGTTCCCAGAAGCCGCTGTCCCTGCGCCACCCGGAGAGGCCCGTGCAGCGGCCGCTTCCCGGGCCGCTGCGGCAAAGGCTGGGCGACCGCGCCCTCCCCCCGCGGTGATTCATCCCGCCCCCTCCCTCTCCTCCCTCCTCCCTCCCTAGGCCGCCGCCGCCGTCGCTGCAGTGCGCAGGAGACGGCGGTCCGCGCCCGAGCGCGCCCGAGCCGAAGCGGGACCTGGGTCGGTGCACCTAGCGGATGTGCCCGGCTGTGCGCGCCAGCGCAGCAGCCCGAGCAGCGGCCGCCGCCCGCGCGGCGGGGATGCCCGGACGCCGGGCCCCGGGGCTGGGCCCCCGGCGGTAACCGGAGCGGGGGGGCCGCGCCCCCCCTCTTCCCCCCTCGCCGGTCCCAGAGCCGCAGCTGCTGCGCCCGCGCGCTCCCGGGGACATTCTAACCGCCGCCGGGTCCCGCCGCCTCTCGCCCCGCTATTAATACCGGCGGCCCGGGAGGGGGGCGCAGCACGCGCCGCGCAGCCATGGGGAGGCTGCTGGCCTTAGTGGTCGGCGCGGCACTGGGTGAGTGCACAGGGGGCGCGCGCGGCCGGGGGCACCGCGGGGTCGCTTGGTGGGGCGGCGGGAGTGGCGCTCGGGACTCGGAGCAGCCGCGCGAGGGCCGCCCCCGGCCCAACCCCGGGCCCCGCCAAGTCAGCTTCAGAAGTTGTGCGCGCGGGAGCCGGGCTTGGGGAGGGCGGTGGAGGTGCGGGTGGGCTCCAGCGGGCGGGGGCCGGGCTGGCACAGCCTGGCGGCTGCAGGCGCCCAGCCGGGGGCGAGAAAACGCGGAGTCAGCTGCTCCCGTAGCCCCGCAGGCTGCAATGTGACACCCACAGCCGCGGGAGGGGGGTGGGGGGAAGGCGGCGCCCGGAGACTGGGACAGGAAAGACGGAGGGACAGGGAGAGATGGAGACGGGAGGAAGGGGGCGAGAGACAGAGAAGGACTCAGAGCGCACCTGAGTGGTCCGCTGGGAGGCTGGGGACGTGGGGGTCAAGGGGGAGACGGAGACAGAGAGAGGGGTATTGGAGACAGAGAGAGAGAAAGAAAAAGAAAGAGAGTTAAGAGACTGAGCGCGATAGAGAAAGGGAAACTTGAGAGAGGCAGAAGGAGATGGAGAGAAGAGAGAGGGAGATGGGGGTGCCCGTGAACACCGGGAGAGAATCTGGCATGGAGTTTTAGAAGGGATAGACGTGGAAAGGTGGAAAGGGATTAGGAGAGGTCTCCTTCTGAGCCCAGAGAGTGGACACAAAGTGGAGGGACCTTCAGAGAGATCCCTGAGAGGGACAAAGATGGGAGGGACTGAGACAGAGGCCCTCAGGGAGTCTGAAAGGGACCGCAGCAGGGGCGGATGGATGAGAAGTCCTGAGGATCAGGAGACAAGGACAGCACAGGGCTGCAGCAGAAGAGACACCGCGTTAGCTACAGAGTGCTGGGAGGCAGGAAGGAGGTGCCAGGTAAGAGAGTGAAGGAATTCTAAGACTGGAATTCCATGGGGTGCAAAGGCCCTGGGGCAGGAGAGAGCTCAGGAAAGCTTTGAGTAGTGGATGGGGTTGGGGTGGGAAGAGCTCTAGAGGCGAGGACCCTGGGGAAGAGGGGATGATGGAAGCAGGAGAGGCTGGGGAGGGGATGGCTCACACAGGGGCTTGTGGGGCTGGGAAGAGGGGCTGAGTGTGGATCAGCCCCAATTCCAGTGCCCACCTCCCCGGAATCCCCCACCCCCAGACCTTCTTTTCTCCCAACCCGTTTCTCCTGGAGCTAGCTGGTTTTGCAATTTAATGGTGAAAACGACTGCCACCTTGAACTTCTAACTTAGCTGGAAGTGTCATTCTACCACCTAGGTGCTTGGGTTCCTCCAGCAAGGGACTTTCTGAGGAAGGGGCACTCGGGTAGCAAAAAGTCTGAGTTACTGGCAATGTTGACAGTCCCTATGGGGCCTCCCATGTACAAGGCCCTACCTAATGTATGAAAATGGGCCCAGCCAATGCTGGAAGCAGAGGACGATTTCTTTCAACAAGAGAGAGGGAAACTGAGACCCAGAGACGAATGACTTGCTGAGGTCACACAGTGAGTGACAGGGCTTAGCCTGGCATCCAGTCCCATCTGCTGGTAATCATTGAGGGGGGAACAGATGGTTTGTGAGGGGTCTGGCATTGCTTAGGGCAATGGGTGCCTCTGCCTGACCTGAGCCTGCTGTCCCCACAGTGTCCTCAGCCTGGGGGGGCTGCGTGGAGGTGGACTCGGAGACCGAGGCCGTGTATGGGATGACCTTCAAAATTCTTTGCATCTCCTGCAAGCGCCGCAGCGAGACCACCGCTGAGACCTTCACCGAGTGGACCTTCCGCCAGAAGGGCACTGAGGAGTTTGTCAAGGTGTGCGGGTGCCGGGCACGGGTGTGGGATGGCGGGAATCCGCGTGTCGGAGGCAGTGGGGCTGGATCTCAGGGAGGGGGCTTGTTTGTTTGTTTTAATAATATGCTGTGATTGCTGACCTGGATTCAGATTCTGGCTCTGCCAGTGGCCTGCTGGTGACCTTGGCCAAATCAGTGAGCCTCTCTGAAAGTCAGTTTCCTCCTCAGTAAAGATGGGGTGGCAGTGGTCTCTAGCCCATAGGTTTGCGTGAGGACCGAATGCATTGACGCACCTGGCACATGGTTGGCACGAAATAAATGTCAATGGACTTATGTGGCACCAGCAAACAATGTCTCGGATAGTCATTACAGAGGGAAGACAGAACTTTTTTCTTTTTTTTTTAACCTCCTTTGAAATACTTGTGTATTTTGCATTACATATGGGAGAGGGAACCATAAACTTCGATGACATGCTGGAGAATTGGGGTCTCCAGCTGCGAGGATCAGACTGCCCTGTCCCTGCTGGAGGAGTGTATCTGGTGGCTGGGAAAGAACTGCAGAGAATGATGGCCTAGAGGCCAGATGGGGCTTGAGAGGATGACTGAGGAACATGTGTGTGCACATGTGCATCTCGGCTGGAGGCAAAAGCGGGGTCTGGATGACTCCAGGCATGATCCTAGCCCCCGCCCCCCCACCCCTGTGCCCTCTCTGCCTGAGGTCAAGGTGTCTGAGCCCATCTATGTACCATCTGTGTGGGTGTCACGGCAGGGGAGAGAATCAGGGTCAGGTGAGGGAAGAGAGGCCCAGGCAGCGACACCTCCCCCTCCCTGGCTACCCCTAGATCCTGCGCTATGAGAATGAGGTGTTGCAGCTGGAGGAGGACGAGCGCTTCGAGGGCCGCGTGGTGTGGAACGGCAGCCGGGGCACCAAGGACCTGCAGGATCTGTCTATCTTCATCACCAACGTCACCTACAACCACTCGGGCGACTACGAGTGCCACGTCTACCGCCTGCTCTTCTTCGAAAACTACGAGCACAACACCAGCGTTGTCAAGAAGATCCACATTGAGGTAGTGGACAAAGGTGAGTTGGGCGCTGCCTGCCCCTTTGCCGTCACCCACCGGCGAGCCAGATGGAGGGACAGATGGCAGGTAGCGGACAGGACAGGCTGGCTCTGTGCCTGGCCAGCCATCCGCCCACAGCAGCGGCCTGGGGGAAGAGGGGAGCAGCCTCTCCCGCCCACTCCAGCTCTGGCCTCTGTTTCCCTCCAGCCCACGGAGAGGTCAAAGCATGCATCTCCCCCACAGATGCTCCGGGTACAGAACCCAGCTCTGTCACCTGTGCTGCATGATCTCTGGCAGGTGCCTTCTGTCTCTGAGCCAAAGGGTTGTCCTGGGCTCGCCCAGGATAATAATCTGATGTGTTTCTCGGGGTGTAGTTTGAGCCATTATTCCATCACGGGCGTCATGAGGATTGAGCAACTGCAGGCACATGCCCGGCTTCCAGAAGAGCCTTGCACGTGGTGGTGAGGGTGGCGGTTCTTACTGTTTGAGTAACTCAGCCCTGCTGCCCTCTGTCGTGATGAGACAAGAGAGCGTGCCACCTAGAGCAGAGGTCCGCACACCCCTCTGCACTCCTGCCACAGGGGAGCCGTGCTGGCCTGCAGAGTCTCACTCAACACCTCTGAGGCGGGCCCAGGGGTCCTTTCTAAAACTCTCAGGTGAGGCAGTGTGGGGCCACAGGTGTGGGGCCCACCCTCTGAGCAGCAAGGATCTACAGCGCTTTCGGATGTCTCATCATTTTGCCTCAGCTGCCCTGGACTCCTTGTTTGAGGGAGGTCCACCCCTTCTCTGAACCATCTTCTGCTCAGCATCAATTGCAATTGTCCAGGGCCCTGTGGCCACTGGCTTAGAGGCGGGGAGATAGCCCAGGTTTGAACCAGCTACAAGCCGTGGCAGGAAGGTCTCTCAGGGCCACGGCACACACATCCTCATGGGCAACATGCACTGCCCGTCTTTTCCGTGAGATGAATGCCGGCCTCAGTGCCTTACAAGGAGTTCCTTAGTGAATCCTCTCCCCGCCCTCGGGGTAGGGGCTCTTCCTATCCCCATTTTACAGATGAGAAAACCACGGTTCAGGGAGGGAAAGTTATGTGGCCAAAGTCATGTGATTGGGAGCTGGACTTGAACCCAGAGGAGCTTGGGTGACTGTGTTTCCGTTCTTGGCATGATTCACTGTACTCTGTGATCAGCCAGAGCCTGTGGGTTTCTTTTTATAATGAGCATTTTTACGTTTATTGTCAAAGTGGTGTAGCCAAATGCAATTCAGCAGGCATGTCTGAGCCACTCTGGTGTTCGTCATGCTGCTGGGGGGTGGGGGTCAGCCGCAGACGTGGACGATGGAGCCCCACCCGCGGAGTTGCTGTGACAAAGACGCCCCCGGTACTGGGGCTTTACAAAACCTGTTATTGCTCTTGCAAATCTGTAGAGGTGAGATGGGAGAGGGTGGGAGGCCCCAGGGCACTGTTCAGCCACCTAGGTGCTTTCCATCTTGTTATTGGCAATTGGCCAGGGTGTTGTGTCCTCTGTACACCATGACCCAGTAGAGCCTCTCTCTTTTTTTTTTTTTAATTTACATTTTTATTTTTTGATATAGAGTTTTGCTCTTGGTGCCCAGGCTGGAGTGCAATGGCATGATCTCGGCTCACTGCAACCTCCACCTCCCGGGTTCAAGTGATTCTCCTGCTTCGGCCTCCCGAGTAGCTGGGATTACAGGCATGCGCCACCACGCCCAGCTAATTTTTGTATTTTTAGTAGATACGGGGTTTCCCCACATTGGCCAGGCTGGTCTCGAACTCCTGACCTTAGGTGATGATCCACCTGCCTTGGCCTCCCAAAGTGCTGGGATTACAGGCATGAGCCACTGCACCCGGCCTGAGCCTCTCTTTTTTAGGATTGTCCACTGTTATCACACTACATCCAAGAGCCCGTATTTTTACCAGCATTTACCGTTGTATGCAGTTCCTTATGTTGGCCCTGCAGAGTTTGTTTTCTGTACTATCCACCCAGTTCTAGTGTTTTTTACCCACCATATGTAGTATTGCCTTTTAAACATCACCCACTATATTATAGTATTTTATATTACCCACTATAGTATATTTTATATTACACAATATATTATACTATCATAATATTGCTAAACACAGCAGTTTTTTGTTTTTTGTTAAAGAGAGACCAAGTCTCACTCTGTTGCCCAGGCTGGGATACTGTGGCATAATCATAGCCCACTGCAGCCTCAAACTCCCCAAATCCAGCGATCCTCCTGCTTGAGCCTCCCAAGTAGCTGGGACTACAGGTGTGAGTCACTATGCCCAGCTATATATATATATATATATATATATATGTCTTTTTTTTGTAGAGACTGGATCTTGCTATGTTGCCCAGGATGGTCTTGAACTCCTGGCCTCAAACAATCTTCCCTCGTTGGCCGCCGTAAGGGCTGGGATTACAGGAGTGAGCCTCCACACCTGGCCTGCAGTATTTTTATTATAATCCATCATGCTAGAGTATTTTTAACATTCCCCACCATGGTGGGTATTTTTATTATCCACCATGCTGTGCTATAGTATTTTAAAAATCAATCCTATTGTAGCATTTAAAAATATTCCATTCTATACTATACTATATTCATCATCACCCCTGATACTACAGTATTTTTAACATGGCTCACTGTGCTACTGTATTTTTTCATTACCCACAATACCACAATATTATTTGTTAGCACTGCCTGCCATTCCTTATTATTATTATTTTTGTGATGGAGTCTCGCTCTGTCACCCAGGCAGGCTGGAGTGCAGTGGCACAATCTCAGCTCACCGCACCTCCCGGGCTCAAGCGATTCTCCTGCCTCAGCCTCCCAAGTAGGTGGGATTACAGGTGCACTCCACCATGCCCAGCTAATTTTTGTACTTGTAGTAGAGACGGGGTTTTACCATGTTGGCCAGGCTGGTCTCGAACTCCTGACCTCAGGTGATCACCCGCCTCAGCCTCCCAAAGTGCTGTGATTACAGGTGTGAGCTACTGTGCCCGGCCTATTATTATTATTATTATTTTGAGTCAGAGTCTCACTCTGTCGCCTAGACTGGAGTGCAGTGGCACGATCTTGGCTCATTGCAGCCTTTACCTCCCGAGTTCAAGCGATTCTCCTGCCTCAGCCTTCGAAGTAGCTGGGATTACGGGTGCATGCCACCATGCCTGGCTAATTCTTTTTTATTTTTAGTACAGATGGGGTTTCGCTATGTAGACCAGGCTGGTCTTGAACTCCTGGCCTCCATTGATTCACCCACCTTGGCCTCCCAAAATGCTGGGATGACACATGGGAGCCACCACACTGACCTTTTTATTATTTTTATCCACCATCTCGCTGCAGTTTCAATATTGCCTATCAACCTCTATTGCCTCCTGGTAATGACCCCTGAGGAACGAGCCATGTCATTTCCATAGGAGGAGGCGACGGGTCATGGTGGTGAGAACTTCACTGACCTGGAAGAGGTGAAGATGCTGGGAAGCTGCTGGGGGCTGCCCACTGGTGGTAGGAGCAGGCAGATGGGGACCCATGGGGACAGTAATCCTATTTTGGATCCACACAACATGAGTGGAAAATGCCTTGAGGCGCAGCAGTGTCTGAGGCGGGTGAGAAATCCGGCCTGCAGAGTTGCGGCTGGCCTTCAGATCTGCGGGCTGCCTGTGAGATGCCATGTTACCTAAACCCATTTGGGCACAGAGTTCCAGGAGCGGGGGCATGAATTCCGATGATGGGGCTTTATCCGGTGTGCATCCAGCTCAGAGTGGTTCCTGAGGCCAGCCACTGTGGGCAGCCAGGATGCGCTCGTCCTTGAGGTTTTCGGAGGCATCAAGGAGATGGTTGGATAAAGAATTTAGCACAGAGCTTGACTGACAGCAGGTGCCCACTACATGAGACACACTAATAATGTCTGTGGAGGCCGGGTGCAGTGGCTCATGCCTGTCATCCCAGCACTTTGGTGGGAAGATTTCTTGAGGCCAGGAGTTCAAGACCAGCCTGAGCAACACAGCGAGCCCTCATCTCTACCAAAAAAAAAAAAAAAAAAAAGGAAAAAATTCACGGAGCCTGGTGGTGCACACTTGTAGTCCCCACTGCTCAGGAGGCTGAGGCAGGAGATGGCTTGAGCTCAGGAGTTCCAGGCTGCAGTGAGCTATGACTGCATCACTGCGCTTCAGCCTGGGCAATAGAGCAAGACCCTGTCTCTTATAAAAATAAAGAAGTCTGTTGAAAAGAATGAATGAAGGAAGGAAGGAAGGAATGAGAAGGAAACCCTGTCCCAGCTCCTCCCACAGGGAAGCTGGGGCAGGCAGGGGGAGCATCCAGCCCCACTCCCTCCCTCACTCTGGCCCAGAAAGCACTGGTGCCATCTGCACAGGGTGGAGCCACAGAAAGTGCCCCACTCGCAGCAGAGGGAGGCCATTTGAGGACAGCAGGGAAAATGGGATCTCAGCCATCCAGGAGGGGGCCAGAGATGTGGGATGGACACCTAGGAAATCCAGCCGAGGACACCAGAGTGGCTTTTGACTCTGGTCCCCTGGCTGAACGCGTTCCCTTTACAGTTTAAATTTAGGCTCAAGGAGAAGCTGGCAATTGGCGGGGCCAGTGCTGTAGAGAGAATGTAGAGTTTCCGGAAAATAGCCAGCACTTCAGCAGTGCTGACTATGTGCTCATCCAAGCATGTTACGGATGTTAACTCATTTCCTCTCCCAGCAACCCTGTGAGAGGGTCTGTGTATTCCCACCTCCATTTTACAGAGGCTCAGAGGGGTGCAGTCCTTTGCCTGAGGTCACACAGCTAGTAAGAGGCAGAGCCGGGATTTGAACCCTGGCAGTCTGGCCCCAGAGCCCTGGCTGTTAACCACTAGGCTTTACTGCCCCAGTTATAATAACATTCATAAAAGTGAACCTTCATTGAATGCTATTTATAGATCAAGCACTATTCTAATGATTTTAAAGCATATTTAATTCTCACAGCACTCTGATGAAGGAAGTATTAATTGTACAATTGAAGAAACAGAGGCGGCTGGGCGCGGTGGCTCAAGCCTGTAATCCCAGCACTTTGGGAGGCCGAGACGGGCGGATCACGAGGTCAGGAGATCAAGACCATCCTGGCTAATCTGGTGAAACCCCGTCTCTACTAAAAAATACAAAAAACTAGCCGGGCGAGGTGGCGGGCGCCTGTAGTCCCAGCTACTTGGGAGGCTGAGGCAGGAGAATGGCGTAAACCCGGGAGGTGGAGCTTGCAGTGAGCTGAGATCCAGCCACTGCACTCCAGCCTGGGCGACAGAGCGAGACTCCGTCTCAAAAAAAAAAAAAAGGCCCAGAGACACTGAGTCACTTGCCCAAGGTCACACAGCTGGCCAGTGGCAGAGCCAGCCTTTGAACCAGAGCCTTCTGGTTGCAGAGCTACGGCTTTTAGGCACTGTGCTGAGGGCCTCTGGAATAACACAGATGTGCCCTCGAGTTACACAGGGAGGCAGGTTGAGGGTGACGCCCACCAGGCCCACCCAAGGCTGGGCATTAATAATCACAGTGCATACACCAGGCCCAGGGAGGTCGAGCCACTTGCCCAAGCTCACACAGCAAGCTCACAGCACACTCAGGCTGTCATGCAGTCTGGGCTACCCCCTTAACCCTGCCTGGCCCCTGCAGCCAACAGAGACATGGCATCCATCGTGTCTGAGATCATGATGTATGTGCTCATCGTCGTGTTGACCATATGGCTCGTGGCAGAGATGGTTTACTGCTACAAGAAGATCGCTGCCGCCACGGAGACTGCTGCACAAGAGAACGCGTGAGTGGGGTGGCTGCGAGGAGTGAGGGCACACAGGGCAGCTTCGCACTTGCCAGAGAGGAACACCCGGAGCCAGGCGGGGAGGAGGCAGTGGAGCGGCCCAGGGCGCCATCTCTCAGCACCATCCAGAGGGGAGCGCTCCCTGTCAGACATGGGATAGGGGTGTCAGACCCAGTCCCTTCCTCCCTCAAACCCAGGAGCCCAGGCTCCCAGCCAGATTCCTCAAAGACCCTGAGGAGTCCACCCGTAGCCCCTTCCTCTAGCTAAGGAGCCCTGTGTACTTGGGGTGGAGCCCGCTACCTTCCCCCATCCCCTGGGGGTTGGGTCGGTCTGATAATGGGGTCACTGTATACCTGGCCTTTCCCCCACAGCTCGGAATACCTGGCCATCACTTCCGAAAGCAAAGAGAACTGCACGGGCGTCCAGGTGGCCGAATAGCCCCAGTAAGGCGGATGCGCGGGCAGAGGAGAAGGGGATTGGGAGGGGCCGAAGTCCCCCAGGTCCCTAATTCCCCCTCTCTTGTTCCCCTTCAGGCCCTGGGCCCCGCCTCAAGGAAGAGCCAGCCCTAATGGGGACTCTCCAGGCACCGCCTGCGCCCAGTGTGGGGGTGGCCACTCCTGGGCCCCGGAAAGCCTGAGTCCTGCCGACGGAGCCGCTGGGGTGGGAGGGGCAGGGGGATTGGCTCGCACCCCCGCCTTGGCCTCCTCCAGCTCCTGCCCCGCCGGCCGCGCACCGCCATGCATGATGGGTAAAGCAATACTGCCGCTGCCCCCACCCTGCTTCTGCTGCCTGTTTGGGGAGGGGGGCGGTGAGGTGGGGGCAGCGGCCCCGCACCCCTCCTCCTTGCTGATTTGCACACATTGGCCGCTTCAGACCTGCACTTCTGGGGCCAGCCCCTCCCCGCCTCCTCCCTGCCCGGCGGCAGGGATCGCGATGATGGGCTGGAGCAGTCTGGGGCAGGGGGTTCTGGGACCCACTCCGACTCCCCTTCCCCGGCATCATTTCCTCTCCCGCTTCCTCCGGCTGGACCTGGGGTCCCCCCTCCCTGTAATGCACTCCTGCCCCGGCCCAACCTCGCCCTCTCTCACCAGCCTTGAACTGTGGCCACCTAGAAAGGGGCCCTTTCAGCCTCGTCTCTCTTTACAGAAGTAGTTTTGTTCATGAAATAAAGACTCTTGGACTTGATGCATAGTTTCGAGTGTGAGCCCCGTCACCTTCCCCCCATCCCCGTCCCCGAATCCTAGAGCCCGCTTTCCAGGGACCCTACCCGAGGGTCCACAGGTGAAGACACTAATGTCTGATCCGTGTCGGGGTTGGGGGAGCCATTCGCTCGGCGGGGACCATGAGGGGTGAGGGAGAGTAGAACGGAGCCAGGAAGCGAGGGGGTGCTGTGGAGGGAAGAGAATGGAGGCAGATGCTGGGGTGCAGGGGTGGCATGGGGTGTGCGGTGTGCCCAGCAGTGTGGGTCTCTGGAGAGGTGGGCGCTGGAGAGAAGGAGAGGGAAGGAGAGACAGGTATGGATGGAAAAGCAGAGGAAGCCAGGCTAAACCAGCGTGTCCCAGTGAGGGGCCCTGGGCTGAGTGGAGGAAATGGGTGCGGTGGAGATGGGTTTGGCTGGGCACAGCGGGCACGTGTGGGTAAGCGGGTGGGGCCGGTTTTGCGGGAGGCCTATCTGGAGCAAGCAGCCGAGGCTGACTGTGTCCGGCGTGTGGTTGAGCACGGGCAGGTGTCTGGCAGTGACCCTGCGCGTCTGGTGTTTACCTGGCCCTGGGTCTGACGTGGACCGCGCCTGGCTGCTGGCGGGACAGTGTGTTATCTGCCTGCGGACGCTTCCGGCCACTTGGCCTGGGCCTCTGCCCTTAGCGCTGTGTTTTCCGGGCCAAGCCCCCCATCCCCCCCTATCTAGTGCTAGGACTTTCTGGCTCCAGAGGTCACTGCGGCCGGGCGGAGGCTGCCAAAGCAAACCAGCCCCGTGACTTGTAGGAAGGCAGCGGGGGAGGGGCCGGGGGAGGATGAGCAGGGCAGGCGGGAGAGGCTGGGGCTGGGGTCGGGGCCCAGGAATTGAGCAGGGAAGTAGGCAAAGGTGCAGCAAGTGGCGGGCGCAGCCTGGACCTGGGGCTGGAGAGTGCAGACAGGCCGAGGGGGAAGGGGTCACCGGGTGGGGATGGAGTGGGCTTAGGGCAACTGGGGCCCTCCATCTGATCTCTTCTGGTCACACCCCCACCTTTCAGCCTGCACTTTCTCCCTAAACCCCCAGTCGTCAGCCAGGCGTGTCCCTGTTCCCACACCCCCGCAGACAGGCACACCTGGGTCCCCCTGGAAGTCCAAGGCGAGCCCCATAGCTGGGCCCGCCTGGTCCAGCCCCCGCAAGCACGGCCCCATCAGCTAGGTGGCCTCCAGCGCTGCCAATCGAATGGTCCGGCCCCTCCCCGCCCCTTCCCCCGCCCCTTGCCCAGCCCCCTCCTCCTCAGGTGAGGCAGCCTGGCCTAGCAGGCCCCACGCCACCGCTTCTGCCTCCAGGCCACCCGCTGCTGCGGGGCCACCATGCTCCTGTCCAGGCCTGGAGACTGACCCGACCCCGGAACCACCTCCAGGCTCCGCCCTCACCTGCCGGACCCCAGGGTAAGGACCAGGGCCCCCAGACTCACAGTTCCAGCCCTGAGGACAGGGGTTCCCTCATACCCCCACCCAGCCTAATGCCCACCTCCTAATGGAGGGGTTCCCGGGGACCTGAAGAGGGTGCACTGTGACGTCCCCCCAAGCACCTAGGTGTTCTGGCCTGCTCTTCCTTCAGACTCAGCGGTTGAACCCCAGTCCTTCCTCCCCAGACCCAGGAATTCCAGCCCTCAGGCCCCTCCTCCCTCATACTAAGGAGTCCTGGCCCCCAAATTCCTCCTTTCCCAGGACTTATGATTTCAGGTCCTCAGCTGTCTCCTCCCTCAAACCCAATCCTCAGTCCCCTGCTCCACTAGGCTTAGGCATGGGGGTCCCCAGCCCTGCAAATCCAGGCGTCCCCCCGCTGCTGGTCAGACACTGACCCCATCCTTGAACCCAGCCCAATCTGCGTCCGTGATCACGGCGTGCTCTGGCCAATGCCCAGTCCCTACAGCCTGCCTGGATGGACGCCTGGGACTGGGGGCGCCAGGACTGGGCTGGGCTGGGCTCCCCCAGGCCCTGCCTCCCCGTCCATCTCCTCACAGGTCCCACCCTGGCCCAGGAGGTCAGCCAGGGAATCATTAACAAGAGGCGGTGACATGGCGCAGAAGGAGGGTGAGTCCCCTTCCCTGAGCCCCAGCTTTGGTTCTGCCTGGCGCCCCGCCCTCTGTGCTCTCTTCTCTACCCTCTACTCTTCGGAGCCCCCTCTCTCTGGGCACCCCTCCCAGACGTATCCCCACCCCCTCTTAGTCCTCCTCCACCTGATTAACTATTAACTACATTTTCTGTGCAGCTGTGCCACCACCAGCCTCCCTTCTACCCTATATGACCTTCCTGGCATGCTGCCTCAGTTTCCCCTCATCCCCCAGTGATTTCTCAGCTAACCCTGGACTTGTCCTTTACTGGGGCTGAGGCGGGGAGGCTGTAGCTGTCATGGTTAAGGACACAGGTTTGGAGTCAAACACACAGGCTTGCATTTGAATTTGCTCTTGCCACCTTTTTTGCTGTGTGATCTTATGCAAGTGACATTATTCTCAGGGCTTTGGTCTCCCTCTGGGTCAAGCATGGATCCCAGTCCTCCCTCCATGAGGTTGCTGAGTGCATGAGACACACCAGGCACTGGCTGGGGCTCTGCATATAAGACACATGCCGTCAACCAGAGCTGTCATGACAGAGGTTGGCAGACTCAGAGTCCCAGAGACCCAGGACCCCCACCGATTCCAGACATTCCTCCACCTCCTGGCACTGTGGGCAAAAGAGCAGAGGGAGGACTTTGGACTGGGCCTGGATGGATGGAGAGGGGAGAGGCGGCAGATAAACCACCATAAGGATGACAGAGAGAGACTGCGTGATGGAGTTGCTGGCTCTTGGGAGGCCCCCAGCTAGCCTGGCTTCCTTTCTACCTCTCACACACGGGACCCAGCTGGAGGGGCGCATGGAGGGGCGGCCTGTTCTTTCCGCCTTCTCCTAGCTAGGGCTGACTCCCTCTCTTCTTCCTGCAACCAGGCTAGCTGGGCTCAGTCCCAGGCAGTAGCATTTTCTAGCTGTATGGCCTTGGGCAGGCGGCATGTTCTCTCTGGGCCTCCATTCTCTCATCTGTGAAACGGAGAGGGTGACAGTGCATGTCCGACAGTGTGGGGAGAGGCCTGAAATGCCAGGATGGGCAGGAAGCACTGAGCGCGTTGGCTGAAATGATTAGTTCAGATCTCTGGCCTCCTCGGGTCTCAGCAGAGCTGGCAATTCAGACCCCAAACCATTCAACTGCGGTCCAGAGGGCACCCAGGCTCCCAGTTACTCAGGAGAAGGCACTGCACCCCTAGCTGAGCAGGTGGATGACAGAGTCCAGCTCCTTGGGGACAACGTCTTTCCTGGAGCTGCCGGAAGGACAGCACCTGGGCTTGGGCCTATGGGTGAATGAGCCAGGGAAGAAAAGCAGAAAATGTCTGCATAGACAGAGACGGCCTGGGTACAAAGAGAAACAGACACAAAGTGGGCTCTGGTGCCTCCCCGGCAGCTCCTGGCTGGTCTCGGAGGGGAGTCCTGCTGTCAGGGCTGGGGATGTGGGAGTCAAACCTGGACACAGATGCTGAAGCGTTCCAATTCGGCACTTACTTGCCGGGTGACCCGGGTTTGGTGGCTGCCAGACTTTGGGCCTCCTTTTCTCATCTATAAACTGGGGGTGATGGCAACGGCGCCTTCCTCATGAACAGCTGCAAGGATTTAAGGATGCTGTGCAGGACTGGACGGGGTTAGGGCAGGGCGGTGTGTCCGTGTGTGGTTCTGAGATCCGTTGTGGCTGCAGTGGCTGCTGTTGGTGGTGTCACTGTTATTGCTGCTGGCCTCTGGGTGCTGCCTGGGAACTTGGAATTGGAGGAGGTGATATTGGAGTTGCAATTCCAAAGATGCCAGGCAGAGGGAAGAGCAAGGCTCTTGCTCTTCTGTGGGAAGCTGGGAGGTGACACAGCGCTGGTGTGCACATAGCCAGTTGTGGTAATTCTGGAGGTGAAGTTGGAAGTGGAGCTGGGTGGGAGAAGAGGTGTGCAAGCTGGACCAGGCAGGGGTGGGACTGCTTTGAGGAAGAGCCGGCCAATTCCTCGCAGTGCCAGGTCTCTCCACAAGGTGGCGCCAGTGGTTAGTCCCTGCTTCTCTTGTCTAACTTGTATTTCACAAGTTCTACTGTTTGGGTTGTTTTTGGAAGCTCTCTCTGGTGCCTGATAATGACCCACATGGTTGTCTGGGAATTGGGGTAAACATACTTCCAATTCTCTAAAAGCCATGCTTATACCCTAGTGGGGCTGGAAATGCCAGGCTGAGGGACTTAAGCTGTCCTGGGGGTACTAAGGAGTCACAGAGGGCTCTATAGGTAAAGAGGGGACAGGTTGGATTTGGTGTCTCAGTAGGTTCCCCAAACCTCCGTGTGGAGGGTGGGCTAGAAGGGAGATTGAGCCCACCAGTTGGATGGGGCTGGAGCAAGGTGGAGATGGAGGGAGAGAAGGAACCGGGAGAAGGAGAGTCACTCAGGAGGATTGGCAGGCTGTGGGGGGAGGGGAATGTTATGCAGACGAGGATGGTCCTAGGAGTGAGGGCCGGCCTCTGAGACAGGACCTGGGAGGAAGAATATACTTAGGGAGACATTGAGGTCATTCTGGGACCTGGTAGGAGCAAAGAGCCTAGGAGGTCCCAGGGAAAGGTATTAAAAAGGTATTTAAAGGACTGCAGGAACCCTGACCTGGGACCTGGAAGACCGTCTAGGGCTGGGGACAGAGGGGAAACTGAGTCCACAGAGGTGGATGAGACAGACTTAGGGGTAGGGAGCAGTAGGGGGAGGCTGCGGCCAGCCCTACAAACTCCACATTTTACTGAGTAGGTAGAGCGTGGGTGGAGGCAGAGACAGCAGCCTCAGAGACAGGAAGGAAAATCAGATGTACGTAGTGTCCCGGAAGTCCAAAGAGGAGATTCAGGAAGCTGCAGTCATGTAAGATGAGGCCGGAGACACACAGCCACCAGTTGAGTGGATTTTCAGAGCCAGAGAGCCAAAGGTGTCACGTGTGAGGGTCTTTGCAGCCAAATGGTGGAGGTGGAAGAACTGACCTGTGGCAAGACCCAAGGCAGCCAGAGGGGCCTGGAGAAAGCAGGGGCAGAGAGTCTCAGGGAGACATGGGGGTGGCGGAGGTCTGGCTTACCGAGGGAAATGGCCCTGCTGCTGGGATCAAATAATTGATGATGACATGTCGCCTGTCCCAGTAGAGACACGCAGGGAGGAGGATGAGGATGCTTCCCACACCCTGGGCCAGATGAGGATGCCGCCTGTCCCTGTAGAGACATGCAGGGAGGATGCCTGTCATACTGGGGGAACTCCAGGATGCAGATGCTTCCTGTCCCACTGGAGACACTGAAGTCCTCTGAACCACGCAGCATGGAAGGAGGTTCTTCCTCTCACCCTAGGAGACACATACATAGTGGCATTGCTTCCTATCCCACCAGATGTGCCAAGGCCTCTAGGCTGCATTCTGCGTGGCCTAGAGCCCTGGCAGGCACAGCTGAAAACAAAGGAAGCAAGACCAGCCCCATGGCTGTGGGGAGGCAAGACCTCCCGCCGGAACCTGGAGAATGGTCCTGGGCAGAGTTGGGGGTGGCAGGCCTGAGAGCCCCTTGCAGGACAGGCAGGGGTCAGCCAGCAGTAGCTGGGCCGGTCTGGCCCACTGGGGCCTCTTTTGGGGAAGACAGTGTTCCCTCATGCCTTGATGGGAGCCACTGAGCTCTCAATTTTTTTTTTTTTTTTGAGACAGAATCTCGCTCTGTTGCCCAGGCTACAGTACAGTGGTGCAATCTTGGTTCACTGCAACCTCCAACCTCCTGGGTTCAAGCGATTCTCCTGCCTCAGCTTCCCAAGTAGCTGGGACTACAGGTTCCTGCCACCACGCCCAGCTAATTTTTGTATTTTTAGTAGAGTCAGGGTTTCACCATGTTGGCCAGGCTGATCTCAAACTCCTGACCTCAAGTGATCCACCTGCCTCAGCCTCCCAAAGTGCTGGGATTACAGGCATGAGCCACCGTGCCCCACCTGAGCTCTCAAATTCTTTTTTTTTTTTTTTTTTGGAGATAGAGTCTCGCTCTGTCTCCCAGGCTGGAGTGCAGTGGCCCGATCTCGGCTCACTGCAACCTCCGCCTCCCGGATTCAAGCATTTCTCCTGCCTCAGCCTCTCAAGTAGCTGGGACTACAGGCGTCCATCACCATGCTCGGCTAATCTTTGTATTCCCAGCAGACATGGGGTTTCGCCATATTGGCCAGGCTGGTCTTGAACTCCTGACCTTGTGATCTGCCTACCTCAGCCTCCCAAAGTGCTGTGATTACAGGCGTGAGCCACTGCGCCCAGCTGAGCTCTCAAATTCTTAAGACACCCAGATAATGTCCACCCCGGGAAGGTCCTATACCACTCCCTGCTCTGTTCCGGGCACTGGCCTGGTGCCGTGCTCACCAGCCACACCACCATGGGCACAGATGGGAGAGCTGGGAGCTTCTGCTGCCCTGGGGGTGCTTTGAGGCTGCCAAGGGCAGTTGAGCCCAAGCCAGGCCCAGCTGAAGGCTTTCAGCAGCCTTTACTCTTTGGTCCTCTTATAATCCCTAGTGAAGCGGTTGGCTTTTAATCTCCAGGACCTCTTTGCGCTGGGAATAAAATCCCTTTTCCTGTGCCACCAGGCCTCCCCAGCTGGCCCCAGCCTTGGTTCCCACTACCTTCCCCAAGCTCCGGCCATCTGGTCGTCTCGATGGCCTCTCCAGCCTCTGACATAACAGAGCCTGCTTATTCTTGCCTCAAGGCCTTTGCCTGTGCTGTTCCCTCTGCCCACAGTGCCCTTCCTTGCGGTCTGTGCATGGCTGGCACCTCACCTTTCAGAGCTTAGCTCAGAAGTCTCTTCTAGGGGAGGCCCTCTGATCCCTGATCCCCCTGCAGCAGCCCATTTGCTGCCCCCAGCCTGCACGGTTTTCCTCACAGCCTCTGCCACAATCTGGAAATTATCGGGTTCATTTACTTGTTTCCTTGTTAATGTCTCCCACTCCCCACCCACACGCATGAGACTGTGAACCCCTGAGAGCTGTAACCTTATCTGTCTTCTTTGGGTTATGTTCCCGGAACCTAGAAAGGTGCCAGGCACACAGCGGATGCTCAGTAGGATGGTAAACAAATAAAGCTCCATTAGGCTGATGAAAAAACTGAGGGTCAGGCGTGGTGGCTCACACCTGCAATCTCAACACTTTGTTTGGGAGGCTGAGGCAAGCAGATAGCTTGAGTCTAGGAGTTCATGACCAGCCTGGCCAACATGGCAAACCCCGTCTCTACAAAAAATACAATAATTAGCCGGATGTGATGGTGTGCGCCTATAATCCCAGCTACTCAGGAGACTGACAGGTGGGAGAATTACCTGAGCCCGAGAGCTTGGGACTGCAGCGTGCCATGATCACGCCACTGCACTCCAGCCTGTGCAGCACAGTGAGACCCTGTCTCCAAAAAAAAAAGAAAGAAAAAGAAAAAAAAGAAAAGAAAAAACTGGCCGGGCGCGGTGGCTCAAGCCTGTAATCCCAGCACTTTGGGAGGCCGAGACGGGCGGATCACGAGGTCAGGAGATCGAGACCATCCTGGCTAACACGGTGAAACCCCGTCTCTACTAAAAAATACAAAAAAAAACTAGCCGGGCGAGGTGGCGGGCGCCTGTAGTCCCGGCTACTCGGGAGGCTGAGGCAGGAGAATGGCGGGAACCCGGGAGGCGGAGCTTGCAGTGAGCTGAGATCCGGCCACAGCACTCCAGCCTGGGTGACAGAGCGAGACTCCGTCTCAAAAAAAAAAAAAAAAAAAAAAAAGAAAAAAAAAAAAGAAAAAAAGAAAAGAAAAAACTGGCCAGGCACGGTGGCTCAAGCCTGTAATCCCAGCACTTTGGGAGGCCGAGACGGGCGGATCATGAGGTCAGGAGATCGGGACCATCCTGGCTAACACAGTGAAACCCCGTTTCTACTAAAAAAATACAAAAAAATAGCCGGGCGAGGTGGCGGGCGCCTGTAGTCCCAGCTACTCAGGAGGCTGAGGCAGGAGAATGGCGCAAACCCAGGAGGCGGAGCTTGCAGTGAGCTGAGATCCGGCCACTGCACTCCAGCCTGGGCGACAGAGCGAGACTCCGTCTCAAAAAAAAAAAAAAAAAAGAAAAAAAGAAAAAACTGAGGCTGAGGCTCAGAGAGGGGAGGGGAGTCGCTCAGGCCCACACAGCTCTAATGATTTATAAAGCATTTATAAAGCACTTGCTGTGTGCCAGGCACTTCCGCACAGTGACAGACTGGATGGCTTCGTGGCTGTACACAGGGGACCTGGCATCAAACCTGCTCAGGGTTCAGGACGCTGTTCTGCCTCTTCCAGGCTGTCACCGCGGGCACGTGACCCCCCTTCTCTGAGCTATCTGAAAGAACAGGAATCATAGCTGTGGGATTGAAATAAGGACTAAATGAGCTGATGTATTTAGAGCAGTGCTTAGCACCTAGGAAGTATCTATACAATTTGGGCTATTCTTCTTCTTCTTGAAAATAACTTTAAATTATTATTTTTACAAGTAGGTGCTCAGTGGATGCCCATTTAATAGATAAGAAAGTTGAGGCTCAAAGATAGGATGGCACCTGCCTTGCATCCCAGCTAGGAAGGGGTGGGGTCAATATTTTTAAATGGGGCTGGCCAGGTGCAGTGGCTCACTCCTGTAGTCTCAGCACTTTGGGAGGCTGAGGAAGGAAGATCGCTTTGGCACAGGAGTTTGAGACCAGCCTGGACAACATAGCAAGACCACGTCTCTAAAAAATAGACACATAAAATCAAATGAGGCTGGCAGATTTTCAAGTGGAGGGGCAAATTTGATCTTGCAACTGGGTACCGTGAGAGAGGTCTGATTCAGGGGGTATCTAGGGGCAAAGTATCTAGAACAGCAGATACAACTGAGGCAGCAAGGAAATGCCAGCGGCAGGAAAGAGAGCTACCAAGAGGGCAAAGGTTGGGAGTCACAGTCCCAAGAAGAGACGACCCAAAGCAAAGACAGAAATACAAAAGCACAGTGTCACTGGGGAGGAGACATTCCCTAAGTGCCAGTAAGCGCAGGGCGGAGGCAGAGACAGTGGCAGGTGGCCCGGCCATGCCCGCCTCCCAGCTGGAACCCTGGGGGAGCTGGGCACCTGGTTGTTCACGTGGCAGGGGAGGGACAGCCCTGTCAACTGCCGGCCTCGGGAAACTGGGCCCAGGGAGGGCAAGCTTGGGCATAGTAAGTTAGCCCTGGGGGCAGGGCAGAGCTGGCCTCGTGCCCAGACCCTGCTGCAATGAGGACAGGCCTGGCTGTGGCCCCAGCATGGTGTCTGTTGCAGGTGGCCGGACTGTGCCATGCTGCTCCGGACCCAAGGTGGCAGCTCTCACTGCAGGGACCCTGCTACTTCTGACAGCCATCGGGGCGGCATCCTGGGCCATTGGTGAGAGTGGTTCCTGTGCTTCTGACCTCCCCTGGCCCCTGCAGACTCCAGCCTGCCTGCCCTCACCCCTCCCTTCTCTGCAGTGGCTGTTCTCCTCAGGAGTGACCAGGAGCCGCTCTACCCAGGTGAGTGGAGCAGGCTGGGACCCTCTGGGGGAGCCCTGGAGGACACCTGTATCTGGCGGGAGCTCAACAACGTATTTGTTGAATAAATGTACAAATGCATGCAGAAATGCGAATCATAATAGTGCATTTGTATCGAGTGCCTGCTATGTACCAGGCACTATTCTAAGCACCCACATGTCTAACCCAGACTTTTACAGACACCAGTGTATTACTCATGAGTGCCTCATAAAATTAAATTAGTGAGTTGGAAAACCACTTTTTTTTTTTTAAGTATGAAATAGATTAGATTACAGACTATCACAGTGCATCTCGCAGTAAGCAAAGGTTACGCTAATTTTTGTTTTGTTTTGTTTTTGCATCCAAATACATGTAATCCCACTGCATCCCCACGCTGTGAGGGTGGGACTGTTATTCTCCCCATTTTACAGTTGGGGAAACTGAGGCTTCGAGCAATGTGATAGTCTGCCACAGACTACAGAGCTACGGGCTACATCAGGATGTAAAAATGTGTTTCTTACTGCAGGGCATGGTGAAAACATGTTGGGGAGGCATGGTATAAATTCAGTGGGCCCTTCGAACTCTCCTAGGAGGCAGGGTTTATTTAAAAAAAAAAAAAAAAAAAGTCTTGCTCTGTCACCCAGGCTGGAGTGCAATGGTGCAGTCTTGGCTCACTGCAACCTCCGCCTCCCAGGTTCTAGCGATTCTCCTGCCTCAGCCTCCCAAGTAGCTAGGAATGCAGGCATGTACCACCATGCCTGGCTAATTTTTGTATTTTTAGTAGAGACAGGGTTTCACCATGTTGGCCAGGCTGGTCTCAATCTCCTTACTTCAAGCAATCCACCTGCCTCAGCCTCCCAAAGTGCTGGGATTACAGGCGTGAGCCACCGCGCCTGTCCCTGGTAGTTGCTGTTATTAGTTCCATTTTACAGATGTGCAAAACGAGGACCAGAGAGGACATGCAGCTGGGGAATGAGGGGCCAGGAATAGATCTTAGACTTACCCACTGTAGGTGTGTCTGCAGGCATGTGGAACGAATGGCCACACAAATAAATAGACAAAGAAACTAACTGTGGGATGAATGAATGAATATTCCCAAATGCCAACTTCAAGCTGCCGTTCCCTGATACAGGACAGCAGGAAAAAAGGGGAAGTTGGGTGGTGGGATATATTTTTCGTGTCTATGTGCCTCATCTAATTCCATAAAGGATTCAGTTCACACGAAAATCAGAAATGAAAATCCAGACAAGGAAAGCCAACATCAACATTAATCATCATTACCAGCACTTGGCATTTGTATGCACCAGGCAAGGCCTTGGGATCTTATGGTATCAACTCATGAAGTCTTCACAACAGCCTGTTTTTGTTTTTTATTTTTGAGATAGGGTCTTGCTCTGTCGCTCAGGCTGGAGTGCAGTGGCATGATCTTAGCTTATTGTAACCTACATCTCCCAGGCTCCAGCAATTCTCCCACCTCAGCCTTCTGAGTAGCTGGGACTATAGGCTAATGCCACCATGCCCATCTAATATATATTTTCTAAATTATTATTATTTTTATCTTTTGAGCTGGAGTCTCACTCTGTCACCCAGGCAGGAGTGCTATGGCGCAATCTTGGCTCACTGCAATCTCCACCTCCCAGGTTCAAGCGATTCTCCTGCCTCAGCCTCCCGAGTAGTTGGGACTACAGGCACGTGCCACCATGCCCAGCTAATTTTTGTATTTTCAGTAGAGACAGGGTTTCACCATGTTGGCCAGGCTGGTCTCAAACTCCTGACCTCAGGTGATCCGCCCGTCTTGACCTCCCATCCACCCATCTCGGCCTCCCAAAGTGCTCGGACTACAGGCATGAGCCACTGCACCCAACCTCATTTAAAAAATTTTTAGTAGAGATGGGATCTTGCTATGTTGCCCAGCCTGGTCTTGAACTCCCGAGCTCAAAGCAGTCCTCTCAGATTGGCCTCCCAAAGTGCAGGGATTACAGGTGCGCACCACCACAACCCATTTTCCTATGGGGACGCTGAGGCACAGAAAGGTTGAGTGACTTGCCCCAGGTCATGGAGCTAGTCAGTGTCAGGACTGGGATTTGAACCCAGGCAGCCTGCGTAGCAACTGTATATAATGTCTACACTTGATTACTTGTTAAAAAAAAAAAAGAACAGCTGAATTCATTGCCATAGTGAAGACTAACGTATGCCGGGCCCTGGCTGCAGCCTTTACCCAATAGGCCTATGAAGTTGGGGCTGTTAATGTCACAACATTTTGCATGTGGGGGAAATTGAGTCCCAGTGAAGCAAACTGACTTGCCCGAGACCACACATCAGATAAGAGACAGAGCGAAGAGATCATGCCCCTGCCAAAAGCTCCTCCATGACAACACGTGGCATTGAGATAAAATCCCAACCCATCACAGGCTCCAAGGCTCCTAGTGTGGGGGCCCCTCTCTACCCCCACCTCACACTGGCTTCGAGCACCCTCGGGGCCCAGTACCTCGCTCAAATGACGTGTTCACACAGAAGTCTCTACTCACCCACTTCTTTCTAGCTCACAGCTGGAAGCAGATTTCAGTTCTGCACAGTTCCTTCTGAGCTGTAGGGCCTCCCACCAGTCCCTACCCTCTCCCAGCCTCAGTTTCCTCATCTGTGAGATGGGGGTAAGAAGAATCAGTGAGAATAAGAGGAGATAAAAATCTGTGCAGTACTTGGGCGGGGCGCGGTGGCTCACACCTATAATCCCAGCACTTTGGGAGGCTGAGGCGGGCAGATCACCTGAGGTGAGGAGTTCGAGACCAGCCTGGCCAACATGGTGAAACCTCATCTCTACTAAAAACACAAAAATTAGCCGGGCATGGTGGTGGGCGCCTATAATCCCAGCTACTCAGGAGGCTGAGGCAGGAGAACTGTTTGAACCCAGGAGGCACAGGTTGCAGGTTGCAGTGAGCTGAGATCACGCCACTGCACTCCAGCCTAAGCAACAGAGTGAGACTGTCTCAACAACAACAACAAAAAGCCATGCAGTACTTGGCTCTTAACCAGCACAGTGGACATTGGCTTTTGTTTCTCACTCTTGAAATTCTTTCTTGAAATTTATTGAGCAAGATCTTCCTGATCTTCCAGACTCTGTGGCCTCTCACCCTATGGTGGTGTCCCTGCCACTCCGGTAAAACCCTCCTCACTCACTGTGAATTATTTACTCCTGGCGAACTCCAGGAGGGCAGGGACCTTTTGTGGTCAGACAGTGCCTGGCACATAGTAGGTGCTCAGGAAATCCTTGAGTTGTGAGTGCACCCAAAGCCAAAACACTGAGATGAACTAGAGAGTCATGGGCCTCCAGCTGGACGGGCGTGAGGTCAGCACTCATACCGGGCTCTGGCCGGCGCCACGCCCCCGCCCTGTAGTGGTACTTGGGTTTTTCAACAACTCAGGGAAATGATAAACCAACACAAACAAACAAAAGCAACCCCAAGCTTGTATCCCCACCTCGTTTTTTTTTTTTTTTTTTTTTTTTTTTTTCCTGGGATTTTCACACTTCTAAATATATCCAACAACTTGGCAGGCACACCAGGTGACCCAGAACATCCTTTTTGTGTTGTCTGAAATGATAGGAACAAGAATAAAGAATTGAAAAGTGAGAAACAGCGGCAGAGAGTGTGACTTTAAAAATAGCCAGAGGGGACATTTGATGTTCTCTCCCCACTCCCGTCTCCCCCAACACACATCTATAAAGTGATTCCCCCCGCCCAAAACCTCACACTTTCTGGAAATCACATTTCCAGAGCAGTTAGCAGTCATTTTAAAATAAGAATCCACCCCTCTCCCCGCCCCAGCTGGTGTTTCAAACTCCAAGCCTTGGCTTTGGAATTCATGGGGCGATGAGGACCCCCAAGCTGGAGGTGCCGGGCGTTCCCTGTCCCAACCCGAGAGCAAGAGTCCGCAATTAAGGCAGGCCAAGCCAGTTCGGGGGCTCACGCCTGTAATCCCAGCACTTTGGGAGGCTCAAATGGGCAGATCGCTTGAGGTCAGGAAACCAGCCTGACCAACATGGCAAAACCCCATCTCTACTTAAAATACAAAAATTAGCCAGGCGTGGTGGCTGGTGCCTGTAATCCCAGCTACTTGGGAGGCTGAGGTATGAGAATCGCTTGAACTTAGGAGGCAGAGGTTGCAGTGAGCTGAGATCCTGCCACTGCACTCTAGCCTGGGAGACAGAGCAAGACTCCATCTCAAAACAAACTTAAAATAGAATAAAATAAAATAAGAATCCAACCCCCTCCCCGCCCCAGTTGGTGTTTCAAACCCTGGGCCTTGACCTTGGAATTCATGGTGTGATGAGGACCCCACAGCCAGAGACGCCAGGTGTTCCCTGCCCCAACCCCAGAGCAGGAGGCCATAATTAAGGCAGGCCAGCCAGGTGGCTTTTCAGTCCCAGCCATAGCTGAATACATTAGGCAGGGAGACATGCAAGGGTTTGTATGAGACCCACAGAAGGAAGAGGGAATATGCAGGTCTGGGTTCAAGTCCTGGTTTTGCTGGTTAGCCATGGCCCCTGGGCAACTTTATTCCTCTGAGGCTCAGTTTTCCCATCTGTAAGATGGGCATAGAAGTGGTCACTGTTGGCCGGGCATGGTGGCTCACACCTGTAATCCCAGCACTTTTGGAGGCCGAGGCAGGTGGATCACCTGAGGCCAGGAGTTCGAGACCAGCCTGGCCAACATGGTGAAACCCCATTTCTACTAAGAACACAAAAGTTAGCCGGGCGTGGTGGTGGGTGCCTGTAGTCCCAGCTACTTGGGAGGCTGAGGCAGGAGGATCGCTTGGACCCGGGAGGCAGAGGTTGCAGTGAGCCAAGATGGCGCCACTGCACTCCAGCCTGGGCAACAGAGCGAGATTATGTCTCAAAAAAAAAAAAAATGGTTGTGGGATTGAAAGAGCCACTTGGATAGGATGCATAGCATGGGGCCAGCCCACTGACACCCCCAGTAAACATAGCCAGTGCTATAATTACTGTGCTGTTGTTTAACCCTCCAGAGGGGAAGTCTCTTGAGAAGCTGTCCAGGGCAATGTTAAAACTTGGGGTTTGAAGTCACTCAGACCTGATTTCGAATCCTCTCTCCCTGCTTCTCATGCACTTGGTGGTGGTGGGGAAGCCACTCCACCTCTCTGAGCTTCAGCTTCCCCATCTGGAAATGGGGGATGATCTTTGTGGCTCCTAGGGCGTGCGATGAGGCCTTGGTTGATGGTGGGGGCACACAGTAGGTCCTCAGCTGGGGACAGTTCTACTTGGAAGTCCTGCTTCTCCTTATCCTGACCTGTGGGGCTGTGGGAAGATCCCTCAGCTGGTGTGTAGCCTCACCAGGTTCCTTCTAAGAGGATGCAAAAGCAAGTTTTCATATGACTCAGTTTCCCAGAATGTGCTCTCAGAGCCCAGGCCAGGCGGGAGGCTCCTGAGAAAAGGACAAAAAGGCTGGGTGTGGTGGCTCCCACCTGTCATCCCAGTACTTTGGGAGGCCAAGGTGGGAGGATTGCTTGAGGCCAGGAGTTTGAGACCAGCCTGGATAATATAGCAATACCCTGTCTCTACAGAAAAAAATAAATTTAAAAGGTGTTTTTAGTTCAGGCTTTGCTGGATTCTAACCTGGCTATTGTCACTCAGCTCTATCCTAACATAAAAAAGTAAACAAACTAGCAGGGTGCAGTGGTATGCACCTGTGGTCCTAGCTACTTGGGAGGTTGAGGCAGGAGGATCGTTTGAGCCCAGGAGGTTGAGGCTGCAATGAGCTATGATCGTGCCACTGCACTGCAGCCTGGGTGATGCAGCAAGACCCTGTCTCAAAAAAGAAAAAAAAAAAAAAAAAAGATGGCGGGGAGAAGGAAAGGAAAGGACAAAGACGTTCACAGCTGATCTCTCCCCGAACCTGCTCCCTCTGTCCCCATCTCTGTCCGAGCCATCTTTTCAGGCTCAGACCAAACCCCTCGGTTACCCTCCCAGTTCCTCCAGCCACCCATGAATCAGATCTTGCAGGAAGCCCTCTCAGCTCCACCTACAGAACCTCTCCAGAATCTGAACTCTTCTTCCCCTCGACTGCCCCCACCTTGCTCCAGCCCCCTTCCCCTTCCTGCTGCCTGCTGGACATTCCAGAACCTCCTCCCTGGCCTCTCTGCTCCCATCCCTGCCCCCCAATCATATCCCACAAAGGGGATATTACTCGCTCACTTAACCGGCAATTCTGGAGGGTCTTAAAACCTGGCTGCCTCAAGGGGTTTTAAAACGTTATCAGACGGGGACCGGGTGTAGTGGCTCATGCTGCCGCCAGAGGGAGCTGGTGACCACCTGAGTCAGGTCAGGGCCCTCTCCTGGCTGCACCTCACACCAGGTACCAGCAAAGCCCTGATATTGCTCTATTTCTAGCTCCCACCTCATCTCCCCCTCCCTGGCTCACTCTGCTCCGGCCTCCCGCTGTTCCTGGAGAACTCCCCCCAATCCCCTGCACCAGCCTTGGGATCTTTGCACCTGCAAGTCTATCTGTCTCCATGCTGATCTCACACACCTCCTGACACTTTCTCACCCCCTGCAGGTCTTTGTTCCTGCACCACCTTCCCAGGGACACTCTCCTTGCTGCGATTGAAAAGTGCAACCTCACCCCACCCCCACACTGGCACTCTCCTCCCTCGGTGGCATTTTATTTTTCTCCGTGGCCCCTTCCTATCTTGTGACACACAATATATCCTACTTATTTGTCCCGTTCATGATCTGTCTCACCTACTGGGCTTTGAGTTCCACAGGGGTCAGGGTTTTTGTCTGATTTGTTCATTGCAGTGGTGATTTGTTCACTGCCTAAAATAGAGCTTGGCAGGTACAAAGTGTTTGATAAATAGAAATCAATATCCCAGGGGCTGTGACCTGACTTAGGTGTTAACAGGTTCCTCTGAGGTGTGTGGGGAGCAGACTGAGGGATTTCAGGGAACATCTGTTCTCACCACAAATTGCCCCCCAACCAGCCCCAGACATGAACAGTCTCCCAGGAGCTCCCTGTAGCCTTCTCGTATATTCCAGCCCTGCCTCATGTCACAATTTGTAATGATGTGTTTGGCTGGATGACATTTCTATGGCCATCTGTCTCCCTATCCCCCATAATGTGGTTTTCCAAAAGCAAAGCCCAGGGCTGTCTCGGTCATCTCTGTGTCTCCAGCATCACCCCTCATTGGGCATGGAGTATGTGTCCAGTTAACGCTTGCTGAGTGAATGAATACTCCATTCACTGCTTGGAGAATTATGCACGTTAGCATATTCAAGGCTCTGACAAGTCCTGCAGAAAAGATCATTATTGTTTTCTTTCTTTCTCTCTTTCTTTCCTTCTTCTTTTCTTTCTGACTACAAGATATTGATTAGCAATCTGGCAATAGTCAAGATTGGCAATCTGGTGTATTAGTCAAGGGTCTTCAGCCTACAAAAGACAAAAAGAAAAAATAAACAGGCTAAAAACAAAAGGGGATATGATTAACTCACTTAACTGACAATCACATAGATTCTTCAAACCTGGCTGCATCAAGGGGCTTTAAAATGTTATCAGATGGGGGCCAGGTGCGGTGGCTCACGCCTGTCATCCCAGCACTTTGGGAGGCCGAGACAGGCAGATCACTTGAGGTCAGGAGTTCGAGACCAGCCTGGCAACATGGTGAAACCCCCGTCTCTACTAAAAATACAAAAAATTAGCCGGGTGTGGTGGCGCGTGTCTGTAGCCCCAGCTACTCAGGAGGGAGAATGGCTTGAATCTGGGAGGCGGAGGTTACAGTGACCCAAGATTGCACCACTGCATTCCAGCCTGGGTGACAGAGTGAGACTCTGTCTCCAAAAAAAAAAAAAAAAAAAAAATTTATCAGATGGGGAATGAATTCTGATATTAAAAACTGATGTTTATGTATACTATATTATTAAAGTTATTTTTCATAAAATGTAGAACGGTAAGTTTAAGAAATGAGAAGTATTTATACCAAAACTATTAAATATTATTTAATTTAAAGATGTAAATGTCTTGTTGGACAAAGAAATCAAAATTTCCATTAGACAGGAAAAATAAGTTCAAGAGGTATGTTGAACAACATGGTGATTATAGTTAATAACAATATATTATATACTTGAACATTGCTAAAAGAGAATTTAAGTGTTCTCACCACACACAAAGGGTAGTGCATGTGTTAATTAGCTTGATTTAGCCATTCCACAATGTATACTTTTTCATATCATCTTGTACACTATCAATCTATATAATTTTTGTCAATTAAAGTAAATACATACCTTAAGGCCGGGCGCAGTGGCTCATACCTATAATCCCAGCACTTTGGGAGGCCGAGGCAGGTAGATCACCTGAGGTCAGGAGTTCGAGACTAGCCTGGCCAACTTGGTGAAACCCCCATCTCTACTTAAAATATAAAAAAATTAGCCAGGCATGGTGGTGCATGTCTGTAATCCCAGCTACTCAGGAGGCTGAGGCAGAAGAATCACTTGAGCCTAGGAGGCAGAGGTTGCAGTGAGCTGAGATTACACCATTGCACACCAGCCTGGACAACAGAGTGAGACTCTGTCTCAAAAAAATAAATAAATAAAAATAAAATAAATACATATATATACTTTTTTGAGATGGAGTCTCACTCCGTCGCCCAAACTGGAGTGCAGTGGCAAGATCTCAGCTCACTGCAACCTCTGCCGCTCGGGTTCAAGCTATTCTCCTGCCTCAGCCTCCTGAGTAGCTGCAATTACAGGCACCTGCCATCACGCCCAGCTAATTTTTGTAGTTTTAGTAGAGACGAGGTTTCACCATCTTGGCCAGGCTGGTCTTGAATTCCTGACCTGGTGATCCACCCATCTCGGCCTTCTAAATAAATACATATTTTAAAAGAGAAATCACTCTGGAAGGAGAGTTAATCTGTTGGATATAACAATAATAATAATACTCCATATAGCTATGGAAAAGTTCATATGAAGAAATCAGGCTACGACCTACAGACTAGCAACAAATTTGTTCTTCTATTTTCCATATGCTATCTGTGTACATATAAAGTGAGAGGTCTTTTTATATGAGTTAAGAGTGTGGCCAAAGACAAATGATAAACATACTAATAAACAGCTCCAGTTTCTCCACAAAAAATACAATAATAAAATAAAATGTTATCAGAAATCTCTTGGCTCTCCTCCATATTAGCTTACTTTCTCCCTCAAGAGAGTGAAGATGACCCGTAACAGATCCAGCCTTCTGTGCTGGATTCTCTTGGGAACTTGGTTAAATGTCTTTTTATCTTCCTGAATGTCCAAGTCACCTTCCAGACCTGCAGCTCCTGAGCAGCCAATTTGGGACTTCTAGGGGAAAGGGAAGTTCCCCTGGTTTGCCGAGGGGCCGGCCACAGCCCCAAGGCTGCTGTTCATTGGTCGGTCCTGAGTCCTTAGGTCTGGCAGAGTGCCATGGCGCTCTGTAATCCCACCTGTAATCTCAGCATTTTAGGAGGCTGAGGCAGGAGGATTGCTTGAGCCCAGGAGTTTGAGACCAGCCTGGGCAACATGGCAAGACCCGTCTCTACAAAAAATATATAAAAATTAGCCAGGTGTGGTGGTGCACGCTTGTGGTCCCAGCTGCTCAGGAGGTTGAGGTGGGAGGATTTCTTGAGTCTGGGAGGTCAAGGCTACAGTGAGCCAAGATCATACCACTACACTCCAGCCTGGGCAACAGAGCGAGACCCTGTCTTTAAAAAAAAAAAAAAAAAGTCCTTGAGTCACGATTCCAGATGCAATCACGGATGTGGGGGCTGCAGCCCTCCAGTGGGCTGGGGTTCACGTCTACACCACATGGCCGTAGCACAGGCCAGGAGGGGCTCTGGCTGGAGAAGCACGTGGGGAGCCTGGCTGTGGGACCCAGGCGGCCCCGGGCCCTGTCACCCTGCAGTGCAGGTCAGCTCTGCGGACGCTCGGCTCATGGTCTTTGACAAGACGGAAGGGACGTGGCGGCTGCTATGCTCCTCACGCTCCAACACCAGGGTAGCCGGACTCAGCTGCGAGGAGATGGGCTTCCTCAGGTACTGGGGGCCCTCAGAGGGGTGCGAGCCGGGAGGGGTGGGGGAGCAGGCCTAACCCCGGCCCTGCCCAGGGCACTGACCCACTCCGAGTTGGACGTGCGAACGGCGGGCGCCAACGGCACGTCAGGCTTCTTCTGTGTGGATGAGGGGAGGCTGCCACACACCCAGAGGCTGCTGGAGGTCATCTCCGTGTGGTGAGGAGGGCAGCGGGCAGGTGGGGCAACACCTTGGACCCCCAAGGCACTCCCTCTCCCCGTTTTCCTTCCACCTGTCTTAATTGGTCTATTTCCTTTTTTTCTGTGTCTCCAATCCCGTCTCTCCCAGTGACTGTCCCAGAGGCCGTTTCTTGGCCACCGTCTGCCAAGGTGAGACCCTAAAACTCAGAACCCTCTCCTTTAGACCCTCGGGGAGGCCACGTCCCCTCAGGCTCCCCAGGATGGGGCTGTGTCCTTTCAGACCCCCTAGGGCAGGGCCAAACCTGGGCTCTGGGGACCTGGGCTCCAGTCCCCTGTCGCCGCCCCCGGCTGACCCCTGTCCCACAGACTGTGGCCGCAGGAAGCTGCCCGTGGACCGCATCGTGGGAGGCCGGGACACCAGCTTGGGCCGGTGGCCCTGGCAAGTCAGCCTTCGCTATGATGGAGCACACCTCTGCGGGGGGTCCCTGCTCTCCGGGGACTGGGTGCTGACAGCTGCCCACTGCTTCCCGGAGTGAGTGCCCCCCATGGTGCTGATGAGGGGGAGGCAGAGGAGCGGAGAGACAGTGGGGAGGGGGGCGGATTGTGCCCAGGCAGGTGGCCACCCTCCACCCCTTTCCCTGGTAGGCGGAACCGGGTCCTGTCCCGATGGCGAGTGTTTGCCGGTGCCGTGGCCCAGGCCTCTCCCCACGGCCTGCAGCTGGGGGTGCAGGCTGTGGTCTACCACGGGGGCTATCTTCCCTTTCGGGACCCCAACAGCGAGGAGAACAGCAATGATATTGCCCTGGTCCACCTCTCCAGTCCCCTGCCCCTCACAGGTAAGTCTGAGGGGTAAGCCTTGGGACTTGGGGACCTGAGGCCAGGAGGACAGAGGAGGGGACCACGGGCACAGGGGAATCAACTTATGGTTCAGGCATCCCTGGCAATAAGGGGAATGATCTCGAGGGAGCACAAAGTGAGCCTTAACTATCAATGGTCAGTGCAGTCAATTTGGAAAACTTACCGGCATTTCTCCAAGAAGCAAACATGAAGTTACCATTGGACCCAACGCTTCCACTCCTAGCGTAGGAGATATATACCTAAGACAAATGAAAACTGCGTCTACACCAAAACTTGTACATCAATGTTCATAGCAGCATTATTCATAATAGCCCAAAGATGGAAACAGCCCAAGTGCGTTTCATCGGACAAATGCATAAAGAAAATGTGGTATATTGGCTGGGCATGGTGGCTCAAGCCTGTAATCCCAGCACTTTGGGAGGCCGAGTTGGGCGGATCATGAGGTCAGGAGTTTGAGACCAGCCTGGCCAACATGGTGAAATTCCATGTCTACTAAAAATACAAAAATTAGCCGGGCGTGGTGGCAGGTGTCTGTAATCCCAGCTACTCGGGAGGCTGAGGCAGGAGAATCACTTGAACCGGGGAGGTGGAGATTGCAGTGAGCCGAGATCGCACCACTGCACTCCATCCTGGGTGGAGCAAGACTCCATCTCGAAAATAAATAAATAACAAAATAAATAAATAAACGACAAAAAAATAAAATGTGGTATATCCATACAACGGGCGAATATTGGACCATAGAAATGAATGAGGTACTGATTCATGCTACCACAAGGATGAACCTTGAGAACAGTGCTGAATGAGACAAGCCAGCCACAAAGGCCACGTACTATAGGATGCCACTTGTATGAAATGTCCAAGGCTGGGCATGGTGGCTCATGCCTGTAATCCCTGCACTTTGGCCAGCTGAGATGGGAGGATTGTTTGTGCTCAGGAGTTTAAGACCAATCTGGGCAATATAGCAAGACCCCAACACTTTAAAAAAATGAGCTGGCCGGGCGCGGTGGCTCACGCCTGTAATCCCAGCACTTTGGGAGACTGAGGCGGGCGGATCACGAGGTCAGGAGATCGAGACCATCCTGGCTAACATGGTGAAACCCCGTCTCTACTAAAAATACAAAAAATTAGCTGGACGCGGTGGTGGGCGCCTGTAGTCCCAGCTACTTGGGAGGCTGAGGCAGGAGAATGGCGTGAACCTGGGAGGCGGAGCTTGCAGTGAGCCGAGATTGCGCCACTGCACTCCAGCCTGGGCAACAGAGCGAGACTCTGTCTCAAAAAAAAAAAAAAAAAAAAATGAGCTAGGTGAGGTGGCGCATACCTGTAGTTCCAGTTACTCAGGAGGCTAAGGCAGGAGGATCACTTGAGCCCAGGAGTTCCAGGCTGCAGTGAGCTAGGATTGTGCCACTGCACTCCAGCATGGGTAACAGAGCAAAACCCTGTCTGTTAAAAAGGAAAAAAAGAAAAAAAGAGAGAAAAATATCTAGAATAGGCACACCGGTAGAGATAGAAAGTTGATTGATGGTGGCAGGGTGGGAGGTGGGGATGGGAGATTGGGAGGTGACTGGTGAAGAACACAAGGTTTCTTGTCTGGGTGATGAAAGATTCTAAGTCGATCATGATGATGGTTGCACTTGTCTGTGACTATACAAAAAGTCAGTGACTTGGTTCCTTTGAAAGGAATTGCGTAATATGTGAATAATAGTTCAATGAAGCTGTTACCAAAAAACTAATAAAATAAGAAGAAAATTTGTTAAAAAATGAATGAATCAGAGTTAGAAAGTAAGTTAGGAGTCATTCCCTCTGCAATTCCCTGGAGTACTTCCTTGGTCTTACTGAGAAAGACTCACTTGGGTGCCAATGTGTCCTTAACACCTCTCCAACACGTACATCTTCCTTTTGGATTAAAAACAGGCCTTGGGCTTCAGATTTCAGCAGCCCACAGTGTAATAATAATAATAATAGGCCGGGCATGTAATCCCAGGCCAAGGCAGGGGGATCGCTTGAGCTCAGGAGTTCAAGACTCGCCAGGGCAACATGGCAAAACCCTGTCTCTACAAACAATAAAAAAAATTAGCTGGCCATGGTGGTGCGTGCCTGTGGTCCCAGCTACTTGGGAGGCAGAGGCAGGAGAATCACCTGGTCACCCAGGAGATCAAGGCTGCAGTGAGCCATGATCACACTACTGCATTCTAGTCTGGGCAATAGAGCGAGACCCTGTCTCAAAACATAATAATAATGACGGTGATAATGATGATCATGAAGTAGTAATAGTGATCATGATGAGTGTACACAACACAGTAAAATAATCTGGTAAACATAGCAGTGAACACCAATGCTGGCACGCAGCCTCCTGTGTGCCAGGCACCGTTCAAAACATGTCCTGTGTATGGACTCACTTAGTTCTCACAGCAACCCCAGCACACCCTGGTAAGGGGGCGTTCTCTTTAGATCCTGTTTTACCACCTGGGAAAAGGTCCCAACCCAAAGAAGGCAAACAATGCCAGGAATTCATACAGCTGGTAAACGGAAAGATTTGCGTCCAGGTGGACTGGCACTGGAATCTGTGCTTGTGGCCCCCACGCTGTGGTGACGGAGAATCCGGCCATGCTGGGGTTGGCATTATGTTTATTTTTATGTTTATTTTCTTTTTCATGATCTGTGATACTGGTTTCCCATTGAAGGGAGTGATACATGCTTTTCTTTAAAACCAAACCCTGTCCTGACATAGTGGCTCACGCCTGTAATCGCAGCACTTTGGGAGGCTGAGGCAGGCAGATCACTTGAGGTCAGGAGTTCGAAGCCAGCCTGACCAACGTGGTGAAACCGCATCTCTACTAAAAATACAAAAATTAGCCAGGCGTGGTGGCAGGGGCCTGCAATCCCAGCTACCCTGGAGGCTGAGGCAGGAGAATCACTTGAACCCGGGAGGTGGAGGTTGCAGTGAGCCAAGATTGTTGCCACACCCTTCTCAGACTTAGTGAAAAGAGTGAGGGAGTTAACCCTGAAGTAAGAACGTGTCTTTGAGGACACAGGTAGACAGGTGGAAGCCACTGGGGTTTCAGACACAGGGCCGAGGGGGTCACAGCATGGGCTTTGGGGTCAGATTCAGGTATTTGCCAACTGCGTGATTTTGGACACAGGGCTTCGCCTCACTGTGCCTCAGTTTCCCTTATCTGTAAAATGACTTCCCAGGGTTATCGAGACAATTAAAAGGGTTAATATGAGTAAAGAGCTTAGAGGACTGCCGGCACATAGTGAACACTGGTAAATGTTAGCAGCAATTGCTACTGTTGTTAATACTTTTACTAGTTATATGAACACTTGCTGTTTGCCTGGCATGCTACTCAATGACTCACCAATTTCTCACTACAACTTCTGGGGATAAGTGATTATTATTTCCATTATACGTCTGAGAGCTGGAAGACTCAGGCAGGTGATGTCATCAGCAGGCTGTAGGCAACAGGCAGGGCTGCCAGGAACCCTTGCATAGGTTGTGCACAGCACAAGGACACCACATCTCAGGGGTGCCATTCTCTGTGTAGACCTGTGTATTTATTATTATGATCTTCTGACAGGTGGAAGTCAAATGTCTCAAGATAGGAGTCTCTTTCTTTTCTTTCCTTCTTTCCTTCTTTCTTTGACAGAGTCTTGCTCTGTTGCCCAGCCTGGAGTGCAATGGTGCACTCTTGGCTCCCTTCAACCTCTGCCTCCCAGGTTCAAGCGATTCTCCTGCCTCAGCCTCCCGAGTAGCTGGGATTACAGGCACCTGCCACCTGTAATACCAATGCTTTGGGAGGCTGAGGCAGGAGGATTGCTAGAGCCCAGGAGGTCGAGGCTGCAGTGAGCCATGTTCCTGCCACTGCACTCTGGCCTGGGTGACACTGCAGGCTTAGAAATGAAAACAAGTGGCCAGACGTGGTGGCTCACACCTGTAATCCCAGCACTTTGGGAGGCCGAGGTGGGCAGATCACAAGGTCAGGAGATCGAGACCATCCTGGCTAACATGGTGAAACCCCATCTCTACTAAAAATACAAAAAAATTAGCCAGGCGTGGTGGCGGGCGCCTATAGTCCCAGCTTCTCTGGAGGCTGAGGCAGGAGAATCTCTTGAACCCGGGAGGCAGAGCTTGCCGTGAGCCGGGATCGCGCCACTGCACTCCAGGCTGGGCAACAGAGCGAGACTCTGTCTCAAAAAAAAAAAAAAAGAAAGAAAAAGAAAAAGAAAAGCTGTGTTAAAACAGACTTGTTATGAAACTTTGGACACATGACTTGGCCTCATTTTCCCCCTCTGTAAAATGGGATAATACAGACCTTACCTCTCTGGACTGATGGAAGATTAAAGAAAATGGTGCAGGAAGGCGCCTAGTATGCAATGAGTTCTCGGTAGATGGCAACTTCTGTTGTGGTTTTTTTGTTTGTTTGTGTGTTTGTTTTTGAGACAGAGTCTTGCTCTGTCGCCCAGGCTGGAGTGCAATGGCGCGATCTCGGCTCACTGCAACCTCCACCTTCTGGGTTCAGGTGATTCTCCTGCCTCAGCCTCCCAGGTAGCGGGGATTACAGGTGTGTGCCACCATGCCCGGCTAATTTTTGTATTTTTAGTAGAGACGAGGTTTCGCCATGTTGGCCAGGCTGGTCTCAAACTCCTGACCTCAAGTGATCCTCCTGTCTCGGCCTCCCAAAGTGCTGGGATTACAGGCATGAGCCACCGTGCCTGGCCTATTGTGGTTATTTTAAAAGGACAGAGGGCAGGGTGTGTTAGGGGCCATGGTGGGAGCTAGACAGAGGTTTGTACCAGGTGGGGCAGCCCAGCGGGGGCTGGACCAGCATGGTCTCTCTCACAGAATACATCCAGCCTGTGTGCCTCCCAGCTGCTGGCCAGGCCCTGGTGGATGGCAAGATCTGTACCGTGACGGGCTGGGGCAACACGCAGTACTATGGTGAGTCCTGTCCTCTGCCTCTGATGCCACTGTTTGGGAGACTCTGAACCGGGCTGGGGATGGGCAGTGTGGCCGGTTGGATGAGTCTTGACCATGAGGAGTAGGGATGCTGAGGGGAATGGGGTGGGCACCAGGAGGGAAGGGGGATGTGTACACCCCCCAGCTCTGGCCAGCCTTGCCTGCACACCCCCAGGCCAACAGGCCGGGGTACTCCAGGAGGCTCGAGTCCCCATAATCAGCAATGATGTCTGCAATGGCGCTGACTTCTATGGAAACCAGATCAAGCCCAAGATGTTCTGTGCTGGCTACCCCGAGGGTGGCATTGATGCCTGCCAGGTGAGGGACTCTGTAGGGGCAGCCCCCTGGCTGCTGCCACCCCAGGGATGGAGACGCAGGGGAGTGGGTGGTTGGGCTCCCTATCTAAAAGCCTGAGGGCTCTGGGGCCACAGCCCATGGTCATCCCGAGGGGCGCCTCCTGTCCAACCACCTTGGCCCCTAGCCAGGCCTCCCTCTCCCCTCCCAGGGTGACAGCGGTGGTCCCTTTGTGTGTGAGGACAGCATCTCTCGGACGCCACGTTGGCGGCTGTGTGGCATTGTGAGCTGGGGCACTGGCTGTGCCCTGGCCCAGAAGCCAGGCGTCTACACCAAAGTCAGTGACTTCCGGGAGTGGATCTTCCAGGCCATAAAGGTGAAAGTTGGGCCCAGATGGGAACCAGGGTGGGGATGTTTGGGCCTCTAATGGGGAAAGGGAGGCAGAGATTTGTTTTAGGAGACCTACGCTCAGGCCTAGAAGAGGGCCCCCCTCGGGAACAGATGGACTTTGAAGGGCTCCTGGGGAAGGGAGGCCAGTGGTGGGATATGGAAGCCTCTCAGACCTCGGGAGCCGCCAGCTGTCTTTCCCCAGACTCACTCCGAAGCCAGCGGCATGGTGACCCAGCTCTGACCGGTGGCTTCTCGCTGCGCAGCCTCCAGGGCCCGAGGTGATCTTGGTGGTGGGATCCACGCTGGGCCTAGGATGGGACATTTTTCTTCTTGGGCCCGGTCCACAGGTCCAAGGACACCCTCCCTCCAGGGTCCTTTCTTCCACAGTGGCGGGCCCACTCAGCCCCGAGACCACCCGACCTCACCCTCCTGACCCCCGTGTAAATATTGTTCTGCTGTCTGGGACTCCTCTCTAGGTGCCCCTGATGACGGGATGCTCTTTAAATAATAAAGATGGTTTTGATTAATGCGGCCTCCGAGCTTACAAATGTACACAGCAATGAGGACGTTTTGGCGGGAGGGAGAAGAATTAGGACCTGGCGCAAATCAGGCAGAGAGTGTGGGTCCCTCAGTTACCACTGATTTTAGATATAAGATTTTAGTTGGTTCACTTAACTGGAATTTTCCTGGAGCACATTGGCTTGAGGTACAGCTGGATCCAGCTGCTCTCTCAAATCTGCCTTACTCTGTGTTAGCTTCATTTCCAAGCAGCCTCTCCTACAATCAGCGAGGGAGATGGCCCCTTCCACACAAACTCTTTCCCAATCAATTCTGCAGAAAAAGTCCCAGGCAACAAAATTCTAGGCCCAGCTCCCATTGTACAGATTTGGGTCACGTGCTCATCCCTAGGCAAATCACTGTGCACCTGATGCACGGGGTAGGGGCGGAGCAGGGTGGAGTGGGAGGAGCTAGGCCTTCAAGAACCATGTGACCTGAGTGTGGGAATCCTAAAGAAAAATAGGGTGCTATTTCCAGAAGTGGAAGTAGATGCTCAGTGAGCAAAAAAGACATCTACCTTGAACCAGGACGGAAAATGGGGCCCTGCAGGGTGGAGACAGGGACACTAGACGCTGGGAACACAGCCTCCCCGCCAACCCTTTCTCCATCTGGGCAGCTTCTGGGGAGGGAACCCCCTTCTCTAGAGCCTCTGCAGAGCCTCATGCAGCCCCGGTGGCCACCAGGGGGCACTGCTGCCTCAACATTGTGACACATTAAGGGGTTTTCTGCCTGGACGGCCACGGGTTGCTGAAAACCTGCTGTTCTGCTGAAGAAAGGCTCAGTGGGGGGCCTGTTCACCACGACTTTAAATAATAACAATTATAATACATCACCCAACCGCCACAGCTCCCAAGCACTTTCCTTTTTTTTTTTTTTTTTTTGAGACAGAGTTTCACTCTTGTCTCCCAGGTTGGAGTGTAGCTGCGTGATCTTAGCTCACTGCAACCTCCGCCTCCCAGGTTAAAGCAATTCTCCTGCCTCCGCCTCCTGAGTAGCTGAGATTACAGGCGTGCGCCACCACACCCGGCTGATTTTTGTATTTTTAGTAGAGACAGGCTTTCACCATGTTGGCCAGGCTGGTGTCAAACTCCTGACCTCAGGTGATCCGCCTGCCTCGGCCTCCCAAAGTGCTGAGTGTCACGCACGTCCGTGTGAAGAGACCACCAAATAGGCTTTGTGTGAGCAATAAAACTTTTTAATCACCTGGGTGCAGGCGGGCTGAGTCCGAAAAGAGAGTCAGCGAAGGGAGATGGGGTGGGGCCGTTTTATAGGATTTGGGTAGGTGGTGGAAAATTACGGTCAAAGGGGGTTGTTCTCTGGCGGGCAGGGGCGGGGGTCACAAGGTGCTCAAAAGGGGGTTGTTCTCTGGCGGGCAGGGGCGGGGGTCACAAGGTGCTCAGTAGGGGAGCTTCTGAGCCAGGAGAAGGAATTTCACAAGGTAATGTCATCAGTTACGGCAGGAGCCAGCCATTTTCACTTCTTTTGTGATTCTTCAGTTACTTCAGGCCATCTGGATGCGTGCAGGCTTGGGCTCAGAGGCCTGACACTGGGATTACAGGTGTCTGCCGCCACACCCAGCTAATTTTTGTATTTTTAATAGAGACGGGGTTTCACTATATTGGCGAAGCTGGTCTCAAACTCCTGACCTCAGGTGATCCACCCACCTCAGCTTCCCAAAGTGCTAGGATTACAGGTGTCCACCACCACACCTGGCTAATTTTTGTATTTTTACTAGAGACAGGGTTTCACCATGTTGGCAGGCTGGTCTCGAACTCATGACCTCAGGTGATCCGCTCACCTCAGCCTCCTAGTACAAGCGTAAGCCACTGCGCCCAGCCCAACTTCCTAAAATGTAAACAACCTACAAGAACTCCTTTGAGAAACACAAACTATGCATTTGGAAAACGATCCCAGCGTCAGTCCCTGACCCCCACACCCCTGGCGAGGTTGAGCCCCACCATGGCTTTGTTGGTCAGGAACCCCCAGGCCCACATCTCGTTAGCAGAGCCTCAGTGCAGTTTCCCCAAACGTCTACCTCTGGCTGTCGTGTTCTACCCATAGGATGTGGGATGTAATTTGAGACCTGTCCTAAGGCTTGCTTTGCTGAGTTACAACAACGAGTGACTGAGTTTTCCTTTGTAATTGCCAGCTGAGAAACGTACTGTACCTATGTTTTAGGAAGTTTGGGGACTCTGAGAGAACACGGTCCACCCTGGGGGTTCTGAACCGATGTGACCATGTCCTGGAGGGACACAGTTCGCCCTGGTGAGGAGGAGGGCGGGTGTGAGGGGCACTGAAGAAGGCTTGGCCCTGCCCTGGGAAGTCTGGGGGGATGTGGCTTTATTCTAGGGGATCCAATGGAAATTTGGTCATTAAAAGTCAACAGGCAGCCTGCTGGGAAAATAAAAACCAGGTGGCCATGTTCCCGGAAAGGGGTCCCAATCCAGACCCCAAGGGTTCTTGGATCTCGTGCAAGAAAGAATTCAGGGTAAGTCCACAGAGTAAAGTGAAAGCAAGTTGATTAAGAAAGTAAAGGAATAAAAGAATGGCTACTCCATAGGCAGAGCAGTCCCAAGGGTTGCTGGTTGCAAATTGTTATGGTTATTTTTTGATTTAGTCTTGATTTCTTGTTTAGTTATGCTAGACGAAGGGTGGATTATTCACGCCTCCCTTTTTTAGACCATATAGGGTAACTTCCCCAACGTTGCCATGGCATTTGTAAACTGTCATGGCGCTGGTGGGGGGTGTAGCAGTGAGGACAACCAGAGGTCACTTTCGGGGCCATCTTGGTTTTGGTGGGTTTTCCTGACTTCTTTACTGCAGCCTGTTTTATCAGAAAGGTCTGTATGACTTGTATCTTGTGCGGACCTTCTATCTCATCCTCTGACTTAGAATGCCTTAATTTACTGGGAATGCGGCCCAGTAGGTCTCAGTCTTACTTTATCCAGGTCCTATTCAAGATGGAGTTGCTCTGGTTCAAACGCCTCTGACAGCCATTCTGAGTTCTGTCTGCATTATTGCTTTGTTGGAGGAGTGGAGGGGCTGGGGAGATTGTGATTCACTCAACAGCCATTCACTAGTTTCCCTTGTATGCCAGGGGTCAGTGAGCCTCAGTTTCTCCTCCTGCTCCCAACAACCTTGCCACTCACCCCAAGGAGCCAGGAAGATATTAAAAAAGAATAATAACAGTGACAAGGTTGCTTTGAGGTCCTGCCAGGGTCTCGGTCTTTAGAAGAGCTGAATATGAAAATTACTTCCATGTCATTGCGGTGCTGCTCAGAATCAGAAATATTTGACCCATCTTATGGAATTAGTGCAACTATATCAGGAACCCAAGACATGCTTTGCATTCCTATTTAGCACTTATATCTACATAGTCCCTTTCAAATATAGAAAAGCTTTCTGGATGTCACTTGGAACAGATAGCTCCATATGTGGTTATAAGTTGGCATTCTCCCAGTCGGGTTGAAGGAGAAGTGTACAGCTACTCTGCCACAAAAGTTATTTCATACATAAAATCACGGCCATGATTAGCAATGACCGTGAAGGCCATTCATTTTATATTCAGAAATAATTATTGTGAACATTCAGATAGCGGCATAAGTAGGGAGATGGACTTTAGTTTCTGCATAAAAGGTAACACTGTTTCAGTCCTGCAGTTATGAAGCGAGGAGCTGTTTTGGCTCTTGCTGCATGACAAACCACCCAAAGCTAGTGGGTACAGTAAATGCTCACGGATTCTGCGGCTCAGAAAGTTGGACAGGGAATAGCAGGCACAGCTTCTCTCTGCTCCATGATGACCAAGTCAGGCCAGGCACTGTTCTAGGTATTGGAGAAATATAGGGGACAGAACAAACTGTCATGTGCGTCTATGTGAAGAGACCACCAAACAGGCTTTGTGTGAGCAGTAAAACTTTTTAATCACCTGGGTGCAGGCGGGCTGAGTCTGAAAAGAGAGTCAGCGAAACGAGATAGGGATGGGGCCGTTTTATAGGATTTGGGTAGGTAGTGGAAAATTACAGTCAAAGGGGGTTGTACTCTGGCGGGCAGGGGCAGGGGCCACAAGGTGCTCAGCAGGGGAGCTTCTGAGCCAGGAGAAGGAATTTCACAAGGTAATATCATCACTTAAGGCAAGGACCAGCCATTTTCACTTCTTGTGTGGTGGAATGTCATCAGTTAAGGCAGGGACAGGGCATTTTCACTTCTTTTGTGATTCTTCAGTTACTTCAGGCCATCTGGGCATATATGTGCAAGTCACAGGGGATACAATAGCTTGGCCTGGGCTCAGAGGCCTGACATTCCTGTCTTCTTATATTAATAAGCAAAATAAAACAAAATAGTGTTGAAGTGTTGGGGTGGCAAAAATTTTGGGGGGTTGGTATGGAGAGATAATGGGCAATGTTTCTCAGGGCTGCTTCAAGTGGGATTAGGGGCGGCATGGGAACCTGCAGTGGGAGAGATTAAGCTGAAGGAAGATTTTGTGGTGAGGGTTGATATTGTGGGATTGTTAGAAGGAGCATTTGTCATACAGAATGATTGGTGATGGCCTGGATGCGGTTTTGTATGAATTGAAAAACTAAACGGAAGACAGAAGGTCTGAATAAGAGAAGGAGAAAAAACAGATATTAAAGGACTAAGAATTGGGAGGACCTAGGACATCTAATTAGACAGAGCCTAAGGGGGTTCAGCGTAATCACTTGCTTGGTTGGTGAGTTTTTAGGCTCTAGCCAAGTTTTTGGGGTGCGGTTAAAGTTGGGCTGGTGTCTGGAATGAGACTGGGACCTAATAAAAAGGAGTGTCCACCCAGGAGCTCAAATGGGCTGGAACCTGTAGCATTCCAAGGACAGGCCTGAATTCTGAGAAGGGAAAGTGGTAAAAGTATTTGTCTAGTCCTTTTTAAGTTGGTGACTGAGTTTGGTGAGGTGTGTTTTTAAAAGACCATTAGTCCATTCTACCTTTCCTAAAGATTGAGGATGGTAAAGGATATGAAGGTTTCACTGAATACCAAGAGCTTGAGAAACTGCTTGGGTGATTAGACTAATAAGGGCCAGTCTGCCATCAGACTGTATAGAGGTAGGAAGGCCAAACTGAGGAATTATGTCTGACAGAAGGGAAGAAATGACCACAGTGGCCTTCTCAGACCCTGTGGCAAAGGCCTCTACCCATGCAGTGAAAGTGTCTACCCAGACCAAGAGGTATTTTAGTTTCCTGACTGGAGCATGTGAGTGAAGTCAATTTGCCCATCCTGGGTGGGGGCAAAACCTCAAGCTTGATGTGTAGGGAAGGGAGGGGGCCTGAGAAATTCCTGAGGAGTAGTAGAATAGCAGATGGAACACTGAGAAGTGATTTCCTTGAGGATCGATTTCCACGATGGAAAGGAAATGAGAGGTTCTAAGAGATGGGCTAGCGGCTTGTAACCTACGTGCAAGAGGTTATGAAATGACGACAGAATAGAATGGGCCTGTGAGGCTGGAAGGAGATATTTTCCTTGGTCTAAGAACCATTTGCCTTGTGTGGGAAGAGATTGATAGGTGGAAGTTTCAGCGGGGGAGTAGGTGGGAGTGACCGATGTGAAGGCGGAAAACTGCTGTGAGGGATAGAAGTTGGAACGCTAGCTGCTTTTTTTAGCTAACTTATCAGCATAAGCATTGTCCTGAGAGACGGGATCTGATGCCTTTTGATGGCTGCTTTTTTAGCTACCTTATCAGCATAAGCGTTGTCTTGAGCGATGGTGGGGGGAAGAAAATAGATTTTGGAAGTTAAGAGAACTGTAGAGAGTGAGTTGAGCACAGTTTGTGATTTTGAGGGCCTCTAAAAGTATTGAGGCAGAGCAGTGGCAGCCGCTGCACACAGACATGAGGGCTAGGCTAAAACAGTAAGGTCAAGTTGTTGGGACAGAAAGGCTACAGGATGCGGTCCCGGCTCTTGTGTAAGAATTCTGACCTTGCTAACTATGCCTAGGAAGGAAAGAAGTTGTTGTTTTGTAAAAGGGATTGGGGTTTGGGAGATTAGCTGGATACGATCAGCAGGGAGGGCACGTGTGTTTTTATAAGAATTATGCCGAGATAGGTAACAGATGAGGAAGAAATTGGGGCTTGACTGAAGTGATTGGGGCTGCCTGTGAAGCCTTGCGGCAGTATAGCCGAGGTAATTTGCTGAGCCTGATGGCTGTCAGGGTCAGTCCAAGTGAAAGCGAAGAGAGGCTGGGATGAAGGGTGCAAAGGAATAGTAAAGAAAGCATGTTTGAGATCCAGAACAGAATAATGGGTTGTGGAGGGAGGTATTGAGGATAGGAGAGTATATGGGTTTGGCACCAGAGGGTCGATAGGCAAAACAATTTGGTTGATAAGGCAGAGATCCTGAACTAATCTGTAAGGCTCGTCTGGGTCTAGGACAGGTAAAATGGAGGAATTGTAAGGGGAGTTTACAGGCTTTAAAAGGCCATGCTGTAGCAGGTGAGTGATAACAGGCTTTAATCCTTTTAAAGCGTGCTGTGAGATGGGATATTGGCATTGAGTGGGGTAAGGGTGATTAGGTTTTAATGAGATGGTAAGGGGTGCATGATCGGTCACCAAGGAGGGAGTAGAGGTATCCTATACTTGTGGGTTAAGGTGGGGAGATACGAGGGGAGGATGCGAAGGAGGCTTTAAACTGGGGAAAAGGGGGCAATGAGGTGTGGCTGTAGCCTAGGAATAGTCAGGGAAGCAGATAATTTAGTTAAAATGTCTGGGCCTAATAAGGGAACCGGGAAGGTGGGGATAACTAAAAAGGAGTGCATAAAATAATCTTGTCTAAGTTGGCACCAGAGTTGGGGAGTTTTAAGAGGTTTAGAAGCTTGGCCGTCAATACCCACAACAGTTATGGAGGCAAAGGAAAAAGGCCTTTGAAAAGAAGGTAATGTGGAGTTGGTAGCCTCCATATGGATTAAGAAGGGGACGGACTTCCTTCCACTGTGAGAGTTACTTAGAGTGTCTGTGATGGTTCTGTAGGCTTCTGAGGCAATCGGGCAGTGTCAGTCTTCAGCTGCTAAGCCAAGAAGATCTGGGAAGGAGTCAGTCATGGAGCCTTGGGCCACAGTTCCAGGGGCTCTGGAAGTGGCTGCCAGGTGAGTTGAACAGTCTGATTTTCAGTGGGGTCCCGCACAGATGGGACACGGCTTAGAGGAGGAATCCTGAGCTGTGGGCATTCCTTGGCCTAGTGGCCAGATTTCCAGCACTTGTAGCAAGTTCCTGGGGGAGGCGGTCCTGGAGGAACGCCTGGCTGCTGCACTTCAGGCATTTGGAAGTTCTAGTGCGCTGGAGATGTGGCTGGGGTTTCTCTCACAGTGGAGGCAAGGAATTGCAACTCAGAAATACATTGCTACTTGGCTGCCTCTACTTTACTATTGTACACCTTGAAGGTGAGGTTAATTAAGTCCTGTTGTGGGGTTTGAGGGCTGGTATTTAATTTTTGCGGTTTTATTTAATGTCGGGAGTGGATTGGATAATAAAATATATATTGAGAATAAGACGGCCTTTTGACATTTTAGGGTCTAGGGCTGGAAAGCATCTCAGGGTTGCTGCCAAACGAGCCATGAACTGGGCTGGGTTTTTCATATTTGATGAAAAAGAGCCTAAACGCTAACTGATTTGGGAGAGGTCGGGTAAAGAAAAAGGAGCATTAACCTTGACTATGTCTTTAGCTCCAGTCACCTTTTTAAGAGGAACTTGCTGGGCAGGTGGGGGAGGGCTAGTCACAGAATGAAACTCTATGCCAGACCAAGTGTGATGAGGGGAGGTGATAAAAGGATTATAGGGTGGGGCAGCAGAGGCTGAGGAAAAATTGGGACTTAGCTCAGCCTGGCGAGGAGGGGAGAGGTCAGATAGGTCTGTAGAAAAGGAAGATTAGAAAGACTCAGCGACGCTTGGGGTTGGGACTGAGGGGACAGGTGGGAGGGAAAGAAGGAAGATTTGGGACGAGCTGCATTGGGAACAGAGACTAGGGAGAGACCGATGTGTAAAAGAATGCCTGGACGTCAGGCACCTCAGACCATTTGCCCATTTTATGACAAGAATTATTTAGATCTTGTAGGATGGAAAAATCGAAAGTGCCGTTTTCTGGCTATTTGGAACTACTATCAAGTTTGTATTGGGGTCAAGCTGCATTGTAGAAGAAAAGTAGAAGGCATTTAGGTTTTAGGTCAGGTGTGAGCTGAAGAGGTTTTAAGTTCTTGAGAACACAGGCTAAGAGAGAAGAAGGAAGAATGGAGGGTGGAAGGTTGCCCATAGTGAAGGAGGCAAGCCCAGAAAAAAGAGAGAGTAGAGACACGGAAAGAAGGGATTTGGGGGTTCTTGCCCTCCAGAAAAGCGGGAAAGGGGTCAGGATGCGGAGATAAGGGGTCGGAGTGTGGAGATAAGGGGTCGGGGGGTTCTTGACCCCCAGAAAAGCGGGGAAGGGATCAGGAGGTTCTTGCCCCCCAGAAAAGCAGAGAAGGGGTAGAGACAGGGAGAGAAGGGGTCAGGGTTCTTGCCCCTCCCCCCCAGAAAAGCGGTACTTGCCGCTCAGGGTGGAGGACCAAGGCAGGCGTCCCCGTGTGGTCAGACACCTCTGAAACTTGGGTGAATAATCAGGCAGGCGTCCCCGCGTGATTAAACACCAAGGGAAGACTGTCTTCCCGAGTCCGTGACCGGCACCAGAGTTTTGGGTCCACGGATAAAACGCGTCTCCTTTGTCTCTACCAGAAAAGGAAAGGAACTGAAATTAAGAGAAGGGAGAGATTGAAGTGTGGCGCCAAGATTGAAAGGGGAAAGAGGTTGAGGGATAGTGAGATAGGTTAGAGAAGAGAGTAAAAAGAGGCCAATTATCAGATTTAAAATTGGTGAGATGTTCCTTGGGCTGGTCAGTCTGAGACCCGAGGTCGTAGGTGGATCTTTCTCATGGAGCAAAAAGCAGGAGGACAGGGGATTGATCTCCCAAGGGAGTTCCCCGATCCGAGTCACGGCACCAAAATGTCATGGGCGTCCGTGTGAAGAGACCACCAAACAGGCTTTGTGTGAGCAATAAAGCTTTTTAATCACCTGGGTGCAAGCGGGCTGAGTCCAAAAAGAGTCAGCAAAGGGAGATAGGGGTGGGGCCGTTGTATAGGATTTGGGTAGGTAAAGGAAAATTACAGTCAAAGGGGGTTGTTCTCTGGCGGGCAGGAGTGGGGGGTCATAAGGTGCTCAGTGGGGGAGTTTTTGAGCCAGGATGAGCCAGGAAAAGGAATTTCACAAGGTAATGTCATCACTGAAGGCAAGGACTGGCCATTTTCCCTTCTTTTGTGGTGGAATGTCATCGGTAAAGGCAGGGACAGGGCATTTTCACTTATTTTGTGATTCTTCAGTTACTTCAGGCCATCTGGGCATATATGTGCAAGTCACAGGGGATGCCATGGCTTGGCTTTGGCTCAGAGGCCTGACACAAACCTGCATCCCTGCCCTATGGAGCTTAGGAGCAAACAGACAATGAACAAATACCACCGGTGCCAGTTGTATTATTTTATTCAAATTATCTCTTTTCCTTTTGTGTGTGTGTGTGTCTTTTTTTTAACTTAGCCTTGACTTTATTTATTATTTTTATCGATTTATTTATTTATCTTGAGACCAGGTTATGAGACTGGCTCATTTTTGTATTTTTGGTAGTGATGGGGTCTCACTATGCTGCCCAGGCTGGTCTTAGACTCCTGGGCTCAAGCGATCCACCTGCCTTGGCAACCCAAAGTGCTACGATTACAGGCATAAGCCACTGCGCCCTGCCAGCCTTGACTTTTTTTTTTTTTTTGAGACGGAGTCTTGCTCTGTCGCCCTGGCTGGAGTGCAGTGGTGCAATCTCAGCTCACTGCAAGCTCCGCCTCCCGGGTTCATGCCATTCTCCTGCCTCAGCCTCCTGAGTAGCTGGGACCACAGGCGCCCGCCACCCCGCCCAGCTAGTTTTTTGTATTTTTTTTAGTAGAGACGGGGTTTCACCGGGTTGGCCAGGATGGTCTCGATCTCCTGACCTCGTGATCCGCCCGTCTCGGCCTCCCAAAGTGCTGGGATTACAGGCTTGAGCCACCGCGCCCGGCCCAGCCTTGACTTTTAACAGTGTTTATGAAACTGTGGGTTTGATGTGGTGGTGGCAGACATATGTTTTTCAATATAAATCAAAACAAACGTATTTTTTTTTTTTTTTTTTTTTTTTTTTTTGAGACGGAGTCTCACGCTGTTGCCCAGGCTGGAGTGCAGTGGCGCGATCTCGGCTCACTGCAAGCTCCGCCTCCCGGGTTCCCGCCATTCTCCTGCCTCAGCCTCCTGAGTAGCTGGGACTACAGGCGCCCGCCACCGCGCCCGGCTAATTTTTTGTATTTTTAGTAGAGACGGGGTTTCACTGTGGTCTCGATCTCCTGACCTTGTGATCCGCCCGCCTCGGCCTCCCAAAGTGCTGGGATTACAGGCTTGAGCCACCGCGCCCGGCCAAAACAAACGTATTAAACAAACAAATACTAGTGAAATAATAACGATTGCTTCCTCACTGCCATCCTGTACTCTCCCGGGGTGTCCCACCAGCAGCCCATGTGCCGCCCTTCGGGAAACACTTGTTTCATCTCCATGCAAGCTGGGAAGAAGCGGCTGTGGGGTTTGCTGTCCTACAGAGGGGCTGCGTAGCCCGTCCAAGGTCCACATCCGAGGGGCAGGGCTGGTGCTGGGACCTGGGGCTGGACCAGCTCGGGATATGGCACTGAGCTCTCACTTCCTGTCTCTCTCTGCTGAGCAGGTTCGGACACTTTCTCCCTGACGGGGTTGGAGGGGGGTTCCTGGCCCCCTAGGGAAGTGCATGTCTCCAGACGCTGGGGGTGTTCTAGGGAAAAAGATGGGATGCCTTAACCCAAACAGTTCTTGGACTGGTGGTGCAAAAAGGAGCCCTCGAATCAGAACGGGGCCCAGGCGTGGCAGGCCAGGTCTCACTAACGCAGGCCTCCATAACACCTGTTTCAGCACCAACTGAGTGGCTAAGTTAAATAGTAAAAGCTGATAGAGCCAGTGCCCTATACAGAGGCTGGGATGTAACAAACGCCCACCAAGAGTTTTGCTCAGGCCTTTCCTGGGCTTTAAAGCATGACAAGATAACAAAGGAATTCTTAACAGGACCCTTTTAGGATTAAACAAGTTTAATTGGAGGTCTGAAGAAACTCCCCAGGCCTCTACAAACAAGTTCATTGGGAGTCTGAAGGAGCTCCCTAAACCTCCCTGATTTAGCAGGACACAAAATAAGGGACCTGGACCCATTTGGGCGAAGTAAATTTACTGAGGTTCCAGAGGAAGGTCTTCAGGACTCAGATCTTAGTAATAGATTACAAGAAGTGAATCACTTATGTCTTTAGATGAATGCACACTTACATGCAGACATACAGCTTAGAAGGTATATAAGCTCTGGAAAACTTTGTCCTTTTGAGTTGGTCTGGGGATGAGTTCCAGGCTTTCGCCCTGTAACCAGTTACAGAAATAAAAACTCCCTTTTTGCTGGGTGCGGTGGCTCACGCCTGTAATCCCAGCACTTTGGGAGGACGAGGTGGGCGGATCACCTAAGGTCAGGAGTTCGAGACCAGCCTGACCAACATGGAGAAACCCCGTCTCTACTAATAATACAAAAATTAGGCGGGCGTGGTGGTGGGTGCTGGTAATCCCAACTACTTGGGAGGCTGAGGCAGGAGAATTGCTTGAACCCGGGAGGCGGAGCTTGCAGTGAGCCGAGACAGCGCCATTGCACTCCAGCCTGGGCGACAGGGCAAGACTCTGTCTCAAAAAAACAAACAAACACACACCTCCCTTTTCTCCCCGTTCAATTGCATCTCTTTACTGGGTCATGAGAAATAGCCCAATCCTCAGCGTGGTCCGGGAACACAGGTGACCCTCTGTCCCATCTGGTTTGACCAGGTGAAGGGCTGTCTGGGGTTTGGGGGTCTGGAGTACCCCTTTGGGACACAGCTTTGAAGATGGAGTCCCCAGTGCCTAACTCTGAGCCTCCTCCACCAGGGTGGCCCGTGAATCTCACAGGTGCACAATACTGAGCCCCCTTGCCTGTATGTTCCTCCTCCCCCTCTCCCCGTTCACCTCTCCAGGCGAATCTCCCCTTCTGGGTCCCCCAGTCACACTCCTGAATGCCCGACCTTGAGTATCCACCATGGCAGCCCCAGCCATGCCCTGCAGATGCCCACCCCTGGGCCCCCGGGGCTGGCCTGCAGCCCAGCCGCATATCTTGGCCCCACTTGATGCACACCCACCCTGTTCCCTGACGCTGTGCGCTCATCTCTAACCTGCTCCAAGAGAACCAGCAGGGCCCCATGAGAAGAGGCTCCCTGCATGTTCAGCTGTCTGTCAGCAGCGGCCCCTCACCAAGCAGTGGTTCAGCTTCCCCACCGTGGATTGCTTGACTTGTGCCCAGCCCTGCTAACAGGTGGGGGGTTCCTCCAGGGTCTGGCAACCTGGCCCCCTGGGAAAGCCCTGGAAGATGTCCATCCCCTCTTTCCTCCCTTGCCCTGCCCACCACTCCCAGACCTGGCCCAGCCTCAGGCAGATGGGATGGGAACCAGGATCCCTGGGAGACTCCCAGGCCGCCTGGACCTACGAACAATGGCAGCTGAGCTCCGGCCACCCCATCCCCACCCTGGCCCCACCTCTGCCCTGGTATAAGCCCACCTGGCCTGCAGCACCTGCAGCTACCACGGGGATGCTGTGGCTTCTGCTGGTGGGTGAGTAGGAGTGGGGGCTCCAGAAGGGGGTTGGCTGTGGCACGTGGGCCCCAGCCCTTAGCTGACATCCTTCCCCTCAGTCCTACAGAAACAAGTGACTTGGAGCAAGGAGATCAGAGGTGAGGACGGATGTGCTCCCTAACCTGGAGAGAGGACAGGGCCATGGGGACAGGCAGGGAGGGCTCTAGGGGTCTGAGGAGTGTGGCCCCACCCCAGAGTCCCTCAGGGGACCTGGAGCTTTCACTTGGGGACTGAGGGGACACAGCCCTGACTTGGGGCTCTGAGGATAGCCTCAGTGGTCTCGTGTCCCCAGCCTCGCTCCTGTACCCCTACGGGCTGGAGCATGGGGATCAGGTTCTCCCTGCAGAGGACGATGACTTCTCCGAGGAGCTGCGGCTGCTGGATCCCTTCATGCTCTTCGAGGCCACACACAGGACGGCCTATGTGAGTGCACTGGCCCTGACCGTGCGGTCCCTGGGCTCTCTCTCTTCTCCCCACCTCACTCTTAACTCAGAGCCTGTCTATATCTATAGCTCCTGGCTCCTTCTGGCTTCATCCTCTGTCTTGCTGGGGAGGGCCCTGTCCCTCTTCTGCCCCCTGCCCTGCCAACATCCCCCTGCAGGTCTTGTCCTTCCTCATTTCCCCCAGTTCTGCACCAAGGGGCTGGTGTCCTTTGGGGAGCCTGTGGCGCTGTTCACACTGGAGGCGTTTCCCCGGGAGACGGGCCAGGACTTCGCAGTCCCGTTCTGGGCCGATAGGTCCAGAGCTGCTGCAGCAGGCGGCCCGAGACCTGGCCTCGGCCTTGCCCCACTCCCCACCCACCTCTTGCGCCCTGCTGGTGGCCACGTGGGACCAAATTCCCTTTTACGGGGCACTTGGTCCCCAGGTGAGGAAGCGGGTAGCAGAGAAGGGCCCAGGCTGAGGCTGTTTGACCCAACCTCTGGGGAAGAAGGGCTTGGATTCCTAGGCAAGAAGGAGACACCACGAAGGAGAGACGGAGATGGGGGAACGAGAGAGAGATAGAAAGAAGGGGAGAGAAGAGAGAGACAGAAAGACAGAGGGAAGCATGGAGATGCAGCGAGGGAGAGAAAACAGGTGAGAAAGAGGATGGAAGACACGAACAGGGAGAGAAATGGCAAGAGAGAGGAGGCAAGACAGCAAGCAAGAGGAGTGAGATGATCAGATGGAGAGGCAGAGAATAGGAAAAGGAGAGAGAGGCGGAGAGAGGGGATGAGAGCAGCTACACCATCAATTTGCCCTTTTTGGAGTCTCACTCTGTCACCCAGGCTGAAGTGCAGTCGTGCAATCTCGGTTCACCGCAACCCCCGCCTCCCGGGTTCAAGCAGTTCTCCTGCTTCAGCCTCCCAAGTAGCTGGGATTACAGGCATGTGCCACCACGCCCAGGTAATCTGTGTATTTTTAGTAGAGATGGGGTTTCACCATGTTGGCCAGGCTGGTCTCAAACTCCTGACCTCAAATGATTTGCCCACCTCGGCCTCCCAAAGTGTTGGGATTACAGACATAAGACCCTGCGCCTAGCCAATTTGCCCTTTTCTACCAGATCTTTCTCACTGCATTCCAACAGGCTACAATTTGTGCTATCTTCAAAAACCTTTCTCCTCAGTCCTTCATCTGTCTCTAGCCACTGCCCCGTTTCTCAGACACCCTGTACAACAAAAGCACACAGAAGAGTTGTCAGGCTTACCGCCTCCAATTCCTCTCTTTTCTTTCTTCCAGAGACAGGGTCTCACGCCATGGCCCAGGATGGAGTGCAGTGGTGCAATCACGGCTCACTGCAGCCTTGACCTCCAAGGCTCAAATGATCCTCCTACCTCAGCCTCCCAAGTAGCTGGGACCACGGGCGCACACCACCATGGCTGGCTATCAGTTCCTCTCTTCATTCTGTTTCTGACCCTTTCTAGTCAGGCTTTTTCCACCTTCAACTTCAGGCAGCCAAAACCACTCTCAATGAGGTCCCCCCAGGACAGTGGTCAATCTTCAGGCCACATCCTGCTTGACAGCCAGTGATGTCTGACGCAGCCCTGTCCCTCCCTTCTCCATGAGACACTCTTCCCAACTTCCAAGACCCCACACTCTCCTGGTTTTCCTCCAGCCGTGCCTCCCCATCAGCCCACACGCTAAACACCAGAGTGCCCAGGGCTCGGCCTGCCCTCCTCTCCTCCCCACCTTCACCCATTCCTGTGCACTCATCCAGGCTTTCTGCTGGAAACACCCCAATCTGCTCCTACTTTTCCTCTTAAGAATTTTACCTGGGCCGGGCGCGGTGGCTCAAGCCTGTAATCCCAGCACTTTGGGGAGCCGAGACGGGCGGATCACGAGGTCAGGAGATCAAGACCATCCTGGCTAACACGGTGAAACCCCGTCTCTACTAAAAAATACAAAAAAACTAGCCGGGCGAGGTGGCAGGCGCCTGTAGTCCCAGCTACTCGGGAGGCTGAGGCAGGAGAATGGTGTAAACTCGGGCGGCGGAGCTTGCAGTGAGCTGAGATCCGGCCACTGCACTCCAGCTTGGGCGACAGAGCGAGACTCCGTCTCAAAAAAAAAAAAAAAAAAAAAAAAGAATTTTACCTGACCGGGTGCAGTGGCTCATGTCTGTAATCCCAGTGCTTTGGGAGGCCGAGGCGGGAGGATCGCTTGGGTCTAAGAGTTCCTGACCAGCTTGGGAAACATAGTGAGAACTCATTTCTACAAGAATTTTAAAAGTAGCCAAGTGTGGTGGTCTGTACCTGTAGTCCCAGCTATGTTTCGGAGCCTCATGGCATCTTCTCCTTCTTGCTGACAAGTGCATTTCTATCCGAATGCCTCCCACTGGGAGCCTGCGCCACCACACCAAGGCCCCGACCCCAGAGCTGGCTCCTGTCCTCACAGGTGAATGGGCACCTGCTTCTCCTGCCCCTCTCCCTCCCTGAGGCTGGGCTTGCCGCGCACTCACAAGGCTCAGCCATCTGCCTGGTCACAGACACAGGTCTGGAACTGTGGATCCAAGATGGGTATCGGGAACCCACGGTGCCAGAAGCTGAGGTCACTGTTACCAGGGGCCTGTGTGGGTGTGATGCCTTGACCCCCTTGGATGCCCCTGCTGGAGCCTGAGCCATTCCAAGCCAACTGGCAGGAGGGACCGACCTGCAGATCAGCCGGGCTGCTCAGGCCACGTGAGGGTGGCTCTCAGATCTGAGGGGCCCCTTTGCAGCCTGTGCCTGGGCCCTCCCTGTGGGCCCATTCGTGGACAGCTGTGTCGAGGAGCTGTGTGCAGCCAACGGAAGCCTGCCTGTCCTCTGTCAGGCACTGGCTGCCTTTGCCTAGGCCTGCCAAGCCACTGACATCCCCGTGGGCACCTGGCATAGTCCTGCCTTCTGTGGTGAGCTGGAGGGAGGTAGCAACGAAATGGCAGGGGAGCTGGGTTCGAGACCACTGCATACAGTTGCACAGGTTGTGAACTGCACAAAAATATCTGGCCCTGAGGTTTGAGAGGACACAGCCCTGCCCTGGCTGGGGGTGGGGGGAAAGGGCTGAAGACAACACAGCTCTAGGGCTCGGAGCAGTCAGGGCCTTCAGAGACCTAGAGCTGTGGGTGGGGGGTGTGGGTGTTTGTCTTGAGTCAAGTGCCCATTTCTCTTCCTCTCTCTGCTCAACCCAGAACCCTCCTGCCCTGAAAACAGCCACTGGGAGACATGTGCTGACATCTGCAGGGCCAGCTGCCCCCAGGAGGACGTGTCTCTGTCTCTGACCTGCCACAGCCGCTGTCGGGAGGGCTGCGTGTGTGACACCGGCTACCTGCTCAGCGGTAGCACTTGTGTGTCCCTGGCTCTCTGTGGTTGTCCCTGGCAAGGCCACATTTTGCACCTGGGGGTGCAGGAGCTGAGCCCCAACTGCGGTGAGCTGTGTGAGTGCAGGGAGGCTGGGCAGCCACCCCACTGCAGTCCCCAGGCGAGTGGGGACAGGGAGGCCTGCCTCCTGTGCACTGGGGCCTGGCACTGTGGGGTCCAGAGAGGTACCAGCTGGGTGTCAGGTGACCCCCGTTACTGCACCTTCAACAGTGCAGCCTTCACAGCCCAGGGTGCCTGTCGCTATGTGCTGAGCCGCACCTGTCGGGCCAGACTGGGGGCACCAGCTTTCACAGTGTAGGTCGACAATGAGTACCTAAGCCCCACAGCCCTCATGACTGGGGCTCAGTGGATCGAGGTGGACGTGCACAGGGTGAAGGTGATGATGGAGGCTCAGACCCCTGGGAGGGTACAGGTGAGCTTGGGCAGGGGCTGGGATCCGGCCCCAGAAGGGTGGGCTTAGACTCAGGAGTCTGGAGAGGACCCAGTCACATCCTAGGAAGACTTGAGGGGACACAGCCTCACCCCAAAGGTTCTCAGGGATTCCCAGACCCACCTAGGGGTGTCTGATGTGGACATGGCCCCGGGTGTGTCTCCAGGTTAACAGGACCTAGGCCCACCTGCCCTAAGCCTGGCCGGCGGCCAAGTACACGTCTATTTCAGCGATTCTGGAGCCATGCTGGAGACTGACGCTGGCCTCTTGGTCTCCTATGACTGGCGCCACCACATATCCGTCATGGTGCCCACGACCTACGCTGGCACTCTCTGCAGCCTGTGTGGGGACTTCAACGGGGACCCCCATGATGACTTTGTGCCCCTGATAGCTCCCTCCTGCCAGACCCGGAGGTGTTTGCACTCAGCTGGAAGGACCCAGACTCCCCAGCCAGCTGTTCCACTGTCCCTCGGTGCCCCCACAAGCGAGAAGGCCAGTACCAGTTGCTGGCTTTCTGTGGGCTGCTGGGTACCCATGACAGGCCCTTCCAGGCCTGCGATGAGCTGACCCAGGCCCAAGTCCACATGGAGAAGTGCATCCACGACCTGTGCCATGAGGGGCTCGCGGCAGATCCTGTGCGAGGCTCCGGGGAGCCGTACCCAGCAGTGCCAGCAGCATGGCCTCCTAGCGAAGCCCTGGAGACACCTGGTGGACTGCAGTGAGTGGTGTCCTTTCTGTGCCAGCCAGCCAGCACATTCCCCCGGCCAGGTCCACAAAACCAGTTCTGCTCATTTTGTGGGGCTGCATAATTAATGATCTCAGAGTAGCTCCTTCAGGCCTGGCCCAGTGAGACGCTCGACGTCACTGGCCCTGGTTTCATGCTTCCCACCAGATTGGTTCCACACCCAGACAGGCTCACCCTGACCACAGTGGCTCCACACCTTGCAGCCACTCAGGTTTCGCAGCCCAGCAGGAAAGAGAGCTCCGTGGGTCCCAGAAGCTCCAGCATGATTTGCACTGCGTCTCTGTGGCTTTAATTGACCCCTTCCTGTACCACTCACTGTGGCCAGGGGAATGTGAGTCTCCGCTGACTTCTGCCTGACTCCGGGCTCTGCCCTTGGGCCCAGGCAGAAGTTGGGATGAGGTTAGCAGTGGGCAGTAGTACTGGCTGGTACCCAAAGGACAAATGTCTGCTGCCTCTCATCCTTGTCCTGCTGCCAAACGATCTTTGTCAAGAGCATTAAGCCGGCCGGGCGCGGTGGCTCAAGCCTGTAATCCCAGCACTTTGGGAGGCCGAGATGGGCGGATCACGAGGTCAGGAGATCGAGAGACGATCCCGGCTAACACGGTGAAACCCCGTCTCTACTAAAAAATACAAAAAAATAGCCGGGCGAGGTGGCGGGCGCCTGTAGTCCCAGCTACTCGGGAGGCTGAGGCAGGAGAATGGCGTAAACCCGGGAGGCGGAGCTTGCAGTGAGCTGAGATCTGGCCACTGCACTCCAGCCTGGGTGACAGAGCAAGACTCCGTCTCAAAAAAAAAAAAAAAGCATTAAGCCGTCTTTCAAACATTTTTGATGGAGACCCACAATACAAAATATAGTTCATTTCAGGATCCAATTCTATTAGTTTTCTATCTCTTGCTGCTGTAACAAATTGCAACAAACTCAGCAGCTTAAAAAAACACTTTTTTTTTTTTTTGAGACAGGATCTCACTCTGTCACCCAGACTACAGTGCAGTGGTGCAATCATGGCTCATGCAGCCTCCAACTCCTGGCTCTAGTGATCCTTCTGCCTCAGCCTCCTGAGTAGCTCGAACTACAGGCACACACCACCACACCTGGCTATTTTTTAAATTTTATTTGTAGAGACAGAGTCTTGCTATGTTGCCCAGGCAGGTCTCAAACTCCTAGTGTCAAGCGATCCTCCTGCTCAGCCTCCCAAGGTGCTGGGACTACAGGCGTGAGCCACTGCACCCAGCTAATTTTTTTTTTCTTTTATTTTTTTGAGTCTCACTCTGTCGCCTAGGCTGGAGTGCGATGGTGCAACCTTGCCTCACTGCAACCTCTGCCTCCCGGGTTCAAGCAATTCTCCTGCCTCAGCCTCCTGAGTAGCTGGGACTACAGGCACCCACCACCATGCCTGGCTAATTTTTTGTATTTTCAGTAGAGATGGGGTTTCACCATGTTGGTCAGATGGTCTCAATCTCCTGACCTCGTGACCTGCCCACCTCGGCCTCCCAAAGTCCTGGGATTACAGGCATGAGCCACCCCGCCCGGCCCAACTCCAGCTAATTTTTTGAAAATGTTTTGTACAGATGGGGTCTTGCTATGTCAAATTTTTTCTTACAATTCCAACACAGTTCTCACTGGCCTAAAAATCAAGGTGTCTGCAGGAGTGCATTTCTTTCTGGAGGCCCTAGGGGTGAACTGTTTCCTTAATTATTTCAATTGTTGGCCGAATTTGGTTTCTGATGGTTATAGGACTGAGGGCCCTGTCTCTCTGCTGGCTGTAACCTGAGGGTTGGTGTCTGCTTCTAGACACCAACCACATGCCTTGACTCATGGCCCCTTCTGTCATTTTCAAGGCCACCAACAGCAGGTCAAGTCCCCGTCATGCTTCGAAATCTCCTGCCTCTTTCTGATGGACTGTCTGGCCTCCGTCTTCCACTTTTAAGAGGCCATGTGATTACACTGGGCCCAGCCAGAAAATCCAGGTTAATCTCTCCCTTCCCAAGGTCTAGAAACTTAATCACATCTGCGAAGTCCATTTTGCCATGTAATGTAACATAGGATACAGCAATTAGACCGTGGACATCTTTGAGGGGCCGTTCTTCAGCTGACCACACCAATGTATGCATACACAGCACACAAAGTGTCACCAAATAGAAAAATGCACTCAATACTTTGCATTACATTCTTTTCTATTCTATTTCATTTTTCAAAGCAGGGAACGCTCCCACCGATCTGTATAGCATTGAGATTGAGAACACAGATCCCAAAGTCTGGCTGCCTTGGTTAGAATGACAGTACCACCATTTTCAGCTGTGTGCTCTTGGGGAAGTCACTTAACCGCTCTGTGCCTTAGTTTCCCCTTTAACAAGAGAAAGAATGGTGATAATAGCACTTCTCTTGTGGGGTTGTTGTGAGAACCAAACAAATAAACAGTAGCTGGCAATGTAGTGAATATAGTGAATGCTCTACAAGTATCAGCTGTCATTATGAAATTGATTTTTTTTTGTTATTTTTGATATGGAGCCTTGCTCTGTCACCCAAGCTGGAGTGCAGTGGCATAATCTCGGCTCACTGCAACCTCCACCTCCTGGGTTCAAGCAGTTCTCTTGCCTCAGACTCCCAAGTGTCTGGGATTACAGACACACGCCACCATGCCTAGCTAATTTCTGTATTTTCAGTAGAGACGGGATTTTGCCATGTTGGCCAGGCTGGTCTCAAACTCCTGACTTCAAGTGATCCACCTGCCTCTGCCTCCCAAAGTGCTGGGATTACAGATGTGAGCCACCGCGCCCAGCCTAAAATTGATTTTTAACCTGTGTTAACATCACTCTGTCCTGAGAACCACAGGGTTCTGCTGTTGGCAGGCCTTATCCCAGAGGCTGGGTCAGCCTGTCCTGGGGAGGGCCTGGGATCAGCCTGGCCCATACCCTCCCCAGCCCAGCAGGCAGCTGAGATGGTCCTGAGTCATCTTTTTATTGCTTTGGTGTGAATGGGACAATAGGACCATCTCACAGATGAAGAGCAGACACAGAGCTGCACAGCCAGGGAGTGGCAGGGAGGGGTCCCCCTGAGCCTGATCTCGCCCTGGGTGATGCAGGGGCCATGGCAGGACTGAGAAGTGCCGGGTCTCGGACCTCGTAGGGCTCACATGCTGCCAGGGTGGCCGGGTCTGAGGTGGGGCAGCCACGACAGAGTGATCAGGGCTCAGCTGATGGAAGCGTAGGGCCACATGGGAGCACAGAGGAGGGGCTGGCCCAGCCTGGAAAGTCAGGCCAAGTTTCCCAGAGGAAGGGCCACGTGAGCTAAGGCCTGAATAACAAGTCAAAGCCAATAGATAAGCAAGGAGACGCCAAATGTTCTAGGGAGAAGGAACAAGGTTTTCAGAAGCCCAGCGGCTGTGTAGAGTTCAGCCAGAGGTGGGGGAACCTGGAGAGTGATGAGATTGAGGCATGGTCCTGGGTTGTGTCTGTGGGGCCTTGAATGGCAGGCAAAAGGTGAGGACTTTATCCTGAAGGACTGGGCCCCTAACTTCCAGGACTCCGAGGCGCAACTCCTTTTCTCTGCCCATAGTCCCCCACTCCTCTCAGAGCAGGAATCAAGTTCAGCATCTTGTAAACAAAATCTCTCTTTGTCCAAAGGAAACAGCCCGTTGCAAACTCCAAAGGCCAACACAAGGGACTGTTGGTGGGTGCTCTGGCCTCTGGCCTGCCTGGCCCACCCCTCCTCCCAAAGCCAGAGACAAGCCCTGGGGGCGTCACACGCTTTGACTAAGGTTAACTGAACACCTACTAAGCGCCAGGCAGCATTCTAGGCACTGCGGACACAGCAGTGATCCAAACAGACAAAACCTTGCCCTCATGGAGGCGACATTCCAGTGGAGAAGACAGAAAGAGTGCCAATAAGTAGGTGATTAAACAGTAAGTCAGGCGGGGCAGTGCTGGGGAGTGCTGGAGAAGGGGCATGCAGTATTAAACTAGGGGGTCAGGGTTCCCTGAAGTGCAGGGAGGTGCCCTGGGAGTGGAGACTGAAGGAGGTGGGAAAGGGAGCCGAGCCAGCTGGGGGAGCAGGGGAGACATTCCAGGCAGCGGGAACCCAGGAAACCCATCCAGGAAGGGTGCAGGCATCTCCCCCAGCCCCCAGACTCTGGGCGCCCAAATCAAGAGGAACTTTGAGCTAGAAAATCTCCCACATCCCACGCCAGGACATTTCTCCTTTTCTGACTTTATTAATCCTGAGACTGGGGGACAGCCCCCACCCCCAGCACTCACGCACACACACACCCACCCCCAGCAATCTCTCCTCCAGTATGTTTTTTCCCCTGATCTGTGAAACCCCCAAAGACAAGGGTTGAAGATGGGGTCTGTCTTGGTCACAAATGTGTCACCAGAACCTGCCATAAGGCCTTTAAAAGCATAGGTCAGGTCCGGGCACAGTGGCTCCCACCTGTAATTCCAGCAATTGGGGAGGCTAGGGTGGGTGGATCACTTGAGGTCGGGAGTTCAAGACCAACCTGACCAACAGGTGAAACTTTGTCTCTACTAAAAAAACACACACACAAAAATTAGCTGGGTGTGGTGGTGGATATTGGGGGAAACTCCACCCCCAATATTTAACGTGGGTTCTTTTCTATTTCCCTAAGTATCAGCTGGTCTGAGAAATAAAGCGAAAGAGTACAAGAGAGAGAAATTTTAAAGCTGGGTGAGGCCGGGCGCGGTGGCTCAAGCCTGTAATCCCAGCACTTTGGGAGGCCGAGACGGGCGGATCACGAGGTCAGGAGATCGAGACCATCCTGGCGAACAGGTGAAACCCCGTCTCTACTAAAAACTACAAAAAACTAGCCGGGCGAGGTGGCGGGCGCCTGTAGTCCCAGCTACTCGGGAGGCTGAGGCAGGAGAATGGCGTGAACCCGGGAGGCGGAGCTTGCAGTGAGACGAGATGGTGCCACTGCACTCCAGCCTGGGCGACAGAGCCAGACTCCGTCTCAAAAAAAAAAAAAAAAAAGCTGGGTGTCCGGGGGAGACATCACATGTCAGCAGGTTCCGTGATGCTCCCTGAGCCATAAAACCAGCAAGTTTTTATTAGTGATTTTCAAAAGGGGAGGGAGTGTACGAACAGGGTGTGGGTCACAGAGATCATATACTTCACAAGGCAATAAAATATCACAAAGCAGATGGAGGCAGGGCGAGATCACAGGACCACAGGATGGGGCGAAACTAAAATTGCTAATGAAGTTTTGGGCACACATCATCATTGGTAACATCTTATCAGGAGACAGAGTTTGAGAGCAGACAACTTGTCTGACCAAAATTTACTAGGCAGGACTTTCCTCATCCTAATAAGCCTGGGAGCGCTACAGGAGACCGGGGCTTATTTCATCCCTTTGGCTTCAACCGTAAAAGACGGCCGCCCCCATGGGGGCTGTTCACAGGCCTACCCTCAGGGGCGCATTCTCTTTCTCAGGGATGCTCCTTGCTGAGAAAAATAATTCAGCGATATTTCGCCTATTTGCTTTAGAAAGACGAGAAATACGGCTCTGTTCTGTCTGGCTCACTGGTAGTCAGAGACCAAGGCTATCTCCCTTGTTCCCTGAACATTGTTGTTATCCTGTTCCTTTTTCAATGTGCCCAGATTTCATATTGTTCAAGCACACATGCTCTTCACACAATTTGTTCAGTGAATGCAATCATCACAGGGTCCTGAGGCAACATACATCCTCCTCATCTTATGAAGATGACGGGATTAAGGGATTAAACTAAAGACTAGCATAGGAAATCACAAGGGTATTGATTGGGGAAGTGATAAGTGTCCATGAAATCTTCACAATTTATGTTCAGAGATTGCAGTAAAAACAGGTGTATGAAATTATAAAAGTATTAATTTGGGGAACTAAAAAATGTCCGTGAAATCGTCACAATTTATGTTCTTCTGCCACGGCTTTGGCCGGTCCCTCCATTTGGGGTCCCTGACTTCCCACAACAGGTGCACGCCTGTAATCCCAGCTACTTGGGAGGCTGAGGTGGGAGGACCACTTGAACCCAGGAGGTAGAGGCTGCAGTCAGCCAAGATGGTGCCACTGCACACCAGCCTGGGTGATAGAGCAGGACTCCATCTCAAAAAAATTAAAAAGCATAGGTCAGATCTCATCAGATTCCTGATTAAAAGCATCATTGGGTCCCCCTTGCCTCTGGGATGAAAGATGACCTCCAGACCTCTTCCTAAGAGGCCCCCATGGCTGCCTCTCCCTGCTCACCCTGCCTCCTCCTACACTGTGTTTGTCTAGCTCACTCCACACCGAGGGTCCAGCCGCACTGGCCTCTCTGCTGTCCCTGAACCAGGCCAGATGCCTTCCCACCCCTGGGCCTTTGCATCTGCTGTCCCCCCGGCCTGGAATGCTCTTTCCCAGACATACACATGGCTGGCTCCTTCCATCATTCAGGCCTCGGCTCCAATGTCACCTCTGCAGAAAGGCCTCCCTAGCCACTGTCCTCAAATTAGCCCATGGGGCTTGGCCACTCTGTGCTACCTAAAGCTGGGTAACACAGATCTGACCCAGTTTCTCAATCTGAAATTATCTTTTATTTATTGCTAGTTTGTTGCCCATTTCCCCACTCTAGAACAGGTCAGCATACTTTTTTTTTTTTTTTTTTTTTTTTTGAGACTGAGTCTGGCTCTGTCGCCCAGGCTGGAGTGCAGTGGCCGGATCTCAGCTCACTGCAAGCTCCGCCTCCCGGGTTTACGCCATTCTCCTGCCTCAGCCTCGGGAGTAGCTGGGACCACAGGCGCCCGCCACCTCGCCCGGCTAGTTTTTTGTATTTTTTAGTAGAGACGGGGTTTCACCGGGTTAGCCAGGATGGTCTTGATCTCCTGACCTTGTGATCCGCCCGTCTCGGCCTCCCAAAGTGCTGGGATTACAGGCTTGAGCCACTGCGCCCGGCTCAGGTCACCATACTTTTATGATAAAAGGCCAGATAATAAATATTTTAGGCTTTCAGGGCCACACTCTGCCACAACTACACAAAACTTCTGTTGTAACACAAGAACAGTCACAGACAATACACGAACCGACAAGCTGGCTTCCATTAGGACATTATTTATAGACATTGGAATTTGAATTTTACATGATTTTCACACCTCACAAAATTTCTTCTTTTGGTTTCTTTTTTTCTAACCACTTAAACATGTAAGGACTATTCTTGGATTGTAGGCTGTGCCAAAACAGGTGGAGGGCCAGATTTGGGCCCCGGGGTGTAGCCTGTCAATGTCTCACTAGAACATCTGTTTCACGAGGTCAGGGATCTCTGTCTTGGTCATTGCTGTGTCCCCAGGCCCTGGGATGATCCTGGCATATAGTGGATGCTAAAGTTGAACAAATATGTGCTATAGAGAAGGCTTCGATATATTCATTAATTCTTCCAACAAATATGCATTGAGGTTTGCCATGAGCTGGGCTCTGGGGAGATAGCAGGGAACATAATTTGAACGTAGGGCAGAGAGTTGACGTCCTTGCATTGAATGACTTGTGTTCCTCCAGAGCTGACCTGTCCCCGCTACAGCCACTACGAGCTGTGTGGCTTCTCCTGTCCCAGCTCCTGCACCGAGCCTGCCCTGCCCGACAGCTGCCCAACACCATGCCAGGATGGCTGCCAGTGTGACCCAGGGTCTGTGCTCAGTGGCACGGACTGTGTGTCCCCCATCCAGTGCGGCTGCTCCACTGGAGGCAGGTACCACCCGGCCAGGGAGGCCTTCTGGGCTGGGGAGCACTGTGAGCAATTCTGCCACCGTGAGGCTTCCACCCATGCCATGTGCTGTTCCCCCTCCTCCTGTGGGCCAGGGCCGAGATGTGGGACCCTCAGGGGCATCTTTGGGTGCCACCTGCTCTCCCGTGGCACCTGCCAAGCAGCTGGGCACTCACACATCATCACCTTTGATGGGAAAACTGTTGAGTCCTCGGGTACCTGTGTGTCTGTCTTTGCCGAATCCTGTGGCTCCTCCAGCTCACTGCCGTTCTTCAGGGTACAGCTGGGAAAGGAGAACAGATCCAGCAGCCCCCTCACGCTTATCATGGAGGTGTCTGTCCAGGTTAATGGCACCCAGGTCCACCTGCGGAGGGACAGCCCAGGCATGACTCAGGTAAGCACCAGCTTTGGGGACATGTCGTTCCTAGGAACCCCAACCCTTCACCCAAACCCATAGCCCCAAGGGAAAAACTTATTCTGTCTCCATTATTTCTACATTTTACCTCTATTCCCTGATTATACACCCATTTTTGACTATATCCATCAGATGCATTCAGTTAAAATAACAGAAACACTCTCAGACCAGCTTAAGAAAAAAAAAAAAGAATTATTGATTTACACAATTGAAAAAAAACTATAGGTGTATGGATTCAGGCATAGCTGGATCCAGATGCTTGAACAATATGTCTCAAATCTGTCTCAATTTCTGGGCTCTCCTTTCCTTCATTTTCAGACATGCAACATCCCATCCTACCTTGTAGGGACAAGGACAGCTGCCAGGTTAGCAAATGTCACTGGAAGAAAAGTGTCCCTCATTGGCCCAGCTTGAGTCATGTGACCACCCCTGAATCCCTGGTGGACTAGCTGATTGGCTGGGCCTGGGTCATGTGCTGGAAGTTAGGGTGGGGTTGACTTTCTGTGAACCACATGGATTGATTTTGGAGGGGGGAGTTCTCAGGGAAATCCAGAGAAAGGAGAAATGAATGCAGAGCAGGATAAAACAAGAGATGGTCGCTATTATAATTCTGTCTTTGTTCCATCATCTAAAAATGTTTTACATGTATTTGGGCCAGGTGCAGTGGCTCACATCTGTTATCCTAACACTTTGAGAGGCCAAGGCGGGTGGATCCCTTGAGCTCGGGAGTTCAAGACTAGCCTGTCTCAAGCAGGCAATATAGCAAGACCACGTCTCTAAAAAAGAATTAGCTGGGTGTCTTGGCACATGCCCGTAGTCCCAGCTACTTAGGAGGCTGAGGTGGGAAGATCGCACGAACCCAGGAGTTCGAGGCTGCAGTGAGCCATGATCATGCCACTGCATCCAGCCTGGGGCATAGAGTGAGACCCTATATCAAAAATATACCAACATTTTTACATGTATTTGAACACCTACTATGTGCCAAGCAACACTGACCCAACTGTGGTCCTATGCCCCCAAGCCTTCCTTTGATTCTGCCTGCTCCTTAGGTAAATGGTGAGACAACAGCGCTCCCCGTAAGTCTGAATGGGGGCAGCCTTGCTGTCCACTGGAATGGCCTCTTCTCCCTGCTGCAGTGGGACTCTGGCCACTGGCTCAGCACAGATCTCACCTACAGCCTCACCCTCACCCTGCCCCACCTCTACGAGGGTCACACCTGTGGGCTCTGCGGCAACTTCAACAGCGACCCCAGTGACGACGCTGAGGCTGACATTACCTTGGAGAAGCAGAGCAAGGCTTGTAGGGACAACTGTGGGGCTGCCTGTCCAGTCTCAGTCTGCAATGACCAGGGGCAGATTGTGTCAGCCAGGAGGCAGTGCTGGCTCCTACAGGACCCCCAGGGATGCTTCAGCCACTGCCACTGGGAGATCAACCCAGACTCGTATGTTTCCAGCTGTGTCGATGACTTGCGTCTTGCCGGAGGCAACGACCACATCCTCTGCCTGGCCGTGCAGACATATGCCGCCATCTGCCAGGGCGCCAACGTCACCTTCAGGCACGGGAGGAGTTCTTCCTTCTGTGGCGAGTCATGGTTGAGCAGGGCAGGAATTCATCTGCATGCTCTGTACGGCCACACACAGACTGACATCCTTCCGCCCTCCTGGGCTGCCTGAGTGCCCCAGCCACTTCCAATATTCCAATTCCAGCACGGGGAAGGTCTTCCGGGCCCTCCTCCTAGGCTCCAGCTGGATGCATGTGGATTGGTAGGGGGCCTGTTTGCTACTGATTGCTATTTTTTTTGTTTTTGTTTTTGAGACAGAGTCTCACTCTGTTGCCCAGGCTGGAGTGCAGTGACATGTTCTTAGCTCACTGCAGCCTCTACCTCCCGGGTTCAAACCATTCTCCTGCCTCAGCCTCCCAAGTAGCTGGGATTACAGGTGCCCACCACCACACCCAGCTAATTTTTTGTATTTTTAGTAGAGATGGGGTTTCACCATGTTGGCCAGGCTGGTCTTGAACTCCTGACCTCAGGTAATCCACCTACCTCAGCCTCCCAAAGTGCTGGGATTACAGGCATGAGCCATGGCACCAGTCCGCTATGTATTTTGAATACCACCCTGGGGTGACTGGATCCCTGACATCAAGGGGATGTCCTTTTCCACTCCCAGAAAGCCTGACTTGAGATGCCACAATAATAATCCCAACAACTGCTAATACTTACTGAACATCTACAATGTTCCAGGCATGGGGCCGAAGGCTCTGTGTACCTCTTGCCACCACGGTCTCAGAACCACACTGCAAGTGAGAGGCAATAACTGTTATTATTCCCATTTTACATTTGGGAAAACAGAGGCTCCCAGAGGTAAAGCCATTTGTCCACAGCTAATCACAACAGACAGAGTTGAGACTTGAACCAAGACTTTCTTTCTCCAGAGACAAGTTTTGTTAATAGCCATATCCTCCAATTCTTTCTTTCTTATTTAACTATTATGGAAAATTTCAACATAAAAGTAGAGAGAATAACCTATTGAATGCCCCTGTACCCAGAAGGCAGCCTCAACAACAGCCAAGTTGTGGCCCACCTGTGTCCACCTCCACCCCTCCCTTATTGATTTATTTTGTGTAAAGCGAATCCCAGACATCGTGTAAACCTGTAAATACTCCAGCATGATTTTCTAATAGATTAGGACTTTTAAAAAGAAAAAAACCTGCTGCGGCCGGGTGCGGGGCTCACGCTCATGCCTGTAATCCCAGCACTTTGGGAGGCCGAGGCAGGCAGATCACCTGAGGTCGGGAGTTCGAGACCAACCCGACCAACATGAAGAAACCCCGTCTCTACTAAAAATACAAAATTAGCCTGGCGTGGTGGTACGTGCCTGTAATCCCAGCTACTCAGGAGGCTGAGGCAGGAGGATCGCTTGAACCTGGGAGGCGGAGGTTGTAGTGAGCCGAGATAGCGCCATTGCACTCCAGCCTGGGCAATAAGAGCGAAACTCCGTCTCAAAAAACAAAGACAAAACAAACAAACAAAACAACCTGCTGTGATTTGCTCACACCTAATAAAATAAGCAGTAATTCCCAGATGTCATGAAAAGCCTAGTCCATGTTCAGATTTTTCTGATTGTTCCTAAAACATCCTGCTTTCCTCCCTTGCACCAAAGCTTTGCTGGCCCCTGATGCTTGCCCATTAAGGGTTCCTAGCTGGTTCCAACATTAGGTGCGCAATAGGGGCAAGGCCATGTTCTACGGGGTGGGGGTGGAAGCTGCCGCTTTCTTGCTCAACCAACAGGCAACAAAAGCCTGTCCGGTACCATCCTGGGGGTCAGGACACCCCTAAAACCAGGTCCTAACCCACCTATATTAGAGCCAAATGTGAATCTCTGACACCTGGGCCGTAGGGAACCCTCAAAGGGTTTGGAGTAGGGGAGTGGGGGTAAGACAGTGTTCTTGGAGTGAGAAAGGTGGGCCACCTAGGGGTTATTTCTGGAATAACAATAGGTGGCATTTATCCAGGGCTGCCAGGGTGCTGGGCGCTGTCCCAACCACTTAATTTATTTTAACTTGCTTAACCTTCAAAGCCAGTTTGAGGTCAGTACTCTTTTTGGAGAGATGGGTACGGAGTTCTGGAGAGGTTAAGCACCACTACAGAGCCGGGATTTTAAGCACGCGGTCAGGGAGTTGGGCAAGTGTGGCCTGCAGATCCTGTTTCCTTACCCGCGCCGTTTCTCCTCCCTGCACAGCCGCCACGTGTCCGAAGCACAGTAGCTACCAGCAATGCTTGGATCCGCGCAGGGCGCGGCTCTGCGTCCCCCCCGGCGCTGCTTCCGCCCCGCGGCCGCCCTGCCTGCTCCCAGGGCAGCGCCTGCGATAACGCGCACCTGTGGCCAAGGGCCAGGTGCGCGCGCCCGGAGGAGTGCGGCTCCGCGCACGGCGGCCCCTCCTACCAGGTGAGCTGGGGGCAGGGTCTTGCTGTTGTGAGGCGGTCGTTCCATCATGGGGGTCAGGGACCCCCAAAACATGCCAGGGATGGGCGCCCAATCCGGGACACCTATATTCAATTGTGCGGATGGCACATTGTGGGTTCACAATGTGTTGACCTGCTTTATTACTGATGATTCCAATACTGCTACTAATTACTAAGGTCATTACCTGTGTGCTAAGTGCTTAATAATATTATTATTGGCTGGGTGCGGTGACTCACGCCTGTAATCCCAGCACTTTGGGAGGCCGAGGCCGGCGGATCACCTGAGGTCAGGAGTTTGAGACCAGCCTGGCCAACATGGTGAAACTCCGTCTCTACTAAAAATACAAAAATTAGCTGCATATTGTGGCCCACGGCTGTAATCCCAGCTACTTGGAAGGTTGAGGCAGGAGAATCGCTTGAGCCCGGGAGGAGGAAGCTGCAGTGAGCCGAGATGGCTCCACCGTACTCCAACCTGGGCAACAGAGCCAGACTCTGTCTCAAAAAACATATGTATTATTATTATTACTGTTAGCACTATTGACTTTTTAAAATATTAGCCATTATTTATTGAGTGCATGGCCCCCACTACACACTTTGGCAATGTAATAGTAGTAATAATAACAATAATCAAAACAGCTCATTTTATTTATTATTAATGGGTACAAGACTCTGTCCTACATGTTTTAGTATTGTGGTCAGTGCTATTTTCTATTTTTTTATTTTTTATTTTTATTTATTTTTATTCATTTATTTATGTATTTTATTATTATTATTATTATTATTTGAGATAGGGTCTTGCTCTGTTGCTGGGGCTAGAGTGCAGGGGCGTCATCTTAGCTCACTGCAGCCTCAAACTCCCTGGCTCAAATGATCCTCCCCTTCAGCCACCTGAGTAGCTGGGACTTCAGTTGCGTGCCACCATGCCTGGCTAATTTTTAAATTTTTTGTAGAGATGAGGCCTCACTGTATTGCCTAGGCTGGTCTCAAACTCCTGACCTCAAGGTATCCTTCTGCCTCAGCCTCGCAAAGTACTAGGATTACAGGCGTCAGTCACCACACCCAAACCGTTTGTATTATTTTGATGGCCAACATTTGAATAGTGATCACACATCAGGTCCCATACTACTACTACTAATAATTAAAATGTGGGCTGGGAGCGGTGGTTCACGCCTGTAATCCCAACACTTTGGGAGGCTGAGGCAGGTGGATCACCTGAGGCTGGGAGTTCGAGACCAGCCTGGCCAACATGGTGAGACCCTGTCTCTACAAAAATACAAAAATTAGCAGGGCATGGTGGCAGATGCTGTAATCCCAGCTACTCGGGAGGCTGAGGCAGGAGAATTGCTTGAACCTGGGAGGCAGAGGTTTCTGTGAGCTGTTGTACTCCAGCCTGGGTGATAAGAGTGAGACTCCATCAAAAAATAAAAATAAAAATAAAATAAAAAATAAAATGTGGCCAGGCATGGTAGCTCACGCCAATAATCCCAGAACTTTGGGAAGCCAAGGTGGGTGGATCACCTGAGGTCAGGAGTTCTAGACCAACCTGGCCAACATGGTGAAACCCGTCTCTACTAAAATACAAAAATTAGCTGGGTGTGGTGGTGTAGCAGGACTAGCTGCAGACAAAACCCCTCAGACACCGACCAAAAGAAGGAAGGGCTTTATTCCTTTATCCCAAGGTGGGTGGATCACCCGAGGTCAGGAGTTCTAGACCAACCTGGCCAACATGGTGAAACCCGTCTCTACTAAAATACAAAAATTAGCTGGGTGTGGTGGTGTAGCAGGACTAGCTGCAGACAAAATCCCTCAGACACCGACCAAAAGAAGGAAGGGCTTTATTCAGCCAGGAGCATTGGCAAGACTCACGTCTCAAAAACCAAACTCCCTGAGTGAGCAATTCCTGTCCCTTTTAAGGGCTCACAGCTCTAAGGGGGTCTGCGTGAGAGGGTCGTGACTGATTGAGCAAGCAGTGGGTACGTGACTGGAGGCTGCATGCACTGGTAAGAATGAAACAGAACAGGAACAGGGATTTTCACAGTGCTTTTCTATACAATGTCTGTAATCTATAGATAACATAACCGATTAGGTCGAGGTCAATCTTTAACTGCCAGGCCCAGGGTGTGGCACTGGGCTGTCTGCCTGTGGATTCCATTTCTGCCTTTTAGTTTTTACTTCTTCTTTCTTTGGAAGCAGAAGTTGGGCATAAGACAGCATGAGTGGTGGTCTCCTCCCTTAGTGGCAGGCGCCTGTAATCCCAGCTACTCGGGGGCTTGAGGCAGGAGAATTGCTTGAACCCAGGAGGCAGAGGTTGCAGTGAGCCGAGATTGCGCCATTGCACTCCAGCCTGGGGGACAAGAAGGAGACTTCGTCTCAAAAAAAAAAAAAATTAAAATGTATTGGGGCCTGGGCACAGTGACTCACACTTGTAATCCCAGCACTGTGGGAGGCCAAGGTGGATGGATCATTTGAGGTCAGGAGTTGGAGACCAGCCTAGGCAACATGTCGAAACCCTGTCTCTACTGAAAAATACAAAATTAAGCCGGGCATGGTGGCACATGCCTGTAGTCTCAGCTACTTGGGAGGCTGAGGCACAAGAATCGCTTGAACCTGGGAGGCAGAGGTTGTAGTGAGCTGAGATAACACCACTGCACTCCAGCCTGGGTGACAGAGCAAGACTGCATCTCAAAAAGTAAACAAATAAAATACAATACAATGTGTTGGATATTTACTTTGTGTTCATACCTGGGCTAAGCATTTTATGAATAGTAATAATAATAATGGCTAATATATGAAGAGTTTGGGCATTTACAATGTGCCTTGTGTAAGCATATTAAAATAATGGTGATATTGGCCGGGCGCGGTGGCTCAAGCCTGTAATCCCAGCACTTTGGGAGGCCGAGACGGGCGGATCACGAGGTCAGGAGATCGAGACCATCCTGGCTAACACAATGAAACCCCGTCTCCACTAAAAATACAAAAAAATTAGCCGGGCGTGGTGGCGGCGCCTGTAGTCCCAGCTACTCGGGAGGCTGAGGCAGGAGAATGGCGGGAACCCGGGAGGCGGAGCTTGCAGTGAGCCGAGATCGCGCCACTGCACTCCAGCCTGGGCGACAGAGCGAGACTCCGCCTCAAAAAAAAAAAAAAAAATAAATAAATAAATAAATAAAATAAAATAATGGTGATATTAACAATAATGGCTAGTATGTACCAGGCATTTGCTGCGTTCCTGTGCTAACCACTCAATGATCTATAATGATAACCATTGTGAACATATTTTGGTCCTTTGCTGCGTGTGTAATCCTGTCATCAGGATCAAAGGTAATATTTTCTGAGTGCATATTATGCCCTGAGCACTGGGCCAGCATGTTATTAATAAAGGTATCAGATATATGTCAAGAACTTGGTTACTGTAGGCTAGCGGGGTGGTGAGAGCCTCAGGCGTATGACCGCACTGACCTTCAAACAGCCTTTGATTGCCCCCAATGTGCAGAGGGGTAAACTGAGGCTACAAGATGCACAGAGATCTCAAGGGACAGAGCTAGGTCTGGACTCCAGGTCTCTCTGATCCCAAAACTGTGCTGCTAACCACTAGGCTGTGCTTTCCACTAAGAGAAAACAGGTGTCACAAGTTTGCTGCCCTCTGGGTAAGGCAGTAGCCTGTCATGACGGTCAGACCCCAGTTGTTGACTCTGGGCATGGCATTCATGCCCATCCCATGCTGAGCCAGCCCCTGAGCCTCTGCTCTTCTGGGTCAGCTGCCAGGCCAGCCTCGGGCCTCCACGAGGCCCTGCTTGGGTCCACCTGGGCTGGGCTGGGCAGGGCAAGCTGATCTGGCCTCTCTCCCCAGGTGGGGGACCTGGTCTGGCTGAACCGATGCACCCGCTGCCGCTGCAGCTGTGACGGAACAGGGCATTTCTGCTGCAGCCCGGCGTGCTGCCCCACTGGGGAGATCTGTGGTCTGCAGGGCAGCCAGCTGGATTGCCAGAGCCCCCTGGGCACCTGCGTGGCCACTGGAGACCCTCATTACTTCACCTTCAATGGGGCCATAGCCCACTTCCAGGGCACCTGCACCTACCACCTGGCCCATGCCATCCATCCATTCATCCATCTATCATCCATCTACTTATCCATCCTTCCATCCATTCATCCATCCATCCATCCATCCACTCATCCATCCATCCATCCATCCATCCATCCATCCATCCATCTACTCATCCATCCTTCCATCCATTCATCCATTCATCCATCCATCCATCCATCCATCCATCCATCCGTCTATCCATCCATCCATACACTCATCCATCCTTTCATCCATCCACTCATCCATCCATCCACCCATCCACTCATCCATCCATCCATCCATCCACTCATCCATCCTTTCATCCATCCACTTATCCATCCATCCATCCATCCATCCATTCATCCATCCATCCACTCATCCATCCTTCCATCCATCCACTCATCCATCGATCCATCCATCCATCCACTCATCCATCCTTCCATCCATCCACTCATCCATCCTTCCATCTCCATCCATCCATCCATCCATCCATCCATCCATCCATCCATCCATCCACTCATCCATCCATCCATCCATCCACTCATCCATCCTTCCATCCATCCATTCACAAAATTTTTCTGAGTATCTACTTTGTAGCAGGCCCTGTTCTAGGCCCTGGAGACACAGCAGAGAACAAAAGAGACAGGTGTCTTCTCTCCTAGAGTGCACATTATAATAGTGAGAGACAGTAAAAAATAAATACATAATATTTCAGATGGTGATGAATTCTAGAAAAATAAAGCTGGAAAGGAGAACCAGGAGTGCATGTGCGTATGGGGTGGGAGTCATAATTTTTAAACAGAGTGAGCGGGAAAGGCCTCATTGAGGAGGTGACTTTGGAGCAGAGACTTGCTGGAGGGAAGGAGAAGCCTTATGAGCAATGAGGGAAGAGCCCTGCAGGCTCAGGGAACCTTAGGTGCAAAGTCCAGATGCAGAAATGTCCTTAGCCTTATTAAGAAAGAACAGGATAATCCCAGCAGTTTAGGAGGCCAAAGTGGATCACTTGAGGCCAGAAGTTCAAGGCTAGCCTGGGCAACATAGTGAGACCCCCGTCGCTACTAAAAATTAAAAATTAAAAATTTAGCCGGGCATGGTGGCACGTGCTTGTAGTCCCACCTACTCGGGAGGTTGACATGGGAGGATCACTTGAGCCCAGGAGTTGGAGGCTGCAGTGAGCCATGGTGGTGCCACTGCACTTCAGCCTGGGGGACAGAGTGAGGCTCTGTCTATAAAATAAAATAAAATACAATTTTAAAAAAGAAAGAAAGAGACTGGGCATGGTGGCTCACGCCTGTAATCCAAGTACTTTGGGAGGCTGAGGCAGTCAGATCACGAGGTCAAGAGATTGAGAGCATCCTGGCCAATATGGTGAAACCCCGTCTCTACTAAAAATACAAAAATTAGATGGGAGTGGTGGCACACATGTAGTTTCAGCTACTCAGGAGGCTGAGACAGGAGAATCGCTTGAACCTGGGAGGTAGAAGTTGCAGTGAGCTGAGATCACATTATTGCACTCCAGCCTGGGTAATGGAGCAAGACAGAAAGAAAGAAAAAAGGAAGGGGGAAGGGGAGGGGAGGAAAGGGGGAGGGGAGGGGGGGGAGGGGAGGGGAGGGAAGGGAAGGGAAGGGAAGGGAAGGGGAGGGGAGGGGAGGGGAGGGAAGGGAAAGGAAGGGAAGCCAGTGGCGAGTGTGGCTGGAGTGGAGTAAACCCAGGCACCCAGGGAGAGTAGGGTGAGGTTGGAGCGTTAATGGGGACAGATCCTGCAGGGCCTTGTGGGTCACTGTAAGGACTTTGGCTTTCACTCAGAATGGGTTGGGAGTTCCAGGGATTTCGGGTAGGGCTCTGAGCCCAGGAGAGCCCTGATCTGACTCAGGTGTTAGCAGATCCCTCTGGCTTCATGCAGGGGACGGATGGCCGAGGACCTGGGGGGAGCAGGTAGACGAGAGGAGGCTGACATGATTGTTCAGGCGGAACATGGCAGTGGTTGGAATCAGGAAGAGGGCAGTAGAGGGAGTGAGAAATGGTTAGATTCTGGAAATATTTTGAAATGATCAGCTGTGGGGTGAGAGAAAGGGCAGGTTCCAACTCCGTGTCCTGGACAGAGCTGCCTCTGCCTGAGATGGAGAAGGTGGGAGAAGAGGCTTGGGGTAAGATCAGGAGTTCAGAGTTGAACGTGGGGAGTTCGAGGTGCCTCTTTTCTCCCAGAGCTGGGGCGCGGCAGGATGCGGATGCCTGGAATTCTAGGACGGGTGAGGGCTGGAGGTAGACATTTGGGAGCTGTCAGAATACCGCTGGGGTTTACAGCCCGGCAGGTGGATGAGAAAACTAAGGGAGGGGAAAGGAAGGGGAAGGGGCTAAGGTGAGCTCGGCAGTGTGAGGTGTGAGGTCCTTGGTGGCGTGGAGCAGACAGCTGGGCTCGGAGATTCGTACACCTTACCTGCCATGGAGTCATGAGGAGCATGTGGACGGCACTAGGGGGTGGAAGGTGGTGGGGGAGGTGGATCCTGAGCTTTTCCCCTGCACTGCAGGTGGACGGCCAGGCAGTGAGCCTCCCGGTGCGGCTGGGCCCTGTGGCCCACGTGTGGCGGGAGCAGGGCCTGGTGCTCCTGCAGGTGGGCACCCAGCTCCAGGTGCAGTTCAACGGCCACAATACGCTGTTGGTGCGCGTGGGGCCTGAGTTCCGGGGCCACCTCTGTGGCCTCTGTGGCAACTTCAATGGCAACCCCAGTGCTGACAAGGTGCTGCCCAGCAGGGTGCCCGCCCTCAGTGTGCCGTCTTTGGCAACACCTGGTGGACCCAGGACAGCCGGCCTGGGTGAGTGGCTGCCTGGGACCAGGAAGGGCCCGGGTTGGGAGAAATCCAGGACTCGGGGAAAGCAGTGGGCAGACAGGCAGCCTTCGAGGAAAGACAGGTGGAAGAAGAGGGTGCGAACTGCACACACGGCTCTCTGTAGAATCAGGAACAATGATTATACCCATTCACGGATGGGGAAGACTGAGGCATGGAAGGGAGAAGCATCTGTCTAAGTTCCCACAATAAGAAATGATGGAACAGGCTGGGCATGGTGGTTCTTATCTGTCATCCCAGCATTTTGGGAGGCCAAGGCAGGAGGATCACTTGAGCTAAGGAGTTTGAGACCAGTCTGGGCAACATACCAAGATCTCGTCTCTACTTAAAAAAAAAAATAGCTAGGCCTGGTGGTGGTGCACACTTGTAGTCTCAGCTACTCTGGAGGCTGAGGCCGGAGGATCGCTTGAGTTCAGGAGTTCGAGGTTGCAGTGAGCCGTGCTGGCACCACTGCACTCCATCCTGGGTGACAGAACGAGACCCTGTCACAAAAAGAGGGGAAAAAAAATGGTGGAACAGGGATTTGAGCCCGGGCATCCTGGCTTCAGGGTCCCTGATCCTAAATACTCCACTCCCCCACCTCTCACAGGGGAGACAGGAAGCACTCCCCGCCACAGAGACCTTATTTATTTATTTATTTATTTTTATTTGAGTCCTGCTCTGTCGCCCAGGCTGGAGCGCAGTGACACGATCTCGGCTCACCGCATTCTCTGCTTCTCAGATTCAAACAATTCTCATGCCTTAGCCTCCCGAGTAGCTACGATTACAGGCACATGCCACCACACCCGGCTAATATTTATATTTTTAGTCGAGACAAGGTTTCACCATGTTGGCCAGGCTGGTCTTGAACTCCTGACCTCATGTGGTCCACCCACCTGGGCCTCCCAGAGTGTTGGGATTACAGGCATGAGTCCCTTTGCCAGCCTCCCTTCACTGAGACCTTAGTCCTGCAAAGTCCAATGCACCAATCACACGTGCTGTTTAAATTTATGTGTAAAATAAATTAAATATCTTCCGTCACACTACCTATATTTCAAATACTCAGTAGCCTCTGGTTGCTAGTGACTGTGGTATTGGATGGCACAGATTTGGGAATTCGTCCAAGTAGCAGAGCTGGGATCTGAAGCTAACAAAGTTGGTTCCGGGATCCATGATCTAACTAATAACTATCCTGGCCGGGTGAGGTGGCTCACACCTGTAATCCCAGCAATTTGGGAGGCTGAGGTGAGTGGGTCACCTGAAGTCAGGAGTTCGAGACCAGGCTGGCCAACATATCAAAACCCCCTCTCTACTAAAAATACAAAAATTAGCCGGCCACGGTGGTAGACACCTGTAATCCTAGCTACTTGGAAGGCTGAGGTAGGAGAATCGCTTGAACCCGGGAGGTAGAGGTTGCCATGAGCCGAGATCGTGCCACTGCACTCCAGCCTGGGTGACAGAGCGAGACTCCATCACAAAAAAAAAAACAAAAAAGAAATTAATGACTCCCTCATGTTGAGTGACTGTATGAAAATCTTTTGTCACTACGGAGTTGAGGTTTTTAAACGTGTCTAAAACTGCATCAGGAGCTGTCAGCAGCTGGGAGGGAGAGCCTGGCTAGGGCAGAGGCGGAGGACTGGTCGAAGGTGGCCAGGCAGGAGGCAGGAGGAGGAAGAGGCTTGGAGGTGGCGGTGCTGAGTCCTGTGATCCCTCAGCTGCGGGCGGGACCCTGGCGGCGCTGAGCCCTGCCAGGACAGGCCCCGAGGGGAGCAGCTCTACAGCGTTCTGACAAACCGCTCCGGGCCCTTGGCCAAGTGCCACGGGTACGAGGGCCCCGTGTCCTACACGCAGGCGTGCGTCTTTGACCTCTGGCACAGGCAACAGCATGCTGTGCACCGCACTGGAGGCCTATGTCCAGCTCTGCGCCCAGCACCACGTCCGCCTGCCCTCGTGGCGAGCCAGCCTGGGAGGCAGTACGTGCTCCTTTGCTTTTGCTGCCCCCAGCTCCAACGAGGGCCTCCCCACTTGGCTAGCTAGGATGTCCCCTTCCCCAGTGAATCAGAAACCCTCCTCCCCAGGGAGACCCCAGCCCTGCCTGGGATGTTAACCCAAGCTTCAAGCCAGACCAGGGCTCCCCTTGGGCCCTTCCTAATCCTACCTCTCACCTCCCCACACTGGATCCTGATTTGTCCGAGTTGCTCACTGTGTGCTACAAGTTTGAAGTGGACTGTGGGCGTGACATGCATAACAAACCACATGGTTAAAAGTTTCATCAAGAACAATCAGGAGGCCGAGGCAGGAGGATCGCTTGAGGCCAGGGGTTCAAGCCTGGCCAACATGGCGAAACCCCGTCTCTATAAAAAATTTAAAAATTTAGCCACAAGTGGTGGCACGTGCCTGTAGTCCCAGCTACTCAGGAGGCTGAGGTGGGAGGATCACTTGAGCCCAGGAAGTCAAGGTTGCAATGAGCCAAGATTGTGCCACTGCACTCTAGCCTGGGCAACAGAGACCCTACCTCAAAGAAAAACACAAACAGGCTAAAGAAATAAATGGTGGTGGCCTGAGGGCAGTTTTTTTTGGAGAAAGAGCTATTAGGACTCTGTCACTTTTTTTCTTTTTCTTTTTTTTTTTTTTTTTGAGATGGAGTCTCCCTCTGTCGCCCAGGCTGGAGTGCTGCGGCGCAATCTCGGCTCACTGAAACCTTCACCTCCTGGGTTCAAGCAATTATCTGCCTCAGCCTCCCGAGTAGCTGGGATTACAGGTGCCCGCCACCATGCCCAGCTAATTTTTGTATTTTTAGTAGACACAGGGTTTCACCATCTTGCCTGATCTGATTTGTCAGAAGGTAACAAGCCTGACCTTGTGATCCACGCGCCTCGGCCTCCCAAAGTGCTGGGATTACAGGCGTGAGCCACCGCGCCCAGCAGGACTCTGTTACCTTTAGAACAGGGCAGAGGGCCCCAGTCCTGAGCTTCAGAGGATCCACCCACTTTGGCCTCTGCTGGCTGCACCCCACTCCGTGGGCTTTAGAGTCCTCTGGGAAATGCCCCTGACTCCTGAAGTCTGGGCCCTGCATGGCCCTCCCCTTCTAGACCATGCTCCAGGAACGGGGATTCCCTGCCTAAGAGGCTCAGAGCTGCTTCCAGGGCCCACGCCGGCCTCGTCCCCACGTCCATCCTCACAAGAGTGGACCATGTGGCTGACGTGATACATTCTAGGCAGCATTGCAGGAAGCAGGTGTGGAGCAAGCTGGGCAGAGCGGTATAGGCTGGGTGTATGGGGATGCAGTGCCTCTTGCAGAGAAGGCCAGAGCTGGGGCTGCACAGAGAAGAGATGGGCCCAGGGCAGCCTCTCCTTGGATGCCAGATCCCATCCAGGAAAAGCTGGAAATTCTGATTTTGCACCTGACCACCAGGACACTAGGGAGGTTTATGCATCGAGGCGGGAGGATAGAACATATTCCATGTAATAGTGTGACAGCTTTATTTGTAATTTTAACATGAAGATGTATAAGGTGTGCGCCTCCATTTCTACTCTTGTCTGAGCCCCACAGGGTTGATGCACGTTGGGCCCACCTGGGGCTCAGTGGATGCTTTAGCTGGCCACGTGGTAACACGGTGAATCCTGTGGTGATGGGCCCAGGGGGCCAGGACTGAATCCCACTGTGCCATTTGCTAGCTGTGGACCTGGCCCTAGTGGCTTTACATCTCTGTGCCTCAGTTTCCCATCCGTAAAAGGGAAGTGAATGGGACCTACCTGTGTGTGAGGACTAAGAGGTGTGAATTGCCTAGGAGAAGGCATTTAGTAAGGGCATAAAAGCATGTAATCAATAAATAGCACAGATGAAGTGTGGTGGCTCATGCCTTTAATCCCAGCACTTTGGGAGGCTGAGGCAAGAGGATTGCTTGAGCCCAGGAGTTCAAGATCAGCCTAGGCAACATAGCAAGACCCTATCTCTATTTAAAATTTACATTTAAAATTAAAAATAATAGTCCATAAATAAAACATATAACTGCAAAGTCAAGTCAACTTTGTATCACTAGTGCCATGTCCCCACCCACAGCAGGCAGAGTAAAGACGCAGTCTTTAAAAGTCTGAGGCCAGGCATGGTGGTTCATGCCTATAATCCCAGCACTCTGGGAGGCTGAGGCAGGCGGATCACCTGAGGTCAGGAGTTCGAGACCAGCCTGACCAATATGATGAAACCCTGTCTCTACTAAAAATACAAAAATTAGCCAGGTGTGGTGGCATGAGCCTGTAATCCCAGCTACTCGGGAGGCTGAGACAGGAGAATCGCTTGAACCCAGGAGGCAGAGGTTGCAGTGAGCAGAGATCACACCATTGCACTCCAACCTGGGCAACAAGAGTGAAACTCCACCTTAAAAAAAAAAAAAAATCTGAACTCAGGAGCCAGGTGTGGTTCACGCCTGTAATCCCAGCACTTTAGGAGGCCGAGGCAGGCAGATTGCTTGAGCCCGGGAGTTTGAGACTAGCCTGGGCAACACAGTGAGACTCCACCCTACAAAAATAAAAATATTAGGCCGGGCGTGGTGACTCATGCCTGTAATCCCAGCACTTTAGAAGCCAAGGCAGGTGGATCACCTGAGGTCAGGAGTTGGAGACCAGCGTGGCCAACATGGTGCAACCCCCTCTCTACTAAAAATACAAAATTAGCCAGGTGTGGTGACCAGCGCCTGGGAGGCTGAGGCAGGAGAATCGCTTGAACCCGGGAGGTGGAGTTTGCAGCGAACTGAGATTGTGCCGTTGCCCTCCAGCCTGGGCTACAGAGCGAGACTCCATCTCAAAAAAAAAAAAAAAAAAAAAAAAAAAGAAGAAGGAGAAGGAGAAGGAGAAAGAAAAGAAAAGAAAAAGAAAAAAATTAGCTGGGCATGGTGGCACACACCTGTAGTCCCAACTACTCAGGAGGCTGAGGCTGTGCACTTCAGCCTGGGATACAGAGTGAGACTTTGTCTCCAGAAAAAAAAAAAAAAAAAAAAACGGTTAAGAAAAAAAGAAAAAGAAACAAGCTCAGGTCACATTCCTTCCGTCTCAAAGCCCTCCCACGGCTCCACCTCACTAAGAGTGAAACGGTGGCCTCTCTGCCCTTGTCCCCTCCCACCTGCCCCTCACTCACTCTGCAGCAGCCACAATGACCTCCTAGTGTCCTCCCGTACCCCAGGGAGGCTCCCACCTCAGGGCCTTTGCACAGGCTGTTTCCTCTGCCTTAAACACTCTTCCTGGAGGTCCTTATGTAACTGATCATTCTCATCCTTGAAGTCTCAGTGCAAATGTCACCTTCTCCAAGAAGCCCTCCCCGACCATACACATGAAAAGGCCACCACTCCTAGCCTCTCTCTACTGTAACCCTTCTCATTTTCTCTCCTTTGAAGTATCTGTCAGTCTCTTAAATCATCTTTTCTGTCAATCACTTCCTTGTTTATGATCTGTCTTCCTTTTGACAGAGTATGTATTCTTCAAAGGCAGGAACTTTGTTGAAAAATAGACAAAAATCCCTGGAAGAAAGACAACAAACAAATACAGAAGTAAATTTCTGATATGTCGAAAGGTAACAGCTAGTTCTGGAGAAGAAAAAAGCAGGAAAGGGGTGAGGGGCCAGTGAGGGTGTTACCCTTTAAGACAGGGAAACAGTCCAGGCACAGTGGCTCATGGCTATAATCCCAGAACTTGGGAAGCCCAGGCAGGAGGATCGCTTGAGCCCAGGAGTTCAAGACCAGCCTGGGCAACATAAAGAGATCCCGTCTCTACAAAAAATCACATAAATTAGCCAGGTGTGGTGATGCGTGCTTGTAATCCCAGCACGTTGGGAGGCTGAGGCAAGAGGATTGCTTGAACCCAGGAGTTCAAGACCAGCCTGGGCAACATAGTGAGATCCCATCTCTACAAAAAATCAAGTAAATTATCCAGGCGTGGTGGTGCATCTGTAGTCCCAAGTCGGGAGGCTGAGGTGAGAGAATCACTTGAGCCCATGATGCTGAAGTTGCAGTGAGCCGAGATCATGCCATTGCACTGTAGCTTGAGTGACAGGGCAAGACCCTGTCTCCAAAAAACAAGAAAAGAAAAGAAGCAGTGAAGTGTGGAGCAGAGATCAGAAGGAGAGACCGGGAACCATGTAGATACATGGGGAGGTTGTCCAGGCAGAGGAACAGAGGCCGGAAGGGTGCCTGGTGTGTTGGAGGAGTGGTGGGGAGATCCGGAGAGCTGGCGCAGAGTGAGCGGACGAGTGAAGGAGTGAGTGAGACAAGATGAGGAGAGGGGACAGAGGTTCATTTTGTGGGACTGCCCAGGCCTCGGTGGCGAGTTTGGATTTTCTCCAAGGGTACTAGGGAGCAATGGAAGGGTTTTGAGCAAGGGAGGGATAGGATCTGATGTGTGGTTTCAAAGGGCTCCTTGGGTGCCATGTGCAGAGTGGATCTCAGCAGTGGCAGGAGCAGGGGCCCAGGAAGGACACGTGTCTGGACGTGGTTGCCCGACGCAGCCTGGGTGTCTGCGTTCCAGGTGAACAGCTCCCAGGCTGGCCTGCCCCTGATCCTGGCTGGGGGGCACACTCTGGGCCTTCTCCACGCCCTTGGCCATCACAGTCCAGGTGGCACCCGGCCCCTCCATGACCTTTCACGAATCCCATGCCCTCTGGGTGGTAGTGCCTGAGACCTACACCAACACCCTCTGTGGCCTGGGCGGCGACTTCAGCATGGATACCCGGGATGACTTCAGCGGCTCTGACAGCATGTGGCTCTCTGATGCTAACAGCTTAACGGGGGATCCAGCCCCTCTGTGCCCACCAGACAAGGCAGCCCTATGCCAGGCCTTCTGTGGCTTGCTGGGCACCCAAGATGGGCCCTATAGGGCCTGAAGTAAGGACGTGGATCCCCAGGTCCATGTGGAGAACTGCATCCGTGACCTCTGTGCCAAGGGGGGGCTCAAGAGAGTCTCTGTGTGCCGTACTGGGGAGCTATACCCAGGAATGCCAGCAGGGCAGCCTTCCCATGCAGCCCTAGAGACACCCCATGGCCTGCGGTGAGTGGGTGTTCCAAGGAGGGTCTTTCTCAGCCTGATCTCCCCGGCTGGCCCAGTACCACCTCCAGGATGTCCTCCTAGGTCAACACCACCCAAAGTGAGCCACTGCATGCCTTGCTGGCCAACTGTTCCCCCGAAGAACCTACCTGCTTAAAACTCTGCAATAACAATGGCAGATGACACTGAGCGCTATTGCATCAGTCAGGATGGTCTGGGTTATGCTGAAATGACAAACTGACCTGAACATGACTCAGCATGACCAAGGGTGTTTCTTCATCACTATCTTCATCACCTTTGTCATCACCACTGTCACTATCATCATTACCATCACCATCACCACCATCACCATCACCATTATCATCACCACCATCACCATTACCACCATCAACATCATCATCACCATCATAACCATCACCATCACCACCATCACCATCACTACTATAATCACTACCACCACCATCGTTGTTACCACAACCACAACTATCATCACCACTACCATCATCACCACTATCATTACCATTACCATCACCACTATCATTACCACCGCCATCAACACCATCACATCACCAACATCACCAGTACTACCACCATCATCACCATTACTATCACCATCACCACCACCACCACCACCATTATCACCACCATGATCGCCCCGCCACCGTTATCACCACCATAATCGCCCCGCCACCGTTATCACCATCATGATCGCCCCACCACCGTTATCACCATCATGATCACACAATCACCATTATCACCACCATGATCACACTGCCACCGTTATCACCACCATGATCACACCACCATCATTATGCTACACCCTGATGATGCCTCCACCTTCCCTCCTTTGCCTTTATGACTTACTCTTGGCCCCCACAACCCTCTCTCTGCTCCCTTGGTCCTCTTCTGGTTGGAAATGCTCCAGAATAGTAATGCTTGCTCAATTATTTAACTCCTGTTTTCTTCCAGAGCTGGCCTGTCCTCCCCACAGCCATTACGAGCTCTGTGGCTCCTCCTGTCCTAGCTCTTGTGCCGAGCCTGCCCTGCCCAACAGCTGCCTGACACCATGCCAGGATGGCTGCCAGTGTGACCCAGGCTTTGTGCTCAGTGGCATGGACTGTGTGTCCCCCGTCCAGTGCGGCTGCTCCATGGGGAGCAGGTACCACCCGGCCCGGGAGGCCTTCTGGGCTAGGGAGCACTGTAAGAAATTCTGCCACCGTGAGGCTTCCACCCACACTATGCACTGCTCCCCATCCTCCTGTGGGTGGGGCAGAGATGCGGGACCCTCAGGGGCATCTTTAGGTGCCACCCACTCTCCCCTGGCATTTATCAAACAACCATGCACTCACACATCGCCTCCTTTGACCGGAAGACTGTTGAGTTTCCAGGCACTTGTGCTTCTGTTTTTACCAAGTCCTGTGGCTCCTCCAGCTCTTTGCCCCTTTTCTTTTTTTTTTTTTTTTTTTTTTTGAGACGGAGTCTCACGCTGTTGCCCAGGCTGGAGTGCAGTGGCGCGATCTCGGCTCACTGCAAGCTCCGCCTCCCGGGTTCCCGCCATTCTCCTGCCTCAGCCTCCTGAGTAGCTGGGACTACAGGCGCCCGCCACCGCGCCCGGCTAATTTTTTGTATTTTTAGTAGAGACGGGGTTTCACTGTGGTCTCGATCTCCTGACCTTGTGATCCGCCCGCCTCGGCCTCCCAAAGTGCTGGGATTACAGGCTTGAGCCACCGCGCCCGGCCCTTTGCCCCTTTTCAACTGGGGAAGGAGAACAACTCCAGCAGCCCCATTGTGTTCATTTCAAAGATGTAGGTTCATGGGACCCAGGTTTGCCTGAAGAGAGAGCCCTGACCTGATGAGGTAAGCACTCATTGGCATCTAGAGACTCTTGAACTGATTGAAGCTAAGAGAAATACATTGGCTCAAAACCAAGTAAAAATCATGTGATAGCCTAGTGAAAGTGTAGAGATTCTGGGTCCACAGAAGTTCTCTTATACCACTTTGGCTATTTTGGTTACAGAAAGCCTCATAAAAAGTAACTCAAACCAGCCACAGATTGTGTTTTACGATTTTTTAGATGAATTACATAACTGAAAATTCCAGAGGGTGATCAGGCATGGTTTGATCAGGGTGCTAACTCAGTTTCTCAGCATTTCTCTTGATCTATGGTTCTCTATAGCATTAACTTTGTCCTCAGGCTGGCTTTTCTTGTGATGGCAAAGTAACTGCCAATTTTCCAGTCCTTAAATGTGTATTCCCCATTGTCCAAAACCCAAATCTTTTCTTACCCTAAGTAAGCAACAAAAATTCCAATGCTTCACTTTAATTAAACCCCACTGAGCCAATCACTGTGGCCCAGAGGTTTTCTTAAGCCTATCTAATCCTCTCCTCAGGAGTTGTAGGTGGGAGAGATCCTGCCCCACCTCGCACCTCTGGCAGCCACTTCTTGCAGGGAGAGAGGGCAAAATGGGAACCCACCCCAGTGTCCTTAAGTCCCCCCAAACCAGTATTTCATCTTAACAATCTTCAAAGAGTGTAAATGGCCTGGTAAACCTCCACTCTGAGACCTGAAGCTTTTGTCTAGAACCCACAGGGGTGGATGTGTTTTCTACGCCAGAGGGCCCCTGCCTACAAGAGTTCCATTGTCGGCTATTGGAAAACACACAGCCACACCCCTCCCACTCCACCCCCTTCCAGGAAGGGAACCAGCTTTCAGAATTAGTCATGCTGTCAGCGTCCCACACAACGAGCCCATTGACTCCAAAGGGCAGCCCAGCAGATGGACTGCTCATATTATCCCAGTGGTACATATGGGGAAACTGAGGCCCAGGAAGGGAGACTTGCTTGCCTAATGTCACACAAGGAGAAAGTGGCGGTGCTAGGATTTGAACCCAGGCTGTCAGGCTCTGAGCCCTTCCTTCTTGTCTGTGGGCCTACTGTGTGCTCCCAAAGCTGTGGCCAAATTAAGGAGGTGGCATGCCTGATTCATCTGTGGTGGGGCCTGGGACGTATAGTAACTCTCAAGAATGGTGTTCCTTAGTCCAGGCACAGTGGCTCACGCCTGTAATTCTAGCACTTTGGGAGGCCGAGGCAAATGGATTACCTGAGGTCAGGAGTTTGAGACCAGCCTGGCCAACATGGAGAAACCCCCGTCTCTATTAAAAATACAAAAAAATTGCACTTTAGGAGGCCAAGGTGGGCAGATCACCTGCAGTCAGGAGTTTGAGACCAGCCTGACCAACAAGGTGAAACCCCGTCTCTACTAAAAATACAAAATTAACCGAGCGTTGTAGTACGTGCCTGTAATCACAGTTACTCGGGCGGCTGAGGCAGGAAAATCACTTGAACCTGGGAGGCGGAGATTGCAGTGAGCCGAGATCATGCCATTGCACTCCAGCCTGGGCAACAAGAACGAAATTCTGTCTTTAAAAAAAAAAAAAAAGAATGGTGTTCATTCATCTACTCATTAAATACTTCCTGGGCACCTACTATGTGCCAGACCCTGGGCTCAGTGCTGGGGAAACAGTAGTGGGTGGAACGGTTGAGATCTCTCCATCATGGAGCTGAGATTCCAGAGGAGAGAGAGACAACAGGCCTGACCAGTAAGTGTGAATTATATAGTTTGTCAGGCCGTATGCATTCGTGCGAGGGAAGAAAATACAGAACGGGGGCCGGGCGCGGTGGCTCAAGCCTGTAATCCCAGCACTTTGGGAGGCCGAGACGGGTGGATCACGAGGTCAGGAGATCGAGACCATCCTGGCTAACATGGTGAAACCCCGTCTCTACTAAAAAATACAAAAAACTAGCCGGACGCCGTGGCGGGCGCCTGTAGTCCCAGCTACTCGGGAGGCTGAGGCAGGAGAATGGCGTGAACCCGGGAGGCGGAGCTTGCAGTGAGCCAAGATCCGGCCACTGCACTCCAGCCTGGGCGACAGAGCAAGACTCCGTCTCAAAAAAAAAAAAAAAAAAAAAAAAAAAAGAAAATATAGAACAGGATGGGGAGGGGGGGTGGTGGCTTCCAGATGGAAAAGATGGTTTTAAACTGAGAAGCCAAGGAAAGCCTCTTTGAGAAGGTGATATTTGAGCAGAACCCCAAGAAAGAGGAGGAGAGAGGGACCCACGTGCACATCTGGGGAGTGAGTGAGTCCCACAGGGGCTGGATGGGGCCTGGTGCGTTGGAGGAGCCACGGGGAGGCTGGTGTGGCTGGAGCTGAGTGAGGGGCTGGGGAAAAGAGATGATGAGGTCAGAGAGGTGATGGGGACCAGATGGAGGGGGACTTATGGGGCTAGTGAGGACTTGGCTTTTGCGTGGAGCGAGGTGCGCCCAGGACAGGGCTCTGAGCCAGGTGGGTCCTGACGTGACTCAGGTGGTCCCAGGCTCTCTCTGGCTGCAGGTGGGGACAGACTGCGGCGGGGCAGGGACCAGAGCAGGGAGGCCAGGGAGGAGGCTCTGGAATGTCCAAGCTGGAGGGGACAAAGGCTGGGCCAGGGTAAGGGCAGTGGGGGGGAGAAGTGGATGGTTCTGGAAATATTCTCTGGGGTCTTATCCCCTCTTCAAACTGTGCTGACTGTTTCTGGGGCCCTGAAGTTTACATGGGCCCCTGGGTTTTGTTGTTGTTGTTGTTTTGTTTGATTTTTGGTTTTTTTGAGATGGAGTCTCGCTCTGTCGCCCAGGCTGGAGTGCGGTGGCGCGATCTCAGCTCACTGCAAGCTCCGCCTCCCAGGTTCAAGCTATCCTCCTACCTCAGCCTCCAGAGTAGCTGAGATTACAGGTGTCCACCACCATGCCTGGCTAATTTTTATATTTTTAGTAGAGATGGGGTTTCACCATGTTTTTCCAGCTGGTCTCGAACTCCTGACCTCGTGATCCGCCCGCCTCAGCCTCCCAAAGTGCTGGGACCTACAGGCGTGAGCCACCACGCCCGGCCGCCCCTGTTGTTTTTTAGCGCTCCCTGCGCCCCCCCGCAGTCGCACAGGGTGTGTGTGCAGCCAGACGTGGGCTGGAATCCTGACTGCCCCTTTACTAACTGGGTGACTTCCGCTAAGCAGCTAAGCCCGGGTGCTGCAGTTTCCCCAAGTGGAAGAATAACTCCCCACAGGCAGTTAAGTCCTGCGTACCAAGCGCTAGGATTGTTGGTTGAGAATAGACAGTCAGCAATTGTAGGTAAATGACTCAGGCCGGAGCAGGGGTGTGGCGCTGGCGCAGGCTGAGTGCGGCACTGCCTTTTTGGATACCGGGGTGCAGGGGGAAGGGGATGTGGAGATGGGCCCCGGCTGCCAGCAGGCTGCTGGGTCAGTGCCTCCCCGCAGCCGAGGGTGCCAGCCAGGCTCTTAGAACTGCAGACTCATGGTCCTGCCTCTGCAGCCAGGAGGGAGCCTGCTAGCGCCAGCACCAGCCTCAGAGCCTTGGGGCTCCCACCATGCGGGGGGGTGAGGGGGCCGGAGCTGGGTGGCCAGGAGGGGTTAAGTCACCCACAGCCAGGAAGGGGCAGAGCTGGGCCCCACGGGGCTGTGGATGGTGAACTGATCCAGGAGGAAGGAGAAGGAAGACGTGGGAGGACCAACAAAAACTCAGGCAAAGGAAAAATATATAGAAAATATATAGACAGTAAAAGGAAAAATATATAGAGATAAAATATTTAATATATAATCTATAGTAATATACATAAAGATATAGTTTCTTAAGTTCATTTAAATTCTGTTTCCTTAACTGTTAGTTTACACAGTTCTAAATTTATATTTCCTTCCACTTTTTCGGTGTTGTTTTTTATCTTGTGATTTATTTCTTTTTGTTAACTTTAATATTATATTTTTAAGGGCTGGGCACGATGGCTCATGCTTGTAATCCTAACACTTTGGGAGGCCCAGGTGGGCGGATCACTTGAGGTCAGGAGTTCAAGACTAGCCTGGCCAACATGGTGAAACCCTATCTCTATTAAAAATTACAAAAAATTAGCCGGGTGTGGTGGCAGGTGCCTGTAATCCCAGCTACTCAGAGGCTGAGACAGGAGAATTACTTGAACCCGGGAGGCGGAGGTTGCACACCGAGCTAAGATCTCACCACTGCACTCCAGCTTGGGTGACAGAGCGAGACACTGTCTTGTAAAAATATATATTTTTAATTAATTTTTCCACCAACTTTGGAGATTTTCAACTATAGAAAAGTCATGTAACCCGTACAATCCACTCAAATACCCTTCACATAGCTTCCTCAATTCTTAATATTTTGCCTGATTCTCTTTATCTCTATATATCCATGTAATTTTTTTCTGAGTTTCTGTGTCTCAGAAATCTTTTCCTGCCCTATTTCCTTGTCCAGGCGTTTTCAAAAGACTCAGTCTTCTCTGTTGCTGGTGGACCAATAAATAAACATTTAGCCTTTTTCTGGAGGGAGATCACAACACAAGACAGAGCTTTTCCTGAATCCTTCATGCGGATGCGCCCTCTCTTCCTGGTCTGGGGAGGACAGTCCTGGGGCCTTTGCTGTGTAAACCACACCCCGAGGCACCCCAGAAACTGCATCTGTCGGGTCTGTGCTGTAATCATGGCCTTGTAGGTGGAAGGCAGGTCTGAGATGGGAGGTGACCGAAGCAGGTCTGGGCCGGAGCAACCGCAAGGCCCCCTCTCCCTCCCTCCCTCCCTCCCTCCCTCCCTCTCTCCCTCCTTCCCATGAAGCCTCAAACCAGGCAGAGCTAGGGCCTGGGTCACCCCAGGGAGACAGACCTGCCACCTCAGGAATGGCTTCCAGGTGGGAATGGGGGTCCTTTTAGTCCAGACCTTTCCAGAGATGCTGGAAACACAGCTTGTTACATTGAAATGTCCTGCTGTTTAAATGTTAACAATTATTAATGTTTGCAGCGTTTTGTAAACTAAAGGAAAGGTACACTACTTGCGTTCTACCCTGGGGCCACCAGTTTACAATCCTTCTGTTAGGGACTGAGTCAGGCTGGGAGGGGGCTGCAGGGCTCCCACTTGAACCAGAAGTCCGTGTCCCAGATGTCTAGCGCCAAACGTGTTCCCTGCCCTCTCGTGTTTCCCTGTAGTTCCTGCCCACACCCAGGAACCCCAGCCATTTGCCCAAGCTCCCCCACCCCCCCACCCTGCCCCTACTCCCCGCATGATGGGGAAGCTGGCCAAGAAATTCATTCCTGCACACCCCCTGCCCCCATCAGCACCCCCACCTCAGCTCCTGCAAGGCCTCAATGGATAGGGGGTGGCGGGGGAGAAAGCCTTTCTTTTATAATTGTTTTAAATGTACTTTTATTTTTATTTTTTTAGAGACAAGATCTCTCTATGTTGCCCAGGCTGGTCTTGAACTCCTGGACTCAAAGGATCCTCCAGCCGCGGCCCCCCAAAGTGCTGGGATTACAGGCGTGAGCCACTGTGCCCAGCCTGGTAATTAACAGATACTTCGTCAGCACCCACTATGCACCAGGCCCCGTTCTATAATTCAGATGAAACTCTGTGAGACGAGCTGATGTGCTGGCAGGGGAGGCAGATAGCACCACCAAAAAAAAAAAAAAAAAAGCAAACAGAAGTTTCCTAGAATATGCTTTGAAGAGAGTTAAGTCACAAGGTCATAGAGAGGTCAGGGGGTAGGTGCGATGGTGGTCGGGGAAGGCCCCTTGAGCGTCATGTCTTTGAGCTGTCCAGATGTGGGAGAAAAGAGCCAGGCAAGGGAATAGCCATTGCGAGGGCTCTTGGCCAGAAACACGCCTGGAGTGATCCAGGAACGGCAAGGAGGCCCAGGTGGCCGGAGCAGAGTGAGTGACAATAGGGGTTGGGCGGGGGCCCTGAACCTCCCGAGTTTGCCGAGTCCCTAAGATGGGGGACTCCAACTGGTGGCCCCAGGGCCTTATCCAACCACTGGATATTTTTCATTCTGTCTACAAAGTGTTAAGAAAACGAAGTTACCAACATTTAAAAATCAGGGCCGGGTGCAGTGGCTTGCACCTGTAATCCCTGCACTTTGGGAAGCCAAGGTGGGAGGATCACTTGAGATCAGGAGTTCAAGACCAGGCTGGGCAACATAGCGAGACCCCTGCCTCTAAAAAAAATTTAAAAATTAGCCATGTGTGGTGATGTGCATTTGTAGTCCCAGTTGCAGGGGAGGTTGAGGTGGGAGGATCATTTAATTTAAGCCCAGGAGTTGGAGGCTGCAGTGAGCCATCATTGCACCAGTACATTCCAGCTTGGGCAACAGAGCAAGAACTCACCTCTTAAAAGAAAAAAATAATCAGGGGCCAGGCGTGGTGGCTCATGTCTGTAATCTTAGCACTTTGGGAGGCTGAGGCAGGCGAATCACTTGAGATCAGGAGTTGGAGACCAGCTTGGCCAACATGGTGAAACCCCGTCTCTACTAAAATACAAAAATTAGCCGGGTGTGGTGGCACACACCTGTAATCCCACCTACTTGGGAGGCTAAGGCACAAGAATTGCTTGAACCCAGAAGGCAGAGGTTGCAGTGAGCTGAGATTGTGCCACTGCACTGCAGCCTGGGCAACAAGAGCAAAATTCCATCTCAAAAAAAAAAAAAAAAAAATCAGGAGATTTCATCATAGAAGTCTCCATTTCTAGCTTCTGTTGATGAGTGATGACATCAGAACAGCACAGAGACAGATGTCAGGGAGCCTGTGGACTCTTGGCCACTGTGTCACCTCACGTGGCTCCTGGAAGCCAGGCAGACAGCGATACGTCCACAGCCATACCATCTCCATGGTGGCTGGACAGGGCTACCTGCCAGCGCCCACTCTTCTCCCACAGATGCTGAGACCACAACGCTGTTCCACAAAGCCTCAGGAAGCCATATCGCCCTGTCCACCGGCCTCTCTGACCCCATCTTGCCCAGGAAGCGGGACCTTGGCATACCACTGTGACCACACCTCCCAGCCAGTCAGCCTGACCACTCAGGCTCTACCTGCAAAGGCAGGACCCCACCCAACCAGCACCCCTCTCAGGGCTAGGAGCCTGCAGAAACACTCCCAGCCTTAAGTAAAGAGCAATGAAATGATTGAAACAAAATCAATAAAAGTTTGAATCAGGGATGGTATAACATGCTCTGGCTTCGATTCTGTGCTTTAATTCAGCGTTCCTGAAAACCTTGTGGTGTTCAGAAACTCTCTGTAGGTTTGGTTTTTTTTTTTTCATTTTGTAAGAATTCCCAGGATATGGAGAAATCACAGCCACTCACAGCCTCAACAGGTTCTTTGGGCCCACATGATTCCAAAAGCAAAATGAGAGAGACTTTTTCAAATATGTTTATTGTCTGTATTATATACAATATATTAATAAAACATATTACCTATGTGCATTTAAAACCTAACTGAAGTCAAATTGGCCCTTAAGACTCACTCCAAAAGAGACCTGATCCCCGATAGGGTGCAAGTGACTGCACAAACTCTGCTCCCTACAGCCCTTCCTAAGGGTCTCAGTGTGCTCATCACACTGGGGTCTCATAGTCCTCCTGACCATAAACCCTAAGCCCCAGCCCCAGCCCAACACACACTTGGATGCAGCATGTTCACGTCCAGCCTAGGAAGAATTTGTGGTTGACCTGGGTTGGGTAACAACCGTAAACATCTGTACATCAGAATGTAAGATCATGGTGTTTAAAACTACAGAACCTTCAGAGGTTGTCAGAAGTCTCGAATTGCTGGTCCCCCAGGCTGAAACCAGTCGACAGATGTGGTTTGTTTGACCTACAAATTTTTTTTAAAAATCTGATTCAAAGTTTTTAAATTAAACCTCTTTAAGGTAGTACATTTTCAGGATGCAAAATTCAAAACATATAAGAGGGCACGTGATGATGAGTGCGTCTCACTTCCACCCCATCCTCCAGCCTCCCAGTTTCCTTCTACAGAAGCACCCATGGATGCCAATCTCCAAAAATATTTTATTCATTACAAGTATATGAATATGCATTATTTTACCGCTCACAAATGGTAGCACGCTCCACGGTTTCCCTACACCTTGTTTTTTTTCCGCTTAGCAAGCTGTCTGGGAAATACCTCTGTATCTATCCACGGGCAGGGGGGTTCCTCCAGGATTTTTAGGCAACAGTTTTCCAGTTCACCCCGTTCCAGTGAAGGGCAGAGCGTCACCCGCCCTTCCCAGCCACCCTGCACGCACCCCGACTTGCTCTCTGATGCCTGCAGTTCCCAGGCTGCCCAGCAGAGGGAGACACCATTCCACTCCCAAGACCACCAAGGGGTCGTCCCAGACACAACCAAGCTTGAAGGGTCTGGGGAAGAGATGCTATCTACACAGACACAAAGACCCCCCCCTAGCTAGACTGAGTTAGCCTCCGGGCCTCCCCTTGCTGTTTCTATCTCCTCCTAGGCCTCTTGCTTGGAGTCCTACCCCGAGCCCCCCCCCCGCCCGCGCCCCCTCCCCGCGCCGCTTTCTTATGGGAACTGGCCCCACCTTAACAGGGGTAGCAGGGAGCCTTGTCCTTGTCTAGGGCCTGGATTTGACAACTTGCCCCAGGGAACCACATAGAGAAAGGGTGTAGCGCTGGCGAGCATTCTCCGCCCCCATCCCTCAGAGATGACAAGTGGGGGGTCCTTCTCTCTGCCCCCAGCAGGCCAGTTTCCGGCAGAGCCTTGACCTAAACCCCCTTTTCCTGTCCTGTGCTCCACACTCCCAGCAGCTGTTTCTCCCTGGCCTGGCCCTGCAGCCCTCCTCCCTGCCCCCACGATGGTGTTGGGGTCGCCTGGAGTCCAGCTGGTGTCCAGGGCAGAGCTACCCCTTTCCTGGCCCTACCCCTCCCCGTGACCCCAATCCTCCGCCAACCGCTCAAAGGATCCTTGTTCTCCATCCAGCCCCCAGACAAAAGTCCCTCTGTCTAAGAAGGCGGAATTGAGGGGAGGGGGCACCCCCAACTGGGACCATGGGGGAGCCTGCACAGACCCCATCCGGAAGGAATGCCTGGAGGAGGAGGAGCAGGAGACGGGGGAGGAAAAGGGGAGGGAGCCTTGTACAATGCAGGGGGCCTTATCTAGACTAGGAGGCAGCCGCCCCCACCAGCGCCCACTCTGTAGACCCGGACATCTGGCTCTCCCAGCACCCACGGAAAGAGTTTGGCTAGGAAACTCCAGCCTGGTGCCTGGGAGCCAGTTCTCATTCTCCCCAGGGCAGGGAGCAGGTTATGACCAGGACTAAGGTCCCAGAGTCCCCACCCTGGCCCCTCCCTGCTGTTCCAGCCGCTCCCTCGTACGCACCCCTGCCCCATCTCCTGACTTTGGTCATGCCAGCATCTCTGATAACCCTGAAATTGTCCCTGCAGCAACCTGTGGCCTGGAAGGGGAATTTAAGTCCCCCACAATTGCCAGCAGTCCTTCCACCAGGCAAAACACATCATCTAAGGGAAAGAAGTCAGGTCGGAACACCAACACATCACTTCCCTGCATGGCCCTGGAGGCTCTGCCTTTTAAAGACCCCAGAACCTTCCCCATTCAAGGTCTTCTCCTGGGCACAGAAGATTGGAGAGCGCTCCTCCCTTAATTCCAGGGACCGAGCTCCAGCCCATCCAATTCTCTGTCTCACCTGAGGCTGCTGTGGCCCTGGTGACCCCCGGGAGCAACGTGCTGCCCATGGCTGGGATGGCTGGGGAGGGGGTGAAGCTGTCTCTTTAAGAGCAGGAACGGAGCCCCTGGGCCTTAGGGCATCTGACTTGTTTTCTACCTGCCCAGGTTTGCTCAGGGCGTGGCAGCTTCGGATAAAGGCAGGACTCCGCCTTGCAGCCCCGATTTCTCCCGGAACCTCTGCTCAGCCTGGTGAACCACACAGGTGAGCAGCTGGGGCCCCCTTCCTCCAAGCCCTCCTTGGCTCTGCCCCTAAACGAGGGAGTATCTACCTGCCCACTGACCCTGCCACACACAAGCTCTGCTGTTAAAGAGCCTAAAATCTTTGGAAATGTTTTTCTGGAGCCAGGAGATAGGAGAAAGTCCCTTCCCCTAATGTCCCTTTCCCCACCATTCTCCTCTCAGGGACTGGTTGAGCTGGCTGGGGTGAGGGCAGGACTGGTAAGTGTGGTTGGGGTGTCTGGGAAGACTGATGTCTGCATGGATTAGGGGTATCTGGGTTGGGGATATCTGGGTGGAAGAGAGGGGGGTGCCTGGGTAGGTAGGGGTATCTAAGTGGACCAGGTGTGCGTAGATGGACTGGGGACATCTGTGTGGATGAGGAGTGCTAGATGCACTCGGGGTGTCCAGGCACTGAGGGATGTGGATTCTGGAAACCTCCAGGAAAAGAGGACAGAGCTGTTGGGGAAGTTGTAAATACGGAGTTGCTTGGGAGATTTCAGGAGCACAGAGCGGGCAGGATCTTTCTGCCCGCCCCTGAACATGAGACATTTCTCCTACAGTATGGAGGAATAGAGGGGATAGCAGAGGGCAGGTGGGGCAAACAGTCCTCAGGCCGGCCTTGGGACCTCGTGGCCAGGAAGGATCAGGGCAGGTAGACAGAGCATCAGCTGCAGGGCTGCCTTCCTCTCTAACCTGCCCACCAACCACATTGGTCTGGGAGCAGTCCAGGGCCTCTTCAGCAATAGCCTGAATCAGGAATGTGAGGGCAGACCCAGCTCCCGGCTCCCTGCAGCCTCCAGAAACGTGGGGCTGGACATTGTTTTGCAGAAGCTGGGGCTGGGGCTGGGGCGAGGCAAATACCATCTGTTAGTCTTGGCTGGATGACATCATGGGAAGGGGGAATAGTGGGGCCTTGCAGGCCAGAGGTGGCTTGGAGGAGCCCCTGGAAAGAGGCTTAAGAGGTGAGACTCAACAGCCACGGCGACAGAGCATAGGGCTTTAAGATGAATTTGCAGGGGTTACAGGATTACAACTGCAATGTGTGCTAATAATAGTGCCCCCTACATTAAGCTGCAGAGATTGAGCAAATAAGTGGGAAGCTAAGGAAATGCCCCGTGGGGTAGACACTCAATAAACATCTGCTGCTGTTATCAGGACTCATATGGTTATGGGTGACAGCTTCAGACCACAGGCAGTCTACCTACAACCTGTGCCCCTATCCACCATGCCATCCTGCCCACCCACCCACACCAGGTCCCCCGACCCCCAACACTTTTGGGGATCTTAAACACTTCCTGGGTCTCAGTAATGCTCCCCAAAGTCTCAGGCTTTCTTCCCACAAAAAAAAAAAAAAAAAAAAAGGAAAAGAAATGGATGCTCAAACTAAAATTGTGAGTTCAGCATGTGGAATTAACTGGGAAGCTGAGAGGATTCCCAGGCCCTGGGGTGCGTAGGCAGAGGGAGGAGTCTGTGCCAACCTGCAGGGACCACCCGTTGGTTGTGGCGCCACCCTCTCTCAGCATTTTTGCTGTCCATGAAATTGCTGGGGGGTTGAGTGAGAACACAGCAAGGTCAGTGTGCACCCCAGGGCAAGGTGGAGGAAGTACCAGCTCTCGCTATCAAAATTATAACTAGACCAGGTGCGGTGGCTCACACCTGTAATCCCAGCACTTAGGGAGGCCCGGGTGGGTGGATCACCTGAGGTCAGGAGTTCGAGACCAACCTGGCCAACATGGTGAAATCCTGTCTCTACCAAAAATACAAAAATTAGCCAGGCATGGTGGCACACGTCTGTAGTCTCTGCTACTCGGGAGGCTGAGGCAGAAGAATTGCTTGAACCCAGGAGGCAGAAGTTGCAGTGAGCTGAGATTGTGCCATTGCACTCTAGCCTGGGCGACAGAGTGAAACTCCGCCTCAAAAAAAAGAGAAAAAATAAAAACAGTTATGATAACTATGCACTCAGCATTTGGGCAGGAACAGGGCAGGGGAGGGCATGCTTGGAGGCCCGGGCTTGGTGCAGCCTTGCAGGCTGGGAGGGCAGGACTGATGCCAGGTCAGGAAGGAGAGAGAAACAAGTTCCTTATGCTGAGCAGGTCTACCTGGGAAAGAAAGTGCTCTGCGGGGCCTAGGGTAGGGTCAGGGGCTGGGCTGGGGACTCAGGCTAGGCAGGGTCAGGGCTGGGACCGGGAAGGGCATGGGTGAGGGGTGAGGGGCAGGAGGTTCTGGGGAACAGAGATGGAGCTAGGGCTGCAGCCAGGCTGAGTTTGTCCCCCTCTACCCCCAGTCCCAGCCTCAAGTCAATTGCTCCACACACCCCGCCCTGAGCAGCTTGAAGAACCTGCTCAGTCCGCAGCCTGAAGTCTGCAATGTCCTGGCAGGGCCAGGCAGGCTCTGAGCCGTCTATGGAGACACCCCCGGGAAGCAGGCCTCCTGCCACCTGGCTCCCAGCACCTGGCTTCCCCAAACACCCCAAGGCCCTGACAGTCCTTAGTTAGGAGCAGCTGCTGGGGAGCCAGGCCTGGCTTAAATCCTGCTTCCTGGCTAGGGCACCTAGTTTCGCCTCCCAGAGCCTCAGTTTCCCCATCTGTCCAATGAGGACAACAGCGGGCAGTGGTGCCCTCATTTGGTTGCGGGGCGATTCACAGAAAGCCTGGTCCATGTCCAGTGAGTTATTATGGCTCCTCCCGCGTCAGGCCCGAGTTTCACCCAGTCCCCACTCCACGGCGCAGCTGCAGCTTATCTCTCAGCCCAGCGAGATGTCAGCCTTCTTGCCCTGGGTGAACTGCGCACCCTGCCTGGGGAGCAGGGGAGGAGGGTTGGGGAGCCATAGGCACAGGGCCAGCCTCCCAGTGGCTCTGCTAAGGCCGGACCTCCTGCCACCCCTCTAGGCCCGCGCTCTGACATGCAGAAGGTGACCCTGGGCCTGCTTGTGTTCCTGGTAGGTGAGTACCCATCCCCCAACTGCCTTTTCCTCTGGATCCCCTGGATGGGGGGCTGCCAAGCCTCTGTCTCTCTCCTGTGCTTTTCTACCACCCCAGGGAAGGTGGTAAATGTTAGAACAGCATCTCCTTGAGGGTAAGTAAAGTCAAACTAGTGATTGCCAGGGATACACAAGAAGAGCTGGCTCGCACAGCTGGAAAGTCACCATCTTCCCCATTCTCTCGCTCTTTCTTTCTTTTTTTTTTTTGAAAGGGAGTCTCTGTCACTCATGCTGGAGTACAATGGTGCAATCACAGTTCACTACAGCCTTGAACTCCTGGGGTCAAGCAATGCTACTCCCTTAGCCTTACACAGCTAGAACTCTAGGCACACACCACCAAGCCCAGCTCATTTTTAAATATTTTGCAGAGACGAGGTCTCACTGTATTGCCCAAGCTGATCTCAAACTTCTGGCTGAGTTTGATCCTCCCACCTCAGCCTTCCAAAGTGCTGGGATTACAGGCACGAGCCACACTGCACTGGCCTTGATTGACTATTAAACATAAATAATGGAAGCTAGAATACAATGAAATTACACCTTCAAAGCACTGAAATAAGATAACTGCCCAGCCAGTTCTCTTGTAAATTTTCCAAAAACTTCAAGTAGAAGGCTCAGCTCGGTGCGACTGCATCTTTAACTTCCAAACACTTTTCCTCTTTTTTCTTTCTTTCTTTTCTTTTCTTTTCTTTTTTTTTTTTTTTGAGACAGAGTCTCGCTCTGTTGCCCAGGCTGGAGTGCAGTGGCATGAACTCAGCTTACTGCAACCTCCACCTCCCGGGTTCAAGTGATTCTCCTGCCTCAGCCTCCCAAGTAGTTGGGATTACAGGCATGTGCCACCATGCCTGGCTAACTTTTATATTTTTAGAAGAGACAAGGTTTCACCATATTGGCCAGGCTGGTCTCGAACTCCTGACCTCAAGTGATCCTCCTGCCTCGGCCTCCCAAAGTGTTGGGATTACAGGCCTAAGCCACTGCGCCCAGTCCCCTTTTTACTTTTTCACTGCAGCCTTGACCTCCCAGGCTCAAGGAATCCTTCCACATCTGCCTCCCAAAGCTCTGGGATTATAGGCACACTTTTTATCCATTACACAGGGCAAGACTAGTATTCCCTGCAGGGTAGTGATCTAAAATTACATTTTCAATAAAGTCTATTTAAGTGTATAATAGTGAGTCATTTTCAATGATGTGCAAACACCAGACCAGGTGGGTGTGGACATGGTGGAAGCGGGAGGATGGGCTTTGAGCATGATGGGACTTGGGGAAACAGGAATCTGGGAACTGAAACCATCTGTCGTCTTGACCAGAAAAGTCCCTTGCTGCTGCAGAAGGCATGGATTAACCACGTGTCTGAAACACGAGACCAGACAGTGGCCAAAACCCTCCTAGATTAGAACCAATTTCAGGTGGTAGAATGCTGGCATGACTCGGAGGTGTGGGGCTGTGTGGGCGAGTTCACATTTCCATGATGGGATATGAGGGGATGAGGCGGCTGCTCAGTGACAGGACCCCTGTCCCTCAGGGGACCCTTTCCCAAGGCCCCTGAAACTCCACGGGCCCTGCCCAAGGGCTTGGCTGAGGCCAGCATCACCATCTCCCCTCCTTCCCCTCTTCTCCCACCAGGCTTGCCTGTCCTGGACGCCAATGACCCAGAAGGTGAGTCAGACTGGACTCTTTCACCTGTCCCACCCCCAAATTCTCCCCTGGGTGGGAGCGGGGCCTGCATCCTGGCTGTAATCCTGGATTCATGAAGTTTTTTCTTTCCTTGCAGATAAAAACAGTCCTTTCTACTATGGTGAGAGCCTGTGCCCCCATTCCCTTCCCCCTAACCCCACATACTGCTTGGTGCCAAGGGTTCCCACACAGGATTGGGTGAGGGTCTGATGTGAGCGTCACAGGACAAAGATAGGAAGGGACTAAGATGGGGGCACTGAAGAGTCCACATGGTGGATTAAAGGAACTAGAGGCAGCAACCTGGCCTTTGGGAAGGTTCTATTCCAGCAAGATAGTTAGACACACGCAGGAGGTGAGGACAGTTTGCAAGAAGCCATTGTTTGGTTCACATCAACTGCTGGGAGAAGTGTTGACTTGAGAAGACTTCCTGGAGGTGGTGAGCTGTTCGGTCAAAACCCTCATCTGGTCTCCAGGTTCCGATGACCTGCTCCCTACTCCCCGCTCTGCCCTCACCTCCTCCACGCTCCTCACTCCTTCTGCTCCAAGCCTCTCAGACACCGCAGACATACTGCCAGCCTCAGACCTCTGCACTTGCTGGTTCCTCTGCCTGGAACACTTCCTTCCATAGAACCAAATGGCTCCCTCGCTTCCCTCTGCTCAAATGCAGCCCCCTAAGAGGCCTTCCCTGACAACTCCCTCAAAAAGAGCTGCCCTCTGACTTGTTTTTTAGAGACAGGTCTCACACTGTTGCCCACGCTGGAGTGCTATGGCGTAATCATAGCTCACTGCAGCCTCAAATTCCTGGGCTCAAGCGATCCTCCTGCCTCAGCCTCCTGAATAGCTGGGACTGCAGTCATGCACCACCATATCTGGCTAATTTTTGTATACTTTGTAGAGATGGGGTCTCACTATGTTGCTCAGGCTGGTCTAGAACTCCTAAACTCCTGAAGTCTCAAAGCTCTGTATATTAGGTTGGTTCAAAAGTAATTATGGTTTTTGCAACCGCTTTTCATGGCAAAAGTGCATTTTTTTTTTTTTTTTTTTTTAGGCAGAATTTTGCTCTTTCACCCAGAGTGTGACTGGCTGGAGTGCAATGGCGCAATCTTGGCAGTCTTGGCTCACTGCAACCTCCGCCTCCCGGGTTCAAATGATTCTCCTGCCTCAGCCTGCCGAGTAACTGAGATTACGGGCGCCTGCCACCACGCCTGGCTAATTTTTGTATTTTTAGTAGAGAATGGGTTTCACCATGTTGGCCAGGCTGGTCTGGAACTCCTGATCTCAGGTGATCTGCCCACCTCGGCCTCCCAGAGTTCTGGGATATCAGGGGTGAGCCACCGTGCCTAGCCAAAAACGCACTTTTGCACCAACCTAATAGGTGTCAGCCACTATGCCCAGCCTGCCCTCTGACTTTCCATCGCCCACCCTGCTTCTTTTTCTTCAGACCACTTATCTCTGCCTGATCCTGCATGACAGATCTTGTTTGCTGGTGTGTGAACTAGAATGTGAGCACTTAGGATTTTGTCTGTTTTCTTACGGCGGTGTCCCCGGCACCCTGCACATCCTAGATGCTCCATATGTATTTGTCAAGAGGATGGGGGGACGGATGGAGAGGACATAGCCTGGCACTGAGGTCCCCTCCACTTTCCTCCTAGACTGGCACAGCCTCCAGGTTGGCGGGCTCATCTGCGCTGGGGTTCTGTGCGCCATGGGCATCATCATTGTCATGAGTGAGTGAAGGAGCTGGGGGGAGCAGGCGGGCCGGGGCTGGGGCTCCCCTCCCCTGACCACTCAGCTCTCCCCAACAGGTGGAAAATGCAAATGTAAGTTCGGCCAGAAGCCCAGGTAAGATACTGTTCCGGCATGCCCGCCTCAGGCTGGCTGGATGCTTTTCAGGGTGAAAGGGCTAACTGTCCCAGCAGGAGAGGCCTCTGGGCTCTGCCCTGCAGAGTTCCTGCTGCTAAGATTTCCAGGTTCATGGTTTCTAGCTGGTAATCCCCAGAGGGCCCCAAATCCTGAAATGCTTTGGCCCCTGGGATTGCACAACCCCCCAAGTGGAAAAGCAGCCAGGAAGACATGTCTGGGCAGGCTAAGAACCCTCTACCCGGAGGGAGAGGGCAAATGGGGGTGGACACGGATCTCACCGCTTTTGTCTCCTTAGTCACCATCCAGGGGAGACGCCACCTCTCATCACCCCAGGTAAAGATGGGGCAACATGGGGCTGAGGGGAACACGGAAGTGGTGTGTGTGTGCGCATGCGCATGCACACTGGCAAGAAAACTCAATCCACCCTCACAAACGGACCCCGTCACCTCCCCCAGGCTCAGCCCATAACTGATGAAGACGGACCAGCTGAAATTGGGTGGAGGACCGTTCTCTGTCCCCAGGTCCTGTGTCTGCACAGAAACTTGAACTCCAGGATGGAATTCTCTCTCCTCTGCTGGGACTCCCTTGCACTGCAGGGCCTCATCTCACCTCTCACAGGAGGGTCTCTTTGTTCAATTTTTTTTTTTTTAATCTAAAATGATTGTGCCTCTGCCCAAGCAGCCTGGAGACTTCCTATGTGTACACTGGGGTGGAGCTTGGGGCACCATGAGAAGGTCGGCGTGTCCTGGAGGCTGACACAGAGGCTGGCGCTGAGCCTGCTTGTTGGGAAAAGCCCACAGGCCTGTTCCCTTGTGGCTTGGGGCATGGCACAGGCCCGCCCTCTGCCTCCTCAGCCATGGGAACCTCATATGCAATTTGGGATTTACTAGTAGCCAAAGGAATGAGAGAGCTCTAACCAGATGGAACACTGGAACATTCCAGTGGACCCTGGACCATCCCAGGAAAACTGGAACATAGGAGCGTCCTACCATGATGGAAGTGTTCAGTTTATAACAGTGAGACTCCTGTGACCCTTTCATTCACCCCTGGGACCTCAATTTATTCCAAGATCTTTCCAAATACCCAAATGTCCCTGCAAGCCCGTTAAATAATTCCCTATGCTACCCTTAATGACATACGGTGACCACATAGTGTGAGAATTTCCAACAAGCCTCAAACTCCCTTGAGCCTCCCCAGTACTTATTAAGGCATCCAAAATGTTCCCGTGAACTACCCCACAAAATGCCTAAAACTAAAAACACCCAAAAATATCTCCCCCAATGTCCTGAGACATGAACCCAAATAGAGACCCACAATAAACTCGTGACTTGTCCCCTCATCATGCCGTTTAATCCCTCAAACATCCCCTGAGTCCCTCGATAACCACCAACCCACACTCAGAGACCATGAGCTGCGGAAACGCCTCCCTGGGACCTGGGCCGCTCTTAGCACTGCTCCAGGGACACCATCCCCACCCTGTGCTGTTCACAGGACATCCTCTCCCAAGCATCCACAACACTGGGCGGGCAGGGTGCACAGCGCATTTATTGAGCTCGGACTCTTCTTGTCCTTGCCTCCATCGCCCATCCAGGAGGGCACCGGGCTCCCCGCGACACCTCCCGCCGTCCCTCCTTGTGCCCCGCGCACGCGCAAGAGGCGCAAGAGACACAGCGCGCCTGGCGGCCGCACGCATGCGCACAAGCAGCAAAGGGGAACCCGCCCAGCGCTGAGTTGGCTTTGAGGTTGGTGCTTTTCCAGGAAAGCGATTGGCTGCATGGAGTTTAGAATGGGAAAGGAATGCCATCGACTCCTCAGTGCTTTCAGAGGGACCAGCGGGGGTGGGAGCGGGTTGAGAGGGGACTTCCGGACCTCATGGAGCTCTGCAGGTGATGTCCACCTCGACTCCATGCAGTGCACCAGCCTGCACCCCCAGGTTGCCTTTGATGGGGAATCTGTCCCAGCCGAGATGTCCAGATGTTGCTTTAGACCTGAAGGGCAGCTCGGGAGGTCCAATAGGCTGTGACCCTCTATGTCACCCCATGGGTGCAGATCCTTTAAGAAGTGGGCTTAAGGCCTAGACGTATGGCTGATGAACGTGGCCCATGGTCAGCAGCTCACAGGTGGCCATCACCCAAAGTGGGGCCAGGAGCCAGACAAGGGGCCATCCCGGGGCCCCAGCCATGCCCAGAGTCCTGTTGGTGGTGTCAGGCACTGAGGTCAATCTCGTGATGCTGGTAGATCTGTGTGGGGCCCTTAAAGCAAGCAGCAAAGAGGAAGCGTCTGCCGGCCATAGTGATGTGGGCGAAGGCACGGGGGGCCACCAGGGCCGGGGGCCCCAGCTCCTGCAGCGGCTCCAGGAGCCCCTTGTCAGGCTCAAGACGGAGGACCTGACTGAAGGCAAAGTCGCTGCCCAGGATGGCCAGCTGGTCCCTGGCGATGAGCAGTGGCTGGAAGACGTGGGCACCGCGCGAGGGAAGTTGCTGCAGCAGACGAAACATGGAGCCGTCCCAGCGCATGACCTGTGGGGGTGTGGCCAGTGAGGGCCTGGGGTCCTGGGGGTCTCTGGGGGCCCTGGAAGAGCTTGGAAGCTGAAGCTTGTCGGTCCCGAAACTCCCATAGCTTTCTTATCTTCCTAAAGGTCACCACCCAGCTGTTCGGCCACACACACGGAGTTGTTCTGAGCCCTTCTCTTGCCCTCACACCCCACACAGAAGCACTCAGCCATAGACTCTGTCAGTTTCACCTACTGTAGTTGTACATTTCTCCCACCACCTCTGGCCGAACTCCATCCCCTCCCGAATGGACCATCCTGGTAACCTCTTCCCTGGTCTCTAGGTTCCTCTCCCTGCTCCCCCAGTCTCTTCCCCACCCAGAGACCTTGTGAACACCTAAGTCAGATCAGGGCCCTTCCAGGCTCAGAACCCTCCCCTGCCTGCACCTCACTCCAGAAACAGAGTGGGCAGGGCTTAACCCCAGCGTCAGCCTTGGGGGCTCAGTGTCAGGGTGGGGACAGGTGTGGCTGTGGTGAAGTGTGGAATGCATCCGAGTCACAGAGCCAGCATCTGGGGGTAGAATCAGGATGTTGGGGCCAGTGTCAGTGTTGGGGACTGGGGAGTGGTTTAGGGTCAGTCTGCCTTGAGGGGGTCAGAGTCTTGGCATCAATGTGGGGTGGGGTCCTGGTTCAAAGGTCAGCATGTGAGGCTAGGTCAGAATTTAGAGGCTTAGTATGCAGCTGTAGCATCAGGCCTGGCTGTGCATCCCCCGCCCCCAGGCCCAGCCTCACCATGGAGTCCCCAATGTAGCGTGTGAGGCACAGGAACACGTCCCCACCAGCCTGGAAGTGGCGTGTGGCATAGACATCCTCGGCCTCAGGGATGTCTGTGCGTCTCTCGAAGCGGCCACCGGTCCAGTGGAAGAGCACGGGCCGCTGGGAAGCCGAGGCCAGCAGCAGATGGGGCCGGCCGTCCAGTTCCAGGGCCTCAGCGTCCGTGTCCCTGTGCCAGGCGTGCAGACTCTGGTGCGGGTAAAAGCCGGGCCCGTCGCGGCACAGCAGCGTGGTGCTGCCTGCCTTGGAGGCGTCGGCCACCACGAAGCAGGGCTGCCCTTCCAGCCACAGGAGCTCGGCGTCATTGGGCCGCAGCAGCCGCCGCGGGGCCAGGGTCTGCGTTGGGGCCAGGCGCAGGCCGGGACTGGGCCGGGCCCACAGCTGTGAGCCCCCCCACAGGCGGGCGGCCAGCACGAAGAGGCTCGGGCCCAGCACCAGTGGCTTGCAGGACACCACGGAGGGCGCTGTGGGGAGGTGGGGAGGCAGGTCAGGCCGGCCAGGCAGGATGCTGGACAGGCAGAAGGACGGGGAGGGGCTCACCGGGCAGCTCTTCCTCGGGCCGAAAGCGCTGCAGGCTGTAGTCCCAGGAGAGGATCAGGCAGCGGCCGGCGAAGGGCTGTGCCAGCACAATGTGAGGCTCGCCTTCGTAGGAGAAGGGCTCTACGCTCAGGGCCGACTCCCCCACCGTCTGGAACCAGGACAGCTCTGCGGATGGAGGACAGAGTCAGGCAGGCCCCAGGGCACCCAGGGTCCTCATTGCTGAGCCTCAGTTTGCCTACATCTCTGAAATGGGGGCCATTCATGTACTCCCCTCATAGGGACATAGAACTGGAACCTTGATCTGTAGATGTTTGTTTGGTTTGTGGGGGGGGTGGGGATTTTGTTTTGTTTTGAGACAGAGTCCCACTGTGTCTCCCAGGCTGGAGTGCAGTGGCACAATCATAGCTCAGTGCAGCCTCCACCTTCCAGGCTCAAGCGATCCTCCTGCCTCAGCCTCTTGAGCTGCTGAGACTACAGGTGTGTGCTACCATGCCTGGCTAATTTTTTAATTTTTTGCAGAGATGACGTCTTGCTATGTTGCCCAGGCTGGTCTGGAATTCCTGGGTTCAAGAGATCCTCCTGCCTTGACCTCCCAAAGTGATGGGATTACAGGCATGAGCTACATCCACCTCCTGGGTTCAAACAATTCTACTTCCTCAGCCTCCCAAATAGCTGGAATTACAGGCACCCGCCGCCATGCCCAGCTAATTTTTGTATTATTAGTAGAGACGGGGTTTCACCGTGTTGGCCAGGGTTGTCTCGAACTCCTGACCTTGTGATCCGCCCACCTCGGCCTCCCGACGTGCTGGGATTACAGGCGTGAGCCACTGTGCCCGGCCCATAAGCCTTATTTTCTAAGCTGTGTGGCATCACCAAATAATCCCTTAGAAAAAGCATCTCGATTAATTCATTTAACTTCACAACATCCCTATGAGGTACATTCTGTTATGATCTCCCCTTCGCAGATGAGAAAACGAAGGCTAAATGGCACAGGCAGCCAGTTATCCAACAAAACCCATCCCTCCCACCTTCCAGGAGAGAGGATTGGAATTGGTCACTAGGCCGCCCAGCTAGAGGCTGCATTATCCCGGGACCCCCATTCACCGCCCTCCCTGAAAGTTAGATGTGGCTGTTTTGAGACCGAGTGACCAATGGAACAAGGGCAGATGTGATGAGTGTAATGAGCCACACCACACCTGGAAAGAGCTTGTCCCGACTTGGTCTCCTTTCCCACCACGTGGGTGTGCCACAACCTGGTTTCCAGCATGAAAGCAAGGACGATGCCCAGGGGCTGCCCCACGCACCTGGACAGCTCACTCCAGATCCCTCTGTCCTTAATTCATGGTATTTTGAGAGTTTGTGACAACGGGTTGGCTTTCATGGTCACTGGGGCACCAAGGCTGCTCTGCTTGTTAGTGGGGGAGCTGGGCAGTTGACTCCAGGCTGTAATATTTCACTTTGTGTGCCAGGCCCTGTTTCCAGGTGCCAGCGTTGAAGCAATGAACCAAACTACATACAATGTCCACCTAAAGGGCGAATTTTTTTTTTTTTTTTTTTTTTGAGATGAAGTCTCGCTCTGTCGCCCAGGCTGGAGTGCAGTGTTGCGATCTCGGCTCACTGCAACCTCCGCCTCCCAGGTTCAAGCAATTCTCCTGCCTCAACCTCCTGAGTAGCTGGGATTACAGGTGACTGCCACCACACCCGGCTAGTTTTTGTATTTTTAGTAGAGACGGGGTTTCACCATGTTGGTCAGGCTGGTCTCAAACCCCTGACCTCGTGATCCACCCACCTTGGCCTCCCAAAGTGCTGGGATTACAGGCATGAGCCACTGCAACCGGCCCAGACAAATCTTTTTTAAATGGCTGTCAAATCACCTCTTGCTCAAAACTCTCAGCCGAGAGTGGTGGCTCATGCCTGTAATCCCCACACTTTGGGAAGCCAAGGCAGATGGATCAGTAGAGCCCAGGAGTTCAAGAGCAGCCTGGACAACATAGTGAGAACCCCATCTCTGCAAAAAAAAAAAATACAAAAAATTAGCAGGGCATGGTGGTGGCGCACCTGTAGCCCCAGCTACCAAGGAAGCTGAGGCAGGAGGATTATCTGAGCCTGGGAAGGTTGAGGCCTCAGTGAGCCGTGATTGTACCACTGCACTCCATCCTGGGTGACAGAGTGAGACCCTGTTTCAAATAAACAAACACACACAAAAAAACTTTCCATTCTTCCCATAGCCCAGAATAAAGTCTACTCTCCTCTCTGTGGCTTCCAAAATCCATAGTTGTCCCTCCACTCACTACCCCGAGCCACACCTGCCTTCTTTCGATCTTCAAACAGGGCACGCTCTATGCTGCCTCAGGGCCACTGGCCAGGCTGTTCCCTCTCTCTGAAGAGCCCTTCCCTCTGTTCCTCACTTAGCCACATCCAGACCTAACATCCCCACTTGAGAGAAGCCTTCTCTGACTCCCAAAGGAACCCTCATTCTGTCATCACTCCCTGTAGTTATCACAATGTATAGCACACATTTATTTGTGCAGTGTTTGTTAAATGTCTGTCTCCCCAAATTCCCAGGACTGTAAGTCCCATGAGGCCAGGGCTGAGGCCCCAACCACAGTGACCATCACCTCTCACAGGGCTGGACACTGAGTGGACTTCAGTGAATGTTTGTTGGATAATTTGAGTGAAGAAGAACTCCCTAAGTTAAATCCCCTTCTTCGGCCAGGCGCGGTGGCTCAAGCCTGTAATCCTAGCACTTTGGGAGGCCGAGATGGGCGGATCACAAGGTCAGGAGATCGAGACCATCCTGTCTAACCTGGTGAAACCCCGTCTCTACTAAAAAATACAAAAAACTAGCCGGGCGAGGTGGCAGGCGCCTGTAGTCCCAGCTACTCGGGAGGCTGAGGCAGGAGAATGGCGTGAACCCAAAAGGCGGAGCTTGCAGTGAGCTGAGATCCGGCCACTGCACTCTAGCCTGGGCGACAGAGCGAGACTCCGTCTCAAAAAAATAAAAAATAAAAAATAAAAAATAAATCCCCTTCTTCTATGTGTCCTATAGACCAAAAACATGCCTTTCTTACACTTAGAATCATAATAATTATACGTTGATAATAATCATACATGTATGTCATTGTGGGGGAAAGGAAGAGAGATCAGACTGTTACTGTGTGTAGAAAAAGGAAGACATAAGAAACTCCATTTTGATTTGTACTAAGAAAAATTCTTCTGCTTTGAGATGCTGTTAATCTGTAAACTTAGCCCCAACCCTGTGCTCACAGAAACATGTGCTGTATTGACTCAAGGTTTAATGAATTTAGGGCTATGCAAGATGTGCTTTGTTAAAAATGTGTTTGCAGGCAGTACGCTTGGTAGAAGTCATCACCATTCTCCGTTCTCCATTACCCAGGGACACAATGCACTGCAGAAGGCCACAGGGACCTCTGCCAAGAAAGCCTGGGTATTGTCCAAGGTTTCCCCGCACTGAGACAGCCTAAGATATGGCCTCGTGGGAAGGGAAAGACCTGACTGTCCCCTAGCCCGACACCTGTAAAGGGTCTGTGCTGAGGAGGATCAGTGAAAGAGGAAGTCCTCTTTGCAGCTGAGATAAAAGGAAGGCATCTGTCTCCTGCTCGTCCCTGGGAATGGAATGTCCTGGTGTAAAACCCGATTGTACATTCTATTTACTGAGATAGGAGAAACCGCCTTATGGCTGGAGGTGAGACATGCTGGCGGCAATACTGCTCTGCTACTCTTTACTGCACTGAGATGTTTGTGTAAAATTAAAAATAAATCTGGCCTACGTGCACATCCAAGCACAGCACCTTTCCTTAAACTTATTTATGACAGAGTCCTTTGCTCACATGTTTTCCTGCTGACCCTCTCTGCACCATTACCCTTAGTCCTGCCACATCCCCCTCACTGAGAGAGTAGAGATAGTGATCAATAAATACTGAGGAAACTCAGGGACCAGTGCCAGTGCAGGTCCTCACTTGCTGAGCGCCAGTCCCCTGGGCCCACTTTTCTTCCTCTATACTTTGTCTCTGTGTCTTATTTCTTTTCTCAGTCTCTGGTCTCCACCTTGTGAGAAATACCCACAGGTGTGAAGGGGCAGGCCCCTTCATATCGTTATAGATAATAATAATTATTGCTGTTGTTATTTATTCATAGCATCTGTGACTGGGTGCGGTGGCACATGCTTGTAATCTCAGCACTTTGGGAGGCTAAGGTGGGAAGATCACTTGAAGCCAGAAGTTCAAGACTAGTCTGAGCAATGTAGCATGACCATATCTCTATAAAAAAGTTTTTTAAACAAAATTAGCCAGGCACAGTAGCATATGCTTGTAGTCCCAGCTATTTGGCAGGCTGAGGCAGGAGGATCACTTGAGCCCAGGAGTTTGAGGCTGCAGTGAGCTATGGTGGCACCATTGCACGCCAGCCTGGGTGAGAGAATGAGACCCCAACTCTTAGAAAAGAAAAGCATCTGCGTAAAGACCCTTCAGGCTTAAACTCCTTCAGGAAGCCCTTCCTGTCCCCCTAGATCTGTGTGGCCCTGGCCCTGACTCTGGGCTCCCTCAGCTCCCACAGATTCCCCCATCCCTGCCGTGACCCCTCTGGCTAGGCCTCCCCATCCTGCCCAGATAGTTCCTGGGCTGTCCTGTATGGGCCTGCGTTCCTCTGGACATTGAACTCTTTGAGGGCGAGACCTAGGGCTGGCCTCACCATTCTGTGCTCTCTGCACCACCCAGTATCCCAAAAGGCAACAAAATCTATTTATAGAAAAGGCGAGTCAATGTAAATGAGGTGACATTGCACCTGCAGTTCTTAGCGCAATACTTGGCTCCTAACGAAGACTTTTTAAAGTGGTTGCTTTTATGTTAACAAGGGTGAACGTTTATAAGGACCTCCTGTCCCAGGCCTGGCGCCAAATGCCGAACATGTGAAGATGTATCACTGAATTCCCACGGCACTCCTATATCACTGTTTATTACCCCCACTTTACAGATGAGAAGACTGGGGCTCAGGAAGGCAGCGCTGCTTGCTCAGGGTCTTCCCACGCCGGGAAAAGGCACGGCAGGGAGTGAGGCAAGCCCCTTGGCCCTGGCAGTCATTCCCCTAGATCCCCCGCCTCCCACCCCATCAGGAAAGCCCCCCACCTATGGCTCTGCACTTGAAGGTCTCGGGGTCGAGGTGGCGGAGCTGCATATGGCTCAGGGCGGCGGGGCCCGCACAGGCGCCGGTCCCCACGCTGGCGTTCACGGTGGGCATCCACTGCAGGAGCCAGAGGACGCGGCAGTCACACTGGAACGGGTTCCCACGGAGGTCCCTGGGGCAAGAGGCCGGGGAGGGGCTGCGACCCCGCTTCCACACCCTGGGGGCTGTGCTCCTGCCCGACCCCAGGCAAGTGTCCCCAGAGATGGGGCTCCATAGTGGTGAGAAAAATACATAAGAACAACTGCAGCCAAATGCATGCACGCCGACCAGAAGTGGGCATGGATGCCCCCTATGACACAAACATTCCCCAACCCCCACATTCCCAGCCCCCATGAGCCTCACACGTGAGTAAGGGTCTCCAGGCCTCGGAACAGGAATCTGGGGAGGGCCTCCAGGTGGTTATTGGCCAGGCTTCTGGTGGAGGAAGAGAAGGCACCGTCAGCAGCCACGAGGATACCCTGTGTCCCCTGGGGGGTGGAGTGTGGGTGCCTTTCATGGAGGGCTGGGGCAGTGGAGGCACGCACAGGTGTGTAAGCGAGCGAAGTCCTCTGAGGGCATTCTTAGAGATGGAGCCAATCTCATTGTCCTCGATGAAGCTGTGGAGGGAAGCTGGGGTCACGGGGAGGCCCACTGAGCTTCAGGGAACGCACCCCATGAAAGCCATAGGCCCACTGGAAGGTGCTGAATTCTCTTCCAATACCATGGACAATCCCAAGGAAAGCCTCTCAAAAACCTCTCCTTGCCAAAGTCCCAGCCGTCAATTCTAGAAGCCACGAAACTGGCCCCATAGTCAATGCCAGTTTCACTGTGAACATTGCCCTGCCGCCACCAGCACAATCACCATCACCAGTGCTAACACCCAAATCACCACCAACACCTCCAGCATCATTAGGAATGATCAACACCAATGCCAGCATCCCCAACACCCATGTCTTTATCACCGTCATCAATCCCAGGACCAATAACTGCCATTATCCCCAACACCATACCCTGCCACCACCATCACCACCACCAGTGCTAGCACCCAGACCACCACATTACCTCCAGCATCATCCGTAATGACCAACCCAATGCCAGCATCCCCAACACCCATGTCTGTATTACCATTATCAAACCCAGGACCAGTAACTGCTGCTATCCCCAACATTATACCTTGCCACTATCATCACCAACACTAGCATCATTGTCACCAATAACAACGTCACCACCCACTCCCATCAACACCAACACCCATATAATCATTACCAAACTCCACACCAACAACACCGGTAATCATCACCAAAGCACAACTTTCATGATCAACACCAAAAAGATTGCCACCCTCATCTCCAATGCTGCACTATCACACACATCAGCATGAGCACCACCAACACTGCCAACACAAACAACCTCTCCCTTATACCCAAGACGCACACATTCGCCCACCACGGGTACTACCGCTGCCAGCGTTTCCATAAATACCAACACCTTCACCATCATCACCAACCCAGTACCAACAACATTGCCATTCATACCAACCCCAACATCCTACCCACAGCCATCACCAACGTCAACACCAATACTGTAATGGTCCACCCCACAACATTGATAATGATCACAGACACAAGCCCCAAGAACTTCATCAATTTCATCCAGAGCATCATCACCACTGGGGCTACCATTTTTACCAACATCATCCCCACTCCATCATCATCAATAATGCCACCAACCCCACGTCAACAGCAGCAACAGGGTCATCACTACTGCCATTATCATCAACACCATGACCAACATAAACGCCAGCACTATCATGCTGTCACTGCCACCGCTGCCACCATCACCACCACTACCCAATCCCACAGTATCACCACCACTACCTAATTCAGAGTTATTTCCTGGTCATTTGAAACGTCTCTTGTCTCTGACTTCTTTACACCCTCCCTGGGCTCCCATGAGTCAGGTAGAGCCAGAACCAGGCTCTGGTTAACTGGGCTCTTTGTAGATCTTGAAGCAGAGAAATGAGGTGATAATCAACACTGATAAGCAACATTAACACCAGCCCTGAGAACTTTGTCAGTATCACCCAAATCATCACCACCACTGGGTTCACCATTTTTATCAACATCATCCCACCATGATGTCCAAACACCTTCTCCTCAGGGCCACAGCTCCCATCTCCCCCTACTCTGGGAGCCACAGAAGGGTCCTTCCTTCTCCCAGGCCCACCTGCCTCCATCCCCTGGCCTCACTCACAGGTACTGCAGGTGGGACAGGCCCGCAAACGCATCGTCCTCAATCACGGAGAAAGAGTTGGAGGTGAAGAGGCTGGCAAGGGGGCAAGAAAAAAATTTTCCCGGAGTTGCGGGCTCCATCTGACATTTTAACCCTGGCCTCCACCCTCAGCCCACACAGGCATGGGCACGCAGGTGTGAGTATGTGCATGGACACAAATGCTTTTGCACGCACGTGTGCACACACCCTCACACACGTGCATGAACGCCCACCTAACATCTGTGTGAGCATTCATTCCCACACATGTGCATGACCGCCCACTCCCTTGCGCTGGTTGTCGGCCCAGCCAGGCCCCACTCACAGCAGGTGCAGAGACGGAATTCTCAGGAAGCTGCCGGCTTTCAGCTGGGTGACTCCAGTCCTGACGAATGAGCTGGGGATGTGGGCAGTGGTAGGTGAGGGGGACACCACAGCAATGCTCCAGTCCCAAACCAGAGCCTTCTGCCATCCAGGAGACCCCAGCGTGCCACCCTGACCCTGGGTGTGTCTCCCCTGCATGCCAGAGGAGGCAGGCATTTGCCCTCTTGGCTTGACAAGGACCCTGACAGCACTCAACCCTCTTCCTGGGCCCCAAATGCTGTTCCTGCCCTCTGGGGTTTCCCTCTGCTCCCTCCCAGATGCCAGCACTCCTCTTCATGGCATCCCGACAGCCTTTGCTGCCCATCTCCTGAGATCCTGATGGGCCCTTGTTTTCCTGGGGACTCAGCACCACATCCTGACCTCTGGGGTCCCAGGACTTCCATCCCCACCTTTGGGTGTGCAGAGGGCTGGACACTCACAGTGACAGCAGGTTTGGAGAGAAGCTGACAGGCAGGTCCGGGGATCCCTCACACAGGGCGCTGTCTTTGGAGCAGGAACAGCGCAAGGGACACTTTCCCTTTGGGGGCCTCCAGGCCACCACCACCCCCGCCCCAGCCAGCAGCAGCAGCAGAATGCCTGCCCCTCCCATGCCCCCACCCCCGCGCTGAGGCACCCGCTTCTCCCGGCCCACCCAGCTCAGCCTGGGCCACTATGTCTCCTCCTCCACCAGGCCGCCCTCCATCCGCCTGCTGGCACGCTTGGCCCTGGCTTCTCTCTCCTCTTCTCCGTCTTTCCTTCAGTCGGCCTTCCTCCCTGTTCGTATCTCTTTGGTGTCTAATTTTCTGTTTCTCTTTCTCCCTGTCTTTCTGTCTCTGTATTTCTGACTCTGCGTGTTCGTCTGTTTCTATTTCTGTCTTTGTCTCTCTTTCCGTGTGTGTCTCTTTTTCTGTGTTGCTGTCAGTCTTTCAGGCTTTAGGTAGCTGTCTGTCTGTTGGCCTCTATGTGTGTGAGCGTATGTGAGTGTGTGCGTCCCGCTGCCTGGAGTCTTGATTTCTTGTCTCCTTCCCCCCCCTTCCAGCTCCCTGCCTGTAGTTTCTTTGCCTCCTCCCACGTCCCTTCTCCCTGAAGGTTTGGGAAAGGGGTTCACTGGACACCCGATGCACCCGGCAGAGTAGGGTGGGAAGGAGGAGGGGGTCAGAGGCCATGAGAAGGTCGGCCTTGGGGAAGGGACTGGGCAGCCCCACAGGAGGGGGAGGGGCCACCAAGGGCTGGAGCCGTCCCACCACTCACGCCAGCCCCCACCCCAGATTCCCCACTCAACCCTATTGCGGGAGCAGGAGGACGATGTCACCAGGGTGGGGACCGGATGGCTCTGCAGACTGGAGCGGGGTGGGAGGAGAGGCCCCTGGGGGCTGGGGACATCCCTTCCTGGCCACTCTCCGCCAGCCCCCTCCCCTGGCTCCAGGAGAGTGCATTGGGCGCTGTCAGTGGGGCCAGTTCAGGTCCAGCTGCTCCCTCTGGTGGTCACACTCGGCAGGACCTCTGCCCTGCCCCAAGCCCACGGCCTCCCTCCCCTACTCTGAAATTAACCCTCGAGTGCCCAACACCCACTGGGGGGTGGCACCAACCCGAGGACATAATGATGATGATGACAATGATGATGAAGATGATGATGGTGAAGAAGATGATGATGATGATGAAGAAGATGATGATGGTGAAGAAGATGATGATGATGACGATGATGATGCCACCCCTTCTTCAGCATCTACTCTGAGCTTGGCCTTGTCCTAAAAGCTCATCTATTAACTCATTCTGATCTTGCCAAAGCCCTCTGAAGTTGGTGCTGTTATCACCACCACTTTACAGCTGGAGGAAGTGGAGACAGGTCAGGGAACCTGAACTCCACGTTACCCAGCTGAGGGCACAGCCAGGATTCAAACCCAGGCATCCAGCCCCAGGGCTGCTCCAGGTTATTTTTGCATTCTTTCTTTGGAGATGAGAGTTCATGGATAGATGGATAATTGGTTGTTTTAATCTGGACTAAGCTTTCAGTCATTTAGATAGATTCTGTCCACTAAATAAGAAAAATAAGTAAGTGACACTTGTTAGCTAACATGAAATAGTAGTAATGTTTATACTCACTCAGCCTTCACAGCCACCCTGTGAGATGGGCAGTACTGCTATCCTTGCTTTACAGATGGGGAAACTAAGGCACAGGGCAGTTATGTGATTAGTTTCCTGGCTCTGTTCAGCTCTAAACCTAACCCCTAGGCTGTACCACCTCATCACCTGAGGCCGAGACTCACCCTGTGATTGCGGAATGCATGCAGGCTCTCTCGACTCTGACGCCCACACCCAGAAGCCTCGTTGGAGGATAAGGGGGCTTAACAGCTTGGAGGTCATGCAGATCTGCGTTGCAGGCCCAGTCCTGTGTGGCCTCAGTTTTCCCATCTGTAAAATGGGGACAATCGTGGCACCCACTTCCCAGTTGTGGAGAGGACTCAGGTGATGGAGGCAACTCATTCTTTTGGGTTTCAGCCCAAGGTGGGCATCCCTCAGTGGTCGGCAGGCTTGGGGGTGGGCTCCGGATCCAAGTCCTAGAGGAGCAGACCCCAACAGCTTGTGGTTTGAGCCATGCCCTTCAGCTGTTGGTTTCCTCTGCTGACTCTCAGGTATGATAAACAGAGTCCCTGAAAGTGAAGTTGGAGAGTTGAGTGCCAGGGACACAGAGGGATTGGAACCCACTCTCATAGAGTGCCCAGCCCAGCGGTTCAGTTCACAAGGAGGAGGATGACAAGGACAATAATAATGGGCCAAGCACAGTGGCTCATGTCTATAATCCCACACGTTGGCAGGCTGAAGTGGGAGGATCGCTTGAGGCCAGGAGTTCAAGACAACATAGTGGGCAACATAGTGAAACCCCGACTGTAGAAAAAATTAAAAAATTAGCCAGGCATGGTGTCGCACGCCTGTAGTCCCAGCTACTCAGGAAGCTGAGGTGGGAGAATAACTTGAGCCCATGAGTTTGAGGCTACAGTGAGCTATGATCGTGCCATTGCACTTCAACCTGGTTGACAGAGCAAGACCAGGTCTCAAACAAACAAAAAATGAAGTTAATGATAAGACAATGTCAAGTTCAGAGACCTCTGAGCACTGTCCAGGATTATACATGTGATCTTAGTGATTTTTCCATTTCGGAGCATGTGAAAATGAGGCACAGAGCTGCTCAAGTTCACACAACCAGGAGTGCAGTACCCAGGCCTGATTCCAGGTTTCCCCGTCACCAGGACCTGTAAACCTGGCCTGCCCATGGGGACGCCAGGTGTGTTGTCCCCGACAAGAGCTCAGGGGAAGGAAAGCGTGGGGTTAAATACAGATCTGTGGTTTTGGAATGTGTGAACATGCAAGTGTGTCAACCTGTGCGTCTGTCACCGTGGCCAGCCATGTGCCTGTTTGCCCAAGCATAGGGTGTGAACCAGTGTATGTGTTTCTGCTTTTGTGGGTATGTGTGAGAGTGGCGGGTTGTCCTCAATGGTGTTTCTGCTTGTGTATCTGTGCCCATAGAAATCTGTCTGTGTGTACACAAGCTTGTTGGCCTTCCTATCTTTGGGACTGTGTAGGAGTGCTGGCAGCATGTCTGTACCTTTGGTTTTGTTTCGTTTTGTTTTTGTTTTTGAGACAGAGTCTCGTGCTGTCACCTAGGCTAGAGTGATCTCAGCTCACTGCAACCTCTGCCTCCCGGGCTCAAGTGACTCTCCTGCCTCAGCCTCCAGAGTAGCCATGATTACAGGCATGTGCCACCATGCCCGGCTAATTTTAATTTTTTTAGTAGAGATGAGGTTTCACCAGGTTGGCCAGGCTGGTTGAACTCCTGGCCTCAAGTGATCCTCCCACCTTGGCCTCCCAAGGTGCTGGGAGTACAGGTGTGAGCCACCGTACCCGGCCATGTTTGGCCATGCATCTTTGAATGCATTTATGTGTGGTGTGCATATACTTGTATGTTTCTGTATGGCCATTTGTGGGTGGGTCTTCACAGAAACGTGCATTTTTGTGGCCAGTTTGTGAGTGTGGATGGTGGTGTGGCTATGTTTTTGAGTGTCTCTGTGGGGTCATCCATCTACACGAGGGTGCATGGGTCTGTGTAGACATAAATGTGCTTGTTTTGGTATTTTGTGACTGGCATAAGAGGTGTTGGCTGTGTGTCCAAGTCTTTGGGTTTCTCTATCAGTGTGTCATTCTGTGTGCCTGCCTCTATGGATGTACATACATACGTGGTTTTGTCTGGTTTTGTACCTGTATATCTGGGTCTTTGGGATTCCCTGTGTGTGTGTGTGCATGTGTGTGTGTGTATGTGTGTGCAGCATTTCTGGGGATCTCACTGCAACAGATACTGCATGCACATGCGCGCGCGCACACACACACACACCTCCCTCCCATCCTCTAAAACGGCCCTGTTAAGGACCCCATGGAGCACTGGGATCGGGGGTCAGTGGGCTCTTGGGCAGTCAGGCTGGGTGACCTTAGGCCCTGGCTGGGCCCAATTCCCAGGGGCCAGCCGCCTCAGCCCAGAAACTCTTGGAGGCGTGTGTGTGTGTGTGTGTGTGTGTGTGTGTGTGTGTGTGTTCACAACCCTGTCCTCCTCAGTCCTCCTGGCCTGTCCAGCCTGCCTGCTGGCTGCCTGTTGCTCCTCCATCTGAACTGAGAGAGTTAACCTAGCGGGCCAGGGCGGTCTGGGCTGGGGGCCGCCCCCTGGCCCCCCTCCAGCCCCAGCTCCAGTTACAGCTGCTGGTTGGGGAGGGCAAGGGTGGGGTGGGGCTGGGAGGGGAGCCTGTTGGGGGCGGCGCGTCCAGCTCTGGGCCAGGGGGTCCAAAGTGCTCAGCCCCCGGGGCACAGCAGGACGTTTGGGGGCCTTCTTTCAGCAGGGGACAGCCCGATTGGGGTGAGCGTCCCCCACTCCTTCCCTCCAGGCCTCACCCCTGGTCTGGCTGGGCCGCCTATTTTGGGAGCAGTAGTGGCCAGCCCGAGGCTTCCCAGGCAGGCCAACCTAAGAGGGAGGGAGTGTGGTTGGGGCAGTGGGTTCTGCAGGGTGGGATGTGGGCGACTCCGCCCTGCCCTGCTGGTGCGTGTGCACCCTGGCAGGGTGTGGAATTCGGACACACACATGTGTAGGGCTGGTTGCGTCACTGTGTGGGGGCACCGGAGGCCCAGAGGAGGAGCACTGGATGCCTGACGGTGTTTACACCCCACGTCCTGCTCCAACCAGAAGTTTGGGGAGAGGTTGTTGTTCATGTCCATTCCGGCCCCAGTGTGTGTATGTGTGTGTGTGTGTGTGTGTGTGTGTGTGTGTGCGCGCGCGCGTGCGTGCGCATCCCTGCCCCAGCAGTGTCTTCTCTCTCTCAGGCCCACTGGCCTGGGCCTCATGTCACTTGCCTGACATCCGATTGTGAAAGATGTCACCCAGAGGCAGGCAGAAGGGCTGTCTTTTCCTTTCCTCGTTGCTGCCCAGGGAGGAGACAGGGTGGCCTTTCCCACAGGGGCAGCCTGTGGCGATGTGGCAGCTGGGCCTCACCCGGGCAGGGCTGTGCGTGACCCCCCGAGTGGGGGAAGGCAGGCTGTTGCCATGGTGGCCTGAGCGAGCCGAATTCCTCCAGGGTGAAGTGGGAGATATTTATACCCGGGGTCAGGCTGGGAGCCGGCAGGCGGAGAGGGCAGGGAGCTGGGATTTCGCGGGGCACAGTGAGGCTGGGCGTGTAGGCAGGTGGGACTTGGGCGTGCCCCGCTGTCTCCTGCTCCGTGTTTGTGTGAGGCAGCGCCTCCTCTGCCCTGCCAGGGTAGGTCTGGGGATCGGGGGCCTGCTGTGGGAGGTGGAGGCCCGAGGGAGGCCCCCAAGGACTGTGTGTCTCACGCCTGTCCCTGCTACATTGTGTTGTTGTGTGAACCCATCGTGGAGGTTGTTTTGGTGACACTGTGTCCCCACGAAGCTGGGGATACCCTTGTTTCTCGGAGCCACCAAGCTAGAGGATGAATGCTTCGGTGATTCAGTCCCCAGACTATCTCTGACTTAATCCCTTGGGTTCAAGCCCTATGTGGGAGAGCAAGGGCACACACTGCCTAACCTGTTGTGTCCCCCCCAGGACAATGGCGTCTCTTGGCCACATCTTGGTTTTCTGTGTGAGTCTCATCACCATGGCCAAGGCAGGTGAGTGCAGGGGAGGCTGCCCGCTACCCACCTCAGCCCCAGGGGTGGCGGCGGGGACTGAAACCCCAAGAAAGAACCAAGTTGGAGACCGCAACCTAGACTGAGTTGGCTGGGGTACCAAGAAGTTTGAGGGTCTCCACGTGGGGTCCAGTCACAGGCTGGCATTTGGGGGAAGGGAGAGGAAGCCCCGGATCAGGCAAAGGTGGGGTGGGATGGGGCTGAATCCCTGGTGGGATAACTGGGTCACAGGCAGCCTGCCATGAATCAGGGAGCTGGGGCAGTTAGGTGCCCCCTGCCCCATCTGGGACAGTGCAGGGGGGCAGCTGGGACCCAGAGAGGGTGGGCAGCCTGCCTAGACACCCTCAGAATCTCAGCCCAGCAAGGCAGAGCCCCCAGTGGTCTCCTTATGCCCCTCCCTGTCCAGGACCCCAGGAAGCATTCAACCCCTGATTTCTCTCTTTCCAGAAAGTCCAAAGGAGCAAGACCCGTTCACTTATGGTGAGTGGGGGGTCTAATTCTGAGAGTTTTGGGGGAGATCCTGGCTTTGCTGGTCCTTTGATTCACCCTCCTCCAGAGTCCCAATATGAAATCTCTGTCATTCTCCTTCCCTCTATTTTGTCCTTCCTTTCTGATTCCACCTGTCTGCGTCTTTCCCTGTCTGTGTCTCTCTGTGTCACTGTCTATGTGATACCTCTCTGGTTCTCTTTCTCTTGCCTGGGTCTCTCTCAGCATCTCGTGGCCCATCCTCTGCTTTTTCCCATCTTCTCTCCCCCGTCCCCCTCCTCCCTGCCCCCTCCCTCCCTTTCCTATATACCTCTCTCCTCTCCCTGGTCCCCCACTTTCGTCCTCCCATATCTGCTCCCCCTTAATTGATCTTATTTCCCCGCTTCTCCCTGCTGGTCCTTTCTCCCTGTTCCCTCCTCCCCAATTTACCCCTCTCCTATTCTCCCTCCTCTCCTCCCTGCCCTCACCTTCCCTGCTCTGCTGCTCACAGACTACCAGTCCCTGCGGATCGGAGGCCTCATCATCGCCGGGATCCTCTTCATCCTGGGCATCCTCATTGTGCTCAGTGAGTGCCCCTAGCCCCCGCCCTCTACCCCCGCCTCTCCCTGGCCCCGCCTCTCCCTGGCCCCGCCTCTCCCTGGCCCCGCCTCTCCCTGGCCCCGCCTCTCCCCGCAGCTCCCCGGACCCGCCCCCTTGTCCCCTTCGCCCTGGCCCCGCCTCGCCCTGCCCCAACCCCTCCCAGGCCTTGCCCCGCCTACCCTGCCTTGGCTCCCCGGCCTACGGTCTCGCTTCTAGCCCCGCCCCGTCCCCCAAGTCCCGCCCCTCGCGAGGGTGAGCTGGAGCTACAGCGCCGCTTGGCGTCCGCCGGTGGGGAGCCTCAGCCTCTCCTACTTCTCCACGCCCACAGGCAGAAGATGCCGGTGCAAGTTCAACCAGCAGCAGAGGTAAGACGCCCCTCCCCGCCCTCCTTCGCCCGCTCCTGCTCTGGAGTGCGCCGCAGGTGAGGCGGGGAGTCCGCCTGACCCGCAGCCCGATCCCCATCAGCGACTATGTATTAAGCACCTATGTACCACGGCCCAAGCCAGGCCCTGGGACCAAGCGAGGAAAAAACCTACCGCCCTTCCTGGCCGAGCTCCCAGCCTAGTGGAGGCGGTGGCCGTGGGTTCCACAGATAGAAAAATCACAAAGCGTGATAACACAAAGTGCAGGAAAGAAAGAACGGCGGTGAAATGAGATCATCTCACACGCGGCCCAGTTTAGCTTAGAGTCCTGTTCCTAGCTCTTTGATTCCTCTTCAAATAAAATGTTAAAGCATGTGTGAATATGTTAGAACAATTATAGATATTATCATAAGCAGTAGCTAATATTTATTGGGTGTGTACCACGTGTCAGATACGGTTTCACTTCCTCTGGGAGGGAGGTGCTGTTATTAAGCCCATTTTACAGATAAAGAAACTGAGACACAGGGAGGTAAAGTCACTTTGTTCAAGATCACTCAAGTGGAAGATGGGGGGTTCTGGGTTTCCAACCCAGGCCATCTCATGACAGTCTGCCAAGTCCCCTTGACTATCCCTCCCTTACCAACTTCACATCCCTGCCCCCAAATCCGCGGAGGTACTCACTGTTAACCGGCTTGGAAGCCCCCTGCAAAGCACTTAAGCTGCTCCTGGGTGCTTCTTATTTCTGGCGGACCCCGAGCCTGTTCTTCGTCCATATCTGGGCCTCGTTACACCAGTCTGGGAAAGGAGGCTTGTACTGGGGGTTCCTAGAAGGGCAGCCTCTCCCCCTTTCCATCCCGAAGTCCCTCTGCCTCTGTCTTCCCAGGACTGGGGAACCCGATGAAGAGGAGGGAACTTTCCGCAGCTCCATCCGCCGTGAGTCTGGGGAGACTGCGGGTATTTTGGGGAGAGGGCTGGTTCCAAGGACCCCTTTTCCTGGCCCTCCCCGGCTGCGTAGAGGGAGGGGCTATATCTGAAAGCAGAGGGCGGGGAGTTGCCCCGCCTGCCCAGGAGCTGGGGATGCCCCTCCTGATGACCCCCGATCTCCGTGTTCCCCCCAGGTCTGTCCACCCGCAGGCGGTAGAAACACCTGGCGCGATGGAATCCGGCCAGGTGCTGCAGCTCTGACACGGCGGTGGGAGGGAAGGAGGGAGGAAGGAAAGGCGGGAGAGGGAAGGGGCCAAGTGCCAGGGTTGGAGGGCGGCGAGGGGTGGTGCTGGACTTCCCCCCTCGCCTTTCACTCACCCTTTTCACCCCACAGGACTCCCCTGGCACCTGACGTCTCCCACGCTCCACCTGCGCGCCCACCGCCCCCTCCGCCGCCCCTTCCCCAGCCCTGCCCCGGCAGACTCCCCCTGCCGCCCAGACTTCCAATAAAACGTGCGTTCCTCTCGACAGCACTTTGTCGGTGTCGGTCCCTCAGCGCGAAAGCCCAGCGCCCCTGGGCCCCAGCAGGGGGCGCCCCACCCTAGAGGAAGGGGCGGGGACGACGGTGGTGGGCGGGGGCGGGGGCGGGGGTGGCCTGCACGGGGGCGGGCTCCCCGGGCCCCCATTGGCTGCAGGCCCCCCCACGCCAGGGCTCCCCCCAGCTCCCCCCCATATCGGTCCGTCCTGCTTCCAGCTGCTGCAGCGCGCCTTCGCCGCCAAGGCATCCAGCAGCCCCCTGCTCCGGCCCAGCATGGCGACCCCGACCCAGACCCCCACAAAGGGTGAGCGTCGTCTGGGGAGGGGGTTGCAGGGGGGCTCCGGGATCTGAGAGCCTAGGAGAGAGGGTGTCGGGAGATTCCAGCAATGGTAAGGCAGGGGAGTGGGGGGAGGGAGGTCTGCTCCTTCTGTGGGCGGAGGCCCCTGTAATGCAGCCCCCCGATCGCCCCTCCGGGTCTCTGGGACACCCCCTCCCCGGCGGGTGTCCTGTGCCAGACCTGCGGTTGGAGAGTGGCAGTCCCGGGAGAAGGGATGCTCGGACAGGTCGCTATGGCAACCGGGTGGCTGGTCCCGCACCGTGGTGGTAGCAGACGGGAAGAGATGAGCTTGCAGGGTGGGAGCGGGTGGGTCTGCGGCCAGAGACGTTCTGGAAGATTTCAGGGTCCCTGGGGTGGGCAAGGGAAGGGGAGGAGGTTCATGTCCCTCTTCTTTCCAGTGCTGTCTCCTAGGGTGTGTGTTTCCTGAAACCCTTGACAGCCAGGTTCAGAGGAAAGGAGTGAGAGCTGAAGGAAGAGACAGCGAGAAGGGATATAGCAAGAGATGGACAGGGAGAACCTGGAAGAGACAGAGACCGAGAGGCAGGAGATCCAGAGTCACAGATACAAAGACCCAGGAAGACAAATAGATGGACTCAGAGAGATTCCCAGTGGAGGCGAGTGGCAAAGAACGGTAGACAGAGATGCAGAGAGAGAGAGAGAAAATGAGAGCCTGGGAGATAGCGGGAATGAGACTGCTATGGAGAGAGAAGCAGAGAGAGGGAGGGAGAGAGACGGACCCATGGGGAAAGAGGGGAATAGAAAGAGAAGGAAGCAGTGTGGGGTGGGGCCCAAACCACTGCAGTGAACCCCCATGGGTGGGAATGGGGTGATGGGACCCTCCTTCCCAGCCCACAGCAGGGGTGTTTTCCAGTCCCAGAGGTGTACCTGGGTATGCACCTAACTGCCCCTACTGCCCCCATCCAGCCGCACACTGATTTCCATTCCACACCCATTAACCCAGTTATGCACCCAGTTGAACACCCACTTCCACCGTTGCCCCCTAATACCCCCCATTGCTAAGCCTGCTTCTGCAGAGGAGCAAGGCACAGACTGCTTCAAGAGGGAGCGGGTGCCCAGCTAGGGTCTCCAGCACTGAGGGCAGGGGATGGACCAGGGGTGTTGAGAAGCCCCTGGCCGTGAAGGGAACCCCAATTCCGCTTGGATGACTCCCTCCCTTCCGTGCTTCCCAGAAGGCGGGGGCTGCTGCACTGAGCCATATCTGCAGAATCCGAAGCAGGGCGGGGGGTGGGGGGGGCTGCAGAGGCTGGAAGCCACCCTGGGGAGAGGGGGCAGGGCTGAGGCAGCAGGCCTGGCGGGAGCCCAGGGCTTCTTTTTGCAGAGGTGGTGGTTAACAGGATCGATGGCAGCAGACGGGCAGAGGTGGGAGGACAGACTCCTCAACCCCACCTCCTCTGCCTCCCCCTTTCCCAGTCACAGCATGAGAGGGGACCGCGGGTCTCGGGAAATCCCGGGGGAGGAAAAGCATGTTGTGCATTGCAAACTGCTTAAGGAAACTAATTAATGAATTGTTGGGGAGCGAGGGGGGAAGAAGGGAGATTGTCTCCCTCCGCCCTGCCAGAGAACGGGCGGGAGAATTAGGGGTGAACAGAAGAGGGATGCATGAGCACAGCTGGGTCCGGGTCCCTGTCCCTGAAATGGACCCTCAGCTTGGCCAGAAGCCAGTCCTGCAGGGGCAACAGCAGGAGGTGCAAAAGGAGGGGAGAGGGTCAAGATTGAAACCCGCATCTTACACAGGACCTCACAAGGGACCCCACCCAGCCTGGGATGCCGGGACCTATCACCTCTCTTCACCTCACGAGATGCCCCAGTTACCATAGCAACCACCTCCTTCCTGATATCTCCTTGGCAGCTGGCCAGGAGTAGTGCACATTCCTTTGCCTGACTCCTGGCCCCACCCTTAGCCCAGCCACGCCTGGGGGCCCAGGTTGCTGGGGCAGCAGGGACCAGAGGAGGATCTCCTGCATGGAACACCAGATTCTGGGACAGGTGCTCACCCAGTGGGCTCCTGATAACTTTGGGGAAGGGCAGGTGTGTGGAAAAGACTAGTGAGACAATCCACCTTTTGCAGCCTCCTGCAGCCTAGGACCGCCTCATAATCATTCCTTCATTCATTCATCCGAGAAAACTTGGAGAGCCTTTCATAAATGTCAGGATGAACAGCAGCGATGAGTCAAACAAATTTACTCACTCTCTGGTGGGGAAACTTACACAGAGCACAAGGGACCCTGAGGCAGTGTTTCACCATCTTGGTGCTTTTGAGTATTACCGTCACAATTTTCACTTTATTCAAATACTCCTCACACTGCTATTTATTTAATTTTTTTCCTTCAAACGATTAGCTTTTTTACTTTTATTTTTTGAGACAGGGTCTCGCTCTGTCACCCAGGCTGGAGTGCAATGGTGCGATCACAGCTCACTGCAGCCTCAAAGTCCTGGGCTCAATCTATCCTCCCACATCAACCTCCCGAGTAGCTGGGACTACAAGGCACTCCCCGCTACACCCAGCTAATTTTTGTATTTTTTGTAGAGACAGGTTTTGCCATGTTTCCCAGGCTGGTCTCAAACTCCTGGGCTCAAGCAATTCACCTGCCTTGGCCTCCCAAAGTGCTTAGGATTACAGGCGTGGGCCACCATGCCCAACCCAGGATTAGCTTTTTAAAAACGATGAGCTTTATTTTATAGCACCATCACAACTGGAAAATTCACCATTTTCTTCTTCTTTTTTTTTTTTTTTTTTTGAGATGGACTCTCGCTCTGTCATCCAGGCTGGAGTGCAGTGGCACAATCTTGGCTCACTGCAACCTCTGCCTCCCGGGTTCAAGTGATTCTTCTGCCTCAGCCTTCCAAGTAGCTGGGACTACAGGGGTGCACCACCACATCCAGCTAATTTTTGTATTGTTAGTACAGACGGGTTTCACCATATTGGCCAGGCTGGTCTCGAACTCCTGACCTCGTGATCCGCCCACCTTGGCCTCCCAAAGTGCTGGGATTACAGGCATTAATCATCATGCCCAGCTGGAAAATTCGTCTTCTTTTTGCCTTAAATTGAAGGCAGCATAAGAGCAATCTGAAGCAGGTGATTTCGCTTTTGTGGGTCTGGTGTCCCCCTGGCAGGAAATGGGGATGAAGATAGCACCCATATGAAAGACTTGCTATGAAGATTAAGAGTAAATGCACTGATATCCGTCAGATGCTTAGCAGGGAGGCTGGAATGGAGTCAGAGCTACCCCTTGCTGGTTACATCAATAAATAAAGGAGAAAACCAAATAATGCCACAAAATTCTGCCTAGATTTTATTGCCTGCTGAAGATTCGGAGCCCAAGGCCTGTTTTCTCTTAGGTAAAGGGGGAGATTAACAAGGGTTGGAAGGTGTTAAAGATACCTCAGCACCAACCTAAGACATCCTCTTTGAAGACTGGACAGAGACCTGGGAAGGGTAAACTTACACATTGTGTGAATCATGGTCTTTCTTTGGGGCCACCTCTTATCAGTCAGTTTCAGCTAGAGTATGCTGCGGTAACAAACAGGTGTTGCTTTGGGGCCACTTCTGTCAGTCAGTTTCAGCTAGAGTATGCTGCAGTAACAAATAGTACCAAAAGTCTCAGGGGTTTATGACAACCAGGTTCACTTCTCACTTAGGCTATACATGCATCACAGGTTGACCAGTCACCAAAGAAAACCAGAGCAGTCAGCATTGTGAACATTCAGGCCATCAGGCTAGAAGTGAAACAGAGCTTTGGCCTGGAGGCCTGAATGTTCCTGAATGTTTAAACGCCCCAGCCTGGAAGTGACAATGCACTTCTACTCACAGTTCCTTGGCCAGAATTAGTCACATGGCCCTATCCAACCTCCAGGGAGCCATCCATCTCTGAGCCTGGAAGGGGGAAGAAGAGCATCCATGACATCAGGCATCACCCTGGCACCCCTCACCCTCTCCCCATGTGGCAGACAGTCTGCTGCCAAATTCTGCTCTAGGAAAGGCCAAATATGATAAGAACTGTCAGAGGCATTCGAGAGCCATTGGGATGAACTTGTTGAATGGGAAGGATGTTCTGAGCTCTCCTGCAGGGGAACGTGATTAGGACCAGGAAGGCAGGAAGTGGAGAAAAGTGCATCCAGAGGCACACACACATTTTATCCACATGTGAACATTTCTGAAATCATTATGTGTCTTCTAATGGATGGGGACATTTCACACGGTAGAGTTCCAAACATATTTACACATACACACACACACACACAAAGGGAAAACCATTACAAACTCAATTTTGAATCTTTTTTTTTTTTTTTTTTTTGAGATGGAGTCTCGCTCTGTCGCCCAGGCTGGAGTGCAGTGGCCGGATCTCTGCTCACTGCAAGCTCCGCCTCCCGGGTTCACGCCATTCTCCTGCTTCAGCCTCCTGAGTAGCTGGGACTACAGGCGCCCGCCACCGCGCCTGGCTAATTTTTTGTATTTTTTAATAGAGACGGGGTTTCACTGTGGTCTTGATCTCCTGACCTTGTGATCCGCCCGCCTCGGCCTCCCAAAGTGCTGAGATTACAGGCGTGAGCCACCGTGCCCAGACTCAAGTTTGAATCTTAAACTTGATGGTGTCTTAGAAATAAGTAATAATGGGCTGGATGCGGTGGCTCACATCTGTAATCCCAGCACTATGGGAGGCTGAGGCAGGTGGATCACTGAAGGTCAGGAGTTTGAGACCAGACAAGCCAACACAGTGAAATCCTGTCTTTACTAAAAATACAAAAATTAGACAGAAGTGGTAGTGCACACCTATAATCCCAGCACTTGGGAGGCTGAGGCAGGAGAATTGCTTGAACCTAGGAGGTGGAGGTTGCAGTGAGCTGAGATCGTGCCACTGCACTCCAGCCTGGGTGACAGAGTAAGACCCTGTCTGAAAGAAGGAAAGGAAAAGAGAGGGGAGAGGAGGGGAAGGGAGGGGAGGGGAGGGGAGGGGAAAGGAGGGGAGTGGAGAAGAGAGAGGAGAGGAGAGGAGGAGTATGAATCAGCACAGCTTCTCTGTACTGGATGGAGTGTCAGGAGTGAGTGGATGACAGCAGTAGCAGCAGGTGCCTGTGGAAGCCCTCAGGTGACTGAGAAGTTTTAGGGAGTGTTTAGGGGAAGCTGAGACATTCATTGGACCATCAGTGGAAATGGGGTCTGTTTTAACCTTGTGACATCATGTGCAAGAGGGAGTGCATCTGTGTTTTTATGAGTCCATAGCTTGCATCAGACCTCCACAGGGGTCCAGAACCAGGACTGCCATGTAGTTTGGGTAGATTGTACACTGCATAGAGGATGCTGCTGACTGATGGAGTGAGTAGGGGCTGGAATCCAGCTTGGGCTATGCTCTTCCAGCCTTGCGGCCTGCCATGAAGCCACATCATCCAAACCAAGGGGTCTCTATCTGACTTCCACAAAGAAATTATTGGGCCCTCTATCTGGATCCTCAAAAATATTAAGAAATCCACTGTTAAGTTTTTTTTTTCTTTCTTTCTTTCTCTTTTTCTCTGCTTCTTTCCCTCAGCTCCTGAGGAACCTGACCCATTTTACTACGGTGAGTGTTGGATTTGGGGAGGGGGCTGGACTGGGGAGTGGCTGCAGGGGTTCCCACGTCGCTCCGGACATGGCTTCAGCTATGGCTACATGATATGTGCTAGGCCACTGGCCACAGGATCATATATATGGGTGTGGTTCACATCAGCTGGGTTCGTGGAGGGCAGAACCAGATGGGGGAGTGGGGGTGCCTCACCCTCTCTCTGAGCCCCCTTCAGGTCTCACCGGGATCTGGGCTGGTGCCTTTGTGTCGTCAGAGAAGCAGATGAAGGAAAATCTTAGAAGCAATGACTCTGAGGCCAGGCTGCCTGGATTTGAATCCTGCCTTATCCACTCACTAGCTGTATGGCCTTGGGCAAGCGACTTTGTCCCTCTGGGCCCTTCTGTAAACAAGGGACAGTAATAGTTCCCACCTACAAGGATTGTGGGAAAGATACGTGGCTGGTGCCATTAAATCTCCTCCATAGCATTGAAGCTCAAAAAAGTTACCCCAGGCCTGGTAGATCTGGCTCCAGTTTCCCCTCTGAACACCCTCCTGTTGCCCCCACCCCACCCCTTTGCTCATTCATACTTTTCCCGTAGGGGTCAATTTATCTCCCATCTCAGGGCCTTTGCATATGCCATGATTCTGCAGGAATGCTTCTCCTCTAGCTTTGTACACGGCTGGCTAAGGCTCCTCCTTATTCAGGCCTCAGATCAAACCTAGACTACTCTGCTGGGATAGGCCCTCCTGACTCCCTGGCAAGGAAGAGTCACACCATGCCCAGCTGGAGTCGCATGACTTGTTTTGGAGGGGTTGTTTCTTTAATGCTTTATCAGAATATGAAAGTCATCTCCTTGAGGGTAGAGGCCTGGACCACTACTGGTACAGAGTGAGTGCTCCATAAATTCATATCTCAACAAATACTTAGCGGGCACAGGCTCTATGCCTGGCAATGCTCCAAGCAGCTGCAGACACTGCAATGAACCACACAGACAAGAATTCAGGAATGCAAGAATTCCTGCCCTCCTCCTGACCTTCCACTCAATGGAAAAGAGACAGATACTCAAGAAAACAAAATATGAAAATTATATATTAGACAAGAATATTATTGGCCAGGTGCGGTGGCTCATGACTGTAATCCTAGTGCTTTGGGAGGCCGAGGCAGGAGGATCGCTCAAGTCCAGGAGTTTGAAGCTACAATGAACTATGATTGTGATTTTTTTTTTTTTTTTTTTTTTTTTTTTGAGATAGAGTCTCACTCTGTGGCTCAGGCTGGAGTGCAATAGCACAATCTCGGCTCACTGCAACCCCCGCCTTCCAGGTTCAAGTGATTCTCCTTCCTCAGCCTCCCGAGTAGGTGGAACTACAGGCCCCCACACCACCACACCTGGCTAATTTTCATATTTTTAGTAGAGACAGGATTTCACCATGTTGGCTAGGCTGGTCTTGGACTCCTGACCTCAAGTGATCTGCTTGCCTTGGCCTCACAAAGTGCTGGGATTACAGGCATGAGCCACTGTGCCCAGTTCTACAAAAAAAAATTTAAAAATTAGCTGGGCATGGTGGTGTGTGCCTGTAGTCTCAGCTACTTGGGAGGCTGAGCAGGGAGGATCTCTTGGAGCCCAAGAAGTGGAGGCTGCAGTGAGCCATAATTGCACCACTGCACCCCAGCCTGGGTGACAGAGTGACACCATGTCTCTTAAAAAAAAAAAAAAAAAGACAAGAATATTATTAGGCAAGAATATTAGGTAAGAATAATTCCTGTGAAGTAAAGAAGGGAATGAGATTGGAAAGTGTGGAGGAGAGGATGGAAAATTCTGGACAGGACAGCCAGAGGTTTTGCTCACAGTGAAACAAAGCCCAGACATTGGTGAGGGAAGGAGCCATGTGGATATTTGGAGGAAGAGCTTTCAGGCTGCAGGAACAGCCAGTCATAGGATAGGAGAGGATAGCCCCGGGATAGGATCAGGCCGGATATACCCCAGGAACAGCGGGGAGGCCATTGTGGCTGGAGTAGGATTGATGGGGAGAGTGAGGTGGGGTGAAGTCCAAGAAGGAAAGGGACTGGATCCTATGGGACTTTGAGGGCCGTAGTGAGGACTCTGGTTTCTACCTTGAGGGCAATGGGATGAGGAGGGCTCTGAGTGGAGGAGAGCCCAGATCTGACTCAAATGATGGGTCCTTGTGGCTATCAGAGGTGGGAGTGCAGGCAGGCCAGCAAGAACCTAGAGAAGGCTGCTGCAGAGGCCAGATGGGCGACCATGGTGGACAGAACCAGGGCCAGGGCGGAGGTGGCAGAGGGAGAGTATTATGTATATATCCAGGGTGGAAAGTGCAGCGCGAGAAAGCAGGGGAGGAAAGTAGAGGATACAGAGGGCAAGGGGAGCTAATGGTGCCCAAGCCCATGCCCTACATCCTCACATCAGCCCCCTGAAGGAGCGTCCAGCGTGGACCGCAGCCTCCCTGGGCGATTCTGGGCCCATGGCTGGGCAACACAGAGCCAGGACTGAAGCTCCAGGTGGAGCCCAGGTGCTGTCCCTGCCTCGATGTCCCCCGTTATCTTCCCCAGACTACAACACGGTGCAGACTGTGGGCATGACTTTGGCAACCATCTTGTTCCTGCTGGGTATCCTCATCGTCATCAGTAAGTGTGACCCGTCCCTGGGCTGCCTGGGCCTCCGGTTCCTCTGCTGGCTTTCGTGCATATCCTACACCCTATGTCCTGTCTTCTTGTTCTGTCTCTCTCTCTCCCAACAGGCAAGAAGGTGAAGTGCAGGAAGGCGGACTCCAGGTCTGAGAGGTCTGGCAGCAGTGGGCAGAGAGTGGGAGGGGGCCTCGGGGTACCTCCCTAGCAGACGGGCAGGATCCGCTGGGCCTGCCATGTGTTTTCCCCAAAGCCTATGGTTACTGAACCTCTTTCTACTTTTCTCTCTCATCTCTGCCTCCACAGCCCAACCTGCAAATCCTGTAAGTCCGAGCTTCCCTCTTCAGGTGAGGGTGAGAAACTGTGGTTCTGGGAGGGTTTTGGGAAGTCTTGTGGATGGACTGGGCAGGGGGGCTGCCCGCAGATATCACAGGACAATTCCCTAGGAAGCTGAGGAAATGCCGCAGATGAAAGATGCTAAACCTGGCTGGGTGCGGTGGCTCATGCCTGTAATTCCAGTACTTTGGGAGGCCGAGGTGGGCAGATCACCTGAGGTCAGGAGATTGAGACCAGCCTGGCCAACATGGTGAAACTCTGTCTCTACTGAAAATACAAAAATTAGCTGGGTGTGGTGGTGCACACCTGTAATCCCAGCTACTCAGGAGACGGAGACAGGAGAATCACCTGAACCTGGGAGGCAGAGGTTTCAGTGAGCTGAGATCGTACCACTCCACTCCAGCCTGGGTGACAGAGTGAGACTCTGTCAAAAAAAAAAAAGAAAAAAAAAGAGAAAGGAAGGAAAAAAGGAAGGGAGGGAGGGAGGGAAGGAAGGAGGGAGGAAGGAAGGGAAGGAGGGAGGAAGGAAGGAAAGGAGGGAGGAAGGGAGGGAGGGAAAAGAAAGATGATGCTAAACCGTGGGGAGGCAGTGAGATGTGACATGTCCCAGAGTCCACGGAGATTCCCAGAAACAAATGCTCAAGCCTGTAAAAGCCAGGACATGCTGATTTCCCAGGAGAGGAAACTACAGGCCTGTGAAGAGAAGGGCCCCATGTGGGAGGAGCTCTGTCAGTCAGGAGGGAGAGACAGGGAGCACTGAGGAAGACGAGGAGAGGCTTTCCAGACTTGATCGTTCAGATCCAGGATGAACTAGCCAAGGAAAAGGGACAGAGGGAGGGTGGGAAGGTTTCTGAATTGTTGCATCAAAATAACAAAAAGAGAGATGAATAGAATGCAGATTTTAGAATTCACATTGGAAAAGAACATATGGGATGCAGGGAGTGTGAGGATGGAGAAGAAAGCTGGGAAGCACAGGAGGGGGTAGAGTGGAGAGGATGGAGGTGTTCGGGGAGAATGTGGGAAGGAGGAGCCCAGGAAGGAAGGGGAGGAGGATGGGAGGAGGACGGCCTGCAGGGTGGAGGAGGGAGAATGGGTGTAAGCCTGGAAGGTGTAAAGGGAGAACGAGAGGGATGCAGGGCAAGCAAGCATGTCGATGAAAGATTCTGACTCCTTGGGGCTGTTAATTTTAATTATGTAAAAATATCTTGACCTGTTTTTAGTGGAAATGCAGCCTTTCTGGAGACTTGTAAAAAACCAGAAATGAGAATTTCTGTGTCTCCTATAACATTCTTATAACAATAACAACAAAAAAAAAAAAAAGCAGGAGGGGCACACGGGTTATTCAGTGGTTGAGGGGTATTTGCTGTGGAATTTGTTTCAGGTTCCTTTTTTTTTTTTTTTTTGAGACGGAGTCTTGCTCTGTCCTCCATTGCCCAGGCTGGGGTGCAGTGGCACGATCTCAGCTTACTACAACACTGCAACCTCTGCATCCCGGGTTCAAGCGATTCTCCTGCCTCAGCCTCCCAAGTAGCTGGGACTACAGGCACACACCACCACACCCAGCTAATTTTTATATTTTTAGCAGAGATGAGAGTTCATCGTGTTGGCCAGGCTGGTCTCAAACTCCTGACCTCAAAAGTGCTTGGATTACAGGCATGAGCCACCACGCTGGACCTGTTTCATGCTTATTTAATGAATTTTAAGACATGAACAGGGCACTCATGGATGCATAGGGCAGCATGGGGGTTGGCCTTGTCACCCGGGGCACAGACGAAGACTTTGCACAGGTTTCTGGTCTCTCCTAGGTGAATGATGGTCTGGAGCCGGTAGGGAATGGGGGAATTCCCGTTGTAGCCAAATATTCAGGACAGGGAGTGTAGGAAAGGAGTGAGGGTGTAGGAGGAGATTGCGGATGGGAATGGGGATGGGGACTCCCTTTCTGGCAGGGGGACAGCCCCAAAAGCCCAGGTTGGGTCTGGGGCCGCCAGCCCCGTGGCAGGTGTTTCTCTCCATGACAGCAGCCAGAGGTGTCCCCAAGGGAACCAGGCATTAGAGTGTGGAAGGCAAGACAGCTCCTCAGTGTTAGCTCAGGGGTGACAGTCCCTGGGGTCTGGCTTCCATGGTGCCGGGGAATGGAGAGCCAACGAGCTGTGGGGAGGGAGGCAGTTTCCACCTCTCTGGTGGCTCACGCACCCCCCCTCTCTCCCCAGCCCCTGGTGGCGGCGGCGTGTAACACCTGCCCGAGGAACCTCCGCTGCCGACCCTGTCTGAGCGCGGGAGCCTGAGGACCGGGTGGAGGCGGTGGGGACCCAGCCGCGCGCCGGGAGCGCTCCCCGGAATGAGCCGCCCCACCCACCCCAAGGCTGGAGCCGCTGCACCCTGCTGTCCCTCCCCAGGCCTTGGCAATGATGATCCCCCAAAGAGCCCGTCTGCACCCCAGACCCGGGGCCTCAGGCCTCCAGCTCCTGGGATCCGGGAGTCCATCCCGGCCCAGCCCCGCCAGCATCCCCGTGTACGGTCCCCCTGCACCTCCTTGTCTCATCCCCGAAGATCCGTCCCCCTGGGCCCTCAGTGTCCTTGTCTTGAGCTTAATAAATGTGCATTTGGTTTTTTCTCCTGTTCTGTCTGTGTGTTCTCATCTATGGGGCACGGTGTGGGTAGGGGTGCAGAACTGAACCTGGGGTAGCTCTCCCCTGCGTGCCCGGGGTTGCCCCCTCTTCCTTCTCCTCTCCCTGTGCCCCGAGTTGCCCCCCTCCAATCCCTTCTTCCTCAACACCTCCGGATTTGTCCTTTCCTTTCCTCCAGCGACCCCAGAATAGACCCCTCCCCTTTCTCCCCCTGCTTTCTCAGAGGCGTCCACTCACCCTAGACCTGCTGGCCCCATCCCCGTCCCCACCCTCCCCCACCACTGTGCCCTCACCCCTGCCCCCCGTTGCCCTCAGCGGCTCCCCCTCCTGCTCCCACCCCGGGCTCTGAAGCCAGGAAACCCAAGAGGAAATGACTGAGCCCGTCTGGGTCCCCGCCCGCTCGCGCTCCCCTGGCCACACCCTCCGCCTGGACGCAGCAGCCACCGCCGCGTCCCTCTCCCCACTAGGCTGCCGGCTCAGGACCCCCAGCTCCAACGTAAGTGCCTCTCGCGCGCCACCTCCATCTGCTGCCCCTCTGCCCACGGGCCGGGCTCAGGTGGGTAGGGGTTTGACCCCTTCCGCCCCTCTCTGTCCCCCATCCACGCCCACATCTCTCTGCCTCCTCTCCTGGGCTACAGTGGGCCGCTCTGCCTCGCTCCCGCCGGCCTGCCTCAGTCTCCCCAGCTGTTTGCCACCCCCCTCGGACCAGTGCTTCTCAGATCTCCCTAGCGCGCCATCCCTGCAAGGCAGCCCCTGACACCAACTCACTTTTTCCTCTGAGCGCAGGAGGCGTTACTCACTCTTCCTCCTTCCCCTCCTTGCCGACTCCTGGGCTCTGGGCCCCTGGGGGAGGGAAGAGGCCTCCTATCTACTCCTCTGCCCCAGTCCCCTCCTTGCGTCAGTCCCAGTGAGGGATAGGCGCCTGGCGGAAGGCGCAGGGAGGTGCTTCTCTGCTTCAGGGGCGCCTGCCGGCCCTTGCAGCTGCTGGGAGATCCATTTATCTGTTGCTTCTTGTTTTCTTTGGGGACCTGCAGGGGAAGGAAGCAGGGTGACTGTTTGATATCCCCACCTAAGACCCTCCCCTTTCCCCTGAGGCCAGCCGTCTGCCCTGGCAGGGGGTCCTGGAAGCCAGAGGTGTTTGCTCAGGGCAGGGAAGGGGCTGCAGGATCCCCGGGGGGCTGCCAGAGGCCGGCCTCGCTGACATCATGGCTGACCCCAGCATCGCCTGGTCCCACAGATGTCGCCCTTTGGTCGCCTGTGTCTTCTCACCATCGTTGGCCTGATTCTCCCCACCAGAGGTAAGACCCGTCTCTGGCCTCCACCCTGCCCCAGAGCCCCCAGCCAGGCCAGCCCTACATGTGCTGCAGGGTGGGTGGCTGGCGCGTGTGAACGTTCTGTCCCGCCCTGTCACCCTCCCGCTGAGCCGGCACCAGGAAGTGGGGATCCCTATGGCGGGGCAACGTTACACCCTCTTTGGACACCTCAAACCCAGGTGGCTGCTTCCAGTGAGTCTGGCCAAGGCCTGTCCTGCTGAGCATCCTCCAATTTCACCTCCAAGAAGAACTCACTGAGTTTGATTTGGCGGGGAGATTGGTGTCAGTTTTCTACTCAGCAGCCAGGAAACCTCGGCTCCCAAAAAAGAGGATCACTGGGTCCTGGGGCATTACACAGTTAGGCAAAGCTGTTGAGCTGGGGTCGGTCCAACGAGTTGGTGACATCTCAGCCTTGCCTGGAAAGTGTCTCCTGAAAGACAGGAACCGCGGGGGGTCATTGAGCATCTCTTCTGCATGGCAGGTGTGGTGTGTGGTGTGTGTTAGCTCAGTTAGGCTTTGCCTCTGACAGTCAGTCACACCTGTTGTCATGCCCATTTTACTGATGAGGAAACTGAGGCTCAGCGAAGGGAAGTGTGCTGTGTCAGAGGATAGTGTGTGGGGGAGCTGGGAAAACAACTGTCCTGCCTGCCCCCAGAACCCAGAGTGCACGCCCCACTGAAAGCACCCTCACTTCTCCTTCATAAAATGATTTTCATACACTCATTCAGTCATTTGACAAATATTTATTGAGCACCTACTATGTGCTAGATATTCTGTGCACTGGGGAAACAGCAGTGAATAAAACAAGAGGTCACACTCTAGTGGGGAGAGACAAATTAGTAAATTATATCATGTGCTAGGAGGTGCTATGTGCTTGCAGAAAAGTACAGGTAATGAGGATTGTTTAAACTGGGTGGTCAGGGAGGGCCTCACTGAGGAGGTGACATTGGGACCAACAAACACTTGGAGGAAATGAGGGAATGAGCCTTGCAGGTGTCTGGGGGCTGAGTGTTGTCTGGTGTGCTTTAAGAATAACAGGCAGGTGGGGTGGCTGGATTGGGATGAGAAAGGGCAGAGTGGGATGAAGAGAGGACGGAGAAGTGATGGGACCAGATGGAGGAGGACCTATGGGCCACTTGAGGGCTTTGCTTTTATGTAGAGCGAAGTGCAGCCAGGGCAGGGCTCTGAGCCAGGCAGGCCCTGACTTGACTCAGGTGGTCCCAGGCTCCCTCTGGCTGTAGGTGGGAACAGACTGTGGGGGCAGGGACAGGAGCAGGGAGCCCAGGGAGGAGGCTGCTGGGATGTCCAGGCTGGAGGGTACAGAGGCTGGGCAAGGGTGGGGGCAGTGGAGTTATCCAGCACTGACTACATGGTAAGCAGTGTGGGAGACCGTTTCCCTGCTCTGTGTCATTTCACCCTATCTATAGCCCTGTGCAGTAGATTCAATTATTATCCCCGCTTTGCAGATGGAGCAACTGAGGCTCAGAGAAAGGACTTTACTTGTTCCAGGTCACACAGCAAGAAAGTTGTTGGGGGCAGGATTTGAAACTAGGGTCCGGGCTGACCCTAGCACCTGGGCTCACTAGACTAAACTGACTCTCCCACCCCACAGGGATGGGCGGGGAGGGGGCCTAGAAGAAGGGTTCCCAGGCATTGGCATAGCTGAAAACCCTTTCAGAATTATGGATTGATACTGTCAAAGCTGAGTGATTCCACCAGCAAACAGGACCCCTAAGGTTTCACCAGGGAGTGGAGGGCGGGGGTGGTGAGAGGAGGGGGACCAGGCTCCCTCCTGACTTCTCATCTTTGATTCCCTAGGACAGACGTTGAAGTATACCACGCCCATTTCTTCAGCAGACCCAACTATCATGGACATTCAGGTCCCGACACCAGCCCCAGGTGAGGAAAGAGGGACATGTCTATCAAGATCCTGTCATTGCAAATAACAACAGCAACAAAAATCCCAAACTGGGACCCAACAAGGGAATTTATGTAGATTTATGTAACGAAAAAGTCCAGGTACAGACCTTCAGGCATGGCTTGATCTAGGTGCTCAAATGATGCTATCAGGAACCTCTCTCTACCTCTTGGGTCTGTTTTCTCTGTGTTGTCTTCATTTCCAGGAAGAGTCTCTTCTCATGGGGCCAAGATGATCCCTTGAAGCCTGGGGCTCTCATCCTGTCTGCTGAGAATCCCAGCAAGAGAATTTCCCTTCCCCAGTCCAGCAAATGTCCCAGAACTGAGTTATCTTTGGCCAGGCTCAGGTCGTATCCCTAAGCTGGCCACTGTGGCCACAGGCATAGGAAGCTGATTGGCCAGGCCTGGGTTCCATGTCCAACCTCCACCAGGGCTGGTGTCAGACCTGCTGCATAAGGGGACCAAGAGTCAGGGAAGGATGGTCCCTAAAGGAAGTTCTGGGGCTTTTTCTCAGAGCAAGGGCATTTGGGAGGCTGAGTTAAACACTTTTTTTTTTTAGGCAGCACTTCTCAGAGTCTTGAGAAAGCTAATTTGCAGCCAGCATCTCGAAGAAGGAGCTGTAGTGTGGCATCTGTGGGACGTAAGGTCCCAAAGAAGAGGACCTATTGGTAGCACATTTCAGCAGTTAGCAAATGGCTGGATTAATTAAGCCATTTCTTTCTTTTTTTTTTTTTTTTTTTTTTTTTGAGACGGAGTCTCGATCTGTCGCCCAGGCTGGAGTGCAGTGGCGCGATCTCGGCTCACTGCAAGCTCCGCCTCCCGGGTTCACGCCATTCTCCTGCTTCAGCCTCCCGAGTAGCTGGAACCACAGGCGCCCGCCTCCGCGCCCGGCTAATTTTTTGTATTTTTAGTAGAGACGGGGTTTCACCGTTTTAGCCAGGATGGTCTCGATCTCCTGACCTTGTGATCCACCCGCCTCAGCCTCCCAAAGTGCTGGGATTACAGACGTGAGCCACTGCGCCCGGCCATAAGCCATTTCTATTACATTAAAATTGAGTTGCTATGGGAATCTTTGGCATCTCCATCCATAGATCTTGTCCACTTCTTTTTCTCTCTCCTGTTCTCTCCCTGACCCCTTGTTTCTGGACTCCAGACGCAGTCTACACAGAACTCCAGGCCACCCCTCCGACCCCAACCTGGCCTGCTGATGGTGAGTAGCGCAGGGGCAGGGGATGGGGACAGGACCAGGGCAAACAAAGTTTCCCCTCTTCTCTGACATTCTAGGTCTTTGGTTGCCCATTTCAGTCCCTACCCCCAGCTCTGAATGCCCTGGTTTACTTTGGGTAGAGCAGCCAGCCAACTCCATTCAATTTTTTAGAAAAAGAAAACCAAAACACTTTTGAAATTGTGAAATTAGCGTGCATATAGAAAAATACAAAACCCATAAATTTACAATGTAATGACTTACTCTAAATTGAATCCCTATGTAACTACCAACCAGGTCAAAGAGCAGAACTTTGCAAACACCCCCAGAAAGCCTCTGTGTGCCAGTCCCATTTGTTTCTTCCTTTCATCTCTTTTTTCTCTGATCCCTTTTTTGAATTTTTTGAACAATTTTTGGATGTTTTCTTGGAGTATAATTCAAAAAGTGCTCCCGGCCAGGCACAGTGGATCATGCCTATAATCCCAGTACTGTGAGAGGCCAAGGTGGATGGATCACTTGAGCTCAGGAGTTCTAGACCAGCCTGGGCAACACAGTGAGACTCCATCTTTACAGAAAAATACAAAAATTTGCCAAGTGCATTGGTGTGCTCCTGTAGTCCCAGCTACTCAAAAGGCTGAGGTGGGAGAATCACTTGAACCTGGAGGCAGAGGTTGCAGTGAGCCAAGATCTCGCCATTGCACTCCAGCCTGGGCAACAGAGCGAGACCCTGTCTCAAAAAAAAAAAAAGTGCTCCCCAATTTTTTCAATCGATGTTTAAAGACACAGTAGTACGTAAACACATTCTACCTGGAAAGAACGAAATGATTGTAGGCAAAACTAAACCCCTTTGTCACCTCCCCTCCCCAATCCTTGTTCTCTCCCTCTGTCTCCGAGAGGTCCCCACTGTTAGCATTGGGGTAGGTCCCCAGTGATACCATATCCCATGTGTATCACCTGGAGAAAATGCACTGACTGTGTGTTGTGTTTGTGTGAGCTTAAGGAGATCGGATGATTGTTCTGCAACTTGCTTTGCTTCTTCATGCAGTGGCATGTTTGGAAGTTCTCACATCACTGCAGAAAGACTCGTTTTGTTTTCTCTGCTGCCTGGTATTCCACAAGGCGCCTATGTCACAGCTCATGGAGTCACACACTTCTTGATGCACATGTTGGCCGTTTCCAGCTTTTTCTGTCTACACACAGTGCCACAATAAGCAACCTTGTCCCTTCCTCCTTGAGCAAACGCACTTGGAATATGTACTGACTATGCGCTGGTCATAGTTCTAAATATTTTGCGTAGGTTAACTCATTCAACCTTCACGCAAACCCTAAGAGGCAGAAATTACCATTGTCCCCATTTTACAGACAAGGAAACAGAGGCGCTGAGTAACTGGTTCAAGGTCTCACAGCAAGTCACGGACACAGCAGGAATCAAAGTCCAGGAATCTGGCACCAGAGCCTGTGCTTTTATCCAAAACAGTACAGGGCAAAGAACATGCATGCTTCATGTTTTAAAATTTGCCCTCCTGCCGCCCGGGCACGGTGGCTCATGCCTGACATCCCAGCACTTTTGGAGGCTGAGGTGGGTGGATCGCTTGAGCCCAGGAATTTGAGACCAGCCTGGGCAACAAAGCAAAACCTATTCTCTACAAAAAGTACAAAATGATTAGCTGGGCATGGTGGCATGTGCCTGTAGTCTCAGCTACCTGGGAGGCTAAGGTGGGAGAATCACTTGAGCCCAGGAGTTCAAGGCTGCGGTGAGCACCACTGCACCACTACACTCCAGCTCAGGCTAGAGTGAGACCCTGTCTCAAAAATAAATAAATAAATAAAAGTAAAAATAAAAGTTGCCTTCCCAAGTGGCTGTGCCCACTTCCTCACCCACCAGCAGTGTGCAGGAGAGAGTCCCCCTTCCCATCCCTACAGTGACACTTGGTATATTGACGTCTTCAGGTTTTGCCAGCCTCTTAGTTTTTTTCTGAGATGGAGTTTTGCTCCCGTTGCCCAGGCTGGAGTGCAATGGCGCAATCTCAGCTCACCACAACCTCCGCCTCCCGGGTTCAAGTGATTCTCCTCCCTCAGCCTCCCGAGTAGCTGTGATTACAGGCATGAGCCACCATGCCTGGCTAATTTTGTATTTTTAGTAGAGACAGGGTTTCTCCATGTTGGTCAGGCTGGTCTTGAACTCCCGACCTCAGGTAATCTGCCCACCTCGGCCTCCCAAAGTGCTGGGAATACAGACATGAACCACCGTGCCCGACCCCAATTCACTCTTTTTTCTTCTTCCCTCCTTGCTCTTCTGACCTGAATAGAAACACCACAACCCCAGACCCAGACCCAGACCCAGCGACCGACAGGAGTGGATGGGCCTCTAGTGACAGATCCAGAGACACACAAGAGCACCAAAACAGGTACAGTATGGGACTGAGAGCAAGAGCCTACGATTTTTATTTAATTCTCTATCTAGGTCAACATTTCCCTCAGTACGTTTCTCCATGCCCCTGTTTGGGGAATTGTTAACACATTTAAAAAAAATGTTTTGGGTTTGTGGTCAAAGTTATTTGGGGAACCCTGAGTTAAAGTTAACCATGTTTCTTTATGGCAGGACTTCTGAGAGTCTTGATTAAGCTAATTTGCAGCAAAGGATCCCCAAGGGGCAGCATGTAGTATGCAGTGTTTCCCTAACTGGTAGAACTTTCTTGCCATCAGTTCCCCTCGGAGGCTGGTGCTATAAAATGTGCCTGTGGATATTTCTTTTTTGTACATCTCCTTAATGTTAGAACAGGAGCTTTTCAGTTGCAAAATATAGAAAATTCACCTTAAACACACATACACACACACACACACACACACATACAAGACTGATTGGCTGTATAAGTTCTGGAAAGTCTAGAAGTCTCCAACTTCAGGCATAGCTGGATCAAGGTGCATAAGCACTGTCATGAATGCTTTGTTCCCTCTCTTGGTTCTGTTGTCTTCATTCTCGACTAACTTCTCCCCTCTGGATGGCAGAGATGGTCCCATAGTTCTAACTTTAGGTCACATATCTGGTGGCTGGAGAACAAAATCTTTCCCATTATTTCTAGCCTGAGGCCTAGAATTGATTCTCATTGGTCCAGCTGGAGTCACATGCTCATGTCTGAACCAATGAGAGCCTGAGAAACGAGCTATTCTCATTGGTTAGGCCTGAGTCTCATGCCTCACCCTGGGGCTAGAGAAGAGGTTCAGCCAGCCATGCCTGAACCACACAGACCAACAGTCAGGGAAGAGGGGGGTTTCCTCTGGACAAGTGAGTTAGTATTACCAGAAAGTGTGGGAAAGGAGACTGAGCTGAGATAAGGCAACAGATCGCCTCTAATGCCTGTGTGATGATCCTTATTTGAGGGGCAGACCCCCAACTGGAAAGTATTGTGGTGTAGGCCATTCCCAGGCTGAGAGACATGTACAGTTGTGCAGACTGGGCACTAAACAAGAGCACCGCCTCTGAGGCTATGCTATTCCCTTTGTCGGTCTTTATAACTGTTCCAGTTTTCTAGTGACAGCAGTAAAGCATCTCATTCTTACAGAATCTATTAAAACAATCCTACAACAGATGGAAATAAAGTGCCTTACAGAAGGGAACTTTTCTGTTTTGCACAAAAGTGGACCTGTAGGGGGTGGGGGATAGCAGCTGTGTCCACACTTATCAATTGATAAAGCATTCTCACATCTCTGCATTAATTTACTGAGTCTTTGCTGACCTGAGTTGCTCTATGTATTGGTCGGTCCATGTTCCTCGATATATGTGACAGAAATTCATCAAGGATAAATGGCTGTCACTGCTGAGCCTCTGGGTTGCTTAGAGGCTGGGCATGAAAGCCCCCAGGCCTCTCTTCCTCCTCTATCTTTGCTTCTCTTCCACCTAGGAAGGAAATGGCTCCTTCCGATTTGAGCTTCCTAGCTCAAAGCTTCCAGGCTTCACCTAGGGTTTTATTTTTTTATTTATTTATTTTTTTTTTGAGACGGAGTCTTGCTCTGTCACCCAGGCTGGAGTGCAGTGGCCGGATCTCAGCTCACTGCAAGCTCCGCCTCCCGGGTTTATGCCATTCTCCTGCCTCAGCCTCCCGAGTAGCTGGGACTACAGGCGCCCGCCACCTCGCCCGGCTAGTTTTTTGTATTTTTAGTAGAGACGGGGTTTCACCGTGTTAGCCAGGATGGTCTCGATCTCCTGACCTCGTGATCCGCCCGCCTCGGCCTCCCAAAGTGCTGGGATTACAGGCTTGAGCCACCACGCCCGGCCTCACCTAGGGTTTTAATCTGCTCAGGTTGCCGTAACAAAATACCACAGACTGGATGACTTAAATAATAGGAATTAATTTCTCCAAGTTCTGGAGACGGGAAGTCCATGATTGAGGTGCCAGCAGTGTTGGTTTCTGGCGAGGACTCCCCTTGGGTCACAGACAACCATTCTCTTGCTCTGTCTTCACCATGTCCTCTCCATGTGTGGGTGGGCTTGTGAGCTTGAGAGCAAGCTCTCTGGTGTCTTCTTATAAGGGCACTAATCCCATCATGAGGGCCCCACCCTCATGATCCTATCTAACCCTAATTACCTCCCAAAAGCCCTCGCTCCAAATACCATCACATACGGAATTCCGTGGGGCGGATAGAATTCAGTCTATAGTACCTAGCTGTCACTCAATATCCCTACTTGGGATTTCAAAGGTCTCAGGGAAGGTCACATACTTCCTTTTGTAGCCTGGGTTATAACTGGGGAAGGGAGGGCAATGTCCTCCCACAAAGAAAGGGGGAGTTATTCCAGAAGGAGGAAGGAGTGCTGAGCAAACATTAACAGCCAAGGCTGACTTTTGCTGAGAGCTTATTCATGCTGGGCACTGTGCTAAACTTTTGTATATTCAGTCATTCGATGCTTGTGATCATCCTGTGTGGTGGGAACTGTCATTACTCCCATTTTACAGGAAAGGGAACTGAGGCCCAGAAAGGTTACTCAGCTTGCCTTAGGCAATACAGCCAAGAGTGGTAGAACCAGAATTTGAGTCTAGACTGTCTTGCCCCGGGGTGCATGAGCACTGCACACCAGTATGGCTGTCCTTTGCATTCCTGTGGTCTCTGCCGTTGATCTGGCTTATGCCTTCCTCTGGGCAATGCATTCCCTGAATATCTTGTAATCCTTGGCTGCCAGTTCCTATTTAGGGTGTGGGGCACCGAGATAGTTCCAGGGAACTTGGGTTTCATGAGGGAGCTTCTCTGCCTGCTGGCTTCTTGTTGAGGCCTCAGATGTGGTGTGGTGGCACTTCTCAGTGCTGGGGGAGGCCTTTTCTTTGGAGGTACTGATTTTTTTTTTTTTTTTTTTTGAGGCAGAGTCTTGCACTTTCACCCAGGCTGAAGTGCAGTGGCACAATCTCAGCTCACTGCAAGCTCCTCCTCCCTGGTTCAAAATTCTCCTGCCTCAGCCTCCCGAGTAGGTGGGACTACAGGTGCCTGCCACCACACCCGGCTAACTTTTTTGTATTTTTAGTAGAGACGGGGTTTCACCGTGTTGGCCAGGATGGTCTCAATCTCCTGACCTCATGATCCGCCTGCCTCAGCCTCCCAAAGTGCTGGGATTACAGGCGTGAGCTACCACGTCCAGCCCTTTTTTTTTTTCAAGAGAAGAATCCTTTGGTATTTTCCGTCCTGGGGGCAGAAATGATATTCAGAATAGTTTTGTTGTTGTTGTTGTTTTTGAGATGGAGTCTTGCTCTGTTGCCCAGACTGGAGTGCAGTGGTGAAATCTCGTCTCACTGCAAACTCCCCCTCCCGCGTTCAGGCAATTCTCCTGCCAGCCTCCCGCGTACCTGGGATTACAGGCGTGTGCCACCAGTCCCGGCTAATATTTGTATTTTTAGTAGATACGGGGTTTCACTGTGTTGGCCAGGCTGGTCTTGAACTCCTGGCTTCAGGTGATCTGCCCGCCTCAGTCTCCCAAAGTGCTGGGGTTACAGGCATGAGCTGCTGCACCTGGACAATATTCAGAATGTTTTAAAAGTGTCTCCAGACTATGTAGCTGGGTCAGAGTCCCTGGCAGGTGTTGCTTTTTAGTTCCTTTATCTCCTGGATTATAGTGTGGGCCAAAAGGTCTTAGGAGAGGTGTCTGGAGTCCCTCAGGGATTGAGGCAGATCAGATAGTCATAACCAGGGGGTACATGCTTATTTCAGCATTTTAATGCCTGCCATTACTTATTGCCTCTGGTATGGAGTAGGGGGGATGCCTGACCCTGCACACCAGCTGTGTAGATGTGGGAGAGGGATTTCTTCCAGATGCAGACTCTCAGTAATATCCCTTGTTTCTGCCTCCATGGCTCACTCCTGCCCTCCACTGATGGCCACTCTCTCAGCTCATCCCACTGAAGACACCACGACGCTCTCTGAGAGACCATCCCCAAGCACAGACGTCCAGACAGACCCCCAGACCCTCAAGCCATCTGGTCAGTAATTGCCTCCCCAGACTGGAAGCAGGCTATTTTCTGTTCACTGTGTATTTCCAGCACCTGGAATACAGCCCAGCACAGAATAGTTCTCAGTAAACACGTGATGGGAGAGTAAATGACTTCAAGTCTGGCAGAGGGTGGGCACATGATAAATGTCTGAATAGATAAATGAATGCATAAATTATTGCTGCATACAAACCACCTAAAAACTCAGTGGCTTAAAATGATAACTTTATTTAGCTCTCATTTCTGCAATTTGGAAATCTAGGGTTTGCTCAGCTGGCTGGTTCTTCTGGTTTCAGCTGGACTTACTCAAGTCTCTGAGGTCAGTTGTGGGTCAGCAGGGAGCTCTGTTTCTAGGGGCAATTTGATTCTTTCCCTGGTGATCTTATCCTCCACTTCCTGCCCAGTCAACTCCCGAGTGAATGAATGGAAATGATATGCCCATGGGTCACATAGAGACCATTCATCCATTCATTCAACAAATATTCACTGAGTACCTGTTGTGTGCTAGGCTAGGTTCTAGGGGACAGAGATAGGGTAGTGAACAAGCCAGACAAAATCTCTGCCCTCATGGAACTACTATTCTAGTGGTAAGAGAAACACAACAAGAAATAATCATAATAATTATGTATCAGTTGATTTTAACTTGCTATCAAGAAAAATAAAGTAGGGTTAGAGAGTGACTGGGGAGTACAGGTTGAATATTCCTTATCCAAAATGCTTTGGACCAGGAGTCTTTCAGATTTCGGGTTTTAGAATATTTGCATTATACTTGCCAGTTCAGCATTCCTGACCCAAAAATCTGAAGTCCAAAATGTTCCAATGGGCACTTCCTTTCGGTGCCATGTCAGACTGTCACCAGAAAGGGGTCCCAATCCAGACCCCAAGAGAGGGCTCTTGGATCTTTTTTTTTTTTTTCTTTTTTTTTTTTGAGACGGAGTCTCACGCTGTTGCCCAGGCTGGAGTGCAGTGGCGCGATCTCGGCTCACTGCAAGCTCCGCCTCCCGGGTTCCCGCCATTCTCCTGCCTCAGCCTCCTGAGTAGCTGGGACTACAGGCGCCCGCCACCGCGCCTGGCTAATTTTTTGTATTTTTAGTAGAGACGGGGTTTCACTGTGGTCTCGATCTCCTGACCTTGTGATCCGCCCGCCTCGGCCTCCCAAAGTGCTGGGATTACAGGCTTGAGCCACCGCGCCCGGCCGGGCTCTTGGATCTTGCACCAAAAAAGAATTCAGAGTGAGTCCATAGAGTTTATTAAGAAAGTAAAGGAATAAAGAATGGCTACTCCATAGACAGAGCAGCCTATTTTTATGGTTGTTTCTTGATTATATGCTAAACAAGGGATGGATTCATGAGTTTTCTGGGAAAGGGGTGGGCAATTCCTGGAACTGAGGGTTTCTCCCCTTTTTATACTGTATAGGGTAACTTCCTGACATTGCATGGCATTTGTAAACTGTCATGGTGCTGGTATTTGAGTGTCTTTTAGCATGCCGATGTATTATAAATAACGTATAATGAGCTGTGAGGATGACCAGAGGTCACTCTCATTGCCATCTTGGTTTTGGTGGATTTAACTGGCTTCTTTACTGCAACTTGTTTTATCAGCAAGGCCTTCATGACCTGTATCTTGTGCCAACCTCCTGTCTCATCCTATGACTAACAATGTCTAACCTCTGGGGAATACAACCCAGTAGGTCTCAGCCTTATTTTATCCTATTCGAGATGGAGTTGCTCTGGTTCAAACACCTCTGACGTGACATCAGAAAGTGTCAGATTTGGGAGCATTTTGGATTTTGGATTTGGGGATTAGGGATAGTCAACCTGTATTTCATATACAAAACCAGGGAGGGCCCCACTGGGAAGGGAGTGAAGGAGGGAGTCATGCGGATGTCTAGGGAAAGTGTGTTCCAGGCATAGGAAACAGCCAGTACAAAGGCCCTGAGGTGAGAAGGTGCCTGCATGTTCAACAGCAGGGAGGCCGATAGGACTGGAGTGCAGGGAGTGAGGGGAATGGGGAGGAAATGAGATTAGAGGAATAATGGGAACCAGATTGTGTGCCATGGTGAGGATTTTGGTTTTTGTTCTAAGGGTACCCAGGTGTCCCCTTTCCTGACTTTGCCATTCTTTTTTTTTTTTTTTTTTTTGAGACGGAGTCTGGCTCTGTCACCCAGGCTGGAGTGCAGTGGCGCGATCTCGGCTCACTGCAAGCTCCGCCTCCCGGGTTTACGCCATTCTCCTGCCTCAGCCTCCCGAGTAGCTGGGACTACAGGCGCCCGCCACCTCGCCCGGCTAGTTTTTTGTATTTTTTAGTAGAGACGGGGTTTCACAGTGTTAGCCAGGATGGTCTCGATCTCCTGACCTCGTGATCCGCCCGTCTCGGCCTCCCAAAGTGCTGGGATTACAGGCTTGAGCCACCGCGCCCGCCGACTTTGCCATTCTTATATTCACTTCACAAACCTTTGCTGAACCCTGACTTGCTCTTTGTCTGCCTCTCCAGGTTTTCACGAGGATGACCCCTTCTTCTATGGTAAGTTATCCACAGGAAGATGTGGGGAAGGAAAGGTGAAGGCCCCTCTGACTCTACCCCTCATTTTTCTCTCTGCAGATGAACACACCCTCCGGAAACGGGGGCTGTTGGTCGCAGCTGTGCTGTTCATCACAGGCATCATCATCCTCACCAGTGAGAACTGGGGTTGGGTGGGAAGGGCACCAAGACCAGGAGGGGGCTTATGACTGAGGGCTGGGTTCTCAAAGGTCCCTGGGCAATTTTGTTTTAAATGAGGTATCTATTAGCTGCATATCCATACAAACCACCACAGAATTCAGTGGTTTAAAATAATGACCATTTATTGAGCTCTCAAGACCACAGTTTGAAAATGTAGCCTGGGCTCAGCTGGATGATTCTTCTGGTCTCAACTGGATTTACTCTTGCATCTGAGTTCAGTTGTGGGTCAGCAGGAAACTCTGTTTCTGGGGCACCTTGGCTCCTTGCCTCATCATCTTATCCTTCACTAAGCTAGCCTGGGCTTGTTCACATGGTGGTGGCAGGGGTCTAAGAGACAGTGAATGACGGCCGGGCGCGGTGGCTCAAGCCTGTAATCCCAGCACTTTGGGAGGCCGAGACGGGCGGATCACGAGGTCAGGAGATCGAGACCATCCTGGCTAACACGGTGAAACCCCGTCTCTACTAAAAAATACAAAAAACTAGCCGGGCGAGGTGGCGGGCGCCTGTAGTCCCAGCTACTCGGGAGGCTGAGGCAGGAGAATGGCGTAAACCCGGGAGGCGGAGCTTGCAGTGAGCCAAGATCGCGCCACTGCACTCCAGCCTGGGTGACAGAGCCAGACTCCGTCTCAAAAAAAAAAAAAAAAAAAAAAAAAAGAGACAGTGAATGCATGTAGGCTCAGAACTGGCCATTATCACTTCTGCCTTATTCCATAGGTCAAAGCAAGTCACAAGGCTGGGCTTCACTCAAGGAAATAGACTCCACCTCTTGATGGGAAGACAGGCAAAGTCACATGGCAAAGGACGTGGATACTGACAGGGAGGGGTAGAGACTAAGGGCCGTTTGGCAGTCAGCATACAACCCCAGCAGTCACAAGCTCACTGCACCCAGGCCTGGCAGGGAACAAGGGTTAAACAAGGCTGTGTTGGGAGGAGACACTTGAGGATTAAATGCCTCATGGAACAACCTCACCCACTCAATCCAGCAAGAATAGAGGCTTGGAGCAGCCAGAGTAACTACTCTTTTAAGAGTTTAATGTTTCTGTAAAATCTTTTGGTACCCACATGTTGACAGCTGTGTTGATCAGATTCATGGCAGGTGGCAGAAGGACCTGCAAAGGGTTAACTGGAGAACGTTTAATAGAGTGATATCTCCGAGGTACAGTCAGGGTAATGAGATGGTGCAGTGCCCTAGGACCAGCAAGGATGGAGACCTGTTATCCCCCAGCCTGAGGGACGAGAGGAGATACTGGCTTTGCAGGAGGCCTGGTGAGAGATGGAACTGGGGGTGGGGCTGCTGGCAGGAGCTGTGGTCTCAGAAAGAGGGTTCCAGCCACTGCCTCACTTGTGACCAAACCAGGAGGGAGCAGGGGTGGTAGGGATCAGATGCCTAAACCTCCCTCTCCTCCCACCCCACTGTCTCCTGCCAATGCTTAACTAGAGGGCAAGGGGCCCAGGGCCCAACGCAGGGACAGGAAGGTGTGGGGAAAGGCAGAATAACAAGCAGAGAAACTAATTTTTAAAAAAGATTTTCAAAATGTTGTGGGTGAAATAAAACACAAGCTGTCAGTTAATCTGTATAACGAATGCCAAGTTTCATTACCTCTCTTGTCCAACTTCCTTATCAAGAAAATGAGCATAGTCACATCTTTTTTTGCCTTAAGGGGAGAGGCAGAATTCTAACAATCATAAAACATGATTCCTGATATATGCGTAATCCCCACTGAATCTGAGAGTCAAGCACTCTTGCCTCGTTTATGCAACATGTGTGTGTTGATCCTGACTTTGCGCCAGGCTCTATTCTCACCCCAGTGGTGAAGTTAAGGCTCAGAGAGTTAAGGAGTTTGCCTAAGGTCACGCAGCACATAAGAGTCAGTGAATTCATTTGCTGGCGGGTCACAGTGGCTCACTAATCCCAGTACTTTGGGAGACCAAGGTGGGAGGATGGCTTGAGCCCAGGGGTTCAAGACCAGCCTGGGCAAAATGGCAAGACCCTGTCTCTACACAAATAATTTTTTTTAATTAAAAAAAAAAAAAAAAAGAATCAGTGAAGGATTGGACCCAGGTTTGTGTGAGAGCAGAGCCTGAACGTTAGCTCTGGGGCCATGTATTTTTCCAACAGCAAATACTTGTGGGCATCTCGTCTGTGCCAAACCTATGCTGGGTGATACTGGGGGCATGGTGGTGACAAGCAGCCCTGGTCCCTGTCCTCAGGAGCTCACATCTGGTCAGGAGAAGATGATAAGCAAATAAATGCATGAATGAGTGGATACAGAGAAAGATACTTGCCAAATAAAGCAGAGTGACGGGGAAGAGAGGGGTGGGGAGAGAAGACCTCCCTGGAGTGGTGAAATTGGAACTGACACCTGATGATGAGAAGATGAATCACCAGGTAGAGAGGGCAGCAAGTGCCAAGCCCTGGAGGCAGGAATGAGCTGCGCCCATTGCTGTAGCAGCGGAGGAAGCCAAGTAGCCAGGACAGGATAGGCTGCGGGAGAGTAGAAGAAGATGAGGCCAGAGAGCTGAGGGGCTGGAGGAGGCAAGGGTGGCCGATGTTTTCTAAAGTACCCTTGGCTTCTAAGGCCCCCCCTCCCTCACTCTGGACCAGCCACAGATGAGTGTCTGGAGCCCATCTGTGTCCTCCTACCTCAAGGCCTTTGCACTGCTGTTCCCTCTGCCTGTAACACCCTTCCTCCAGGTGTCTCCCTTACCTCCTTCAGACCTTTGCTCAAATGTCACCTCCTTGGCGGGCCGCAGTGGTTCACGTATGTAATCCCAGCACTTTGGGAGGCCAAGGCAGGTGGATCCCTTGAGGCCAGGAGTTCAAGACCAGCTTGGCCAACATGGTGAAACCCCGTCTCTACTAAAAATACAAAAATTAGCTGGGCGTGGTGGCATGTGCCTGTCATCCCAGCTACTCGGGAGGCTGAGGCAGGAGAATCACTTGAACCCAGGAGGTGGAGGTTGCAGTGAGCTGAGATTGCACCACTGCATTCCAGCCTGGGCGACACAGCAAGACTCTGTCTCAAAAAAAAAAAAAAAAAAGTCACCTCCTCACTGAAGCCCCAGTAGCCACTCCTGTGAGAATGAGCCCAGCTCCTGGGCCTCCATGCCTCCTTCCTGGCCTTATTTCCCATCATGGAACTTAACACCATCCCACGTAGTGCCTTCACACATTTGACTTTGTTATTTTTCTCCTCGTTGGTCTTTCCCCATAGAAAGACAACTCTGCCAGGGCAGGGATTTTTTTCTTTGTCCTCAACTGTGTTCTTAGTGCCTGAATGAATGAATAAGTGACATACAAAATAATGGGAGTTCCCAAACGGCTCATCTGTGAGCCTGTGTGGGAAGCGCCTCTCGCAGGGCTTCTCAGTGCGTTTCTCCATCATTTGTTTATGGAGCTGCCTTTGAGCTTCCCTAGGGGCAGGGTTGATCCACCTGCTTCCCCAGCCCCAGAACACACAAGAAGAATCAATATCGCTGTAGCTCATGACTGAACCATTTCCTTCCCCCACAGGTGGCAAATGCAGACAGCTGTCCGGGTTATGCCGGAATTATTGCAGGTGAGCCCATCAGAAACAGGAACCGACAACCCGCTGAGCACCCCAAGACCAAGCCCCCTGCCAGCTCACCGTGCCCAGCCTCCTGCATCCCCTCGAAGAGCCTGGCCAGAGAGGGAAGGCACAGACGATGAAGCTGGAGCCAGGGCTGCCGGTCCGAGTCTCCTACCTCCCCCAACCCTACCCACCCCTGAAGGCTGCCTGGCGCCTTGGGGACTGTCCCTCAAGTTATCTCCTCTGTTCAGACAAAAAGTAAAGCACTGTGGTCTTTTCCCCAGGATCTCTGATCATTTGGGACAGGGGAGTGGAAAGAGGAGGCAGGGGCTGCCTTGGGGCCCTCAAGGAATAAACAAAGGCTGGACGTGGTGACCCACACCTATAACCCCAGCCCTTTGGGAGGCTGAGGCGGGAGGATCACTTGAGGCCAGTAGTTCAAGACCAGTCTGGGCAACATAGTGAGACCTTGTCTCTACAAAAAATAAAGATATTAACTGGGAGTGGTGGTGCATGCCTAGAGTCCCAGCTACTCAGGAGGCTGAGGCAGGAGAACTGCTTGAGCCCAGGAGGTCGAGATTTTAGTGAGCTGTGATTGAGCCACTGTATTCCAGCCTGGGTGACAGAGTGAGATCCTGTTTCTAAAAAAGAAAAATAAAAAAAGCCAAGGCAGGGAATAAAGTGAAGGAAGCCAGTCTAGTGTGTGGCAGACAGGATGGTGGTAGGTGGGTGCAGGTGACTCTGTGTGCTGGGTGACTCTGGCCAGAGAGAGAGCCAAGGCTGGCTTCTGCCTGCAGGCAGTTTGAGAACACTGGTATGGTCCCCACAGGGGAGCAGGTACCCAGTGTCAGCTCACCCTTAACATTTTTAAGGGTTTGGAAGTCCCAGATCACAGGGATCCCCTCTCCTTCCTACTTCTAGTCCCTTCCCACACTGGGAGGGGCCTTGCATACATGAGTGTGGACGCCACAGCCTGCACCTCCAAGTTCCATCTATAGCCCCTAGTACACATATGGCCACCATCTGGGCCACTTCTTGGCTTAGGAATGTGTCCACCAAGAAGGCCTTGCAGGCCCCGGCATGGGCTCAGAGCAATTTGAGAGAGGAATTCAGGGGTCCTAGGGATCTAGAACTTGGTCAAGAAGAGCATAGATGCTGGTGGGCACTTCCTAAAGGCCCTTGGCTCCACCAGATTAGGCCACAGCAGGGCCCTGAAGTGCAGGACTTAGACCAGAGCTCTACCCAGGCTTAAGGGTCATGCCAAAGTCAAGAGACAAGGTCCTGGTCACAGGGCTTGCATAACCATGTTTCACAAACTTCAGGTCACAGCTCATTCACGGGTTACTAAATCAGTTTAGTGGGCTCTGAGTAGCATAAGAAAAAAGAGAGAAAGAAAGAATAATTTTAAAAAGACATTAGTACATCACTAATAACAAGTGTAAGATTGTATATATATAATATGCATAGCATGTCATAAGCATTGTATGTAATATAATAATATATATAATGTATAGAATATGACAATTATAATTACAATAACATTGTTTTAATGCATCATTATAAATGTTATTACTGCATCACTAATCTCAAATGTAAGACTATATATAATATATAGCATGTTATATACATTATATATGTATACATATATATGTTATACTATGTATATTATGCACATACAGGGGGATACTAAAATTATTTCATTATTTGCACCTACCACCTAAAGCAGAACAGATGTCTAACTGATCAGGAGGGGATGTCATCTAGATATGAGTATACATTTATATATATAATGGATTATGTCTTTTTTTTTTGTTTTTTTTTGAGATGGCGTCTCACTCTGTCTCTCAAGCTGGAGCTCAGTGGAGCGATCTCAGCTCACTGTAACCTCCGCTTCCCAGGTTCAAGCGATTCTCCTGCCTCAAGCTCCCAAGCAGCTGAGATCACAGATGCCCACCATCACGCCTGGCTAATTTTTGTATTTTTAGTAGAGGTGGGATTTCGCCATGTTGGCCAGGCTGGTCTCGAACTCCTGACTTCAGGTGATCTGCCCACCTCGGCCTCCCAAATTGCTGGGATTACAGGCATGAGCCACCTTGCCCAGCCTGAGTATGTCTATTAAATTGAATCATTTGAAAATGGCAATATTCAAATGTGTTTGACCTATAAAACTAGCAATGTCATATGGCTCAACCTAACAGTATACATGATAGTGTGCTATGAAGTGCATTTCATACTGCAGGTCGCTTTTTGAAAACGTTGAGAAGCACTGGGGAGTGGGGGACATAGGTTGTGGTAGGGAAGATAAATTTCTGCTTAGAACAGGAAATGCTGACAGCTATGTTTGCCTGCTGGCGGGGTGGTGCCAGTCGGTGTGTGCAAGATGTTTCTAGGACAATAGTTCTTAAACTTCAATCATCACATGCTACCAACTTCTGACATATTTTCACCCCATCTGTATTATTATTCTCTCTTTTGAAAGATCAACTCCCTTTTTAGCTTAAACATATTTATTTTAAAACCTGCAATCATATATGGAAAATCAGTACTGCTTAATATAGATAGAAGATAGCTATAAAGATAAATCCAAGGCCAGGTGCAGTGGCTCACGCCTGTAATCTCAGCACTTTGGGAGGCCGAGGCAGGCAGATCACCTGAAGTCAGGAGTTCGAGACCAACAAGACCAACATGGTGAAACCCCGTCTCTACTACATAAAAATACAAAAATTAGCTGAGTGTGGTGTTGCGCGCCTGTAGTCCCAGCTACCCAGGAGGCTGAAGCACAAAAATTGCTTGAAACCAGGAGGCAGAGGCTGCAATTAAGTGAGATCGTGTCACTGCACTCCAGCCTGGGCGACGGAGTGAGACTCTGTCAAAGAAATAAATAAATACATTCAGTGAAAAGAAATGAAGATGTTATGCTGCATTCTAGCTGGGTCTGGAGTTTCTTGCAGAGGGCTCTGAACCAGAGGCCTGGGTCTGTGGTGTTGGAGGGAGACCCTCAAATATCAGGGAGGTGGTCCTCACGCTGCTGCCCAAAGAAACTGCAGGGTTTGGGAGGCCCAGGAGAACTCTCACTTCTGACACCAGCTGCAGGTTTGAGGGTTCCCGAGGGTTTGACAATTCACTACAGGGACTCACGGAACTCACTGAATGCTCTCAGACTCACAGTTATGGGTTATTAGAGTGAAAGGAAACAGATGAAAGCCAGCCAAGGACAGAGACACGTGAGGAAGCATCCAGGAATGTCCCAAGTGCAAAGCTTCCGCTGTCTCCGCCCAGCACTGTCTTCTGTGGGTACCCATGTGGGACAGTACACGCGGAGTGTTGCCAATCAGGAAAACCCACTCGAGCCTTGGCGTCCAGGGTTTTTACTGGGGTTCAGTCACATAGACGTAATTGACCACATGTGTGACCGACGTTAGTTTCCAGCCCCTCCGGGGTGGAGCTGATACTGTGTGGCCCACAGCCCCCACCGGAAATCACACTGTTAGAAATGATCTGGCATGGCCCTAGGTCCCTATGTAAATAGAGACACTCTTATCAGGCAGAATATTCCAAGGGTTTAGAGATTATCTTCCAACAGCAAGGCCAAAAGTCAGCCCTTTCTTTGGGGTAAAATTAATTCCTTACTATAGAGACTTTCTCCCTCATCTCATTTGATGGATTAAGATATTCAAGACCAGGGGCAGCAGCTCATGCCTGTAATCCCAGCACTTTGGGAGGCCGAGGCAGGTGGATGACCTGAGGGCAGGAGGTTGAGACCAGCCCGTCCAACATGGTGAAACCCCATCTCTACTAAAAATACAAAAATTAGCCAAGCGTGGTGGCGCCTGCCTGTAGTCCAGCTACTTGAGAGGCTGAGGCAGGAGAATCACTTGAACCCAAGAGGTGGAGGTTTCAGTGAGCGAAGATCATACCACTGCACTCCAACCTGGGCGACAGAGTGAGACTCCATCTCAAAAACAAGCAAAAAAAGAAGAGATATTCAAAGGTGATTTACTTTCTGGCCATGTGACTCAATGTGATTTTACCTTGTTTGGGGCCTAAAACCACGTCGTGTGCTACCATGTTAGTTCAGGAGAATACCTGACAGCGTCCTTGTGTAGACTAGAGGCAGTGCTAACTCAAGTGGAGGATGAGTGGGGTTGGTCCTCGGTGTTCTCTCCCCACTCATTCTATCTTCCATGGGGTAGAGATGAAAACGCTAATACTGTATTTCCCAGATGTGCTCAAAGATGTGGTTTTGGGTGTGGATTCAGCTCTGCTAATTAGAGGCCCTTGCAGGAGACTTGGAAGACCAAAAGAGACCATCTTTCTGTGCCATTTGCTGTTTGCTGTGAGCTCATAGGATAGAGAAAGTGTTGAGTTTTTTTTGGCTGTACTATTCCAGTGTCCAGTCACTAGCCTTGTATGTACTAAAAGGCAGTTATGCTCATAAAAGAATATCTACACTGGCCAAGCATGGTGGCTCACCCCTGTAATCCCAGCACTTTGGGAGGCTGAGGCAGGCAGATCACCTGAGGTCAGGAGTTCGAAACCAGCCAGGCCAACATGGCAAAACTCCATCTCTATTAAAATACAAAAATTAGCCAGGCGTGGTGGTGGGCACCTGTAGTCCCAGGTACTCAGGAGGCTGAGGCAGGAGAATCGCTTGAGCCTGGGAGGCGGAGGTTTCAGTGAGCTGAGATTCTGCCACTGCACTCCAGCCTGGGCAACAGAGAGACTCCATTTTGAGAGAGAGAGAGAGAGAGAGAGAGAGAAAGAGAAAGAAAGAAAGAAAGAGAAAGAAAGGAAGGAAGGAAGGAAGGAAGGAAGGAAGGAAGGAAGGAAGGAAGGAAGGAAGGAAGGAAGGAAGATCTAAATGGCCAATAAGCACATGAAAAGATGTTCAATATCAACAGTCATCAGTAAAAATAAATGAAAATCACAATGAGATACCACCACACACCCACTAGGATGACTAAAATTAAAAAGACAGACACTTCTAAGTGGGAAGAGGATGTGGAGCAAGTGGAATTTCCATTTGTAGCTGGACCAGAAAGGGGTACAATCACTTTAGAAAACTGACAGTTTCTCGGCCGGGTGTGGTGGCTCACACCTGTAATCCCAGCACTTTGGGAGGCTGAGGCTGGAAGATCATCTGAGCTCAGGAGTTCGAGACCAGCCTGGCCAACATGGTGAAGCCCCATCTCTACTAAAAATACAAAAATTAGCTGAGTGTGGTGGCGGGCGTCTGTAATCCCAGCTACCCAGGAGGCTGAGGCAGGAGTATTACTTGAACCCAGGAGGCAGAGGTTGCAGTGAGCCAAGATCACACCACTGTACTCCAGCCTGGGTGACAGAATAAGACTCGGTCTCAAAAAAAAAAAAAAAAAAAAAAAAAAAAAGAAAGAAAGAAAGAAAAGAAAACTGGCAGTTTCTTAAAAAGGTAAATGTGCACTTAACCTGTGACCCAGCAATTCAACTCTTAAGTATTTATCCAAGAGAAATCAATCCATATGTTCACACAAAGACTCACATGCAAATGTTTACAGCAATATCCGTAACAGCAAAAAGACTAGAAACAATCCTAATGTCCATCAGCACAAGTGAGCGAATTACAAACTGTGGAAGGAAGAAAGACTGAGCTACACAACACATGAATGAATCTCAAAAGCATTGTCCTGAGTGAAAGAAGCCATATAGGAAAGAGCACAGACTATATAATTCCATTTATATGAAGTTCTGAAATATGCAAAACTGGTTAACAGTGATAAAAGTCAGAATAGTCGCGGCCTCTACTATGTCAGCAGGAGGTGGGGAGAGACTGAAAAGGGCCATGAAAGAACTTTCTGGAAGGATTGAAATGTTCTGTGCCCTGATGACAGTGGTGCAGATTACATGTCCATATATTGATCAGATGATCAAATTGTACAATTAAGTTTCGAGGGCTTTGCGCAGTGGCTCATGCCTGTAATCCCAACACTTTGGGAGGCCAAGGCAGGTGGATCACTTGAGGCCTGGAGTTTAAGACCAGCCTGGCCAACATGATGAAACTCCATCTCTACTAAAAATATAAAAATTAGCTGGGCATGGTGGTGCATGCCTGTAATCCCAGCTCCTCAGGAGGCTGAAGCAGGAGAATCGCCTGAACATGGGAGGCGGAGTTTGCAGTGAGCCGAGATCACACCACTGGACTCCAGCCTGGGTGATGGAGCAAGACCCTGTCTCAAAGGAAAAAAAAAAAAAAAGAAGAAGAAAAGATTTGTACACTTTACTATGTGTAAGTGAATTTGGATGTGTGTCCCCTCCAAATCTCATGTTGAAATGTGATCCCCGATGTTGGAGGAGGGCCTGGTGGGAGGCGATTGGGTCATGGGGGTGGATCCCTCATGAATGGCTTGGTGCCCTCCCCATGGCTGTGTGTTGAGTTCTTGCCCTGTTAGCTCACGTGACAGCTGGTTGTTTAAAGAGCCTGGCACCTCCTCCCGTCTCTCTCTTGCTCCTGCTCTTGCCATGGGACACGCCTGCTATCCCTTCACTTCCCACTATGAGTAAAAGATTCCTGAGGCCTCTTCACCAAAAGCCAAGCAGATGCTGGTGCTGTGCTTGTATAGCCTGAAGAACCATGAGCCAAAGAAATCTCTTTTCCTTATAAATTACTCTCTCAAGTATTCTTTTATGGCAATGCAAAATGAACTAACACAGTAAGTTATAACTCAATCCAAAACAAGAATATTGAAAACAGGCCGGGCGCGGTGGCTCAAGCCTGTAATCCCAGCACTTTGGGAGGCCGAGATGGGCGGATCACGAGGTCAGGAGATCGAGAGACGATCCTGGCTAACACGGTGAAACCCCGTCTCTATTAAAAAATACAAAAAACTAGCCGGGCGAGGTGGTGGGCGCCTGTAGTCCCAGCTACTCGGGAGGCTGAGGCAGGAGAATGGCGTAAACCCGGGAGGCGGAGCTTGCAGTGAGCTGAGATCCGGCCACTGCACTCCAGCCTGGGTGACAGAGCAAGACTCCGTCTCAAAAAAAAAAAAAAAAAAAAAAAGAATATTGAAAACAAAAAGACAGTTCTGTCCTGGGTAGTGATGATTTTCTGATCTCTGGATCTCAGACAGAGCAGCCAGATGCTGAAGCTGACGTGCACAATGGGGGCTCCTGATTGGGGTGGAGAGAGAAGCTCCTTGGGTGAGTCAGTCTGCTTATGTTGTGGAATCATTTGCAGTCTTCGCTTAGAGTCCACTCCACTAGCCTTTCCAAAGAGCTTGTCAGCCTCTAATTCCTTATACCAAGCCAGACCAATTTCGCTTAAATTTGACAGTCACAAATAATCTCAAAATCTTGCGGCTTACAACAAAGGTTTGTTTCTCGTTCTCACTACATGTCCCTCACGGTTCAGCTAGGAGCTAGGATGGGACCCAAGATGATGGGGGAAGCCTGGGCCGGGCACGGTGGCTCACACCTGCAATCCCAGCACTTTGGGAGGCTGAGGCAGGCGGATCGCTTGAGTTCAGGAGTTCGAGACCAGCCTGGCCATTATGGTGAAACTTTGTCTCTACAAAAAATACAAAAATTAGGCCAAGTGCCGTGGCTTACACCTGTAATCCCAGCACTTTGGGAGGCCGAGGCAGGCGGATTACCTGAGGTCAGTAGTTTGAGACCAGCCTAGCCAACATGGCAAAACCCTATCTCTACTAAAAATAGAAAGATTAGCCAGTTGTGGTGGTGCATGCCTGTAATCCCAGCTACTCAGGAGACTGAGGCAGGAGAATCACTTGAACCTGAGAGGCAGAGGTTGCAGTGAGCCAAGATCGAGCCACTGCACTCCAGCCTGGCGACAGAGTGACACTCCATCTTAAAAAATAAATAAATAAAAATAAGCTGGGCATGGTGGCTTGCACCTGTGGTTCCAGCTACTTGGGGGTGAGGTGGGAGGATCACTTGAGCCCAAGAGATGGAGGTTGCAGTGAGCTGAGATCACGCCACTGCACTCCAGAGTGAGACCCTGTCTAAAAGAAAAGAGAAGAAAAAGAAAAGAAATGTTTCTAGTTATCATGGCAGGCAGAAGGCAGAACAAGGAACAAGGTGAGACACACACTGGCTCTTATATCCTCTGTCAGGAGGGGACACACCTCATTTCTGCTCACATCATCATTAGCGAAAGCAAATCACATGGACACATTTGAGTTCAACACGGCAGGAAATTGCAATCTTCTTGTAGAAAGGTATATTAATCCATTTTCACGCTGCTGATAAAGACATACCCGAGATTGGGCAATTTACAAAAGAAAGAACTTTATTGGATTTACAGTTCCACATGACTGGGGAGGCCTCAATCATGACAGAAGGTGAAAGGCACGTCTCACATGGCAGCAGACAAGAGGAGAGAGCTTGTGCAGGAAAACTCCCATTTTTAAAACCCTCAGACCTCATGAGACTCATTCACCATCACAAGACCAGCAAGAGAAAGAACTGCCTTTATGATTCAACCACCTTCCACTGGGCCCCTCCCACAACATGTGAAAATTCAAGATGAGATTTGGGTGGGGGCACAACCAAACCACATCAGAAGGAACTGGGTATTGATGGGCAGTAATATTGTTTACTACAAAGGATGTTTACTATCTCACATAGCAAGAGTTCTAGAGGCAGAAACTGTATTCAGCTTCAGGAGACAGTCAGAAACAACAGTGACTTAAAGAGGTAATTTATTCCTCTCTCACATAGCACAACTCTGAAGTACATAGTGCAAGGCTGGGAAAGGGGATCCCTAATATAAGGGACCAGACTTGCTGCTCTGCCACCCTAAGTATGTGGCCTGAAGCCTCAAGATAACAAAATAGCTGCAGAAGCCTCAGCCATCATGCCACATTCCAGGAGAAAAATCAAGAGGGGGAGAAAGTATGGGAGAGGAAAGGCACCACTAGGTGATTCAGCTCCTTTTAAAGAGACTTCCCAAGATTCCCTCCCAGAGACTTCTACTTCCTTTGGATTGCTACCTCTAACTGCAAAGGACACAGAAATGTAGTCTTTTAGCTGAGTCCATGACACCCCAAATACCATCAAGGAAAATAATTGCCACCAGGAATTTGTTGACTAGGATACTGAGAAGGATGGGGAGCTGCCACCAAGTCAGGAGGTGGAGCCTCAAGCCATTTTTATTCCAATGTAAAAGGAAAAGATAAGTGTTAAGACTGGGGGTTGGCCAGGCACGGTGGTTCACGCCTATAACCCCAGCATTTTGGGAGGCCTGGGCAGGTGGATCACCTGAGGTCAGGAGTTCGAAACCAGCCTGGACAACAGGGTGAAATCCTGTCTCTACTAAAAATACAAAAATTAGCCAGGCATGGTGACACATGGCTGTAATCCCATCTACTCGGGAGGCTGAGACAACAGAATCACTTGAACCCAGGAGGTGGAGGTCTCAGTGAGCCAAAATTGCACCATTGCACTCCAGCCTGGGTGACAAGAGTGAGACTTCATCTCAAAAAAAAAAAAAAGACGGGTGGTTGTTGAAACTTCCAGAGGGCAGCAGCACTGATTCTCAGACTTGATAGAGACCTCCAGACATCGCTTCAACAGCGCCTCCAATGCTCTCAAGGAGCTTTTCATCTGCTGCCCAATCCCTTTCTGGCACAAGACATCTTTTTCTGTGGCATCATGGTCTGAGGTGAAGCCTCCTCCTCCTCCACTCTTACATCAGGGGAGATCCCTTGCCAGGAGCTAATGGAGTGGATGTTGTAATTCAGCTAGCCTCCTGAGTACAGTTCTGTCAAAGTTCTTGTTTTGAAAGAATTGAGGCCAGATCACATTAACTGGAAGGAATCTGCCTTTTCTCATCTGACACTAGATTGTGCTTTTCTTGGGGGTGTTGAGAATGACCTCCAACGATTGCTTTGGTAAAGTCTGTTGGTTTCTCAAGAAGTTATTGAGTCAAGGACTCCAGCTGCTGATGGTGGGAGGTTAAACAAGGTTTGAAACATAGCCTGAGGTGGCTTTGTAATGTGTCACCTTGGCCAGGTTAAACTACACTTCCCAGAATCCTTTTCCCTAGATGCCCGAATTTTATGGTTAGGGTGAACCACAAGGGACATTCTTGTTGGGGATTTGCTGGGTAGAGGTGAAGCCGTGGACATTTTGTGCTTGTACCAGTTGTCACTTATCAGACAGCAACCAGGGCTGCAACTGTTCCACCTTCCCCTGGATCCTCCTTCAGCTTCCCCAGTTGTTGGGCCAGGCATGTGTGCTTAGCTCCATGATGAAGGACCGTGACTCCAGCAAGACACCCACAATACCAAGGTCATAGACAAGAAGAATTAACATGGGGCCAGGCGTGGTTGCTCATGCCTGTAATCCCAGCACTCTGGGAGGCCAAGGCAGGCAGATCACTTGAGGTCAGGAGTTCAAGATCAACCTGGTCAACATGGTGAAACCCCATCTCTACTAAAAATACAAAAATTACGCAGGCGCGGTGTTGCATGCCTGCAGTCCCAGCTACTCGGGAGGCTGAGGCAAGACAACCTCTTCAACCTGGGAAGCAGAGGTTGCAGTGAGCAGAGATCACACCACTGCACACCAGCCTGGTCAACCGAGTGAAACTCTGTCTCGAAAAGAAAAAAAAAAGGAAAAACAAAAAAAGAAAAGAAAAAGAATTAACATGGGGTTCAGTCCATCCTTGTGGACTCTAGCTTGTGCTTATGAGTTCCAACTTGTTCCATGCTCTCCCCAACCTTACCTCCATTTTCCTTTCCTGACTTCCTGCACTTGTGGGTTTCAAGTTACAGCATCAAGCACAAAGACAACAGCCCTGCAAAGAGAGCTTCACTAGCAACTACAATTGTTGAAGGTCAAATTCGTGTAGCAAACTGTGTGTGTGTGTGTCTGTGTGTGTGTGTACGTGCACACACATATTAAAGGTTCAGCTTTGCTGATACAGAATTTGGTACTAAGAGTGGTTCCAGAAGACCAGAATCTTGCCAGTGAGATCTGGCTTTTCTAGAATTGGTTCTCTAATTAAATTGAAAGCCATTAATGACCCTGTTTTCAGTGATGAAAGGGTACACTTATAGGTCATAGCATAGAGTGGCAAGGCAATCACTCAGACCATCACCAGTAGCTTCCTGTATTAGGTTTCTATAGAAGGAAAGGCTCTGGCTATTTGCTTCCACATAACAGTTTAGTGAAAATAAGAAGTGTAATGGGGTGGCTCATTTCTTCTCACTGTGCTGGAAAACTTGCAGCTGGGGTGGAATGATGCACTCAGAACTTTACCTTCCCAGCTCTCATTCTGTATAAGGGACTTGAAAGCTTCTGTGAGTGGTGGCCCTGAAAGAAACTTGTATTTCCCGTAGTCATAGGGCTGAGATTTCTGAAAACCAAAGCTAAAGCCTAATCCAACAAAAGTTGAACTTCTAACCTCACACGGTCTTTTTTGTTAAAGTTGGGGGTTTGATTGGGGAGGAATGGGATCCTGAAAATTGGGATGGAGACATATGAGCAGATTCCAGTGAAGCTGAGGATTTTAAGACCCCTAAATTCTGCCAAGTCTCTTTGTGCGCAGAGGCAGCCCTTTCACTCCTACCTGCGGAAGTCAATCTCCTCTTCCCTGAAGAGACCGTAATGACCTTCCATAAGGCAAGGCATCTATGCTCCTTAGTACCTATTCCTATCGCTTCTTACTTCTAAGACCTATGACTAGACTCAAGTTCTCAAGAGAACGGGCGCGGTGGCTGAAGCCTGTAATCCCAGCACTTTGGGAGGCCGAGACGGGCGGATCACGAGGTCAGAAGATCGAGACCATCCTGGCTAACACTGTGAAACCCCGTCTCTACTAAAAAATACAAAAAACTAGCCGGGCGAGGTGGCGGGCGCCTGTAGTCCCAGCTACTCGGGAGGCTGAGGCAGGAGAATGGCGTAAACCTGGGAGGCGGAGCTTGCAGTGAGCTGAGATCTGGCCATTGCACTCAAGCCTGGACGACAGAGCGAGACTCCGTCTCAAAAAAAAAAAAAAAAAAAAAAAAAAAGAGAACATGAAAGGTGAAGTACAAAATGTGACCTAAGAGGGGGTGCAATACACACCTAAATAATTGCTAATTTCTGTTTGCCAATTTATATCAACAAAGAACTGGGGAATATGTGCACAAATGGATCTTTAAGGTGTGGAATCAAGGTGGAAGACAATATAGTTGGATCAAGCCAAATGTATTCACATTGGCCCACCAAGCAGAGATTTAATGTTTGAGCTTGAGGGGCTAGGAATGGCTCTGACAGTTTGCTTGGTTGGCTGATTCATATATGGACCCATACCTGGGCCTATAATAGGTTGAAAATGCCAGAATTTCCTTGGTGTACTAAAGAGCATGAATCAGCACAGTTTTGTTCTGTAAAAGGCCAAAGAGTAAATGTTTTAGGTTTTACAGGCCAGTCTCAGTTTTTCACTCTTCAGCTCTCCCATTGTAGCAATAAAGCCATCAAGGACAATTAGTAAGTAAATGAGCATGGCTGTGCTCCAATATAAGTTAATTTATAAACACTGAAATTTGAATTTGTATCATTTTCATGTGTCACAAATATTATTTTTCTTTTGATTTTATTTCAACTAAAAAAATGTAAAAACCAATTCTGTTTTGTGGGCCACACGAAAACAGCCCAGGAATTAGATTTGGCCCTTGGACTGTCATTTGGCGATTCCTGCTGTAGTGAAAGGCGGCCAAAGGCTCAGGGAGATTGGAATGCTGGAGTGGCTTTATCATGTAAGATTTGCTCATCTGTACACATTGAGAGCGCCAAGGGGACTCGACTTTCACCCTAGCTATCAGAAATAAAGTTATGAAGGAGAGGCCTAGCATCCTTGAAGAGCTCTGTGGTGGCTCTTCTTTGTAGGTTAGAAACTCTAGTGGAGGTCATCAAGATGGCTGACCAGAAGTGCCCAACACTCAGCTGTGTAGAGTGTCTAAGAGAAAACACTGGAGTTCAGCAAAAGAGTGACAAAAACTCACAACATTGTGATGGCAGCATAGAGAGGGAAGCAAAGCACCTGAGCAGTATTGGTGCAGAGCCAAGAGGACACCCCATTTCAGGTAAAAGGTAAGTGAGAGGTGCCGTGCAGTCCTTGCCTGCAATCCTAGCTCTAAGAGGACCTCGTGGTCCTCACAGGCCTGAAACCCAGTCTAGGGAGCTGCCTAGAATCCACATGGCTACACAGAAGGAACTCACACTGAGGCCCCACTCCCAAAGACCCAGGCTGCTACCACACAGGGCTATTTTGAGAACAGAGCCCACTGCTATAGCGCATTCTGCCCTGGGGGCCAATAGCCCCTGCATTTCCACATCCCTAGGGTCCTTCTGTTATTCCACCATGTCCACATAAAACGGTGCAATGCCACAACACCAGTTAGATCCAGAAGTACAGCTATGACCCCAGCATTTGAACTCATACAGTACCCCACACCTCAGGGAACAGGCAATCTATCACAGCAGAATAGCAGCCCCCAAAACATGGGGAACCAATGTGCAAATCCCTCAGGGACCAAGGACTTGTCTGTCTGGTACCCATCACTGATGGCAATGCTGCCTCACAACTAGCAGAGCCACCATGCCTAGTGCACACTTCCCTAGGGTTCACCCAGCTCCTTCCTCCAGCAAAACCACACCACTGCCCCCTCAAACACCTGAATATTAGGCCACTGAAGTATTCATAGACACTGCTGACTTTAATTATAGCCAAAGAAGTCACATGGAGATCATACTACTGTGTTCATCCAGAACCACAGCCAAAGCATCCTACACAACCAACACTGTAGGATACATATACAGGAAAAAGTCTTTACTTATGAAAGCTACTCCATAAAATTGGAAGAGGTAACTATTACACCAGATGTGTAGGAACATAAGAAACATGAAAAAGCAAGAAAACATGACACCTCTAAAGGAACACAGTAATCCTCCAATAATAGACCCCAAAGAAAAGAACATCTGTGCAATTCCCAAAAAAGAATTAAAATGATCTTAAGGAAATTTGATGGGATACAAGAGAATACAAATAGATAATTCAACAAAATCAGGAAAACAGGGCTGGGCGCGGTGGCTTACGACCATAATCCCAGCACTTTGGGAGGCTGAGGCGGGTGGATCATCTGAGGTCAGGAGTTCGGGAGCAACCTGGCCAACATGGCAAAACCCCGTCTCTACTAAAAATACAAAAATTAGCCAGGCATGGTGGTGCATGCCTGTAATCCCAGCTACTCAGGAGACTGAGGCAGAAGAATCGCTTGAACCCTGGAGTCAGAGGTTGCAGTAAGCCAAGGTTGTGCCACTGTACTCCAGCCTGGGCAACAGAGTGAGACATCTCAAAATAATAATAATAATAATAATAATAATAATCAGGAAAACAGTTCATGATCTGAATGAAAACTTTCAGCAAAGAGATGGATATCATAAAAAAAGAACCACAAATAAATTTTGGAGCTGAATAATTAACAAATGAATTTGTTTTTTGTTTTTTTTTTTTTGAGACAGAGTCTTGCTCTTGTCACCTGGACTGAAGTGCAACGGCATGATCTTGGCTCACTGCAACCTCTGCCTCCCGGGTTCAAGCAATTCTCCTGCCACAGCCTCCTGAGTAGCTGGGATTATAGGCCCCTGCCACCACGCCCAGCTAATTTTTGTATTTTTGGTAGAGACGGGGTTTCGCCATGTTGGCAAGGCTGGTCTCGAACTCCTGACCTCATGATCTGCCCACCTTGGCCTCCCAAAGTGCTGGAATTACAGGCGTGAGCCACCGAGCCTGGCCAATAAATGAAATTTAAAATATAATTGAGAGCTTCGACAACAGGCTAGGTCAAGCAGAAGAAATAATTTCTAAACTTGAAGACAGGTCTGTTGAAATAACTCAATCAGACAAAAATAAATAAAGAAAGAAATGAAGAATGAAGGAAGCCTACAAGACCTATGGAACATTGTTAAGCAAACAGATACTCAAATTTTGGGGGTTCCAAAAGGAAAAGAGGTGGGAAAAGACACAGAAAACCTATGTAATAAAGTAATAGCTGAGAACTGCCCAAGTCTCGGGAAAGGTATGGACATTCAAATTCAGGATGCTCAAAAGTCCCCAAATAGATTCAGCCCAAAAAGTCCTCTCTGTGGCACATTCTGGTCAAACTGTCAAAAGCTGAAGACCATGAGGGAATTTGAAAAACAACAAGAGAAAAGTATCAAGTCACATATAAGGGAATTCCCATTCGATCAACAGAAGACTTCTCAGCAGAAACCTTATATTACAGGACTGATGGGATGATATATTCCAAGTGATGAAAGAAAAAAAGCAGCCAAGAATATTGTAACAGCAAATCTATCCTTTAGAAATGAAGGAGTAATAAAGTCTTTCCCAGACAAGCAAAAACTGAGGGAATTTATCACCACTAGAGTAGCCTTACAAGATATCCTCAAGGAGTCTTAAATCAGCAGATTATCTAATAGGCATTTCTCAAAAGAAGACATACAAATGACCAACAAGTATATATGAAAACACTCAACATCATTAATCATCTGTCAAATGCAAATTGATACTACGATAAGATATCATCTCACTTCACTTAGAATGGCTGTTATCAAAGAGAAAAAATAACAAAAGCTGGCAAGGATGTAGAGGAAAAGGAACTCTTATACTCTGTTGGTGGAAATGTAAATTAGTACAATCATTATGGAAAACAGTATGGAGGCTCCTTAAAAACACCTAAAAATAGAACTATCCTATCTATGGTCCAGCAATACACTCTAGGGTGTATATTCAGAGGACAGGAAATGAGAATGTCAAAGAGATATCTGTACTTACATGCTGAAGAAAAGGTACGCATGGTTACTATAGTTGATAGTGAAGTCAAAATAGTAATAAGAATAATCTGACTCAAAGCGACCTTTGGCATTCACTCGTTTATCATGGTATGCCTCGAAATGAAATAGATGGGGGAGCCTACTATATTCTTGCTTGGTCTGTCTAGGTGGGTAAGTTCTGAGTCTGGCAGACTTGCAGCACCATTCTCAATAGCCAAGATATGGAATCAACCTAAGTGTTTTTCAAGAGATGAATGGATAAAGAAAATGTGGTATAGATACACAGTGGATTACTCTTCCACCGTAAAAATAATGAAATCTTGTCATTCATGGCAGCATTAATGAGCCTGAAGGACATTATGGTAAGTGAATTAAGCCAAGCATGGGAAGATAAGTACCACATATTCTCATTCATGTGTGGAAGCTAAGAAAGTTGATATTACAGAAGTAGAGAATGTAATAGTGATTACTAGAAGCTGGATGGGGTTGAAGGGGATAGGAAGATGTTGGCAAATGGATACATTATTACAGCTAGATAGGAAAAATAACTTCTAGCATTCCTTAGCACTGTAGGATGACTATAATTAGCAATGATTCATTGCACCATTCCTCAGGACAATTAACCAGTCTGCTGATGGCTGATTAATTACATTAAACTCTTTTTTCTTTTCTTTTTTGAGACGGAGTCTTGCTCCTGTCACCTAGGCTTGAGTGCAATGGCGCAATCTCGGCTCATTGCAACCTCCGTCTCCCAGGTTTGAGAGATTCTCCTGCCTCAGCCTCCCGAGTAGCTGGGATTATAGGCATCCATCACCACACCCAGCTAATTTTCGTATTTTTAGTAAAGACAGGGTTTCACCATGTGGGCCAGGCTGGTCTCAAACTCCTGACCTCAGGTGATCCACCCATCTCAGCCTTCCAAAGTGTTGGGATTACAGGCGTGAGCCACTGAGCCCAGCCACATTGAACTGTTTCTATCATGGAAAGGGCATCTTTTTTTACTTATTTTAATTTTTTATTTTTTGATAACAGCTTTATTGTAATAGAATTCGCATACCATACGATTCACATGCCATACATTTCACACATTTAAAGGGTACAAGTTGATCTGATTATTTCACATTGCAAGCCTGTATCAAAACATCTCATGTTCTCCATAAATATATACACCTCTGATGTACCCATAGCAATTAAAAATTTTTAAAAATCATGTACAAGTCAATGGTTTTTAGTATATCCATAGATATGTACAGCCATCATCACAATCAATTTTAAAACATTTTTATCACCCCCAAAAAAGAAACCCAATGCTCCATAGCTATTATTCTCCTGTCCCCAAACGTCTCAACCCTAAGCAACCACTAGTCTACTCTCTGTTACTATATGTTTTCCTGTTTTGGACATTTCATATAAATGTATTCATATAATATGTGGTGTCTTCTGATTGGCTGCTTTCACTGAACATAATGTCTTCAAGGTTCATCCACGTCGTAGCATGTATCAGTACTACATTCCTTTCTATGGCTGAATAATATTTCATTGTGTGGATTTACCACATGTTGTTTATGCATTCATCAGTTGGTAGATATTTGTTTTTTTTTTTTCAACTTTTGGCTATTATGAATAATATTAAAATAAACATTTATGTTTGTGTTATTATGTGGATATAAGTTTTCATTTCTCTTAGGAATAAAATTTCTGGGTCAAATGGTGACTGCATTTTTAACAGTTTGAGGAACTACTGGACTGTTTTCCATAGTGGCTGCACTGACGAGGTACGGTGGCTCACGCCTGTAATCCCAGCACTTTGGGAGGCCAAGGCGGGCAGATCATCTAAGGTCAGGAGTTCGACCTGGCCAACATGGCGAAACCCCATCTCTACTAAAAATACAAAAATTAACCTGGCGTGCTGGCAGGCACCTCTAATCCCAACTGCTCGGGAAGCTGTGGCAAGAGAATCCCTTGAACCTGGGAGGCAGAGGTTGTGGTGAGCCGAGATCACACTGCTGCATTTCAGCCTGGGCAACAGAGGGAGACTCTGTCTCAAAAGAAAAAAAAAAACCAGTTTTGTTGAACTAACTCATGAAGCCATCTGGTTTAAGACTTTTCTTTGTCTATTAAAATGATCATGTGGTTTTGTAATTTATTCTAATGATATGGTGTATTACACTAATTTTCAGCTGTTAAGCCACTGTTGCATATCTGGAATAAGTCCCACTTGGTCGTGGTGTATAACACTTTTTGTATGTCTCTGGATTTCGTTTGCTAGTATTGTGTTAAGGGTTTTTGCATTTATATTTATAAGAGATACTAGTATGTAGTTTTCTTGTGTCTTTGTCTGGTTTTGGTATTGGGGTAATATTGGTCCCAAATAATCCATTGGAAAGCGTTGTCTCCTTTTTTAAATTTTTGCAAGAGTTTGAGAAGAATTGGTATTAGTTCTTCTTTAAATTTTTAGAAAAATTTGCCAGTGAAGCTATCTGGTTCTTGGTGTGTGTGTGTGTTTCCTTGGTCATTAATTCAATCTCTTTACTTATTAGAGGTCTATTCAAATTGTCTGATTTTTCTTGAATCACTTTTAGTAGTATATGTCTTCTAATAATTTATGTCAGCTGGGCACAGTGGCTCATGCCAGTCCCAACACTTTGAAAGGCCAAGGCAGGTGGATCACTTGAGGTCAGGAGTTCGAGACCAGCCTGGCCAATATGGTGAAACCCCATTTCTGCTAAAAATACAAAAATTAGCTAGGCATGGTGGCAGGTACCTGTAATCCCAGCTACTTTGGAGGCTGAGGTAGGATAATCACTTGAACCCGGGAGGCAGAGGTTGCAGTGAGCCAAAATCACACCACTGCACTCCATCCTGGGCGACAGAGCAAGACTCCATCTCAAAAAAAAAAAAAAAAAAAAAAAAAAAGGGGCGTGGTGGCTCACACCTGTAATCCCAGCACTTTGCGAGGCCAAGGCGGGTGGATCACTAGGTCAGGAGTTCAAGACCAGCCTGGCCTCAAGACCACCCTGGCCAACATAGTGAAACCCCATCTCTAATGAAAATACAAAAAAATTAGCTGAGAGTGGTGGTGGGCGCCTGTCGTCCCAGCTATTTGGGAGGCTGAGGCAGGAGAATCGCTTGAACCCAGGAGGCAGAGGTTGCAGATCGCCACCCGGCTAAGTTTTGTATTTTTAGTAGAGATGGGGTTTCGCCATGTTGGCCAGGCTGGTCGTGAACTCCTAACCTCAGGTAATCCGCTCACCTCAGCCTCCCAAAGTGCTATGATTACAGGCATGAGCCACTGTGCCCGGCTGCATGATTATGATTATTTTAGATTTATACAGATTTGTTTTGTTGCCTAGTGTGGGGTCTATCCTATAGAATATTCTCTGTGAAATCGAGAAGAATGTATATTCTGCTTTATTGGGAGAAGTGTTCTATAGTTGTCTGTTATATCTGGTTGATTTGTACTGTTCAGATCTTCCCATTTTCTTGTTGATTTTATGCCTAGTTGTTCTATCCATTATTGGAAGTGAGATACTGAAGTCTCCAACTATTATTGTGGATTTGTTCATTTCTCCATTCATTTTTGTTAGTTTTTGCTTTATGTATTTTGGTGCTTTATTATTAGAGTTATATATGTTTATATTGTTATGTATTCTGATAGACTGACCACCTTATCATTATACAATGTTTCTCTTTATCTGTAATAACTTTTTTGTTACAAAGCTTATTTTTCTGATGTTAGTATTGCCAATCCAGCTTTCTTGTGGTCACTGCATGATATATTGTTTTTCATCATTTTGCTTTATATTTTTGAATCTTATGTGTTTTTCCTATAGACAGCTTTTAGTTGTATCTTGGTTTTTAAAACAATCTAGTCTGAAATATTTGATTTTTATTTGACTTTTAATTGAATTGTTTATTTCATCAGCATTTAATGTTATTATTTATGCAGTTCGATTTACATCTGCCATATTAGTCTGTGTTTCCCACAAAATTTATTTATTAGTGCCAGGAGGTTTTTGTTTTATTTGTTGATTGATTTTATATTTATTGAGATTTTCTACACAGACAATCATTTCAGCTGGGGATGGGGACACTTTTATTTTTCCCTTCCCAATCTATATGCCTCTTACTTCCATTTCTTGACTTATTACACTGGCTAGGACTTCCAATATGATGTTGAATAGAAATGATGAACATGCTTGACTTGTTCCCAATTTTAAGAAAGAAAGCATTCATTTTTCACTTTTTGGTATGATATTAGCTGCAGGCTTTTTGATGCACTGTATCAGGTTGATGAAGTTCTCTTCTATTCCTAGTTTGCTAGGATTATTTTTTGCAAAACAAAACAAAACATGTATGAGTATTTTATTTTCTCAATACTTTGTCTGCACCTATTGATATAATCATGATTTTTCTTCTTTAGATGGTTAATATGGTAGCAGTGATTGATTTTCAAAAATTGGACCATTGTTGAATTCTTAGTATAAATCCCATTTGGTCATAATTTATTTTATTTATTCATTTATTATTATTATTATTGTTATTTTTGAGACAGAGTTTTGCTCTTGTTGCCCGGGCTGGAGTGCAATGGCACAATCTTGGCTCACTGCAACCTCTGCCTCCCGGGTTCAAGCGATTCTTCTGCCTCATCCTCCCAAGTAGCTGGAATTACAGACTGTGCACCACCACACCTGGCTAATTTTGTATTTTTAGTAGAGATGGGGTTTCTCCATGTTGGTCAGTCTGGTCTTGAACTCCCGACCTCAGGTGATCTGCCCGCCTCTACCTCCCAAAGTGTTAGGATTACAGGCATGAGCCACCGCGCCCGGCCGGTCATAGTTTATTACTCATTTTATATATTGCCAAGTTCAATTTGCTAACATTTTATTGAGTATTTTTGCATCTATATTCATAATGCAAAATGAGGAGTATTTTAGTTGTGTTTATTATTATTTTTTGTACTGTCTATATGGTTTGTCATCAGGGTAATGCTGGCTTCATAACATGAGTTGAAGAGTATTTCTCCTTTTGTATTTTCTGGAAGAAATTATTAAGAATTGGTGCTATTTCTTCTTTAAATTATATATTTAAAACCATTGAAACCACCTGGGCCAGGAGATTTTTTTAAATGGCATTAACTATACACGCAATTTATTTAATAGTTACTAGACTATTCGTATTATCTATTTCAACAGTGCTGAATGTAGTAGTTGGTAGTTTTTGAGAAATTGGTCCATTTCATCTAAGTTTTAGTATTTATGTGTATAGAGTTATTACCGATATTTCTTTATAAGCTTTTTAATAATTATAGGGTCTGTGGTGATAGCTGTCCTCTTTCTACTCTAATATTGATAATCCCTCCCTTCTCTCTCTTCTCTCTCTATCTCTATCTCTATCTTTGTCTCTTTCTCTCCCTCCTTCTCAGTCTTGTTAGAGGTTTATCAATTTTACTGATCTTTTGAAAGAAACAGCTTTTGGTTTTATTGATTTCTTCTATTGCTTTTCTGTTTTCATTGATTTTTGCACTTATTCTTATTTTTTTCCTTGCTCTTCGTTTGGGTTTATTTTGCTCTTCATTTTCTAGTTTCCTTGGGGGAAAGCTTAGATTATTGACTTGAGATCTTTCTTCTTTTCTAATATAATCAACATTTAAGACTATACATTTCTATATAAGAACTTCTTAAACAGAATTCCGCAAATTTTGATGTTTCTTACTTTCTTTCAGCTACAAATATTTCCTAATTCCCTTTGGAATGTGCTGTTTTTCAAATGATTAAAGATTCTCCTGTTATCTTCCTGTTATTGATTTCTAGTTTAATGCTGGCCAGGTGTGGTGGCTCATGCCTGTTATGTCAGCACTTTGGGATGCCAAAGCAGGAGGATCGCTTGAGGCAAGGAGTTCGAGACCAACCTGGGCGACATAAAAAATTTACAAAAAATATCTACAAAAAATTTCACGTGAGCCCAGAAGTTTGAGGGTTCAGTGAGCTATGATTGTGCTATTGGACTCCAGCCTGGGTGACAGAGTGAGACTATGTCTCAAAAAAAAAAAAAAGTTCTAAATGGTCAAATGATATACTTTCTATGATTTCAAATTTTTTCAAATTCTTAACTTCTGTTTCATGACTCACAGTACCATTTGTCACGGTGAGTATTCCATGTGCATGTAAAAAGGATTCTTATTCTGCTATTTTTGGCGGAGATGTTCCATAAATGTTGATTAAAGCCATTTGGTTGATGGGTCAGTTCTATGTCTGTGATATATAACTTCTATATCCTTAATTTTCTCTCTACTAATTCTATTTATTACTGAGAGGGGAATGTTGGTCTCTAAGTACAGTTGTAGAATTCTTTATTCTCTTTCCTGTTTCATCAGTTTTCACTTTGTGTATTTTTTTTCCGGGAAATAAAAATAAAATGGGTTTTAATACCATATACGGATATTTCATTCTTGGGAATGGTGCTGTGCAATTACAGATTCTTCAAGAAAACTGGTTTTTAAATACTAGTGTAATTGCCCCACAAAAGGCCCAACAAGACCTGCAGCCTGTTTCATGCATGCGACATTTAATCTAACAACTTCATCGACCCTCTCTCTGCTTGTCATGGCTTTGGGTATTTTGAAGCTCTGTTAGGTTAAAACATCATAATTGACCCTTTTATCAATATGAAATGCTTCTCTTTACTCCTGGTAGTTTTTTTTCTGAACTTTAATTTGTCTGATATAAATATAACAACTCCAGCTTTCCTTTGATTAATTTTACAGGTGTATCTTTTTTCACTCTTTTACTTTTAACCTACGAATTTCCTTAAATTTAAGGAGTTTCTTGTTGAGAGCACATAGTTAAGTGAATTTTTAAATCTATCCTGATAATCTCATTTAATTGGTATATTTAGACCATTTACATTTAATGTAATAATAATGTTTGGATAGGGTATACCATTTTATCATTTGTTTTCTGTTTGTTTCATTTATTTATTTATTTATTTTATTTTTTTCCGAGATGGAGTCTTGCTCTGTTGCCAAGGCTGGAGTGCAGTGGCGTGATCTCAGTTCACTGCAACCTCCGCCTCCCGGGTTTAAGCAATTCTCCTGCCTCAGCCTCTTGAGTAGACGGGATTACAGACACCCACCACCACGCCCAGCTAATGTTTGTATTTTTAGTGGAGACGGGGTTTCACCCTGTTAGCCAGGCTGGTCTCAAACTCCTGACCTCGTGATCCAGCTGTCTCGGCCTCCCAAAGTACTAGGATTACAGGCATGAGCCACTGCGCCCAGTGTATTTTGTTTTTGTTCCTCTCTTTTTCCTTTCCTGACTTTTTTTTTTTTTTGAGACAGAGTCTCGCTCTGTTGCCCAGGCTGGAGAGCAGTGGCACGATCTTGGCTCACTGCAAGTTCCACCTCCTGGATTCACACCATTCTCCTGCCTCAGCCTCCCGAGTAGTTGGGACTACAGGCACCTGCCACCACGCCCAGCTAATTTTTTGTATTTTTAGTTAGAGATGGGGTTTCACCGTGTTAGCCAGGATGGTCTCGATCTCCTGACCTCGTGATCTGCCTGCCTCGGCCTCCCAAAGTGCTGGGATTACAGGCGTGAGCCAAGGCGCCTGGCCATATGACTTTTTTTTGCTTATTTGAACATAGTTTAGTATTCCATTTTAAGTTTTCAATTATGATTTTTACTATAACTATTTGTATACGTTTTTGGTGGTAACTCTAGGGATTACAAAATGCATACTGAACTTTTTACACCGTATTTAGAAATAATATTTTATCACTCAAAACTTTAGCACTAGTAGGTCCCTTAATTCTCCCTCTTTTATGTTATACTTGTTGTGTATTACGTACACATTCATGAAAATTCCATGGCCAATGTTATAGTTTTTTTTCCAACTGTAAAACAGATTTTAGGGAACTCAAGAGGAGGATAGCCTACTGTATTTATCCAGGTAGTTATTACTTCTGTTTTCCTCCTTTATTCGTGATGGTTCCAGTTTCCTTCCGGTATCATTTTCCTTCTGTCTGAAGCAATTTCTTTAGCAATATTTTTACAGCATTTCTGCTGGGTATGAATTTTCTTAGTTTTACTTCACCTAAGAATGTCTTTATTTCGCCTTTATTCCTGAAAGGTATTTTCACTGGAGATAGAATATTCCAGATTGACACTTATTTTCTTTCAGCACTTTAAAAACATTAGGCCATTTCCTTCTGGCTTCCATGGTTTCTGATGAGAAATATGCCATCATTGGAATTATTCACATGTATTGACTTGTTGAGTTTTTTTTCTTTTTTTTTTTTTTTTTTTTTTTTTTGCTTCTTTCAAGATATTTTCCTCATATTTAGTTTTTAGCAGTTTAATTATGATTTGTCTGTGCATGGATTTCTGCGGGTTTATCCTATTTGGGGTTCACTTAGCTCCCTGAATCTGCAGGTTTAAGTCTGTATATAGGGAAAACAAACTGTTTTCCCTCTTCTATACTCACCCTTAGCACTCAACACTTCTGACGCCAGAAGTGTGGGTTTTTTTTTTGTTCAAGCAATTCTATGGCAGTTGGGAGTCCTACATTTCAGTTCAGTTCTAACACTATTTACCTAGAGACAGTGTCAGATCCCAAAAGTTAAGGGCTCAGTCCCGTAAGATTGCATCCCACTTCAGATGTCAATCGTAAGTGATGGGTACCCAGGTTATCCACAACTTTTGTCTGACTTGTCTACAAATTACAGGTTCCCAAGATCCTTTACTTGGGTTCAGTCATTTGCTAGAATGGCTCACAGAACCCACTCCATATACTGAAACTGAGAATTAACTTGATTAAGCCCACTGACCTTAACCTGCCTTACTTCCTTTTAATTCCTTACTTCTAGTTAATCTTAATACCTATATAGATAAAAGTTATGTAGCTAAGCAATCTACTAGCTTCCCTATAGACAACATCTCTGACATATAGGTCACCATGGTAACAGTTGCTTAAAGTTGTTTTTCATGAATCTGGGGTCAGCTCCTGTCCAGTTCAAGCCACTTGAGACCACTTCAACTGGGCCTGCGTGAATGTCCAAGAGGTGAGCTTTTGACATCAGAGGGCCATAAAGATCTTCCTGCAGATCATACTAATGCCACAATTTTCTAAACGTGTTTCCTATGAAGAGCCACGAGGCTTGACCATGTGTGTGAAGATTGCCAATTACCTCATTTTTTCTTATCCAAATTACCTTTCTCCACACCTCAGACCATTCTGCTTCTTTATCTCATAAATATTCCTAAATCCTATCTTTAGGGAGGCAGATTTGAGACCCGTTCACCCACCTCCTCGCTTGGCTGTCTCATGAACAAACCCTTTCTTTTTTGCAAAACCTTTCGCCACAGTGATTGGCTTACTGAGTGCAGGAAAAACGAACCTTGCTCAGTATCAATATTTACTCATTTGTTACAAAGAATACAAATGAGGAATAGCCAGATGGAAGATGCATAGGGCAAGGTATGAGGGAAGGGGTGCAGAGCTTCATGTCCTGTCCAGCTGTACCTGCCTCCTAGCATTTCCACTTGTTCAGCAATCCAGAAGCTCTCAGAATCCCATCTGTTTGGGTTTTGGTGGAAAGCTTCATTACATAGGCATGATTGATTGCATCATTGGCCTTTGGTGATGAACTCTACCTTCACTCCCCATCCTCCTCCCCAGAGATGGAGGTGGGGTGTGGCTAGAAGTTCCAGCCAACTCATTACATGTTTGGTTCTCTAGGCAAGGAACCCTCATTCTGAAGCTGTCCTGGAGCCCCCAACCATCAATCATTTCATTAGCATACAAAAATATTTCAGTTGTTTTAGGAGCAGTGTGTCAGGAAGTGGGGGAAGACATAGACTAAAACTTATTTCTTGACCAAGTGCAGTGGCTCATGTCTGGGAGACTTTGGGAGACCGAGGCAGGTGGATCACCTGAGATCAGGAGTTGGAGACCAGCTGGCCAACATGGTGAAACCCCGTCTCTACTAGAAATACAAAAATTAGCCGAGTGTGGTGGTGCATGCCTGTAATCCCAGCTATTCGGGAGGCTAAGACAGGAGAATCGTTTGAACCCGGGAGGCGGAGGTTTCAGTGGCACCACTGCACTCTAGCCTGGGCAACAGAGCTATACTCTCTCAAAAACAAAACAAAAAAAATATTTACTTCTTATTATGTCATAATAGCTTTTGCTAAACTTGAGATGTTTTCCATCATTATTTCTTCAAAATATTTTTCAGCACCACACTTTCCTCTGGCCTCTGGGATACAAATGTTAGACCTTTGTGATTGTCCCACAGGTTCCTAAGGCTCTGTTCATTTTTTTTTTTTTTTTTTTTTTTTACATCTTTTTTCTTTCTGCTATACAGATTTGGCTATTTTTATTGATGTATCTTTAAGTTGACTGATTTTCTTCTCCCATCTCCATTTTGTTATTGAGCCCATTAGATGAATTTTTTATTTTGGTTATAGTGTTTTTCAGTCACACAGTTTCCATTTGTTTCTCCTTCACGTGTTTTATTTACTTGCTGATATCTTTAATATTTGTTTAAGAGTTTTTGTATATATAATTGCAAAGTTATGTCATTGCAATAGCATGGATTGATTGTCTTTTCCCATGAGAGTTAAGAATTTTGGTATCCTTTGTATGCCAAGTAATTTGGGACTGCATCCTGCACATTTTGAGCATTATATTATGACATTCTGAGTCTTGCTTAAATCCTATTGGGAATATTGATGGTTTTGTTTTTGTGGCCAATTAACCTGGGTAGATTCAGACTGCTAAGTTCCTACTTGCCTTCTATGCCCTGTGGTTCCAATGTCAGTTCAGTTTTTGAAGCATTTGCAATGCTATTCTGATCTATCTTCCACATGTGTCATCCAGTAGTCAGTCTGGGGCCTGTGCAGAAATCTAATCATTAGCTCAGTTTCTAGTCTGTGGCATGCTAATCAGGGCCAGATGAGTCCCTGAGTTCATAAATAACTTTATGGGGTGACTTTCTCAAGCCCTTGTCTCTCTGCTATCTTCCGATACTTTCTGGTTCCCTGGGCTCCCCTTTTTGATCGTCCAGACAGAAACTGCCCAATTTCATCATTGTACCAGGTCTAGGATCAAGAGGTTGGAGAACAGAGAGGGAGCGAAAAAGCAATGGAGTCTGATCCTGTCCACTGAATGGAGAGAAAAGTCCTTTCCTGAATTTTGGGCTTCTTCCAGCTGCTCTGCTACTGCAATGGGATTGCTTGCAAGAAAACAGAGAAAAGGGGGAGGAAATAAATTCCCTCTGAACTTTAAGAGTACGCTTTTCTGCTCCCTCGGCCAGTCCTCTCCTAGGATTCTCCCTGTCTGCGCCACAGTGCTCACTTCCAAGTTTTGGACTGTATTGAATTCAGGTCAGGGGATAAAGGAGGAAAATCAAATAGTGAACTCATCATTGATGTGGTGGTACTTTGAATTTCTGTGTCCTTTCCTAATGCAACTGTTATAATTGACTTTCCAAAATTGTCAAATAGCTGGGCCGTGTAGTCTGTCTGGATTTTCTAGTTGTGTTCAGTGGAAAAGAAAGTGTAGCACATGTTTACTCCTTCTTGCCTGGGTTTACTACTTCTTTCCCAGAAGTGGAACTAGAAAGGGACTTTTGAAGATTTGGTTTCAGTGTCATCTGTCTCAGTCTATTCAGGCTGCTCTAGCAAAAATACCATAAACTGGGTGGCTTAAACACTGGAAATTTATTGCTTACAGTTCTGGAGACTGTTAAGTCCAAGATCAAGGCACCAGAAGATTCAGTGTCTGGTGAGGGCTTACTCTCTGGTTCATAAACAGTCCCTTCTCACTGTGTCTTCACATGGTGGAAGGGGCACAGTATCTCTCGGGTCTTCTTTACAAGGACACTAATCTCATTCATGAGGGATCTTCCCTCATGACCCAATCATCCTCCCAAAGGCTCTACCTCCTAATACTATCACCTCAGGGGTTAGAATTTCAACATATGAGGTCGGGTGTGGTGGCCCACAGCTGTAATGCCAGCACTTTGGGAGGCTGAGGCAGGTGGATCACTTGAGGTAAGGAGTTCGAGACCAACCTGGCCAACGTGGTGAAATCCTGTGTCTACTAAAATACAAAAATTAGCTGGGTGTGGTGGTGTGCGTCTGTAGTCCCAGCTACTCTGGAGGCTGAGGTGGGAGGATCGCTTGAACCCAGGAGGCAGAGGTTGCAGTGAGCTGAGATCATGCCACCACACTCTGGGTGACAGAGCAAGATTCCCTCTCAAAAAGAAAAAAAAAAAAAAAAAAAGAATTTCATATGAATTCGGCAGGGAGGACACAGACATTCAGATCATAGCATAATCTATATAGCAACACCTGTGGGACTGGAGCAATGTCCTCCAGGATGTGGTATATGCCCTAAATCAATGACTAATATATGGTGCTGTCTTTCCCCAGGCAGGATTCATGGGTTTCCAACATAAAGGGATGAAAATAGGATTGGAATTTCTTATTATTTCCCCTAGTGATCCACTATCAAAATGTTTGCTACCTCTCACAACTCTAGGTTCTTCTGGTCTAGAGGTCCTATTTCCAAAGGGAGTGATGCTTCCACCAGCAGACACAACAATGATTCCAGTGAACTGGAAGTTGAGAGTGCCCCCTGGTTACTTTGGAATCCTCATGCCACTGAATCAACAGGCCACAGGGGAGGTCACTATACTGGCCAAGGCAATTAATTCTGACTATAAAGGGAAATTGAGTATAAAGAGTATGTCTGGAGGCCGGGCGCGGTGGCTCAAGCCTGTAATCCCAGCACTTTGGGAGGCCGAGGCGGGCGGATCACGAGGTCAGGAGATCGAGACCATCCTGGCTAACACGGTGAAACCCCGTCTCTACTAAAAATACAAAAAGAAATTAGCCGGGCGTGGTGGCGGGCGCCTGTAGTCCCAGCTACTCCGGAGGCTGAGGCAGGAGAATGGCGTGAACCCGGGAGGCGGAGCTTGCAGTGAGCCGAGATCGCGCCACTGCACTCCAGTCTGGGCGACAGAGCGAGACTCCGTCTCAAAAAAAAAAAAAAAAAAAGAATATGTCTGGAATACAGAATATGGTCTAGGGTGTCTCTTAGTACTCTCAAGTCTTGTGATTGAAGTCAATGGAAAACTACAGCAACTCAATTGAAACAGGGCTGCTAATGGCTCAGGTCCTTCAGAAGTGAGGGTTTAGGTCATCCTACCAGGCAAAGATCCAACCAGATGAGGTAGTTGCTGAGGGCAAAGTGCATATGGAATAGGTGATGGGAAAAGTAGCTGTAAACATAATTATAAATGCCAGCCATGATTATGTGTCCAGAAATAAAAAACTGTAGTAGTGTAAACCAAAACTAAAATCCTAAACCCCTCAAACAACTGAACACACCCCCTCTTGGCTGAGGCGATCACAGAGAAACCTGAAACACTGAATTCCAGGCCATGACAGGAAGGGAGGTCAGACGTGCCTCATTTCAGACCCTCCATTTTGGAAATTAGGCACAATTGACCAGCATTAACATTAAAATAGAGATCATGAGACTGGCTGGCAAAACAGACTCTGTGGCAACAAGATACCAGCTCCAACCCACCCTGGTGCAGCATCACATGCTCTCTGAGAGCTGCCACCCATAAGACTTCATCTACGTAACAGGAACCTTGACTTCTACAACCAGCTTTATCTTAACTCAAGCATATTTTCGCTACTGACTTCAAGTATTTAGTTTAGCACTTTCAACCAATTGCCAATCCGAAAAATTTTTAATCCACCTATGACCTATAAGCCCCACCCTCCACATCCAGTTTCCCAACTTTCCAGGTTGAACACGTATATATTACATGCATTGATTTATATCTTTGCCTGTAACTTCTCTCTCCCTAAAATGTAGAAAACCAAACTGTAACTCAACCACCTCAGGCACTTTCTCAGGACCTCCTGAGACTGTTACCCTAGCCATAGTCATTCATATTGGCTCAGAATAAACCTCTTTAAATATTTTACAGAGTTGGATTTCTTTTTCTTTCTTTCTTTTTTTTTTTTAACTACTTATAACAGTTGTTATAAGTCTTTCTTCCTTAATTTGACATGGATATGTTTGTATATATATTAACCACATATTTTTAGCTTCTTCCCCTCTCTCTATTTATTGTCTAACATAAGGTGTGTTAATAGTAGTTCACTTTATATTTTGGTATTGAAACTATAAGGCATCAATGGAGTGGTGTGAATCAGCTGGGAGAAGAAGGAACATCATCCAAAGACTAAAAAGGGTTATTGTATCCTCTTTTTGGGAAAAGATTGGCATGCTTTAAGTTTTAACTGGAAACATTTAGGTAACAGCAAAACTTTGTTATTCTCTATTTGGAGATGAAGTGTGGTTAAAGGAGATGTATATGGTTGCAAGGTGACAAGGGGTAGACTGTGTGGCTTTGCAATGTGCCTAACTTTAGTTGGTTGAAGAGGTGGATTTGAGACTTGTCTCCCATCTCCTGGCTTACATCACCTGCAATAAAATCTTTCTTCCCTGGCAATACTCATTGTCTCAGTGACTGGCTTTTTGTGCAGTGAGCAATCAGGCCTAGGTCAGACCCTTGGCACTCAGCAATACAACTTGGTTAGGCTGAGCTACATTTCCCAGAATTCCCCTTTTGGTATGTTCCCAGTTAGGTTGAGCCACAGGAGCAATCTTTGTGGGAGATTTGGGGGCCAGGGGATGTAGCAGCCATTTAGACTCTCATGCATATTTTCATCTGTCGGTTCACTTCATTGGTTCTTCAATGCTCCACCTTCCCTTGGATCCTCCTTCAACTTCTCCATCTGAAACTGGCCCAATTTTCCCACAGAACTGATGTTTGTGGGTTTTTTGTTGTTGTTGAATAAACATAGAAATTGACCCTCCCAGTCTTAAAGCTTGAGAAACTTACATGTGCCTTATCTGAGTTCCTTTCTCAGGAAACCAACTATCAGTTCTCCCAGATAGTATCAAGGAACTAAAACTTCCCAAATCAACACATCTAGAATGATGAGACACCATGCTCCTTATCTGACCACCTGCTGCCTGTTGGTCAGCTTCTCTTCCTCACCCCTCCCTAATTCCTATTTTCTCACATGTAGTTACATTCCTTCCCTGCTATATAAACCCCTAAATTTAGTTTGAGAGAGAGAGAGGTAGATTTGAGACTTGTCTCCCATCTCCTGGCTCGCATCACCTGCAGTAAAAGCCTTTCTTCCCTGACAATACACGTTGTCTCAGTAACTGGCTTGTGCAGTGAGCAATCAGACCTAGGTGAGACCCTTGGCATTCAGTAGCACAACTCTTGGGGCCAGATACGTGTGCTTGGCCCCATGATAAAAGACCCCGGCTCCAGCAGTATACCCACACCACCAAGGTTGGAGGCAACAAGAACTGACATGGGGCTGGGCGCAGTGGCTCACGCCTGTAATCCCAGCACTTTGGGAGTCCAAGGTGGGAGGATCGCTTGAAGCCAGGAATTTGAGACCAGCCTGGGAAACACAGCAAGACCCCATTTCTACAAAAATTTTTGAAAACTAAGCCAGGTGTGGTTTTGCGCACCTGGCATCCCAGCTGCTTGGGAGGCTGAGGCAGGAAGATTGCTTGAGCTCGGGAGGTCAAGGCTACAGTGAGCTATGATCGTGCCACTGCACTCCAGCGTAGGCAACAGACTGAGACCCTGTCTCAAAAATATAAAAAAGTAAATAAATAAAATTTACAAAAGAACTCACATGGGGTTTGGTTTGTCCTCGTGGACTCTGGCTTATGCGTGTGGGTTCTATCTTGTTCTTTGGTCTCCTCAACCTTACCTCCATCTTCCCTTCCTGACTTCCTGCACCTATGGGGTTCAGTTCAAGCATCTGACTCAAAGATAACAACCTGACAGAGACCATTTAACCAGCTCCCTAAATTGCATAAGATCAAATCCGGCAACAAGTCCTTTTGTAGCAACTAATCCATCTATAGGTATTTCTTAGTGATGCTTCAGCCCCCCACCTGTGATTGAATCCTGACTGATCCAGGCACCAAATTATAGCCACTTCACAACCAGAGCCTGGAACGTGTGTGTGACCCATTAAGAATAAGAGAGCTGGCTGGAGGAGAGCTTCTATTATTATCTGACTGAAGCCTCAATTAAAAAAAGAAATGCAAGGATGGAATTTCACAGGAAAGTAGAGGAACCCCAGACAGGAGGGCTGCAAAGAAAAGGCTGTTAGAGGGAGACTGAGAAGAGAAAAAGGGAGCAGGAGAGAGCAGCTTGCACTTCAGACACCTCCTTTTCCAAGCCTGGGAGGCAAGAAAGGTGGGTAAAGTCTCATCCTCGGGCCCTCCAAGAAGAGATCTGCATGACTATAGGCAACATATGTTGCTGCACCGTGCTTAGCTACCATTTTCTCCTCTTTGGGTCACAGTACTTGTGTTTTCCTTTAGGGCACACTTCTACCCATGTTTAGCCCCGGTGATTTAAGTAAGATGTGATTCCCCTCTCCAAACTCTAGAAATGTACATATGCCCCAGGCCTGGGAAATGGGAGTCTATGTAACCCTGGCAACTGTCCTTGGTTCTGGGATAGATTCATGGTCACACTGGACCGAGACCCAACTCTAGGACCTTTGCTCATCCTCTGTCTGAGTTGCTTAGATGGTAGAATGTGAACCTGGAGCTGCTGGTGACCACTGTTTCCCCCAGAAGGGAGGAGTCATTTTGAGAATGAGATCAACACAGAGGCACATTGAACTGGCAGAAGAGACAGGGAGACACTCCTCGTGTCATCCGTTGAGCACCTGGATACAACTACACCTGAAGCTAAATATATCTGGACTTTTTAGTTGTGTGTACCATTAAGTTCCATCTTTGTCATTGTTATTGTTGTCTTTCTTATTAAGTCAACTTGAAATTGGGGTTCTTGCACTGGCAGCAGAGTCAAAACTAATAAACTGACCCTTCAGTAAAAGAATTTGTTAACTCCCGTCTCACATCTCGGGTGTGTTTGATTTGGGGGAAAAGCAGGGAGGCTGGAAATACTATTACCGATGGTAGCTAACTTTGTCGAGGACTTACTATGCACCAGATGCTCTTCAAACACTACATGCATTATACTTTACAATCCTCAAAACAACCCTATGAGGTGGCTATTAAAATTGCCCCCCATTGATTGATTGATTGATTGACTGATTGAGACGGAGTCTCACTCTCGTTGCCCAGGCTGGAGTGCAGTGGTGTGATCTTGGCTCATTGCAACCTCTGCCTCCTGGGTTCAAGTGATTCTCCTGCCTCAGCCTCCTGAGTAGCTGGGATTACAGGCACACACCACCACGCCCGGCTAATTTTGTATTTTTAGTAGAGACGGGGTTTCGCCATGTTGGCCAGGCTAGTCTCAAACTCCTGACCTCCTAAGTGATTCGCCTGCCTTGGCCTCCCAAAGTGCTGGGATTACAGGTGTGAGCCACCGCGCCCGGCTGCCCCCAGTTTTAGATGTGGATCAGACAGCTTAGGCAGCCACCCCAAGGTTATACAACAAGCGAGAAGTATTGTTAGGAAGGGAGTGTCCACCACTTTCTGACAATAGCGGCTGAGATGACTTTCCGGGCATGAGAATGGGAGCGGGAGAGGTCAAATCCCCCAATTTGGACCTGTCCAGGTTATCTAAGCACAACCTCTTGCAATGCTGAATGGGAGGGGTCCTGCCTCTGGTTGGTCAGGAAAGACCTTCTTTATTTTGGGCTAGATGTGCCCCCACATAATTGCCACCTAACAGTTCTCCTTCTGCCCTCTGTGGTCACAGGTAAGTGGAGCTCTTTTTCTCTCACTCTGAGACTAACAGATGCTAGAAGCAGCTGTGCCCTTTCACTATCAACCCCTGGTTTCTTCGATTGTTACTTGGAGGCTTTCCTGGCTGCCCTCAAAGTATCTTCCAGGTGCGGGTTGATTAGGTCCCACCTTAATGACCTCCTGACATCACCTCAAAGCTCACTTTAGGCCGAAAGAAAAACCATAAAGTAAATGCTTCTTATTTTACTGCCAGTGAAATGAAGAGCTTTTCAGTGCTGTGGATTTTTCTTTCTATTTTTTTTTTTTTTTTTTTGCTTCTCATGCTCACATCTGACCTTTCAGAGGCTGACTTTTAAAATGCAGGTTAGCAAAAGTCATATCAGGAGGAGATGGAGATGTCTCCTCTCCTCTGCTTCTGTAAAGGCGGCAGTGAGTGCAATCTGCACCATAAATTTAGTTTGCAGAATCCGATAGGAAGAGGTGTAAAAGAGGGCATGGCAACGCGGGAGTAGCCTTGTGAGAACTGCTCTTTGCGTAAAAACCAGAGGCCTCATGCTGCCTCAGACCCCACATGGCCAGGATGCTCCCATCTCCAGCCTGGTATCTCCTTCTTTCACTCTGCTCCTCTTTCCTCTCCACTCCAGCGACGCTGCGCAGACTCACCATCCTCTCTCAGCACCGGCCTTTTGCACACACTATTCCATCTCCTTGAAATACTGTTCCCTGCATTCTTCGTCTAGTTAAATCCCCTCATCCTTCAAGTCTCCGCTGAAACTTCGTGTCCTTGGAGAAGCCTTGTTTGAGTCCCTTCTGTTATCTTCTCTCATGAATTCCTATACTTCTCCTTTGTAGCAGGTGTATAGCACATAGCACACATAAGGCACATGTTTATATGTGTTGTTGTGGTTGAGTAAACTGTGCCCCCGTCCTTTTAGAACAGGCTCTGCCAGGGCAGGGACCAGGTCTTGGTCACTGCTGACTAGCAATGTGCTCATAAAGGTTTAACAACTATTGCAGGGGTGGGGGAATGTTGACTTATAGAGTGGCTGATTCCATGGTGTAAATCTTCCACCACGCATGATTTCAAGCTACCAATGCGAGTTCAACCAAAATTCCTGAAAAACTTAACAAAGGGCTCTTGTGAGTTGGGATAAACTGGCTTCAGCATGTGATATGGTTTGGCTGTGTCCTCACCTAAATCTCATCTTGAATTGTAGTTCCCATTATCCCCATGTGTCGTGGGAGGAACCCAGTGGGAGGTAACTGAATCATGGAGGAGGTTACCCTCATGCTGTTCTCATGAGAGCGAGTGTGTTCTCATGAGATTTGATGGTTTTATAAGGGGCATCCCCCCCTTTGGCTCAGCACTTCTCTCTCTTGCCACCATGTGAAGAAGAACGTGTTTGCTTCCCCTTCCGCCATGATTGTAAGTTTCCTGAGGCCTTCCTAGCCATGCTGAACTGTGAGTCAATTAAACCTCTTTTCTTTGTAAATTACCCAGTCTCAGGTATGTCTTTTTTTTTTTTCTTTTTTCTTTTTTTTTTGAGACAGAGTCTCACTCTGTTGCCCAGGCTGAAGTGCAGTGGTGCAATCTCAGCTCACTGCAAGCTCTGCCTCCCAGGTTCACACCATTCTCCTGCCTCAGCTTCCCAAGTAGCTGGGGTGCCACCACGCCCGGCTAATTTTTTGTTATTTTTAGTAGAGACGGGGTTTCACCATGTTAGGCAGGATGGTCTCGATCTCCTGACCTCACAATCCGCTCGCCTTGGCCACCCTGAGGATTACAGGCGTGAGCCACCGTACCCAGCCTTCAGGTATGTCTTTATTAGCAGTGTGAGAACAGACTAATACAGCACGCCACTGCTGCTGACCCTCCAACACCTGGTACAGATTTGTGGAAGGAGTGAATGAAGTTAGGCCCACAAAGCAGAGCCTCCTCTGCCTGTGCCTATCCATGGTATACTCTCCATCTGTCTGCAGTAGGAATTAGCTTTAAGCAAAAGTATAGCATTGTCTATCAGGTAAAATACATTCAGTGTAATGTAAAGGAATATTCTATGGGTAAAACTTTCCCATTTTCCCCCGGTATTAAAACATACTTTCTAGTGTGTAATTAGAGCTTTGCACGCTGTGAGTAGTGACTTGTTAGTGGTTCATGAGATCAGTTTAGAAGGTCCAAACCAGCAATTTTTTTTGGAAATGGAATTAAGTAGAAGAATAAAAGAAATTTCAGAGTATCAGAGTTTGTCTCCAGCCTTAAGGAAATGTTACTTTGGTAAACTCTTATTGTGAGTGTGTATTGTTGACAAAAAAGCCAAACTTTGTAAAATATTTAAAGAGGTTTATTCTGAGCCTATATGAGTGGCCATGGCCTGGGGTACAGTCTCAAGAGGTCCTGAGAACATGTGCCCGAGGGAGTCAGGTTACAGTTTGGTTTTATACATTTTAGGGAGACCGGAGTGACAGGCAAAGACATAAATCAATACATGGAAGGCGTACATTAGTTCAGCCTGAAGAGGTGGGATATCTTGAGTCAGAGGGTGGGGAGCAGGGCTTACAGGTCATAGGTGGATTCAAAGACTTTCTGATTGCCATTTGGTTGGAAGAGTTAAGCTTTGCCTAAAGACTTAAGAAGTCCTTAGAAAAGAATGCTTGAGCTAACATAAGGGGTTGTAGAAGCCATGGCCCTTGTTATGCAAATGAAATCTTCTAAGTGGCAGCACCCAGAGAACATGTGACCAGGGTCAGCTTGGAATTTGGGATCTGATTGCCATAAAGAGTCTACTCTGTCAGTCCCGTGATCTGTATTTTAATGTTACTGTTGGTCAGTTGTGCCTAAACTCCAGAAGGGAGGGGCTAGAATGAGGCATATGAACCTCCCATTTCATCATGGCTAGAATTCAGGTTTTCAGATGTCTCTGGGGTCCATTTGGCCCATAAGGGGGTCCACTTAGTTAGTTGGGGGGCTTAGGATTTTATTTTTGGTTCAAAGTATATATTCTAGGTTGTGATGTCAAATGACTCTCTTACAGTTAAAAAAAAAAGTGTGAAAGTCACTGTGGTTGACAGCAATATCCTTTGGTTTAGTAGCTTTGTTTTGTTTTCTGTGTTATTACTTGGAAATTATTTTCCCCTGGACTTTCCTAAGTCTCCGTCTCCTATCTCCCAGAGACCTAAAGGGTGAAGACACTGAGCTTCCAGATTTGAGGGCAGGAGGGTCCTAGGGAGGCCTGGCTTGGAGGCCAGGGAACTTCCTATTCCAGTCTGCACATGTTACCCTTCAATCTCCAGCTCCCCTGGCTGTTGGTGCCCAGCCCAGAGTTGTGGAAGCCCTTTCAGTCTAGCTGTCCCACCTGGTGACAGCAGGGGCAGGGCAGGGAGCATCATGGGGCTGATGCTTTCTGCTGTCCAGCCTCCCTGCATGCAGGGCGATGGCCCCTAGCTGACTCTTGAGAGTTGAGGGGAGGCTGGGGAGAGGGTTAAAGGCGAAGCCAGACCCAGTCCATCATGGAAGTCACATGGCCTGCCAGGAAATCCCTCTCTATATTGTAGCTGGTTGAACTAACTATATTATAAATAATTTTCCATTTTCTGCCTAGAACCATGCTCTAGACATCTGCATGAGGTCATCAAACCTGCACCACAGCCATGCACACACACACACGTGTGCGTGTGTGTGTGTGTGTGTGTAAAAGAGAGACATGAGGTATAGAAGAGCAATATAGAAGTCTCCATATTACGGGGAGACAGACAGTCCCAGAGCAGGGAGGTCACTTGAACCGGGTCGCAGAGGCAGGAGGCCACAATCATGGCTGGACACTGCAAGGCCAAACAGGTAAACACTGTGCCTGACTCCCATCCAGACTTCACAACAACCCTAGAATATTAATAAGTCAGTAATAATAGTATTACAGGGAAGGAGTCCCGATCCAGACCCCAAGACAGGGTTCTTGGATCTCCCACAAGAAATAATTCAGGGCAAGTCCGTAAAGTGAAAGCAAGTTTATTAGGAAAGTAAAGGAATAAAGAATGGCTACTCCATAAACAGAGCAGCCCCGAGGACTGCTGGTTGCCCATTTTTATGGTTATTTCTTGATGATATGCTAAACAAGGGGTGGATTATTCATTTCTCCCCTTTTTAGGCCATATAGGGTAACTTCCCGACGTTGCCATGGCATTTGTAAACTGTCATGGCACTGGCGGGAGTGTAGCAGTGAGGAAGACCAGAGGTCACGCTCATCACCATCTTGGTTTTGGTGGGTTTTGGCCAGCTTCTTTACTGCAGCCTGTTTTATCAGCAAGGTCTTTATGACCTGTATCTTGTGTTGACCTCCTGTCTCACCCTGTGACTCAGAATGCCTTACCATCTGGGAATGCAGCCCAGTAAGTCTCAGCCTCATTTCACCCGGCCCCTATTCAAGATGGAGTCACTCTTGTTCAAACGCCTCTGACAGGGTGACAACTGTGACCACAACAGATTCACAAACATGACATTTTCAGAGAGAGGAAGGTACGCAGCATGGTGTGATTTGGAAGAGGCTGTGGGTGTAGAGGGATGGGTAATTCAGTTGGGGTGGTCAGGGAGGGCTGCTTGGAGGAGGGGACTCTTGGCTGAGATCTGAGGGCTGAGAAGTTCTTACAGAAGGGTGTTCCAGGCAGAGGGAACAGCAAGCACAAAGGCCTGAGATGGGAGCTAGCTTGGTACGCATGAGGAACAGAAAAGAGGAAGTGAGAGTGAGGCGGGGGAGGGAAGGGGCAGGGAGTGGAGGCTGTGGAGGGGGGAGGGTTTCCAGGCAGCCCAGGACCCTCAAGAGAGCAACGTCGGACGTGGTCTCCCAGGTAGGGTCCATCTGGTCCTTCCTCATGGCTCCTGGGGAGTCCAACTGACCCTTTCCCTCCTCCTCCTTTCCTCCTCTCTCCTCTTCCTTCTCTCCCTCTCCATTTTCCCTGCAAGGTCTGCAGCCCAACTCCAGTTCTCCCAGTACTACAGGGGCTCGTGGGTCCTTCTGAGCAAGAAGATGGGGCTCTTTGTATACAGTGTCTGTCCATAGTCATTCATTCACTCATTCATTTAGTCATTCACTCATTCATTCATTTATTCATTCATCCACTCATTCATCAAATATTGATTTTTCTCAGGTGTTTTGCCCTCACAGGTCCTGCCACCTAAAACACTGACTTCTTATCCTTCAAGGATTTGCCTTCAACACTGTCTCTTCCAAGACCTCTCCCTGTCCAGTCCCAGCTTATTGAGCCCCTATCACCCTGTTATCTTTTGAATTGCTTTTCATGGTAAAACAGGACAGGCTGATGCTCTCCGGGGCTCTCTCTATATACAAGAGAAAGATTAGCCTGATGGGCGTTCGTTTACCCTTCTTATTTTCTTTAGGAGCCAACCTCTCCTGCTCTTAGTCTATGTGATTTGGATACAGCCAACTACATTCCCCAGGTCCAGAAATGAACACGCCATCCAAGTGAAGCCATGAGAGACAGCTGCAGGACTTTTGTTGGAACTATTGGGAAAGTGGCATTTCTTTTTCTGCCATGGTTACTTATCTGCTGTGCTCTAAGCCTGGAACTGCTGGATGTCATCTTCGCTGAATGAAAATGAAGTCAGTATTGAGGACAGTAGAGGTGAGAGGGAGAGAGGCATAATCCTGAGTGTATTGTAGGGGCACCTGGATCCAGCCGTACCTGAAATCCGCCACTTTTCATTCTAAGAACCAATAAATTCCCTTTGTACTCAAGCTAGTTTGGGTTTTAATCACTTGTGACAGAAGGCCTGACTGATAATAAAATCTCAAAGATAAGCAGGCAGCCAAGCTTAGGTACTTTCCTTTTAAGAGGTGTGGGCAGGTGCTTCCTTCTCTCAGAAACCACTCCTCCTCTAGGACCTCCTATTCTAAGAAGCCTGAGTGTTTGAGGTTTGTTCATCCTGAGGCATAAACACAAGATCAAAGTGCCAAGCCAGAAGGAGGCAGAGTGTCTACAGAAGCAGCCGTGCAACTAGCAGCAGGAATTGGGAATCTGCATTATTAGTAAGCAAGCCCATTTTCCTTTACTTCTTTGTAAGCAGAGCCTTAATTTTATTAGCCTGTTTATTAGCTCTGATCGTGTGTTCAGAAAAAGTACCCTCAGCCTCTGAGTGATCTAAGCCAGACATAGTTCTCCTGTCTCCTTATTGGTGATTGGTTCTGGGAAAGGCTGGGACACACTCCTGGACAAGGAGAAGTCACAGCAGTGACTGACTTTTAGAGGGAGTCTGCTGGGGGCTGGCTAGTGGAAGCCATCTGGGGTAAAATGTTTTTGGCCTTAAAAAGTACTGTAGGAGGCCAGGCATGGTGGCTCATGCCTGTAATCCCAGCACTTTGGGAGGCAAAGGTGGGCAGATCACTTGAAGTCAGGAGTTCGAGACCAGCCTGGACAACATGGTGAAGCTCCGTTTCTGTTTTTAAAAATAGAAAAATTAGCTGGGCCTGGTGGTGGGCATCTGTAGTCCCAGCTACTCAGGAAGCTGAGGCAGGAGAATCACTTGAACCTGGGAGGTGGAGGTTGCAGTGAGCGGACATAGAACCACTAAACTCCAGCCTGGGCAACAGAGACTTCATCTCAAAAGAAAAAAAAAAAAGTACTGTAGGAGTCCGGGTGTGGTGGCTCACACCTGTAATTCCAGCATTTTGGGAGGCCAAGGAAGGAGGATCACTTGAGCCCAGGAGTTCAAGACCAGCCTGAGCAACATAGCAAGACCCCATCTCTAAAAATTTTTTTAAAAGATACACAAAATTAGCCAGGCACGGTGGTGTGTGCCTGTAGTCTCAGCTACTCAGGAAGTTGAGAAGGGAGAATCATCTGAACTCGGGAGATCAAGGCTGCAGTGAATCATAATCACACGACTGCACTCCAGCCTATGTGACAGAGAGAGATCCTATCTCACAAAAAGAAAAAAAAAAAAGTAATGTAAGAGAAATAAACTATTTCTTTGCCTCGCAGAGAGAATGTGACAGTGTGAGGAAGCATTAGCTGGCTGAAACTGGGCGCTCAAACTCTTAGTCTAGAGCAGAGTTCTAACAGCATCACATGTTTTTGTTCTCCCTACATCCACATTGAAGAAGAGGGGGTGGTAAAAATATTCCTCTGGTTTAACAGAAAATTCACAAATATTTATCCTTTTCAGAATCTACATGCAATTTAAGTATTAGTCCTAGGGCGATAAATCCGAATCACAGATGCTGCAATGTTAAAGTTTCCTTTGATAAGACATACTGATGATCTCTGATGTCCCTGCGGCCTGCAAAGAATATTTGCAAACAGAGTTTTATGATGCTGAGGAGTGTCTGATTTTCTGAAGCCACAGAGAAAGACATCATTTTTCTTCTTTTCTTTCTGCAATTTCTTTCATTAGCACTTCGGAGAGCCTATAATCCCCATGATTTGAAATCCCATGAGTTAGTAGTAAGAGCAGAATCAGAGAGGCTAAACACTGAAAATACAGAAAGGAAATGGGCAGAGTAGGATTTTAGCAAGAGGAAGTATATGGTTGTGATGCTTTGCATCTACAGGAAATGATGGCTGGGGCTGTGGCAGCCACGTTACCACCATGAGGGATGATGTTACCCACATGCTGAGGAGCCTGAGTCTATAAGACCGTCATTTGACTGATGCATTGACCCCTGGAGAACCTCCCCGCCTTTGGGGGACTAGCAGTTCTGTAAAATAATACATGTCCTTATTGTTTTAAGATGTTTGGAATTTGTTCTTTCTTACGTGCAGCCAACAGCATCCTACATGAGGCAGCCAGGGTAAGGGGTCCACACACAATGGGTGAACCAGTGCTTGTCCAGGAATTGAAACAGCCTGGCTCATTCAGTGCTAGGACCAAGGCCCTCAGTGGACACTGTCCCAACTCTCAGCACTGAGGGTCCCTCCTTCCCTCCAAGCTGGTCATTGCTGTGTGTGATCACGTTCATTAGGTATCCATATTCTGTAGGCGGGAGCAACGAGGTTTTCTTTCTTTTTTTTTAAATTAAGACGGAGTCTCGCTCTGCTGCCCAGGCTGGAGTGCAGTGGTGCCATCTCAGCTCAGTGCAGCCTCCTAGGTTCCAGTGATTCTCCTGCCTCAGCCTCCCAGGTAGTTGGGATTACAGGTGCCCACTACCACACCGGGCTAACTTTTGTATTTTTAGTAGAGATGGGATTTCACTGTGTTGGCCAGGCTGGTCTCAAACTCCTGACCTCAAGCTATCTGTCCAGCTCGGCTTCCCAAGGTGCTGGGATTACAGGCGTGAGCCACCGCGCCTGGCCGCAATGAGGTTTTTTCTTTTTTCAATTCTAGCTGCCAACCACAAAATTTAACTAAGGTCCCTCCCATCACACACCTGTCATCCACCCTGAAAATTTAAAGTAAAGGTATAAAAATATCAAAACCATGATTGCCTCTGGGGGTGGAGTGGAGGTGGGGATCATTTGGGAAGGGGCATAAGGGGACTTTGCAGGGGTCCTGGAGATGTTCTTCATCTTAACAGGGACTGTAGTCTAAAGCAGGAGTGTATACTTATTACATAACTGCATTCATTGGTCAAAACTCAGCAACTGGAGGTGGGAACAGTGGCTCATGCCTATAATCTCAGCTACTGAGGAGGACGAGGCAGGAGGATCACTTGAGGCCAGGAGGTCAAGACCAGTCTGGGCAACATAGAGAGACCTTATCTCTTTTTTAAAAATTGTTGTAATTCCCCAGGCATAGAACTCACCCTGTGGAGAAAAAAAAAAAAAAAAAAATTGCCACGCGTGGTGGCATGTTTCTGTAGTCCCAGCTACTTTCGAGGCTGAGGCAGAAGGATTGCTTGAGCCCAGGAGGTCGAGGCTGCAGTAAGCTATGATCATACCACTGCACTCTGGTCTGGGGTACAGAGCGGGACTGCATCTCTAAATAATAATGATAATACTAAGAAATTCAGCAAATGGATGTTTCAGATGTGTACATTTCATTGCATGCAAATTTATAAAACCTCAAAAATAACTGCAAACATTGAACTCCAGTTGGTGATATGAATCCTGAAATGTTTAAGGGCAAAGAGTACTGATGTCTACTTTAAAATACTTTACTCTAACCTTCTTTAAAAATACATTTAAAAAAAATCAGATGGCTTGATAAATAGAGGAATGGACTGAAAGATATGTAATAAAGTAAATACAGAAAAATGTTAACAATTGTAGAATCTAGATGATGGGGCAAGGCGTGGTGGCTCATGCCTGTAATCCCAGCACTTTGGGAGGCCGAGGCAGGTGGATTACGTGAGGTCAGGAGTTTGAGACCAGCCTGGCCAACATGGTGAAACACCGTCTCTACCAAAAATACAAAAATTAGCCAGGCGTGATGGCACATGCTTGTAATCCCAGCTACTCAGAAGAATCACTTGAACCCGGGAGGCAGAGGTTGCAGTGATCTGAGATCATACCACTGCACTCCAGCCTGGGTGACAGAGTGAGACTCCGTGTCAAAAAATAAATTAAAGTAAAATAAAAGTGATGATGATCATAGTTATGAACGACAGCGAGAGTCCAAACACTGCCTGTAGTGTGGGCAAAGCCCTGTTCTCAGTGCTTCATGTGAATGAATTTGTTCACTCCTCACCACAACCTTCTGAGGTAGGTACTGTTATTCTCATTCACAGATACGGACTCTGAGACCAGGGAGGTTGTGTGGCATCATTACATCAGAAGGGGCGTGGTCTGAATCCACTCCTCCCCTTCCAGGGCAGGAAGTCAACAGAGAAGGGCTCTGTGGTAACGTTGACAATCACGAATCAGTGGCATAAACATCCCCTTAAGACATGTGGAGGCGGCTGGGCATGGTGGTTCACGCCTGTAATCCCACCATGTGGGAGGCCAACGTGGGAGGATCACTTGAGGCTAGGAGTTTGAGACTAGCTTGGGCAACATAGTGAGACCCTGTCTCTACAAAAAAAATTTTAAAAATTAGGCAGGCACGGTGGCTCATGCCTGTAATCCCAGCACTTTGGGAGGCTGAGACAGGTGGATCACCTGAGGTCAGGAGTTCGAGACCAGTCTGGCCAACATGGTGAAACCCCGTCTCTATTAAAAATACAAAAGTTAGCCAGGCATGGTGGCAGGTGCCTGTAATCCCAGCTACTCAGGAAGCTGAGACAGGAGAATTGCTTGAACCACGGGAGGTGGAGATTGCAGTGAGCCGAGACGGTGCCAGTGCACTCCAGCCTGGATGACAAGAGTGAAACTCTGTCTCAAAGAAAAAAGTAAATAAATAAAATTAGAAATTAGCAGGGCATGGTGGTGCATGCCTGTAGTCCTAGCTACTCAGGAGGCTGAGGTGGGAAGACTGTTTGAACCCAGGAGTTCAAGGCTTCAGTGAGCTATGGTTGCACCACTGCACTCCAGCCTGGGCAACAGAACAAGACTCTGTCTCCAGGGGGGAAAAAAAAAAAAAAAAAAGGTGGAAATTGTGAGAGACACATGACAGCAGAAATATGACTACTGCTTGCCTTTGGAGGAAGGAAGAAGTTGTGGAGGAGAGATAGGTGACTGGGCACTGTGGCAACACCAGCATGCCAGGGGCTGGGGGTGGCGGGCAGTCAGGACCTGAGGCCAGAAGCTGTGAATCTTGGAATCTGCAGGGTGCCCCTTATGAGACCCCAAGCGTTCATGTAAGCGTCCACGCCCCCACTGATGATATGTGGGCAGAGAGGCAATAAAATCAGAGGCAAGAAAATCAGAGTTACCGATCAAGGTTTGGAGGCTGCGGTTGGAGGCCGGACATCCTGCCTGCAGGGCGGGCTTCAGCGTGGAAGCTTGAGGCCCGGAACAGTCCCCGTGGGCACGCCCAGGCAGAGGGCTTTGCTAGTGTCTGACCCAGCTTCCAAAGCCAGGGTCTAATAACAACAGCGCCACCAACAACAGGAAACATTCATGACGCACATGCTGCCAAGCACTGTTCTAAGCACTCCATATTACAGTGTATTCCTCCCGACAGTAAGAATGAGGTGGGTGCCAGTGCTAACCCCATTTTACATATGCGGAAACTTAGGCACAGAGAGGAGGCCTCATGAAAGGCAATGGGGACACCTCCAGGAACCTCCCACCACAAAAGATCACCGCAAAATAAGGACAAATTGAACATCAGATTTCCTCAAGGGTGGGCACTTTCTTGCTGCATTGCTGGTGCCCTCTTTTGGATTTTAGCTGCAGTGGCCACAACACCACGGGTGTCAGCGACAGGAGCAAACTAAATCACCCATGCACGGGGGAGTCAGCTGGGAGGAGCCGCCCCTGGCGTTCCCACCATGTCTGTGAAATGGGGGGATCGTGGTATGTACTGGAGAATCAACAGAGGCTGGGCGAGGAAGACTTGGGATACTCGTGAGCCCATTCTAACATCAGCAATTACTAATATGTTTATTGCCTTGAAAAAAAGAGATAAAGAAATAAAGGAAAAAGAGGAAAGGAAAGGGGAAAGGAATGAAGAAAAGAGAGACAAGAAATAAAGCACTGTTGGCCGAGGGCTCACACTTGTAATCTCAGCACTTTGGAAGGCTGAGGTGGGCGTATCACTTGAGGTCAGGAGTTCAAGACCAGCCTGGCCAGCATGGCAAAACCCCATCTCTACTAAAAATACAAAAACTAGGCCGGGCATGGTGGCTCACGCCTGTAATCCCAGCACTTTGGGAGGCTAAGGCGGGTGGATCACGAGGTCAGGAGATCGAGACTATCCTGGCTAACATGGTGAAACCCCGTCTCTACTAAAAAAAAAATACAAAAAAAATTAGCCGGGTGTGGTGGCGGGCGCCTGTAGTCCCAGCTACTCAGGAGGTTGAGGTAGGAGAATGGCGTGAACCCAGGAGGCGAAGCTTGCAGTGAGCCGAGATCGCACCACTGTACTCCAGCCTGGGCGACAGAGCGAGACTCTGTCTCAAAAAAAAAAAAAGTAAAAACTAGCTGGGTGTGGTAATGCACACCTATAATCCCAGCTACTGGGGAGGCTGAAGCAGGAAAATCACTTGAACCTGGGAGGTGGAGGTTGCAGTGAGCCAAGGTTGCACCACTGCACTCCAGCCTGGGCAATAGAGCAAGACTCCATCTCAAAAGAAAAAAAAGAAAAGTATTTTAATATCAAAGAGGAAGGAATAGAGCCAGAAAGAAGAGATAGTGCTGAAAAAAGAAGGCAGGAAACAGGCAGAATGTTTCCAAAGAGTCCCACTAACTATTCAGAAAAGTTGTTTTTTGTTTTTGTTTTTGCTTTTTGTTTTATTTATTTATTTATTGAGACAGAGTCTCGCTCTGTTGCCCAGGCTGGAGTGCAGTGCCACGATCTTGGCTCACTGCAACCCCGCCTCCTGGGTTCAAGCGACTCTTCTGCCTCAGCCTCCTGAGTAGCTGGGAATACAGGCACACACCACCACTCCCAGCTAATTTTTGTATTTTTAGTAGAGACGGGGTTTCAACATATTAGCCAGGCTGGTCTTGAACCCTTGACCTCGTGATCCACTCGCCTTGGCCTCCCAAAGTGCTGGGATTACAGGTGTGAGCCACTGCTCCCGGCCAAGAGTTTTGTCTTTAAAGGAGTTGACGGTGGGGTGTGGACTGTGCAGCCGAGACAGCTCGTGGGGTGAGTTAAGAGTCTGCCTGGATTCCATTCCCCAGCCCCGCCACACACTGTCCGTGAAGCAAGTGACTGTCCCTTCCCAAGCCTCAGCTTCTGCACTTCAGAACGGGGACCGTTGTCCGCGGCATTCCCACAGGTTGGCGTGAGACCCTGTTGAGCCCACGCAGCAGGGTGTGCCTGTTGTCTGTGGTAAGGGGCAGACGGCGTTGCCTACTTTCCACTCGTAAGATGTCACTGCATGTACGCCGTTCTCACTTGGCAGATGAATCAAAGGGCTATAAATAGCCACGTCTTGGTTTCTCATAAACGCATTAAATACGACTTGGCATCTTGCCCAGGCTTCCTGTCGGGGCAGTGGACGAGGATTGTTTTGCAGAGGTCTGATAAGTGTCAAGGTTACAGTCACGTGCAGGTGCGTGAGGCAGGACTCGAAGCGAGCCCCAGCTGCTCTGGGGAATGAGGGGGTCTTCCCTTCCACCCCCATGCCCTTCTTGGCATAGGTTCACACCAACCACTCTGGGCCCTGGCAAGCCCCGCCTTGTGGCTCAAGCTGGGCCACTGGCCTCTTTGCTGGCTTTGCCTGGACTCACCCCACTGGTCCAGCTTGCATTAGGTCAGTCTATTCACAAGTGAATTCTGGGAAGACTGGACCAGGCTATGGGAAGAGGGGAGAGGAGGGAAATGTGGACACATAGCTCGTGAGCTCACCGGGCTATCCTGGGCACCTCCCTCCATCTTACTTCATGAAGTTCTCTGAGGCTGACCTCACCCCCAACTCAGGGATGAGGCCCTGGGGGAGGCAGATGGGGACTCTGGACCCCCGCTGCCTGGGTTCAAGTCCCAGCTGCTCCGTAGGGGACCTCAGGCTTGTCTATGCTCTCAGTACCTCAATTTCCCCCTCTGTGAAATGAAGATAATGCCTCCTCGGGCCTACATCATAGAGCTGCTGGAAGGATTCAATGGATGTTGATCATGATCATGATCATGATTTCCTGATACTCAGAATAACGCCAGGCACAGACTATCCGCTCTGAATAACGGTTTGCTATTATTATTTTTCTGCTAGTGATAGTTAAGAGCAAGGACTCTAAAGCCAGCACAGTTGGGTTCAACACCCAGCTCCACCACTTGCAACCAATGCAACCTTAAACCTGGATATCATCTCTCTGTGTCAGAGGCATGTGAACCAGAACAACTCCATTTTAAATGGGGTTGGGTAAAATGAGGCGGCATTCCCAGACGGTTAGGCATTCTAACTCTTAGGATGACCAATAGGAGGTCAGCACAAGATACAGGTCATAAAGACCTTGCTGATAAAACAGGTTGCAGTAAAGAAGCTGGCCAAATCCCACCAAAACCAGAGTGACCTCTGTTTGTCCTCACTGCTACACTCCCATCAGCGCCATGACAGTTTACAAATACCATGGCAACATCAGGAAGTTACCGTATATGGTCTAAAAAGGGGAGACATGAATAATCCACCCCTTCTTTAGCGTAACATCAAGAAATAACCATAAAAATAGGCAACCAGTAGCCCTTGGGGCCGCTTTGTCTATTGAGTAGCCATTCTTTATTCCTTTACTTTCTTAATAAAGTTGCTTTCACTTTCCTCTATGGAATTGCCCTGAAATTCTTTCTTGTGCTAGATCCAAGAACCCTCTCTTGGTGTCTGGATCTGGATCCCTTTCCTGTAATGTCTGTGCCTCAGTTCTTTCATCGGTCAAATGGGAGTGAGGATTATTTGTACCTTATAGGGTGTAATAAGGATAAAATAAGCAAACACCTGCCAAGTACTGAGACAAGAGCCTGGCACACAGTAAATACTCCAATGTTGTTGCTACCGTTGATGTTCTTATTACAAGGGGATGTGCTCACCTCCTATCAAGGTTGCTAAGCAGCCATGATGGAATCCTGGAGCTACTGAAGGACACCTCATCTCTTCATGGGAAGCATCTGCTTGAGGATTAAGGCGATGCAGAAAAAAAGTGGAGTAGAGAGATGGAGGAAGATGACTTTGGAGGACATTGTGTGAGCACCTGGATCTAACCGTGCCTGAAGCACAACTCAAACCCTGGACTCTCAATGTATTGGCTCTCCATTCCAAGACCCAATAAATTCCTTCTCAGCTTAGAATGCTTTGCTCAGATATCTGTTACTTCCAGGCAAATGTATTTTAATACAGAAAGCTCTTGGGGGCTCAAATAACAGAAAGGGAAGCTATGTGAGAAGCCGAAGGAAGCTAAGGAGAGGAACAGAAGTGATGCAGCTGGGTATGGTGACTCATGCCTGTCATCCCAGCTCTTTGAGAGGCTGATGTGGGTGGATCACTTGAGGTCAGGAGTTCGAGACCAGCCTGACCAACATGGTGAAACCCTAACTCTACTAAAAAAATACAAAAATTAGCCAGACGTGGTGGCATGCATGTGTAATCCCAGCTACTCAGAAGGTTTAGTCAGGAGAATCACTTGAACCCAGGAGGTGGAAGTTGCAGTGAGCCAGGATCATGCCATTGTACTTCAGTCTGGGTGACAGAGCAAGACTCCATCTCAAAAAAAAAAAAAAAAAAAAAAAAAAAAAAAGAAGTGATACAGCTAAAGACAGTAGGCCATGTGGAGGCCACGTGCATCATGGGTTATAATCCAAGCTGTGTTACTGACAGCTTGTGGTAGGATGTTGCAGAATGGACACACTTCTTCATGCCTCCTTGAGTACATTCTTACAAGGTGACTTTGCCACTCTTCCCATCAAGGGATAGAGTCTATGTCTCCACCCCTTGAATCTGGGCTGACCTTGTAATTTGTTAAGGTCAATCAAACATGGTGAAAGTAATGCTGTGCTAGTTTCAAGCTTAGACTTCAAGAAACCTTGCTGCTTCCATGTCCTCTCTTAGTTGACCTTGCCATGACCTTGTGAACATGACTGGGCTAGCCTGCTGGAGAATGAGAGGCTGGGGGCTCCCCAGCGAATTGTCATCCAGCCCTCTAAGACAGAGCCACCTAGCTATACAGTGCTGGCCACAGATGCATGAGTGAGCCCAGCCTACATTAACAACCTGCAAAATGGACAGATAAATCCATCAATGTTGTTTTAAGCCATTTTAGATGATTTCTTAGGCAACAGTAGAGAACTGCTTTGTCTGGTTTAACTCAACCTTGCCCAAGGGGCTTCCAAAACCCTGACCTCCAGGTCACATGACAAGGTGAGGCCTCTACGTCCCAGTCCCTGGTGATACTGTGCTAGTTTGGAGGCTGGGTTTCAAGGGGCCTTGCAACTTCCATTCACTTTCTTGGACTCCTGCCACCACCTTGTGGACACACCTGGGTTGGCCTGCTGGAGAATGAGAGACCAAATGGAGGAGAACCCAGTTGCTCCAGCTGATGACATCTGGTCCAGCCTATAGAGAGCCAACTATTGAGTTAGCCAAGATCAGCAGAGCCAACCCCAATTCACTGCTGCTGATCAGAGAAGCAAGAATGATCACAGCTGAAACCAGAACTGCCCAACTAATTTGTAGACTTGTAAGCAATAATGAATGCTTATTATTTAAATCTCTGACTTGGGGGATGTTTTGTTTTGCAGCCATAACTGATACACTAACTGATATACTTTGTAAACATAGGCAGATGAGCTCACATCTCTGGGCCGGAGTTCCTCTTGTGAAAAACAGGAACCATTTGGAATGGTCATGAGGATGTCATGAGCTCACGACCCTAAAACTCTTGGCACAGAGTCTGGCTGTCTTAGTCCGTCCAGGCTGCTATAATAAATTACCATAGCCTAGGTGGCTTCAACAACAAACATTTATTTCTCACAGTTCTGGAGGCTGGGAAGTCCAAGATCAAGGTGCCAGGTGAAGAGATGTCTGATGAGGGCTGCTCCCTGGTTTGCAGATGGCCATCTTCTTGCTGTGTCCTCACATGGCAGAGAGCAGAGAGAGAAAAGGCAAGTTCTTTGGTGTCTCTTATAGGAACACTAATCCTATCATGAGGGCTTCACCCTCATGACCTAATGATGTCACAAGGGCTCCCCACAACACTATGCCATTGGGGGCTAAGAGGTCAACATGCAAATTTCTGAGGGGACATGCAGTCCATAACACTAGCAGAGAGTGAGCACTCAATTTAAAAAGAGGTAAAATGAAAGGCAGACAGACAGTTGACTAACACCCTGCCCACCATGAATATTTTTGCCTTGTCCAGCCAGCTGTGGGTCATTTTATTTTTTTTATTTATTATTGTTTTTTTGAGTCTCGCTCTGTCACCCAGGCTGGAGTGCAGTGGCACAGTCTCCACTCACTGCAAGCTCCACCTCCTGGATTCAGGCCATTCTCCTGCCTCAGCCTCCCGAGTAGCTGGGACTACAGGTGCCCACCACCACACCTGGCTAATTTTTTGTATTTTTAGTAGAGATGGGGTTTCACCGTGTTAGCCAGGATGGTCTCGATCTCCTGACCTCGTGATCCGCCCACCTCAGCCTCCCAAAGTGCTGGGATTACAGGTGTGAGCCACCGCGCCTGGCCACCTGTGGGTCATTTTAGTGTAGCTTCCCAATGGCCCATAGGTCCCTAGCCTCATATCACCAACACAGACACATTCCTTGGTGGCAGAACAAAACCCCTTGGGAATAAGTACCAAGACCTGGTAACCTGAGACCTACCTATTCAGAACAGGTAGCAGCACATTGTTGTAACAAGCTCTGGATTCAGTTAGGCCTGGGTTATGATCCAATCTCTGCCACTTACCTGAGATGTGACATTGAGCAATCAATGCAACCATTCCGATCTTCCATTTTATCCCTGTCAAATAAGGATAATTGTATCTACCTCCCAGGATTCTTGCTCAATCATTTCTTCCGTCAGTTTAGTATTTTTTTTATTTTTATTTTTTTTAAACAGAGTCTCATTCTGTCACCCAGGCTGGAGTGCAATGGCACGATCTCAGCTCACTGCAACCTCTGCCTCCCAGGTTCAAGCAATTCTCGTGCCTCAGCCTACCAAGTAGCTGGGATTACAGGCATGAGCCACCACGCCCGGCCCTTCAGTTTACATTTATTGAGCTTTTATGTTGTTCCAGCTTTTTCAGAATCTGGGGATACAATGGAGAACAGCAATCGCAAATTCCTGACCTCATGGAGCTCTCAATTTGTAGCTTAAAGAAAAATACTAATTTGATAGTGAGAGAAACAAGTGAAAAATTGCAAAAGTGACAAGTGTTTTGAAAGGAGAATGTATCAGTCAGAATAGGCTGGGTTATGCTGTGGTAACAAACATCCCCAAAGTCTTAGCACCTTATAATAACAAAAGTTTACTTCTTATCTGTCACTTCTATTGTAGGTCAGTTTCACTTCTCCTTTTCAATCCAGGCTGGCAGAATGGCCTCCACCTCAAGAATTGTGGGCTCTGTGCAGAGTGAAAGAAAATCCTAGAGTATCTTTGCCCAGGCAATTAAGTGCTCTGGCCTAGAAGTGACTGTATTACTTCTGCCCACATTTCATTGGCCAGAGCTAGTTGCAAGGCCCCACACAACCATAAGGAGGACCAGAAGTGGCATCCTGTTGGATGGACCAGAAGTGGCACCCTGCTTGGAAGGGAGAGAGCCAAGGGGATTCAGGGAGCAGCACTAATGACCATTCTGAAAACATATATGTGATGGGAAGACTTCCATGAGGCAATGATACTTGAAGTATAAGAGCAGTTAACTAAGAGAAGGGGAAAATAAAAGTTTTCTAGGTTGGAGGGCGCAGCATGTAGTGAGAGTAATGAGTAGAAACAGCTTATTCAACCAGTTTGATTGGAGCTGGAAGGAGACATTGGGGCATGTGTGGTGCAAGGAAAAGGGAAAAGCGAGCAGCAGTCCATAGTGCAGTAAAGAGGTTTTCTTTTTGAGACAGAGTCTCACTCTGTTGGCCAGTCTGGAGTGCAATGACGTGATCTCGGCTCACTGCAACCTCCACCTCCCGCGTCCAAGCAATTCTCCTGCTTCAGCCTCCCAAGTAGCTGGGGTTACAGGCACCCACAACCATGCCTGGCTAATTTTTTTGTATTTTTAGTAGAGACAGGGTTTTACCATGCTGGCCAGGCTGGTCTCCAACTCCTGACCTCAGGTGATCCACCTGCCTCAGTCTCCCAAAGTGCTGAGATTACAAGCATGAGCCACTGCGCCCTGCCTGTAAAGAGGTATTAATAGATGCCAATGATCTTCTTATGTCTGAACAAGAAACTGATAAGTATATACAAGTTTTAGGAATTCAGAGAAGTCCATATTACTCTCAGGTCAACAAATTATTTGTACAAGGAATCAAAATTACAGATTATTTGTTGTTTGGTTAGAATTGCTTTCACAGGACATGGCCACAATTTCTGAATCCCTGTCTGGGCATTAATTGGCCAGATAGCCAACAATTTACCTCCTCTTCCTGGGCACACAGGCAGCCATGTTTCCCAATTTGCTTTGCAGTTGAGGAGGGGTCATGTGACTGCATTCTGGCCAATGAAATGTTCTGGCCAGTGGACAAAACAGATGACACTTCTAGGCCCAGTTCTACCCTTCATACTCAGTTCCATGTTCTCTCTGTCCATTGTGTGGTGACGTTGGAAGCTGGTACTTCAGATGGCAGCCTGCATTCCTGAGTTATCTGAATCACGTGAAAGAAAGCCACCTGAGCTGTGACTACGATGTTGAAGCCATGCCCCAAAGAGTTAAAGAAATCAGTAACTAACAGAAATTCTTGAGTTTGCAGGATGGCAGATAAGAAACAACTTGTGGAAATGTGAACCACTCCCTCCACTTATGAGATAAAAGAACTGGCTGAAATGAATCGGAAACAATATGGCTAAGTGGAGTCTGTGCAGAACCAGCTTGCTGAAGTCACAACCCAAAGTTTCATACTAACCCCTCAAGTTTTCACATGGGACCCCCTAAGGAGGCATGAGAGAGAACTGTGCATGCCAGAGGACTTCCCAGACCTCCGCTTTGCTTCCACCAATCACCGGCTAATCCCAGAATCCACCCCCTGAACCTTTCCTGGTAAAATTACTGCCTTAAAGCCAGCATAGGGAGACAGATTTCAGTGGGACTCCTGTCTCCTTGGAAGTTAACCTGCTATACAAAGCTTTTATTTTCTCAAAAACCTACTGCCATAGTATTGGCTTGTTGTGCATCTGGCAGCAAGCCTCTTTTGCTTGATATCAGTGTAAGTGAGAAATAAACCTCTGTGTTTTTTTCTGGAGTCTATTTATTGCTGCAGCAGAGCCTATCCTATACTGACTAATACAGAATAATAAATGAGACTCCTTCCATAGCAGTAGGATTTGCCAGGACTCTTTTTTTTTTTTTTTTTTTTTTTTTTGAGACAGAGACTTGCTGTGTTGCCCAGGCTGGAAAGCAGTGGTATGATCTTGGCTCACTGCAAACTCTGCCTCCTGGGTTCAAGCGATTCTCCTGCCTCAGCCTCCCCAATAGCAGGGATTACAGGCACACGCCACCACACCTGGATAATTCTTGTATTTTTAGTAGAGACAGGGTTTCACCATGCTGGCCAGGCTGGTCTCGAACTCCTGACCTCATGATCTGCCCACCTCGGCCTCTCAAAGTGCTGGAATTACAGACGTGAGCCACTGTGCCTGGCCTGCCAAGACAATTTTGTGATGCAGAAAACATCTGTATTCAGGGTCGTCATGTGGAGTTGTACAGGTCGAGCACTGTCCAACGTGTCCAGCTAAGGGATGAGGGGAACCCATTCCATGCTCCACTCAGCAGGCCTTTATACAATTTGTTCTAAGGTGACATATAGGCTAGTGGCAGCTTTGTCTACATTTCTGCAGCTTTAGAAAAAAGGGAATATTTTCTCCTCTTCTTTCTCTGGCAGAATAGAAGAGTCATATAGCAAGGCTAAGTACTGGAATTGCATTTATAAGCAATTATTTTCCCCCAAAAAACATAGGCTTAAGAAGTTAAAAAATTACAGTAAGAAAAGCAATAGGGAAGAATAGAATGGTTAAAAATGGAATCTGGGGCATGTTTTGTCTTACGCTATACTCTGTGGTTCAGGGGAGGGTGGCAAGGCTGGGCCTGACCATGTCTCCTGCTTGGTGAGGAAAGTTTCTCATTGTACAGCTGGCCACATGCAAAGCAGCTGCTACTCCCTGCTGCAACCTGGGGGGCAACCCACCCTTACCTGTAAGAACCCCACCTTGTCAGAATCACTTATTATTATTATTATTTTGAGATGAAGTCTCTCTTTGTCAGCCAGGCTGGAGTACAGTGGCACAATCTCGGCTTACTGCAACCTCTGCCTCCCAGGTTCGAACAATTCTAATGCCTCAGCCTCCCAAGTAGCTAGAATTACAGCCCCGCCACCACGCCTGCCTAATTTTTGTATTTTTCCTAGAGATGGGTTTTCACTGTGTTGGCCAGGCTGGTCTCGAACTCCTGACCTCAGGAGAATCATCATTTTAAGTGGACATCAGGTCATGTCTCTCCACTGCTCAAATCCCTCACATGGCTCCCATTTCATCTCAAATAAAGCCCACAGCTACTACCCTGGCCTACAGGGTCCCACACACTCTGGGCTCTGATGATCTTGATTTTCTCTCCACAGTTGCCTTCCTGTCCTAATCAGCTCCATCCACCAAGTAGACACCCACCCCCAGAGCCTGTGCCTGCAACTGCTTGGGGTAGGCTGAATAACGCCTCCCAAAGATGTCACTCTAATCCCCAGCACCTGTGAATGTTACCCCTGGGGAGTGTGCCTTAGAGGGGTGAGGAAGCTGGGTGCTCCTGTTCCTGTCCCTCGAGGTTAAGGACTGCTCCTGGGGTGTCAACTGCCCAGCTTCCAGCCTGCTCCATGAGTGGCTCAGCAGGCTTCTGGAATGAGTTAGGAAGCCCCTGGCACCCACTGGAACCATGCCCATGACTGCTAAAGCTGCAGGGAACTTCCAGGACTTTCCAGGGATATGGGTGAGTGTATTTGTTGTCTGTTGCTGCAAAACAGATCGCCAGAAATTCAGTGACTTAAAACAACACACGTCTATGATCTCACAGTTTCTATGGATCAGGAGTTCAGGCACAGCTTAGCTGAGCCCTTCCTCTGAGGTCTCAGAAGGCTGCTGTCAGACATGGATTGGGCTGCACTTTCATCTGGAGGCTCGACTGGGGATGAATCTACTTCTGAGTTCATCTGGGTTATTGGCAGAGTTCGTTTCCCTCTGGCTGTGTAACTGAAGGTCCTAGCCTTTTGCTTGCTCTCAACTGGGAACCTCCCTCAGGTCCTAGAGGCCACTTGCATCTCCTAGAGGCCACCCACAGCTCCCTACCGTGTGGACTTCCTCAATGTGGCTGCTTACTTCATCAAGCCAACAAGCCTCCCTCCCTCTGATCTGCTAACACAGAGTCATAGATAACATAAGGCAAGCTAGGGAGTGACAGCTCAACACCTTTACTGTGCGCTATTGGTTAGGTGCAAGGTCACAGGTCTGGTCCACACTGGAGGGGAGGGCATCATACAAGGCATGGACACCAGGAGGTGGGAAGTCACTGGGGTCACTTTAGGGGCTGCCCTGACAGCCTTGGAGCACTGGGGCACTGACAGCCTCTGCTATAGGTTGTGAGACTTCAGTGCTGTGCAGAACAAACCCCTGAGTGTGGAACCCGTGCTTGGCTCTCCCTGTCCCACCTCCAGCTCCCACGCAATGGGGGCTTCTATGGGTGCAGGCACTGGGGGGCTCCCTGGGAGCTGGGGTGGGCACTTCAGGTCTCCTTTCACCTTTCAACCACTGGCCCCTTCCCAAGCTCAGTGTGTGACCTCAGGTAGGTTGCTTGGAGCTTCTGAGTCTTGATGTTCTCAGCTGCAAGACACAGTTAACAGTAGCACCAGCCTCTTGGGTGATTGTGGGGACATAGCACTTATGAAGGGTTTGAGTTTTGACCACACCAGGAAGTCCCCAAATGTTTGCTATGATTATCATTATTATTGTCTACCTCTGGTTCCCAGGGAAGCCTCTTTAGTCCTCAGGGAACGCTCCCTCATTCTGCAGGAATCTGAACATCTGGGCACCACATGAAGCCTTAGGTGTTTTGGCAACAGTGTCTGGTACATGAGGGGTGAATCCAGCCCTGTCCTGGGGGCAGAGGTTCTGTTCTGGGAGAGTTTCATCTCTGTCCAGTCATGGCTTCACTGCACTATCAGGGCAATGAATTTTAATGGCATGAATTATTGTCCACTCTTGCACTCTGCTGAACAGTGTGTGATTTCTGGGCACAGCCAGGCCTGGTGATTCCTGCAGGTCAGCTGAGCCAGACCTGGCGCCTTGTACCAGCAGAAGGGCCTGTCTCCCCTTCCAAGGACCTGAGGGGCTTCGCTCCACTGCAAGAGCCTGGAAAAGTGGTGCGTATCTGGTACTGCCTCTGACTTGGGGAGTGGTGGCTGGGCCTGAAGGCCTGGGCACAGTAGGGAGGGCGGGCAAGGGATGGGCAGGGAAAGAGAGCAGGGCCCAGTGAGATCTGGGGAGCCTAGGGATGCCCTGCTCATATTCCCCATCTTGTTGGGGGAATGGGGTGAGTGAGGAGGCTATGAGTTACTACCCTTGGGGAGACACCCAAAGAATGGCCTCGTTCCATCTTTCCCTCCTTCTGAAGAACACAGGGCTTGGGCCAGGCAACCTGGTTTGAACTAGAATCCCCAGCCTCAGTTTCCTCATCTGTGGAATGGAAATTACTAATGAGTTAACAGAGCAGGACCTGACACAGGGAAGAGCCCGGTCACCCTGGGCTATGGCCGCAGGTCTGTCCTGGTTCATGCAACTCAGAGCAGCGTGTGGGTGGGCACGGGGGCGGGAGCGACGGAAGGGGAGGCTGTGGCTAAGAGGGAACCGGAGGCTGGGTCCACTTGTGCATCGGGGGTTCGCTTTATTTCACCATCAGCACCTGTTTGCTTCTCTTGCCCGGGGAAGGGCGGATGAACTTGAGCAGCGCCCCCAGCAGGACCAGGACGGTGCCGACAAGCAGCACCAGCTTCAACCCCTTGAGCACGGAGTCCGCTCTGCCCGGCAGGGCCTTCCTTGCCTCCCGCCACTGGGCATCGTTCTCTCTCCACTGAGCCTCCAGCGTCTCCGGACTGGTGGCGGGGTTGAACTGGGCCACGAGCTCCTGCTGCACGAAGCACTTGTAGATGGCCGGCTGGAAGACCTGCAGCTGCCTGCCGCCGGTGGAGGGGTCCAGGAAGGTGGTGAAGTCCCGGCCGGAGAGCTGACTCTCCCACGTCAGGGGGGTGTCGTTGGCATGCCAGTAGACGGGCCTGCGAGGAGGACAAGGTCAGGTGCAGGGCCCAGGGAGAAAGGAGGGACCGACGTCTGAAGGGAGGTGGAGACAGTGGCCCCCTTCTCCCTGAGGAACAAAAAATAAAGCACCGCTCCGCCCCCCTCCTTGCCACTCCCCACGGAGCACTGTGCAGCCGTCGACAGTGGGGTGGGGGCTCCCAGGGCTCCACCCCTTACTGGCCCCATCCCTTACTGGCTCCACCCCTTACTGGCCCCATCCCTTACTGACTCCACCCCTTACTGGCCCCATCCCTTACTGGCTCCACCCCTTACTGGCCCCACCCCTTACTGGCCTCACCCCTTACTGGCTGGGTGACCTGGGCAAATGCCTCAAGCTCTTTGAACTTCCATTTCCTCATCTAAAAATAAGAGTCTAGACTGGGCTTGGTGGCTCACACCTGTAATCCCAGCACTTTTGGAGGCAAAGGCAAGGAGGATGGCTTGAGCCCAGGAGTTCAGGACCAATCTGGACAACAAAGCAAGAACCCATGTCTGCAAAAATTTAAAAAATTAGCTGGACACGGTGGCATGCGCCTGTGGTCCCAGCTGCTCAGGAGGGTGAGGTGGGAGGATCACTTGAGCCCAAGAGGTTGAGGCTGCAGTGAGCCAGTCACAGCACTGCACTCCAGCCTGGGTGACAGAGCAAGACCCTGTCCCAAAAAAGAAAACGACAAACCAAAAAAATGGAGAGTAATGATTGTACCTCATAAGGTTATTTGGAGGAGTTAGCAAGGGCACTCCTTTAATGATTTGTCCACCTGCCTTTGCCTGTCTGGTCTCATCTCCTTCACCCTCCCCTTCACTCACTCTGCTCAGCCACGCTGCTCTCCTAGATGTTCCTCTGATATGCTGGGCACAGCCTCCGCCCTGGTTGTTCCCTCTGTCCCCAGAGTTCCCTCACCTCCTTTCAGTCTGGGCTGAAATGGCAGCTTCTCAGAGGAACCTTCCCTGACCCCACCACTTTACACTTTTAACTTCCCCTATTCCCAGCATTCTTCCCTGCTCCGTCACCATCTGAAATACAATAGGTCAGGCACAGTGGCTCAGGTTTGTAACCCCTCCCTTTGGGAGGCTGAGGTGGGAGGATCACTTGAATCCAGGAGTTTGGGCCCAGCCTGGGCAACAGAGTGAGACCTCATCTCTACAAAACTTAAAAACTTAGCCGAGCATAGTGGTGCATGCCTGTAGTCCCAGCTACTGTGGAGGCTGAGATGGGAGAATCACCTGAGCCTGGGGAATTGAGGCTGCAGTGAGCCGTGATCGCGCCACTGCACTCCAGCCAGGGTGACAGAGCAAGACCCTGTCTCTAATAATAATAAAAACAACAACAATAATAAAACTATGTATTTATGCACCACAAGGGCAGGAATCTCTGTTGGTTGTGTTCTTCACTGTTTCACAGGTCCCTAGAATGGAGCTTGGCATATAAATGTGCAGTGAACACGTGTTTAGTGGAGAATGAATCAGGCACTGACATATCCAGCGTGGTGGAAGAACAGAGAGGATACTCCACAGACAATATCATAAAAGCTTGCGTTCCCAGCTAGGTACATTGTGGAACTTCTTATTGGATGCTGTGGCAGGCACTTTACAGTCTTTAGTATCCTTAACACATCACAATGACCCCGTGTGGCCGGGGGCTGGCAAGACCTCTGCACTGAGTTGGACAGCGGCCCCCCAAAACACATGTCCTTCCCAGAACCTCAGAATGTAACCTTATTTGGAAATTGGATCATTGCAGATATAATCAGTTGAGATGAGAGCATGTTGGAATAGGGTGGGCCCTCAATCCAATCTGAGCGGCATCCTTTTAAGAAAAGGAGAAGAGAAACAGGGACACAGGCACCCAGGAAGAATGCCAAGTGATGATGGAGGCGGGCATTGGAGAGAAGCAGCCACAAGCCAGAGAAGACCGGGATCTCTGACTGCGTCCAGAAGCTACAAAAAGGGAGGATTCTGCCCAGCTCAGAGGGACTGAGAGGGAGTGTGGTTCTACTGACACCTTGGTTTCAGACTTACAGCCTCCAGAAGGGTGAGACAATGAATTTCTGGGTTGTTTTTGTTTTTTTGCATTTGTTTTTTGAGTCAGAGTTGTCTCCCACTGTTGCCCAGGCTGGAGTGCAGTGGTGTGATCTCGGCTCACTGCAGCCTCCGGGTTCAAGTGATTCTCCTGCCTCAGCCTATCAAGTAGCTGGGATTACAGGCATGTGCCACCATACCTGGCTAATTTTTGTATTTCTAGTAGAGACGGGGTTTCACCATGTTGGCCAGGCTGGTCTCGAACTCCTGACCTCAGGTGATCCACCCGCCTCGGCCTTCCAAAGTGCTGGGATTACAGGCATGAGCCACTGCGCCCAGCCTGCATTTCTTATTAAGGGGCAGGTGGATTGGGGGAGAGGAGGGGAAGGGGGTATTTTCCAGGGACTCCTGGCAGGAAGCAAGATGAGTGTGAATTCTGGGAGGCAGGCCCTGATGGGAAGCCCCGGGGGGAACAGCCTCTCCTCCAGGGTCTCGATGACCTTCCCAGATGAGGCAGGGGCCTGTTGGAGTCCCTAAGCTTCCTGGGCTTCCCCCGTCACAGCCCCATCTGTCTGCCTGTGCTTTTCCCATTCCAATTCGCACCACCCTGGGCTGTGTCCCCCTTGGACTGTTTAAGACTAGGGCCTGGCACTGTCCTGATGACCACTATGGGGCTGACCTGCATAGAACGCCCCCTCGTCCCTCTGCACAAATTACCACCAAGGATCCCCAGACCGGAAGAACCTGGCTTGGGGCCAGAGGCAGGGATTCCATCACCTGTACATGGATCCTAAGGGACAGTCGAGCCACACAAATTCTGTCTCCTCATCGAGCCTGAAGTTGTCAAAAATGACGTAATCTACCCTTAACTGTGTGTTATTGGTGCACCGGACGTGGCAGGCTTCCACCTGCAGCTCAGGCCGCAAGCGGCTAGACCACACCAGCATCTCTCCCAGATAGAGCCAGCAGGGCATGGCTTCCTTCAGAGGCTCCTCAATGTAGCAGTACCCCAGGCGTTTACGCTCGCCCGGCTCCTTACAGCGGTTGCAGTCCTGCCAGGGCTCCCACCGGGTAAAAATGAGCTCTTTGCTGCCCAGAGGCAGGGTCTCGTTCTGCAGGGGCCTCTGACCCAGGTCCTTGTGTGTTACATGCAGGGTGGAGATGTCCTGGAAGTCAATTTCATACTGCACCACTTGGCGGCCATTCTTATTCCAGCAGTGGTAGAGGCCCGTCTGGGAGGGCGATGGATCTTTAATGAGAAGGCTGCCCTCGGGCATTATTTCCATGTTGGAAATATTGGTGAGGCTGGCGAGCCTGCCCTTCTTGCCTTGTGTGAATAAGTAGTACCAGTGTGCCCCCGAGGAGTTGCAATACAGGAGAATGTCATTGCCGGAGAGTAGGGCCTGTTGGCACTGCTTACCACTGGGGCAGCTGATGGAAAAGTAGAACCCTAGCGCCGGGGCAGCAAAGTTGAGCAGCAGCCACAGCATGGGTGGCATGGTGGATTGGGGCTGGGGCAGTGGGCCGGTGCCACCCTGAACATTGTGAGGTCACCCATGAACTCTGGCCTCAGCCCTGGGCAGTGGGATGAACTGCAGCCACCACATGGGTGTGTGAGGTCACCATCTCCTTTTGTTTTATGACAAGCTGACAACACTATTTTTTCTTTTTTTTTTAGACAAGAACTCACTCTTTTACCCAGGCTGGAAGGCAGCGCTGCAATCACAGCTCACTACAGCCTCACACTCCTGTAATCAAGCAATCCTCTCACCTCAGCCTCCTGAGTAGCTGAGACTACAGGTGCATGCTAACCATGCCCGGCTAGTTTAAAATTTTTTTCTGTAGAGACGGGGTCTTGTTATGTTGCCCAGGCTGGTCTCGAACTCCTGGCCTCAAGTCATCCTTCCACCTTGGCCCCCCAAAATGCTGGGATTTCAGGCGTGAGCCACTGTGCCCCGCCAACCATATTTAATTTCTATTCCAAGCCCTCCATTTTGCTGGGAAAGGAGCAAACTTAATTTGTCTATTCAGAATTTTCTCTACTACCTGCCCCCCTTCCTTTCCCAGGGGTGAGACTACATTCCCAGGGATGGAACAAGAGCATGAACGTGTCACATGTGAACACTCAACACATACTTCCTGAACTCTTACTATGTTCTGGGCACACTTCTTAGCACTGGGGATAAAGCAGTAAACAAATCCTCTCTGGGTCTGGGCTTGGTGGCTCACGCCTGTAATCCCAGCACTTTGGGAGGCTGAGGTAGGCGGATCATCCGAGGTCAGGAGTTCAAGACCAGCCTGGCCAACATGGTGAAACCCCGTCTTTACTAAATAGCTGGGCATGGTGGTGGGCACCTGTAATCCCAGTTACTCGGGAGGCTGAGGCAGGAGAATCGCTTGAACCTGGGAGACGGAGATGCAGTAAGCCAAGATCGCACCACTGCACTCTGGCCTAGGTGACAAGAGTGAAACTCCGTCTCAAAAAAATAAAAAAAATTAAAAAAAAATTCTCTCTGGTTACTGTTCTGACCTCCTGCACCTCTCCCCCTACTCCCTACCCTCCAACCACACTGGCCTCCCACTGTTTCCTTGAATCTGTCAGGCAGGCAGAGGGGCTCTTGCCCCAGAACCATTGCACGTGCTGGTCCCCATCTCTTCCCTCAGCCATCTGCGTGACTCAATACATCTTCAACAAATATTTTTCTCAGTTGCTCCCTTTCCTTCCATTCCATTTTCTAAACCCCTTCTCAGAGGGTGGCTCACACGTGTAATGCCAGCACTTGCCAGCACTTTGGGTGGCCAAGATGAGAGGATCACTTGAGGTCAGGAATTCGAGACCAGCCTGGCCAACACGGTGAAGCCCCATCTCTACTAAAAATACAAAAAAATTAGCCGGGCATGGTGGTGGGCACCTGTAATCCCAGCTACTCGGGTGGCCGAGGCAGGAGAACAGCTTGAACCCAGGAGGCAGAGGTTGCAGTGAGTGCAGATTGCGCCACTGCACTCCAGCCTGGGTGACAGAGACCCTGCCTCAAATAAATAAATAAATAAATAAATAAATAAAATTCATCTTCCAAACTTTTCCCAAAATAGAAAAAGATGGAACATTTCTATGAGACTTGCATCACCATATACCAAAACTTTATAAGGACATTACAACAAAGAAAAATCTCAGGTCGATCTCTTTTGTAAACATAGACGCAATATCCCAAAGAAAATATTAGCAAATTGATTCCAGTGATTTTCTTTACATAAGGATAAATATAAAGACCAAACTGGGTTATTTCAGGAAGGCAAATTTGGGTTTATATTTGAACATCAATGAATGTAATTCACCACATTAACAGAATAAGGGAGAAAAACCATGTTATTATCTCAGTAGATACAGAAAAAGCATCTGATAAAACTCAACATTCATTTATGGCTCAAAACTTTTGGCAAACTAGGAAAAGAAATTTTCTAAGAGGATAAAATGTTTCTACTAAAAACCTAGGGCAGGCTGGGCGCGGTAGCTCACAACTGTCATCCCAGCACTTTGGGAGGCCGAGGTGGGTGGATCACCTGAGGTCAGGAGTTTGAGACCAGTTAGGGTAACATGGCGAAATCACATCTCTGCTAAAAATATGAAAATTAGCCGGGTGTGATGGCTGGTGCCTGTAGTCCCAGCTACTAGGGAGGCTGAGGCAGGAGAATCATTTGAACCCAGGAGGTGAACGTTGCAGTGAGCTGAGATTACGCCATTGCGCTCCAGCCTGGGCAACAGAGTGAGACCCTGTCTCAAAAAAACAAAAAACAAACCAACAAACAAAAACACCTCGGGCTAAATTATGCTTCATAGTAAAATACTGAGAATAACACAAGTATTTCTGCCATCAGCTTTTCCATTCAGCATTTTACTGGAGGTAAGATACAAGCGAAAAATTAGATACAAGGTCATATATTAAATATGATTTATTTACCAGCAACAAAGAATTAAAAGATGAAATTTAAAAGATCAGTGTATGATAGGATGAAAAAATTAAATACCTAGGAATAAATATAATAAAAGATACATGAGTCCTCTACATTAATAACTTGACATTATTGGGAGAAATTAAAGAAAGACTAAATAAAGGAAGTATTTGCCACATTTCATGGATTAGAAGACTAAATATTGAATATATATTGATTCTCCCCAAATTTATCTTTAGATTCAACAAAGTCCCAATGTAAAAAAAAAGAAGCTTTGGGGTGGAAACTACAAACTGATTCCAAAATTTGTATATAATGGGCCAAGAATAACCAAGACAATCTTGAAGAACAAAGTTGGGAAGCACTACTACATATCATGACTTACTGAAAGGTATAAAAAGACACTGTGGGCCGGGTGCAGTGGCTTGTGCTTGTAATCTCAGCACTTTGGGAGGCCAAGGAGGGCAGATCACTTGACGTTAGGGGTTTGAAACCAGCCTGGCCAACACAGTGAGATCCCTTCTCTACTAAAAATATAAAAATTAGCCAGGTGTGGTGGCGGGGTGCCTGCAATCCCAGCTACTTGGGAGGCTAAGGCAGGAGAACCGCTTGAATCTGGGAGATGGAGGTTGCAGTAAGCTGAGATTGTGCCATTGCAATGAAGCGCAATCTGCACTTCAGCCTGGGCAACAGAGGGAGACTCCTTCTCAAAAATAAACAAATAAATAAAAGAAAAAAAAAAAAAAAAGAAAACCAAAGACACTGTGGCACTGGGGCAAGGATGGATAGATAAATTGTATCCACCGGGGTCTGATCAGGAGACAGAAACATCAGTGTCTACATTGGCATGAGCCCATGGGCCTGAGTAGTTTGGTCTCTAGATTCTACATTTGGCCTCCTCCTGAATATCAGAAGCCTGTGCAGACAAGAACTAGGTCATTGCTGTGTCCCTAACATCATCTGCCCAGGGCACACTCAGAGGAAACACCAGGGAATTCTTCCTGAATGCACATCTCAGCAAGCCAGTGAAGAGACCTTTTTCTGAGCAGAACCACCATGAAGGCTTATGGGCTGGGAGAAAGAGTCTGGTTTTCCGTTGGAAGGTAACCCCCAAGCCCAGGTGAGCACAGAAAACAAAGCCTGGGTGAGGGTCAAGGGCAGGGCTATGGCTCTGGTCCTGTCACCTGTAGATGGTGGCCCAGGGACAAGGTGAGCCACCTGTTGTTCGTCCACTTGCCGGGCTGGTAAATGTCAAAGATGAGGTATGGCTGGTGAATTTCCTTGGCCGGGTTGCAGGGTACGTGGCAGGCTTCCACCTGCAGTTCGGGCCGCGTGTGGCTGAATTGCATCTTCTCGTCTCTCAGATACAGCTGGCAGGGCACGGGTTTTTCCAGGGGCTCCTCAGTGTAGCAGTACCCCAGGTGTTTGCGCTCACCCGGTTCCCCGCCGCGGTTACAGTCCTGCCAGGGGTCCCAGCTGGTAAAGTTGAGTACCTTGCCATCCAGGATCAGGGTCTCATTCTGCAAGGACTTTTGGTCCAGGCTCTTGTGCGTAACATGAGGGTTGGTGACATCCTGGAAGTCAATCTTATATTGTACCATAAGCGTACCATCATTGCCCCGGCAGCGATAGAGGCCGGGCTGGGAGGGCTGAGGGTTGGTCAGTTGAAGGCTACCCCCAGGCAATTTCCTTATGTCAGGCATTGAATTAAGCAGAGAAGGATCTTTCCCAAGAATGGAAGAGAAGTACCAGAGTGCCATGGGATGGTCACACTTCGGGACAACATCACTGCCTGAGAGTAGGGCTCGCTGGCAGAGGTTCTTGTATGCACAGCTGATGAACATCTAGGCCCACAGAGCAGGGCAAGAAAGGCTAAGGCTAAGCAGCCAGAGGGTGTCCAGCATGGTGAACCAAGGCTGTAGAAGGAGGCTAGGAACTTCCTGGCCATTGTGAAGTCACTCACAAAACTCGAGGATCAGCCAAGGCAATGGAATGAACCTTGATCCACTGTGCTTCCAGGAGTATAGTTCAGTTTGTGTCATCAAATGGCTTGTCATAGGTTGCAGGGCCAAAGGTCAAATGTCCACATGAGCTAGGCAGGAAACAAAATGGGTGAGCTTAAATCAGAACAAACGAACTACAAAGGCAAATGATTGGCCCTCCACATACCCAATATATAACGACGGAATGGGACAAAATGACTTTATGACCATTAGAAAGTGGAAGAGGCAGGGCCCAGTGGTTCACACCTGCAATCCCAGCACTTTGGGAGGCCGAGGTGGGTGGATCACCTGAGGCCAGGAGTTCAAGACCAGCCTGACTAACCTGGTGAAACCCCGTCTAACCCTTTCTCTATTAAAAATACAAAAATTAGCCAGGTGTGGTGGTGCATGCCTATAGTCCCATATGCCTGAGAGGCTGAGGCAGGAGAATCTCTTGAACCCAGGAGGCAGAGGTTGCAGTGAGCTGAGATCACACCACTGCACTCCAGCCTGGATGACAGAGTGAGACTCTGTCTCAAAAAAAAAAAAAAAAAAAAAAAAAGAGAGAGAGAGAGAAAGAAGAAAGAGAGAGAGAGAGAGAGAGAGAGAAGACACACAGAAATCACTGCTCTGTACCACTTCTGAAATCCAGTGGGAAAACATTACAAGGACCCCCTATCTTGTAGACGGGAAAGATTCCTTAACTAGCACCGAAGCAGCTCCTTGGTGTGTGTGGGGAGGGTAGAGGGATTCCCAAATGATTGTTCTCTGTGGCTCATGTCTCACTCTCCAGGGAAATATCTCCTTTTCTCATAGTCTCCTTGGCTACATCTGAAGATGTGCCCTCCTCGAGACATCAGCAGTTTACTCAGCCTGCTTTCTATCTCCCAAAGTTTGGGACCTACAGTTCTTATAAGCCTCCAGTCAACTAAATATGTAAACAAACAAACAAAGACACACACACAGTCGTAGTTCTGTTCAAGATGTTCTCGAGCTGGGCACGGTGGCTCACGCCTATAATCTCAGCACTTTGGGAGGCCAAGGTGGGAGGATTGCTTGAAGCCAGGAGTTCGAGACCAGCCTGGGAAACATTGTGAAACCCTGTCTCTCCTAAAAAATACCAAAATTAACCAGGCGTGGTGGTGGGCTCCTGTAATCCCAGCTACATAGCAGGCTGAAGCAGGAGAATTGCTTGAACCCGGGAGATGGAGGTTGCAGTGAGCCAAGATCATACCACTGCACTCCAGCCTGGGCGACGGGACAAGACTCTGTCTTAAAAAAAAAAAAAAAAGATATTCTTATCCTCTCTCTCTCTTTTCAGGTACCTGAAACTCTATCAAGCATCCTTGGAGAGCTATATCCTTTATCTCTCTTTCACTGAGGAATTTGTCCACCAAAAGCATTTTCTGGTAGTGTCTTAATTCACTCAGAGATTCTTTAAACAATGGGTAATAATTATTTACCTAGGCATATACTCTTGATTTTATCCCTGTCAAAAGCTGAGTTCTAATTGGACTTTGTCTCTCAAAGGCCTTCTCAATTTTTAGCTAACTTTGGCCAATATCTACTGCTAATATTTTATATTCCAGCTGCTTCCTTGAAAGCTACAAGTCCATAAAATGCACTATTTGCCTTCCAGAGTATCTCAGGCGACACCTTCCATCCTTCAGGTTTCAAATAAGTGTCTTTGTCCCAAATGTATCTAAGCCAATGCTGTCTTTTTCTTTTTTAATTACCTCAGTACCTTACTCCTGATACTATTTTGGTATCAATCTAGATAAGTTATTTGCTACTATAATAAACTTCTGGTCAGGTGCGGTGGCTCACGCCTGTAATCTCAGCACTTTGGGAGGCTGAGGAGGGCAGATCACCTGAGGTCAGGAGTTTGAGACCAACGTGGCCAACCCTATCTCTACTAAAAATACAAAAAATGACAAAACCCTGTCTCTACTAAAAATACAAAAATTAGCCAGGTGTGGTGGCACGCACCTGAAGTCCCAGCTGCTTGGGAGGCTGAGGCAGGATCACTTGAACCCGGGAGGCAGAGGTTGCAGTGAGCTGAAATGGTGCCACTGCACTCCAGCCTGGGTGACAGAGCAAGACTCCATCTCAAAACAAAAAAACAAAAACAAAAAAAACTCCCCCAAATCTCAATAACATAAAACAAGAAAGGTTTACTTCTTACTCATTGTGCATCGGTACTGGAATCACTCAGGAATCCAGGGTGATGGAGCAACTGCCATCTCAAACATCTTCAGTTTCTTCCAAGGAGGAGGAAAGAGCTCTCTGTAAGATTTCGGGTCTACATTAAATGCTTTGCCCTTAAGTAACACATGTCATGTCACTTGCTCACAAACCATTGGCCAGAAACAGCTACATGGCACCACCAATCTACCAAAAGAAATGGAACTCTAGCCAGGCGCGGTGGCTCACGCCTGTAATCCCAGCACTTTGGGAGGCCGAGGTGGGCGGATCACGAGGTCAGGAGATCGAGACCATCCTGGCTAACACGGTGAAACCCCGTCTCTACTAAAGATACAAAAAAATTAGCCGAGCGTGGCAGCAGGCGCCTGTAGTCCCAGCTGTTGGGGAGGCTGAGGCAGCAGAATGACATGAACCTGGGAGGCGGAGCTTGCTGTGAGCCGAGATCGCACCACTGCACTCCAGCCTGGGCGACAGAGCGAGACTGTGCCTAAAAAAAAAAAAAAAAAAAAAAAAGAAAGAAAAAAAAAAAGAAAAAGAAAAAAAAGAAATGGAACTCTACTATTTCCAGGAATCTCTTGGCAAATGGCAGTAATGATTTCCATGGCTAATGTCTATTACAAGGAATTTTTCCTCTGGTATTATCCTTTATATCACAGAGTTAAAACCATTTCCAAAATCCTCACATCAGCTCTGCCCTGAAGTTCTATTGGCCAGGATCGGGGCCCATGCCCAGGTCTAAACCAATCCCTGAAAATAAATGAAGTTTACATCGTTGGCTTAAACCACTTAGAATTTGTTCCCTAGGACTGGGTAAGGTCAGCTTTTTCTTAGCAGAAAAGCCGCTGAAGACTCAAACAAAATCAGGGTTTTGTATGCAGGAGAGCTGTAGAAAAGAATGCTGACCTGGTGTAGCCAACCATGTCTTCCACAGCAGTGACCGATAGGACAATATTAGTTGTACCAGAATTGTGCTAGGCACTGTGTGAGCCACATGACCCCAGGCACGTTGCTGAGACTTTCCTTTTTTTTTGTTTTTTTGAGACAGAGTCTCACTCTCTAGCCCCCAGGCTGGAGTGTGATGATGCAATCTTGGTTCACTACAGCCTTTGCCTCCCAGATTCAAGCAATTCTCTTGCCTCAGCCTCTCAAGTAGGTGGGATTACAGGCATGAGCCACCACGCCCAGCTAATTTTTGTATTTTTAGTAGAGACGGGGTTTCACCATGTTGGACAGGCTGGTCTTGAACTCCTGACCGCAAGTGATCTGCCCATCTCGGCCTCCCAAAGTGCTGGGAATACAGATGTGAGCCACAGCACCCGGCCAGAACTACTGGAGACTGGTTAATTTATAAGGAAAAGAGGATTAATTGACTCACAGTTCTGCATGGCTGGGGAGGCCTCGGGAAACTTCCAGTCATGGTGCAAGGCGAAAGGGAAGCAGGCACCTTCACAAGGTGGCAGCAGAGAGACAGCGATGGGGGAACTGCCAGCTACTTTTAAAGCATCAGAGCTCATGAGAACTCCCTCACTGCATGGGAGAAACCACCCCCATAATCCAATTACCTTCCACTGCGTCCCTCCCTCCACCCGTGGGGATTACAATTCGAGATGAGATTTGGGCGGGGACACAAAACCAAACCATATCACTTATCCACCTTGCACCAGGCACCAAGGATCCAGGCTAAGTCCTTGACCTCTCGGAGCTTACATCCATCCTAGGGGATGTGTTAGTCAGGATAGGTTAAGTTATGCTGTGTAACAAAGGATTCTAAAATCTTAGTGGCTTAATAAAATTTTTTTTCATGTGAAGTATCCAAAGTTGGCTGGGGAGAGCTCTACTCCACAAAGTCCCTTCAGATACTGTGGCTAACAGAGGTGGTACCATCTGCAACATCATTAGTTGCTATGGCAGGATAAGGGAGTATAGCAAATCGTGAACTGGCAATTGAATGCTTTGGCCAGTGATATGGTTTGACTGTGTCCCCACCCAAATCTCATCTCATATTGTAGCTCTCATAATCCCCATGTGTCATGGGAGGGACCCAATGGGAGGTAATTGAATCATGAGAGCAGGTTTTTTCCATGCTATTCTCATGATAGCGAATAACTCTCACAAGATCTGATGGTTTTTTTTTTCTTTTCTTTTTCTTTCTTTCTTTTTTTTTTTTTGAGGTGGAATCTCACTCTGTCGCCCAGACTGAAGTGCAGTGGCATGATCTCAGCTGATGGCAACCTCTGTCTCCCGGGTTCAAGCAGTTCTCATGCCTCAGCCTCCTGAGTAGCTGGAATGACAGATGTGCGCCACCATACCTGGCTAATTTTTGTATTTTTATTAGAGAGGAGGTTTCACCATGTTGGCCAGGCTGTTCTTAAGCTCCTGACCTCAAATGATCCACCCGCCTCAGCCTCCCAAAATGCTGGGATTACAGGCATGAGCCACTGTGCCTGGTGAGATCTGATAGTTTTATAAAGGGCAGTTCCCCTACACACGGTTGCTTGCCTGCCACCATGTAAGACATGCCTTTGCTCCTCCTTTGCCTTCTGCCATGATTGTGAGGCCTCCCCAGCCATGTGAAGCTCTGAGTCCATTAAACATCTTTTTCTTTAGAAATTACCCAGTGTCAGATACTTCTTCATAGTAGTATGGAAATAGACTAATACACAGATGGTAAACAAATAAATGACTAATAAAACATCAGGTCATGGTAAACGCTTTGAAGAAAAAAAGAAGGCACGAAGAGAGATTGGGGATGGAGACTATTAGGGGATGAATTGTGACCCCACAAGTTCATATGTTGAAACACTGACCGCCAATACCTCAGAATGTGACTGTACTGGGAAACAGGACTTTTAAAGAGGTAATTAAGTTAAAATAAGGTTGTTAGAGTGGGTTCTAATCCAATATGACTAGTGCCCTTAAAAGATGAGGAAATTAGAACGCAGGCAGAGGGATGACCAAGTGAGGACATAGTGAAAAGGGAACCATCTGCACACCAAGAAGAAAGGCCTCAGAATGAAACCAACCCTGCCAACACCTTGATTTTGGACTTCTAGCTTATAGAATTGTGAAGAAATAAATTTCCGTTGTTTAAACCACCCAGTCTCTGGTGTTTGTTATGGCAGCCCTAGCCAACTAATATAGAGACTATTTTATTTTTATTTATTCATTTATTTTTGAGACAGGGTCTCATTCTGTCACCCAGGCTGGAGTGCAGTGGTGTAATCATAGCTCACTGCAGCCCGAAACTCCTGGGTTCAAGTGATTCTCCTGTCTCAGCCTCCTAAGTAGCTAGGACTACAGGGACGTGCCACCATGCCTAGCTAATTTTTAAAATTTTTGGTAGAGATGGTAGACTGGATAAAGAAAATGTATACACCATGTAGAGGCTTGTCTTAAACTTATGACCTCAGACTATCCTCCTGTCTCGGCCTCCCAAAGTACTGGGATTACAGGCGTGGGACACCATGCCCAGCCTGTGGAGAGACAGGTAGGTGAGAAGAGAAGGCTTCTCTGAAGAAGTGACATTTGAGCAGACCTATATAAGATGGTCATGAAGATTCACACAGTGGCTCATGCCTGTGATCCCAGCACTTTGGGAGGCTGAGGCAGGTGGATCACCTGAGGTCAGGAGTTCGAGACCAGCCTGGCCAACATGGTGAAACCCCATCTCAACTACAAATACAAAAATTAGCCAGGTGTGGTAGTACACACCTATAATCCTAGCTACTCAGGAGGCTGAGGCAGGAGAATTGCTTCAACCTGGGAGGTGGAGGTTGTAGTGAGCTGAGATTGTGCCACTGCACTCTAGCCTGGGTGACAGAGTGAGACTCTGTCTCAAAACACAAACAAACAAAAAAACATTCCAGAGAAAGCGAGGTCTGAACTAAGCACACTCCACATGCAAAGGCCTTGAGGTGGGAACAGGTTTGCTATGTGAATACCCATCAGCTAAAGACAATCAGGCATGCACCTATGAACAAAGTTAGGTTTTTTGACTTGCTGCAGTGAGGGCAGATGTACACCACGGGGAACGGTGTGGTGTCTCAGGAAGAAGGTGTCAGAGAAGACTAACAGAATTTGGGCTGTGTTGTATGATTTTGGGAAGGATTCAAAGAAGTGGGGATTTGCTTTGGGTTGGGTGCTATCAAAAAGTGTAACCAATTCTTTTTTTAAAAACTTTTTATTTTAAGTTCAGGGGTATGTGTGCAGGTTTCTTATAGAGGTAAATTTACATCATGGGGGTTTGTTGTACAGATTATTTCATCACCCAGGTATTAAGCCTAGTACCCATGAGCTGTTTTTCCTGATCCTCTCCCTCCTCCCACACTCCACCCTCTGATAGGCCCCAGTGTGTGTTGTTCCCCTTTATGTGTTCAGGTGTTCTTACCATTTAGATTCCACTTATAAAGGAGAACATGTGGTATTTGGTTTTCTGTTTCTGCATTAGTTTGCTAATGATAATGGCCTTCAGTTCCATTCATGTTCCTGCAAAGGACATGATCTCATTCTTTTTTATGGCTGCATAGTATTCCATAGTGTATATGTACCACATTTTTTTTATCCAGTCTACCATTGTTGGGCATTTAGGTTGATCTTACGTCTTTGCTATTGTGAATAGTGCTGTAATGAATATACGTGTGCATGTGTCTTTATGACAGAACAATTTATATTTCTTTCGGTGTATACCCAGTAATGGGATTGTTAGGTTGAATGGTAGTTCTGTTTTTAGGTCTGTGAGGAATTGCCACACTGTCTTACATGCTAATTCACACTCCCACCAACTGTGTACAAGCATTCCTTTTTCTCTGCAACCTCACCAGCATGTTGTTTTTTGACTTTTTAATAACAGCCATTCTGACTGGTGTGAGATGGTATCTCTTGGTGGTTTTGATTTGCGTTTCACTAATAATTAGTGATGTTGAGCTTTTTAATATGATTCTTGGCCAGATGTATATTTTCTTTTGAAAAGTGTTTGTTCATGTCCTTTGCCCACAACAAGTGTAACCAACTATATCTTTTCTAGAAGGTGAGAAGAATGGAGCAAAGCTAAAACTGCAATTGGTAAAGAAACAGCAGTCACTCAGATCAGCTGAGAGAAGGGGATGTTTGATATTTTATGGTTTGGACAGTGTTCCTGTTTTGTCTCTGTTCAGGCTTAATTACAGAGCAGTCTTGTTTCTGTCTAGATGCATCACAGTTACAGAGAGGCCTTTGTTGTTGTTGTTCTGTGAAAATTGTTCACTTTCAATAGGAGAACACCATGATCTGGCAGTGCATTCTAGACAAGCTGCTAGCAACACCAAGACCCAGTTGTTACTGTTAGGCCAGCTCCCAGCTATTAGAGGCTGCTTTTTCTTTTTTACATAGATGAGGAACTTCAGTGAAGTCTCTTCCAGCAATGAAAGACTGATCAAATGGCTTTCACTCTGTGAACCTCCGTTTCCTTATTTTCAAATGATTTTAATTGCACTGGCCACATAGGGCTCTTGTGTGGATTTGATGAGATGTTATTTATAAAGTATCAGCCAGTATTAGTACCTAGGGATGAGCAATATGGACTCATCCTCCAAATATCAGAGTTCTGTGTTGGGATTCTGGATTACTACTTCTGATCACAGCTGTGCAGACACATGGGGTGGGCCACGATTGGCTTAATCCCCACCAGCTGAACTGGCTTGCAGAAGGTATCAAGGGATAGCCACTGGATTTTCTCCCCTTTTGTTCCCTTTGGAAGGTGGACATTTAGGGATCAGGACATTCAAAAGCAACTGTGTATACAAGGGAATTTAAAAGGCACTGCACAAGCTCAGGGAAAGATGCAAATTCAGAAAAGACCTAAGATGATCATAAGCTTTCATTTTAGGTTGATCCTAGCACAGAGACCTCGTATAACAATAAACAAACAAACAAACAAACAAAAAACAAACAGGAAATCCTGGGGAACGGGGAAAATCTGATTTCCAGAGTTAGCACATTGTAAGATTCAAATGTCCATTAAACAAAAAAGTCACAAGACATACATACAAAGAAACAAGAGAGTATGGCCCATTCAAAGAAAAAATAAACAAACTATACGTGAGGAAGCCCAGGCAGTAGACTTACTAGACAAAGACATAAATAACTGTCTTAAAGATGCTCAAACAGCTAAAGGAGACATAGACAAAGACAGAAAAATGATGTATGAACAAAAGAAGAACATCAGTAAAAAGATAGAAAATGCAAAAAGGAACCAAAAGGAAAATTCTGGAGCTAAAAATACAATTACTGAAATAAAAAATTCATTGAAGGGGCTCAAAAACAGATTTGAGCAGGCAGAAGAAAAATCAGCAAACTTGATGATAGGACAATTTATTGAGTCTGAGGGACAGGAAGAAAAACAATTAAAGAAAACTGAACAGAGTCTAAAGGATCTGTGGGACACCACAGAGTAGAGCAACATACACATTACAGAAGGTCCAGAAGAAGAGAGAGAAAAAGAGGAAGAAAGAATTGTAATTTAAGAAATAAGGCTGAAAACTTTCCAAATTTGAAGACAGACATGAATCAACAAATCCAAAAACTCAACAAACTCCAAGTATGAAAAACCCAGTGATTCAAGCTGAGACACATTATAATCAAACTGTAAAAAGCCCAAGCCAAAGAAACAATCTTGAAAGCAGCAAGAGAGAAGCAACTTGTCCCATTCAAGAAATTCTCAATAAGATTATTGACAGATTTATCATTGGAAACCCAGAGGCAGTGGGTTAATACGCTTGACATGCCAAAAGAAAAAAAAAAACATACAACTATCAACCAAGAATTCTATAGCTACCAAATCTATCCTCCAACAATGAGGAAGAAGTTCAAACATTCCTGGATAAACAAAAGCTGAGGGAGTTCATTACCACTAGTCCTTCCCTACTAGAAATGCTAAGGGAAGTCCTTCAGGTTGAAATGAAAGAATACAGACAGTAATTTGAACATATGAAGAAAAAAATAAAAATCTCTGCTAAAGATAAATACATGAGCAATTATAAAAGCTACTGTTATCATAATTTGAGTTTGTAATTTCATTTTTTATTATCTACATGATATAAAATGCATGAAAACAATTATTAATCTTTGTTATTGGGAAAACAATGTATATAGGTGTGATTTGTGACATTGACAACAGAAAAGGAATGACAGAGGCCAGGTACAGTGGCTCATGCCTGTAATCCCAGCACTTTGGGAGGCAGAGGCAGGTGGATCACTTGATGTCAGGAATTGAAGAGCAGCCTGGCCAACATGGTAAAACCTCATCTCTACTAAAAATAAAAAAATAAAAGTAGCCAGGCATGGTGGCAGACACCCGTAATCCCAGCTACTGGGGAGGCTGAGGCAGCAGAATCTCTTGAACCCGGGAGGCAGAGGCTGCAGTGAGCCAAGATTGCACCATTGCACTCCAGCCTGGGCGACAGAGTGAGGCTCCATCTCAAAAAAATTTAAAAAAAGAAAGAAAAAGGAAAAGGAGCAACAGAGCTATATAAGAGCAGAGTTTTTATATGTATTACTGAAATTAAGCTGGTATAAATGCAAATTGGAGTATTATAATTTTAGGTTGTTATATATAATATAATCTCCTCTATGACCACGAAGTAAAAAGCTACAAAATATACACAATTGGAAATGAAAAGAGAATCAAAACATTTCACTACAAAAAAAAATTAAACATAAAGGTAAACAGTAATGAAGAAAATGAGGGACAAAAAGCCCAAAGGCATATAGAAAACAAGTAGCAAAGTGGCAGTAATTTGGCTGATAGTCATTTCTTTAAATCAAGACGGAGATTGCCAGAATGTATTTTTAAAAACATCACCCAACAATATGCTGTCTATAAAGGATTCGTGTTAGATCCAAAGACATAAATATGTTCAAAGCAAAAGAGATGGAAAAGGATATTCCATGCAAATAGTAACCAAAAGATAGCTGGAATGTCTATGCAAATATCAGACAAAATTGACTTTACATCAAAACAATTTACAAGAGACAAGACAGACATTACAAATTAATAAGATATAACAGTTATAAACATTTCTGCACCTAATAACAGACTTCAAAATATAAAGCAAAAATTGATAGACTTAAAGGAGAAATACACAGTTCTACCAAGATAGCTGGAGAGTTCAAAATCCCACTTTCGATAATGGATAGAACACACAGACAGAAAATAAGTAAAAATATAGTGGACTTGAATAACACAAAAACCAAATAGACCTAACAGACACATATGGAACACTCACCCGATTAAAAAAAAATCCAAGTGCACATGAGACATTCTCTATGATAGATGACATGTTAAGCCATAAGTTAAATCTCAGTAGATTTTAAAATAAATATAAAACGAACTATCTTCTTTGACCACAACAAGATACAGTTAGAAATCAATAGAAGGAAAAATGAAAATTCACAAATATGTGAAAATTAAACAACACTATCTTAAACAATCAATAGGTCAAAGAAGAAATCACAAAGGAAATTAGAAAATACTTAGTGACAAGTGAGAAAGAAAACAAAATATGCCAAAACTTATGAGATGCCCCAAAAACTGTGCTCAGAGGGAAAGTAACAGCTATTAATGTACATGTTAAAAAGAAGAACTATCTCAAATTAATAACCTGACTTACACCTTACGGAACTAGAAAAAGTAGAGCAAACAAAACCCAAAGCCAGCAGAAGAAAGGAAATAATAGAGACTAGAGCAGAAACTAATAGAGAAAGAGAACAGACAAAAAATCTATAAAACCAAAAGTTGGTTTTTTGAAAAGATTAACAAAATTGGCAAACCTTTGGCGAGACTGATGAAGCACAAAAGAGAGAAGACGCAAATAACTAAAATTAGAAATGAAAGTGGCAATACCACTAATTTTAAACCACCTAGCAAAGAAAAATCTTAAACCAGATGGCTTCACGAGTTAGCTCAACCAAACATTTAAAGAAGAATTCACACAAATCATTTTCAAACTTCCAAAAAATTGAAGAGAAGGAAACACTTTCTAATTCATTCTATGCAGCCAGTATTACCATAATACCAAAGTCAAATAAAAAAATCACAAGAAAACTAGACTAAAACCCCTATGAATATAGATACAAATATCCTCAAAAAAAATTAGCAAATCAAATCCATTAGCATATTAAAAGGATTACTCACCATATCCAAGTATGATTTATGCAGGAATGCAAGGGTGGTTCAACACAAGAAAATCAATCAATATAATACATCACATTATTAGAATGAAGGTAAAAAACACACATATGATCATCTGAATTAATACAGAAAAGGTACTTGACAAAATTCAACACACCTTCATGATTAAAAAAAAAAAAAAAAACAGAAAACTAATCCTACAGGGAAAATTCCTCTATGTGATAAATGATATTTATGAAAAACTCACAGCTAACATCATACTCAATGGTGAAAGATTGAAAGCTTTCCCCCTAAGATCAGGAATAAGACAAAGATGCTCACTTTCACCATGGCTATTGAACACTATACTGGAAGTTCCACCCAGAGCTATCAGACAGAAAAAGGAAATAAAAGGCATCCAAATTGGAAAGAAAGCAGTAAAACTATCTCTATTCAGAGATGACATGATCCATATATAGAAAATCCAAAAGAATTCACAAGACAGTTACTACAGTTAAACCAATTGCAGGGTACAAGATCAACACACAAAAATAATTCGTGGTTCTACGCACCAGCACTGAACAATCTGAAGAGGAAATTGAGAAAACAATTCCATTTACAACAGCATCTAAAACAATTAAATACTTAGGAATAAATCTAACCAAGAAGGGGAAAGACTTGTACACTGAAAATTACAAAAGATTGCTAAAATAAATTAACAAATATCAAAATAAATTAACAAATATCTAAAGAAATGGCAAGATGTGTTCATGGATAGAAAGACTTAACGTTAAGATGTCAATACTACTCAAAACAATCTACAGATTCAACACAACGCTGACCAAAATTCCAACATCTTTTTCCAAAGAAATGGAAGCAGATCCTCAAATTAATATGGAGTTTTAAGGGGTCTCCAATAACCAAAACAATACTGAAAAAAAAATAAAGTTGGAGGACTCACACTTCCCAACTGTGAACTTACTACAAAGCTACAGTAATTAAAACATATGGTACTTGCATAAGGATAGGCATATAGATCAATGAAATAGAATGCAGAACCCAGAAACAAACCCTCACACATATGATTAATTGATTTTTGACAAGGAAGCCAAGACCACTTAATGGGAAAAGGACAGTGTTTTCAACAAATGGTAGAGGGAAAACTGAATATCCACATGCAAAAAAATGAAGTTGGACCCTTCTACCACATACCAAAATTAAAATGGCTCAGGCCGGGTGCAGTGGCTCACATCTGTAATCCCAGCACTTCGAGAGGCCAAGGTGGGTGGATCACTTGAGGTCAGGAGTTCGAGACCAGCCTGGCTAACATGGTGAAATCCCATCTCTACTAAAAATACAAAAATTAAATTAGCCCTGTGTGGTGGCACGCACCTGCAATCCCAGATACTTGGGAGGCTGAGGCACAAGAATTGGTTGAACCCGGGAGGCGGAGGTTGTAGTAAGCAGAGATCACACCACTGCACTCAAGCCTGGGTGACAAAGTGAGACTCCATCTCAAAAAATAAAACAAAATAAAATAAAATGGTTCAAAGACTCAATTTAAGAGTTAAAACTATAAAACTCTTAGATGAAAATATTGTTGAAATCTTCATCACATTGAACTTGGCAACAATTGCATAAATAGGAGACCAAAAGTACAAGGAAGAAAAAGTAGTAGGTAAATTGAACTTCATTAAATTAAGAACTTTTGTGCACCAAAGGACACTATCAAGAAAGTGAAAAAACCTGGAGAATGGAAGAAAATATTTGCAAATCATATATCTAACAAGGGATTAATATCCAAAGTATATATAGAACTCCTACAACTTGACAACAAAAAAACAACCCAGTTCAAAAAAGGACAAAGTACTTGAATAGACACTTCTCCAAAGAAGATATACTAATGGACAATAAATTCGTGAAAATATGCTCAACATCATTAGTCATTGGGGAAATGCAGATTACAACCACAATGAAATGCCACTTCACACACTAACCAGGATGGCTATAATCAAGAAAATGGATAATAAGTTTTGGTAGGGATGTGGAGAAATTGGAATCCTCCATGCATTGCTGGTGGGAATGTAAAATAGTGCAGCCACTGGGCAAAACAGTTTGGCAGTTCCTCAAAAGGTTAAAAATAGAACTACCAAGTCACCCAGCAATTCCATTCCTAGGCATATATTCAAAAGAAATGAAAGCAGATATTTGTACACCAGTGTTCACAGCTGCACCATTTACAATAGTCAAAAGGTAGGAACAAGCTATGTCCATCCACAAATGAATGGATAAATAAAACGTAGCATATACATACAATGGTACACTAGTTCGCTGTAAAAAGAAATTTTGATCTTACTTCATGCTACATGACTTTGACATACTACAACATGGATGGACCTTGAAAACATTATTCTTTATGCAATAGACACAGGACAAATGTTAGACGATTCCACTTACATGAGGCATCTAGAATGGGCAATTTAATAAGCAAAGTAGAATAGAAATTACTAGGGGCAAGGGTAGCGGGTAATGCGGAGTTATTGTTTAATGGGCACAGAGTTTATGTTGGGGGTGTTGAAACAGTTTCGGGGATAAAGAGTGGTGACTGGTACAGGACATTGTGAATGTACTTAATGCCATTGGATTTTACACTTAAAATGGTTAAAACGATAAATATTATAGTTTGCATATTTTATCATAAAAACATTTTTAAAAATGATGAAGGAACGTGAACGGGTTGAAATTTTATAAAAAGTGGCCAGGGAAGGTGTCACTGCCAAAGTGTCCTACCGGAGGAGGAAGTTCATGTGGACATCTGCGGGAAGGGTGTTCTGGCAGAGGGAGTAGCACGGGCGATGGCTCTGAGGACTGTGAGAAGCATATTTGGAAACAGCGAGGAGGCCAGGGTGTCTGAAGCTGAGTAAGCCAGAGAGTGGGAGGAGGTGAGATAAGAGAGGGAAGGTCAGTTTCTGCTGAGAGTGAGGAGGAGCCACAGGCGGGTTGTGAGCAGGTGGAGGTCAACTGGCTTGAGTGTTAACAGGGCCAGTAAAACAAAGCACGCATGGGTACCGAAACCAGCCAGTGACCAGTTGGCAACTTGGGGGAGTCTAACGCGAGGAAGCGCCCAGGGTTCCCCCAGGATGCGCTTCCCCTCGCCGCCACCTGGAGACAGCAGAGTCGCGCCCAGCGCTGCGCAGGCTGATCGCCGCGCCGCGCCCCGGACCTCGGTTGCAGGTGGCTAGTCCCGGGAATTCCTACGCGGAAACCGGTCCCAGGCCCAGCGCCTTCGCTCGGCCCCTTTAAGAGCCAGAATTTCCGGAGGGCTGACCTGGGGCTAGGGATGCCCAGGGGCCGAACCACAAGTTGGGAACGCGTGGGGGAGGTGGCGAAAACTTCCGAAGTGGAATTCCAACTTTTCCTGGGCCTGATTCCCCTCGGGCATCCCTGAGGGGGCAGAGCTTCCCTTCCGGGGACTTCAGAGGGTTCCTCAGGTCATCTAACTGGGAGACACAGGGGGCCTGAAGTGCCCCCCTCCACCCGGTCCGGACGAACCCCAGTGGAAGTGGAGAAGTCAGGCGCCACCGACAAGCCTCTCCCCGCCAGGACTTTGCTTAGACTCGCTCCTCCCGGCAGGGCGCACCTAGGCGGGTCCATCGCCCGCCGGGGAGAGGGGTGTGGGTAGGGAGGGAACAGGTGCGCTGCGGGTCCTGCCCTATCTCAACAGGTGAATCGCTCCAAGTGGGTCTCGGTTTCGTGGATCTCGGTGCGCTTAGTTTGGCCGGAGCAGATGGGGGCCGGACGGGACCTGTGGTCCGCAGGCGCCCTCCCAGCGGGCCAGTCACTTGGTTCGGGCCCTGGGGGCCGGAGCGCACCTGGGTCAGCCCACTTCCGGGGAGGGAGGCAGAGGAACCCCTCCCCGCCACTCACCCCCAAGCCCAGCCCTCGGCTCCCACCCTTGTGTACCTGGGCCGAACCATTCACCGGAGCGCGCAGCGGGTGGAGTGTGGCTCGGAGAACCGCGGCGGGTCAAGCACCTTTCTTCCCCATATCTGAAAGCGTGCCCTTTGTCCACCTCGTTTACGTTCATTAAAACTTCTAGAACGCAGCAGGATGGACTTGTTGTAGGGACAAGGAACGGAAGTGGGAAGGGGAGGAGCGTGCACCCCTCCTGGCCTTGGTGCGCCCCGCGCCCCCTAAGATACTTTGGAAGGGACGCGCGGGCCGGACGCGCCCAGACGGCCGCGATGGCGCTGGTGGCCGGCGGGCTCTGTAGAGGGCTGGGCTCCCACCCGGCCGCCCCAGGCCGGGACGCGGTAGTCTTCGTGTGGCTCCTGCTTAGCACCTGGTTCACAGGTACGGGGCACGGGGCCCCTGACGCTGCGGAACGGCGGAGGGCACCGTAGAGGGGGATGGATGGAGTTGGAGGCGGCGGGGGCGCCTAGGGCGCGGGAAGCGGGAGGTCTCAGAGGCTGGGTCCTTACGATCCCCTGGGTCTTGGGCGATCTCTTGCGTGCCGGAGTGAGAGGAATTCCCCATCCGTGCCTGGGAGCGCTCCCCCCGCCCTTATCTGGGAGATAGCAGGAAGTGAAACTCCCTGGACGGTAAGACCGGGAGCGGCAGGGAGAATGGAACTCTTTGTGGGGAGGGAGTGGAGGACCGCCCGATCACTAGGAAAAGAAAAGCCGGGATGGAGCTTGGGCGCTCCCGGGGTTTTCTAAGTGTTGGAGTAACGGGGAGAGGGCACGGGAGGGCTGGATCAGACGCTTCCTAGAGGGACAGAGACGAAGGAACAATGCCCAGGCCCCGGGTGGGTGTGGGACTAGGGACTTCCCATCCCCCGCACCCCACCCACCTCCCGCGGGTTCCGGATTATACGTGCGTAAGAGTCTGATGGGGTGGATTTACGGACTTGAAACCGACTTCTGCTGGCAGGCTTTCACCAGGATGGGATGTTTGGGTAGTGATGAGGTCTTTCAGCAGACGCTTTTGGTGAAGTCATTTGAAATGACTTTAGAGTAGGGTGAGGTGGTGGGAGGCTGATGGAGATATTGTGGGGGCTTTAGTCCCTCCATGGCAAAGCAGTTCAGGCAAACAACTCTGCGGTTTTCCCTCCAAATTCAAAAGACCCCGGATAACCTGGAATCCTTGGTAGTCGGTTTTGAAGTGGGGCCTTGGGCGCTGGGGGCATTGACGTGGCCATTTGGGCTTGCCTGCCCAGGCCACACAGAGGCCCCTTGCTGTGGGTGAATGGCAAAGGGAAGAGGAGACTGGTGTGATTCAGAGGCCACAGGCTGGGAAGAGGGATGGCGGATGAGTCCAAGGAAACTGGCTGTGTCACCGTGCACCTGCCACTTCAGCCCCACGGGTCTATAAAATGGGCATGATTATCCTGCCTACCTCACTGGTCCTGGCGATTAAGGAACAATGTGTGCCAGGCACTCTGTAAGTAAGCCACACACTTGCAAGTGTCAAGCTGGTGACAGGTGGCGCTCCTGTTGAAACACCTCCCTGAGCTCACAGCAACCCCTGCTTCTCTCCTCTTGCCCTCAGCCCCTGCCAGGGCCATCCAGGTGACCGTGTCCGACCCCTACCACGTGGTGATCCTCTTCCAGCCCGTGACCCTACCCTGTACCTACCAGATGACCTCGACCCCCACGCAACCCATTGTCATCTGGAAGTACAAGTCTTTCTGCCGGGACCGCATCGCTGATGCCTTCTCCCCAGCCAGCGTCGACAACCAGCTCAATGCCCAGCTGGTAGCCGGGAACCCAGGCTACAACCCCTACGTCGAGTGCCAGGACAGCGTGCGCACCGTCAGGGTCGTGGCCACCAAGCAGGGCAACGCTGTGACCCTGGGAGATTACTACCAGGGTCGGAGGATTACCATCACCGGAAGTATGTTGGGCGGGGCAGGGGGATGAGGCTGGGCTTGCCCGGGTGGTGGGGCTGGCATCCTTGTACTGGACCTGGAGTCCCCATCTGAAAGCTCTTGAGTGCCAGTGTCTGAAAGGACCAATGAAGGGAACAATTCTTTTTTTTTTTTTTTTTTTTTGAGATGGAGTCTTGCTCTGGACTCCAGGCTTCCAGGCTGGAGTGCAGTGGTGTGATCTCGGCTCACTGCAACCTCCACCTCCCAGGTTCAAGCAATTCTCCTGCCTCAGCCTCCCAAGTAACTGGGACTCCAGGCATGTACCACCACGCCCAGCTAATTTTTATATTTTTAGTAGAGATGGGGTTTTACCATGTTGGCCAGGCTAGTCTCAAACTCCTGACCTCAAATGAACTGCCCGCCTTGGCCTCCCAGAGTGCTGGGAGACACCATACCCAGCCTAAAGGGAGCAATTCTATTCTACTATTCTTCCTTCTGCTAATCTTTCCATTCCTTAATTTAATAACGAAGATTTTTTGAGTACCTGTCATGTACCAGGTGCTGTTCTGGGCCCCAGGAATACAGCTGTTAACAAAATCATCAGGCCGGGCATGGTGGCTCAAGCCTGTAATCCCAGCACTTCGGGAGGCCAAGACAGGCGGATCACGAGGTCAGGAGATCGAGACCATCCTGGCTAACACGGTGAAACCCCGTCTCTACTAAAAAATACAAAAAAACTAGCTGGGCGTGGTGGCGGGCGCCTGTAGTCCCAGCTACTTGGGAGGCTGAGGCAGGAGAATGGTGTAAACCCGGGAAGCGGAGCTTGCAGTGAGCCGAGATCCGGCCACTGCACTCCAGCCTGGGCGACAGAGCGAGACTCCGTCTCAAAAAAAAAAAACAAAAAAAAACATCAAACTACTTCCCTCATGGAGCCCACATTGCAGTGAGAGAGACAAACACAACACACACTCTCAAGTGCTTGAAGATAAACAAAACTAGGTAATGGAGAGAGGACGCCAGGGTTTGTTCTATAATCATATTAATAACACGAGCAGTAAGAAGTAAAATTTATCTAAGTAACAACTTATAAAGGGTCTACTGTGTGCTAAGCTCCCATCCAGGTTCCCAAGGATTAACTCAGACCACATAGTATTTGAATAGATTCTATTACTGTCATCTTACAGAGGCCCAGAGAGAGAAAGTGACTTGCCTAGTATCACATCGCTGGTAAAGGGGCTGGGATTCTAACTCGGCCGCTTCGGGTCTAGTGGCCAAGTTCCTAATCCCTTTGCTTGCCTAGGGTGGTCCACAGAACTCAGAGGAGGTGGCAGGAGTGAACTGCAGGGGCAAGAGATCTTAATGGAGAAAGCCTACGACGTGCCAGGAACTGCACACACTTTCTCCCACTGAGTCCTCTCCTCTACCCTCCCGACAGCTGAGGCACAGAGAGGTTACCTTGTTCAAATGGGCGCATAGGAAGTCAAAGTCTGGAGCTGGAGTTTGAACCCAGGCAGCCCTGAGAACCCTTGTTCTTAACTGTAGTGCTTGCCTCCTGATAGGATGTGCCTGTTGGGACTAAGTAAAGGGCAGTCATTCATTCATTCATTTGGTATTTATCAAGCATCTACTATGTGTCATTGGTGCTGGGGATAGAGGTGATTGGGATGGCTGGTTTCTGTCCTCAGGGAGATGACTTGAACCTGGGAGGCGGGGGTTGCCATGAGCCAAGACTGTGCCACTGCACTCCAGCCTGGGCAACAGAGTGAGACTCCGTTGCAAAAAAAAAAAAAAAGAAAAAAGAAAAGAAAATAGCACTGGGTGATGTGCTACATGGAGTGACTTGGGCTGTGAATATGATTTGAGGAGGGCCTGGGCCTGGGCCCTACAGAACCTAGAAGACAGAGAGGAAGGGGAGGGGCAGGGTGCCAGGGATGAGGGCTCATCTACCTCATGTCTTAGTGTGTGTTCACTGTCTTAAACAAGCATTTAAAGTTGGGCATGGGACAGAAGGGGGAAGGGAGCATCCCTTTGCAGACCCCAGGAAGCCAGGAACTGGAGCACATTCTGCTGGAGGATCGATGGGAAGCAGGGTTCCAGGAGCTGAGCCTGTGTCAGTTCTGTTTCAGAGGACGCACCAGGCTTGCTTGCCCTGGATTTCTGTGGGCCGCTCAGCCATGAGCATCCTACTGTTACTGAGGTCACAGAGCTTCTTAGGCCCCCTCCCCTCTAACCCAGGGATTGTGCCTGCCTGGACTGGGCATGACTGCTCAGCTCCTGCCAGGACAAGCCAAATACTGAGGGTGCTTCCTCTGCTGGGCACAAAAGTCCAGGATGACCCCCCAGGCTCTGTCTGGGGAAAGGGGCCCTGCATGCTTCAGGGGCCTCACAGGCCTGGGTCTTTCAAACCACCCCCACCTGGGCCCGTGTTTGATCAAGGCCCTGAGTGTAAACATCCATTGTGTGTGTGTCCTTTCAGGAAAACCCGTAGCCAAAGGAGCTTCCTCCGTTTCAGCTTTGAGGATGGGGAAAAGTGGACTCCCCGTGGTGTTCTTAGGGTCACCCACTGTGCTGCTTATTTTTTATTATTTTTTTTTTCTGTCGCCCAGGCTGGAGTGCAGTGGTGTGATCTCAGCTCACTGCAACCTCAGCCTCCCAGGTTCAAGCGATTCTCCTGCCTCAGCCTCCGGAGTAGCTGGGATTACGGGTGCACATCACTACACCTGGCTAATTTTTGTATCTTTTTGGTAGAGATGGGATTTTGCCATGTTAGTCAGGCTGGTCTCAAAATCCTGACCTCAGGTGATCTGCTGCCTCAGCCCCCCAAAGTTCTGGGATTACAGATGTGAGCCACCATCCCCGGCCTATCCTGGTTTCAAAAGTGAAAATAGTCCTGGGTGAACTAGGAGGCCGTCCACTCCAGGCGTCCCTCAGGTCAGGTGGCTCATGCCCTGCTTCATCCTTTCATGCTTTGGGTGATAGACCAGCACCTGGACAGGAGGCCCTGTTCCACCTCCTCAGGCTCCTTGGGGTCCAAGTGCTCCCAACTCCAGCTGCACTGCAGCAGAGAGCCCATGGGACCTCTGAAATCATGAAGGTCACCTTTGCAGTGTATAAAGGAACCAGAGATTGGAGATGTGGAGGAGGCCTGGCTGCTGTTCCCCCTGGAGACCTGGCATCTCCTCCCCTAACCTAAAACAATGAAAGCAACGCTCAGCCCGGGTGAGATCAGCGCCAGCCCAGGACCAGGAACAGGGTACGCCCTGCAGGAAGAAGGTGTGCCCAGGCCTTAGGATGGATCAAAAGAAGCCAGAAAACTATATTTTTTGTGAGTTTTGAAAACGTCAGACAGGTCAAATAAAACACAGTGAGGTCCAGCCTTGGCCTATGAGATGCCAGATTTCAACCCCTGGCCTATAAGATCCATTTGCTATGTCAGGGGGTTCCTGTCCACGTCTTTTGCTTACAGCAGGGACCAGCTCTTGAGCTCCATTGTTGGAGAGGCATAGTCAGGGTCTCATTTGAAGACACTGGTGGCTCATGCCTATAATCCCAGCACTTTGGGAGGCTGAGGCAGGAGGATTGCTTGAGGACAGGAGTTGGGAGAATAGCCCGGGCAACACAGTGAGACCCAGACACTACAAAAAATAAATTAGCGGGGCATGATGGTGCACCCTGGTAATTCCAGCTACTCTAGAGATGGGAAGATTGCTTGAGCCCAGGAGTTCGAGGCTGCAGTGACCCATGATCGCACCACTGCACTCCAGCCTGGGCGACAAAGCTAGGCCCTCTCAGAAAGGATACAGGTGGAAAAATGATGGACGAAGAGGGCATTGTGGCAAACCTGGAGGATTTAGGAGAACCTAGTTTAGAATTCTATGAGGATTCAATGAAAGAATGTGTGCAGAGGGGCCCAGCACATAGTAAGAGCTCAATAAATGGTGGGGGCACAGGGCAGTGACTCATGCCTGTAAAATCCCAGCACTTTGGGAGGCCGAGGCAGGTGGATCACTTGACAGTGGCTTAGATGCCTGATCATTAGGGGAAGTCGTGTCCTCAACCCCTTCACATCTGCTCTGAAGGTCACCATATCTGGAAGCCTCCCTGGCCTCCTTGTTTAAAATGGCACAGCCCCTACTCCACGCCTGGCACTCTCTGTCTGCTGTCCCTGATTCGTTTTCTTCATACAGCTTATCTTTGTCTGATATGTGACATAGTTACATTTTTTATTTGTCTTTCTTTCCCAGTTAGAATCTGAGCTCTAGAAGGACAAGGGCAAGGATTTATAACTCAAAGGTTCTGGGCTTAGGCCTCTTTACACTCTTGATTTTGAGGTTAATTAAGAGCTCAGGCCTAGCAAAGTGGCTCATGCCTGGAATCCCAGCACTTTGGGAGGCCCAGGCGGGCAGATCACTTGAGGTCAGGAGTTCCAGATCAGCCTGGCCCACATAGTGAAAGCTCTGTCTCTACTAAAAATATAAAAATTAGCCAGTTATGAGTAGCTGGCGCCTATAATCCCAGCTACTCAAGAGGCTGAGGCAGGAGAATCGCTTGAACCCAGGAGGCGGAGGCTGCAGTGAGCCAAGGTCGCGCCACTGCACTCTAGCCTGAGCAACAGAGCGAGACTCCATCTCAAAAAAAAAAATAATAATAATAAGAGCTCAAAGAGTTTGTTTGCAAAGGTAGCAGACTGAGAAAAGTTTACAAAATAGTTTAAATGACATCTCATTATAGATTAACATAAATAAAATAATTTTTATGAAAAACAGTCATTTTCTGAAAGCAGACAAAATATTGTGCATGAGAAGGTGCCATGGTTTTATTGTTTTGCAAATCTCTGAAGCCTGGCTGGATAGAAGAGCCTGGCTTCTCAAAGCTGCTTCGGTTTGCTGTGATGTCTGTCATATGTCACGTAGCCTCTGGAAAACTCCAGTTAGTATTGTTGGGAAAATAACTTTGACCTCAGGATCTCCTGAAAATGTCTTGGGGAACCCCAGGGTCTAGAGGCTGCAGTTTGAGAACTGTTGCTGTGGTATACCAGGTGTCTCAAATACTGCCTAGAGCGTAGGTGGCACTCAGTAATTATTGTTGAAGAATGAATGAATGAATGAATGAATGAAATGTGTCTTTGAATCCAGCCATGTGCCCAGAATGACAGGACAGATGACAAAAGCTAAGGGACTTTAGCATGACGGGAGAGGGGGTTCATTTCTTTTTCTTTCTTTTTTTTTTTTTTTGCGATGCAGTCTCGCTCTGTTGCCCAGGCTGGAGTGCACTGGCGCGATCTCAGCTCACTGCAACCTCTGCCTCCTGGGTTCAAGTGATTCTCCTGCCTCAGCCTCCTGAGTGGCTTGGACTACAGGCACGCACCACCATGCCTGGCTAATTTTTTACATTTTTGGTAGAGATAGGGTTTTACCATGTTGGTCAGGCTGGTCTGGAACTCCTGACCTCAAGTGATCCACCCGCCTCAGCCTCCCAGAGCGCTGGGATTACAGGTGTAAGCCACCGTGTCCGGCAAAGAGGGTGTTCATTTCTACTCCTGGCCAGGTATAGTGTCAGGCACTGGGGACCCAGCAGTGACAGGGCTGTGCCTCGTGGAGCCCACATTTTCACCAGGCAAGGGATGGTCGGCCCCTAAGCTGGGAGATAGACTTCACCAGTTGGTTGGGGGAGCTGTGGGAGAAGCCCAGCCCATTGGGGGACAGTGCGAATCTAGAGCCAAGGCGATGGCAGGGGTGAGGCTGGCATGGTAGCTAGAGACCATGTTGTGCCAAGGGCCTTGGGGACCATGGAACCTTAGGGAAGGCGTCGGGAATGCTGTAGTGAGACACGGTTGCAAGGAGAATTTTTCTGTAGACATGAGGCCTTCCTTGTGAAGAAAGAAGACGGAAAGGGTTCTTTCATTCCTGGGGGTGCCAGGCGCTGTGGACTGGCATGCGTGGTTGCCGCCATCACAGAGCTGTCGTGCAGGAAGGCAGCGCGTCCTTGGGAAGGTGGCAGGCAGGTCAGGCTGGCAGGAAAGAGGCTGGGAAGCTGAGGGCGTTTCCTGCCCGAGATGCCCAGTGTAGTGTACTTCTCTCCCCACTGGCCTAAGGCGGAGTTGCCTGGTAGGTGCCCGCGTCCCACCTTGGTGAAAGGCTGAAGGTATTTAACTAATTAGGGCCTGAGGAGCAGAGAGGAAACAGGATGTGCCAAAACACTTTGATGGTTGGCAGAGTTAACAGGCTCCTTGTCTGCAGCTGCTTCAGACATGAGCGTCCCCAAGCCCTGGGCCTGACCTGGAATGTGGGGATGGAAGGGGAGGGGGAGGGACCAAGGCCCTGGGGGGGGTAAGTCTCTCTCCCCCACACAGACACACCCACTCCTTATGGGTGCCTGGGCATCTCCTGGTACCTAGAATCTGGACTGTTTATTTCCACACCCATCCCTGGTGTACACTAGGCCCTGTGGGTGGCAGTTCACATCAGGGGAGTTCAGACTTTGGATCTGAGAGGTGGTTCAGAGATGGCTGGAAGTTGAGAAGCACAGACTGCTGGGTGTGGTGGCTCACGCCTGTAATCCCAGCACTTTGGGAGGTGAGGCGGGTGCGTCACCTGAGGTCAGGAGTTCGAAACCAGCTTGGTCAACATGGCGAAACCCCATCTGTACTAAAAATGCAAAAATTAGCCAGGCATGGTGGCAGGTGCCTGTAATCCCAGCTACATGGGAGGCTGACACAGGAGAATCGCTTGAATCTGGGAGGCGGAGATTGCAGTGAGCCAAGATTGGATCGCGCCATTGCACGCCAGCCTGGGCAGCAAAAGCGAAACTCTGATTCAAACAAAAAAAGAGAGCTGGGTGTGGTGGAGTGTGCCTGTAGTCCCAACTACTCAGGAGACTGAGGTGGGAGGATTGCTTGAGTCTGGGAGGTTGAAGCCGCAGTGAGCTATAATTACATCACTGCACTCCAGTCAGGGCCACAGAGTGAGACCCTGTCTCGAAAGAAAGAAAAAAAACCAACCTCAGGCTCTGAGGGCACCATTACTGCTCTACACTGAGGAGCTGTGCAGCTTTTCCAGACCTGATACGTCATCCACAAAAGAGGAGTGATAACGGCCCTGCCTCGCAGACTTCTTGTAGTAGTCCAGGTGTTTCGAACGGGGCATAAAAGGCCGCGTGCCGTTGGTAGGAATCTTTGCATATGCATTTGATCATCTTCAGCCTGCCCAGCCCACCGCTTGCCCCCTCCTGGATGTGCTGGGAAGGGGACTCTGACCCTTGTGGGGTTAGGTGCCCCGGCCTCTAAGGTGCCCTCACGCCTTTTCATCCTGACCCAGATGCTGACCTGACCTTTGACGAGACGGCGTGGGGGGACAGCGGTGTGTATTACTGCTCTGTGGTCTCAGCCCAGGACCTCGAGGGGAACAATGAGGCCTACGCAGAGCTCATCGTCCTTGGTGAGTGGGCCTGGGAAGGGGGAGGCATGGCCCTTCCTTTTGTCCGCTTCTGTTCTGTCTGTCCTCCCCCGTGTCCGCCCTCTGCCCTCCAGCTTACCCTCTGGGCTCTGTCGCCTGCTCTGCTCTCCCCCAGGCTCTGCCAGTCACTTAGGCCCCCCTGTGCCCTGCACCCCAGGCAGGGACCACTGGCCCACGGTGCCTCCAATCAGCCAAGCCAAACTAAGAGTGGAGAGAATTGGTGACTCTGCCTCTTCAAAGTCTCATTTAAAAAAAAAATCCAGACTTGGGGTCCGGGTACAGTAGTTTATGCCCGTAATCCCAGCACTTTGGGAGGCGGAGGCGGGGGGATCACTTGAGGCTAGGAGTTCGAGAACAGCCTAGCCAACATGGCAAAATCCCGTCTCTACAAAAAACATAAAAGCCAGGCGTGGTGGTGCACATGCCTGTAATCCCAGTTACTCAGAAGGCTGAGGCATGAGGATTGCTTGAACCCGGGAGGCAGAGGTTGCAGTGAGCCAAGATCACGCCACTGCACTCACTCCAGCCTGGGCGACAGAGCAAGACTCCGTCCCAAAAAAAAAAAAAAAAAATTCCAGACATGGTCAGAGTCCATGGGCAGTGAATGAGGACAGTTGATGGTGTGCAAAATTGACCCACCTCCTGCTACATCCCCAAGGCCTCATCTCACCTGAGTCCCTCGCTAAAGCACAGTGGCTTTGCCGTGTGCCCCGCTGGGATGGCGCTGCATGGCACACACAGAGAGTGTGTGAGTGCAGCTGAAACGAAGCCGATTCCAGACACCCAGGGGCAGGGCGGGGTGTCTGTGTGGCTGGAAGGCCTCCCTCCATGTGTTAGGGGGATGCTGCCATCCGCCAGGTACCCTGCTGTAAGCCAACACACGGAGTCTCGTGTGGCATGTGCTCTGCAGGAGTGACGCCGCTGGGCTGTACACTGCCATCTTCACATGTGTGAGTGAGCACGTGACTGGGGAGTACTTGGGCTGCAAGACAGAGTTCATGTGTGGGGGACGGAACACGTGCACCAGTGACCCAGGAACCTCTTCGTGTTCTTTGGTAAAATGCACCATTTGCATCAGCAGTTCCCAAAATTTAGTCTCCGGGTCTGTTTACACTCTAAAAAATTATCGAGGGTCTCCAAGAGCTTTTGTTTGTTCCTGTGGGTTTTATGTCTATATGTTGCTTAATATATTAGGAATTAAAATGGGGAAATTTTTCAAGCCCAAGATGCACAAGCAAGACTGGGCAACATGGCAAGACCCTGACTCTACAAAAAATTTTAAAATTAACAGGCGTGGTGGCATGCACCTGTGGGCCCAGCTTCTTGGGAGGCTGAGGCAGGAGTATCGCTTGTGCCCAGGAGGTCAAGGCTGCAGTGAGCCGTGATTATGCTACTGCACTCTAGCATGGGTGACAGAGACCCTGGCTCAAGAAACACACACATACACAAGCATATAGTCCATTAGGCATCAGGGCCATGATGACTTCAGGGAGCCTGGGAAACTCCACTGGACATTCATGGGAGAACAAGTGAAAAAGACAAATAACATCTTAGTGTTATTCTAAAAATACTTCTTCTGGCCTTGTGGACAGGACCATGCTTTGAGAGCCGTGACTGACATGCCTCTGTCCTGTTGCGAGGGCCTACGGTGCCAAGTGCATGAGCTCTGGGGAGGGCTTCATGGGTGCAGCACTGGGCCTGTGGAGGCCCCTCAGACACAATGCTGGTGGGGCTCAGAGCTCCAGGGGGCACTCGAGGGAAGATAAGAACCTGGTCTGAGATGCGCGAATGTGATAATGCCTGAGTAGAGATGGAGACCCTGTGGGCCCCAGAACCAGGACTGCGTGTGACTTTCATATGTGGGCATTTTTGCTTCAATGGGTCCCTTCCTGTTTTAAAACAAAAATTTGTGATTATGTTCTCACAAAGACAGTTTATTACTATATATTCAGTGTTTATTTTTTTTCAGATTTGTAAAGTAAAATTAAACCATTTCAGCCAGGTGTGGTGGCACGTGCCTGTAGCCCTAGCTACTTACTCCGGAGGCTGAGGTGGGAGGATCGCCTGAGCCCAGGAGGTTGAGGCTGCAGTGAGCCATGATCGCACCCCTGCACTCCAGACTGGGCGACAGAGCTGAGATCCTGTCTGTCTCTTTATCTCGTGGGCCCTAGGGCACTGTGCCTGCTGGAACAGGACATCCCTATCACCGTGGTTGGAGCCCTTTGGGGTGCTAAAACCTATGAATGAGGAAAACTTAGGGTGCCCAAGCTGAGGCAGAGCCCTCAGAACCCCCTGGGATTTGTGTTGGAGTCCTCGTGGCATGAGACACAGGTGGATTATGCAATGGGAATTTCTTTCCTATGAGCACCCACATGTGGGCGGGTGGAGGGCAGAAGCCATGCGCTAGGGCTTCAGTCCTCAGCCCCTCCCCACTTCAGGGCACACCTTCCACTTGGCCAGCCTGGAACTGGGCTTTCGGGGGCGGCGCAGCCTGGGCTGGCTCTGGCCAGCATAATCTATTTCTCTTTTGTCCCTCCAGGGAGGACCTCAGGGGTGGCTGAGCTCTTACCTGGTTTTCAGGCGGGGCCCATGGAAGGTACGGGGGGTGGATCCTGTGTTGGGCTTCTGAGGAGCTCCCACACATCACCTACTGCTTCTGACTCTAGTTAGCATCCCCTTCCCCACTAAACCCTGCTCACTGTGGACCCCTCACTAACCTGGCCTGACTGTGGCTCTGAGGCATCTAGTGGCCTGGGCTGGGCTGGGCTGAGGAGAGCCGGGGTGCAGGCCGGGGCTCTGTGACTGGCACCTGCGGTGCTCTTGAGGGCGTGGCGTCTGGGCAGCTGGCTCTCTTTGGTCTGGGGGCTGCAGTCTGCCTCCCTCTGGGCAGGCTGCCTCTTGTTTTCTGCCTTGTGTATTTGCACCTGCGGGAGGGCCCTAACTGGGGACTGGCCGGGATGGTAGAATGGGGAGTGTGCCATGCGCAGCCTCTAGCACAAAGAATCCAGCCAGGGCTGCAGGTTCCTTGGTGAGCTTTGCAAATAGTCGCCGACCTCAGTGCTGGTTGCGCACCGTGTGCCCCTGCTGTGCCCTGTTTCCTCCCAAGCCTCCGGGCTCAGGGCCTGTTCTCTCTTTGCAGACTGGCTCTTCGTGGTTGTGGTGTGCCTGGCTGCCTTCCTCGTCTTCCTCCTCCTGGGCATCTGCTGGTGCCAGTGCTGCCCACACACTTGCTGCTGCTACGTCAGGTGCCCCTGCTGCCCAGACAAGTGCTGCTGCCCTGAGGCCCGTAAGTGCCCTGCTCATGGCCACCCTGGTTCGGGCAACATCCTGAGTCCGAGGGAAGGAGTTGGCCATCCACCTGCCCCCAGGACAGTGGCATTGGTCTGGAGGGTGTGAATTTAGCAAGTGGGGAGAAAGTAGGCTGAGGAGGGTCTGCTGCTTTAGATTGTCATTTACTTCCTCCAACTTTCAGTTTCTTTTTATGTATGTTGTTTTTTTCTTTTGTAAGTATAATCCATACACATGGTAAAAATGTTCAACATTACAAGATACTATTCACATGAAAGTAAAGCCCTCTTAAAAAACCAAATCTTGGCCAGGCCCAGTGATTACGCCTGTAATCCCAGCACTTTGGGAGGCCAAGACGAGCGGATCACTTGAGGTCGGGAGTTCCAGATCAGCCTGGCCAACATGGTAAAACCCCGTTCTCTACTAAAAATACAAAAATTAGCTGGGCATGGTGGTGTTCGCCTGTAATCCCAGCTACTCAGGAGACTGAGGCATGAGAATCGCTTGAACTCAGGAAGTGGGGGTTGCAGTGAGCTGAGATCACGCCACTGCACTCCAGCCTGGGCGACAGAGTGAGACTGTCCCCCCAAAAAAAGAAAAAAGAAAACAAATCTTAAGTGAAAAAGGTAAGAAACCAAACAAGGTTTACAACACTACATGATTTAAGCAAAAAAAATTTTTTTTTATTTAGAGAAAGGGTCTCACTGTCATCCAGGCAGTGCAGTAGTGCAATCATAGCTCACCGCAGCCTCCAACTCCTGGGTTTAAGCAATCCTCCTGCCTCAGCCTCTAGAGCAGCTGGGACTATAGACACACATCACCATGCCCAGCTAATTTTTTGATTGTTGTTTTTTGTAGAGACGGGGTCTCAGTATGTTGCCCAGCCTGATCTGAAACTCGGCCTCAGGTGATCCTCCCAAGTCAGCCTCCCCAAAGTGCTGGGATTACAGGCATGTGCCATCATGCTAGCCAATTTTTAAAATTTTTTTGTAGAGACAGGGTCTTGCTATGTTGCCCAGGCTGGTCTTAAACTCTTGACCTCAAGTGATCCTGCTTCAGGCTCCCAAAGTGATGGGATTACAGGCATGAGCTACCACACCTGGCCTTAAACTTAAGCAATTTTTTTGAGACATTTTCACTCTGTCGCCCAGGCTGGACTGAAGTGGTGTGATCTCGGCTCACTGCAACCTCCGTCCCCCGGGTTTAAGCTATTCTCCTGCCTCAGACTCCTGAGTAGCTGGGATATAGCACCTGCCACCACGCCTGGCTAATTTTTGTATTTTCAGTAGAGACAGGGTTTTGCCATGTTGGCCAGGCTGGTCTCGAACTCCTGACCTCAGGCAATCCGTGCCCCGCCCCCCAACCTTGGCTTCCCAAAGTGCTAGGATTACAGGCATGAGCCACTGTGCCTGGCCAAATTTAAGCAAATTTTTGAAAACATATCCACAGGAATGCTGCACATTTTGCCCAGTTACTACGTCTAGGGTCATATCTAGCACACCAGCATGGGTACTGTGGAGAGCTGGGACTGGCTGTGGGGCTAGAGCTAAAGGGGAAGTAAGCAAACCAAGCAGGGGAAGGTAAGAGAAGACAGAAGAGAGAGAGAGACTTAACTCTATGAGAGGAGTCAGACATGTGCAATTGAAAAAGACTTGCTCCTGCCTCTCTTTTGTGAATGTTTGTGATATCCCAACGGGACACTTTCACAGAGGAGCTGATAGACGTGGTCACAGCCATCAGCCCCGGGACACCAGGCCACAGCGTGTACACTAAGTGGCACTGATGGACACTTCAGCATCCCTCCAACTGCTGTCCCATTTCCCCTCCTCGGGGACCACAGCTGTTGCCAGTCCTTGGTTTCCTTCAGGAGGGTGTCTGGGTAGACTGGCCTTTCTGCACAGTCCAAGACACATGAACAGTGAAGTACCAGGCAATCCTTGCAAGCGTGGGCAGGTGGAGAGCTGAGGCCTGCTTGACACCTTCCTGCTCAGAAGCCCAGTGAGCAGTTTCCCTCCCTAAAGCTCAGTGTCGTCCCCTGTGAAATGGGGCTTATGGCAAAGCTCACCGCTCTGGGTGCGTTTGGGGATTCGGTGAGCTCATGTGCACGCCATTGAGCATGGGACCTGATCTATATAAAATATTCTACGTCTGCCAGCTGCTGGGCACTGCCACTCTCAGCCTCGATAGTGACTGAGGGCCAGGGCACCAGTCAGATCCCTGGTGCACACAGAGTGACCCCAGAGAAACAGCCTTCCCTCTCTGAGTCCTGTTTCCTTCTGTTAGGTCCCCACTTCATGGGGTGTTGTGGGTATTAAGGAAGTCACTGGCTAATTTTATAGTCATTGAAGTCAGTGGTGTGCAACCTGGTTCCTCAAAGGATCACTTTCCTGAAAAAATTCCACTGCTCCCTGGAGGCTTATGCAGGCCATTTCATCCCCCGCCTCTTGTCGTGTTTAGCTGACAGCTTTTTGCCCAGGCAGTGAGTGTTAGGTCCATTTCACAGATGGGCTGCAACCAAGTTTGCAGCGAACCCACTAAGACCAGAGCTAGGGCCAGGACTGTAAATGCTGGTCCCAACACCACATTTCCTCCATCTGGAGACCCTGTTACCCCAACCTGGCACCCCATTAACTCTCTGGCAGAGGCCCTGTTACATCTGCTGCTGCCACAGCCTCTGCCACTGATGAAGTTGCAGGCTGCCTGCGCTAATGAATGGGCTTCCTCTAGGCTGTGCACTTAGCCTTCTGCTTCCAAACCAAATCAGAGGTGAGGCACCCTCTCTGGGCCCATCTCTTTCCTCCATTTACCTGTTGGGGTCCCAGGGAGGAAGCCACTTGCCTAGGGCCCAGGAACTTTGCAAGCGTCTTGCCCTAGGGAGGAGGATCTTACCTCGAGCTGTCAAGCCTAGACCCTGACAGGGCGGGTAGGAATGGGTGCAGTCCATGAGTTAGAAACACTGGAGGAGACACTGCTGCTTAGCCAGGGCAGGCAAGTTAACTCCTGAGGCTCCTGCCATTGCATCTCGGTCTGGAAGGTGACCAGGTGGGCAGGATGCACGTCTCCCAGATGACTCATTTTTTCTAGAGCAGGGGCTTGGCCACCAAAGAGGATACATGATTTTGGCTTGTGGGGACAGTGGTGGACGCAGCACCTGGGCTTTATATAAAGGGGCAGCTTTGTTGCCCTGTAAACACACAGACCATGGGTGGCCACTTCTTCCAGTAAGTTAGCTGGGGAGTTGGAAGTTTAGGTAAAACCTTTTGATTGGCAAACGCTGGCAAATCACCATGCTGTTAAATGAAACATTGTCCTGCCACCCTGGGGCCGTGGGCTGCCTGTGTGCACCCTCTGAAAACCACACAGGAAGTGGGGTGGGGTCTCTGTGAAGCTGGTGTCCCCCAACCTCAGGGATGCTGCAGAAATGGAATGAGGACCAGCAGGGACTCAGATGCCCACAGAAGCTCTACAGTGGAGAGGGCGGCTTGGGAAGGAGGTCCAGGCCCAGGTCCCTCTGAAAGCCAATGGGTATGGGGCAGCCTGGCTCCTGCCCCACCCGCCTTCTCATGTTCATTGTGTCCTCACAGTGTATGCCGCCGGCAAAGCAGCCACCTCAGGTGTTCCCAGCATCTATGCCCCCAGCACCTATGCCCACCTGTCTCCCGCCAAGACCCCGCCCCTACCAACTGTGATTCCCATGGGCCCTGCCTACAACGGGTACCCTGGAGGGTACCCTGGGGACCTCGACAGGAGTAGCTCAGGTGAGGCTGGGGGAAGCAGGAACAGCTGGTGGGGGTGTGCTGGGCATCTGGACACTGAGGGGCAGGGGCTGGAAGGAAGAGGGTCTTGGGAGCCGAGGAGGGGCTCTGCTCCTGGTGAGCAGCAACTGACAGCCACTCTCCCCCAGCTGGTGGCCAAGGTTCCTACGTACCCCTGCTTCGGGACACAGACAGCAGTGTGGCCTCTGGTGAGAATCCATCATCCCAAAGTTGGATGTGCCTGTAAGGGAGAGGGCTGGGCCAGGATCCATCCTCCCAAACCGACCACCACCACCCTGTCCTTAGAAGTCCGCAGTGGCTACAGGATTCAGGCCAGCCAGCAAGACGACTCCATGCGGGTCCTGTACTACATGGAGAAGGAGCTGGCCAATTTCGACCCTTCTCGACCTGGCCCCCCCAATGGCCGTGTGGAGCGGGGTGAGCAGGAGCCTTGGGGTCTGACGGCTTTTAAGCTTGCGGGGGGGAGGGGGGAAGCATGTCTCCCTGATACCTGCCCCAGGGACTCTTGGTGCAAACCCTGGACCTGGGCAAACCTGGGCTCCTCCAGTAGTCAGTGACACCCCCCCTTCCCTGCAGCCATGAGTGAAGTCACCTCCCTCCATGAGGACGACTGGCGATCTCGGCCTCCTCGGGGCCCTGCCCTCACCCCGATCCGGGATGAGGAGTGGGGTGGCCACTCCCCCCAGAGTCCCAGGGGATGGGACCCAGAGACCCCCAGGGAGCAGGCAGGCGGGGGCTGGCGGGCCAGGCGGCCCCGGGCCCGCTCCGTGGACGCCCTGGACGACCTCACCCCGCCAAGCTCCGCCGAGTCAGGGAGCAGATCTCCCCCGAGTAGTGGTGGGAGGAGAGGCCGGGCCTACATGCCCCCGCGGAGCCGCAGCCGGGACGACCTCTATGACCAAGAAGACTCGAGAGACTTCCCACGCTCCCGGGACCCTCACTACGACGACATCAGGTCTCGGGAGCGCCTCCCTGCCGACCCCAGGTCCCACTACCACCGTACCCGGGACCCTCGGGACAACGGCTCCAGGTCCGGGGACCCCCCCTATGATGGGCGGCTACTGGAGGAGGCCGTGAAGAAGAAGGGGTCGGGGGAGAGACGGAGACCCTACAAGGAGGAAGAGGCCTACTATCCGCCCGCGCCGCCCCCGTACTCGGAGACCGACTCGCAGGCGTCCCGCGAGCGCAGGCTCAAGAAGGTGAGGGCCGCCCTCCCTGGCGTCCAGATCGTCCCTGGGTCCCCAGCCGGTCCCCGCGGCTCATACCCTTCTTCCTTTCTCCCTTGCAGAACCTGGCCCTGAGTCGGGAAAGTTTAGTCGTCTGATCTGACGTTTTCTACGTAGCTTTTGTATTTTTTTTTTAATTTGAAGGAACACTGATGAAGCCCTGCCATGCCCCTCCCGAGTCTAATAAAACGTATAATCACAAGCTCTGGAGAGAACCATTTGTTCAGCCGCGTAGGGCGGGGAACGGGGACTGCTCCCGTGTGTGTCTGTAAACCCCGCGTCCCGGGGGCGCCGGAGTCCCGGGCCGGGAAGGAGAGACCCAGCCTGGCCCGGCCCGCGCCCGCGCCCGCGCCGCCGGCCGGAGAACGTGCCCCGCCGCGCAGCCGCCGCCCGCCTGCGTGCGCGCCCCAGCCCCGCCCAGGCGTGCGCATGCGCCCCGGTCCTCCGCCTTCGCGCTCCGCAGGCCGACTGCCGGGAGCGCGCGCGCGCGCCCCTCTCCCATTCCAGCCCATCCCCCCACCCCCCACCGACCTACTTTACTGTCTCCAAACTCAGGCAGCCCACCTGGCCCCCGGCGACCCGAGCCCCTGCTCCGGGTTCCCCGACGTTCCATCCGGACCCTCGTTTCACCCGGGCGGCGCGCGGCGACCTCGCGCCCCGCGGAGCCCCGGGCCTGCGCGCGCCCGCCCGCCCCCGGAGACAGCCAGCGCGCGCGCTCCCGGGCCGCCTCCCCCAGCGCGCGTCCGCCCCGGGCTCGCGCCTCCGCCGCCGCCGCCGCCGCCGCCGCGCGCGCGCAGCTCAAGTAAAGGAGGAAAAAAAAAAGGGGGAAAAATAGAAAGCGGCGGCGGCTGCAGCAGCGATCCGCCGCCGGACTGGGCCAGGCCGGGCGGCGGCTGCGCGAGCCGGCGATCCAGGGCACCGGCGGCGGCCAGCCAGGGCGGGCCGTGTTCAAAAAAAAAAGTCGCGGCGGCGGCGGCTGCTCAGGGAAGGAGGCCCGAGGGCCGCGTGCAGCGGGCGGGCGGGCGGGCGGGCTGGGGGCGGCCGCGCGGCGTCCCGGAGCCTCGGGCCGCCCGGAGCCGGCGGGCGGGTGGAGGCGGAGGCGGCGGCGGCTGCAGCGGCTGCAGGAGCGGCGGCGGCTGCGGCGGCGGCATCTCCTCCTCACATGACCCCACTGTTTGTCCCCGTGATCAGCGCGAGCGGCTCCCGTATCTCCTCCGTCCCCTCCTGCCGCGCGGCGTGAGCGCCGGGCTCCGGGCCCCCCCGGCCGCCCGCCCCCTCCCCTCCCTCCCTCCCCTCCCCTCCCCTCCCCCCCGGGCCCCGCGCCCCCCCCGCCCCCGCCCCCCCCATGGACATGCTGGACCCGGGTCTGGATCCCGCTGCCTCGGCTACCGCTGCTGCCGCCGCCAGGTAAGATCCCCGGCCTGGCCGTGCCCCCGCGCCCCGGCCCCGGCCCCGCGGCCTGCAGGCCGGGGCCGCCATGATCCCGAGCGGCCGCGGGCCCGGCTCAAAATGGAGGCCGCCGAGGCGGGGGGGGACCCGGCGTCTCCCGCCCCCAGACCCCGGCCCCGGCAGCGCCCCCGGCCTCAGGCGCAGCCGGGAGGGACGGGGGCCCTGCAGCTGGGCACGGGGGCGGGGGCGCGAGCCGCGCTGATCCCGCTCCCTCCTGTGCCCCCGGCAGCCACGACAAGGGACCCGAGGCGGAGGAGGGTGTCGAGCTGCAGGAAGGTGAGTGTTTGCGGGGCCGGCCGCGCCCGGGGAGGGCTGGGGGCGCCCGGCGCGGCCGTGATCGTGCCCCGACCCTCCTCGGCCCCAGGCGGGGACGGCCCAGGAGCGGAGGAGCAGACAGCGGTGGCCATCACCAGCGTCCAGCAGGCGGCGTTCGGCGACCACAACATCCAGTACCAGTTCCGCACAGAGACAAATGGAGGACAGGTGAGCTGCGGGCCGCGAGGGCGAGCGAGCGAGCGAGCGAGCGAGCAGGCGGGCGGGCGGGCGCGCCGGGAAGGCTCGGACCTGGCCCCAGCGCCGGCCTCGCCGCTCTGCCGCCCCCTGCAGGTGACATACCGCGTAGTCCAGGTGACTGATGGTCAGCTGGACGGCCAGGGCGACACGACTGGCGCCGTCAGCGTCGTGTCCACCGCTGCCTTCGCGGGGGGGCAGCAGGCTGTGACCCAGGTGGGTGTGGACGGGGCAGCCCAGCGCCCGGGCCCCGCCGCTGCCTCTGTGCCCCCAGGTCCTGCAGCGCCCTTCCCGCTGGTAGGTGCCCTGCCACCCCTGGACGGGGGGTGGAGAGGGGACACTGGCTCTGCTCTTGGGGATCCCCGGGGGTGGGGCAGGTGTCGCCCAGGAGATGCTGCCTTCAAGCCTCAGGCTGCATGGGGTCAGATTCCTCTTGTGCACCTTGAAACCTGGGGACGGTGCTCTTGGAATTTTTTTTTTCTGCAAAATGGGAATGATGTGTCTAAGAGGAAAGTTTCTTAGAGTGCAAAACGGATTGGCTCAGCAAGTGATCGCTGACCTCCTGCCATGTTCCAGGGCTGTCTGAGACACAGGACAGAATGCTACTCGCAGAAGGAGTCCCCACTCCTGTTAATTGCGGAGAATGCAGTAAACCCCGAGCACAGCAATGAGGGGACCGGATAGAGGAACAGAGAAAGCTAAGGGTAGTCTCTGTCCTCCTACTCCCCAGGCTGTGATCCAAAATCCCTTCAGCAATGGTGGCAGCCCTGCGGCCGAGGCTGTCAGCGGGGAGGCACGATTTGCCTATTTCCCAGCGTCCAGTGTGGGAGATACTACGGCTGTGTCCGTACAGACCACAGACCAGAGCTTGCAGGCTGGAGGTGAGGAGAGGAAGAAGCCAGGTTGGCAGGTCGGGGTGGCAGTGGGCCCAGCAGGGAGGGAAGCCCCTGCAACCAGTTCTGACTTCACCCTGTCTTGCCACTAACCCCCACTATCCCTGCAGGCCAGTTCTACGTCATGATGACGCCCCAGGATGTGCTTCAGACAGGAACACAGAGGACGATCGCCCCCCGGACACACCCCTACTCTCCGTATGTGCAGGGGACACCAGGCGGGCCTGGCATTGGAACTGAAGGGAGGGGTTTCTGGAGTAGAAGCTGGGCAGTTAGCATGAAGCGGGCACATGGTGTAATTTTTTTTCTTTGCCTGTTTCTGCTTCTTTAGTGCACATAAAGTATCATCTCATTTCTGCACACGGATTTACCTGAAAAAGATAATTTTTTAAGTCTAATACTTAACAAATGCTTGGGCAAACAAATCTGTGATAATACATGCCCCTTTTTTTTCTCTCCTTTTCTAGAAAAATTGATGGAACCAGAACACCCCGAGATGAGAGGAGAAGAGCCCAGCACAATGAAGGTGAGGACAAGGTGTGGCTCCGGGTCCCCCCCGACCACCGCCCTCACAGGCTCAGCCAGCCCCGGGGTGTGGAGTGACAGAGAGGGAAGCCACTCCTGGCAGGCCACAAGTGCTCCAGAGGGCTTTGCTGGACGCTGTAAAGGTAGAAAGTGAGCAACGAGGGGAGAGTACAGTGTCAGAAATAGAGGGACAGGGAGTGTGAACTGGAACTGGCCATGTGTTGACTCGGCTGGTGATCTTGAATTCATGGCCCACATCTAAGATGGTGGATTTCATGTTCCCATACGGATTGCCTGCCCCACTTGAAAATTGGGGCTGACCAGGCTCACCTGAGCTGACCTTTCCACGTGGCAGCTGTCATGCTCACATCCCTCATTCCCATGCCTGCCTGGCCTCCAGAAGTAGGTCTGTTCCCCCAGGGAGCACATCTGAGGCAGAAACTGCATGAAGCTCTGCCTCTGGCTGCCTAAGGCCGGAGCATCCTGCCCTTTCCAGAAACACCAAGTCTCACCTCAGGTCATTTGGCCTTCGACACTGTCCCCTCACCCCCACCCCGCCTGTCAGTAGCCACTGTAGTGGGCACAGCAGCATGCAAGTGCCAGGGGGGTGCTTATACCCAAACAACCATCATTCAACAAATATTTACTGCCCATGGGTTCTGGGCCGAGCGGCACAAGCCCTGTGCCAGGTCTGGAGTCTGGCCTGGAGCGTTGGGGAGGCTCGAAGGCCGGCGGGCTCATGTCTCACGGGTCTCGTGGGACATTGATGGGGAGTGGGCTGGGGTGAGGCTTCCCCAGGGAGAGGGGAGTTTGGGTCAGGTTACTTTGTGGGGTGCTGGTTTGGTTGTGGGAGAAGTTCCATCTGGAATGCCTCAGGAGGGAAGATCGGGAAGATCAGGAAGGCCTTAAATGCCTGAGTGAGGCGCTGAATCTCAGTCCTAACGGTGGCCATGGGGCTGGGGTCTGTGGCCCAGGTCGTTGTGTTCTGAGCAGTTCCTCTCTGAGTTCAGGCATTCATTCAGCGTGTGCATACTACGGCCAGCCCCCGTTTTGCGTCTTCAGATATGGCAGTGCAGCAGGTAATAGGCCAGACGAGGTCTCAGCTCTCTGTGCGTGTTCTGGTGGGAGAGATGGGAGTCATACACAGCCAAAGAAGGCATCAGGCAGCACAGGAAGGAGAGGAAAGCTGGGGAAGGAGGTGGCGGGTGATGGCGGCATGGCACTGTGCTCTGAAGGGTTCTTCGAGAGGTGACATTGAAGCAGAGTCCTGAAGGGACCTGAGGGAAGGGGCCTGTTGAGAACCTCAGGAGAGTGCTGGGCAGAGGGAAGAGCTAGGACACAGGCCAGGCCCTGAACCGGGACCGCCGTGGTGTGTCTGCAGAAGAGCAGAATTCAGGAAAAGAAAGAGGAAGTCGGCGCAGTGGAGGGGGCTGCCCAGGCCAGATGGTGGAGGACCTTGGAAGAAGTCCCTAGTGTGGCTGTCTGGACTCCTGTGGTTTTATTCCAGGGTGATGAGAAGCCAGCGGAGGGGTTTGTGCGTGGAGGCTGCTGGCAAGGGTGGTGGGAAGAGGCTGGGAGATAGGACACCACTCGGGTGTCAGGCCTGAGACAGGGCAGGGGTTGAGGGGAATGGGGGGAGGACTCCATGGCTGGAGAGTCAGGATTTCGTGCTGAACTCCCCTCCATGCTTGGAAGGGAAGGGGTGCATCTGAGCTTGGTTTTGGGATGCAGTGAGTTTGAGGGGCCCCCAGAGCAGCCCCCACGCTACCACTTACCTATGGTGGGACATCAGGGTGGTTCTTAATCTCCGTGTCTGTCTCCCCTCTGTGAAATGTTGGAAGCACGGCTGCCTCCGACACCTGGTGGGGATGCAGTGAGTCGAGGTGGCCACACAGGCTGAGGAGAGGACTCGGGACCCTCCCACCCCACTCTCACCCCTGCCTCTCCCTCGGTTAATGTGACTCCAGGCAGTCTTGAGACTTTCTGTCCTTGTGAAGCAGTCTTCGTCACCTGCCCACTTTTCCAGCCCCGTCCTGTCTGCTTTCCCGACTTGCAGAGTATCTGCCCGATCTGCTCATCCTCCCAGTACCCTCGGCCGTCTGGCTCATGGCTCTACCAAAGCAGCTCCACTCAGGTCACCCATGGTGACCCCATTGCCACATCAGCTGGCCTCCTTTGCTGTCTGGGCTCCAAGGATCTGACGCTGCCTGCTTCCCTCTGTTCCTTTCTGGAATCTTCCTTTCCTGCACCCTCTCTGATTCTCCTGTGATCTTTGCCTCTCCTGCCCCACTGTTAACAATGAAATTTCCAGGGCTCTCCCCGTTCCAAGTGAGTAGGTGGGGGTGCCGGGAATCTGTGTTTTCCATCAGCTCTTCAGGTGATTTGTCATAGTGGACAAGTTGAGAAACTGCTTTAGCTGCGAGTGTTTCTTTTGTTTTTGAGAAGGGGGTCTCACTCTGTCACCCAGGCTGGAGTACAGTGGCACAATCACAGCTCACTGCAGCCTTGACCTCCCAGGCTCAAGCAATCCTCCCACCTCAGGCTTCTTGAGTGGCTGGGACCACAGGCAGGTGCCATCACATGGGGTCATTTTTTTTTATCTGTAGAGTGGAGGTCTTGCTATGCTGCCCAGGCTCGTCTTGAACTTCTGGCCTCAGGCAGTCCTCCAGCCTTGGCTACAGGCCTGAGCTGCCACGCCCAGTCTTGCTGGTGTTTCATAAGGTCCAGCCCCTCTTCCGTCGGCCTCAGGTGTATGATGTGTGAGGCCCAGCGACAGGCTTGGAAGCTCTTGGTCAGTATCCCCCAAACTCCGTTCCCACTTGTAGGTGTTCCTCTTCCTTCTTGGTTCCAGAAGAGTGTGTGACTCACAAAAAGTTGAGGACTGTTCCTTGATGTCCTCCCAGGCTTTGCCCACCACCTGGCTCCTGGTAATGCAAGGAACTGTGTTTCCATCCCATTCCATTCCTCTCACTGCAACTCCAGCCCCACATTCTGAACTACCCGTTCAAGATTTCCATCTTCGGACATCCCTGTAATGCCTCCAACTCAACTCGCCCAAAACAGAATGTGCCATCTCCCCTCTCCAAAGGCTCTCATGCAACATTCCTCTTTGCAGAGCAGCAAAAGCTACCCCTGTCACAACTGCCCAAGCCAGAAACTTAAGACCAGAGCCGCTTTCAGCCCTGCCCTCTTCTTCCCTTATGGCCACAAACCCCAAGTTTCTGTTCTATGGTGAGTTTCAGATCCGCTTCTCTCACTTCTTTTTCCCTCCTTCCCACCACTTCTTGGTACCGCAGGAGATCATCCCAGTGTCACAAACTCAAATGCCTGCAGGGGCCTGAGGGAGGGAGGTGCACTTGGCATGTTAGGAAGGGGTGTGTGGCTGGGCGTGGTGGCTTACACCTGGAATCCCAGCACTTTTGGGATTACATTTTGGCCAAGACAGGCGGATCACTTGAACCCAGGAGTTTGAGACCATCCTAGGCAATGTGGCAGAACCCTGTCTCTACCAAAAAAAATTTAAAAATTAGCCAGGCCTGGTGGTACATGCCTGTAACAATCCCAGCTACTTGGGAACCTGTGGTGGGAGGGTGACTTGAGCCCGGGAGATGGAGGTTGCAGTGAGCTGATTTTACACTCCAGCCTGAGCAACAGACCCAGACCCTGTCTCAGAAAAAAATAGGAAAGGGTGTGGGGGGCCCCCAATGATCTGGGGCACGTGTGTCCTGCCTGAAGGGTGGCCCTTGCCCAGTACCTTCCCCTTGCTGCCCTGTCAGAATCTAGGGCCACTGTTGTCAGAAACTCTGAGAAGCCAGAAATCGAGACTTCTATGTGAAATCTGATTTTTAGGTGCCAGATTGGATTGCTTCTTCCGTTTCATTGATTTCTGCTCTTAATGTTACTAATTCATGCTTCTGCTCACTTTGTTGTTTTGTTTGTTTTTTTGTTTTGAAACGGAATCTTGCTGTGTCACAGGGTGCAATCTCAGCTCATTGCAACCTCCGTTTCCGGGGTTCAAGTGATTCTCCTGCCCCAGCCTCCCAAGTAGCTGGGACTACAGGTGCCCGCTGTCACACCCAGCTAGTTTTTGTATTTTTAGTAGAGATGGGGTTTCACCATGTTGGCCAGGCTGATCTTGAACTCCTGGCCTCAGGTTATCCACCTGCCTGGGCCTCCCAAAGTGCCGGGATTACAGGAGTGAGCCGCTGCACCCGGCCCCTTCTACTCACTTTGGATTCAGTTTGCTAGGTTTTGTGCTTTGGCTCCCCTGGCATGACCCAACCCTGGCTTTTTAAGGTTTTTTTTTTTTTTTCAATTTTCTACTAAAATCTTTATTTTACAGGATTTATGTTTCACAGCAGGGATTGAGATGATTCTTAAGCTTTGTCTTTGCCTAACAGCATTTAGAGTTGCCAGTTCACTCCAACATCACTTTAGCTACATCCCACTGGGATGTGTTGTGTTTTTGTTATTCAGTTTAAAGTATTTTCCAATTTTCCTTGTGATTTATTCTTTGACCTTTCTGTTATTTGGAGGCAGATTGCTTAATTTCCAAGTATTTGTGGGTTTTCCAGATGTCTTTTTGTTACTGATTTTTAATTTCTGTCATGGTCAGAGAACATACTCTGTATGATTTCAGTTCCTTGAAATTTGATGAGACTTACCCGACGGGCCTGAATGTGTCCTAGCTTGGCGGAAGCTTCTGGGGCATTGATGAGGACAGGTGTCTGCTGCCATCAGGCAGAATGTCCCCCCAGGTCAGTGAGGTCAGGCTGGTTAAGTGTTCAGGTTTTCTATTCTGATTTTGTTTGTTTGTGTACTTGTTCTACCAATCATTGAGAAGGATGTCTGTGTGTCTCACTATGTTTGTGGATTTGTCCATTTCTTTCTTCAGTCCTGGAAGGTTTCGCTTCTGAATTTTCTCTTTTTTTTTTTTTTTTTTTTTTTTTGAGCCAGCGTCTCTCTCTGTCACCCAGGCTAGAGTGCAATTGGGTTCAAGCAATTCTCATGCCTCAGCCTCCCAAGTCCCTAGGATTATAGGCGCACACCACTATGCCTGGCTAATTTTTGTATTTCTAGTAGAGCCGGGGTTTCGCCATGTTGGCCAGGCTAGTTTCGAACTCCTGGCCTGATGTGATCTGCCCTCCCAAAGTGCTGGGATTACAGGCGTGAGCCACCCCGCCTAGCCTCTGAATTTTAAGTGTCCTATGGAGTTACTGAAGTGCTTCTGTGGAATGAACGTGGCCTTGGTCCTGTATTTCAAATGTGCCATGATGGTGTTCCGAAGCCACAGGCTGGGCAGCATCACCACCTGCTGAAGTCAGGGCCTAGACTCAAGGGCCTGGGCCTCTAGAGGAGGATCTGAAACTCACTATAGAACAGAGCACCCTGGTCCTGACGTGCGAGCAGACCACGCAAGGCCTTGACAACCGATCTTTACAACCTCTTCCCGCCCCTGCACACCTTGAAATGGTTTTCAAGCCAACATTTCTGGGATCTTCCCACCTGCCTGCCTTAGAGCCCTTCTCTCAGGAACCAGCCCAAATGTTTCCTGGATCTCTGAGGATTCGTCCCACCCCCATTCCCGTGCAGAGGCCATGGCTCGGCGCCTGGCGTTCCCGAGGCACTTTGTACCGTCTTCAGTGGTGACACAAATGCTATGGGATTAGTGCCACCTGCCCACAGTGGTGCTGCGGGTGCCAACGGGGCACAGTGGGGCTGCTTCCACCCTGGACCCCGGCCTGGCGGAGGGCCTGGCATACAGTAGGGCAGACAGTAGGTGTGTAAGAAGTAAACACGCGCTGGAGAGGATGTAGCTGCAGCCAGCGCCCAGCCCTTGAGAGGGCTGAGGGAAGGCAGAGGCCGAAACAAGGCCATCTGCCGAGTTCCTCCACGGACCCCTGGGCGAGGAGCGCTCTGCTGGGGACTGTGCCAGCGGTGTCTCCGGGCTTGGACTGTCAGCTCCGCTGCTGCTTTTGGCCAGAGTTCCCAAAGGCAGGTGTGGCTGTCTTTGGTGGGAGGGTTCGGCGCGCCGTGATAGTAACAGGGGAGCAAGCACTCACTGAACCCAGTGCAGGGCCTGGACCGTGCTCCATAGCGAGCTCTGATCTTCGGGTATTGGTTTTGGAGGAAAGAGGGAGCTCAAGGGTGGAAGAGGGGCCAGGGAAGAGTGGTCACGGTGGGAGGAGGAAAGTCCATGTCATTCGGGGGGTTTGTCACTCGGGCCTGAGTGGGAGGCACAGGAGGCAGGGAGAGGCCAGTCAGCGGCACACGGCCACAGCCCAGAGGGGTTTGCCGATGGGTGGGTTCAGCCTTCTCGAGGGAACGGCGGGCCGGGGAGCAGCTGATCTCCGGGTGTGAGGGTAATGGGCAGGCTGTGGCCCACCCCTCCTTCTCAGGCTCACTGGACCCCAGGCTGGTATCCTATCACCATTATCCAAGGCTTTGAAAAGATTCCCGGCCTTCCTGCCGCTTCCGCCCTAGCTATAGGCTTTGTTCCCCGCCGCCAATGCCACAGACAGCATGGGCCACCCTGGCAGGGGGCTGGGGTTCCGTGGGGTAGGAAATGGGGGTAGCTGAGCGTTCTTTCCTGTCCCCACGGTGCCTGGTGCTGGGGCTTGGCAGGCGGTGAAGGGTTGGGACAGCCTGGCTTTAGCAGGCCCTGGGTCAGGGGTCTCAGGCTCCGTGGCACACAGACCCCAGGCAGGTATCAGGACGGCATGTGGCCAGAGACAGGCTTGTGCTCTGTCTGGGGATAGCTGCTACCCGGCCGACACAGTTGGCGTGAGATTGTGGAGTTTTATGGAGTAAAATCACAAATCTGGGTTTTTTAAGTAAAATCTTCTATGAGTTGCCATCTCTGGCCTTCCGCATAGGGTTTGTGTCTTTCCTGGCCTTGTGGGCCAGGCCTGGGAACTGCAAATACCAGTTGGGATCTGCCATTACCCTGTGGAAGGATTTTAAGCAGGGGTGAAACATGGTCAGACTTGGAATTAGAGATGAGTTAAAAAACAAAATCACAGTGCCCAGAGTCTCTGGGGAGACTGGAGAATCCAGTGCAGGGGCCACGGGAGCCAGTGAGGGGCACTAGTCCTGCGAAGAGCGGCTCTGCCCATCCCTGCCTCCCAGTACGTGCCCACTGTGACCAGAGCTCCATTTCTCAAAAGAAGCCAGTGACGCCAATTACCATGAGATATTTCCTTATTCTTAACTGTCGATTCAAATTTGTACAAGTGTGACGGGGCAGGCCCGTAAAACGAACTCAAAGTGCCTGACCTTTGACGCCCGTCCTAAAAGCGTGTGTGGCACCGGAGGGCCCAGGTTTCTTTGTTCCTCTTGAGAAGCTGGGGGTGGGGGCCGGCTGGGCTCAGGGTGCGGCCCCTCACTTCCCAGGGCTGTGGTCTCAGTGGGGCCTGCGCTGTGCCTGGGTGTCCTTGGGCTGAGCCTCTGCCCTGTGAGGACGGCCGCTCGGGCACGAGCCCTGTCAGCGAAGCCATGGCTGTGGCTCTGTTTCCCGCAGTGGAGCGGAGGCGAAGGGACAAGATCAACAACTGGATCGTCCAGCTTTCGAAAATCATTCCAGACTGTAATGCAGACAACAGCAAGACGGGAGCGGTGAGCATCCCGGACCCTTAGTGGCTGCGGTGGGCCTGGCCCCCAACCCTTGCATGCAGAAAGTCCAACTGCCATGGGGCTCAGGAGTCTTCCCCGGGGTGGAGGCCAGTGGGTGGTGCCCGCCCTAAGGCTCCTGGTCCCCTCGCCCCCCAGAGTAAAGGAGGGATCCTGTCCAAGGCCTGCGATTACATCCGGGAGTTGCGCCAGACCAACCAGCGCATGCAAGAGACTTTCAAAGAGGCCGAGCGGCTGCAGATGGACAACGAGCTCCTGAGGCAGCAGGTGGGTGCAGGGCCTGGAGCGGGTCGGGGCCCAGGAGCCCCACATGCAAGGCGCTGGCCCTCAGCTCCCTTGTCCTCCGTCGTGTCCGCCAGATCGAGGAGCTGAAGAATGAGAACGCCCTGCTTCGAGCCCAGCTGCAGCAGCACAACCTGGAGATGGTGGGCGAGAGCACCCGGCAGTGACGCCCGCCGCCACCGCGCAGCCGCCGCCGCCCACGCCGGCCTCTGCTGCCCCTTTCCCCAGCCCTTAGCACAGAGAGGGACACACGCCCCTCCCCCAGCTGCGTTTTTTTATAGTAGATTTTTAACAAAAAACGGGGAGAAATAATGGATTTCTGTGGATACAGTGCCCACCGCCCTCCTCCACTTGGAAACGGTATCCTCCCTCCCCATCCATCTGTCTGTCGCCCTTCTCCCGGCCCTCACTAAGCCCCGGCACTTCTAGTGGTCTCACCTGGAGGCAAGAGGGAGGGGGACAGAGGCCCTTCCGCGTCCCGCTGCCTCCTGCTCTCTGGAGGTACTGAGACAGGGTGCTGATGGGAAGGAGGGGAGCCTTTGGGGGGCCACCCGGGGCCTGGACCTATGCAGGGAGGCCACGTCCCACCCCACCTCTTGTTTCTGGGTCCCTGCTCCCCTTTGGGTGTGTGTGTGTGTGTTTTAATTTTCTTTATGGAAAAATTGACAAAAAAAATAGAGAGAGAGAGGTATTTAACTGCAATAAACTGGCCCCATGTGGCCCCCGCCTTGTCTGCTTGTGTGTCTGTCCATCTCGGGAACGGGGAGGGGCTTGGGGTCTACAGAGCTCCACGCGGCATGGTTCCGCCGTTGTGCACATGGCTGTGTGCAGTCCCTGCCAGCTGCACCACCTGGTACCCAGTGGTTGGTTGGATGGATGAAGGAATTAGGGAATGAATGTCCCCTTTGAGGCCCTAGGCATGCATGAGGGTGTGGGGAGCTGGGGTCAAGGACATGTCCCATGTTGGAGGAGAGGCGGGGGTCTCCGTGTCAGCAGTTCTGAAAACACAACCAGCCCCTGGCCCTACTCTGCTGGGCTGAAGCCCTCCCCTCCGCACCAGCCAATAGTGGGGCCCGGCCTTGAGCCCCTCACCCCCAGGAAGGGCAGATGGCCAGGGCGCCAAGCTTGGCCCGTCAGCCTGTCGCCTTGCACCGAGGCTCTGGCGCCTGTGCTGTGACCCCTGCCCCTGCTGATGATGAAACCTGTCCTGAGCTGAGATGCAGTGATGCCTGGTAGGGCTGGGGGCTGCTGCCGAGTCCCCGGGTGAGCACGCCCCTATTCACTGGACCCTGCTGCATCCTGCAGCCCCCTTCAACTCCATCCACTCCCAGGAGCTGGGCCTGCCACTCTGCTCACCTTGTGGCGCTCCATGCTCTGCCTTTCCTCCCAAATGTCCTCCCCCCAATCGTCTCTTGCCTCAAGAGTCCTGTCTCTGTTTCCTAGCTATTCCCATCTGAGGCCATCTTTATTCGTTTAGTTTTTAGAGACAGGGTCTCACTCTGTCACCCAGGCTAGAGCGCAGTGGCGCACGATCACGGCTCACTGGAGCCTTGACCAACTACAGGTGCATAGCACCACAGTCAGGCTTTTGTACCGATGGGGTCGCGCTTTGTTCCCCAAGCTGTGACAAGAGGAACCTCCCACGTGGTGTGGATGAGGAGGCAGATGGCAGGGCCTGTCCATTTCTGTGCCTGAGTGGGCCTTGGCAGCGGTTCAGCAGTCAGGAAGAAGTGTTCACTCCTCGACAGCAACATCCCCAGGCTCTGGTGACTGGGCTGACACTGGATGGCCCTGGAATGAAAAGCAAAGTGGCAAAATGTCCAAGGGCCCATCTGGAACCAAGGTTTGTGGATCCCCTGGGCCGTGTGCACCCTGAGCTCGGCCTGGTAGTGGAAAGGAATGAAGGCACTGCAGTCAGGCCGCCTGGGTTCATCCCCCAGCTAGTGGTGTCCTAAGGAACCGGCTCCCCAAAAATGTCCCTGGCTTGTAGGGTTTGCCCATTTCCTGGTGTCAACACTCCCACCACTGCTGATTTCAGGGTACCGGCATGATGCCAGTGAATGAAGAGTTTCGAGATGTGCACGGTCTGCTCTGTTGAGCCAGTTCTAGCATGCCACTGTACCCTGCTGTGTTTTAGGGGAGATGGGGAAGCCTGGTGGGTAAGAGCAGAGGCCCTGGGTTCAGGCTGTCCAGGTCAGAATCCCAGCTCTACCTCTGCCTGGGCAAGCTTGGGCCATGCCCTGATCTCTGCCTTCAGTGCCTTTTCTGTAAAGTGAAGGAAATGAGTGTCCAACGTGGAGGAGGCTCCTGAAAGGGAGTGGGGTCTGGGGAGCCGAAGCCCCTGGGGTTGGGTGACCGAGAAGGCAGCCCCTGAACACAGAGCAGAGCTGAAGGTGGGGCAGCAAGTGCTGCTGGGAGAACAGGCGGCGCAGGCTAAGTTGGTGCAGAAGTGAGTCAACACACGTGCCATCGTATAAAATGTACTCATCAGACAGCAGATGTCAGCTATTCCTCTTACTGCTATTTTATGTTTTATAGACAGGGTCTCGCTCTGTCACCCAGGCTGGAGTGCAGTCACACGATCATAGCTCACTGCAGCCTCAACCTCCTGGGCTTAAGTGATCCTCCTGCCTCAGCCTCCCAAGTAGCTGGGACTACAGATGTGTGCCACCACGCCTGGCTAAATTTGTTTAAAAAATTTTTTTTTGTGTAGAGATGGTGTCTCCCTATGTTTCCCAGGCTAGTCTTGAACTTCTGGGCTCAAGCGATCCTCCTGCCTCAGCCTCCCAAAGTGCTGGGATTACAGGCATGAGCCACCGCACTGGGCCATATTACTGCTGTCATTTATGGCCAAAAGTTTGCTCAAACATTTTCCAGTTACCAGAGACACGTCTCAAGGGTCTGACGCTGGGAAAACACCGCGTGCGGATCAGGGGCACACGCTGATGCTCGCCATGCTCAGGGCTATCCACTGTTCCCTGCCAGAACCTATACATGTGTGGTGAGAGCTTAAAGCAATGGATGCTTCCCCCAATATGCCGGACACTCCTGAGGAGCCTGGCAGCTGCTGGCCATGCCCTGTGTGCATGCAGGCGGTAGGGAAGTGGGTGAAGGAGAACGGAACCTTGATTCAGATCATCAAACTGCTTAACCGCTGAAGCAAAAGGGGTAACTTTTTCTCAATCAGCAGAATGACATCATGATGGGGAAAGGGCTCCCCAGATGGCTGGCGAGCAGTGTGTGTCTGTGACCCCGTCTGCCCCACCCCCTGAACACACCTCTGCCGGCTGAGGGTGACACAACCCTGTTCCCTGTCGCTCTGTTCCCGCTTATCTCTCCCGCCTTTTCGGCGCCACCACCTTCTTGGAAATGAGTCAGAGCAAAGGGGAGGGGGCCCAGACCACTGCCTCCCCTGGCAGGCCCCATAAAAGCGACTGTCACTGGGTCCCAGACACCAGAGCAAGCTCAAGACCTAGCAGTGGGACAGCCAGACAGACGGCACGATGGCACTGAGCTCCCAGATCTGGGCCACTTGCCTCCTCCTCCTTCTCTTCCTCGCCAGCCTGACCAGTGGCTCCGTTTTCCCACAACAGGTGAGAGCCCAGTGGCCTGGGTCCTTAGAAGGGCAGCAGGGATGGGAGAGCCAGGCCCCAGCCTAGGGCACTAGAGACACCCAAGCACTGAGTAGAGCTCAGGACAGCTCAGGGGGGCTGGCAGCTGAACAGGAACCAGGCCAGGCACGGTGGCTCATGCCCAGACCACTTAAGGTCAGTTTGAGACCAGCCTGGCCAGCATGGTAAAACCCCATCTCTACTAAAAATACAAAAGTTAGCCAGGCGTGGTGGCAGGTGCCTGTAATCCCAGCTACTCGGGAGACTGAGACAGGAGAATCACTTGAACCTGCGAGGTGGAGGTTGCAAAGTGAGCTGAGATTGCACCACTGCACTCCAGCCTGGCAACAGAGCAAGACTCCATCTCCAAAAAAGAACAGAAATCGATGAAGCACCAAGTGACAGGGATTGGAAGGTCCTAATTCTGTGGGTATCTACGAAGCCCTTACGCTGTGTGGAGTCTTATTCTAGACAGTGAGGACAAGGCTATGAACAAGGTAGATGAGAGAGGAGACCTCTCATCCTGGTCAGGGAATTCGTTAAAGACTGAGGAAAACATGAACAAATAATTGTGTCTAGTACATGCTATTCATGAATCACATAACAGACGGTGGTAGAGTGACCGTGATCCATTCGCCACACAGTAAAGTCACTTTTTTGGTTTGTTTTTTAGAGACAGGGTCATGCTCTGTTGCTGAGGTTGGAATGCAGTGATGCAGTCATAGCTCCCTGCAGCCTCGACCTCCTGTGCTCAAGCAATCCTCCCACCTCAGCTTCCCAAATAGCTGGGACAGCAGGCACATGCCACGGGTGGCGGGCCCACGGCACAGTCAAGGGGCTGGCAGTCAAGCAAGTGTTTCAGGAGAAAGTGACAGTTGGCCTTTGTCTTGGAGGGTGAGAGATGGAGGCAGCAGAGACCCGAGGAGAGGACGAACTGGCATAGCCCAGGGTCAGGCTGAGCAAGAGGAGATGGTGGGACTTGGGGATAAGGCCGAGGGGTGGGCAGAGTCCCAAAGTCTTGTGGGCAACCGTACAGACGCTGACTTTTCCTTGGAGTAAAGAGGAAGCCCCCATAGGCTTTTTTTTTTTTTTTTTTTTTTCTGATACAGGGTCTTGCTATGTCTTTCAGGCAGGCGTGCAATGGCATCATCTGGGCTCACTGCAACCTCCGCCTACCGTGTTCAAGCAATTCTCCTGCCTCAGCCCCCCAAGTAGCTGGGATTACAGGCACCCGCCACCACGCCCAGCTAATTTTTGTACTTTTAGTAGAGACAGGGTTTCACCATGTTGGCCAGACTGGTCTTGAACTCCTGAACTCAGGTGATCCTCCCATCTCGGCTTCCCAAAGTGCTAGGATCACAGGCGTGAGCCACTGCGCCCAGCCTCCTATAGGTTTTTTAAATGGAGAAAACCACAATCTCACTGGCCACGTTTTTTAAAAAATTAGTCTGCCAGTCGGGCACCATGGCTCACGCCTGCAATCCCAGAGTTTCAGGAGGCCAAGGTAGGAAGATCACTTGAGCCCAGGAGTTCGAGACCAGCTTCGGCAACACAACCAGACTCCATCTCTACACAAAATTTAAAAATTAGCCGGGTGTGGTGGCGTGCACCTGCTGTCCCAGCTACTCAGGAGGCTGAGGTGAGAGCATCGCTTGAGCATAGGAGGTCGAGGCTGCAGGGAGCTATGACTGTGCCACTGCACTTCAGTCTGAGCGACAGAGGGAGACTGTCTAAAAAACAAACAAAAAAAGTGACTCTGCTGTGTGGCAAATGGATTGAGGGGCAAGAATGCAGGGAGATGTGTTAGGAGGCTGGTACTGTCATCCAGGCAAGGGAAGATGATGTCCCAAAGAAGAGTAGGAGCTGTGGAAAGAGGAGGAGGCGGATCTGGGAGGTTTTTTTTTAGGAAGAGCCGCCCATGGGAAGGTGAGCAGAAGCAAGAAAGCAAGGCCCCTCCTAGGAGTCCAACTGAGCTCTGGGTTTAAACCACTTGGAGAGGAGCAGGTTGCTGGGAGCCAGTCTCAGAGGTCCGCCGGGCCCCCTGCCATCCTCAACACCCCCTTCTGCTTTCACAGACGGGACAACTTGCAGAGCTGCAACCTCAGGACAGAGCTGGAGCCAGGGCCAGCTGGACGGTGAGCACACCAGTGACGCCCTTCCCAGCCCCCTGCTCCCTCCGCATGCCCAGGTCGGTTCCCTGCTCACACTCCCTTCCTTCTCACAGCCCATGCTCCAGAGGCGAAGGAGGCGAGACACCCACTTCCCCATCTGCATTTTCTGCTGCGGCTGCTGTCATCGATCAAAGTGTGGGATGTGCTGCAGGACGTAGAACCTTCCTGCCCTGCCCCCATCCCCTCCCTTCCTTATTTATTCCTGCTGCCCCAGAACACAGGTCTTGGAATAAAACGGCTGATTCTTTTGTTTTCCAAACCAGAGTGTCTGTTGTCCTTTCTCTCTGCCAAGGGCCTGTGCTAAGAGCTTGTCCTGACCCTGCCTTGCAAGCGCCAGTGCTTGGTGGGTCATGTGGGGCTGGTGTGTCCTGGAAGTTGCCAGGAAAGTTGGTGAAGAAAATTCGTTTCTGTTCTCCCCCTTCATGTTGCAATAACGGGGGATGAAACTTAATGTTTCCTCTCCTTGAGATCTTCCTAAAACAGCCGTAGAAATCAGTGCCTATAAGGCAAGCTTGTTCCACCCATGGGCCACATGCAGCCCAGGATGGCTTTGAATGCACCTAACACAAATTCGTAAACTTTCTTAAGGCATTATGATAATTTTTTGTGACTTTTTTTTGTTTTTCTCATCAGCTGTCATTAGTGTTAGTGTGTTTTACATGTGGCCCAAGACAATTCTTCTTCCAGTGTGGCTCAGGGAAGCCAAAACATTGGACACTACTATAAAGGTTCTCAAAGTAAGATCCGGGGACTCCTTTTGTAGGGCTCCTGAAGGTGGAAACTACTAAGACATTTTTTTTTTCTTTTTTTTTTTTTTTGGAGGCAGAGTCTCTGTCACCCAGGCTGGAGTGCAGTGGCACGATCTTGGCTCACTGCAACCTCCACCTCCTGGGTTCAAGCGATTCCCCTGCCTTAGCCTCCTGAATAGCTGGGACTACAGGCATGCGCCACCAAGCCCGGCTAATTTTTGTATTTTTAGTAGAGATGGGATTTTACCATGTTGTCCAGGCTGGTCTTGAACTCCTGACCTCAAGTGATCCACCCATCTCAGTCTCCCAAAGTGCTGAGATTACAAGCGTGAGCCACCACGCCCGGCCTACAAAGATGTTTATTTGCCTTTTTCACCGTGGTTCTCTCATGAGTATACAATGGAGTTTCCAGGAGGCTCCGTGACACCTGATGGCATCATCACCAGATGGCTAATGGATTGTGTGCTGGTGTATCTCATGCTTTTAAATGTCCCAGTTTCTAGCCCAATGCGGTTACATGGTCCCAGCTACTCAGGAGGCTGAGGTGGGAGGATCGCTAAAGACTGGGAGTTCCAGAAGAAGACTCGGTGTCAAAAAAGAAAAAAGTCGGGCAACCAAAATGAGAGTGATACAGCTTTTAAGAATGGGAGGAGACAGGGACAGTGATTCATGCCTACAGCACTTTGGGTGGCTGAGGCAGGTGGATCACTTGAGGTCAGGAGTTCAAGACCAGCCTGGCCAACATGGTGAAACACCATCTCTACAAAAATTAGCCAGGCATGGTGGCATGTGCCTATAATCCCAGCTAGTCAGGAGGCTGAGGCAGGAGAATCACTTGAACCCTGGAGGTGGAGGTTACAGTGAGCCAAGATAGCACTGCTGCACTTCAGCCTGGGTGATGGAGTGAGACCCTGTCTCAAAAAAAAAAAAAAAAAAAAAGGCCGGGCACGGTGGCTCAAGCCTGTAATCCCAGCACTTTGGGAGGCCGAGGCGGGCGGATCACAAGGTCAGGAGATCGAGACCACAGTGAAACCCCGTCTCTACTAGAAATACAAAAAAAAAAATTAGCCGGGCGCAGTGGCGGGCGCCTGTAGTCCCAGCTACTCAGGAGGCTGAGGCAGGAGAATGGCGGGAACCCGGGAGGCGGAGCTTGCAGTGAGCCGAGATCGCGCCACTGCACTCCAGCCTGGGCAACAGCGTGAGACTCCGTCTCAAAAAAAAAAAAAAAAAAAGAAAGAAAGAAAAAAAAAAAAAAAAAGAATGGGCAGGAACTCAGTGTCTTGTGGAGGTGAACCATATTCCTATATGTTTCACGTGCAAAGTGCGCCCTTCCTGGAAGAATACAACTTAAGATGCTCTCATGTAACAATCCCCTGTATCTCGCTCATTCACTACACCTGGATGGCCTCTGAAGGCCGTGGCCCTCACACCTTTCCGTCTTGGGACCCCTTTACGTTGTGAGAAATTATTGAGGACTCCAAAAAGCTCTTGTTGAAGTGGGCTATATCTCTAGTTGCCTGATGTATTAGAAACTGAAACTGGGAAAATATTTCTATTATTTATTTATTTATTTATTTTCGAGACAGGGTCTCACTCTGTCGCCCAGGCTGGAGTGCAGTGGTGCGATCTCGGCTCACTGCAACCTCCACCTCCCAGTTTCAAGTGGTTCTCCTGCCTCGGCCTCCTGAATAGCTGGGACTACAGGCGCCCGCCACCTTGCCTGGCTAATTTTCATGTTTTGAGTAGACACGGGGTTTCACCATGTTGGCCAAGCTGGTCTTAAATGCCTAACCTCAAGTGATCCACCCGCCTCGGCCACTCAAAGTGTTGTGATTACAGGCGTGAGCCACCGTGCCCAGCCCGCCCACATTTGATAGAAACAGAGATAGGAGCTGTATTTCACCGTCTTCTTAGCTCCTAGGAAGCAACAGCTCTCACTTGATGGTAAAGGGCATTGGTCATTCAGCCTCAATGTTGGGTGTGGGCAGAGAGTGGGAAGGCCCAGGCTTGGCGGGAGAGGGCTCCAAGACACGGCCGCCGCGCCCAAGGCAGGCAAACCTGGCTAGAGCTTCTGATTTCGTCAAGAGAAGGTGGGAATTCCTATTTTTATTTGCGATTTCTTGCTTTTACAGTATTGGCAACTGAGCAAAGGAATTTGTCTTTTTACATTAACATTCTGTGAGCCAAACTAAGCCCAGCTGGGAGCCAAATGAGTCCCGGTGCACCACCAACGTCTGCCTTCGCTTTGGAATCCACGGAGGCTTGTCCTCTGGGAGGGGAGGTTAGGGAGAGGGGAGTTGTGGTGAGCTTGGCTTCTTATGAGCTATAACATCATGCATGCATCTTCTTCGTATCCGGAGCTCCACCTCCTCATCCGTATTTTTTATTTTATTTTTTTAGTCTGGGTCTTGCTCCATAGCCCAGGTTGAAGTGTAATGGTGTGATCATGGCTCACTGCAGCCTTGACCTCCTGGGCTCAAGCAATCCTCCCACCTCTGCCTCCTGAGTAGCTGGGACCACAGGTGCCTATCGCCACACCCCGCTAAAGTTTTGTATTTTGTGTAGAGATGTGGATCTGGCTGTGTTGCCCAGGTGGGTCTCAAACTCATGGCCTCAAATGATCCTCCCACTTCAGCCTCCCAAAATGCTGGGACTACAGGTGTGATCCGCCATGCCTGGCCTCTCCTTACCTTTAAAAGAACAGAAGCCCTGGGCACAGTGGCTCACGCCTGTAATCCCAGCACTTTGGGAGGCTGAGGCAGGTGGATCACCTGAGGTCAGGAGTTTGAGACCAGCCTGGCCAACATGGTGAAACCCCATCTCTACTGAAAATACAAAAATTAGCCGGGCGTGTTGGCGCACACCTAAAAATAATCTCAGCTACTCAGGAGGCTGAGGCAGGAGAATCACTTGAACCCGGGAGGCAGAGGTTGCACTGAGCCAAGATCATGCCACTGCACTCCAGCCTGGGTGACAGAACGAGACTCCATCTCAAAAACAAAAACAAAAACAAAAACAAAAAACAAAAAAAAACACAGAAGCGTCTGTACAGGACTTAGCTTATCTGGCTCTAGAGTTGCTCAACAAAGGGGATGAGTGTGAAATTGCTTTGGAAACTGTCCAGTGCTTCCTCAATGTAAAGGATTCATATTGACAGGGGATGGTGGAGGCCTCCCTCCTGGTTGGTGGGAAACCCGAAATCAGGAATTACACTTAATGACATGGGGTGCTCTTCTCTCCCGAGCAAGCAGTTCTCTGGGGTGGTCCTAGAGAGACGGGAGAACATATAAAGCAGAGATACTCAAACTTCAGCGTGCTCAAAATCTCCTGGAGGGCCTGTAAAAATGCAGATGGGGCCAGGTGCAGTGGCTCAAGCCTGTAATCCCAGCACTTTAGGAAGCTGAGGCTGGAGGATCACTTGAGGCCACGAGTTCGAGACCAGCCTGGCCAACACGGTGAAAGCCCGCCTCTACTAAAAATACAAAAATTAGCTGGATGTGGTGGTGGTGGTACACACGTGTAGTCCCAGCTACTCGGGAGACTGAGGCATGAGAATTGCTTGAACCTGGGAGGCAGAGGCTGTGGTGAGCCAAGACCATGCCACTGCACTCTAGCTTGTGTGACAGAATGAGACTCTGTCTCAAAAAAAATCAAATAAATAAATAAAAAAATAATAAAATGCAGATGAGGCTGGGTGTGGTGGAACACACTTATAATCCTAGTAGTTTACGAGGTTGAGATGGGAGGATTACTTGAGGCCAGGAATTCAAGGCTGCAGTAACCTATGATGGCACCACTGCACTCCAGCCTGGGTGACACAGTGACACTCTGTCTGTAAAATAAATAAACATACAAAATGCAGATAACTGGGCCTCCAGAATTTCTGATTCCACAGGTGCAAGGTGGGGCCCTTGAACTTGCATTTTGAGCAAGCCACAGTCCTGCGGAGGACTGGTTGTGAAGCTGCCAGCATTGTCTGAGGACAGCAAGGACCCTTGGATGGATCAAGCCTCAGCCCCTGTCTACGAGAGCTTTAAGCTTTAAGTGAGAGCTCCCCATGGCCGAGAGCTTCCTTCTGAATTCCTGTTGCTAGGAATTCCAAAGTCACATTGAAGTCCTAACCCCTAGTAGCTCAGAATGTGACCTTAGTTGGAGGCAGGGTCTTCACGGAGGTAATCAAGTTAAAACGAGATGGGCGAATCCTGATCCAATAGAACTGGTTTCCGCTCTTTTCCGTGGCGCCTTGGAGGCGTTCAGCTGCTTCAAGATGAAGCTGAACATCTCCTTCCCAGCCACTGGCTGCCAGAAACTCATTGAAGTGGACGATGAACGCAAACTTCGTACTTTTTATGAGAAGCGTATGGCCACAGAAGTTGCTGCTGACGCTCTGGGTGAAGAATGGAAGGGTTATGTGGTCCGAATCAGTGGTGGGAACGACAAACAAGGTTTCCCCATGAAGCAGGGTGTCTTGACCCATGGCCGTGTCCGCCTGCTACTGAGTAAGGGGCATTCCTGTTACAGACCAAGGAGAACGGGAGAAAGAAAGAGAAAATCAGTTCGTGGTTGCATTGTGGATGCCAATCTGAGCGTTCTCAACTTGGTTATTGTAAAAAAAGGAGAGAAGGATATTCCTGGACTGACTGATACTACAGTGCCTCGCCGCCTGGGCCCCAAAAGAGCTAGCAGAATCCGCAAACTTTTCAATCTCTCTCAAGAAGATGACGTCCGCCAGTATGTTGTAAGAAAGCCCTTAAACAACGAAGGTAAGAAACCTAGGACCAAAGCACCCAAGATTCAGCGTCTTGTTACTCCACGTGTCCTGCAGCACAAACGGCGGGCGTATTGCTCTGAAGAAGCAGCGTACTAAGAAAAACAAGGAAGAGGCTGCAGAATATGCTAAACTTTTGGCCAAAAGAATGAAGGAGGCTAAGGAGAAGCGCCAGGAACAAATTGCAGAGAGACGCAGACTTTCCTCTCTGCGAGCTTCTACTTCTAAGTCTGAATCCAGTCAGAAATAAGATTTTTTGAGTAACAAATAAATAAGATCAGACTCGGAAAAAAAAAAAAAAAAAAAAAAGAACTGGTTTCCTTATAAAAACGGGAAATCTGACAGGGTGCAGGGGCTCACGCCTGTAATCCCAGCACTTTGGGAGGCCAACACAGGAGGACCTCTTGAGCTCAGGAATTCAAGACCAGCCTGGGCAATATAGTGAGACCATGTCTCTACCAAAAAAAAAAAAAAAAAGCCAGTAGTCCCAGTTACTGTTGAGAGGCTGAAGCAGGAGAATCGCTTGAATCTGGAGGGTCGAGGTGGCAGTGAGCTATGATTGCACCACTGCACTCCAGCCTCAATGACAAAGCAATACTATGTCTCAAAAATAAATAAATAAATAAATGGCAAATCTGGGCAGGGGTGAATACAGGGGGAAGAGCATGTGAAGATGAAGATGCCATACAGAGAGAGGCCCAGAAAAGATCCTCACACCCTCAGAAGGAACCAATGCTGCCAGCACCTTGATCTTGTTGATCTTGGAATTCAAGCTCAATGCTGGCGGTTTAAAAAAAAAATTATTTATTTATTTATTTATTTATTTATTTATTTAATTATTTATTGAGTTGGAGTCTTGCTCTGTCGCCCAGCCTGGAGTGCAGTGGAGGAGTCTCCGCTCACTGCAAGCTCTGCCTCCCGGGTTCACGCCATTCTCTTGCCTCAGCCTCCTGAGTAGCTGGGACTACAGGAGCCCGCCACCACGCCCGGCTAATTTTTTTGTATTTTCAGTAGACAGGATTTCACCGTGTTAGCCAAGATGGTCTCGATCTCCTGACCTCATGATCCACCCACCTCGGCCTCCCAAAGCATTGGGATTACAGGTGTGAGCCACCGTGCCTGGCCTCAATTCTGGTTTTTAAGCCACCCAGTTTGTGAAACTTTGTTGTAACAGTCCTGGAAAACTGATACACCTGCTTTCTCGTAAGAGATCAGCTGATGCGGCAGCACCGGCCACTGGATCTGCAGGTCGGTTGTCCTTTTAGACAGTGTACCTGCCCGCCAGTCACAGGTCCTCTCACCCAGCCCCTTCCTCTCATGGGCTCCAGCTGCCTTGCTCCCACAGGGCTCCTGGAGACCCAAGTTGCAGATGTCAGCGACTATTGCGAGTGCTCCTGTGGGACACTGTCCTCTCCCCAGCAACAGCCTTCAGTTCACACCCAGGGAGGAGATGGAGCCTCACACTACACCAGCACACAACTCCAGCTCCAACGAGGTGGGTGTTGATGCTGAAGGCTGGGACATGCAAATACCTCCAGGATCTCCTTGTCACCCCAACCACCACCACCAAAGCCCAGGCACCAGGCCCCTCTCTTCTCCAGGACCCAGGCGTTCAAGCCCCACCCAACTCTCAATGGGTCTTTGTCCCGGACTGGGAAAGGCACGGGCAGAGTCTGACATCATGAAGCCTGGGGTGGGGGTGGGACTCCCCCTCCCCCTCCAACTCCCCCACATCCCCACAACACTTCTCTCCCTGGTCTGAGGGATTTCCCCGCCCCTCATCCCCTGGGTTCTCCCTTGAGAGCGAGGACCCCCCCTCCCCACTGCTCTGGCCTGAAGGAGGAGAGGAGATGTCCCAGTGCGGCTGAACAGCTCATGGTGAAATCACTGCTGCACTTTGTCACGCCACCTCCAGCTGTCCCAAGCCCCCACCCACCTGGCAAAAGTCGTGACCAAGGGGTGGAATCTGCACTCAGAAGGTCCTCGCCCAACTCGGTCAGCACAGTCCTCTGTGCACCAAGCACACTGCTCCAGGGGACAGAAGAGTGCACATGATAGACAGAGTGGCAGATAGGTTTCTGGTGAGCCCCTGCCTCTGAGAGCTCCTGGGTTAGTGGGAGGCAGAGGCGGGCAGACCTAGGGTGCACACGGGCCAGCCTGCCAAGGCTACAGAAGGAAAGGACAGCATTGCAATGGAGGGGCCTGGCTAATGGGGGAAGATGGGAAAGCTTCCCGGGGAAGCGGCACCCGGGCTGCTGAGCCTACAGGACGGGTGAACGGCAGCCAGTGCCAGAGCGGGGAGTGCTATGGAGTGGGGACTGCTTTCCACGAAGAATGAGCAACAGGTGCCCAGGCCCTGAGTCTGAAGGTACCCCGGGGCTCTGGAGAACACATTCAACCACCCATGCTGTTTATTAAGCTCAACTGCCTGCCAGGAACTTGTCTATGAGTGGGGATGGATTGAGAATCTCCAAGACAAGGCTTCTGGCCTGGTGGAGGTCATGTTCTCATGAAAGGAGCTGGTGAACACGGAAGGTCATTTCAGATGGCAAGAGGAGGTGGCACTGACGTTGAGGGTGGAAAGGACCTGTCTCCTTCTGCTGCCCACCTAATGTTGCCACTAAGATTCCCTGAGGACAATGCCTCTGTCCCTCAGCCTGGGACTTCCAAAGAGGTTAGACTGCCCCCCCTCCCCAGGACCCAGAATCAGGGTGTTCAGGGATGGAGGATGGGGAGAGAGCAAGGCAGCCACCCCCAACCCCTCCAGGAAGGAGCTAGGAGAACCCAAGCGTCAGGCTGCCCAGTCCGAGCCCTGTGGTGACAAGGGCCCTTTTGTGCCCCCCTCCCCCGGGGGTAGGGAGGAGCTGGGCCCTGGAGGCAGGCGGCCCCTGGCACCCAGGGGGAGGGGAGGGGCTGGCAAGTGGGGGCCTAGACCCTGGGAGGCAGGGGACTGCGAGCTGGGCCGGCGGAGCAGAGGTGCAGAAGCAACTGCGTCCAAGTGAGTACGATGGCAGGGAGGCCGGGGCATGGGGAGCAGGGCGCCGGGGCAGTGGCACCCAGACGTGAGCAGAGTCAGGTGCTCTGGGTGAGGAAGCGTCGCTGTGCACTGCCACTGATTTAGGATGCAGGAGGGTGTGGCTTGGAGCTGCTCTGGGGATGGGCTGGGACCATCACTGGGGCAGCGATGGGGCTCTGGGAAGAAACCGCAGAGAGAAAGAACAAAGGGCCCCCCTCAGCACCCCTTGTGGGTGAAGGTTTTGCAGGAGAGGTTTCCTTGGGGTTCCCAAGTGTGGGGCAGATGGGGTGGAGAAGGTCTGGGTCTGGCTGAAGAATGGAAGGATGTCCAGGTGATCAGATACCTGCAGTCTGCAATCTGGGAGGTGGATGGGGCAATGGACTGTAAGTGACTGCATTCTAGCACCTGGGCACCCAACAGGTGTGTGTGTGTGTGCGCACGTGCACACACACACACACACGGCTGCCCATGCACCTTCCTCTGTGAGCCTCAGTCAACTTTTATTCATTAATCCCCACTAAGGAAACTTTTTATTTTTTATTACTATGTTTTTAAGAGACAGTACTCTCACTATATTGCCCAGGCTGGTTTTAAACTTCTGGGCACAAGAGATTCTCCCAACTTGGCCTTCCAAAGTGCTGGGATTACAGGCGTGAACCACTGCGCCCGGCCCCAACTAAGGAAACTTTCTAGATGCATTTGTCCTCATCTCATCCTTCCCTTGACATTTTAACCCAACAGATCTGCTGTACATATGTTTATGGACTGTGACCACACACATTGTAACAGCTGAGGTTGATTTGGCCCCCATCCCGAGAACTGGCTTTCCCTGCTGTTAAGAGTACATGATTTACCTGATGGTTTCATGTCTGCCCAGGCACGTGCTCATCCTTATCTGCATCTCTCACCTGTACCTTCCCGTCACAGGTGCAAGGGCAGCGTCGGCCAGGTGTCCACTGGCGCGTGTCTGGCTGGACCCGTGTGTAGCCATCCTCAGTGTGTGTGTGCAGTTCCTTGCATCTTGGTCAGCTTGCCGTGCATGCAGGGCTGTGTGTGTGTGTGTGTGTGTGTGTGTGTGTGTGTGTACGCACCGAATGCCAGGTCTATGTCTGTCCAGGTGTGTGTGGACAGCAGCAGGGGCACTGCACGCATGCCTCGGGAACTGTGTGAGTGCCAGCCCATCTCTGTGGGCACAGGGGTCCCCGTGCCTGTCTGTGTGTTCAGGGTCCTGTCTGGGTGTCCGCGTGAGTCTCTGCTGTGTGTGCCTGCCCCTTCTGACTGGGGCTACATCTGTCACATTTCATCCCGGCGATTGGATATGTGTGTGCACGCGTCTCTGTCCGTGGGAAGAGGGTGGTGGAGACTGGGAAAAGCAATCACTTGGAAACCCTGGCTCCAACCCCAAGGCAACCCACGGAGCAGCAGGGTGCCAGGGGCTCGCTAGCCCCCGCCCCGGGCCTTCCTGGCCCCTCGCAAAGCCCAGTCAGGAGTGCCTGACCCCTTTCTCACTCCCCACCCACCCTGAAAGCCCCCCGCAGGCTAAAGCATCCCCTCCCCGAGGGAACAGGACTCTTTTGTACCGGGGACCAGCTTCTGGTGAGGGTGCAGACACCAGGGGCCGTCTGTGGGGTGGGAGAGGGCGGCAGGAATTCACACGGCATGTCGGGAATGCTGATGTTGTGAAACCCAGTCATTGATGGTGCTGGGTCCCTGCCCGCCACCCCCAGGCCCCGGCCGTGGGACATCTGCTCCCTCACTCCACTCGCCACACCCCTCTGCCTCACCCCCGTACCCCGATGCGGCTGTTTCCCCCTTCCCTCCCCACAGTTCTCCCACACCCCAGCTTGTGGGGAGTTGTTGCCAGAGAGTGGCTTCGAGGCTGTGTGGGAGGGTCCCAGGCACGATGGGAGGCCACACGGGCAGCCTGACAACAGATCACAACCCATGCAGGAGATACTGAAGCGAGGGCGGGTTGGGGGCCCCGATCCCACCCCCTTGCACCTGAGTGACTCTTGTTGCAGGCTGTCTGGCAGCTTCAGGTGGACCCAGAAGACGTTCCCAACTCAGGGAGACTCAGGTGAGGGGCAGGGTACCTATTCTCTTCCCTTGCTTCCGCTTTGCAATGCTGGCCCTGCCTTGGCTCTCTGGTTCTTACTTGCTGGAGCTCTCCAGGGCCATCATAATGACAAAGATACTGATCAGCACATCATCACTGCACAGAGACAGGGCATGCGGCTAAGACTGCAGACCGACTGTGTGGCCTTGGGCGAGTCACTTAACCTCTCTGGACCTCAGCTATAAAATGAGGATAATGCATCTTCCTCAAAGAGATCAAATGAGTTAAGACAGCAGAATAAGCAATGAGGGCTGGCGCATGGCCAATGCCATCGAAGGGTTTGTAATTATAAGTAATAGCAGCAGGTCGAGTGAGGTGGCTCACGCCTGTAATCCCTACACTTTGGGAGGCTGAGGCAGGAGAATCGCTTGAGCCAAGGAGTTTGAGACCAGTCTGAGCAACGTGGAATATGGTAAGACTCCCATCTCTAAAAATAAATAAATAAATAAATAACAAAATAAATAAACTACAATAAAATTAGCCAGGCATGGTGGTGCGCACCTGAGGACCCAGCTACTCTGGAGCATCGCGTAAGCCTGGGAGATTGAAGCTGCAGGGAGTGAGCCATGATTGCACCATTGCATTTCAGCCTGGGCGACAGAGCTGAGACCCCATCTCAAAAAGTAAAAAGTTAAAAAATATCAGCAGACCAGCAAGGTGATTTACACCAGTAATCCTTTGGGAAGCCAAGGCAGGAATATTGCCAGAGGCCAGGAGTTCAAGACCAGCCTGGGCAACATAGTGAGACCCCTCCCACCCCATTTCCACAAAAAAGAAGAAAAATTAACTGGGTGTGGTGGAGCATACCAGAAGCTGAGACAGGAGGATGACACGAGCTCAGGATTTCGAGGCTATAGTGAGCTGTGATTGTGCCACTGCATTCCAGCCAAGACCCTGTCTCAGAAAAACAAGTAAATAAAGGCATTAATAGATAATAATAGCAGCAGCAGCTAGCATGTGAATGAGCCCCTTCCTGAAGGCCGCATGGAACACCCCCTTTCACTTCCCCCAGCCTTTAACCCTCTCCTCTCCCTTTCCAGCGATCACTCACTTGCTGTACAGAATGATATTCCTCACGGCACTGCCTCTGTTCTGGATTATGATTTCAGGTAATGGCCGACAGGTGCTGGGGACCCAAGGGCCTTGGCCCCTGAGCAGGTTGGAGGTGGGTCCCTGCACCCCCTGGCACGTGGTCGGGGATGGGAGCTGGAGGGGGTGATCAGGTAGGATGTGTCCCTGAACTTCAGCTCTCCTGCTTGCCCGCAGCCTCCCGAGGGGGTCACTGGGGTGCCTGGATGCCCTCGTCCATCTCGGCCTTCGAAGGCACGTGCGTCTCCATCCCCTGCCGCTTTGACTTCCCGGATGAGCTGCGGCCCGCCGTGGTGCATGGCGTCTGGTACTTCAATAGCCCCTACCCCAAGAACTACCCTCCGGTGGTCTTCAAGTCGCGCACCCAAGTCGTCCACGAGAGCTTCCAGGGCCGCAGCCGCCTCCTGGGGGACCTGGGCCTGCGCAACTGCACCCTCCTGCTCAGCAACGTCAGCCCCGAGCTGGGCGGGAAGTACTATTTCCGTGGGGACCTGGGCGGCTACAACCAGTACACCTTCTCAGAGCACAGCGTCCTGGACATCATCAGTGAGTCCCCAGCGGTTGTGCAGGCACCGGGGGCTGCGGCAGCGGGGCAGGAAGGAGTGTGGCCGGAAGGCCTCCCCACACCTTCCCCAGCAGGCCTGGATGGCAGATCTGGGAGGTGCTGATTTGGCTGGGGGTGCAAACCTCAAGGCCCACGCAGACCATGCAGATGACACACATGAACAAAGCAGGGCCCCAGAATAGTCTTGCTAGCCTCAGAGGGAAACAGGTGCTCCTACTCTTTTGGAAACACCTGGAGAAAGGCAGTGGGGCCAGTGGGTAGGGGCAAGGCTGCTGGGTCCCCACTTCAGCGTAGTGACCTCGGGCAAGTGACTTAACTTCCTTGGGCCTTGGTTTTCTCTTCTGGAAAATGGGGATAAGAACAGCACTTAAGGCAATGAGTAAAATGCTGTCAAGTGCCCAGGGCAGCACCTGGCACGTGGCCTCTAGCTCTGGCCAACAGAAAGCAGGGCCATGGCTGTCAGGCGTTCTGAGTTTTCAAGATAAACCAGAATTTTGGATTCTTTGGTGTAATCTCCTAATTCTTGAATTTTGGCTGCTGATTCAGATTTTTTTTTTTTTTTAAATCCTTTAAGCCAAATAGAATACAGCTATGGCTGGACACGGCAATCAGAATAGGGCACACTGCCTGATTTCATGGGATCCCCCTGCCTCATTTCAAATGAGGCAGTCACTCATTTGAGTGGCGCTGCTGCTTGGAGCCCTCAGTGCTGGGTCCCTATGAGACAGCCGGGTTCACCCTGGTGCGGAAAGGGACTGCAGAGGTGCAGTACACACACACACACCACTCTACAGAAATCACACACTACACACTGCACACTCTACCTACACACTACCCACACACCACACACACCACACACTACACAAACCACACACCACACACACATCACACACTACACATGCATCACACACTACAAAAACCACACACCACACACTGCTCATGCTACCTACACACTGCCCACACACAAAACACACACACACACCAAACACACACAACACACACCGCACTACACAAACCACACACCACACACTGCATATGCTACACACACTCTACCCACACACCACACATACACCACACCAAACACACATCACACACACAAACACCACACTACAAAAACCACACACCACACACTGCACATGCTACACACATAGAACCCACACACACACACCACACCAAACACACACCACACACACCACACACTACAAAAACCACACACCACACATTGCACATACTAACCACACACCACACACACACCACACACCACATAAACTACACACCACACACTGCACACACTGCCCACACGCCACACACACTACACACACCACACAGTACACACACCACATACATACACCACATACTGAACATGCTACCCACACACCACACACTACACACCACACAAACCATGCACACACTACACCCTATGTATACACACTGTACACATATATGCACTACCCACACATCACAACACAAACCACACACTCCACACACAACAAACATGCACAACACGCACTACACAAACCACACGCTGCACACACACCACACATTACCCAAACCACACACCACACACTGCACACTCTACCTACACACTACCCACACACCAAATACACGCCACACACCAAACACACACCACACACACTACACAAATCAGACACCATGTACACACCACACACACAAACCACACACTATACCCACCACACACTGCACACACACACCATACACTACACAAACCACAACACACACTGCAGACACTACCCCTACACCAAACACACACCACGCACTACACACAAATCACATGCTACACAAACCACACACACTACACCCTACACACCTGCACACATACATGCACTACTCACACACCACACACATACCATGTGCTACACATAGCACACACATCACACATGTTACAAACCACACACCACATACACACCACATACTACACTCACACCACATACACCACACCACACACACCACACACCACACACACATACCACGTACTACACAAACCACATACCACACACAACCCAAATTGCACAACACCCCCACACACTGCACACGTACATGTACTACCCCCACATCACACACACACCACACATGACACAGACCACACACCACATACACCAGCACTAAACTCACACCACACAAACCACACATCACACACACAACACACACTGCACACATACCATACACACAAACCACACAATGCACATGCTACCCACACACCACACACTACACACATGCATCACAAACACACCACACACTACACAAACCACACACATCACACTACACACATGCACCACACACCCACACCGCACACACACACACCCCTGCACACACACACTCATGTGCCAGGCAGAGGGTAAACCAAGCAGGCATGGAAGAGGAGAGCCGCTTGGGAAGCGATGAGGTGTGGGGAGCCCACACTGACGCCAGAGCTACGGGGTTTGTAGCCAGTGTTACCTGGTGACAGCTGCAGCCTCAGTTTCTTCATCTGCAAAATAAGCAAAATTACAGTACTTGCCCTCTCACTTCGTGGGAGGGACTGGCAAGTTAAACGCTGTCAAGTGCTCTGGCCACGACACTGTGATTTTCATTACGATGGTGCTCTGATGGCTCCGTGGAGGGCTCCGGGGTGACCAAGAAGAGGAAGGGTGAGGGGAACTCTGGATCCGGAGGCAGGGAGCGGAGGCGGTACCCTTGAGGCGTACCATTGCCAGCAATGGAGGTGGACAAGGAGGAGGGTGGGTGGGGTGGGACTGGGACCGTAGCCCAGTGCTGCTTCCTCAGCCCTCCCTTTCCCCGCCTCGTATAGACACCCCCAACATCGTAGTGCCCCCAGAGGTGGTGGCAGGCACGGAAGTGGAGGTCAGCTGCATGGTGCCAGACAACTGCCCAGAGCTGCGTCCTGAGCTGAGCTGGCTGGGCCACGAGGGGCTGGGGGAGCCCGCTGTGCTGGGCCGGCTGCGGGAGGACGAGGGCACCTGGGTGCAGGTGTCGCTGCTGCACTTCGTGCCCACGAGGGAGGCCAACGGCCACCGGCTGGGCTGCCAGGCCTCCTTCCCCAACACCACCCTGCAGTTCGAAGGCTACGCCAGCCTGGACGTCAAGTGTGAGCCTGGGTGCGGGCAGGGCGGGGTGGGACGGGGTGGGGCGGGGCCCAGGGAGGGGATGGACCTGGGGATGGGGCCGGGCAGTGATGGGGGCGGGGCCAGGGCCAGGGCCAGACAGGGATTGGGGGGTGGGGTGGGGGCGGAACCAGGCAGTCCCGGGGTGGGGCCAAGGCTGAGGGCGAGGCCGGGCAGTTTTGGAAGCTGGGCCGGGCTGGCGGGGAGAGGGCACTGGGCCGAGTCCCCAGCACCTGCTCACTAAAGTCGCTGTGTCGCGGGCCTCAGACCCCCCGGTGATTGTGGAGATGAACTCCTCGGTGGAAGCCATCGAGGGCTCCCACGTGAGCCTGCTCTGTGGGGCTGACAGCAACCCGCCGCCGCTGCTGACCTGGATGCGGGACGGGACGGTGCTCCGGGAGGCCGTGGCCGAGAGCCTGCTCCTGGAGCTGGAGGAGGTGACCCCCGCCGAGGACGGCGTCTACGCCTGCCTGGCCGAGAATGCCTACGGCCAGGACAACCGCACCGTGGGGCTCAGTGTCATGTGTGAGTGGCCTGCCCTGTGTGTCCACACGCCCACCTGCAGCCCAGAGACAAAGGGAAGAGGCCTCATCCAGGGCGATTAGGGGCTGAGCCCCGCAGGGGACGGGCCATAAACACAGTCGAGACCAAGGTGGACAGGAGGGTTGCAGGTCAATGTGCACCTTCGTTCTTTGCACAAGAATCTGGGGAACACCTGCTCTGCCTCACCCTCCTTCCCAGGATAAGACCCAGGCCTGCCTCCTAGGGAAGCCTGTTAGCTGCAGCTTCCTGAGGGCAGCTCCTGGCTGTTCTGGGACTTGGTGTGGGCCTGGCCCCAGAAAATTTTACTTTATGAAATTTTTTTGGAGACAAGGTCTTGCTCTGTTGCCCAGTCTGGAATGTAGTGGTGCCATCATAGCACCCCTTGCCCTCAAACTCCTGGGCTCGAGCAAGCCTCCCACCCCAGCCTCCCAAGCAGCTGGGCCTACAGGTGTGCACCACCACCAAATGCCAGGCTAGTTTTTAAATTGTTTTGTAAAGTTGGGATCTTGCTATGTTGCCCAGGCTGGTCTCAAACTCTTGGGCTCAAGCGAGCCTCCCACCTCAGCCTGCTGCACTGCTGGGCCTACAGGCAGGAGCCACCACACCCAGCCAATTTTTCTATTTTTTTGTAGAGACAGAGAATGGATATGTTCCCTGGCCTGGTCTTAAACTTCTGGGCTCAAGTGATCCTCCCGCCTCAGCCTCCCAAAGTGCTGGGATTACAAGCGTGAGCCACTGCGCCTGGCCAGGAATCCGCATTTTTAAATGAATTTCATTGTAGTTCTAATGAGAGGGTTGAGGGGACTTCAGGCCTCATCCAGCCCCTTGTATGCAAATTTATATTATTGGGCCTGCAAGAAGGGAGCTGGTCAGAAGAGGATTCTTAGCTGAGAACCAAGGAGAGACCATTCATTCTTTCATTCATTCATTCACAAATGTGTATTGAGGCAAAGTGCCCAGCACTGGGGATATTAACAATGACAGCCCCAGCCAACATTTGCTCCATAGCTCCTGCGGGCTTTTTTTTTTTTTTTTTTTTTTGAGACAGAGTCTCACTCTGTCACCAGGCTGGAGTGCAGTGGCGCAATCTTGGCTCACTGCAACCTCTCACTTCCTGGTTCAAGCAATTCTCCTGCCTCAGCTTCCCGAGTAGCTAGGATTACAGGCGCACACCACCACGCCTGGCTAATTTTTGTATTTTTAGTAGAGACAGGGTTTCACCATGTTGGCCAGGATAATCTCAAACTCCTGACCTCGTGATCTGCCTGCCTTGGCCTCCCAAAGTGCTGGGATTACAGGCATGAGCCAGCGAGCCTAATTTTTGTATTTTTAGTAGAGACGGGATTTCACCATGTTGGTCAGGCTGGTCTTGATCTCCTGACCTCAGGGGACCTGCCTGCCTCAGCTTCCCAAAGTGCTGGAATTACAGGTATGAACCTCCATGCCTGGCCTCCTGCGTGCTTTTGACATGCCCTTTTCCCCCCAGTATTCCCATGGCTGGCTCTGCCCACCTCCTAGGCTCGCTGAAGCCTTCCCCCATCATCCTATCCCAAACTATAACTACCCTGATTTGCCATACCCTCAGCCCCTTTATTTTTCTCTACATACTTCTTCCCATCTTACAAAGTATATATTTTATTTAAGTACATCTGCTCTTTCCACATGCTTTAGGCATTCAAGCTAGAGCAATGCCTGTCACTCAGCAGGTTCTCAGTGAATGTTAGATGATTGCCCCTATGAAGATGGAACTATTATAAAGCCCATTTTCCAGATGAGAAAAGTGAGGCCCAGAGAGGTTAAGACGTGGGCCCACACACAACTGGGCAGGGGTAGAGTCGGGATCTGAAGACAAGCACTCTGGCTACAGAGCTGCTGTTCTTGGAAACGAGATAGCCGGGACTGGGGTCACTTGAGCCTTCCTGAACTGGTGTGCTAGGTTTGGGGTGGGATCTGGTGTCCTATCTGGGGGTGGCTGGCAGAAACATCTACTGGGTTCTGACCATCAGTCCCGTCCCACCCCTCAGATGCACCCTGGAAGCCGACGGTGAACGGGACCATGGTGGCCGTAGAGGGGGAGACGGTCTCTATCTTGTGCTCTACGCAGAGCAACCCGGACCCTATTCTCACCATCTTCAAGGAGAAGCAGATCCTGGCTACAGTCATCTACGAGAGCGAGCTGCAGCTGGAGCTGCCGGCCGTGTCGCCCGAGGATGATGGAGAGTACTGGTGCGTGGCTGAGAACCAGTATGGCCAGAGGGCCACCGCCTTCAACCTGTCTGTGGAGTGTGAGTACCTTCCGCTCCCCTTCAACCTGTCTGTGGAGTGTGAGTACCTTCCGCTCCCCTTCAACCTGTCTGTGGAGTGTGAGTACCTTCCGCTCCCCTTCAACCTGTCTGTGGAGTGTGAGTAATTTCCACTCCCCTTCAACCTGGCTGTGAAGTGTGAGTAACTTTCACTCCCCTATGCCGGGGATGGATGGTTCCGTGGGGGACACCAGGGTTACTGTGGGTGCCCATGCATCCCAATCAGTGTTGGCTTTGCCTGTCCTCCGGAGAGACGAGGAAGGGAAGCTGAATTCACAGCAGGAATATAAAATCCCATCTGAGAATACTGTGTTCCCACATCCAGGGGTGGACCTTTTTTTTCCTTTTTTTTTTTTTTGAGACACAGTTTTGCTCTGTCACCCAGGCTGGAGTGCAGTGGCGCAATCTCCACTCACTGCAATCGCTGCCTCCTGGGTTCAAGCAATTTTCCTGCCCCAGCCTCCTGAGAAGCTGGAATTACAGGCACCAGCCACCACACCTGGCTAATTTTTGTATTTTTAGTAGAGACAGGATTTTGCCATGTTGGCCTGGCTTGTCTCGAACCCCTGACCTCAGATGATCTGCCCGCCTCAGTCTCCCAAAGTCCTAGGATTACAAGCGTGAGCCACCGCATCCAGCCTGGGGTGGACTTTTGACCAATGAAATTTCTGGATCCTGTGGCTACTGCCCCTCTGCATTAACCAAAACAATGACCATGATCTCTAACCTGTGTAGAGTGTCGCTATGTACCAGGCACTGTTGGAAGCGCTGTACAGCAACCCACTCATTTCATCCTCATGACATCTTCATGAGGGAGGTTCTATTACTGTTCCCCTGTTTATGGAGAAGGAAGCTGAGACCCAGAGAGGTTACGCCACTTGCCTAAGTCCCCACAGCCAGGAAATGGCAGAATTTGAGGTTTGAATCCAGGCAGTCTGGTTCCATTCTTCTTCCCTGCCCAAGGCTGACCTCATCCTATGTTATGACAGCAGAATACATTGATGGGGTAGTTGTTATACACAAAAGACTGTGCAGCTCTGTGAAAGGTGGAGGATAGGGCTGAGAAGACACCACGCTTATGAACAGGTAGAGAATAGCTGGAGAGATGACATAGATGCACACAGAAAGCTACTGTCTTGGAAATGAAACTCACCATTGCATGGTTGGCCAGCACTTCTCATCTCCTCACTATGGACTGTGCCACCATCTCCCACCACCCCTACCGCCACAGCCATCACTCCAGGTTGTAGCAGCCAAGTCACAGTTTTGACTCCCCTTCCTCAAGCAACTCCCTCTGGAATGTCGCCTTCCTGTTTCCATTTCCCCTGCTTCCCCCCAAGCTCCTGTTGGCTTCTAGCACTCCTCTCTAAACTTCACCTTTCTGGTCTTCACGATGCCCATAATGGCGCCCACCACACAAATTTGTCAGAAAGTTTGATGACATTCAACATGCAAAGAATTCAATGCAGTGTCTGCTACACGGTATATGCTCTGTGCTGTGTACATGGTGACAATCAGTACATGGCAGATACAGGTTAGTCCTGTGGGGCCACCTCTCGTGGCAAAGCCGTCCCTTCCCTGCTGACCTATAATCTTTGGGCACTTTCCCTCCTGGTTCTGTTCCCTAGTGGGGTTGATGTGATCCTGGTGCAGGACTGCGTGGTCCCCTGCTCCCTCCATCTGTGCGTGCCATCCTGGGCCAGCTTCCCCCTCTTATTGTCCCCTGTCCCCTGCTACACCCCACACCAGTGATTCTTAAGTTTAAGAGTCAGAGAGAGGAGGTAATGGGAGCACTTGAGCAAGCATGCAGCACCACCTCGCATACATTTTCTGGTGGGGCGCAGATCTCTCCTTTATAGTAAGAGCAGTGGGCAGCAAGCGGGCATTAGGGGCCTGCCCTGGGCCAGACCTTGAATCCCCTACAGCTGTTTTCTGGCTCAGTTCTTTTTTCTCTTTTTTTTTGAGACTGAGTCTCGCTGTGTCGCCCAGGCTGAAGTGCAGGGGCACGATCTTGGCTCACTGCAACCTCTGCCTCCCAGGCTCAAACGATTCTCCTGCCTCAGCCTCCCAACTAGCTGGGATTACAGGCGTGCACCACCACGCCCAGCTAATTTTTGTATTTTTAGTAGAGATGGGGTTTCTTCATGTTGCCTGGGCTGTTCTCCAACTCCTAGCCTCAAGTGATCCACCCGCCTCGGCCTCCCAAAGTGCTGGGATTACAGGCGTGAGCCACCACGCCCGGCCTATCTGGTTCAGTTTCAATCCTAGGGTCACCCTGTGAAACAGGGGTGTGTTATCATTCTCCCCTTCACCAAGGAGAAAACTCAGGGGCGGAATTCCCTGAGGCCAGGCAGCTATAAAATTGGTCCGAGCCCGATACTTCCAGACTCCTGTCTGCCCCAGCTGTTAAACCTCTGGCTGCCTCACCTCCCTCACAGCTCTTAGCACTCCAGGACTCAATCTGGCTTCTCTTGAAAACGAACACACAGGCAGATATGGAGTGTGCAGGCCTCACCCTGCTGGAATTGAGGGGAGCAGTGGCCCTGTCCCCTGCCCCACCTGCCAGCTCCCCACTCTTCACCCAGGGCTGTGTCAAAGTGCTTGCCCTTGGAGAGTGTGACCCTCAGGCTCCCTCCCTCTGCATACAGTTAATGTTCCCTGGCACCAGGGCTCCAATGTTCACTGACAATGGCGGTGACCCTTGAGCAGGGCCTTCTGTCCTACCTGCCCACCCCAGAGCCCTGAATGGCACAGGGCATGTAGGAAGCGTGCAAACTTGCCGAGTGCCTGAGATGTCTAGGGAACTAGCTTGAGTACATTGCACATATTTTTTTTTTTTTTTTTTTTGAGACAGAGTCTTGCTCTGTCACCCAGGCTGGAGTGCAGTGGCGCAATCTCGGCTCACTACAAGCTCCGCCTCCTGGGTTCACGCCATTCTCCTGCCTCAGCCTCCCGAGTAGCTGGGACTACAGGCGCCCGCTACCACGCCCGGCTAATTTTTTTGTATTTTTAGTAGAGACGGGGTTTCACCGTGTTAGCCAGGATGGTCTTGATCTCCTGACCTTGTGATCCGCCCGTTTCGGCCTCCCAAAGTGCTGGGATTACAGGCTTGAGCCACCACGCCCGGCCACATTGCACATATTGACCTATTTTGTTCTTACAACCATGTGACTGGGGGGAGGATACCATTCTTCACCCCAGTTTAATACAAGGAAACAGAAGTTTGACTGGCATCCAGTCCCAATAGGGCTGAACAGACCTGGGCCAGAATCCCAGCTCTGTCCCCATCCTCCTGCAAGAGCTCAGGCAAGTGACTTCAGTTTTGCAACCCTTAGCAAGGGTTTATAACAGTATCTTACCACAAAGATGGCTGTGAGAACTAAGAGAATTAGGCTGGGCATGGTGGCCCACGCCTGTAATCCCAGCACTTTGGGAGGCTGAGACAGGTGGATCACTTGAGGCCAGGAGTTCGAGACCAGCCTGGCCAACTTGACAAAACCCCATCTCTACTAAAAATACAAAAATTAGCCAGGCGTGATGGTGCAGACCTGTAGTCCCAGCTACTCAGGAGGCTGAGGCAGGAGAATCGCTTGAGCCTGGGGGTTGTGGAGGTTGCAGTAAGCTGAGATGGAGCCAGTGTACTCCAGCCTGGATGACAGAGCAAGACTCTGTCCCACCCCTCCACTGCCCCCGAAAAAAAGAAGAACTAAGAGAACAATACTGAGTGTTCATAGTGCTACGTACTCTGTGCATATTGGATGTCATCATCTTTCTCACTGATTTTTCCTTTGGACTCCAGGTTAAATATTTGTGTGTGTTCTGCTGCTGAGGTTTTGCTCATGTGACCCCTCGGCTGGAATGGTTCTGTCTATCTACCCATGAGTACTTGGGTGGGACGTTAAGTGTTTTTATTTTATTTTTTAAACATATTTATTATTACTATTATTTTTTAGAGACAGGGTCTTGCCCTGTTGCCCAGGCTGGAATGCAATGGTTTGATCATTGCTCACTGCAGCCTCAACCTCCTGAGCTCAACTGTTTCTCACACTTCAGCCTCCTGAGTAGCTGGGACTACCGGCATGCATCACTATGCCCAGTTAATGTTTTAATTTTTTGTAGAGATGGGGTCTTGCTCTGTTGCCCAGGCTGGTCTCAAACTCCTGGGCTCAAGTGATCCTCCTGCTTTGGCCTCCCAAAGTGCTGGAGTGACAGGTGTGAGCCACCACGCCCGGATGGGATGTTAAGTGTTTACAACACACTTGCGCGCCTATCTTCGGAGTCCTGTAGCCCCTTGTGAGTTACTGACTGTAACCCCCTGGTTTGCATAGATGAGAACTCCATCCTGTAGGTCCAGGAGGCTGAGTGGCCTCATCCAGCCAGTAGATGGCAGAGCTGGGATTCAAGCCAAATCCATCCCATTGCAAACTCCTCATTCTTTGTACCTTTGTCTTTGAGGTTTGTCTAGAGCCCCATAACAGTTTCTGCAGCTTCACAGGTTGCCTGCAAAGATACTAAGCACGTGCACCAGCAGGGTATCGGCATTCCGCCAACATCCAGGTCGGACACTTTGTCACCAGAGCACCAGTGATGCTGTCTTGAGTGGGAGTGCTTTGAAAAAGTTTTAAGTCTGTCCATTCAGGTTCGCTGTTATTAATGTACTCTATGGTGTGTTAGCTGGTTAACGCTATAGCAAGCATATTGCATCTCTGCCCGAAGAGGACTTTTTATTTAGTAGACTTAGAGACGTATGCACAGAGGTTCCCATCCCTGCCGTGAATCCGTGTGCCCGTATGACTCTCACCACCATTACCCGCACATTCTTTTTGCTGGAAATTGAAAATAGGTGGGGTAGGTGAGCCAAGGGTCTCTTGCCTGTGTGGAAGTGGGTTTTGGTAAGAACTCACTGAGAACCCGTGCTCAGTCTAGAGCAAGCCAAGGAGGGTGCTGGACTCTCCGGCCGAGAAAGAGAACATAGTTTAAAAAGCAGCATTCGGTGCTGGGAAACAGTTTCGTATTTTGGTACAAAAATTAGCCGGGCATCACCACGCCCGTGTAGTCCCAGCTACTGAAGAGGCTGAGGCGGGACAGTCACTTGAACCTGGAAGACAGAGGTTGCCATGAGCCGAGATCGCGCCGCTGTACTCCAGCCTGGGCGACAGAGAGAGACTCCGTCTCAAAAAATCATAGTAATAATAATAATAATAATAATAATAATAATAATTTCCTATTTTTGAAAATGAAAAAAAAAAGCCTACCAGTACTATTTTTGTAATCCAGTGGCAGCAAAGCAAAGCTCAACCAAGTGACTTTGGGTGGAGGGTGGTGTTTGGTGCTAGTGGCAGAAGGGAATCCCATGGGTGAGGGGGGGCCAGGGTTCAAGGGGGCTTTAGGGGAGGAAGTAGGGGGCATCTGCAGCAGGGACTGAAAGGAAGGAGCAGAGGCTGGAAGCCAGAAAGGAAGGGATAGTCTGAACCTTGTGAGCCCCAAGGGTCTGGGGAGACCAGGGGCTGGGAGATTTCCATAGTTCCTCCCTTCTACGTGTGAGGCCCAGAGTGGAGATGGAGCAAGCCCCTGTCTTGATGAAAACAGGGGGCCCCTTATATCAGCGTGTGATGCAGGGAGGGTTAGTGCTGCAGAGGAGAGCTGAGTTAGGCAGGGAGTGAATGATGCATGGAGCGAGGTGCAGCTTCCCTGCGTGGTGAGAGAAGGAGATGCCGCGTGGGTAGAGGCCAATGTGGAGCGAGGGAGGGCGTTCCACAGGCAATTGATGGAAGTGTTCCAGGTTGAGGGAGAAACACACAGATCCTGGAGTGGCAGAAAGCTCCACGATTTTGAGACACAGCAAGGAACCGGTGTGGCTGGAAAGGACTAAGCCAGGGGAAGGAAGGAGAGAGCATGTGGTCAGGCAGGGCCTGAGGGACCTTGTAGATGAAAGACTTTGTATTTTGGGCTGGGCACAGTGGCTTGCACCTTATAATCCCAGCACTTTGGGAGGCCAAGGCAGGAAGATTGCTTGAGCTCAGGAGTTCAAGACCAGCGTGGGGAACATAGCAAGACCCTGTCTCTACAAAAACAAACAAAAACCCTCCAGTAACTGTCATGAGTAAGATGGATTTACCGTCCTCTGCAGTTCTGAACATAAAGCTTTAAAATCAAAAGGCTTTTTGCAATTTTGGCAACACCCTGATTTGACGGCAAAATCTGCCCTAAAGAACACAAGGCTGTCTGCAATCTGTACTGATTTCATTTAGGGTGAATATTCGTACTTTTTGCTGTATATACTACATTGAACTATGTGAAATTTTTTCTGCATGTCAAAAGTGGTCGAATGTGGCTGGGTGCAGTGGCTCATGCCTGTAATCCCAGCACTTTGGGAGGCTGAGGCGGGAGGATCGCTAGAGGCCAGGAGTGCAAATGAGCTATAGTACTGCCACTGCACTTCAGCCTGGGCGACAGGGCCAGACCCTGTCTCAAAACGATAAAAAATAAAGGATTTGTATTTTAGGTGAATCGCGGAGCAACAGAAGGAGGGTTTTGAGCAGAGTGCTGTGATCTGATTTATGTATTTCAAAGTGAATGAGGTTAGAGAGAGTGAAAGAGCCAGGGCCCAGGAGAAACAGCCCATCCCTGTGACATAGTGCTCCGTCCAGGCCGAACCTGAGGCTAGAGTCGCCTCAAAAGCGGCACCAGAAGAATCGCCCCAAGAGAGCACCCCAAACCATCCTGAAATGAGGCCACTTGGGATTCCAAAGAGAGAGGCACTAAACACCAGGTGATCACCAGTCCAAAGCATTTGGGAGGGGAACTGGCACGGTGCTACAGTGAGAGAAAGGGAGGTTCTACCCAGACATGTCTGTGAGGGTCAGGGTATGGGTTTACATGAGGGTTTAAGGAATTTGGCCCAGGGCTGGGGCTGGTTTCTTTCATTCTTTCATTTTTGTTGTTGTTGTTTGGGGTTTTTTTGAGACAGCGTCTCATTCTATCACCCAGGCTGGAGTGCAGTGGCGAGATCCCAGCTCACTACAACCTCTGCCTCCCAGGCTCAAATGATTCTCCTGCCTCAGCCTCCCGAGTAGCTGGGACTACAGGTGTGCACCACCACACTTGGCTAATTTTGTGTTTTTAGTAGAGACAGGGTTTCACTATCTTGGCCGGGATCTCGAACTCCTGACCTCAGGTGATCCATCCACTTTTCGGCCTCACAAAGTGCTAGGATTACAGCTGTGACCCACCGTGCTCGACCTCTTTTAGTGTTTTGAGCAACAATCTAAACACCTTTATCAGTGCCTGGGAATGTTCAAGGCCCCTGGCGTGGGTTAGTGAAGCTTGCAGTGAAAACAGGCAGCCGGCAGGGTCGTAGTGAGGTCAAGGCACTCTCAGTCAGGACAGAGAAAAAAGGAGGGGGAAATTGGAGGGCTCTACTTGAAGCTACCGCCCCCATCCTTGGCCACGCTGGCCTTGCCTTGAGCCAAGGAGTCTCCCGGGCCGGGCCTCGTTGGTTCCTGGCCACCTTCAGTCCTGATTTTGCCTCTGCAGTCGCTCCTGTGCTCCTCCTGGAGTCCCACTGCGCGGCAGCCCGAGACACGGTGCAGTGCCTGTGCGTGGTGAAGTCCAACCCGGAGCCATCCGTGGCCTTTGAGCTGCCGTCGCGCAATGTGACCGTGAACGAGAGCGAGCGGGAGTTCGTGTACTCCGAGCGCAGCGGCCTGGTGCTCACCAGCATCCTCACGCTGCGGGGGCAGGCCCAGGCCCCGCCCCGCGTCATCTGCACCGCGAGGAACCTCTATGGCGCCAAGAGCCTGGAGCTGCCCTTCCAGGGAGCCCGTGAGTGGCATGGACTTGGGGTGGGAGCCACAGGAGGCAGCGGGCTCCTCTTGGATCCAAGCTCCCAAGGCTGACCAACAGCCACAGAGCATGGGCTATGCAGATTGAGAAAAAGGTCAAATTCTCCCTTTCCGGGTGGAGAGGAGAAGCCGCCCTGAGTTTGCCCCGAGTTTGCTCTGACCTTGGCGGTATGAGCCCTTCCCCAGGGCCTCTCCAGCACAAAAGGGATTGCCCTGGCGCCAGGAGCCTCCGTGCCAGTCAGTCAGTGCAAGGATGCCCCGGCTGCGTGAATACATTGACTGTCACCCCAGCACGTCTCCAAAGTTCTCAGGTGTTGTCACCACCACCCATAGCCCTAAGGGCGCCTGGGTCTTCTCTGTCCTCAGATCGACTGATGTGGGCCAAGATCGGGCCTGTGGGCGCTGTGGTCGCCTTTGCCATCCTGATTGCCATCGTCTGCTACATTACCCAGACACGCAGGAAGTGAGTGCCAGCCGGGGCTGATCTGGGGATGATCCAAAAAGGGGACCTGGTGGGAGATGGAGGCCTGGAGTGGGCGGGGGAAGGCAGCACCCTAAGTGTAGAGAAGGCAGATTCTGCTCTGGGATGTTCAGCGGGACAGAGGAGAGAGGGTTCCTGTTAAGTCCAGCCCCTGTTGGTCAGGGGCACACCAGGGCCTGGGCTGAGCCCTTTACACACATCATTTGAGGCCTGTTTCCCCACATTCTATTTTGACGGCCTCCCTATCTCCAGTAACTCTCCGCTACACACTCCAGTGTGGTGGGGAAAGCCCAGGTACCCCCTACAGCCACAACAGCAGGTCCACTTGACGCCAGAAGCCCCAAAGATTACACACATCTGTGGCAAAAAATATATGCCTTGGCTGGGTGCATTGGCTCACACCTGTTATCCCACACTTTAGGAGGCCAAGGCGGAAGGATTGCTTGAGGCCAGGAATCTGACACCAGCCTGGGCAACACAGCAAGACCACATCTCTAAAAAAAATTTTTTTTTGATTAGCCAGGCATGGTGGCACACACCTGTAGTCCCAGCTACTTGGGAGGCTGAGGTGGAAGGATTGCTTGAGCTCAGGAATTAGAGGCCTGCCTGGGCAACATAGGGAGACCCCATCTACAAAAAAATGAAAAAATTAGCTAGGCATAGTGGCACGGGCCTGTGGTCCCAGCTACTCCAGAGGCTGAGGAGGGAAGATCGCTTGAGCCTGGGAGGTTGAGGCTGTAGTGAGCTATGATTTCACCACTGTACTCCAGTCTAGGTGACAAAGAGAGACCCTGTCTCTAAAAACAAACAAACAAGCAAACAAATAAACAGACAGAAAACCTCTCCAGCCCCAAACCACAGCTACCTGGCCCAACTGAACTGCAGCTGTGTTTCTTCCTTGTGGTGTACACACATCAGCTGTCCTGAGAAATAAATTCACCTCTCTGCTCCACATCCTGGCGGCAAGAGGGGCAGACAGACCCAGAGCCTATGAGGGGGAACCTGGAGAATCCAGACGGGGGTCCTGAAAAACAGCAGAGCCCAGCGGCCAGGTGGCTCATCCCCAGCCAGGCAGGGGCCGCAGAGGTGGGAAGGATGGGCTGTATGGGCAGGAGAGGCTGGTTCTGAAAGGGCTGCTTGCCACATCTTAGAGATGGGTGGGAGAACTCTAAGGTCCCCTGAGCCGAACTCCTAAAACACATGGGGGTGCAGAAAGGGAGGGCAGAGGGAGGTCTGACGAGTCCCGCCCTACAGAAAGAACGTGACAGAGAGCCCCAGCTTCTCGGCAGGGGACAGCCCTGCCGTCCTGTTCAGCAGCGACTTCCGCATCTCGGGGGCACCAGAGAAGTACGAGGTAAGGACCGGAGCCCTGCAGCGCCAGGCTGGCCTGGGAACCTGGATACCAGGATCACCGAGGGCCTGGGAGGGGCCTGTGAGGCCAAGGGGCAGGGGAGTGGGGTGGCCTCTCAGAGGAGGAGAGGAAGGACATTCCAGGGCTGGGTTGGACCTGGAGGCTGGGGAGGAGGTGCCCAGGCTGAAGCTCTGTAGGGGGCGATGGGACGTGGGGCCCAAGGAACCCCTCCCTCCTCCTGCCTGCGTCTGTGACTGCATTTCCTTCTCCAATAGTCCAAAGAGGTCTCTACCCTGGATTCTCACTGAGCGCCCCAGGAGGTAGGTTCCGGGGGCCTCAGTGTGCCCTCCTCTGGGCCCTCCTTGGGCCCTGGGGTTGGCGTGCATGTCCGTGTGTCCCTGTCAGGTGTCAAGGTGGTCTCTGGTGAAGTTTGGGCCTGCCCGGCGGTGCTGGCCTTGTCTAGTCTCTCCTGTTGCAGCTCCCTTCTGTCTGTGGCCCCCGTCCTATGTGTCCAAATTCCTGTGACTGGGGGGTGGGAAGCATGAGGGGAACCCACGTGTCACTTGCAGGACCTCCCAGATGGAGGGGGAACCCATGCCGGATCTAAACATGGGGGATACGTACCAAACCAGGTATTTCCAGGAATTTGGAAAGATGGGGTCCTGACTAGGTGGCTTCCCAGCACTTTGAGAAGCTGAGGCGGTTGGATCACTTGAGGTCAGGAGTTCGAGACCAGCCAGGCCAACATGGTGAAACCCCATCTCTACTAAAAATACAAAAAATTAGCCAGGCGTGTTGGCGGGCTCCTGTAATCCCAGCTACTCGGGAGGCTGAGGCAGGAGAATCGCTTGAACCCCAGAGGTGGAGGTTGCAGTGAGCCGAGATTGAGCCATTGCAATCCAGCCTGGGTCTCAAAAAAAAAAAAAAAAAAAAAAAAAAAGAAGAAGAAGAAAAAGAAGAAGAAAGCTTCCTGGATAGACTGAATTTGTAGGCAGATTTCAAGCTCAGCAATGATTAACACTGGCAGAAGCTCCAGAGTGGGACCTGGTGACCGCTGGGCCTGCTGGGCCTGCGGTCCTTGAGAAAGGAGGTTGACACAGGGATTTACTTGGTACGGAACTCAGGAGCTCTGAGGGTGCAAATACTCTGGCCTCTGCATGGGGAAAAGGCAGGGAGCAGGACCCTGCTAATGGGTGATTTCCCCTCCTAGAGCGAGAGGCGCCTGGGATCTGAGAGGAGGCTGCTGGGCCTTCGGGGAGAACCCCCAGAGCTGGACCTGAGCTATTCTCACTCGGACCTGGGGAAACGGCCCACCAAGGACAGCTACACACTGACGGAGGAGCTAGCTGAGTATGCTGAAATCCGGGTCAAGTGAAGGAGCTGGGGGCAGCCCATGTGGCTGACCCCCCTCAGGACCCTCGCTGGCCCCCACTGGCTGCGGGCTCCCTTCCTCCCAAAAGTAGCGGGGGCTGGGGCAGGAGGGGAATGAGGCAGGTGACAGTGAGGTCCTGGGGACCTGACCTCCCCCTCCTTCCCAGCTGCCCCTCCCTGCCAACACCCCCACGCCCTCATTACGGCTCCTCTCCAACCACCTTTACCCTCATCTGTCCGGAGAGGAGCTCTGTCTGTCCGTGTTATTTATTGCTACTTCCTGCCTGGTCTCCTGCCCCGACACCTGGCCCCAGGGCCTGTACAAAAGGGACATGAAATAAATGCCCCGAAGCTAAAGCCAGTCTAGATCCTGATGCTTTCTGACCCGTCTTTGGGCAGTCTGCCATCCCACCGTCTACAGAACGATGACAGAATTTCTCCTTGCCCTCGGCTGAGCCTGGTGTGCAGGCAAGGGCCTAGGGATTTTAGCCTTGAACCCAGGGTCAGTGGCCATTAAGTTGCTCCCACTCTGAGCTGGTAGCTGCGGGCTGGGTCTGGTTTGACTTCTGGGTGATTTCACATAAAAATCCTCATGCTGGTTTCTGTTGCAGTCAGATCAGTTGACAGCACCAGGCTTGCACTTGCACGTGGCCATGGCTTGCTGAAAGGGAGGGTCCTGTGCATTGGCCACAGTCCCCACCACTCCCTATTGTCCCACACCTGGCCGGCTTCTTACACTGAGATTACCTCCTGGTCCCTGCAGCTTGGAGTGTGAGCCGCAGATGTAGGTCTCACGAGCCCATGTTGGTTTCACCCCCATCTCTCATATTCATGCTGCAATTTGCAGTGTCAGCAAATTTTACACATCCCTACATTCAGTTCAAGAAACATTAATTAAGCACCAGCTGTATACCAAGCACTTTCCAGAGGCTCAGGCTATCCTGAGAAGGGTCTCCGAGGACAACTCTGTGACAATGAGAACGCTGAGACTTAGGGAAACTAGGTGACTTTCCCCGGGGTCCCGGAGCTCAGAAATGGTGTGGCCAGGCCCTGGGGTCAATTCTTCTGATTCAAATGCACTCTTTTCTCTTCCTTCCTTCCTTCCTTCCTTCCTTCCTTCCTTCCTTCCTTTCTCTCTTTCTTTTCCTTTCTTTCCTTCCTTCCTTCCTTCTTTTCTCTTTCTCTTTTCTTTTCTCTTTTCTTTTCTTTCCTTCTTTCTTTCTTTCTTTCTCTTTCTTTCTTTCTTTCTTTTTCTTTCTTTCTTTCTTTCTTTCTTTCTTTCTTTCTTTCTTTCTTTCTCTCTTTCGTTCTTTCTCCTTTCTTTTTTTTTTTTTGATGGAGTCTCGCTCTATCGCCCAAGCTGGAGTGCAGTAGTGCGATCTCGGCTCACTGCAACCTCTGCCTCCTGGGTTCAAGCGATTCTCCTGCCTCAGCCTCCCGAGTAGCTGAGATCACAGGCACCTGCCACCACGCCCAGCTAATTTTTGTATCAATTGCACTTTTTCTATAATACCTGTCAGGAAGTAAAAAAGGGCCAGAGTGTCTCGTGTAAATGGGATTAGTAACTAACAGTTGTTGAACGCTTTCTATGATTCTACCCAGTTTGCGTTAATTAATCTCCATTAACCTCATTTACCTTCCCTAACAACTAGACAATGGTTCTCAAAGTGTGGTCCCTAGGCAGCAGCATCAGCAGCACAAGGGAGCTTGCTAAAAAGGCGAATTTTCAGCCCCCACCCCAGACTTCAGGAATCAAAAACCCTGGGGTGGGGCCCAGGAATCTGTGTTTTGAGAAGTCCTTGGTGGATTCTGATGCACGTGCATGTTTGAGAACAAGCGGCTGAAGCCTGGAGAAGTTATATCAGTTCCGCGGTCCCCAGCTGTTAGCAGTGGAGCCCAGATTTGAGCCCCAACCACTGGCTGCAGAGGCCACACTCCGACGCTGTGCTACACGGCTGTGTTGGTGAGAACCAAAGGCTGCTCACAGAGCTCGGGTGCTGGAGGAGCAGTAAGGTTAAGCCGTGGGCTGCAGCAGTGAGGGCAGGGTTTCCTATACGGCAGCTCTGCCTGGTTTTTGTTTTGTTTTGTTTTTTGTTTTTTTTTTGAGATGGAGTCTCACTCTGTCATCCAGTCTAGAGTTCAGTGGCACAATCTTGGCTCACTGCACCCTCTGCCTCCCAGATTCAAGCGATTCTTCTGCCTCAGCCTCCCGAGTAGCTGGGACTACAGGTGCCCACCACACTCAGATAATTTTTGTATTTTTAGTAGAGACGAGGTTTCACCATGTTGTCCAGGCTGGTCTTGAACCCCTGACCTCAAGTGATCCACCCAACTCGGCCTCCCAAAGTGCTGGGATGACAGGCGTGAGCCACCATGCCCCGCCTCTCCCTGCATTTTGAAGAAGGCAGAGGACGCAGCACAGAGACCAAAAGAAAGGCCTAGAGGCAGGAATGAACAAACCAGGTCTGGAGGGGAGGTGACATGGGGCTGCTTGGCTGGGACGGGAAGTCCACATGCAGGAGGAAAGCAGACATGGGTGGGGGCCAGGCCGTGGGCAGTGGGAAGGGAGGCACTCTGTGGGGCCTGTCCAAGCTGGCAGAGTGCATGCCCTTTCCGCACGGGGCTCACAGTCTTGCAGGGAGAAGGACATGAAAGAATCTCATGCACATATCAAACCACAACTGTGACACCTGCTCCCAAGGGGTAGCTCAGAGTTTTTACAGCAGGGGTCCCCAGTGCTGTACTGCACACACTGATACTGGTCTGTGGCCTGTTAGTGACTGGGCTGCACAGCAGGAGGTGAGCAGCCAGCGAGCAAGCATGACCGCCTGAGCTCCGCCTCCTGTCAGATCAGCAGCGGCTTTAGATTCTCGTAGCAGCACAATCCCTATCGTGAACGGTGCATGCGAGGGATCTAGGTTGCGTACTCACAGATCATGCCTGATGAACTGTCACTGTCTCCCATCAGCCCCGGATGGGACCGTCTAGTTGCAGGGAAACAAGCTCAGGGCTCCCACTGATTCTACGTGATGGTGAGTTGTAGACTTACTTCATTGTATATCACAATGTAATAATAATAGAAATCAAGTGCACAATACATGTAATGTGCTTGAATCATCCCCAGCTCCCTCCCCACTCTCAGGTCCATGGAAAAATTGTCTTCCATGAAACCGATCCCTGGTGCCAAAAAGGTTGGGGACCGCTGTTTTACAGCATAGAATCTAAGTGTGACTTGAGGTCTGAGGGGCCAGGGGAGGCTTCCCTATGGAAGGAAACTCACATATGTGTGAAGGCCCCAAGTGGGAACATATTTAGCAAAACTGCAAAATTCGAGGAGCTGAAGCAAGGCCGGAGAGGCATGAGATGGGGCTGGGGATACACAGGGCCCTCTCGGCAGCCGGGAGGGAAGCCTCTTCCAGATCCGCTGCATACATGCTCACCAGCCCTGCCCTGACACACCTGTCCCCCGACGACAGATCCTGGCTCCAGCAGGTCTGGCCTGGGAGGACTTCGCCCAGAGGAGCAGAACATTGTCAATAACCAGGGATCGGGGAGTAACCCCGCTCTGCCCAAAGTGCAGCTTGAGGGCCCCGGGAGCCACTGTGACGCTACTGTGTATGCTTCATTTAGTATGCGCCAGAACAACAGGAAACCAGAATGCCAAACCGGCTTCACATGAGGCTAAGTCAAAATAAATAAATAAATAAATAAATAAGAAAAAAAAATCAATCAACTGAATTGATTTTTAAAATGTATTCAATAAACATGTTGCAGGTGACTCATAGACAGGACAAAAGTCCTGAAGGTTGTAGGCAAACCTCTAAAGTTTGGGAAACAATGAAGGAATTTGACACAAAGACCACCCTTAGGAGGGACTGGCACTCAACCATGGTGAATGTGTAGGACCGAGCCGGGCGCGGTGGCTTATGCCTGTAATCCCAGCACTTTGGGAGGCTGAGGCTGGTGGGTGGCTTCAGCCCAGGAGTTTGAGACCAGTCTCAGCAACGTATCAAGACCCTGTCTTTACAAAAAATACAAAAATTAGGCAGGTACGGTGGCGTGCGCCTGTAGTCCTACCTACGCGGGAGGCTAAAGTGGGAGGATCGTTTGAGTCCAGGAGATGGAGTTTGCAGTGAGCCGAGACTGAAACATTGCACTCCAGCCTGGGCAACAGAGTCAGACCCTGTCTCAAAAAACAAACAAACAAACAAACAAACAAACAAGTAGGACCTGAGTTCGAGTTCACTCTCTCAGACTTCCCCACCCAGCTCCTGGATCCCACCAGAACACCAGAATTCAACACATGCTCACTGAGCACCTCTGTGTGCCAGGCCTATGCCGGGCCCCAGGGTCACAGCAGTGCCCCCCAAAAATCACTCTCTGGCCTCCCAGAGCTGACGTTCTGCAGAAGAGACAGACAACGATCCGAAAGACAAGCAAACACATGACCTCTGACAGTGAAGGAACCACAGAGGGGTGCAATGTCAGGCTGTGCTGGGTCAGGCTGCCATTTCAGAAAGAGAAGTCATTTGACTTGAGACCGGAAGGAAGTGAGGGAGGGAGATCTGTGGGTTCCTGGGGAATGTGGGTCCAGGGAAGGCCAAAATCAAGTGCAAAGACTCCTGGCGAGAATGCACTTGTTACGTTCATGGAACAAGAAGGAAAGAAGCATGCTTGAGTGGAGTGATGGAGGTGGAGTGGTTGCCCAAGGAAGCTTGATCACACAGGGTCTTGTAGGCCACAGGCAGGACTGGTGCTTGTTTATTTGTTTGTTTTGAGACAGTCTCGCTCTGTTGCCCAGGCTGGAGTGCAGTGGCACAATCTCAGCTCACTTCAGCCTCTGCCTCCCGGGTTCAAGCGATTCTCCTGCCTCAGCCTCCTGAGTAGTTGGGATTACAAGCATGTACCACCACGCCAGTCTAATTTTTATATTTTTAGTAGAGACCGGGTTTCACCATGTTGGCCAGGCTGGTCTTGAACTCCTGACCTCAGGTGATCCACCCACCTCAGCCTCCCAAAGTGCTGGGAGTACAGACGTGAGCCACCCCATCCAGCAATGGAATTTAATTCTAGTTTTGTTTTGTTTTTGAGATGGAGTCTTGCTCTGTCGCTGAGGCTAGAGTGCAGTGGCGTGATCTCAGCTCACTGCCACTTCTGCCTCCCGGGTTCAAGTGATTCACCTGCCTCAGCCTCCCAAGTAGCTGGGATTACAGGCATGCACCACCACGCCTGGCTAAGTTTTGTATTTTAATAGACACAGGGTTTCATCATGTTGGCCAGACTGGTCTCGAACTTCTGACCTCAAGTTATCTGCCTGCCTCCGCCTGCCAAAGTGCTGGGATTACAAGTGTGAACCATCGCGCCCAGCTGGAACTTGGGCTTTCAAAGAGCACGTTGAGAAGCCGCTGGAAAAGTGAGCTCAGAGGGTGTGATGGAGGGCTTGAGGCTTCAGAGGCCTACTGGCAGCTGCGTGGACAGTGAACACAGGCTATCAGTGGAGGCAGGGACAGGGCTGGGAGGCCCTGGCCATTGTTCAAGAGAGAGGAAGTGGAGATGGAGAGAGGAGTGGGGTCAGGACCCATTTTGGAGGAGGAAGTGGCAGGACTCACTTGAAGAGTCAAAGGTGACTCCAGCTGCTTCCTTAAGAGGTCGAAGAAAGCGCGAGGGGCAGGTTCAGTGCAGAACGCAAGAGTGACCTACTCCGGCCGAGTTCACGCCCAGGGAGGCCCTCAGGGACAGGGAAGACAGATGGCACCCCCTCCCTCTGAAATGCCAAGCTGAGGAAGAATCAGAACACATGACATAGTGACTCAGAGAGATGGGGGCAGATGCTGAGATGAGGGCTGGCCAGGCAGGAAGGGAGGTGAGAAGGTCTCATGGCCTCACGTGCCAGGAGGGCTGGGCCACCATGTGCGGGAGGGAGGACACCCAGGCACCAGGCCATGGTCATGACACGGGTCTCTTTGTCCCTCCCGGTCTGCCAACCTCCTGAGTCACTCCTGACGGAGATGACCGATCCATCCCTGGCCGGCCTCCCACCCTGTCCCTGGGACGGTGCCTGGGGCAGGCAGCTCCATTATCCTCCTTGATGAAAGAGCTCCCAGCGGCACTGGCCACTCCAGAGCCTCCTCCCCAGGTGGGTGATCATGCAGGGCTGGGCTCTTGCGACTGGCCAGGGATGGAGATGCACTGCACTGCTGAGAAGTGCTTTCTAGGAGTTCAAGACCAGCCTAGGCAACATAGCAGACATTGTATGTAGGAAAAAAATGCTTAAAAATAAGCTGGGCACAGTGGCGCATGTCTGTAGTCCCAGCTACTCAGGAGGCTGAAGCAGGAGGACCATTTGAGCCCAGGAATTTGAGTCTGCAGTGAGCTGTGATTGCACCACTGCACGCCAGCCTGGGCAACAGAGTAAGACTCGGTCGCTAAAAAAGAAAACAAAAGGTCGACTGTGGTGCTCATGCCTGTAATTCTACCACTTTGGGAGGCCGAGGTGGGCAGATCATCTAAGGTCAGGAGTTCGAGACCAGCCTGGCCAACATAGTGAAACCCTGTCTCTACTAAAAATGCAAAAATTTGCCAGGCGTGGTGGTGCGCACCTGTAGTCCCAGCTACTCAGAAAGCTGAGGCAGGAGAATTGCTTGGATCCTGGAGGTGGAGGTTGCAGTGAGCTAAGATTGCACCATTGCACTGCAGCCTGGGCGACAGAGCAAGTCTTGGTCTCAAAAAAAAAAAAAAAAAAAAGAGGAGAAGTAGCCAAGCCTCTTTCTATCCCCATTCTTCTCGCTCTCAACTCCAGGCTGCTCCTTCAACAGGAGGTGACAACCTCACCTCGCGAATTTTAAAAAAATTTTCTTTTAATTTTGAAATAATTATCAGAGGAAGTTGCAAAGATAGAACAGAGAAGTCTGGTGGCAGCTGAGCCAAAGACCCCTTCCCACCCTAGAGCACGATCTGCCCGGGGAGCGGGAAGGAAATGACAGTTTCGTCTCAAAGGGTCTCTCTGTGAAGCTCAGGCTGGGGCTGAGTAGCCAGAGGTGCGTGAATTGATGTCTGCAGGGAGTGATGGGTCAGCAGGGTACCTGACAATGTCTGGAATAATGACGGCTCACTTTCACAGAGAGCCCGTTCCATAGCAGCCACCGTGCAAAGTGCTGTAAGGACTGGGGACCTGTCGCAGCACAGCCCTGAAGTCGTAACAGCAATCTTATTATCACCCTGGGAGGGGAAACCGACAGATGTCACAGCAAACACATGGCAGACCTGGGACTGGAACCTACGTCTGTTTACCACATGCTTGTCATGGGATGTTCGGGTTGCTGAGCGTGTCCTGTGTGTGCTGTCGCCAGCCCTGTGAGGAAGGCACTATCATTGTTCCCATCTTACCGTCCTGGGCAGAGGTGGGGGGGGTGAGGGGGACACAGCCAGGCAGGGAGTGGCCACCCAGGGCTCTCAGGGACTCTGTTCATTGCCTGCTTTCAATGCTTCCCTGGTAAGGGGGTGACAGTCAAGTCACCAAAAAAGGAGACCAACGACCTGTTTGGAGGAACGGCGGGGAGGAAGAGTGAAAGCGCTGAGGCTGCATTCTCAGTTGTGCTCCTCCTCCCTTGCCCTCTCCACGCAGCCCTTGGCCTCCGGAAATCAAGACACGTCCACAGACCCATTGTCCAATCCCCTCCTGTAGCAAGACTATGAGCCACACCTGGCGCCGTGGCCAGCAGAAACCTCAGCTACTCCTTCTAGGTGAGGAGCAGGAATTCAAGTCCCAAAGGGTCCCCTGCCTGAGACCTTTGGGACCTGGCGACCTGGCCACCTGGCCTGGAGTCCCCCATTAAGATTGCTGGAATTAAGAAAATAAAAATTGATGTCCAGGTGCGGTGACTGGCACCTGTAATCTCAGCATCTTGGAAGGCCGAGGAAGTGGATTGCTTGAGGCCAAGCGATGGAGACCAGAATGGGCAATGTAGAGAGATCCCGACTCAACAAACAATAAAACATAAATTAACAGGGTATGGTGGCTGATGCCTGTAGTTCTAGTTACTCAGGTGGATTGCTTGAGCCCACCTCAAGTTCAAGGCTGCAATGAGCTATGATCGCACCACTGCACTCCTTCCTGGGTGACAGAGGGAGACTGTCTTAAATTTCTTTTTTTAAAAAAAGTAAGTATAGATTCACAGAAGTTGCAAAGATAGAACAGAGAAGTCTGGTGTGTGCTTCACCCAGCATCCCCTGATGGTTACTTCGACTAAATCATTCAGGACAGTATCAAAACCAGGAATTTGACATTTGTATAATATGTGTGTACAGTTCTGTCATTTTATCACATCTGGATGTATATAATGACAACTGCAGTCCAGATACAGAATTATTCTGTTACTACAAAGACCTCCCTTGTGCTACGCCCTTCATAGTCAAACACTTTCCCCCACCATCCCTAACTCCTGGCAACTTTTCATCTTCTCCACCTCTATCATTCTGTCATTTTGAGAATGTTACGCTTGGGCGTGGTGGCTCACATCTGTAATCCCAGCACTTTGGGAGGCTAAGGCAGGTGGATCACTTGAGGTCAGGAATTTGAGACCAGCCTGGCCAACATGGTGAAACCCCATCTCTACTAAAATACAAAAATTAGCCAGGCGTGGTGTCAGGCAGCTACTGGGGAGGCTGAGGCAGAAGAATCACTTAAACCCAAGAGGCAGAGGTTGCGGTGAGCTGAGATCGAGCCACTGCACTCCAACCTGGGGGACAAGGGCGAAACTCCATCTCAAAAAACAAACAAACAAAAAGAATGTTGTAACACATGTGATCCTTAGAGACGCCTTTTTCACTCTCTGTACTGCTCTTCAGAATCGTCCAAGTTGTTACCTGTATCCTCTTCATATCTCACTCATTTTTATTGCTGCATAGTACTCCATGGCATGGATGTAGCGTAATCTGTTAAGCCACTCACCTAGTGAAGGACGCATTGGTTGTTTCCAGTTTTTGGTTTTGTTTTGTTTTTTTTCTTGAGATGGAGTCTCGCTCTTGTTGCCCAGGCTGGGTGCAATGGCGCTATCTCGGCTCACTGCAACCTCCGCCTCCCAGGTTCAAGCAATTCTCCTGCCTCAACCTCCTGAGTAGCCTGTGTTAGAAATGCTTGTTTTTTGGTGCTGTAAAGAAATAGCACTTGAATATAAATTTAATTTCTTTAGCAAGGCTATTTTTACTTTCTGCAGAAAGGGTATACTCGCTGGCGGTTTTGCTCCAAAAGTACACCGAACAAAAGAGACAGGGTCGTTTATAATTTGACACAGCTGCTTTATTGCTACGTCTGGTTTCTATTGGCTGGAACGGGACCTCACATTCTGTATTTGTCCTGATTGGCTAGCAACTTAGAACTTTTTAAAAGAGGCAAAGGCAGAGGAGAACAAAAAGAAGGAGGAAGTAACTTGTGGAATGCTGAGAAAGATAAAAACATTTCTACATAAGGAAGAGGAACAGGCTATGACCTAATGCTTTCTGGGACTAGTATAAGCACGCTAGGGCAAGTATTTAGGCTAAATTGTGGGAGTTAAGAACATAAAGTACATTGATTTTTTTATTACGGCTAGAAGATATTTAAGAATGTTAGCACAGATCTTTGAATAAATTTTGCTTCTAAGAGAAATTACTATTTATTCTTAATTAGATGGGGAGGAGAGTCTCTGAAGAGGAACTTCTACTTTACTTTTTACACTGGGATTACCGGCATGTACCACTACGCCCAGCTTATTTTGTATTTTTAGCACAGACAGGATTTCACCATGTTGGCCAGGCTGGTCTCGAACTCCTGACCTCAGGGGATCGCCCTCCTTGGCCTCGCAAAATGCTAGGATTACTCCTGACCTCAGGTGATCGCCCTCAGCCTCCCAAAGTGCTGGGATTACAGGTGTGAGCCACTGCGCCCGGCCTGTTTCCAGTTTTTGGCTATTACAAATAAAGCTGCTGTGAATAATTAATTGTGTGCAGGTTTTTGTGTGGACATACGTTTTTGTTTCTTGGGGATAAAATGCCCAGGAGTGCAATTCAATTGCTGGGTCATCTGGTAGGTATATTTTGTTTAGTTTTTCAGGAAACTGACAAACTGTTTTCCAGAGTAGCTGGACCATTTTGCATTCCCACCGGTCATGTGTGAACAATTCAAGTTCACAGCATCCTCACCAGTGTTTGCTGTTGTCATTATTGGTTTTTTAATTTTAGCTGTTCTAAAGCGGTATCTTGTCATGGGTTTCAATTTGCATTTCACTAATGGCTGGTGATGTGGGACATCTTTTCATGTGCTTGTTTGCCTTCTATATACCTTCTTCAGGGACATGGGCTATCATGTCTTTTGCCTATTTTCTAATTGGATTGGTTTTTATTTATTTGTTTATTTAGAGACAGAGTCTCCCTCTGTCGCCCAGGCTGGAGTGCAGTGGTGAGATCTCGGCTCACTGCAACCTCCACCTCCCCGGCTCAGGTGACTCTCCTGCCTCAGCTTCCTGAGTAGCTGGGATTACAGGTGCACACCACCACGCCCTGCTAATTTTTGTATTTTTAGTAGAGATGGGGTTTTGCCATGTTGGCCAGGCTGGTCTCAAACTCCTGACCTCTGGTGATCCGCCTGCCTCAGCCTCCCAAAGTGCTGGGATTACAGGTGTGAGCCATCACGCCCAGCGTGATTTTTATTTTATATATATATACACACAATATACATACACACACATATATGCACACACTGTATATAAAGCTGTTATATATTACATTTATTCTACATACATAACAGATTTGCTGAGATACAATTCACATACCATAAAACACACCCATATAAAATGTCCAATTGAATGGTTTTGAGTCTATTCACTGAGTTATGCAACCTTCACCACAACCAGTTTTAGAACATTTCATCACCCCCAAAATAATCTCACATCCATTAGCAGTCACTCTTCATTTCCTCTCACATTCCCCACCCCACCCCAGCCCTACACAACCACTATATCTATTTCTGTCTCTACAGATTTGCCTTTTCTGAATATTTCACATGAATGGAATCATACAATATGTGACAGTTTGTGACTGGCTTCTTTCACTTAATGTTTTCAAAGTTCATCCATGGCCAGGCACCGTGGCTCATGCCTGTAATCCCAGCACTTTGGGAGGCCAAGGCAAGTGGATCACCTGAGGTCAGGAGTTCAGGACCAGCCTGGCCAACATGGTAAAACCCGGTCTCTACTAATAATACAAAAAATTAGCTGTTCATGGTGGTGGATGCCTGTAATCCCAGTTGCTCAGAAGGTTGAGGCAGGAGAATTGCTTGAACCCAGGAGGCAGAGGTTGCAGTGAGCCAAGATGGCGCCACTGCACTCCAGCCTGGGCAACAAGAATGAAACTCGGTCTCAGGGAAAAAAAAAAAAAAGTTCATCCGTGTTGTAGGATCTATCAGTACTTCATTCCTTTTTATTATCAAATAATATTTTATTGTTTAGGCCTCCCATATTTTCTTTATTCATTCATCTCTTCATGGACATGTGGGTTGTTTCTACTTTTTGGCTTTCATGAGTAATGCTGCTGTAAACATTTGTGTTCAAGTTTCTGGGTGAACATGTTCTTATTTCTCTTGGTTATATACGTAGGAGTGGAGATGCAGGAGTGTATGGTTATTCTATGCTTAATCTTTGGAGGAACTGTTTTGAGACTTTTTCCCAGAGTGGCTGGACAATTTTATATTCACACTAGCAATATATAAATGATTTTGTTTCTGTACATCCTCTCCAGTATTTGATACTATCTTTTATTTTAGCTGTTCTTATAGATGTGTAGTAGTGATATCTCATCGTGGTCTTAACCTGTCTAAAGGCTAGTGATGTTGAATATCTTTTTAGATAATTAGTTTCTATCCATATATCCCCTTGGCTGAAATTTCTCTTTATGTCTTTTGCCAGTCTTCTAATTGATTATCTGATTTTTTTATGTGGCGTTTCTATGTTGAATTGAGAGTTCTTTATATATTTGTTCTAGATATGAGTCCTTTGTCAGATATGTGGTTTGCAAATATTTTCTCTGAGTCTGTAATTTGTCTTTTCATTCTCTTAACTAGGTCTTTTACAGAGCAAAAAAAAATCATAATTTTGATGAAGTTGGATTGATTTTTTTAGGGATCATGCCTTTGGTGTCATGTCTAAGAATGCTTCATCAAGCTTTAGGTCTCAGAGATTTTCTCCTATGTTATCTTCCAGAGGTTTTCTTTTTCAATTTATTTTATTTTACTTTTTAATTGAGACAGATTTTCACTCTGTTGCCCAGACTGGAGTGCAGTGGCATGATCTCAGCTCACTGCAACCTCCGCCTCCTGCGTTCAAGTGATCCTCCTGCCTCAGCCTCCTGAGTAGCTGGGACTACAGGCACGCACCACCACAACTGGCTAATTGTTTTTGCATTTTTAAATAGAGACAGGGTCTCGCCATGTTGGCCAGGCTGGTCTCAAACTCCTGGCTTCAGGTGATCCATCCATCTTGGCCTCCCAAAGTGCTGGGGTGACAGGTGTGAGCCATGGTGCCCGGCCCTTCTGGAGGTTTTATAGCTTAATATTTTACATGAAAATCTATGATCCACTCTGAATTAACTTTTATAGAAAGTATGAGGTTTAGGTTGAGGTTCATGTTTTTGTCTATGGATGTCCAATTACTCTACCATCATTTGTTGAAAAGACTGTCTTTCCTCCATTGAATTGTTTTTGCTCCTTTGTTAAAAACAAGTTGGCCATATTTGTGTGGGTCTATTTGTGGGCTCTCTAGTTTGTTCAGTGGATTGATGTGTCTATATCTTCACCAGGGCCACACAGTTTTGATTACTGTATATTACTTTATAATAAACCTTGATATCAAGTATAGTGGTTCTTCCCCCTTTATTCTTCTGTTTCAGAAATGGTTTCCATTCTAGCTCTTTTTATTACTATTTTTTGCTTCTCCCATAGGTAAGAAAACAATATTCTTACTGTTGTTTTTAAAAAAATTTTATTTAAAATTAAAAAATAAAATTTAAGTTCTCTTTTTAAAAATTTTATTGTTTAAAAATTTTGTTTTGTAGAGATGGGGTCTCATTATACTGCCCTGGCTGGTCTCAAACTCCTGGCCTCAAGTGATCTGCCCACCTTGATTTCCCAAACTGCTGGGATTACAGGCATGAGCCACCATAGTGGCTGGCCTATTCTAGTTCCTTCTATGTAAACTTTAGAATAATCTTGCCTATATCTATAAAAAAATCTTGCTGGGATTATGGTAGTAATTGCATTAAATCTGTATGTGTATCAATTTTGGGAGAATTGATATCTTTACTATGTTTAGTCTCCCAATCCATGAATATGGTATGTCTCTCTATTTAGCTATTCTTTGACTTTTTTCAGCAGTGTTTTGTAGTTTTCAGTATATAAGTCATATGTGTTTTGTTGAATTTACATCTAAGTATTTTTTTAGCCATTGTAAATGGAATTGCATTTTAAATTTTGGTTTCCACATGTTGATTGTTAATACAAAGAAATGTGACTAATCTTTGTGTTAATCTTGTATTCTGTAAATGTGTGAAACTCACTTACTATTTTTAGGTGGTTTTTTTTTTTGGTTTTTTTTTTTTTTTGGTTCTTTGGAATTTTCTACTTAGACCATCATGTCATCTGCAAATACAGATAGTTTTCTTTCCTCCTTTCAGATCTATGTCCTTCTTATTGCCTTTCTTTATCTTATTGCACTGTCTAGAACTTCCAGCATTATGTTGATAGGAGTGATGACAGTAAACATCCTTGTCTTGTTTATGATCTTAGGGGAGAAGTATTCAGGACTGCAGTGTTAGTTAAGTATGCTAGCTGTAGTTTTTATAGGTTAGTTGTAGGTTATCAAGTCAAGGAATTTCCCCTCTATTCCTAGTTTTCAAAGAGTTTTAAAATCATAAATGGGTGTTTCATTTTATCAAATGCTTTTTCCACAGCAATGGATATGATCATGTGATTTTTCTTCTTTATCCTGTTAATATGGAAGATTACACTGATTGATTTTCAATTGTTAGACCAGCCTTGCACCCCTGGAATGAATAAATCCCACTTGGTCATGCTGTATAATTATTTTTATATATTGTTGATTTTTTTTTTCCTTTTCTGAGATAAGGACTTGCTCTGTCACCCATGCTGGAGTGCCGTGGTGCAATCATGACTCACAGCAAACTCAAACTCCTAGGTGTAAGCAATCATTTTCCCTCCCAGCCTCTCAGGTAGCTAGGACTACAGGCACGTGCCACCATGCCCAGCTAATTAAAAAACATTTCTTTTTGTAGAGATAGGGCTTTCACTATTTTGCCCAGGCTGGTCTCAAACTCCTGGCCTCAAGTGATGCTCCCGCCTCAGCCTGCCAAAGTGCTGGGATTACAGGCGTGAGCTATCATGCCTGGACTACTACTGAATTCTATTTGCTTATATTTTGTTAAGGATTTGGTATCTATATTCATGAGAAATACTGGCCTATAATTTTATTTTCTGTACTTTCCTTTTTTGGTTTAATGTTAATACTAATTTCATAGAAAGGGTTAGGAAGCATTCCCTCTAATATTTTCTAGAAGAGATTATATGGAATGGTGTAAATTCTTCTTTAAACATTGAGCAGAATTCTCCAGTGAAAACATATAGGTCTGAAGATTTATTTTTCTCATTTTAAATTACCTAATAGTTATAGTGCTGTTCAAATGATCTAACTCACATTGGGTGAGTTGTGGTAGTTTGTACTTTTTGAAGAATCCATTTCATCTAAATTGTCAAATTTATGTGTGTAAAGTTGTTCATAGTATTCCCTTATTATCTTTTTGATATCTGCAGGGTCTGTAGTGCTATCCCCTATTTCATTCTTGATGTTAGCAATCTGTTTTTATTTTATTTTTTGTCAGTCTTGCTAGAGGTTGCCAACTTTGTTGATCTGAAAAGATATTTTCTTTTCTCTATTATTTTTCTGTTTCCAGTTTCATTGCTTTCTCCCTTTTTCGTTATCATATCCTTCCTTATGCTTGCTTTGGGTTTAATGTGCTCTTATTTTTCTAGTTTCTTGAGATCAAATCTTACATTATAGATTTGACATTTCCTGTTTGGTTTTTTTTGTTTTTTTTTTTTTTTGAGACAGAGTCTCGCACTGTCGCCCAGGCTGGAGTGCAGTGGCGCGATCTTGGCTCACTGCAAGCTCTACCTCCCGGATTCATGCCATTCTCCTGCCTCAGCCTCCCAAGTAGCTGGGACTACAGGCACCCGCAACCACACCTGGTTAATTTTTTGTATTTTTAGTAAAGACAGGGTTTCACTGTGTTAGCCAGGATAGTCTTGATCTCCTGATCTTATGATCCACCTGCCTCGGCCTCCCAAAGTGATATAAATTTCCCTCTTGTGCTTTAGTTGGTTCCTAAAATTTGGTAAGTTCTATTTTCATTTTCATTCCATTCAATGTATTTTTTAAATTTTACTTGCGATTTCTTCTTTGGCCCTTGGATTATTTAGAAGTGCTTTGTTTAGTTTCCAAGTGTTTGAAGATTTTTCTTTTTTTTTTTTTTTTTTGAGACGGAGTCTCGCTCTGTCGCCCAGGCTGGAGTGCAGTGGCGCGATCTCGGCTCACTGCAAGCTCCGCCTCCCGGGTTCACGCCATTCTCCTGCCTCAGCCTCCCGAGTAGCTGGGACTACAGGCGCCCACAACCGCGCCCGGCTAATTTTTTGTATTTTTAGTAGAGACGGGGTTTCACCGTGGTCTCGATCTCCTGACCTTGTGATCCGCCCACCTCGGCCTCCCAAAGCGCTGGGATTACAGGCGTGAGCCACCGCGCCCGGCCTTGAAGATTTTTCTTTTAACTCTCTGTTATGGTATCTAATTTGAGTCCATTGTGGTAATAGAACATACTCTCCGTAATTTCAGTTATTTCAAATGTCTGACGTTTGTTTCATGACCTTGCATATGATTTATCTTGGTATATATTCCATAGATGCTTGAAAAGAAGGTGTATTATGCTATTGTTGGGTAGATAATTCCATGAATGTCAATTAGATGCTGTTGGTTGATGGTGTGTCATTGCGTTCTTATATATTCTTGTTGATTTTCTGCTTGATTGTTCTATTGTTGAGAGAGAATATTGAAGTTCCCAATTATGTTTGTGAATTTGCCTATTCTTTTTTTTTTTTTTCAGATGGAGTCTCACTCTGTCACCCAGGCTGGAGTGCAATGGTGCGATCTCAGCTTACTGCAATCTCCACCTTCTGAGTTCAAGTGATTCTTCTAACTCAGCCTCCCAAGTAGCTGGGACTACAGGTGCTTACCACCATGTCTAGCTAATTTTTGTATTTTTAGTAGAGATGAGGTTTCACCACGCTGGCCAGGCTGGTCTCAAACTCCTGACTGCACCCACCTTGGCCTCCCACAGTGCTGGGATTACAGGTGTGAGCCCGGCTGCCTATTTCTCTTTTTATTTCTACTGGGTTTTACTTCATATATTTTTCAGCTCTGTTGTTTGGTGCATACATATTTAGGATGGTTATGTCTTCTTGGTGGATTGACTTTTCCCACATTATATAATGTCCATCTCTGGCCTTGGTAATTTTCTTTGCTCTGAAGTCTACTTTATCTGTTATTAATATAGCCACTCCTACTTTCTTTTGACTACTTTTTGCATGGTATATTTCCATTATATTTGAAGTTGTTATTATTATTATTATTATTATTTTGAGACAGGGTCTTGCTGTGTCACCCAGGCTGGAGTACAATGGTATGATCTTGGTTCCCTGCAACCTCTGCCTTCCAGGTTCAAACAATCCTCTCACCTCAGTCTCCCGAGTAGCTGGGATTACAGGCATGCACCACCATGCCTGGCAAATTTTTTTTGTACTTTTAGTAGAGACAGGGTTTTGCCATGTTTGCCAGGCTGGTCTTGAACTCCTGGCCTCAAGTGATCCATCCACTTTGGCCTCCCAAAGTGCTGAGACTATAGGTGTGGGCCATTGCACCTAGCCTTCAAGCTATTTTCTTGTAAACAGCATTTATTTAGGCCATTTACATTTAATGTAATCACTTATATGCTAAGGCTGATGCGTGTCATTTTATTTTTTGTTTTCTTTGATTCTTTTTTCTTTTCTCCAGCTTCTAGTGAGTTCCTGAACAGTTTTTTAGAATTCCATTTTGATTTATCTGTAGTGTTTTTGAGTATATTACTTTGTATAGCTTTTTTATAGGTTGTTCTAGGTATTACAACATACATAATTTATCAGAGTCTACTGGTTTCAACACTCTACCAGTTACTTCCCTTTACAACCCTTTCTCCTTTCCCATTTATAGGATAATTGCTTAAATATTTTATCTACATACACTGAGAACAGAATTAGACAGCGTTATAGTTTTTGCTTTGAGTGTCAAACGTAATTTAGAAAACTCTAGAGGAAAAGAAGAGTCTATTGTATTTACCCATAGGTTTGCTCTTCCAGAGGCAGAGGGTGGCAATGGAGGGTAAGCCTCTGTCACCAGAGACTTTACTGTACTTTCCCTTTTACTGTCAGATGCTACCAGAGTCCCTGAAGAGGGAAGATGTGAGGAAACAGGTAAAAACCATTTTTGTTCTTTTTTTGCATTCAACAAGTGTTCTTTCTTCCATCCCGGTATTCCAAGATTCTTTTTTAAAAAAATTACTTCCTTTCTGTTCAGGGAATTGCCTTTAGCCATAATTTTAGGGTAGGCCTGTGTTGAACAAAAATTCTCTTTGTTTTCCTTCGTTTGAGAATATCTCAATTTCCCCTTCATTCCTGAAGGGTATTTCCACTAGATACAGGACTGATTCCAGATTGACAGTTCTCTGAGCACCTGAAAAATATCGTGTCACTTTCTTATGGACTCCATAGTTTTTGATGAGAAACCCACTGTTATTTGAACAGTTTTTCTGGTATAGGTAATGTGTCATTTTTATGTGGTTGCTTTCAAGAATTTTCTCTGCCTCTTGTTTTTAGAAGTTTGACTATGATGTGACTTGGCATGAATTTCTTTGGATTTATCCTGTTTGTGATGCACTTAGCTTCTTGAATCTGTAGACATATATTGTGCATGTATGTTGTCAAATGAAGACAATTTGCAGCCAATACTTCTTGGAATTTTTTTAAGGCCCACCCTCCTTTACCTCCCCTTCTGGGACTTCAATGACAAAATGTTAGATCTTCTTTTATTATAGTTACACATGTCCTTGAGGCTTTGTTCCATTTCCTTTCATCTATTTTCTTTCCATTGTTCAGAATGGGTAATTTCAATTGTTATCTGTTTTGTTTCACTGCTTCTTTCTTCTACACTCTCCATTCTGCTATTGAGCCAATCCATTATGGTTTTTATTTCAGCTCTTGTATTTTTTAGTTCTAAAGTTTCCATTTGGTTCTTCTTTATATTTTCTATTTCTTTGCTGATACTTTTTATTACTTTATTTATTTCAAGCACATTTATAATTTCTCAGTGAAACATTTTTATGATGGCTGCTCCAAAATCTTTGTCAGATTATTCTAACATCTGTGTCATCTTGATGCTTGTGCCTGTTAATTATCTTTTGTTACTCAGTCTGAGAATGCCTGATTCTTAGTATGACAAGTGATTTGCCATTGAAGTCAGGATATTCTGGGCACTATGTTATAAGAGTCTGGATCTTATTTAAATCTTTTGTCTTAGCGGGCTTCCCTTTATACTGCTCCAGTGAAATAAAGTGGGGCACTGCCTCATTGCTTCCAGACAGGGATAAAAGTCCAGGTTCTCCATTCAGCCTTTCTTGAACCTGGGGGACTGGGAGAGATGAGGCCTCCATGTTATTTTTAGGTAAGGGTAGAAGTTCAGGTTCCCCACTAGGAATCCACGACAACTCCCAGGCTGGGAGTGGGAGGGTTGCTTCATTACTGCTCCCTATATGGCTTTCATTGACACTGTGTGTGGCAGAGAGAGAGAGAGTGGCGCTTGTTACCACTGAGTGGTGGTGAAAGTCCCAACTCTCCACTAGGCCTCTTCTGACACTACTCCAGTGGGGGTGGGGGAAAGCCCTCACTTCTGCATTGGGGTGGCAGTGGGTGTCCAGGCTGCCCACACGGTCTCCACCAACACCACACTGGGGGAGGATGATCCCAGTAGGGGTGAAGGTCCCAGCTCCAAGTCAGGCATCACTCCGACTGAGTATGGGAGTGGCCTAGGGTTCTTTGTTACAGCCTGGTGAGGGTGAAAGTCCAGGTTTCCCAGCCAGCCTTTGCTGACAGGGGTGAGGATGGAACTTGGCAGGAGCAGAGCAGGTATTGACTAAAAGACTCTGTCTTTCTACGATGCCCCTTTCCTTGTTCTTTGGCTAGAAAATCATAGTTTTGCTAGAACTTGTTTTGTTGGGACTTGTTTTATTTGTGCCCCTTGGCATTTTCAGTTGTTGACTTCTTCAATATTCACCCGGAGATATATGAGGCAAAGAGAAATCCCAGGGAATTCACCACCGTTCCTTAAGTCCCGAGGTCCCTAACCAGTCTGCTTCTCTCCATCTTTCAGTCTTCTTATGCTTGTCTTATCATGTTCAAGGTTTTCAGTTATACTTGGCAGAATAAATAAATACATCTAGTCCATCTTTCCAGAATATCACTGCTTTTTGTTCATTTTATTTATTTATTATTTATTGAGACAAGGTCTTACTTTGTTGCCTGGGCTGGAGTGCAGTGGTGCTATCATGGCTTACTGCAGCCTTAAACTCCCAGGCTCAAGTGATCCTCCTGCTTCAGCCTCCCAAGTAGCTTGGACCACAGGCACATGCCACCATGCCCAGCTACTTTTCATTTTTTGTTTTTGTTGGGTAGCTGCACAGAGTCTTGCTATGTTGCTCAGGTTGGTCTCAAACTTCTGGCCTTAAGCGATCCTCTTGCCTCGCTCTCCCAAAGCGTATTACAGGCATGAGCCACCACACCCAGCCCCATCGGTGCTTTTGGAAGAAGGTGTTCTTCCCTCTCTCTGTTTCCCTCCCTATGGCCAGCTGCCTGTAGAGGGCAGTGGTGCTGGAGTGAAGACCTCTCAGCGCATCCCTCATCATCCGTAGGATGTGCATGGCTTCCACTGCTATCTGTTCTGCTCCTGAGACACTCGCTGGCTACAAGATTATAAAAGTGATGAGGTTTCAGCCTCAAGACTCTCCATTCAATAACACTTCCTACAAGATATCTTTTTTTGTTTGTTTTGTTTTGTTTTGTTTGGAGACAGGGTCTGGCTCTGTCGCCCAGGCTGGAGTGCAACGGCATGATCTGCTTACTGCAACCTCAGCCTCTCAGGCTTAAGTGATTCTCCTGCCTTAGCCTCCTGAGCAGCTGAGACCACAGGCACCTGCCACCATGCCCAGCCAATTTTTGGATTTTTTTTTTTTTTTAGTAGAGATGGGGTTTCACCATGTTGCCCAAGCTGGTCTTGAACTCCTGAGCTCAGGCGATCTGCCCACCTTGGCCACCCAAACTGCTGGGATTACAGGCGTGACCACAGGCACAGCCACCATGCCCAGCCCTACAAGATATCTTTTCGTTTCCTTCCTTTCTTTTTTTTTTTTTTTTTTTTGAGACAGAGTCTCACTCTGTCGCCCAGGCTGGAGTGCAGTGTTGCGATCTCTTCTCACTGCAACCTCTGCCTCCTGGGCTCAAGTGATTCTCTTTCTCCTGAGTAGCTGGAACTACAGGCGCCTGCCAACACGCTCAGCTAATTTTTTGTATTTTTAGTAGGTACGGGATTTCACCATGTTGGCCAGGCTGGTCTCGAACTCCTGACCTCAAGTGATCCATCACCTCAGCCTCCCAAAGTGTTGGGATTCCAGGCATGAGCCACTGCTCCCGGCCAAGATATCTTTTTCCTCTTCAATATCTATGTGCTCCTCCCTCAACCTTTGGGGGCTTCAGTGTAGGTGGTCAGATTCCCCACCATTTATGCCTCTGATGAAAGGAGTGGAAATGGTAATAAATGGATGGTGTCACTAAACTACAAATACTTTCAGGTGGGCCTGTGCCTTTTTCAGCGGGCTCCAGTTCTCCTGCTTGACTTGAGTCATTCGCATTTCCTGAGAGCTGGGTAGAGGGGGAGTTGTGAAGGAGCCCATTCTGAAACTGATCTGATATTGCAAACCCACACACTGAAAGGAAGAACTGCCCATACATACTCGAGTCTTCCGATCTGACTCCGAGCCCGCATCCCCCTCATTCGTCTCTTTTCCCCACTCCCCAGATCATGATGCTACTTTGTCTCCCTCAGAGCCATAGAGAAGCAGGGGGTGTGGCCATGGAGGGGAAACCTCTGTCACCAGAGACTTTACTGTACTTCTCCTTTTGCTCTCAGATGCTGCCAGGGTCCCTGAAGAGGGAAGACACGCGGAAAGAGGTAAAAACCATTTTGCTTTTATTTTGCATTCAACAAGCAAATTATTATGGAACAGCAGTTATAGGCCAGGCATACCTCCCAGGGCTGGGAATACAGTGGGGACCTCCCTGGCTCTCTCTTACCTGTGTTACAACAGGTTGTAGACAGACCCCTGTCTTGAGCATCCTCCTTGTCAGGCCTGTTGAGTCTTCTGAGAGTAGGGTAGGTTACTGGATGCCTAGGAGGGAAGAAGGAGCCAGGGAGGCCGGCCCCAAGGTTCTGCAAGGCCCTCAACAGGCCTGGACTGAGGAGGTCTGGACAGCATGGCCCTGTCCTGAGCCTCTGTGCATAATAACTGCTGTCCCTAACCTCCACCCCACCCTCAGCCTTCCAATTCCCGGGCCTGGGGCCCTACTCCTGTGCTCCAGAGACTCCTGGAGCTCCTTGAGGCAGCACACAGCCCTGCTCTGGAGACACTCATATCCCACTCATGCTGGGATGCTCCAGCCCGGCCCAGAGCAGGCTGTGGCTGGAGGGTGCCGGCAGAGGAGGGACGATGGCCCGGCTCCTGGAGGCAAGTGTTGGCTGCAGGAAAAGAGTCTATTCCGTCCCACAGCCCTTGTTACCCCTTAGGTAACCTTAAGGGGATTTCAGAGAACACTGGTCCTGCAACCCTGCAAAGTTTTTTATGGAACATGTAAAATAGATCCCATGGTCAAAGAAGTATGGACAATGTATTATACTATACTCTAATCTCCATATCTAGAGATTAATGGTGTAGATAGAGTTTCCTAAAACGTTTTTAAAGCCCTGCAGTAAAGAATCTTACTTAAGCCAGGTGCGGTGGCTCACGCCTGTAATCTCAACACTTTGGGAGGTCAAGTTGGGGGGATCACCTGAGGTCAGGAGCTTGAAACCAGCCTGGCCAACATGGTGAAACCCCATCTCTACTAAAACAAACAGACAAACAAACAAATAAATCAGACAGGTGTGGTGGCACATGCCTGTAGTCCCAGCTACTCAGGAGGCTGAGGCAGGAGAATCACTTGAACCCTAGAGGCAGAGGATGCAGTGAACTGAGATCATACCACTGCACTCCAGCCTGGGTGACAGAAGAATGAGACTCTGTCTCAAAAAATAATAATAATAATAATAATAATAATAATAATAATAATAATAATAATTTTACTTAACTCTTTAACCCTGCCTTTCTCAAGTGTATGTGACCTTGAAGACGTTTTTTGCATATGACATTATGAGCACTTGCAGGGCTCATGTCAACTCTGCCTGAGGAATCTGCCTCAGCTTCAGACCCTGCACCCCAAATTCATGCTCAGGTCAAGCGAGACCCCCTTCCTGCTGTCCACAAGCAGCTTAGCTTTCCCCACACCCATGAACTGACACCTGGCAGCCCTCGGCATGAGCCGTGTGGCCCGAGGAGATAAACACAGAGAGAGAGAGGAACACTGATGCGTGGGAAATGTTGGCAGGTGAGTGGGAGGGACTTGGGTTGGTGCTGAGACCGGAGACACACTCTGCTGTCACATCCTTCGGGGTCCCCGGGGGCCAGCACGGAGGGCCACGATCATGTAAATTGGGACTTAAATTTAACTCTATGTAAATATAACTCTATGCAGAGGTCAGGGATGGTGGAGGATAAGCTCATTGCAGAGAAAGAGAGAAAGATAGGCAGCAATTACAGAACCTAACCCATAGATAGGTTTTGTTTGACCAGCTCTGCATATTTTTAGTTTGTGTATTTTTTCTTTTTTCTTTTCTTTTTTTTTTTTTTTTTTTTTTTTGAGACGGAGTCTCGCTCTGTCGCCCAGGCTGGAGTGCAGTGGCGCGATCTCCACTCACTGAAAGCTCCACCTCCCGGGTTCATGCCATTCTCCTGGCTCAGCCTCCCATGTAGCTGGGACTACAGGCGCCCGCCACCTCGCCCGGCTAATTTTTGTATTTTTAGTAGAGACGGGGTTTCACCGTGTTAGTCAGGATGGTCTCGATCTCCTGACCTCATGATCCGCCCGTCTCGGCCTCCCAAAGTGCTGGGATTACAGGCGTGAGCCACTGCACCCAGCCTATTTTTTATTTTTTCAAGACAGGGTCTCGCCCTATTGCCCAGGCTGGAGTGCAGTGGGGAGATCACCATTCACTGCAGGCTTGACCTCCTGGGCTCAACTGATCCTCCCACCTCAGCCTCCTAATTAGCTGAGACCACAGGTGTGCGCCACCATGCCTGGCTAATTTTTAAACTTTTTTTGTAGAGACGTGGTCTTGTTATGTTGGCCAGGCTGGTCTCAAACTCCTGACCTCAAGTAATCCTCCCACATTGGCCACTTCTCCTTGGTCTATTTTTCTTTTTAAGTAGGTCATTCCACTTAGAAGTTTAGCTTCTTACTTCTCTTACAGTGGAAGATCAGACAGTGCTGAGCTCAGGTTCTGTCTGGCAATAACTGACTAGAACTGAGACAGCTACCACCTTTAGAGGAGGTACAACCTTTGTCCCCACTTGGTTGATTTACGTTTCCTACCTGGCCTGTGGGGCATTCTCCAGAGACCTTCCAGACCCCTCAAAATGCTCTCCTGGTGTCACACTTTATTTTTTGTTTTGATTTTGTTCTGAGACAGGATCTGGGTCTGTCACCCAGGCTGGAGTTCAGTAGCACGATCTTGGCTCACTGCAACCTCCACTTCCCGGGTTCAAGCAACTATCCTGCCTCAGCCTCCCGAGTAGCTGGGATTACAGGTGTGCGCCACCATGCCCAGCTAATTTTTTGCATTTTTAGTAAGATGGGGTTTTGCCATGTTGGCCAGGCTGGTCTTGAACTCCTGACCTCAAGTGATCTGCCTGCCTTGGCATCCCAAAGTATTGGGATTACAGGTGTTAGCCACTGCACCTGGCTCACCCATACTTTGTTACTGGTTTTAAAATTCCTTTTTGCCTGGTCTTTCAAACCAAGTTTTGACCATGTCTGTCCCTGAGTATAATCCTTGATGAGTAGCACCAGAGAGAGCTCCATGTTATCCGGGGCCTGGCATTCAAGGCACTCAGTGGTCTGGTGCCACTCAAAGCCTGCGAGCCAGGCAGGAAGTTTGTAAAATTAGAGATGGATGAATGGATGGATGGAAAAAAGGAAGCAAGGGAGGAAGGAAGGAAGAAAGGAAGGAGTTCTGGGAAGAGAGAGAAGCTGCCCTCACAGGGCTCTCAGTTTGAAGGAGAGGCACAGCATACCTAGAAAAAACTCCCGGCCAGGAGTGGTGGCTCACCCCTGTAGTCCCAGCACTTTGGGAGGCCGAGGCTGGCAGATCACCTGAGGTCAGGAGTTCAAGATCAGCCTGGCCAACATAGTGAAGCCCCATCTCTACTGAAAATACAAAAATCAGCCAGGCGTGGTGACACCTGCCTTTACCCAGCTACTTGGGGGGCTGAGGCCAGAGAAGTGCTTGAGCCTGGGAAGCAGAGGTTGCAGTGAGCGGAGATTGCACCACTGCACTCTAGCCTGGGAGACAGAGCAAGACTCTGTCTCAAAAAAAAAGAAAGAACTCTGTGAGCATCTCAAATGCCACATCCCCATAATGCAACCAGACCCAGTCCTCCTAGATCTAGGGGAAGGGTTGGAGCTCAGTGGGTGAGCAAGAAAAGCCATGTGGAAGAAGTCAGTGGCCAGATGGCTCAAAGACAAACTCTCCCCTGCTCAGGCTTCCACCCAGACACGACACCATGCATCTCCTCGGCCCCTGGCTCCTGCTCCTGGGTAAGGACTGTGGCCTGGGCCAGTACTGGGGTTCTGGGATGTCAGTGGGCACTGGAGGAGGAGGAAAGACCCGGGCAGAGAGGCGTCAACATAGGGTAGGGTGGGGGTGGCAGTGTGTATAGATAGATGTACATACAAATATATATGTTTCCCATATATACATACGCTTCTCTCATTGCATCCTGCTGTCTTTGTGTATCTCTGTATTTCTCCCACTATCTTCAGAGAGAATTCTTTAGTTTTTGGAAAGCTCTCAGCTGGGTGCAATGGCTCATGCCTGAAATGTCAGCACTTTGTGAGGCTGAGGCGGGAGGATCACTTGAGGTCAGGAGTTTGAAGCCAGCTTGGGCAACTTAGCAAGACCCCTATCTCTAAAAAGAATTAAAAATTAAACAAATTTTAAAATAAAGAATAATTTGTAAAAGAAGGCTCTCGTGCCCCCTCAGTAATGCTTTCTGATCACTGTGGTGAGTTCTAGAATACTTGGCTTTCTCTGACTCAAGTAAATGGAATATTGAGCACCCTGGAACCATCTACGCCTGGGAGGGGGCCTGCGTCTGGGTCCCCTGCACCTACAGAGTCCTAGATGGTGCCCTGGAAACCTTCATCCTGTTCCACAATCCTGAGTATAACCAGAACATGTCGAAGTTCGAAGGGACCAGACTCTATGAAAACACAAAGGATGGGAAGCTTCCTTCAGGGCAGAAAAGGGTGCAATTCCTGGGGAACAAGATTAACAACTGCACACTGAGTATCCACCCAGTGCACGTCAATGACAGTGGTCAGCTGGGGCTGAGGATGGTGTCCAAGACTGAGAAATGGATGGAACGAATACACCTCAATGTCTCCGGTAAGGCCTTCGGGGAGCGGGTCTTCTGCTCTGGGCAGGGGTGAGTGGGAGGCAGGAAATACCTGACTCCTGGCAGAGAGCTCACAAACCGAGCTTCCTGCAGAGCTCAGGCAGGGGACGCCAGCGGGTGACGATGGCGACGCATCAGCACTAGTCGGAGCTGCGGGACCTCGGATGTCCCATCTGACCCTCAGTTCCTGCCCCTCTGGGACCTGGATTCCAAGGTTGTCGGATCTCCTGATCTTTCTCTCTTTCTTTCTCACCATGTATTTTTCAGCTTTTGTGACAAACTCGTGTTTGGCCTTAGTACGGTAACCATCCAAGCACCGCATCCCTTTAGTGGGGTGGGTCTGCATGTAGCCAGCCTCAGCTCTCTCCCAGACTAGACTGCCCCCTTCAGACAGCGGGGTCTGAAGCTGCATCGCTCACCCTAAACTTAGGGCTTCTCAGAGCTCCCTATAGAGGAAACTGTGTGTGGAACGGAGTAACCACACTCCCTGGGGCAGAGGCCCCAGACGTGTGTTTGATGAGTCAAATCCACCCCTACATGTGCAGTGCCATAACTGAACCTGTGTTATAAAAATCATAAAATATTTTTTAACTTTTTTTCTCTTCTTTTCCCCTTCCCCTTCCTTTCCCTTTTTATGAGACAGGGTCTCGCACTGTCGTCATCCAGGCTGGAGTGCAGTGGTGCGATCTCAGCTCACTGCAGCCTTGATCTCCCGGGCTCAAGCTATCCTCCCACCTCCAAAGTAGCTAGGATCACAGGTGCATGCCACCATCCATGCCCGGCTAACTTTTTAATTTATTGTAGAAATGGGTCTTCCTATGTTGCCCAGACTGGTCTTGAACTCCGACCTCAAGCAATCCTCCTGCTTCAACCTCTCAAAGCATTGGGATTATAGGCGTGAGCCATCGCACCTGGCCTGATCTTCTGGTTTTTCAAGAGATGATGGAAATCTAGATTTTTCAGTGAAATCTCTCAGTGTGTTAATGTTCATGGCAAGTTCTCATGAGCTCTTCAAGGTTAGATGACACCGTTGTCGAACCCCACAGGCCAGGTTTGAGCTCCCGATGCGTAGTCAGCCAAACACTGACACATCAGTGCTTAGAAGCTAAGAAAGGATTATTTAATTTAGCCAAAGCGAGGGGACAGAAGAGAGAAACTCTCAAATCTGACCCGACTTTGAGCGTTACTGGGGGCTTTTATGAATAAAGTAGGTGTGCAGGAGGTGACCTCCTGATCATTAAAGCTGTTGTGTCTCTCGGCTCATCAAATTTCTGGATGTCATCAAGGAGGTCTGTGTGACCTAAGGATCATTGTTCTTTGAAAGAGAGACAAGTTCATTTATCTTGCAGGCAGCTGCCGGGGGGTCAGGATGTAAGTTAAACAATTATTAGTGAATTAATGGTTACCTGCTACTGAAATGACCAAATGTAACTAATCTTTCATGGAGGAAGAAAAGGACAAAGAGAAAAGAAAAGAAGCAAAACGAACATCTTACAATTTGTATAACATAAGTTCAGCCATAGCACTGCATATGTAGGCGTGGCTTTGACCCATGAAACACAGGTGTGAGGGGCCCCTGCCATAGGGAGTGTGGGCACTCCGTTCCACACCGTTTCCTGGATGGGCAGTTCTAAGCAGCCTTAAGTTTGGAGTGAGCAATGCAGTTTCAGACCCCGCTGTCTGAAGGAGGTGGTCCAGCCTTGGGGAGAGCTGAGGCTGGGTGCACACAGACCCACCCCACTAAAGGAATGCGGTGTTTGGATGGCTGCAATACATGAAGCCATGAAACCAACACAGGTTTGTCAAAGCTGAAAAGCCTGTGAACTAAACTGATAAAATTCACTTAGAGGTGGTGGGAATAGAACTTTGCAATCATTCAGAAAGCAGACATCTGGCAATGAGAATGAAAAAAGAGTGGATTACAGTTCCCAAGGAGGTTTAGTGTGGTCAAGGCCTTTCAGAGAGGATTTCAGGTGAGCAAAAGTGATTCAAAGTGGAGAAAAGCAGGACTGGGCTGGGTACAGTGGTTCCCGCCTCTAACCCCAGCACTTTGGGAGGCTGAGGTTGGAGGATCGTTTGAGCCCAGGAGTTTGAGACCAGAGTGGGTAACATGGCAAGACCCTGTCTCTACAAAATGTTTAAAAAACTAGCTAGGTGTGGTGGCACATGCCTGTAGTCCCGGTTACTCAGGGGGCTGAGGTGAGAGGATTGCTTGAGCCTAGGAGGTCAAGGCTACAGTGAGCTAGGATTGTGCCACTGCACTCCAGCCTGGGTGTCAGAGCAAGACCCTGTCTCTAAAAAAAATCGAGGCCGGGTGTGGTGGCTCACACCTGTAATCCCAGCACTTTGGGAGGCTGAGGCAGGAGGATCACTTGAGGTCAGGAGTTCAAGACTAGCCTGGCCAACATGGCGAAACCCTGTGTCTACTAGAAATACAAAAAGTTAGCTGGGTGTGGTGGTGGGCACCTGTAATCCCAGCTACTTGGGAGGCTGAGGCAGGAGGATCACTTGAACTGGGGAGGTAGAGGTTACAATGAGCCAAGATCACGCCACTGCACCCCAGCCTGGGTGACAGAGGGAAACTTCATCTCAAAAACACAAAACAAAACAAAAACAAAAACAAACAAACAACAACAACAACAACAAAGCGGACTGGAGAGAGGTGGAATGAAGTGGCAAGGGGTTCCTGAGGGGTGATTTGGGACAGGACATCTAAAGCCAGGTGTACGCTCACGTCTTCAGTCCCCCAGCCTCCAGCGTGGACTCTTCTTTTGCAGAAAGGCCTTTTCCACCTCGTATCCAGCTCCCCCCAAAACTTCAAGAATCCCAGGAAGTCACTCTGACCTGCTTGCTGAATTTCTCCTGCTATGGGTATCAGATCCAATTGCAGTGGTTACTAGAGGGGGTTCCAATGAGGCAGCCTGCTGTCACCTCGACCTCCTTGAGCACCAAGTCTGTCTTCACCCGGAGTGAGCTCAAGTTCTCGCCACAGTGGAGTCACCATGGGAAGATCGTGACCTGCGAGCTTCACGATGTGGACGGGAAGGTCCTCTCCGAAGACATGGTGCAGCTGAACGTGAAGCGTGAGTCTCCCCGACGTGCCTATGGGAAGGGCAAGGTCTGTGTCACCTTCTCCCCAGCCCTGCAGGGGGCACACACCCAGGGCACCGAGAAGCCTGCACAGACGGTGGCGTCCTCCAACCTCGGTCACGCCGCCCTGGTGTTTTAGGAAACAGATTTGCTTTAGCCTAACAGAATAAAACGGTCCATCCTCAAGCCATGACATGATTTGGGGATTATCTGGTTAGGTCTTTTTGTTCCCCTCTTGGTGGAGATTTTCTTTCGCATCATTATCTTGTGCCTCATTCATTCAATAAATATATATCACGAACCTACTAGGCACCAGGCCTTATTACGGCTGCCAGCGGGGGGCACAGGGTGGGGGGCAGGGTACAGCAGTGAGCAAAGCTCTTGCCCCACACGGAGCCGGCACTGCAGTGAAAGAGACAGACAACAAATGGATTAACAAAGAAATACACAGCATGAGCCAAGACATTAGAATATGGAACAAAGCAATGTTAACAAAGAAATATACAACACTATTGTAGGTAGTGATATGTGTGTTAGGGAAAAAATAAGGCCGGGAGAGGGGAGTGATGGAGAGAGACCTCTCTAAGAAGGTGAGCACTTAAGCTGACTGGAATGGAGGAAGGGGCTGAGGCCAGCAAATATTTGCGAGAGGAGGATTTCAGGGAAAGAGCAGAGCAGGTTCAAAGCTTTGAGGCAGGAGCTGGGAGTGGGAGGACCTCAGAGGCTGAAGGTCACGGCCTCTGAGGGCCACATGGTAGGACAGGAGGCAGGAGATGGAGCAGGACTCTGGATCCCGACGGCTGAGGTGAGGGTTTGGGATTCTATGCAAAGCACGGAAACCACTCATGGTTTCCAGCAGAATTGGTGAGGTCTGGTGGATGGTGTTAGGAACCCTGCGTGCTGCTGGTGGAGACCAGCAGGTAGAGGAAGTGGGAGGGGGAAGCTGAGAGCCGAGTTAGGAGGCCGTGACCATCACCTGGGTGAAGGGACTGGCAGGTCACCACTTTGTCAGAATAAAAGCACTTTCCACACCCTCCGCCCTCTGAGAATTCCCCGCCCCCTCCCTGACTGCCCCTCTGCTCCTTCAGACACCCCAAAGTTGACGATCGAGGTCACTCCCAATGAAACCACAGTGAGGAAGGGGGACTCTGTGACCATGACCTGCAAGGTCAACAGCAGCAACCCGGAGTACACGACGGTATCCTGGCTCAAGGATGGCATCCCGCTGAAGGAGCAGAATACGCTCATGCTAACCCTGCACAAAGTGACCAAGTCCCAGAGTGGGAGGTACTGCTGTAGGGTCTCCAATGACGTGGGCCCGGCAACGTCGGAAAAAGTGTTCCTGCAAGTACAGTGTGAGCCCCTCGCAGCTGGGGATGGGCCAGGCAGGGAGGTAGCAGGGGTGGACCCGGAGAGGCAAGCTACGGGGGCTCTCGGGACCGTGTGCACAGATTGGGGGTGCTCTCCTCACCCCTCCACTCACCTCTGCCCCCTCTTCCAGATGCCCCGGAATCTTCCAGGGTTCAGATCTCCCAGTCACCGGCTGTGGAGGGAAGTGAAGTCAACTTTCTTTGCATATCACCAGCCAATCCTCTTCCAACAAATTACACGTGGTACCACAATGGCAAAGAAGTGCAGGGAAGGACAGAGAAGCAATTCCAGATCCAAAAGATCCTCCCCTGGCACGCTGGGACTTATTCCTGTGAGGCGGGAAATATTCTTGGTATTGGAGAGAGGGGCCCGGGAACTGAGCTGGATGTCCAGTGTGAGTAGCCACAGAGTCTCTGGTTCTAGGGAGAGAAGATGGATGGGGAAGGCGGAAGGCAGATGGGGTGCAGGGCATTCTAGGGTCCTAGAGTCAAGAGCAAGGAGCAGCCAGAGTCTCCTGACCTGTAAGCTTCTCAGGGCAGAGGCTCTGTTGTTTGTTGCTGTTCACAGCTGTGTGCCTAGCTCACGGAGAGTGCTCGGTAGATGCTTGGGGTTTTTTTTTTTTTGGTTGGTTTGTTTGTTTTTTTGAGATGGAGTCTCGCTCTGTCACCCAGGCTGGAGTGCAGTGGTGTGATCTTGGCTCACTGCAAGCTCCGCCTCCCAGGTTCACGCCATCCTCCTGCCTCAGCCTCCTGAGTAGCTGGGACTACAGGCGCCCGCCACCACGCCCGGCTCATTTTTTATATTTTTAGTACAGATGGGCTTTCACTGTGTTAGCCAGATCTCAACCTCCTGACCTCATGATCCACCCGCCTCGGCCTCCCAAAGTGCTGGGATTACAGGCGTGAGCCACCGCACCCAGCCTGTAGATGCTTGTTGAATGAATGAGGCCAGGTGCAGTGGCTCACACCTGCAATCCCAGCTCTTTGGGAGGCTGAGGCAGGAGGGTCTCCTGAACTCAGGAGTTTGAAACCAGCCTGGGCCACACATTGAGATACCATCTCCACAAAAAAATATAAAAATTAGCTGAGCATGGTGGTGCGTGCTGGTGGTCCTAGCTACTGGGGAGGCTGAGGTGGGAGAATTGCTTGAGCCCAGGAGGTCGAGGCTGCACAGTGATCTGTGTTCCTGCTACTGCACTCCAGCCTGGGTGACAGAGCAAGACCTGGGTCTCAAAAAGAAAAAGAAAAAGAAAATGCTGGGACTGGGATTATAGGTGTGAGCTGGGCATGATGACTCACACTTGTAATCCCAGCATTTTGGGAGGCCGAGGTGGGCAGATCACTTGAGGCCAGGAGTTCGAGTCCAGCCTGGGCAACATGGTAAAATCCCATCTCTACAAGAAATTAGCCTGGCATGGTCATGTACGCCTGTAGTCTCAGCTACCCAGGAGGCTGAGGTGGGAGGATCACCTGAGCCCGGAGGTCGAGGCTGCAGTGAGCTGGTGATCGAACCACTGCACTCCAGCCTGGATGACTCAGTGAGAACTTGTCTCAAAAAAAAAAAAAAAAAAAAAAAAAAAAAAAAAGAAAAGAAAAGAAAAGGAAAAAAAAAAAAAGAAGGATTGACCAGGCATGTGGCTCACGCCTGTAATCCTAGAACTTTGAGAGGCCAAAGTGGGCGGATCACCTGAGGTCAGGAGTTCGAGACCAGCCTGGTCAACATGGCGAAACCCTGTCTCTACTAAAAATACGACAAATTAGCTGGGTGTGGTGGCGGGCACCTGTAATCCCAGCTACTTGGGAGGCTGAAGCAGGAGAATCGCTTGAACCTAGGAGGCAGAGGTTGCAGTGAGCCGAGATCAGGCCACTGTACTCTAGCCTGGGAGATAGAGTGAGACTCTGTCTCCAAAAAAAAAAAAAAAGAATAATTAACTGCAAGATACCAGGACTCCATGAGGGACACAAATAGAGACTTAGCCAACCTAGGCAGTGCCTGACTCTTAAAAGAGGTCTTGAAATTTTTGATAAAAACTGGGGCAAACTGTCTCATTACCTCTCCATTGTGAGACCCTCTTTAACACAGTGAATCTTGTCACCGAGTAGGGCACAGGACAAAAAAAAACGCATAGGCTTCATCCTTGGACCCTGAGATGTCATATGTGCTAACGGGACAGGGTGCCCAAATCCTGAGCATCTCAGACAGTTGGATGTGCGACTGCAACAGCCGCAGCGATGTTTGTGGAGTGTTTGCCACACGCCACACTCTGCTCTAAGGGCATCGTCTCATTTCCTTCTTGAAACAATTCCCAGGAGGTTAGGAACTCTCAGGACTCACCCCCCACCTACCCTCCGTGGCCTTTTGTTTTTGAGATGGAGTCTCCCTCTGTTGCCCCGGCTGGAGTGTAGTGGCTTGATCTCTGTTCACTGCAACCTCCACCTCCCAGGTTCAAGCGATTCTCTTGCCTCAGCCTCCTAACTGGGACTATAGACATGTACCACCATGCATAGCTGATTTTTAAACTTTTTAGTAGAGACGGGGTTTTGCTATGTTGGCCAGGTTGGTCTAGAACTCCTGACCTCAGGTGATCCGCCTGCTTCGGCCTCCCAAAGTACTGAGATTACAAGTGTGAACCACCGTGCCCGGCCTCAGGACCCCGTTTGACAGATGCATAAACTGAGACCCGCAGCCCATGCCCGTGCACCTCTCGGCAGCCGTCTGGCTTCAGCACTGTGCCCCGAACCCCTGCACCAAGCCACAGCCAGGCCAGAGAGCCAGGGCAAGGTTTCTGTTCTTGCACAGATACAGGAAGGAAGCACAAGCCCCCCTTAGATTAATTTAGGACCTGTGCAGATGCCCAGGACAGGTAACGGGAGAAGAGGGAGCAGGAGGGAAGAGGTACTATGGACAGCTGGCTTTTCTTTACTCACCTCTCCGGCTTTCTTCCAGATCCTCCCAAGAAGGTGACCATGGTGATTGAAAACCCCACGCCGATTCGAGAAGGAGACACGGTGACCCTTTCCTGTAACTACAGTTCCAGTAACCCCATTGTTAACCACTATGAATGGAGACCCCGTGGCGCCTGGGAGGAGCCATCGCTTGGGGTGCTGAAGATCCAAAACATTGGCTGGAACAACACAGCCGTCGCCTGCGCAGCTTGTAACAACTGGTGCTCGTGGGCCTCCCCTGTCACCCTGAATGTCCTGTGTGAGTCTCTGGGCTAGGCAGGGGGATCTGGGAGGTGTCCCGGCTGGGATGAGGGGAAGAAGGGGACGAGGCCAGAGCCTGGGCCAGTGTCTTCAAGAGAATTGAGGGGCAGGAGCCCAGCCTCAGGGCCAAGGGGAGGGGAGGCCTGGGGACAGCAAAAGGGACAGGGAGCGGAGAGGTCAGCTTGGGACCCTTGCCCTCCAGATGCCCCCCGAGGCGTGAGGGTCCGGAAAATCAAGCCCCTTTCTGAGATTCACTCTGGGAACTCGGTCAGCCTCCAATGTGACTTCTCAAGCAGCCACCCCAAAGAAGTCCAGTTCTTCTGGGAGAAAAATGGCAGCCTTCTGGGGAAAGAAAGCCAGCTGAATTTTGACTCCATCTCCCCAGAAGATGCTGGGAGTTACAGCTGCTGGGTGAACAACTCCATAGGACAGACGGCGTCCAAGGCCTGGACACTCGAAGTGCTGTGTGAGTTGGGGCCAGAGGCTGGGAGTGGAGCAGAGCAGGGACCAGTGGCCTGCCTGGTGGTGACTTTGCACCCCCTCCCCCTGCCCGCCATGCAGATGCACCCAGGAGGCTGCGTGTGTCCATGAGCCAGGGGAACCAAGTGATGGAGGGGAAGACGGCAACCCTGATCTGTGAGAGTGACGCCAACCCTCCCGTCTACAGCTACGCCTGGTTTGACTGGAATAACCAAAGCCTTCCCTACTCCGGCCGGATGCTGAGATTGGAGCCGGTGAAGGTCCAGCACTCCGGTGCTTACTGGTGCCAGGGGACCAACAGAGTGGGCAAGGGCCACTCGCCTCTCATCACCCTCACCGTCTACTGTAAGGCCTCTTCCTGCTCTTGTTCTTGGTGGTGACCTTCTTTCCTTCTTTCTTTCTTTTTCTTTCTCTCTTTCTTTCTTCTTCCTTTCTTCCTTTCTCTTTCTTTCTTTTCTTTCTTCTTTCCTTCTTTCCTTTCTTTTCTCTCTTCTTCTCCTTCTTCTTCTTCTTTTGACTCCTTCTCCTCTTCCTCCTCCTTCTTCCTCTTCTTCTTCTTCCTCTTCTTCTTCCTCTTCTTCTTCTTCCTCTTCTTCTTCTTCCTCTTCTTCCTCTTCCTCCTCTTCTTCTTCCTCTTCTGCTTTCTCCTCCTCCTCCTCTTTCTTCTTCTTCTCTTTCCTTCTCCTTCTTCTTATAGAGACAAGGTGTTACTCTGTCACCCAGGCTGGAGTGCAGTGGCATAATGACACCTCACTGCAGCCTCCAATTCCTGGGTTCAAGCAATCCTTTTGCCGCAGCCTCCTGAGTAGCTGGGACTATAGACATGCACCACCCGGCCAACTTTTACATTTTTGTAGAGATGGGGTCTTACTATGTTTCCTACGCTGGTTTCAAACTCCTGACCTCAAGTGACCCTTCTGCCTCAGCTTCCCAAAGCCCTTGGATTAGAGGCATGAGCCACTGTGCCCTTAGTTCCTCCCTGTTTCCTCTCAGGTTCCTCTCTGGCCCTGTCTGCTCCTGTGACTTCCCCAGAAGCCTTCCAGACCAGCTGGCCCCTTCTTCCCCACCTCACTGTCCGCTTTCCCATTCACACCCCTTGCTCCAGGCCACCTGCCACTGTGCTGGAGAAGTCATCCTGTCCTGCGTCATCCGTCTCTCCCTTTTTCTACCTCCCCTGCAGTCTCCCCTGCCTCCATCTAGGGTCCCCTCTCAGGCTGCTCCACCTTCCAGATGTCCTGAGCGCCTACTGAGTCCCTGTCTCTCTCTCTCTCTCTCTCTCTCTGACTACTCTGTCTCTCTCAGCCCTGACAACCTCCTTGTTTTTATCTTTTAAGATGTAAATGATTTTTTTTTTTTTTTGAGACAGAGTCTCACCCTGTTGCACAGGCTGGAGTGCAGTGGCACAATCTCAGCTCCTGCAGCCTCGACCCCCTGGGCTCAAGTGATGCTCCTGCCTTGACCTCCAGAGTAGTTGACTTGAGTGATTTTTAAACAGATCATACAAGCACACGGTAAAAAAATAAAATGTAAGCATGAAAGGGTAAATAGTGGAAAGGCAGATGCGGCTCACTCTTGATCCCCGAGGACTCTTATCCCCACCAAAGGTCCTCACTGCACACAGTCATCCCATCTCCCCCCAGGGGTATATTTCACACACACAATTCACATACAGAGGTCTGTGCACATACGCCCTTCCTCGTGACACAGACGAGGCAGAGCTCACACTTTGCCCAGGAATTTTCTTTGCTTTTTTCCATGTAATAATACTGCTTGGACATTGTTCTGTATCTATGCATACACAGAGTGTCTAAAGTCTGGAGCCTGGGCGTGGTGGTTCATGTCTGTAATCGCAACACTTTGAGGGGCCGAGGTGGGAGGATCACTTGAGCCCAGGAGTTCGAGACCAGCCTGGGCAACATAGCCCATACCTCATAGCAAGACCTCATCTCTACAAAAAATACCAAAAAATTTTTTAAAAAATAAACAAACAAAACAATAACAACAACAGAAAAGAATCTGGAAGCATAGGAAACATATTTAATTAATTCATTGTACTTTTTCAGATTAATAATTGGAAACATGGCCTTAAATTGAGGGAACCTGGCCAGGCACAGTGGCTCATGCCTATAATCCCAGCACTTTGGGAGGCTGAGGTGGGTGGATCACTTGAAGCCAGGAGTTCGAGACCAGCCTGGCCAATGGTAAAACCCCATCTCTACCGATAATACAAAAATTAGCTGGGTGTGCTGGTGCGCACCTGTAGTCCCAGCTACTCAGGAGGCTGAGGCCGGAGAATCACTTGAACCCGGGAGGTGGAGGTTGCAGTGAGCCAAGATCTCACCACTGCACTCCAGCCTGGGCAAAAGAGCGAGACTCTGTCTTGATCAATCAATCAGTCAATCTAGGGAACCATCACCAGCACAACTGAAGGCCAAAGGAAAATATCTGGAACATGTTATCAGAAATCTAACAGACACATCCCATCATATAAAACCATTGTTCCCTGGGTGTCCCCTCTGCAGACAGCCTGACAGCCTCCTCTTTTTCCCAGGGCCATGGAGTCCTCGCATATGAAGGTTGCATACGTCCTCCTCTCAGTGCCCTCTTCAGGGCCTAGGTCTGCAGCCTCTTGTTTTGGGCATGCTTGCAAGGACAGTTGCAAGATGCATTCCCATGTGGAATTGCTGGGTGGAAGACAGGTGCATTTTCAGAGCTGATCACACAGCCATACTGCTGTGAAGAGCTGCACCCATTCATGCGAGTGTGGGTCACAGGCTCTGGGCGTGCCGTGCCTGTGGGAAAAGCAGCTCCTCAGGAGAATTAGTGCCTTCCTCCTAAAGGGAGGCCCAGAGCAAGCAGGGGCCGGTGTCACCCTCTTCCTCTGCACCCCTGTCCCATGCAAGCAGGGGAGAAGAACAAGTCTGGTTGTGGAGAGAAGTCCAGGATGCCTTCCAGGCAAAGGCTGCCAGGCAGAGCTGGCCTCTCAGCTGATTAAGGTCTCTCCTTTCTCCACCCAGATAGCCCGCAGACCATTGGCAGGCGAGTGGCTGTGGGACTCGGGTCCTGCCTGGCCATCCTCATCCTGGCAATGTGTGGATTCAAGGTCCAGCGACGGTGAGCTCCTGCTGCCCCCCACCACCTCCTCTTTCCGTTGGCAGAGACCCGTGTCCATCTCGAAGCCTCCAGCCTGTGGAGTCCCTGACCCTCACACCTGTGCTTTTATTTCTCAGTTGGAAGAGGACACAGAGCCAGCAGGGGCTTCAGGAGAATTCCAGTGGCCAGAGCTTCTTTGTGAGGAACAAAAAGGTAGGATGGAGCTGGGTGCGGTGGCCCATGCCTATAATCCCAGCACTTTGGGAGGCTGAGGCAGGTGGATCACCTGAGGTCAGGAGTTTGACACCAGCATGGCCAACATGGTGAAACCCCGTCTCTACCAAAAATATTTTAAAAATTAGCCGGGCGTGGTGGTGCATGCCTGTAATTCCAGCTACTCAGGAGGCTGAGGCAGGAGAATCGCTTGAACCCGGGAGGCGGAGGTTGCAGTGAGCCAAGATCGTGCCATTGCCCTCCAGCCTGGGTGACAGACTGAGACTCTGCCCCCCACCACCAAAAAAAAGGATAGGCACGAGGCAGACCGTGAAGCTGAGTGGGGAAACAAGGTGAAGGAAGGAGATAAAATGTCCTCTGGGGAGACCTGGGCTGTCAGAGGCCAGGGAAGGGGACGAGGGTTGGGTAACAGGTGGTTAGCACTTCACCCTCGTCTCCCTCCCAGGTTAGAAGGACCCCCCTCTCTGAAGGTCCCCACTCCCTGGGATGCTACAATCCGATGATGGAAGATGGCATTAGCTACGCCACCCTGCGCTTTCCCGAGACGAACACACCACGAACTGGGTACTGAGGGTACCAGGAGGGTGACCCTGCACCCTGGGAGGGAGGCAGGAGGAAAAGCTCTTGTCTCGCCTGCCCTCTGTGCCAGGCCCATGCCAGGCACCCTGATACATGCACTGCCTTATTCTGGCTCCGTAACAAGCCTCTGGGTAAGGGCCAGTCTCCGGAAGTGGACCTGCTTCTTCAAGTCAGCAGCGCACATGCCCAGTCCGTTCTTATCACAAAGGTCAAGACCTCGTGATACACACCCACGCCTACTCCCTGCACACACATTTGCACGAGCTCCTGCTGTGAGCTTTGGGCACTGGGGAGGCCTCAGGTTTTACATAAGGGGCTGAGGTTGGGGTGCTGTTGGGGGCTCTGGGTGTTGAGAGGGAGGAGAGTTCATGGGAGATGCTTCATACGTGGTCATCTGTCTGCCCTCCCTCTCAGAGATGCAGAGACCTCCGAGCTGCAGAGACCTCCCCCAGACTGCGATGACACAGTCACTTATTCAGTGTTGCAGAAGCGTCAGGTGGTAAGGAGGGTGGGGCTGTGGAAGGCTGGGGACAGACGCCTGGCTTCAGCGGTGGGTCCCACATAGGAAGGACTTGGGTAGGCATCCATCGTGGCAGAGGTTGGGTGTTGGAGACGGTTGCTCTGGCAGAGCGGGTCAGAGCCAGGCAGGTACCTCTGGGTCCTGGATACTGGCCACAGCCAGTTTCCTGACACGAGGACGCCCGCCTGGGCTTTTGGAGCCCCAGGTGGAATGAAGGAGAGAATGCAGAGAAAAGCAGCGGTGGAGGCTGGCGACAGCGGGGCCAGGCTGACCACCACGTGGTTTTCTCAGGGCGACTATGAGAACGTCATTCCAGATTTTCCAGAAGATGAGGGAATTCATTACTCAGAGCTGATTCAGTTTGGGTTCGGGGAGCGGCCTCAGGCACAAGAAAATGTGGACTATGTGATCGTCAAGCACTGACACCGGACGGACTGCGGCGGAGGCGCTGGGGGCAGCAGGGGCCAGGGAAGTCCCAGAGCTTCCCCAGACACCACCACATGGCTTCCTCCTCCGCGCATGCGCATGCGCGCACGCCACACCACACACACCACACACACCACACACACCACACACACCACACACATGCTCACTGTGGAGAACCTTGTGCCTGGCTCAGAGCCAGCCTTTTCGGTGAGGGTAACCCCAACACTCCAAAGCTCCTGTCCCTGTTCTGTTCCACCCAGCTCCTTGCTACCCAGAAACCCATCTAAACACCTGCCCTGACATGCACACCTCCCCCTGCCCCCACCACGGCCACTGGCCACCCCCACCCCCAGCAGCTTGTGTCCCTCCTGGGATCTGCTTGTCATCATTTTTCCTTCCCTTCTACATCTCTCTGGTCCCCTACCCCTGATCTGACATCCCCAGTCACAAATACTATGCCCAGTTTCTGCCTCTGGGGGAGAGCCCAGAAAAGGACAGAAATGAAGTAGGAAAGGGCCCGGTTCTGGCCTGGCTTCCCCTCTGGAAGTGAGGCATTGCACAGGGAGGCGTACATAACAGCAGCCCCTTGACTCCAAGGACTCCGGGTTTGAGACGGACACACTGGTATGGATTAACATGCCATGGAGACAGAGCTCACAATAAAAATGGCTCAGATGCCACTTCAAAGAACCAGCGAACGCTTTTCAGTCTGTGGAGTCAGAGTGGGGATGAGGAGAGGGGAAAGGCTTCACGGGGCCTGGGGGGAAGGAAATGGAGTCACCGTGGTTTAGTGATCAGACCAGCAGATTAGAGAGTCTGGTGTCTTGTTAGGAAAAGCATACTGGCTCTGCAGGCAGACAAGCGTGAGAGCTTGAATCTTGATTCTTTGGCTTAACTAGCCCGGTGATCTTGGCAGGGTTCACCAGCTTGCCTGAGCCTCGTTTTCTCCATCTGTAAAGTGGAGAGGGAGAGACCACTGCCTACCACGCAGGTGGCCCACGATAGGAAGTGAGGCATCGTCTTATATATGCTGGAGCCACACTGAGACCCAGCACAGAAACTGAAAGTCCCCCAGAAAACAAACCCCCGTCCTTTATTTGCATTTCTCGAAGAATGTGAAAAGGGGAAGCCAGTTCAAATCGGCTCTTCCCAAAAGTGACGCTACTCAGTTCTTGCACAACCCATAGCTGCCAGAGAAAGTCCTGAAGACCAGCCACCCTGAGAAACCTCACAGCTTATCTGTCGTTCAAGGTCCTCTGCACCCGTTCCCTAATTCTCTTCACTGATTCAGACTTTCCAGTTAGGTGCCCCAGCTCCCCTCTCGCTTCTCAGGTTTGATCTTTCTCCACCCATTCACCTGCTTCGGCAAAGGGGCCCATTCTCCTTAGAGGGCAGGGGTGTGATTATCTGACCATCAAGGAGATCGGCTCCTGGCATGTGGCAGGTTTCCCCAAACTGCCACCTTCCTTTCCCATCCTCCTTTCCCTCCCATCTCTGCTCAGTACCTGGATGGTAACTCTAGGAATTATGGTGCAGGGAGGCCTTGATCTCCCCATCAATCCACTTTGTCCCTTGTTTGATTTCTCATGAGCACCATTAACTTTTCTGGAGGCAGGTGAGACTTTAAGAACTATTTAAAGGCCAGGCGTGGTGGATCACGCCTGTAATCCCAGCACTCTGGGAAGCCGAGGTAGGCGGATCACCTGAGATCAGGAGTTCAAGACCAGCCTAGCCAACATGGCAAAATCCTCTCTCTACCAAAAATACAAAAATTAGCCGGGCATGGTGGTTCCCACCTGTAATCTCAGCTACTTGGGAGGCTGAGGCAGCAGAATCGCTTGAACCCGGGAGGTGGAGGTTGCGGTGAGCCGAGATCACACTACTGCACTCCAGCCTGGGTGACAGAGCAAGAGTCCGTCTCAAAACAACAACAACAACAACAACAACTGTTTAAATGAGACAGGGAGGGTATTGGGGTGTCTGTGCCCAAAATGAGGTCTGATGTCATTCAACCCTTTTTTCATTTACTCGGCACACAGATACTGAGCACCTGGAAATGCACCCAGTACAGAGCCAGTTGTTAGGGCACCAAAAAGATAAGGCATAGGACCAACCTTGGGGATCTGTAGTCTAGGGCTGCCAAGGGTTTTTAAGGCAAGACCCCCTGAAGGGAGCTGAGGCAGTCCTAAGCCTGAAGGGCCTGGCTCAGGCTCCCTGGCAACCATCGAGCGTCTTCCCCTTCCCACCCTGTCCCTCAGCACAGCTGCTGACATAAACCTACTACATGGCTGATTGACCATGAGATGTGGCCATCAATAGACATTGCTGAAGCATGAAGAACAGGTGCCCAGGAAGCTGGGCGGCCAGGACTCCAGACGCAAGCCGCCGCCCTCCACAACCCCAGCTCTCACCGTCCTCCCAGGGTCCAGATAATGGATCGTGCAATTAGGTTCCCAAACACCTGCTGTGCAACATGCAGTAGACAAAGCAGACCAAAGCCTTTGCCCTCAGGAGGCCCGGCATTCTAGCTCAGGAGCCAGCCAAGACGATGTCGCACTGAAGACAGACAACAAAAGTGAGATTCACGGGAGGGATCAGTGTGGCTGAGGCACCCGGGAAGGCCCTTGGAGGAGGTGACCTTGGGCAAAGATCCAGACGCCAGGTGGGTGGAGCCAAAGCAGAGATGATCTGGAAAACCCAACAGCTCCCCGGGGCTTCAATTTTGCTATAGGAGGGGAAATGGCACTGCTTTGGATTCTTCCTCGGTTTTGTCCCTTTCTCGGTTCCCAACAACAGACGGAACAGTAGGAGGCCGATTCTCTGCTCACAGCGGGTGCTACACCCCATGCGCGGCTCCCGCTGGGGGAGAAAAAGGAGAGCATGGACCAATTTAGTGACTCCAAGGTGTGAAAAGCAGTGAGATGGTGTCTTTGAGGGAGTTAGTGACAGGCTGAGACCCCCTTGCTGTTCCCCCTGAAGCCTGGTGACTGGAGCTGCCAGGAGGCCACACAGAGAGAGGCTGATGATGGGAGACCTGGAATTTGGAAGGGGCAGAGTGGTCAGGTGACCGACACATGCCTGAGAAAACTGATGTGGAGAGGCTGTGTTGTCATTCTCAGGCAGGAAACAGACAGACAGACAGACAGAGACATGGGCACAGTGAGAGACAGGGGCAGAATCACAGAGCAGAGCTGGCTTCTCACCAGCAGGCATGGGCACACCTGAGAGAGCATCCAGAGAGGTTAGAAATCTTCCTTAGGTCCTCCTGGGAGACTCAGGTGACCCAAATGGGAAACATGAAAGGCTGGGAGGATTCCCAGGGCTGAGAGAAGGAAGTTACGCAGCCGGCCGGTGCCACATTCCTTGTGCCTCAGGGAGTGCCCCCCAATGTCCCCAGCCATGCACCCTGGGGGGAGTCAGCTTGGACATTTGTGCCACCCCTTGTCAGGCAAAGTGGGGGCCACAACCTGGGTCCTCCAGTGCCAGCCAGCAGAGGCTGCCCCCATCCCTTGCCTTCCTCCTCCTGCTCCTTTCTCCAGCCCTGGAAAGGTCAGAAGCCACCATCCTGGAACTAGAGGGGAAGGAGAGGCAGAACAGAGGGGCCCCTCCTTGCAAAAACGAAAACAAGCCCACAACCTGTGCAGAGCTGCACCTGGGTGTGATCACTCCTTATCCCACACACCCACTGCCACGTGGAGATGGCTTCATGGCTGCGGTCACGGGGCACCCTGTGTTGTCAGAGGTGAGCCAGTGAGACCCGGGGCCTGCCCAGGGGTGCATTGAGGGTGGAGCAGACCTGGCCCCAGCGCGGGTATAAACAAGCAGGAGGGCCGGGGAGGGACTAGCACTGGGTTGTGGCCGAGCCCCCAAGCCCTGCTGTTGCAAGGCACTGGCTACACACCCGGTCCCTACCCAGACAGGACCCCAATTCCTCCCTAGCCCCTCTGTGTTCCAGCATCTTCCCAGCCCCTCACCTCCTCTGGTGTGGCCTCACCTCCAGCCGGGATGCCCCATTAGCTGCTCACCCAAGCTGCTAGAACCTCAGGCTAATGGCCTTGCCACCCGCCCTCCTCCCCTTCCGGCTCACTGCTCATCCCGGGCATCCTCCATCAGCCCGCTGAGGGGACTGCTGAGCCTCACAGACATCTGGCGGCGCCAGGAGGTGGGTCCCTCTCTCTGTGGTTCCTCTCTTCACCTAACTGTTCCCCAGACCTCCAGACCCCTGCCCAGGTGGCCCCTGAGAACTGCTAAGCTCAACCATGACATGGATGGGGCCCAGCTGACCCTTGAGCGCTCCCTGGGGGACCCCCTTTTCCTGCCCCTGGCCACACCCTCACCTCATCCACACCCTTCTCCTCCCTGCTGCCCTGCCGGCTTTCCACTGTGGGGGAGCAGCTCTTGCCTTGCCAGGGAACCGGGGAGGGCAGTGGGCTCAGGAGTCAAACTCCCATTCCCAGGGAAGGCTCAGGCTGTGGGGCCCAGCCCTGTTCTGAATTCTCTCCACCCCTTCTCCCCACAGAGTCTCAGAAGTGGAGAAGCCTTCTTCCTCTGCACTACCCAGCCATGCACCCTGGGGGAGTCGGCTTGGACATCTGTGCCACATCCTATCTCCTGTGACACTCCAGGAGCTTCCCTGGTTTTAAGAAGTGATATGGTGGAGAGAAAGCACAGGACTAGGGGCCACAGGTCCCAGCTTCTCATCCAGGCTCGGCGGCTCCCTGGCTGCTGCCTTCCACTGTGGGCCTCCGTTTCCTCGGTGATCCCATCAGGTGAATTCTAATCCTCCAGGCAGGGCTGGAACCGGTCAGTGATCCCAGGAGCCCCTCCTCTCAGGGGCCCCAAGATCTGAGACCAGGGAGCCAGCTGCACACAGGAGCCCTGCAGGCCAGGACAGTGGCCCCATGGACCTGCCCCCGCAGCTCTCCTTTGCCCTCTATGTGGCGGCCTTTGCGCTGGGCTTCCCGCTCAACGTCCTGGCCATCCGAGGCGCGAGGGCCCACGCCCGGCGCCGTCTCACCCCCAGCCTGGTCTACGCCCTGAACCTGGGCTGCTCCGACCTGTTGCTGACAGTCTCCCTGCCCCTGAAGGCGGTGGAGGCGCTGGCCTCCGGGGCCTGGCCTCTGCCGGCCTCACTGTGCCCTGTCTTCGGGGTGGCCCACTTTGCTCCACTCTATGCCGGCGGGGGCTTCCTGGCCGCCCTGAGTGCAGGCCGCTACCTGGGAGCGGCCTTCCCCTTGGGCTACCAAGCCTTCCGGAGGCCGTGCTATTCCTGGGGGGTGTGTGCGGCCATCTGGGCCCTCGTCCTGTGTCACCTGGGTCTGGTCTTTGTGTTGGAGGCTCCGGGAGGCTGGCTGGACCACAGCAACACCTCCCTGGGCATCAACACACCGGTCAACGGCTCTCCCGTCTGCCTGGAGGCCTGGGACCCGGCCTCTGCCGGCCCGGCCCGCTTCAGCCTCTCTCTCCTGCTTTTTTTCCTGCCCTTGGCCATCACAGCCTTCTGCTACGTGGGCTGCCTCCGGGCACTGGCCCACTCCGGCCTGACGCACAGGCGGAAGCTGAGGGCCGCCTGGGTAGCCGGCGGGGCCCTCCTCACGCTGCTGCTCTGCGTAGGACCCTACAACGCCTCCAACGTGGCCAGCTTCCTGAACCCCAATCTGGGAGGCTCCTGGCGGAAGCTGGGGCTCATCACGGGTGCCTGGAGTGTGGTGCTCAACCCGCTGGTGACCGGTTACTTGGGAAAGGGTCCTGGCCTGAAGACAGTGTGTGCGGCAAGAACGCAAGGGAGCACGTCCCAGAAGTAACGCCACCGCTCGGGGGAAGAAGCATGAGGCAGGAGGGCCCGGCTGCGTCTCCAGGCCCCTGCGGAGGGCTGCTTCGGAGGAACTGCAGGGCAGCCTGGCCCGGAGGCCTCCCTGGAGCCACTCAAGCGGAGAGCGGCGCCTGCTGAGGGCAGCACCCCAGTCAAGAGAGGAGCACGGAGCCAAAGCAAGGCGGCAGGGGGAGGTAAGCTTGCCCCCGCACACGTCGGCCCCTTTCTCGTCTGTCTGTCTCTGCCCTCTGCACGTCCTCACCTGCCTGTCTTCAGTGGGCCGCGAGCAGAGGCCTTGTACTTACGGGAAGGAGGAGGCAATCTGTTTCTGACCCACACGAGCGGTCACTCCGGTGATGCACTTGAGGACACGCTACGCTGAAATCAGTTGCCAGGTGAGAACATTTGATTTCGGAGTAGGAGAGGAGGCAGGAGGCAGGATAATGACACTGTTATACCACGTGAAACTCGCAAGGGGGCAGCCTTGGAGCTGGGAACGGAGGCTGGCCGGAAAAGATGTTTCAGCCGGGGAGGGAAAATGCAAGGTCCCGCAGTGATGGGCAGCGGCCACGCAGTTGACTCTTGAACAACGTGGGGATGGGGTGCCGAACCCCCACGCAGTGGGAAATCTGTGCATAACTTTGACTCCCCCCAAAGTTCAACTACTAATAGCCTATTGTTGACCAAAAGCTTTACTCAGTATATAAACAATTGAGTAAGACAATTTGAAGCCAGACACAGTGGCTTATGCCTGTAATCCCAGCACTTTAGGAGGCTGAGGCGGGAAGACTGCTTGAAGCCAGGAGTTCAAGACCAGCCTGGGCAACATAGTGAGACCCTACCTTTACAAATAATAAAAATAAAAATAATTAGTTGGGCGTGGTTGTGCGTGCCTGTAGTCCCAGCTACTCAGGAGGCTGAGGTGGGAGGATTGCTTGAGCCCAGGATCGAGGCTGCAATGAGCCGTGATCGCACCACTGCACTCCAGCCTGAGTGACAGAGCAAGACCCTGTCTCTGGAAAAAAAAAGAAAAAAGACATATTTTGTATGTTATATGTATTATGTGCTGTATTCTTACAAGAAAGTAAGCTAGAGAAAAGTACATGTTACTGAAAACATTATTAGAAAGAGAAAATACCTTCACAGCACTGTGCTGTATTTATTCATACCGTAAGTTTATGCTGTCTGTTTATAAGAGAAAGTGGCTGTCTGAAGCAGCAGTAACCACAGCTGCAGATCTCAATCTATGGTAGATATCAAGCAGTTCAACCCTTTTTTGTAATGTTGTAATTTTTCTTTGCTTCTTGGAAGCAGTCTGGCATCACTAGCAGCCCCGCATATGAGGCCCAGGGGGTTATTCAGAGTTTACCGTATTGCACTAAACGTGGTGAAAAATACGCAATAACTACGAGACATCGCTTTTTACTTCTATACACAATGTGCTGGTGAGAACTGCTCACCAGGAGACGATTAGCTTCACGTGGTGTTTTAAGCAGATACTCAACAGCTGAGCTCACGGAGACAGCACAGGAGGTGGCTATGAAATTATTGCAGGAGTATAGTATATCTACAGTAACTATGTGCTTATGACTTAATACTGCACATCTTTATGTTTGCTTGCATTTCTCTTGACTTCAAATGGCACCAAGTAGAGTTTGTGTTTGTGTGCATATATTTTTGATAAATTTTAACTTTTTTTTTTTTTTTTAGACAGAGTCCTGCTCTGTCTCCCAGGCTAGAGTACAATGGTGTGATCTCGGCTCACTGCAACCTCTGCCTCCCGGCTTCAAGCAATTCTCCTGCCTCAGTCTCCCAAGTAGCTGGTATTACAGGCACCCACCACCACACCTGGCTAATTTTTTGTATTTTAAGTAAAGATGGGGTTTTGCCATGTTGGCCAGTCTTGTCTCGAACTCCTGACCTCAGTTGACCCACCCGCTTCGGCCTTCCAAAGTGCTGGGATTACAGGCATGAGCCACGGTACCCGGCCAATTTTAACTTTCTATAAGTGATTTACCCAACCTGGGCAACATGGCGAAACCCTGTCTTTACCAAAAATACAAAAAAATTAGCTGGGCATGGTGGTGTATGCCTACTTGGGAGGCTGAGGTGGGAGGATGGTTTGAGCCTGGGAGGCGGAGGTTGCAGTGAGCCTAGATCATGCCATTGTAGTGAGTCGAGATTATGCCATTGCACTCTAGCCTGGGCAATAGAGCCAGATCCTGTCTCAAAAACAAAAAACAAACAAACAAAAAAAAGCTTTGCATCCATTTTGTGGCAGTAAATGATAAGATAGACTAGTACCTACATATATTTTTTGCATTTGTGACATACTTAACTTTTGCTTAATTTTTAAAATATATGTCTAGGCTTGTGGTTCCTCTGTAAGTTTTTATCAAATTGTTGCAAATCTCTGAAAATGTTTCCAATATATTTACTGAAAAAAAAATCCACAAGTAAGTGGACCTGCACATTCAAACCTGTGCTATTCAAAGGTCAACTATATAGTCTGTAATATGTGATAGGTGCCATGCTGAGTGTCTGCAATGAGTGTTGTCTCACTTCAGCTTCACACAACCTTGTGGTTTAGCCATGGGACTTCTGTGCAGATGGGTGGGTGTTCACTACACGAGGGTACTGGGCAGAGGGGCAAACACTGCCTAAATTCTAGCCTGTGCTTTGTTCAGCAAGCCACATGCCTGTCTTGCTTGCATCAAGGGAAGGAGTATTGTGTTCTAATTTGAAGAAATGCACCAGCCACTCCTTAGGCAGCACTTGGTGCGGGGTGGGCTCCTCTGGAAAGGGAGCACCCAGTTTGCACAAAGGTGCTGCACCAGGTAGCTGCGATCCTGGAACAGGATGAAGAAAGTTGCCTAAGGCCCTACAGCAAGGACAGGGTAAAAGCAGGATGTGATCCTTCCAAGCGGGACCCCCAAGGGCCAGGGGATATTTGGGAAACCTGGGCGTGTGGAAGTTAACCCTGTATTTGTGGTCCATTTTGCAAAGGATGGCATCCCAAATCCATGAGAGGGAGGGCAGAGGGGAGTGGCTGTGGCTGTGAAGGAGACAGACACCTGGGCACCTGCTCTAAGTGACAGCAATGCCATGCACATGATGATGTATTGGAGCACAACAAATGGCAGCCACCAGCTGGCGTGCACACACCAATTTCTACAAATGAGCTCTGTTCGGGCTGAAATGTCTACGCATCCAAGGATTGTTCTTGTAACTGATGATATACCCCCAACACCCAGAAGAGAGACTGGCACACAGTAGGTGCTCAGTAAATGTTTGCTCAATGAATAAATGAATGCCTCTACTGGCCTTCCAAAGAAAGTTCTACATCTGTTTTATCAATATGGAAACAGGCCAGAGAAGTTAAGTAACTTCTTTTGGAAGCCAGAAACAAGCCCGACCCCTGTGCAGTGACAACACCAGGGAATTTCAGTAAAACCCCAAACTCCACCCCAGGGAGCCCCAGTGCCTCCTCTCGCACCGCGGGGCGCCAGGGCCCACTCACTTTGGCTCCTGCTCCACAGCCCCTGCTGGGTACTGGGCTGCTTCTCCCCGTTCCTCCTGCCTCCTCCCACTTAGGGCAAATCCAGTGCCTCCCTGGGACCCAGGAGACTCAGTGAGATCCACCCCAGGCGCCTCTCACTCCTGTGAGACCCAAACCTCCTATTACCAAACCCAGCAGGTCAAGCCTGTGTACCCATGACTCCCCCACCCCAGTGTTCCCTCCAGTGGCTCTTTGCCTTTTCAGTATCCATGTCTTCATGAGCCTTCCTCTACATCCCCCAAGCCCTCACCACCAAACGTAATGTAAACAGCATGACAGCAAAAACTTTTCGTTCACGACTGCGGGGTTTTTTTTTTTTTTAGACAGGGTCTCACTCTTGCTCAGGCTGGAGTGCAGTGACACAGTCATGGCTCACTGCAGCCTTGAATTCCTGGGCTCCAGCGATTCTTCCACTTCAGCTTCCCAAGTAGCTGGGACCACAGGCACATGCCACTACACCCAGCTAATGTCTTTTTTCTTTCTTTCCTGTTTTTTTTTTTCCCTGTGGACACAGGGTCTCCCTATGTTTCCCAGGCTGGTCTCAAACAACCTGTGGTCAAGCAATCCTCCCACCTCAGCCTGCCAAAGTGCTAAAATTACAGACCTGAGCTGCCGTACACAGCCTGCTGCTGTACTTGTAACAGCTTAATTGAGATATTATGTACATATCATCAAATTCACCAATGTTAAGTGTACAATTCGATGATTTTTAGTAAATTTACTCAGGTGTGGGTCCATTACCACCAGCTAGTTTTAGAACATTTTCATGACCCTAGTAAAATCCTTCATGTTCATTTAAATTTAATATTGGGCCAGGCAGGGTGGCTCACGCCTATAATCTCAGCACTTTGGGAGGCTGGGGCGGGTGGATCACCTGAGGTCAGGAGTTCAAGACCAGCCTGGCCAACATGGCGAAACCTCATCTCTACTAAAAATACAAAAATTAGCTAGGCGTGGTGGTGGACACCTGTAATCCTAGCGCCCTGGGAGGCTGAGGCATGAGAATCTCTTGAACCTGGGAGGCAGAGGTTGCAGTGAGCCAAGATCGCACCATCGCACTCCAGCCTGGGTGACAGAACAAGACCCTGTATCAGGAAAAAAAAAAAAAAAAAAAAGGAAAAAACCAACTTAATTTTCATTTCGATCTCCATCCCCCAGACAACCACGAATCTACTTTCTGACTCTATAACTTTGCCTAATCTGGACATATCATATAAATGAAATCTGACAATATATGGTCTTTTATGTCTGGCTTGTTTTACTCAGCATAAGGCTGTAGTGTATATGGGTAGCTCATTCCTTTTTATTGCCAAATAGAATTCCAGTATATGGATGTGCCACCTTTCTTTATTCACTCACCAGCTGATGGGCTGCCAGGTGACATTTCCACTGTTGGCGACTATGACCAACACTGCTGGGAACATTTAGGACTGAGTCTTTAAGTGGACCTGAGTTTCCACTTCTCTTAAGTAAATACCTACGGTGGAATTGTTGGATCGCATGGTGAATGTATGTTTAACTTTTTAAGCAACTGCCACCTGCTTTCCAAAGCGGGGGCACCACCTCCCATTATTCTCACCAGCAGCGAATGAGGCCCCTGTTTCTCCACATTCTCGCCAACCATAGGCATTGTCTGACTTTTTGCTTGTGGCCATTCTAGTGGGTGTGAAATCATATCTCATCGTGCCCCGTGATTGTTTGAATGAACTAAGAGATCACCCGTGAAACTGGACAGCACTTGGGTTTGAACCCTGGTGGTGACATTTCACAAGCTGTATCACCTGGAACAAGTGACTTCACCACGGTGAGGGACAAGGATATGACATAAAAGCGTTGCTCTAGAAGCAAAGTGTCTGCTACGGATTATGTGCCCACGAAAAGGCAGCTGCTGTCATCATCGCCACCACTGCTATTATTATTATTATTATTATTATTGTTATTATTATTATTATCACCCCAGAGATAATCCTGAACCAGTGACAGGGAAAATAGCAGCTGGCATCAGCTGCCCACTCACCACCACATGCCAGGCTTCCGTCAAAGCATTCGACATGTATTAGTAGTCTTTTAATCTACCTACATATTGTTTTAATTTACATGTGTTAATGCGTTGATCTATGAGATGACTACCATGACGAGCTCTGTTCTGTAGGGGAGAAAGCAGAGACGTGGAGAATTTAAGTCATTTCCCCCAAATCACAAAGTCGGAAAGGAACAGACCTCACGGAGCTCGCTCTCTGTCATTGCATCACACTTCCTGCCCTTACAAGGCAAATTGGATAAGTGCCATTCTAGAGAAGCAGACAAAATTCAAGTGGAGAAGAGGGGAGGGGAAGACGTTGGCTGGGGCCTGTTTAGAGCATCCCAGCTGAGGCTGCATGAGAAGGGAGGCACGCAGTTGTGGAATTTGCTCCCCTTTTTGCATACCGACCAGCCCTGGCAACGGAGCTCAAGGCATCTTTGTGCCACTGCCCAACAGTGAGTGACGTCATGGGCACGACCAGGTCTTTATCAGTTCTGCCGGATAAATAGCCAACCGCACTAGGTCCGGAGAGACAGCAAGGTGCTGTGCGGCGGAGCATTTGGGTCTCAAAGCAGCAGGTGAGCCTGGGCCCGAGGGGCTGGGTGGAGGAGCATCTTGGTGCTTCTCTGCTGGGGAAGAGACAGGGGACAGGGCATGCTTAGGAAGACAGGCAGGCTGACCCCGCCTGGAAGGCACCTGGAGACAAGAGGGGTGGGCATGGTGACCACGTGCCCTTTTGGGTGAGATGGTGCTGGCCAGAGGCAGGAAGGCCCCCTGCTACCGACTCCTTGTCTCTCTCACCAGTGGCCACCACCATGGGTGCAGGCCCCGACCAGTCCTATTTCTCCGGCAATCACTGGTTCGTCTTCTCGGTGTACCTCCTCACCTTCCTGGTGGGGCTCCCCCTCAACCTGCTGGCCCTGGTGGTCTTCGTGGGCAAGCTGCGGCGCTGCCCGGTGGCCGTGGATGTGCTCCTGCTCAACCTGACCGCTTCGGACCTGCTCCTGCTGCTGTTCCTGCCCTTCCGCATGGTGGAGGCGGCCAGTGGCATGCGCTGGCCCCTGCCCTTCATCCTCTGCCCGCTCTCTGGATTCATCTTCTTCACCACCGTCTATCTCACCGCCCTCTTCCTGGCCGCTGTGAGTGTTGAGCGCTTCCTGAGCGTGGCCTACCCACTATGGTACAAGACCCGGCCGAGGCTGGGACAGGCGGGTCTGGTGAGTGTGGCCTGCTGGCTGTTGGCCTCTGCTCACTGCAGCGTGGTCTACATTGTGGAATTCTCGGGGGACACCTCCCACAGCCAGAGCATCAATGGGACCTGCTACCTGGAGTTCCGGAAGGACCAGCTAGCCTTCCTCCTGCCCGTACGGCTAGAGATGGCCGTGGTCCTCTTTGTGGTCCCCCTGATCATCACCAGCTACTGCTACAGCCGCCTGGTGTGGATCCTCGGCAGAGGGGGCAGCCACCGCCGGCAGAGGAGGGTGGCGGGGCTGGTGGCAGCCACACTGCTCAACTTCCTTGTCTGCTTTGGGCCCTACAACATGTCCCACGTTGTGGGCTATATCTGCGGTGTAAGCCCGGCATGGAGGACCTACGTGATGCTTCTCAGCACCCTGAACTCCTGTGTCGACCCCTTTGTCTTCTACTTCTCCTCCTCCAGATTCCAAGCCGACTTTCATGAGCTGCTGAGGAGGCTGTGTGGGCTCTGGGGCCAGTGGCAGCAGGAGAGCAGCGTGGAGCTGAATGAGCAGAAGGGAGGGGAGGGGAAGAGAGAGGACCGTCCAGCTGAAGGAAAGAGCAGTGAACACTCACTGGGCTCTGGAACTGGTGGCCAGGTGGCCTGTGCCAAAAGCTAGGTCCTCTGCAGCAGGAGGGTGTAGCTGGCATGTCATCCTCAGGGCACTTTCTCGCTCACGCCAGGGACTTGGAGTGGCGAGCTGGGGCCCGATGGGGCTTGGGGGCAGAATTGACATCTAGCCTTCCTAAGGGTGTGCGCACTAAAGCCTAGCTCTCTATCTCACCTCCATCCCCATCCACCCACACACCATGGATTGGGCTCTGGAAAGGGGTCAGGGTGAGAGGCTGCTCTGGAGAACAATGAGGTTCTCGTAGCAGCAGGCAGCTCTTGTGCTTTTTTGAGGGTGGCAGAGGAGCTAAGAGCAGTGCCCAGGGTCTGAGGGGGCTGCCCAGTGAGTGACAGGGGCAGGAGAGGGAAGAACCCTATCCTCAGAGCTGCTCCTAGCCAGCGAGTCAGGAGCGGGGGAGACAGGGCGCCAGGAATGAGGCCACATTCTGCTCCCACAGTGCCTTTTTCAGAAAGTTCCCATTGCTCAATAAATCTGGATCATCAGAGTCATTTATGAACAATGACAGAAGAAAAATTACCCAAATAAATGTGGAAGCAAGCAAAAGAGAACAGTGTTTCCTTTTCTCCGGTTTTGTTCTGGTGGTGTGCTTGGGCCGGGTGGGACTGGTGGATGGAAGGAGAAAACACCAGACTCCAGAGGAAAAGGGCCAAACACCAGGATGCCTGGATGCTGGGAGAGGATCTGGCTTGCAGGGATGAAAATAACAGCTGCCCTGTCTAAAGGACTTAGCCTGACACATCATCTCCTTCTATCTCTCAATAGCCCTGTGGTAGGTACCAACATTATCCCCAGTTTCAGATGAGGGAGTGACCCAGAGAAGTGACATCTCCTACCTGAGATCCCATAGCTGGTGGGTGATTGAAGTGGGACCAGAAGCTGGCATCAGTGGGCTCTGACACTCATGCCCCTAAGCCACTCTGCTGGTCTCCAGCTTTGTGTCACCTGTGGTCACCTAACCCAGTCAAATGTCCCAAGTCAGATGAGGCCATCTGAGCAGGACAAATGTAAACAGGCCATGATAAGAAACAGAACTGAATGCAAAGCATATTGGCTATCTGTGTGGGTTCAACCTTTTCCCAGTAAAAAAAAGTCCTCTTGGAAAGAAATTAAAAAGATTATTAGTCAGTACAATGGACTTCAGGTTTCTGCAAAGTCAGAAGGATGTTCCTCAGAGCTCTATTCATCAAAGTGTGGCCATTCAGGAAGTTTTCATGTTCCCCGAGTGGTGGCCCATGAGAAATAGCTGCTCAGGACCTCCTCCCCAACCTGAGACTCACCAGCCCCTGTTTGCGTGCTGTCGGCAGTATTTCAGAAGCATTTGTTGAACACCTATTGCATGCAGACAGCTGGGCTCAGAACGCTGGGGAGTTCGACACCATGGTCTTTAAATATCTGCTTCCTCCCTGGGGTTAAGTATGCTGGAAGAATGAGGACGGGCTGTGTGTGGAGAACGGGATTTCAGGTGGGAGGAGAGGGACTCTGTGGAGAGTTGAAGCCACGAGCTGTCTCTCGGTCCCATGGCTCACCTGTCCATCCCCGGGGCACTCAGCCCTGGTGGCTGCAAAGAAGTTGATGCAAGTAGGGGTCTTCATGGCTCAGAAAGGGGACAAAGCTGCTGTGGAATCCTGCAACTTCAGAATGGGCACTGCCACCCCAAGGCAGAGAACAGAAAAGCTGAAAACGCCACAGTGGAAAGAGAGCCATGAAGAGCTGGAGTCTCACTCCTCTCCCAGGGTTTATAAGAGGGAATCAGAGGCAGCTTCATGGGCTTTGCTGTCCCCAGCCATTGCCCAGCTCAGACCAGTCTGTATAAGCAAAAGCCCAGGGGTGGTGAAGATGAAAAGCCATCAGGGTGTGAGCGATCGTGGGAGTGGGGGTGAGCATTTTCCTTACATCTCAGAAGCCAAGGGAAAGGGGCTGTCAGAGAACGGGAGAGGGAGGGAGATGGCATCTTTGGAGGGAGGTGGTGATAGCCTGAGACCCTCTTGCTGTCCCCGCTGAAGCCTGGTAACTGGAGCTGCCAGGCCGCACAGAGAGAGGCTGATGATGGGGGACCTGGAACTCGGAAGGGGCCGAGTGGTCAGGTGACCCACACATGCCTGAGAAAACAGATGTGGAGAGGTTGTGTTGTCATTCTGAGGGAGGAAACAGACAGACAGTCAGACAGAGGCATGGGCACAGTGAGAGACACAGACAGAATCATAGAGCAGAGCTGGCTTCTCACCGGAGAGAGCGTCCGGAGAGGTTAGAAATCTTCCTTAGGTCCTCCTGGGAGGTCCAAGTGACCCCACCGGGGAGCTGAACAGCCGACGGGATTCCCGGGGTTGAGGGAAGGAAGCTGCGTAGCCGGCTGGGGCCGAATCCCCTGTGCCTCAGGGAGGGACACCCAATATTTCCAGCCACGCACACCGGGAAGAGTCCTTGGAGTTGAGGCCACTGCCTGGGTCCTCCAGTGCCGGCCAGCGGAGGTTGCTCCCGTCCCTTGCCTTCCTCCTCCCCATCCTTCCGCCAGCCCTGGAATGACTTATTCCTGACAGAGAAGAAAAAATAAGCAACTTGGAAAATGCATCTTAAGGTATAATTCAGGAAAATGTCCCCAATCTTGCTAAAGAGGTCAACATGCAGATATAAGAAATTCAGGGTATGCCTATACAAAATGACCATCCCCAAGGCACATAGTCATGAGACTACATGGAAGAAAAATATCTTTAAGGAAGCTAGAGAAAAGAGCCAAATTACCTATAAAGGGAGTCCACTCAGAATAACAGTGGACTTCTCAGCAGAAGTCTTACAATTCAGAAGAGATTGGGTGCCATTTTTAGGCTTCATTTTTTTGATGGAGTCTTGCTCTGTCGCCCAGGCTGGAGTGCAGTGGCGTGATCTTGGCTCACTGCAACCTCTGCCTCTGGGTTCAAGCAATTCTCCTGCCTCAGCCTCCCAAGTAGCTGGGATTACAGGCATGCACCACCATGTCCAGCTAAATTTTTTTGTATTTTTAGTAGAGACAGGATTTCACCATATTGGCCAGGCTGGTCTCAAACTTCTGACCTTGTGATCCACCCGCCTCAGCCTCCCAAAGTGCTGGGATTACAGGTGTAAGCCACTGCTCCCAGCCTTCTAGGCTTCTTAAAGAAAAAATGCCAGCCAAGAATTTCATATCCTACCAAAGTAAGCATCACAAAGGAGAAATAAACTCTTTCCCTGACAATCAAATGCTAAGAGAATTCATCACCACCAGACTGGTCCTATAAGAAATGCTCAAAGCAACTCTAAACGTGAAAACAAAAGAATGATACTCGCTACCACAAAAGCAAACTTAAGTACAAAGCCCACAGACCCTATAAAGCAACTACACAATCAAGACTACAAAGTAACTAACAACACTATGATAAATCACAACCGGAACAAAACCTCACATATTAACCTTGAACGTAAATGGCCTAAACACTCCACTTAAAAGACATAGCGTGGAAAACTGGATTAAAAAAATGAGACCCTACCTTCTGCTGTCTTAAAGAGACCCATCTCACATATAACGACACCCAAACCCTCAAAAGGATGGAGAAAGGTCTTTCACACAAATGGAAAACAAAGGGTTGCTATTGTTGTATGAGATAAAACAGACTTTAAACCAACAATAGTAAAAAAAGCACAAATAAGGGCACTTCCTAATGATAAAGGGTTCAATTAAACAAGAAGATTTAACATCCTGTTTATATAAGCACCCAACACCGGAGTACCTAGATTTATAAAACAATTACTACTATACCTAAGAAAAGAGATGGACAGCCACACTTCAGCAGCCATTGACAGCATTAGACAGATCATTGAGGCAAAAAACTAACAAAGAAATTCTGGACTTAAATTGGATACGTGATCAAATGGACCTAATAGACATCTACAGAATACTCCAACGACCACAAAATATATGTTCTTCTCATCTGCACACAGAACATACTCTAAGATTGACCCAATGCTTAGTCACAAAGCAAATCTCCATAAATTTAAAGAAATGAAAATCATACCAACCATCTTCTCAGACCACAGTGGAATAAAAATAGAAATCAATACCAAAAGGAATTCTCAAAATCACACAAATACATGGAAACTAAACAACTATTTCCTGAATGACTTTGGGGTAAGTCATTAAGGAAGAAGTCAAATAATTAAGGCAGAAGTCAAAAAATGCTTTGAAACAACTGAAAATAGAGGCACAACATACCAAAACCTCTGGGATACAGCAAAAGCAGTTTTAAGAGGAAAGTTTATATCACTAAATGCCTACATCAAGAAGTTAGAAAGCTCTCAAATTAATAACCTAACATTACACCTAAAGGAACTAGAAAAACAAGAGCAAACTAAATCCAAAGCTAGTAGAAGAAAAGAAATAACTAAAATCAGAGTAGAGCTAAATGAAATTGTGACCAATAAGCCATTCAAAGGATCAATGAAATGAAAAATTGGTTATTTGAAAGAATAAAGAAGATTTATAGGCTGCAAGCTAGATTAACAAAGGAAAAAAAACCTCCAAAAAAGCAAATGAGAAATAACACAAGCAACATTACAGCTAATTCCACAGAAATACAAAAGATCCTTAGAGACTGCGATGAACATCTATATTCACATGAACCAGAAAATCTAGAGGAAACAAATAAATTCCTGGAAACACACAACCAAGATTGAATCAGAAAGAAATTGAAACCCTGAACAGACCAATATTGAGTTACAAAATTGAATAAGTAATAAAATACCTACCAACTTTATTTTTTTTTTTAATTTTTATTTTTTTTTTTGAGACGGAGTCTCGCTCTGTCGCCCAGGCTGGAGTGCAGTGGCCTGATCTCAGCTCACTGCAAGCTCCGCCTCCCGGGTTCACGCCATTCTCCTGCCTCAGCCTCCCGAGTAGCTGGGACTACAGGCGCCCGCCACCTCGCCCGGCTAGTTTTTTTTTTGTAGTTTTTAGTAGAGACGGGGTTTCACTGTGTTCACCAGGATGGTCTCGATCTCCTGACCTCGTGATCCACCCGTCTCGGCCTCCCAAAGTGCTGGGATTACAGGCTTGAGCCACCGTGCCCGGCCGAAATACCTACCAACTTTAAAAAGCCCTTGACCAGACGGATTCACAGCCAAACTCTACCAGACCTGCAAAGAAGAGATGGTACAAATCCTACTGAAACTATATCAAAAAATTGAGGAGGAGAGATTCCTCCCTAACTCATTCTACAAAAACAGTCTCATTCTGATATCAGAATCTGGCAGGACACAGTGAAAAAAGAAAACTATGGGCCAATAGCCCGATGAACATAGATCCAAAAATCCTCAACAACATACTAGCAAACCAAATCCAGCAGCACGACAAAATCATAATTCAGCATGATCAAGTGGGTTTTATTCCTGGGATGCAAAGATGGTTCAATATATGCAAATCAATAAATGTGACTCACCATATAAACAAAATTAAAAATGAAATTATATGATCATCTCAATAGATGAAGAAAAAAAGTATAATAAAATCCAATATCCTTCATGATAAAAACCCTCAAAAAACTAGGCATCGAGGGAACATACCTCAAAATAATAAGAGCCATCCAGGACAAACTCACAGCCAACATCATACTGAATGTGCAAATGTTGGAAGCATTCTCCCTAAGAAATGGAACAAGACAAGGATGTCTACTCTCACTACTCCTATTCAACATAGTAGTGGAAGTCCTAGCCAGAGCAATCAGGCAAAAGAAAGGAATAAAAGGTATCCAAATAGGAAGAGAAAGTCAAATTATCTCTGTTCACTGATGACATGATTCTATACCTAGAAAACCCTACAGATTCCTCCTAAATACTCCTAGACCTGATAAATGAGACTGGCAGTTTCAGGATACAAAATCAGAGATAAAACTCAGTAGCATTACCATATGCCAACAATTGTCAAGCTGAGAGAAAAATAAAGAACACAATCCTAATTACAATAGCCACACACAAAAAATAAAATACCTAGGAATGCCTCTAACCAAGGAAGTGAAAGTGAAAGATCTCTACAAGGAGAACTAAAAAACACAAACAAATGAAAAACATTCCATGTTCATGGATCAGAAGAATCAATATCATTAAAATGTCCATACTGCTCAAAGCAATCTGCAGATTCCACCCAATTCCTACCAAATTATCAATGTCATTTTTCACAAAATGAAATCATTCTACCAAAAAGACACCTGCGTGCATATGTTTGTCACAGCACTATTCACAATAGCAAAGTGATGGAATCACCCTAGGTGCCCATCAATGGTAGACTGGATAAAGAAAAAATGGTATGTATACAACATGAAATACTATGCAGCTATGAAAAAGAATGAAATCATGTCCTTTGCTGCAACATAAATGCAGCTGGAGGCCTAAGTGAATGATCCTAAGTGAATTAACACAGAAACAGAAAATCAAACGCTGGGTTCTCACTTTTAAGTGGGAGGTAAACAATGGATACACACAAACATTAAAGATGGAAACCATAGACAATGGGGACTCCAAAGCAGGGGAGGGAGGGTAGAGGACAAGGGTGGGAAAACTACCTGTTGGGTACCAAGTTCACAATTTTGATAATGGGTTCAATAAAAGCCCAAACCTCAGTATTACGCAATAAGCCCATATAACAAACCTGCACATGTGCTCCCAAATCTAAAATAAATATTTCCAAAAAGCAATTGACCTATATTATTAACATTTTAATCTATCTGTATATATGTTTTAATCTGCATGTGTTCATGCTTTGAAATATGATACGGGTACTATGATGATCCCTGTTCTGTAGGGGAGAAAGCAGAGCCACATCACTTCCCCCAAATCACAAAGTCAGGAAGGAACAGACCTCACGGAGTCCAGTCTGTCACTGCCTCATGCTTTGTGCCCTTACAAGGCAAACTGGATAAGTGCCATTCTTGAGAAGCAGACAGAATTCAAGTGGAGGAGAGGGGAAGGGAGGAAGACGTCGGCTGGGGCCTGTTTAGAGCATGCCAGCTGAGGCTGCATGAGGAGGGAGGCACGCAGTCATGGAATTTGTTCCCCTTTTTGCATACTGACCAGCCCTGGCAATGGAGCTCAAGGCATCTTTGTGCCACTGCTCAACAGTGAGTGATATCATGGGCACGGCCCGGTCTTTATCAGTTCTGCCGGATAAATAGCCAACTGCTCTAGGTCCGGAGAGACAGCAAGGTGCTGTGCGGCGGAGCATTTGGGTCTCAAAGAAGCAGGTGAGCCTGGGCCCGAGGGGCTGGGTGGAGGAGCATCTTGGTGCTTCTCTGCTGGGGAAGAGACAGGGGACAGGGCATGTTCAGGAAGACAGGCAGGCTGACCCCGCCTGGAAGATACCCGGAGACAAGAGGGGTGGGCATGGTGACCACGTGCCCTTTTGGGTGAGATGCTGCTGGCCAGAGGCAGGAAGGCCCCCCGCTACCAACTCCATGTCACTCTCTCTCACCAGTGGCCACCACCATGGGTGCAGGCCCCGACAAGTCCTACTTCTCCGGCAATCCCTGGCTCGCCTTTTCTGTGTACCTTCTCACCTTCCTGGTGGGACTCCCCCTCAACCTGCTGGCCCTGGTGGTCTTCGTGGGCAAGCTGCAGTGCTGCCCGGTGGCCATGGACGTGCTCCTGCTCAACCTGACCGCCTCGGACCTGCTCCTGCTGCTGTTCCTCCCTTTCGCATGGTGGAGGCAGCCAGTGGCATGCGCTGGCCCCTGCCTTTCATCCTCTGCCCTCTCTCCAGATTCATCTTCTTCACTGCCGTCTATCTCACTGCCCTCTTCCCGACAGCCGTGAGCATTGAGCGCTTCCTGAGCGTGGCCCACCCACTATGGTACAAGATCCGGCCGAGGCTGGGACAGGCGGGTCTGGTGAGTGTGGCCTGCTGGCTGCTGTCTTCTGCTCACTGCAGTGTGGTCTATGTCATGGAATTCTCAAGGAACTCCTCCCATAGGCAGAATACCATTGACACCTGCTACATGGAGTTCCAGGAGGACCAGCTGGTCATCCTCCTGCCTGTGTGGCTGGAGATGGTCGTGGCCCTCTGTGGTCCCCTTGACCATCACGAACTGCTGCTACAGCTGCCTGGTGTGGATCCTCGGCAGGCGGGGCAGCCACCGCTGGCAGAGAAGGGTGGCGGGGTTGGTGGCAGCCACACTGCTCAACTTTCTTGTCTGCTTTGGGCCTTTGCACATGTCCCATGTCATGGGCTTTGTCCAGGGTGAAAGCACGGTGTGGAGGATCTACATGATGCTTCTCAGCACCCTGAACTCCTATGTCGACCCCCTTGTCTACTCCTCCGGGTTCCAAGCCAACTTTCACGGGCTGCTGAGGAGGCTGTGTGGGCTCTGGGGCCAGTGGCAGCAGAAGGGCAGCGTGGAGCTGAAGGAGCAGAAGGGAGGGGAGGGGCACCAGGAGGACCTCACGGAAGAAAGGAAGAGTAGTGGACTATAGCAGGGCTGTGGAACTGGTGGCCAGGTGGCCTATGCTGAAAGCTAGGTCCTCCGGGGCAGGAGGGTGTAGCTGGCGTGTCATCCTCAGGGCACTTCCTCGCTCACGCCAGGAGGGATTTGGAGTGGCGAGCTGGGGCCCGATGGGGCTTGGGGGCAGAATAGACATGTAGCCTTCCTAAGGGTGTGCTCACTAAAGCCCAGCTCTCTATCTCACCTCCATCCCCATCCACCCACACACCATGGATTGGGCTCTGGAAAGGGGTCAGGGTGAGAGGCTGCTCTGGAGAACAATGAGGTTCTCGTAGCAGCAGGCAGCTCTTGTGCTTTTTTGAGGGTGGCAGAGGAGCTAAGAGCAGTGCCCAGGGTCTGAGGGGGCTGCCCAGTGAGTGACAGGGGCAGGAGAGGGAAGAACCCTATCCTCAGAGCTGCTCCAAGCCAGCGAGTCAGGAGCGGGGGAGACAGGACGCCAGGAATGAGGCCACATTCTGCTCCCACAGTGCCTTTTTCAGAAAGTTCCCATTGCTCAATAAATTTGGATCATCAGAGTCATTTATGAACAATGACAGAAGAAAAATTACCCAAATAAATGTGGAAGCAAGCAAAAGAGAACAGTGTTTCCTTTTCTACAGTTTTGTTCTGGTGGTGTGCTTGGGTCGAGTGGGACTGGTGGATGGAAGGAGAAAACACCAGACTGGAGGAAAAGGGCCAAACACTGGGACGCCTGGATGCTGGGAGAGGATCTGGCTTGCAGGGATGAAAATAACAGCTGCCCTGTCTAGAGGACTTAGCCTGACACATCATCTCCTTCTATCTCTCAATAGCCTTGTGGTAGGTACCAGCATTATCCCCAGTTTCAGAAGAGGGAGTGGCCCAGAGAGGCGACATCTCCTATCTGAGATCCTATAGCTGGTGGGCGATTGAAGTGGGATGGGAAGCTGGAGTCAGTTGACTCTGACACCCATGCCCTAAGCCACCCTGCTGTTCTCCAGCTTTGTGTCACCTGTGGTCACCTGGCCCAGTCAGATAAGGCTGTCTGAGCAGGACAAATGTAAACAGGCCATGATAAGAAACAGAACTAAATGCAAAGCACAGTGACTATCTGTGTGGGTGCATCCTCTCCCCAGTAAAGAAGCCTTCTTGAAAAATATAGATTATGATAATTGGAGTCAATGATTGGGCAGGTGACTCACATGGGCACCCGATGCTCCTCAATCTTAGCTAACGCAAGATCTCTTCAACTTTTTACATCCTTGCCCCCTTCAGGAGCCTGTTTGGACATACATCTTTCCTACACAGCACATTCCTCTGCCTGCTTATGCAATTTCAGTGCAATCAACACACTGTCTGTTTACATGTTGTGGCCCTTTAGAAAGACAGAAACCAGCTGGGCGCAGTGCCTCACGCCTTTAATCCCAGCACTTTGGGATGCTGAGGCGGGCAAATCACTTGAGGTCAGGAGTTCGAGACCAGCCTGGCCAACGTGGTGAAACTTCGTCTCTACTAAAAATACAAAAATTAGCCACAGTGGCAGTGCGCACCTGTAATGCCAGCTACTCAGGAGGTTGAGGCAGGACAATCACTTGAGGCCAGGAGCAGAGGTTGCAGTGAGCCGAAATCACAACACTGCACTCCAGCCTGGGTGATAGAGTGAGACTCCATCTCAAAAAAAATTAAAAAATTTAAAAAAAAGAAAAGAGAAAAGAAAAGAGAAAAGACAAGATAAGACAAGACACAAATCATTGTGAGATATTTTGTTGCTGTTGTTCCCCAAGAACTAGTTTTCACCTATTTGGGACCAACATCGCTGCTGCTGAGAATGTCTGAGCCACGGAAATGGTCCCATCTCATATACTGATAGAGCCTGTCTCACAGAACTGTAGCCCAACAAAATTAGGCTGAAGATCTTGCTACAGGAAGGGAGATCACACTCCGGAAGAAGTGTGGGGCCTCGTGCAAGAGAAGAGAGCCAGTTATCATCGAATTTGAGCTAAGGGTAGTGTGAATTTAGATGAAGAGGTGTGTGATGGCCTCAACACAAAGCAGGGATGTGTGGAAACAGGCCAGTGTCAGGTGGAGGTCAGGAAGACTACTCAAGATCCTGTTTCTCTGGAAAATATGAAGCAAAGATAAAGGTAGAACTCTGTATTGAAAAACTCCTTATCTGAAGCTCTGGTGGGTTGAAAATCAAGGTTGCATCTCTGTGTCAGAGACTCTGATCCTCTAAGCAGAAGTACATATTCCTTTCTTACTCATGATCTCATGCATCCGAGTATCTTTGACTTTTGAGAACTAGGTTTTTTAGCAATATCTTTTTGTTAATTAGCAAAACAAGTTTTTAAAGGTTTACAAGAGGAACTTTTTTAGAAGGAGAGATCATCCTTTACTGAAACCAAGGGCAGGTCAACCCAGAAGGACAAGAGGAAGGGAAGACTCAATCCATCTCGGCTACAGCTTCCCGGGGCCACAGGTCAAGTCTCAGCTTACAGGGGAGTGACAGGAAACTAGAAATTTTCAATTACCCAGTGTTGGCTGGGTGCGCTGATTCACACCTGTAATCCCAGTGCCTTGAGAGGCTGAAGTGGGAGGATTGCTTGAAGGAAGACTCCTTCCTCTAAGAAAAATAAAGTTAGCTGGGCATAGGGGCATAGGGGCACGTGCCCATGGTCCCAGCTGCTCATGAGGCTGAGGCGGGAAGATCGCCTGAGCCCAGGAGGTCGAGGCTGCAGTGAGCCGTGATTGTAGCACTGCACTCCAGCCTGGGTAACAGAGCAAGACCCTAAAACAAAAAAACAAAGGAAAGAGAAGGAAGGAAGGAAGGGAGGAAGGGAGGGAGGGAGGGAGGGAGGGAGGGAGGGAGGGAAGGAAAGAAAGACAGAAAGGAGAGACAGAAAGAAAGGAGAGACAGGAAGAAAGGAAAAGAAAAAGAAAAGAAAAGAAAAAATCACCAAGAGTAACCAGAAACCTTTGGAAGCCACCTAAGAAACTGACAAAGATGGTTCAGTCCATCCCAGGGAAGGCAGTAAGACCATTGCAGGGTTGAGCCCATTAAGCTCAGACTACTCAGTAAACCAGTGGCAGTGGCAGGCAGGAGGCAGAGCAGGAACTCCCCACTGGGAGACAGGATGCCAGTGCTTTTTCCGGAGTTAAACATGTATCCACTGGAGAGTGCAGTAAGTGGCCTTTCAGGCTGTGAATGTGCCTGGTGGGGCATGGGAAGCTGTGCTACAAAACAGGATCCGTCAGTCGGCTTCAACTGGGTTCAGTGGGAGGGGACAGACATAGACCTGGTCAGGGCCGGGGGAGGTGGAAGGGAGGCAGGAGGCTGGACTTGACTTTGGAGGTGGGGCTCAGACACTGGACCAAATTGAGGACTAGCTAAAACAGGGAAACAGGGATGGGGCTTAAGCGGCTTCCTATAGAACACGTCCACCAGTGTCCCCTGACAGTTTACCATTGTCATGGTAACACCTGGTAATTACCACCCTTTTTCTAAAACTTTGGGCATTAACCGCCCCTTAATCTGCATGTAATTAAAAATAGATATAAATATGAATGCAAAACTGCCCTAAGCTGCTACTCTTAGCACATGGCTATGGGGTAGCCCTGCTCTGCAAGGGCAATCATGGAGCTGTCACACTGCCGGAACTATAACACCACCGCTTCCATAAAGCCATTTTCTTCTACCACTGGGTAGCCTTTAAATTCTTTCCTGGGTGAGCTGGGTGCAGTGGCTCACACCTGTAATCCCAGCACTTTAGGAGGCTGAGGCAGGCAGAGCATTTGTGATCAGGAGTTCGAGACCAGCCTGGGCAACATGGTGAAACCCAGTATCTACCAAAAAATACAAAATTTAGCCAGGCGTAGTGGCCCGCACCTGTAATCCCAGCTACTCAGTAGGCTGAGGCAGGAGAATTGCTTGAACCCAGGAGGCAGAGGTTGTAGTGAGCCAAAATTACACCACTGCCCTCCAGTCTGGGTGACAGAGTGACTCACCATCTCAAAAAAATAAAATAAAAATTTAAAAATTAAATAAATAAATAAATTATTTCCTGGGCAAAGCCAAGAAACTTCCCAGGCTAAGCCCCAATTTAGGGCTCATCTGCCCTACGTCAGAAGGGAGGCAAAGACCAGACAGGCAGAGCAAGAAGCCTGGGAGTCTACAAAATTAGTTGCAGGACTCTTCCAAAAAAAGGAAGCAGAGCATCGAAAAAAGCTGAAAGACACCTGGAAGAAAAGTGAGGCCACTGTTCCTGGGAGTTGCAAGTGGGAGATAGAGGTTTTTATTGCGGGGTTACAGTGTGAGAAGGTGCTCAACTTTTGACCTTCCTCTCTGAGGACATGACTCTTCTGATTTAGAAAACAACAGTAAAAAGTCCCCAAGAGATACTGATGGTTGCGGTTCCCAAAACTTCGTTAACATCTGTGGGAAGCCTTCTGACTTTCCTCTGAGGCCAGTTCTGAAAAGCCATTCATACGGAGGCAAATCAAACTATCAAAGCAGCAGCCTGTGTTCTGGGAAAAGGATGCTGGGATCACATTCCAGAGAAAAGATGGGATAGAAGGAATGAAAGCTGATCAACGTGACTGGGTGAGGTGGCTCACGCCTGTAATCCCAGCACTTTGGAAGGCTGAGGTGGGCAGATCACCTGAGGTCAGGAGCTCCAGACCAGCCTGGCCAACATGGTGAAACCCCGTCTCTACTAAAAATACAAAAATTTGCCGGTCATGGTGGCATGTCCCCGTAGTCCCAGCTACTCGGGAGGCTGAGGCAGGAGAATCGCTTGAACCTGGGAAGCTGAGGTTGTGAGGTTGCAAGGTTACAGTGAGCTGAGATTGCAGCACTGCACTCCAGCCTGGGCAACAAGAGAGAAACTCCGTCTCCATAAAAAGAAGAAAGCTGATCAACACTGGTAGAAGTGGGGAAGTGCAAAGCTCACTTCCCATGGGAGCCAGGGTGGAACTAGCAGAGAGAAAATGTTGCAAAAGAGGAAATGGGATACAGAAATATTTTTTAAGGAGAGGGTGCTTTCAGTGGATTTAGAAGAATATAGTGGCTAGATGTGGTGGCTCGTGCCTGTAATGCCAGCATTTTGGGAGTCTGAGGCAGGTAGGTAACTTGAGCCCAGGAGTTCCAGAGCAGCTTGGGCAACATGGCTAAACCCTGTCTCTACTAAAAATACAAAAATTAGCTGGGTGTGGTGGCACATACCTGTAGTCTCAGCTGAGGTAGGAGCATCACCTGAACCTTGGGAGGTTGAGGCTGCAGTGAACCATGATCAGGTCACTGCACTCCAGCCTGAGTGAAAAAGTGAGACCCTTTCTCAAAAAAAATTAAAATTAAAAGAAGAGTACAGTGAGATAACCCAATCAATCATCCCCTGTTGCAGATCCCCCAGTCTCAGGGGTCAAATCACGATTGGCACTAATCATGATGCTCTCGACCCCCTTTACTGGTGATTGGTCTCAAGATGGAAATGCGACCCAGTTCCAGCCAACAAAAAGAAAGAAGTCTGCTGGGGGCCTCTGGGACAGATTTTCCTCTATCTCATAAAAAAAAAAAAAAATAGATGCGTAAGGAGCTGCTCTCCCACTTCTGATCTGGAACTTTCTATGGAAGAATGTGATACTTGGAGCTACAGCAGCCATGTTGGGGCCACGAGGTTACAAACTTGAGGAAGAAGACAAACAAGCTAAGGACAGCAGAGCAGCAGGATGTAAAGGGCCTGCGTCCTTGACCCTGTTGAGGTGGGACCACCAACCTCCAAAGTCACTGTAGTAAATGTTGACTCACTATTGGCCAGATACCCTCTAACTTACAGGTGAACACAGTAGATCAGCCTATATGCTACTAGAACATACCCAATGACATCTTCTCTCGTGTTAAAATATTTTAACGTCCTGGGGTTTCTAAACTCTGCCTATTTGCCTTATAGAAGCTATGTGATGTTAGCGTTTGCCTTATCTGTTAAGGCTGAACTCAGATGTCTTATTGTTCTAGACACTAGCTCTAGCACCAAGATGTCTGGACTTTCCTCATTCAGAAGGAGGCTTTTGAGAGCTGACTGGCTGGGGCTGCACGAACATAGCTTTCCAAGACAAAAAAAAAAAAAAAAAAATGCTAGATGGGATATTTTTAAGATAAAATGTTCATCTGACGGACAATCTCAATTGCAAGCCTGCACTTTTATTAATAAAAATTCCCATACTTGAGCAGATCACCTGAGGTCAGGAGATCGAGACCAGCCTGGCCAACATGGCAAAACCCTGTCTCTACTAAAAATACAAAAATGAGCTGAGTGTGGGGGCACACGCCTGTAATCCCAGCTACTCGGGAGGCTGAGGCAGGAGAATTGCCTGAATCCAGGAGATGGAGGTTGCAGTGAGCCGAGATCATGCCACTGCCTTCCAGCCTGGGCAACAGAGCGAGACTCTGTTTCAAAAAATCAAAAACAAAAACAAAAAAAATCTCATACTTATTATGGGCTCTTGGATGCCATGAAAACAAGAGAGGGCTGAAAGAGTAGGATGTGGACCATGAGCAATGTTATCCTATGGAAAAGTACTTGTCTCTGTTCAGTGTTCTTGGGCACAGGAGAGCTACCCAGTCCTTGTGCCTGTGGAATCACTTGAACACACACAATGCCCACATGAGGATGGGGATATGTGGTCCTGGATGCCCAATTTACTACTTACAATTAATGCACACAATTAGATGATTCCCTTTTCCCTCCCCTCCCTTTCTTTTTTCTTTCTTTCTTTTCTTTTCTTTTCCTTTTTTTTTTTTCTGTGACAGAGTCTGGCTCTGTCACCCAGGCTGGAGTGCAGTTACGTGATCATGGCTCACTGCAGCCTCAACTTCTCAGGCTCAAGCAATCCTCCCACCTCAGCCTCCCAAGTAGCTGGCTGAAACTATAGGTACATGCCACCATGCCTGGCTAATAAAAAAACAATTTGTAGAGATGGGGTCTTGCTATGTGGCCCAGACTGGTCTCGAACTCCTGGGCTCAAGCGATCCTCCCACCTTGGCCTCCCAAAGTGCTGGCGTGAAAGGCGTGAGCCTAGCTTTGATAATTTCCAGTGGTTCTCTATGCTTAGAGCATTACTCTCATCTTTTTTTTTTTTTAACAGTCTAGAATGCTCTCTTAAAACCTCCATAAAAATAACTCCTTGTTTGTGAGTCCTCTGGTGAACAATCCAATGACTTGCAGGAACACTGCCAGGCATCCCCAGCCAGTGCAGGCCAGCAGACTGCTTCCCTAGCCCACGTTTGCTGGTCTGCTTGTTCACTCTGCAGTGAACCCTTCTGCTTACAGCTTTTCCAGCTAACTTTCTTTTGATTCAGTGTGGCCTCTGACAAAAAGCAGACCAGTAGTTGCCAGGGGCTGCGGATGGGAGAGAGGAGGGTGTTGCCTGGGAAGATATCAGAGGGACATTTTCAGGTGATGGAAATGTTAGATTACTTGATTGCAGTGGGGGTCACACAAGAAGTCAAGACTTATTGAACTCTCTCCTTACAACGGGTGCATTTTATGGTGTGTCAATGAAGCCTCAATAATGTTTTTAAAAGCCGGTGTCACCTCACCTCCTGGCTTGTAGTGTTTGTGTACCTAATATAAATCTTGCTAAGTTTCCTTCAGCCAAGCGGGTCTCTGCTTCTGCTGGGCTGCTCTGCAGAGGCTGTGACTGCTGGATGATAACCCAGGTTACATAAAAGTGTAGAAACCATGTGCAAACAAATGCTACATGGCAACCAGCTTTTATCTTGGTGCTGGAGATCTGCAGGGCGTGGTGGAAAGGGTGGCAACTGGACAGTGCAATGGTTCATTTCACCTTCTGTCACCGCGTGGGGCTGTAGGGGCAGCTCTGTCATACTTTCCAATTTTCCAAGCTGAAAATCCAGTTGTTATTGCTGTTTTTGAAATCTTACATTTTTTTTTAAACTGATAACAAATTGAAAACGTTTAAGTATTTGTGTGGGGAAAGTGAATCAGGCCTGAGGGTTGCGGACTGCCTTCTAGGTTTCCGGCCTGTGACCTCTGCAGCAGCTGAGGTGGAGGAGGGCTCAGAGGTCAGGAGGGAAGGGGAAGGAGCATGAGGAAGTGTGATTCTGCAGTAAGCACAGCCCATACTTTTGCTCAGAACCCAAGACAGGCAGTTGACGAGACCTGCTGGCGTTCTGAAGACGTTCTTCCTCGTCCCTCGTTCTTATTTTGCGGTCCCTCCCTGCCCCTACAGCTGTTCTCTGAAAGCTGTCTCCCTCATCCACAAAAAGATCTTGGAGGCCACAGACCAGGCAGGGAGGGAAGCTCCGAGGACTGATGCTGGCTCTCCCTCCTTCCCCTCCCAACTCCCCCTCCCAACTGGCACTGAAGGCAGGTGTTCCTCAGGCTCGGACCCCGCCCACCTTTGCTCGTTTTCTCTCTCCTCTCTGCACGCATTCTAATCCATCACAATGGCTGTAAACATCCGTGACTCCCACATTTCCATCGCCAGCACCAGACTCTTGTGTATCCACCTGTATACAGAGACGTCTCAACTTCTAGACTTTCAAGACCAAACCTAACTCCTTACTTCCTCCCCCTAATCTGGCCCCACCACCCAGCCTACTCCACCTCCATAAACGGCAACACCACCCACAGTCTGCCCACACCAGAAACCCAGATGTCATTCATTCATTCATTCTTTCTTTTCTTTTCTTTTTTTTTTTTTTTCTTTTGAGACGGAGTCACTCTGTTGCCCAGTCGGGAGTGCAGTGGCGTGATCTCGGCTCACTACAACCTCCACCTCCTGTGTTCAAGTGATTTTCCTGCCTCAGCCTCCTGAGTAGCTGTGATTACAGGCATGCACCACCATGCCTGGCTAACTTTTGTATTTTTAGTAGAGATGGGATTTCACCACGTTATCCAGGCTGGTCTTGAACTCCTGGGCTAAAGCAATCTGCCTGCCTCAACCTCCCAAAGTGCTGGGATTACAGACATGAGCCACCATGCCCAGTCCTTTCTTTTTTTAGAGATTCGATTCTTTTTTTAATTTTTAAAATGATCACACAATAAAATGAACATTTTCAGGAAATGTGTACAGTTCTGTGAATCAAACAGACAGACAGATTCCCGTAACCAGCAACAAAATCAAGATAAAGACCAATGATAGTCACACCTTCCTTTCACCCCTAGCCACTATGAAACACAGATGTGCTATCACTAGGGTTTTATCTTCTCAAGAATGTCACATAGCTTTTCGCAACAGGTTTGCCACCAGAACACAGGTGTCGTGAAAACTGCCCCTAAAAGCCAAAATGGGAAAGGTGAAGACTCATATCAACATTGTCGTCAGTGGACAAGTAGATTTGGGCAAGTCCGCCCCTACTGGCCATCTGATCTACAAATGTGGTGGCATCAACAAAAGAAGCATTAAAAAATTTGAGAAGGAGGCTGCTGAGATGGGAAAGGGCTCCTTCAAGTATGCCTGGGTCTTGGATAAACTGAAAGTTGAGCGTGAACGTGGTATCACCATTGACATCTCCTTGTGGAAATTTGAGGCCAGCAAGTACTGCATGACTATCATTGACGCCCCAGGACACAGAGGCTTCATCGAAAACATGATTACAGGGACATCTCAGGCTCACTCTGCTGTCTTGGTTGTTGCTGCTGGTGTTGGTGAATTTGAAGCTGGTGTCTCCAAGAATCGGCAGACCCAAGAGCATGCCCTTCTGGCTTACACACTGGCTGTGAAACAACTAATCATTGGTGTTAACAAGATGGATTTCATTGAGCCACCCCACAGCCAGAAGAGATATGAGGAAATTGTTAAGGAAGTCAGCAGTACATTAAGAAAATTGGCTACAATCCCGACACAGTAGCATTTGTGCCAATTTCTGGTTGGAATGGTGACAACATGCTGGAGCCAACTGCTAACGTGCCTTGGTTCAAGGGATGGAAAGTCACCCGTAAGGATGGCAATGCCAGTGGAACCACGCTGCCTGAGGCTCTGGACTGCATCTTACCACCAACTCGTCCAACTGACAAGCCTGCTTCTCCAGGATGTCTACAAAATTGGTGGTGTTGGTACTGTTCCTGATGGCCGAGTGGAGACTGTTGTTCTCAAACCTGGTATGGTGGTTGCCTTTGCTCCAGTCAACTCTACAACTGAAGTAAAATCTGTCGAAATGCACCATGAAGCTTTGAGTGAAGCTTTTTCTGGGGACAATGTGGGCTTCCATGTCAAGAACATGTCTGTCAAGGATGTTCGTCATGGTAACAATGGAAGCAGCTGGATTCACTGCTCAGGTGATCTATCCTGAACCATCCAGGCCAAGTCAGTGCTGGCTATGCCCCTGTACTGGATTGCCACATGGCTCACATTGCATGCAAGTTTGCTGAGCTGAAGGGAAAGATTGATCGCTATTCTGGTAAAAAGCTGGAAGATGGCCCTAAATTCTTGAAATCTGGTGATGTTGCCATCATTGATATGGTGCTTGGTAAGCCCATGTGTATTAAGAGCTTCTCAGACTATCCACCTCTGGGTTGCTTTGCTGTTCGTGATATGAGACAGACAGTTGTTGTGGGTGTCATCAAAGCAGTGGACAAGAAGGCAGCTGGAGCTGGCAAGGTCACCAAGTCTCCCCAGAAAGCTCAGAAGGCTAAATGAATATTATCCCTAGTACCTGCCACCCTGGTATTAATCAGTGCTGGAAGAATGGTCTTAGAACTGTTTCAGTTGGCCATTTAAGTTTAGTATTAAAAGACTGGTTAATGATAACAATGCATCGTAAAACTTTCAGTTCGAGGAAAGGATAATATTATGTGGACCACTTTGGTTTTCTTTTTTGCGTGTGGCAGTTTTAATTTATTAGTGTTTAAAATCAGTGCTTTTTAATGGAAACAACTTGACCAAAAATGTGTCACAGAATTTTGAGACCCATTAAAAAAGTTTAATGAAAAAAAAAAAAAAAAAAAAGAATGTCACATAAACAGAATCCTACAGTGTGTAACCTTTTGAGCTGGCATTTATTTATTCATTTATTTATTTATTTATTTTGAGACAGAATCTCACTGCAATGCCCAGGCTGGAGTGCAATGGTGTGATCTCAGCTCACTGCAACCTCTGCCTCCCAGGTTCAAGCAATTCTGCCTCAGCCTCCCGAGTAACTGGGATTATAGGCATGTGCCATCATGCCAGGCTAATTTTTGTATTTTTAGCAGAGACAGGGTTTCACTATGTTGGCCAGGCTGGTCTCAAACTCCTTACCTCAGGTGATATGCTCACCTTGGCCTCCCAAAGTGCTGGGATTACAGGCATGAGCCACTGCACCTGGCTAGCTGACTTTCTTCGTTCAGCACAATGTCACTGAGCTTCATCCATGCCACCGCGCCTGGCTAATTTTTAAACTTTTTGTAGAGACAGGATGTCACTATGTTGCATAGGCTGATCTCAAACTCTTAGGCTCAACTGATCCTGCCATCTCAGCCTCCCAAAGTACTGTAATTACAAGAATGAGCCACCACACTCAACCTCCTATTTAGCCAGGCATGGTGGCATGCACTTGTAGTCCCAGATATACAGGAGACTGAGGTGGGAGGTGTGTGTCTATGTGTGTGTCTCTATGTACATGTGTGTGTGTTTCTGTGTGTCTGTGTGTGTTTGTGTGTGTGTGTGTGCATGTCTGCGTGTGTGTATAAAGAGATTTATTTAAGGAATTGGCTCATGTGATTATGAACTCTTGATGACCCCAAAATCTGATGGAGGAAGCTGGCTGACTCGAGGCTCAGGAAGAAGTTATGGTTTGAGTCTAAAGAGAGCCTAATGGTGAGCCAGGAAGACCCACTGCTACAGACAAAGTCTGAATCCAGTGTGTAGGAGAATTCTCTTTTGCATGTGGAGGTCAGCCTTTTGTGCTGTTCAGGACTTCAGTGACTGGAAGAGGCCCCCACGTTTTGGAGGGCAATCTGCTTTTCTCAGAGTCCACCAATTTAAATGTCAGTCTCATCCAAAAACACCGTCACAGAAACACCCAGAATCATGTTTCACCAAATATCTGGGCACTGTGGCTTGGCCAAGCCAACACATAAACTTAACCATCATACTCTGTATTATTTTCATATTAATCTCCCAGATTAAAAATGAGATAGACAATATTTGCATATTGTGTAGAGTCATTTGTGTTTCTCCCAATACTTGCTTTGTTCTTATTTGACTTACAGGAGTTCTTTGAATATTGGCTGACAAACCCCATATCAGGTATGTAAATAGAAGCATAGTGGCCTTTTACTTTGTTGATTGTAATGTTTTTCTTTTTTCTTTTTTTTTTTTTTGAGATGGAGTCTCACTCTGTCACTCAGGCTGGAGTGCAGTGGCACGATCTCCACTCACTGCAAGCTCTGCCTCCCGGGTTCACACCATTCTCCTGCCTCAGCCTCTGGAGTAGCTGGGACTACAGGCGCCCACCACCACGCCCGGCTAATTTTTTGTATTTTTAGTAGAGACAGGGTTTCACCGTGTTAGCCAGGATGGTCTCAATCTCCTGACCTCGTGATCCACCTGCCTTAGCCTACCAAAGTGCTGGGATTACAGGCGTGAGCCACCGCGCCCGGCCGATTGTAATGTTTTTCATAAGTTTTCTCTTTTTATGTGCTCAAATGTCTGATCATTTTTTGATGACTTCTACGTTATGTCATACTAGGAAAAAAACCTCCTTATTTATAAGACTTTTAAAATTACACGATATCTACATAACATTTATAATTTTTAAAACCATTTTTTATCTCGAATGCACCTGCCTTTTATTCTTGTTACCTGGCTGTAATTCTTCCCAGTGGATAGTCAGCTATCCCAACATAATTTACTGAATGGTCCATCCTTTCCCACAGTGGTTTGAAATGGACCTAGATCACTTAAGTAGAAAGAATCCTCGGCCGGGCGTGGTGGCTCACGCCTGTAATCCCAGCACTTTGGGAGGCCGAGGTGGGCGGATCACAAGGTCAGGAGATCGAGACCATGGTGAAACCCCGTCTCTACTAAAAATAGAAAAAATTAGCCGGGCGCAGGGGCGGGCGCCTGTAGTCCCAGCTACTCGGGAGGCTGAGGCAGGAGAATGGCGTGAACCCGGGAGGCGGAGCTTGCAGTGAGCCGAGATTGCGCCACTGCACTCCAGCCTGGGCGACAGAGCGAGACTCCGTCTCAAAAAAAAAAAAAAAAAAAAAAAAAAAGAAAGAATCCTCCAAATGTAATCTAAAATGACAAGATTTCATCATTTTTACCCATCTTTACCCATAATTAGCAAAAATATTAAAGATACAAACATTCAATGTTGGAGAAGGTGCAGGGGAAGGGGTTATGCCGTGTACAGCTGGTGGAAATGTAAATTATCAAACACTATCCGGAAGGTAATATGTAAATATCTATCAATAATTTCAAGGCACATCTCTTTGACCTAGAAATTACATAAATTATGGATCTAAAGATTCGTCTAACCAAAATACTCACACCTGTTCAGATAGCTAGCTAGCTAGAAAGATATAGATAGATGATAAATAGATAGATAGATAGATAGATAGATAGATAGATAGATAATAGACAAATTTGCAGAGGCACTGTTTGTTATACCAAAAGAACTATAAACTATGTAAATTAATCCTAAATGGTTACATAAATTATAGGACAGTCCTAAAACAAAGTACCACGTAGCCATTAGAAAGACTCTAGATTGGTACAGGCTGCCATAAAAAGATTACGAAAGCACATTATAAGGTGAAAAATAAAATTTCACAAAAATATATAGAGTATGATTCCATTTACGCATTTTTTATTTATTTATTTATTTATTTTTTGCGATGGAGTCTTGCTCTGTCACCCAGGCTGGAGTGCAGTGGTGCCATCTCGGTCCACTGCAACCTCTGCCTCCTGGGTTCAAGTGATTCTCCTGCCTCAGCCTCACGAGTAGCTGGGAGTATAGACACCTGCCACCACGCCTGGCTCATTTTTGTACTTTTAGTAGAGATGGAGTTTCATCATGTTGGCCAGGCTGGTCCGAACTCCTGACCTCAGGTGATCCACCTGCCTCAGCCTCCCAGAGTGCTGGGATTACAGGCGCGAGCCACCGGGCCCAGCCCCATTTATGTTTTTTGGTTTTTTGTTTTTTTTTTGAGACGGAGTCTTGGTCTGTCGCCCAGGCTGGAGTGCAATGGCCCGATCTCAGCTTACTACAACCTCTGCCTCCTGGGTTCAAGCAATTCTCCTGCCTCAGACTCCCAAGTAGCTGGGATTACAGGTGCGCACCACCACACTAGCTAATTTTTTGTATTTTTAGTAGAGACAGGGTTTTATTATATTGGCCAGGCTAGTCTCAAACTCCTGGCCTCAAGTGATCTGCCTGCCTTGGCCTCCCAAAGTGCTAGGATTATAAGCATGAGGCACTACACTCGGCCTCACTTATTCATTTTTAAGTCAAATATTTGTATATGTACATATATGGACATAAACAAAATAGTGGTTTCATGTGGGAAGGAAGAAGCGAACTGGCATTTCACATTTTACTTCTGTACCGTTGGGTTTTTTTTAAAAGGCTATATTCATGCATTATAATGTAATTTTTTTAAATTAGAGAAATAATAATGGGAAACCATTCAGCACCTTGATTCTGACCAAGCAAGAGCAGATAAGGTAGCACAGGGATTCAAACTGCCTGGAGACCTCCAGGGTCTCCGTGAGGGTAGCTGGAATCATGGGTGTAAATAAATGATTTAACGTGCTCAGGCTTCTAAGTGCCCATCCCTGGGACTGGGGAGGAGCGAGGTGCTTAAACCATTCCCAAGCCTCAGGCATTGAAAGAGGTGCTTAAACCATTCCCAAGCCTCAGGCATTGAAAACAGGAGTGTTTTCTCTAAGCAGGAGGGTGCTGTGCTGTAATTGACCTCTTTGGCATTCAGTGTCTGCACGACATCCAGTGCAGCTCTGGGCTGGCGGAGAGATCAGGCTGCTTGTGCTAGGAGGGGTCGCTGACCAAGGACAAGTCCTGTACTCACAGCAACGCTGAATCGCAGTCCTGGGCCATCTGGCCCCGGCCTCATAATCACTCTTCTGTCATGAATACTGAATGAAGGTAAACATACAGTCACAGGGCTATCTTGACAGCACCCAACTTTAAACCTGTGGCCTATTTCTGGCTCTATACTGTGATGAATTCTGTCAAAAACCAAACAAATAACATCCTAAAATTATTTCGTGAACAATACATTACTTATTTCACATTAAAAATGTTGCTCTGTTATTGTAAAGACAGCACGGTTTTTGTTTTTGTTTTGGCTTTTGTGTGTGTGTGTGTGTGTGTGTGTGTGTTTTGTTTTTGTTTGTTTGGTTGGTTGGTTTTGGTTGTTTGTATTTTTTTTTTTTAGACCGAGTCCCGCTCTGAAGTGCACTGCCCAGGCTGGAGTGCAGTGGCGCGATCACTGCAACCTCTGCCTCCCAGGTTCAAGCATTTCTCCTGCCTCAGCCTCTCGAGTAGCTGAGATTACAGGTGTGAGCCACCACGCCGGGGCTAATTTTTGTATTTTTGGTAGAGACGGGATTTTGCCATCTTGGCTAGGCTGGTCTCGAACTGCTGACCTCAGGTGATCCACCCACCTTGGCCTCCCAGAGTGCTGGGATTACAGGCATGAGCCACTGCACCCAGCCGACAGCATGGTTTTGGTCACCCCAAATGAGCACACAAATACATAAATCTCACAGTTTTGGTATTGCATCATTTTTTTCATATACTGGGAAACAAAAAATGGAAGTGGTGTAAGTTGTTCTGACCTCTGAAGGGCCCTGAGGGGACACGGGCCATCTTTTGGTTTCCTGGCTTCTGAACCACTTCTGTGTTTAGGGAACTGGCCACGTATGAGCCTTGTGAGGAGGCAGAGCCCATCTCCCACTAGAGAAACTACTGATGCAGGGACCTTATTTTCCAAGCATCCCTGATGCCTGCGTTTAGCCAATCAGGTGCACCTGCCCCAAATTCTGAATCTGAGGCTAATGGCACAAAGGAGGAAAAGTGGAAAATTATTTCTGGCAGTGGCAGTAGCGGTGGCAAACAGAATGTGGCTCTAGGTCCTAGTGTGCGGTGGTGGGGGGACTCCCACGTACTCCCTGGACTGAGCTAATGGCATGACTTTTAATGTGGCCCTGGCTGTGCAGCTTCCTTGATTCTAGAAGCCTGGTTTTCCAGCCTTCCTGGCACATCTCTGAGCTACTCAATATCTTATCATTAAATCCCTAAATGAGCCAGAGTTGGTCTCTGTTGCTGCAATTAAGAGCCATTGCTGAGACACGAGTCCAGCGCAATGATCATGAGCAAGGAAGCCTGCGTTCTGCTGAGAGATGGGCAGCTCATTAGAAATCAGAAAAATGAGAGGGCACTAAAACAGCATGGAGGCGCTATTTGATATCCATGTGACTGGCAAAATCTCAGGCGCTGGATAATGCCAAGAGTGGGTGGGGGTGTGGCTCGGAGATCCAATTGCCCTGTGGCCAGTAACTATACCCTTTTCCCTTTTTTAAAAAAAATGTGTTCTCTCAGCTAGGCGCGATGGCTCACACCTGTAATCCCAGCACTTTGGGAGACCGAGGCAGGTGGGTCACCTGAGGTCAGGAGTTAAAGACCAGCCTGGTCAACATCGTGAAACCCTGTCTCTTCTAAAAATACAAAAATTACCCGGGCGTGGTGGCGGCCGCCTGTAATCTCAGCTATTCAGGAGGCTGAGGCAGGAAAATCACTTAAACCCAGGAGGTGGAGGTTGCAGTGAGCCGAGATCGCACCGTTGCATTCCAGCCTGGTGACAGAGTGACTCTATCAAAAAACAAACAAAAGTTTGCTTTTTAAAATTTTTTCTTTTTTTAATTTTTAATTTTAATTTTAATTTTTTGAGACAGTCAGTAGCCTAGTCTGGAGTGCAGTGGTGCAATTGTAGCTCACTGCAGCCTCTACCTCCGGGCTCTAGTGATCCTCCTGCCTCCACCTCCCAAGTAACTGTGACTGCAGGCACATGCCATCACGCCCAGTTTTTTAATTTTTATTTTGTAGAGACAGGGTTCTTGCTGTGTTGCCCAGGCTGGTCTCAAACTCATGGGCTCAAATGATTCTCCCACCTCAGCCTCCCAAAGTGCTGGGATATAGGTGTGAGCCACAGCACCTGGTCCCTTTTTCTTTTTTATGTCTATTTTTATGTCTATTTGGGTTCCATACACTCAACAGCTCAACAGAAGAAAGGGCTGTGGCTGGACGGAATGGGCCACACCGCTTGCCTCCGCCTTAATCATAGGTCACGTTCTTCTTGCTTTTAATTCATTTTGTTTAGCAACATTAAACATTCACACACATACTTACATATTTAGAGAATTTCTTCAACGGCAGAAAAGGATATACGGGGAAAGGTGAGTTTCCCTCCCGCACCGATGCCCAGAGCCCCTTCCCAGAGACAGCCGCGGAGAACAGGTTCGTGGGTGACCCTTCCCCAAGTCTATTCCTCACTCAGCATCCTGATGGGTCCTTCAGAAATGTGACACAGACTACAGCACAACCGCTGCCCTCCAGGGGCTTCCCATCATTCTTCGGATGTCATTCTACATCCTACCGTGGCGACAAAGCCCTGCGTAATCTGGACCAGTCGTCTGCCCCGGCCTCATTCCCACGGCTCTCCCCCACCCCGACCCCTTGCAGCTGCACTGGCCTCCCCGGCCCCCACTGACACCCCATGGCTTATCTCACGACTTGCTGTACCTCTGCCTAGAATGTCCCTACAGGCTCCAGCCTCTGACTCTCCTGCTGGAGTTCTCTCCTCAAATACAACCTCCTCCGAGGGGCCTTCCTGGGCTGCCTGCGCCCTCTTCCTCTGTCCTCCCAGTCTGAGGCTTCCTACCCGACTCCAGACCGCAGCCCCAGGCTTTATGGTAAGGTAACTGCTGTAAACTTAAAATTCTGGCTGGGCGTGGTGGCTCATGCCTGTAATCCCAGCACGTTGGGAGTTCGAGGCGGGCAGATCACTTAAGGCCAGGAGTTCGAGACCAGCCTGGCCAACATGGCCAAACCTCACCTCTACTAAAAATACAAAAATTAGCTGGGCGTGGTGGAGCTAGCCTGTAGTACCAGCTGTTTTGGAGGCTGATGTGGGAGGATGGCTTGAACCCGGGAGGCAGAGGTTGCAGTGAGCTGAGATCACGCTACTGCACTCCAGCCTGGGTGACAGAGCAAGACTCTGTCTCTCAAAAAAAAAAAAAAAAAAAAAATCCAAAGTCCCCCCAGTGACTGAACAGACTCCCTCTTGGGCAAGGGGACCCCAGAAAAACCTTAAAACTTGAGTTCCTGGCCGTGAAAGGATGGGAGGTCAGACATGCCTCTTTATACCTCTTCACCTTTTATAGTTCAGACACTGACCAGCATTCGTGTTAAAATAGAGGTCATGACACTCACAGAACGGACCTTTCGTGGAAGTAAGATACCAAATTATAAATAGGACTAAGGTCATTCCAGACAAGGGGTAAGTCACTCACCTCTACACTTAAAGAATAGCTTACGTTCTAACTGCCACGAGGCTTTTCTTTTTCTCTAGCAGATAAGCAAGCACTGGTCTCAGGATAAGCAACGTTGAAACATTTGGAAGTTCCTGCAGATGCTGAATAACTGACCTTCAGCCTCTGTTCCACCAGCCACAACTACAGCTTTGACTGCACAAGAGACTGATTTCAGCCACTTTCTCCTGGTAAGAAGAACATGGACTGGTCCTCGCTGGTTTACAGAGGTTGCACACAGGTTGCCTTCCTGTCTTGAAAATACCTTTTGATATATAGGACCTAATTGTAATAACATTTAAATGCTAAGTCTCCACTCCAAGGTGAACATTGGTTGTTTGTTTGTTGAAGACAGAGTCTCATTCTGTCTCCCAGGTTGGAGTGTAGTGACTTTATCTCAGCTCATTGCGACCTCTGCCTCCCAGGTTCAAGCGATTCTCATGCCTCAGCCTCCCAAGCAGCTGGGACTACAGGTGTGCCACTATGTCTGGCTAATTTTTAGTAGAGACGGGTTTAGCCATGTTGGCCAGGCTGGTCCTAAATTCCTGGCCTCAAGTGATCTGCCCGCCTTGGCCTCCCAAAGGGCTGGGATTGCAGGCATGAGCTACTGCACCTGGCCAACATAGGTCGTATGTTACATGCATATTTGTTGAATATGCATGTGTCATGACTACCTCATGAATATTCATAGTTTTTCTTGTAATCTGTTGAATATGTATACTTAGCCAACCCATTCAGTATAAAACTCCTACCTCAAACCCTCTTTCTTCGAAGTGCCTGTCTTTGTTCTTGGCCAAAGGCACACTTCCCAGCCTGTGGGACAGCCACCTTGCAGGCTGTAACCCTTTATAAGAAACGAAGTCTTCGTCAGGCATGGTGCTGTGTGCTTGTAGTCTCAGCTACTCAGGAGGCTGAGGTGGGAGGACCACCTGAGCCCAGGAGGTCGAGGCTGCAGTGAGCTATGATTGTGCCACTGTACTCCAGCCTGGGCAACACAGTGAGATCCTGTGGAAAAAAAAGAAAGAAAAAAGAAGGAAGGAGGGAAGGAAGGAAGGAAGAGAGAGAGAAAGAAAAGAAAGAAAGATGGAGAAAGAAAGAAAGAAAGAAAGAAAGAAAGAAAGAAAGAAAGAAAGAAAGAAAGAAAGAAAGAAAGAAAGAAAGAAGGAAGGAAAAAGAAAGAAAAGAGAGGAAGGAAGGAAGAAAGGAAGGAAGGAGGGGAGGGAGAGAGAAAGAGAGAAGGGGAGAAGAGAAAAGAGAAGAGAAGAGAGAGAAGAGAAGAGAAAGAAAGGAGGAAAGAGAAAAAGGAAATCACAGTCTCCTCCCCTTTTCTACGTGTATAAATTCAGTGAGTTTTAAGTGATCGCTGTTTATCAGTCTCTGGCCTGTCTTGCTGCAATGGTCAGCTCCATGGAGCCAGGCCTTGTCCACCGCTGAATCCCCAGCACCGGCGAGTGCTGTGACAGGGGCTGCTCAGCAAGTCCTCGCTGAATGGGTGTGGAGACGCGTGGCCATTCTCCTGCCTTGCTTTTTTCCACTGAACAGTACATGTCAGGGCCTGGTCTACATTGGCATACGTGGACCTGCCTCGTTCTTTGTAACAGGTGTGTGGGATTCCTACCATGTGGAAGCTCCACGATCTTTATTTAACCAGAGCCTTTACTGATAGACACTTTGCTCCCGATTTTTTATTATCACAAAACAAACAACAACAACAACAACAATAAAAAACAGAAAAGTATATCCATACAATAAATCTGTAGATATCAGCTTCTTGGGTCAAATAGTATGGAATGTTTCATTTCGGTTTTTTTTGTTTTGTTCTGTTTTCTTTCCTTCTTTTTTTTTTTTTCCTTTCTTTTTTTGACATGGAATCTCTCTCTGTCACTCAGGCTGGAGTGCAGTGGTGGAATCTCAGCTCACTGCAACTTCCTCCTCCCAGATACCAGCGATTCTTCTGCCTCAGCCTCCCAAGTAGCTGGGATTACAGGTGTGCCTCACCATGTCTGGCTAATTTTTGTACTTTTAGTGGAGACGGGGTTTTGCCATGTTGGCCAGGTTGGTCTTGAACTCCTGACCTCAAGTGATCTGCCCACCTCAGCCTCCCAAAGTTCTGGGATTATAGGCATGAGCCACTACCCCCTGGCCGGAGTGTTTCATTTTGAAAGATGTCATCAAATCACAGTCCCCAGAGAAGTCCCCAGAGAATCGCAATCCCCAGAGTCACAGGGAGATGGGAGAAAAGAGGAGCAGATGAGGCCAGACACTGCTGCAGACAGAAGGCCCGTGGAGCAGAACTTACAGGACACTGGGAGGACTCTAGCTTTGATCAGAGAGGTGGGGAGCCCCTGTGGGGTTTTGAGTAGGGAATGGATGTGGCCTACTTACGTTTTTATTTATTTATCTATTTTGAGACAAGTTCTCACTCTGTCACCCAGGCGGGAGAACAGTGGTATAATCACGAGTCACTGCAGCCTCAACCTCCTGGGCTCAAGTGATCCTCCCACCTCAGCCCCTTCAGTAGCTGGGACTACAGGCACGTGCCACCACACCCGGTTAATTTTTTTTATTTTTTGTAGAGACAGGGTTTCGCTATGCTGCCCAGGCTTGTCTTGAACTCCTGGGCTCAAGCGATCCTCCCGCCTTGGCCTCCCAAAGTTTTGGGATTACCGGTGTGAGCCACTGCACCCAGCCCTGCTTGTGCTTTTATAAGACCATTCTGGCTGCTGTGTGGTGTGAAGTAGGGGGCCAGAGAGTAGACGCTGAAGAGACACGGGTGAGACACAGTGCTTACAGCCTGGACCAGGGCTGTGCTGAGAAGTGGCTGGATGGGGGAGCTATTCTGAAGACAGGGTGGAAAGGATTTGCTGGTGGGGTAAGTGTCAGATAAAGACAAGAATCAGAGATCTCTCAGGGCCTGAGCAACTGGAAGGACGGGGTGGAAGAGTCTGTGTAATGGGTGCCCCGTTCCCAAGATGTTGGCACCATGGGCCTGCAGGGGCAGCAGCTGGTAGAGGGGAGGCATCTGGTAAACTCCCTTTCTCAACTGATAAGGTTTCCTGATCTTAGCCTGTCAGGGTGATTTCAAAACAGGTACAGCTGGACTGCAGCAGGCTGAACTGTAAGGAAGGGCCAGCCTACAGGCAAATGAGGGCAGTAACTAACTCAAATCCTGTCCCCCAGCTAGGCCCACACTCCTCCTTTCCCTCTACTTCCTTCCCCTGTTGGTGCATGCTGGTGCCCAGGTGCCCATACAGCTGGAGACACCTGTGTTCCCTTCCTTTTTTTTTTTTTTTTTTTTGATACTGAGTCTCACTCTGTCACCCAGGCTGGAGCACAGTGGTGTAATCTCAGCTCACTGCAACCTCCGCCTCCTGGGTTCAAGCAATTCTTCTGCCTCAGCCTCCTGAGTAGATGGGATTACAGGTGCCTGCCATCACGCCTGGCTAATTTTTATATTTTTAGTTGACATGGGGTTTCAGCGTGTTGGCCAGGGTGGTCTCGAACTCCTGACCTCAAGTGATCTGCTGCCTCAGCCTCCCAAAGTGCTGGGATTACAGCACTTTGGCATGAGCCCGTGGGCCCAGCGTGTTTTTGTGTGTGTGTGTGTTTTTTTTTTTTTTAAGAGACGGAGTCTGGCTCTGTCGCCCAGGCTGGAGTGCAGTGGCACGATCGTAGCTCACTGCAGCCTGGAACTCCCGGGCTCAAGCAGTTCTCCCACTTCAGCTTCCTGAGTAGCTGGGAAGACAAGCATAAACCAGCACCCTCAGCTAATTTTTTTAATTTTTTGTAGAGATGAGCTACCGCTATGCTGCCCAGGCTGGTCTCAAACAACTGAGTTCAAGCAATCCTTCTGCCTTAGCCTCCCAAAGTGCTGGGATTACAGGCATGAGCCGCCACATCTGGCCCCCTTTTATCTTAAAATGCTTCCCAGTCATTCTGTCTGGGGTGCCCCATCTCTGACCTTTACCTTATCTGTCATTGCAGGATGCTGACAAGGATGGTGTGGCTGCTCAAAGTGGGTTTCTGTTGTCAAGATACCACAAGGGGGTGGAACCAGAAGGGGGCTGTCAGATTCTGACTGGCTGTAGTAGCTTATCAGAATGTATCACAGATCAGGAGAGGACGATATAATCAACAGATGAGGCAACCATCAACTGAGGGCAAACAGCTTCAAAGTAAAGTCAGCACTTTCCAGCTGGCTCCAGTGCACTCTCCCTGTGGCCGCAGGCAGAGCAGCCAGGGCCCCTCCTCCAGCCTCCTTTCCATCCTTCCAACACAGCAGCTTCTCCCATCTCAGAGCTTCAGGGCTTCAGATATCCTTGGTGCTGAGGCCTAGGTTCCATGAGGTCAAAGGGAGAATTCAGGCCAGGCACAGTGGCTCATGCCTGTAATTCCAGCACTTTGGGAGGCCGAGGTGGGTGGATCACCTGAGCTCAGGAGTTTGAGACCAGCCTGACCAATATGGTGAAACCTTGTCTCTACTAAAAATACAAAAATTAGCCAGGTGTGGTGGCGAGTGCCTGTAATCCCAGCTACTCAGGAGGCTGAGTCAGGAGAATTGCTTGAACCAGGGAGGTGGAGGTTGCTGTGAGCCGAGATCGCCACCACACTCCAGCCAGGGCAACAGAGTGAGACTCCATCTCAAAAAAAAGGAGAATTCAGACTAAGCTGTTCTGCAGCATCCCAAGGCTGTGTTGACCTCACGTACAGCTGCATCATGGGAGTGGGCGGTGCGACGTCTCAAGTCCAATTCAACTGAGCCATGGTTCAGGCTAAGTTCCCACTGGTGCCCCTACCTGGAACGCTCTTCAGATAGTGGCTCCTTCTCACCCATTCAAATGTCTCAGGCCTTTCCTGACAGGCCCTGCCCATCGCTCTCTCTCTCAATTTCCCTGCTTGCTTTCGTTGTTGTTGTCATTGTTGTTTGGTGTTTTGTTTTTTGTTTTTGGCAGAGTCTTCCTCTGTCACCCAGGCTGGAGTGCAGTGGCACAATCTTGGCTGACTGCAATCTCTGCCTCCCAGGTTAAGGTGATTCTCCTGCCCCAGTCTCCCACGTAGCTGGGATTACAGGTGCCCGCCACCATATCCGGCTAATTTTTGTATTTTTAGTAGAGACAGGATTTCACCATGTTGGCCAGGCTGGTCTCAAACTCCTGACCTCAAGTGATGTGCCTGCCTCAGCCTCCCAAAGTGCTGGGGTTACACGTGTGAACCACCACACCTAGCCAATTTCTTTTCTTTCTCTCCCTTTTCCCCCCACAGACAGGACCACTGGATTGGAGTGGTACCATCATAGTTCATTTTAATTTCCAACTCTTAGGCTCAAGTGATCCTCCCGCCTCAGCCTCCTGAGTATCTGGGACTACAGGTGTGCATCACCATGCCTGGCTAATTTTTTATTTTTATCTTTCTTTTGTAGAGACAAGGGTCTCACTATGTTGCCCAGGCTGGTCTCAAACACCCAGCCTTAAACAATTCTCCTCCTGCCTCAGCCTCCTAAGTAGCTGGGATTATAGGTGTGAGCCACTACGCCTGACTTTTTATTTCATTTTTTGTAGAGATGTGGTATCACTATGTTGACCAGGCTGGTTTTAAACTCCTGGCCTCAAGCAGTCCTCCCACCTGGGCCTCCCAAAGCGTTGAGATCACAGATGTGAGCCACCTTGCCTGGCCTACTTCCTTTCTTCCTGTGAAATTGCCTTGCTGGTTTGTCTACTTGTTTTCTGTCCATCCTGTTTACTCTTGTCTCTATCTCCTAGAACAGTACCTCGCACAGAGTAAGGGTCCCTTGTGTTTTGTGACAGGGAAGCAGTGTGGCTTGTTGGAGAGGAGCCACATACCCCCACCCCCCCATTCATACATGGTGTGACTCAGCCTGAACGATTGCTCCGTTGAGTTGGATTTGAGATGTTGCACTGCCCTCTCCCATGACGCAGCTGTGTGTGAGGTCAGCACAGCCTTGGGGTGCTGCCAAACAACTTAGTTTGAATTCTCCCTTTGACCTCATTGGAACCTAGACCTCAGCACCAAAGATGGCCCCATACCAGTAGCCTGGGCAACAGAATGCAGATAAAGGACAGAAGATAAAAGGCGCAGGTTCTGACACACTCTTTGCTTGTGTCATCAGTTAGCAAGCACTCACAGGCACATCCAGCCTCCATCCTTACATTCCACAAGGATTTGAGTGTCTGTTATAGGCAAGGGACAGTGCTAGGTTTTTTTTCTAAAAACCAACTTCGGACTGGGCATGGTGGCTCACACCTGTAATCCTAGCACTTTGGGAGGCTGAAGCAGGTGGATTGCCAGAGCTCAAGAGTTCAACAACAGCCTTGGCAACGTGGTGAAACCCTGTCTCTACCAAAAATACAAAAAATTAGCCAGATGCAGTGGCGTGCACCTGTGGCCCAGCTACTCGGGAGGCTGCGGTGTGAGGATCGCTTGAGCCCAAAAGGTCAAGGCTGCAGTGAGCTGTGATCGCACCACTGAACTCTAGCCTGGGCAACAGAGTGAGACCCTGTCTCAAAACAACAATAGCAACAACAAAAGAAAGAAAGAAAGAGAGAGAGGGGGAGGGAGTGAGTGAGTGAGGGAGGGAGAGAGAGGGAGAGAGACAGAGAGAGAGAGAGAAAGAAAGAAAGAGAAAGAAAGAAAGAGAAAGAAAGAGAGAGAGAGAGAAGGGAAGGGAAGAAGGGGGAGAGAGAAAGAAAGAGATAGAAGGGAAGGGAAGAAGGGGGAGAAAGAAAGAAAGAAAAAGAAAGAAAGAAGGAAGGAAGGGAAGGAAGGAAGGAAGGAAGGAAGGAAGGAAAGGAAAGAAGGGAGAGAGAGAGAGAAAGGAAGGAAGAAAGGAAGGAAGAAAGGAAGGAAGGAAGGAAGGAAGGAAAGGAGGGAGGGAGGAAGGGAAGGAAGAAAGGAAGGAAGGAAAGAAGGAAGGAAGGAGGTGAGAGATGGATGTGTGTGTGCAGTCGTATGGGATAATTGCCTGTGGGAAGGAAACAGAATGCAGCCTCTTGGAATGCAGGGGTAGGAGGAAGCCTGAAAAAGCTGTTCAAATTTGGATTCTGGGCCAAGCATGGTGGCTCACGCTTGTAATCCCAGCACTTTGGGAGGCAAGGCAGGCGGATCACTTGAAGTCAGGAGTTCGAGACTAGCCTGGCCAACATGGTGAAATCCCGTCTACAAAAGATAGGAAAATTAGCCAGGCGTGGTGGTACACTCCTGTAATCCCACTACTCGGAAGGCTGGGGTAAGAGAATCACTTGAACTAGGGAGACAAAGTTTGTAGGGAGCTGAGATCACACCACTGAACTCCAGCCTGGGCGATAGAGCAAAACTCTGTCTCAAAATAAATAAATAAATAAACAAACAAACAAATAGGACTCTGGGTGAAATAAGTCTGCTGGGGGCAAAATGTGGTGGGAGACCCAGAAGGTCAAGCTGCTTTAGAAAGAGCTCAACTGCTGACTTTCCTCTTTTTGACCACATGACTCTTCCAGGTATAAAAGCCTGCCGCTGGTGGAAAAGGAAAAGGTGGTCCAGTTAGACCAGATGCTGCCTGCTTCTGAAACCAGACATTTTGAAAACCCATCCATCTACCTGCAGGAAGAGGCAAGGGACCTGACCTCGCTTGGGCTCAGAGAAGAGGTTGCTGGGACCATAACCCCAGGGAGAGACAGGATGGAAGGAGAGCATGCAGGGAGCAGAGGACAGGGCTACTCTCCAAGGAGGAGAGGGAAAAGGCCACAGAAATGGGAAAGGGGCCAGGACAAGTCAGTGGAGAGATGGTCAGGGCCTGGCCGGGAGGAGCAGGAGGAAGGCGGTGGAGCTCAGCCCCACGGCAGCAGGACCGCTCCCATTCATCTGGTCCTCTACTTCTGAAATTCTGGAATGCAGAATGAAACGTACAGATGGGCCAGCGGTGATATGTTATCTATCATAGGTTAAGGCCTCAAGTTTTATTTTATTCATTTTTAAACTTTTTTTTTTTTTTTTTTTTTTGAGACAGGGTCTTGCTCTGTCGCCAAGGTTGGTGTGCAGTGGTGCCACCATGGTTCACTGTAACCTTGAAACCCTGGGCTCAAGTGATCCTCCTGCCTCAGCCTCCAGAGTAACCAGGACTACAGGCGCATACCACCATACCAGCTAATTTTTTAACGTTTTGTAGAGAAAGGCTCTCCCTGTGTTGCCCAGGCTGGTCTTGAACTCCTCGACTCAAACAATCCTCCCGTCTTGGCTTCCCAAAGTGTTGCGATTACAGGCATGAGCCACTGCTCCCAGCCACAAGTTTTATTTTAAATGTCTACCTTTCAATGATCAGGTCGAGGAGAGGCGTGCAGTGGCACTATCTCGGTTCACTGCAACCTCCAGCACCTGGGTTCTGGTGATTCTTCTGCCTCAGCCTCCCGAGTAGCTGAGACTACAGGCACGTGCCACCACTCCCGACTAATTTTTGTATTTTTAGTAGAGTCAGGGTTTCACCTTGTTAGCCAGGTTGGTCTCGAACTCCTGACCTAAAGTGATCTGCCTGCCTCAGCCTCCCAAAGTGCTGAGATTACAGGCATCAGCCACCGCGCCTAGCCTCATTGTCTAGTTTTTACCAACCAAGAAGACGATGAGATATGCCAGAGGGCCCTGTATCTGCTATGAGAACTTCCCCCAAGAGCAGCTGGCCGTGGTGCTGCAGCTGGAGCTGTGCTTGGAGCTCTTCTTCATCTCCATAGTGGTCACCACCTTCTGCCACCTGGCACTTTGTGCAGATCATGCTCTCCTGGCCCCAAGTGGGGACCTGGAGGTGCAGGAGAGCCAGGAGACTGGCTGCCATGATCCTCTTCAACTTCCTGGTCTGTTTGGACCCTACACTTTGTCTACCATGGTGGGTTCCCCCAGTGGAAGAGTCAAATTGGTGGGCGGGCGCAGTGTTGCTCAGTGCTCTCAATGCTGCATTGACCCCTTGATTTTCTTTATTTTTGTTTTTGTTTCTATTTTGTTTTGTTTTGTTTTTGAGACGGAGTCTCGCTCTGTCGCCTGGGTTGGAGTGCAGTGATGTGATCTTGGCTCACTGCAACCTCTGCCTCTCAGGTTCAAGCGATTCTCCTGCCTCAGCCTCCTGGGTAGCTGGGATTACAGGCCCCCACAACCACACCTGGCTAATTTTTGTATTTTTAGTAGAGACGGGTTTTCACCATGTTGGTCAGGCTGGTCTCGAACTCCTGACCTCAAGTGATCCACCCACCTTGGCCTCCCAAAGTGTTGCAATTACAGGCATAAACCACCATGCCCAGCCTAACCCTTTGATTTTCTGTTTCTCTTCCTCCACGTGCACAAAGCCTTTGACAGAGGGCCACAGAGGCGGCAGCATGGGGGGTCTCACTGTCTGGGTAGTGGTGAAAGCGCTGGAGAGCCAGGTGCAGAGAGAAGATGCAGATCTTAGGGATAGCCAATGTCACCTTCACAGGAGATTAGAGGCGCCAGCTTGGGGTAACTTTTTGGGGAAGAAGGGCTCAAAAAGAGGAACGATGAAACAGAACTAAGGTGAGTTCAGAGGTAAAGGAGAGTAGTAGATAGCTCAAAGCCAACTCAGCCATTGAGTGAGTGTTCCTTCGTGTCTGTGATATATTCCATTTTCTTTTCTTTCTTTTTTCTTTTTTGTTTTGCTTTGTTTTGTTTGTTTGTTTGTTTGTTTGTTTGTTTGTTTTAGAGACAGGGTTTCCCTCTGTCTCCCAGGCTGGAATGCAGTGGTGTGATCACATCTCACTGCAGCTTCAAACTCATGGGCTCAAGCCATCCTCCTGCCTCAGCCTCCTGATTAGCTGGGACCCCAGGTGCACGCCACCATACCCGGCTAATTGTTTATTTTTTATTGAGACAGGGTTTCACTATGTTGCCTAGGATGTTCAACAACTTCTGCCTTCAAGCGATCTTCCCTCCTGGGCCTCCCCAAGTGCTGAGATTACAAGCGTGAGCCACCACACCCAGCCTATAACATTTTCTTCATTATGGCTGGTACTACCTCGTGGTAAACCACAAGCCTTTTTATCCTGTAATATCAGAATCTTGGAATTCTTTATCTTCCCTATTCTGTATCTAGAAGATGGTAGCATTCACTTATCTGCCGCAGAGCTCTTAATTCTATCCTTGACTCCGATTCAGAAAGGGGGGTTCCTCATGCTGGATCTGAACAACCCAGCACAGGCAAGTCTGGGGAGCAAGGCAGGAGCCTGCATGTGGACTCAAAGGACCAGCACCCAAAACAAAGCAGTGACTGGCACAGGTGGACAAACTGGGCAAGAGAAGCAACAGTCCTTCAGAGCAGAGTCCACGTGGTGGGAAGAAACAGGTCATGATACTTTTTAGTGGTTACCTCCTATTGTGTTTGTGCCTTCTTTTTTCCTTTCTCAGTCTTGCCAAGAGGTCCATTAATCTGTCTTTTCAGAAAACCAAGATCCTTTCTGGCATTTATCTCTGTTTTCTTGTTGCATTAATATCTAATCTTATCTTTATTGTTTCCTTCGTTTTACTTTATTCAGTCTCCTCTGTTGCTCCTTTTCTAACATGTTAACTTGGATGCTCATTCATTTTAGCCTTTCTTCTTTGTTAATGTAAGCATTTAGTGCATTGGACAGATTTCCCTCTAAGAACAGCTTTAGTGGGATGTCACAAGTTTTGATTTGCAGAATTCTCATTATTTTGAGTTCTAAATAGGCTCCAAATTCCATGTGATTTTTTTCTTTGACTCTCGACTTTGGAAATGTATCTTAATTTTCAAACACAGAATTTTTTCCCCTTTATTCTTTTGTTACTCATTTCTAACTAGAGAGTGCTGTTTCAATGGTATCGGTCTTTTGAAATTTGCTGAGAATTGTTTTTTGGCTTGGAATATAAACAGTATTCTAGTATTCCAGTAATGAAAAGAAGAGAGATTCTGCAATTGTTGGGTGCCATCTTCTCTGTATATATCTTAGATCGAACTTGTTAATTTATGATGTTCAAATCTTCATAACCTTTATAAACATTTTCATCTATTTAATCTATCAGTTACATGAAGAGGTGCATTACATGCTCCTTCTATCATGGTAATTTGTCTATTTCTCCTTGTAGTTCTGTCTCCCTGGTGAACTGAAACTTTCAAAATTCCTTCTGCCTTAACACTGATTTTGTCTGATATTAACAGAGCCACATCGACTTCGTTTTTAGTTATTATTTGCCTAGTCCATCTCTGTCCATCCTTTTACATTCAACCTTGCTATATCTTTTTTTTTTTTTTTTTTTTGAGACAAAGTCTCGCTCTGTGCCCCAGGCTGGAGTGCAGTGGCGCACTCTCGGCTCACTGCAAGCTCCGCCTCCCGGGTTCACGCTATTCTCCTGCCTCAGCCTCCCGAGTAGCTGGGACTACAGGCGCCCGCCACCGCTCCCAGCTAATTTTTTGTATTTTTAATAGAGACGGGGTTTCACCATGGTCTCGATCTCCTGACCTTGTGATCCGCCCGCCTCGGCCTCCCAAAGTGCTGGGATTACAGGCGTGAGCCACCGCGCCCGGCCATCTTTATGTTTTAAATGTGCTTTTCCTAAGCAGTGTATAGAGAGGTTGGATTTTTTTATAATCCGGTCTGACAATTGGACAATATTTGTCTTTTAACTATATTATTTTGTCCATGTATAGTTATAAAATAATAATTTCCAATATATTTGAATTTATTTCTGTCATCTTATTTTAAATTCTTTTAGTGAAGTATGTACATATACTGAAATATACATGCATTCCGTATGTATTAGTCCATTCTCACGCTGCTAGTAACGACGTACCCGAGACTGGGTAATTTACAAAGAAAAGAGGTTTAATTGACTCACAGTTCCACAGGGCTGAGCAAGCCTCAGAAAACAGAATCGTGGTAGAAGGGAAAGCGCACAGGTCCTTCTTCACATGGCAGCAGCAAGAAGTGCAGAGCAAAATGGAGGAAGCCATCTGATAAAACCATCAGATCTCCTGAGAACTCCCTCACCATCGGAGAACAGCATGAGGACAACCACCCCATGATTCAATTACCTCCCACCTGGTTCCTCCCATGACACTTGGGATTAAGGGAACTGCAATTCAAGATGAGGTTTAGGTGGGGACATAGCCAAACCATATCACCATGCATAGCCAAATAACAAGTGTATAGGCCAAATAAATTATCACAAATATCACAGAGTGAACACACCTATTTAAGAAAAAGCGAAACGTCTACCATCTTATTTTGTACTTTTTATTTCCCTCATCTTTTATTTTATTTTATATTTTATTTTATTTTATTTTCAGACACAGTCTCACTCTGTTGCCCAGGCTGGAGTTTGACAGCATTATCTCAGCTCACTGCAACCTCCACCTCCTGGGTTCAAGCAATTCTTGTGCCTCAGCCTCCCGAGTAGCTGGAATTACAGATGTGTGCCACTATGCCTGACTAATTTTTGCATTTTTAGTAGAGACGGGATTTCACCATGTTGACCAGGCTGGTTTGAACTCCTGACCTTAGGTGATCCACCCACCTCAGCCTCCCAAAGTGTTATGATTACAGGTGTGAGCCACCTTGCCCGGCCGTCCCTCATCTTTTAATGTTTCTTTTTTTCTGCTCTCTAGCCTTCTTTTGGGATTCAGTTTGTTTATTTCTTTTCTTTCTCATTTCATTTATTCCTCCATTGACTTCGAAACTGTATGTTCTGTTTCCATTATTTGGTGGTTATTTTAAACTCTGTAAGATGTTAGGACTTCCTCGGTGAGTTCCTCCCTCCCTCCCTTCCTTCTTCCCTTTGATACCACACATCAAGGAAAAACCAACCCAAGTGGCTTCAAACTATGTGAATCTAGGGCAGCATTTCTCAAAGCACGGTCTGTGAGGTCAAAACTATTCATAATGCTATTAAGATGCTGATTGCTCTCTTCACCTTCATTATCGCACAAATAATGTGCACAGTGCAGGTTTTGAGAGCTACGTGACGTGATATCATGACGGAATGAATGCAGACCAGATAGGAAAATACAGCTGTCTTCTATTAAGCCAGGCATTAAAGAGATCTGCAAAAATGTAAAGCAATGCCACTGTCACGAATTTTTTGAAGATATAGTTGTTTTTTTCTAGGAACGTGTTATTTATATTAACATGTAATGTCTTTATGGTTATTATTATTATAAGATAATACACATTTTAAAATTTTTCTGTTCTAACTTTGTTGGTTTGGTTTTTTTGATACGCAGTTTCACTCTTGTTGCCAAAGCTGGAGTGCAGTGGTGTGATTTCGGCTCACTGTAACCTCTGTCTCCTGGGTTCAAGCGATTCTCCTGCCTCAGTCTCCCAAGTAGCTGAGATTACAGGCATGCACCACCACATCCGGCCATTTTTTTGTATTTTTAGTAGAGACGGGGTTTCACCATGTTGGCCAGGATGGTCTCAAACTTCTGACATCAGGTGATCCACCCACATTGGCCTCCCAAAGTGTTGGGATTACAGGCATGAGCCACTGTGCCTGGCCCCGTTTTAACTTTGAATATGGTTAATGTAAACAGATATAGCCTACCTAAACAGAAGCCCTTTGGGGTCCTCAGGAATTTCCTTTTTTTTTTTTTTTTTTTTCATTTGAGATGGAGTCTCGCTCTGTCACCCAGGCTGGAGTGCAGTGCAGTGGCGTGATCTCGGCTCACTGCAGCCTCTGCCTCCTGGGTTCAAGCGATTCTCCTGCCTCAGCCTCCCGAGTAGCTGAGATTACAGGCACATGCCACCATGCCTGGCTAATTTTTGTATTTTTAGTAGAGACAGGGTTTCACCATGTTGGTCAGGCTGGTCTCAAACTCCTGACCTCGTGATCCGCCCACCTCAGTCTTCCAAAGTCCTGAGATTACAGGCGTGAGCCATGGCGCCCACAGGAATTTTCTTTTATTCTTTTCTTTTCTTTTTTTTGAGACAGTGTCTCACTCTATCACCCAGGGTGAGTACAGTGGCATGAACACAGCTCACTGCAGCCTCGTCTTCCCAGGCTCAAGCGATCCTCCCACCTCAGTCTCCTGAGTAGCTGGGATTACGGGTGCACGCCACCATGCTCAGCTAATTCTTGTATTTTTTGTGGAGATGGGGTTTTGCCGTGTTGCCCGGACTGGTCTCAAACTCCCCAAGCTTAAGCAATCAGCCTGCCTCAGCCTCCCAAAGTGTTGGGATTGGAGGGGTGAGCCACCACACCCACACCCTCAGTAATTTTCAAGAGTATAAACCGGCCCTGAGATCCACAAGTTTGAGAATTGCTGAGCTGGTGAAATGACAGACAGGCTTACTCTGCTAAGTGCAATTGTGTACATATAAAACATTCTGCTACCTGATATGTGTTTAATGATTCAAAATTTCATAAAGTCCAATGCCACTTAAGCTCTCAAAGTGAGTTTAAAGTCTGCCTGGTAAAATGCAAAGCTTGTTGAGGTATTAAATATGAGACTTAACAAACAGAACTATTTCATGAGGATATAAAGAAGTAACAAAGCCAAAACTGGCTTAGATGGATGGGATGTAATCTCTCCGCACAGACCTGTATTCACCACGTTATGCTAGTTCCTGTTCTAAAGATGTTTTTGTTTGTTTGTTTGTTTTGTTTTTTTGTTTTTTGTTTTTGTTTTGAGGCAGAGTCTCGCTCTGTCGCCCAGGCTGCTGCAATGAAGTGGCATGATCTTGGCTCACTGCAACCTCTGCCTCCCAGGCTCAAGTAATTCTCATGCCTTAGCTTCCTGAGTAGCTGGGATTACAGGCATGCGCCACCACACCTGGCAAATTTTTGTATTTTTAGTAGAGATGGCGTTTCACCATGTTGGCCAGGCTGGTCTTGAACTCCTGGCCTCAAGTGATTCACCCAGCTCAGCCTCTCAAAGTGCTGGAATTACAGGCGTGAGCCACCGTGCCCAGCCTGAGGATTCTTTAAATTGGAGTTTTTCTTCTTGTTTTATGGGGAAGGATTACTTCACCTACAATTAGGTGGAATATTAACCCAAACTGTATGTAGGATTTCCAATCTTAGAGGCTATAGGAACTGGCGAAGGAAGAAAGTGTAATACTAATTATATTTGTCCTATGTCATCCTGGGGAAAGTGCACATTTAATTCTTGTCAGCAAAGATTAAAGAAAGGTTTTCAGGGCAAAAGTTAGGAACAGGCTTAGTGTGTTTTATTTTGAACGGGGGAATTCACAAAGCCTTTGTGAAAGCCTCAATTTTACTGTCAGACTGCTTGATAGCATCTACTTCATATAATATAGGGCAATTCAACTAGTTCCGTTGCACCTCCCCGGTAAATAAATGGTTCCTGGGGCATTGTGTTAAGCAAGGAACACAAGTTTGAAGGTTACCAGCAAGGCTCCCCTCAGCCCTCTCTGGTTTGCAGGTTAATGGTGGGGAGAGTGAGTGTCCACTGGAAAGGGACTGTGATGTGAAGTCAGGTCACTTGGTTTCTGTAAACTTATGGGAGACCTTTCTCCTAAAGATGGGCTCAAGATGCCACCATTTACAATGTTACTCTCAATGACCTTGGGGAAGTCCTGCTCCTAGGGGTGAGACACAGTGATAAGAGGGAAGGGTGTACCAGGCACAGTGGCTTATGCCTGTAATTCCAGCACTTTGGGAGGCGGAGGCAGGCGGATCACCTGAGGCCAGGAGTTTGAGATGAGCCTGGCCAATATGGCAAAACCCAATCTTTACTAAAAATATAAAAATTAGCTGAGCATGGTGGCATGCAACTGTAATCCCAGCTACTTGGGAGGCTGAGACAGGAGAATCACTTGAATCTGAGAGGCAGAGGCTGTAGTGAGCCAAAATCACGCCACGGCATTCCAACCTGGGCGATAAGAGTAGACACTCCGTCAAAACAAAAAACAAAAAACAACCAAAAAAAAAAAAAAACAAGAGGAAGGGGTGGAAGAGTGTACTGATTGGTGGACCCTGAGGATTGCAATTTTATCATAGTATGCTCTACAGTCTCTTTTCAAAAATGAACCAGTAATCAGAGGTGGCACTGGTTGGTTTGGCCTTCTTGGCAGCATCCCTTCCTCCTTAGAAACTGCATCCCTCCCTTGCCCTCTACCATGTGGTTTGGTGGAGCTGACTTCACCCCTAGCTCCTGCTCCAGGGGCACATGTGAAACCACGACCCTGATCAACTGCAGTTCGTCCTCTGACCAAGTGATGGTTCACACTTGGGTGCATGACTCAATCCAGACCAATGAAAGATGGACCTAGGCTGGGCGTGGTTGCTCACATCTGTAATCCCAGCACATGGGAAGGCTGAGGCAGGTGAATCACTTGAAGTCAGGAGTTTGAGACCAGCCAGGCCAACGTGGTGAAACCCCATCTCTACTAAAAATACAAAAATTAGCTGAGCGGTGTGGTGCGCGCTTTTCGTCCCAGCTACTTGGCAGGCTGAGGCAGAAGAATCGCTTGAACACAGGAGGCAGAGGTTGCAGTGAACCAAGATCATGCCACTGCACTCCAGCCCGAGTGACAGAGTGCATCCACTCTGGACCCAGCCATTTTTTTGTTTGTTTTGTTTTTTGTTTTTGTTTTTGTTTTTGAGATAGAGTCTCGCCAGGCTGGAGTGCAGTGGCACAATCTCGGCTCACTGCAACCTCTGCCTCCCGGGTTCAAGCGATTCTCCTGCCTCAGCCTCCTGAGTAGCTGGGACGAAAAGCGCGCACCACACCGCTCAGCTAATTTTTGTATTTTTAGTAGAGATGGGGTTTCACCATGTTGGCCAGGATGGTCTCGATCTCTTGACCTTGTGATCCGCCCACCTTTGCCTCCCAAAGTGCTAGGATTACAGGCATGAGCCACTGCACTCAGTCAGCCCTTCTCTTTTAACCACTAGGAGAAAGAACATCTCTTCTACTGAACTTGAACTTGAAGGCTGGTCCCTCTCTTCTGGGGCCATTGTGAAGAGAGGCTGCCTAAGCCTGAAGTCAACTTAAAGGAAGGTGAAACAGAGAAAAACCCCACATTCAGGCATTTGATGTCCTAAAGCAGATCTGCTCTGGGGATTTTTTAGATTTGAAAACCAAATATTCTCCTTCCTTAGCTTAAAGCCAGTTTGAAGCCGAGATGGACATAATGTAATTGCTCTGCACAGTCATGTATGTTCATTGCTTTATGCTCATCCTTGTTCTAAAGATTAGCCTTTTGCCCATTTTATTCATGCCTTTTGCCCATTTTCTAATTGAATTGCTTGGTTTTTTATTTGTTTTGCTATTGAGTTTTGTGAGATATTTATTTAGAGAGTCTCTCTCTGTTGTCCAGGCTGGGGTGCAGTGGCATGATCTCAGTTCATTGCAACTTCCGCCTCCTGGGTTCAAGTGATCCTCCCTCTTCAATCTCCTGAGTAGCTGGGATTACAAGTGTGCGCCATCACACCTGGCTAATTTTTGTATTTTTAATAGAGATGGGGTTTCACCATGTTGGCCAGGCTAGTCTCGAACTCCCGACCACATCAAGTTGATCAGTCCACCCCAGCCTCCCGAAGTGTTGGGATTACAGGCGTGAGCCACCGCACTGGCCAACACTGAGTCGTATTTCTTTAGGTTTTTGTGGTTGATGTTCCCATTATGCTTCTCCCTCACTGAATCTCCTACCTTCTTCATCAGAGGCAGCATCATACTGGACTTTAAGTTCATCCTTCCTGTCCATGATTTTAAATTGTACCTTGCAAATATACTTTGCACCTAAACACTGTTTAGTATTCTTTTGTGTTACTTTTCAAATATGCATAAATACCTATAGTACAAGTCATTCTGCAATTAGCTACTTTCTACCCCACATCGTGCTTTTGCTATCTGGCCTCCATCACTGAACCTTACATATCTCATTGATTTCTTTTGTCTGCTCTAACAGTCCTTCATATTAATAAAACGAGTTTTATTTTTTTCCATTCTACTATTGATAGAAATTTAAATCACTTCCCATTGTTCGCCAGCATGGCAATGCTGCTTTAGACGTCCCTGTGTGTATCTCTGCACACACGCCGGAGAGTTCTTCCGCTGGGTGGCACGGCATGTGCATTCTCCATTTCAGTAGAAGCTGCCCAGGTGTTCTCCAAAGTGACGGCATAAATCCAGTTCTTTCTGCAAGAAGGGTCACCAGCCTTCCCACCAACTCTTCTCCCCACCCCAGCCCTGCAACCTGACCCTAGGTAATAGGTGGTGGGGAGTGACCCAGGCATGCACGACCTGCTCAGAGGAAAGGGAGTTCAAACAAGCACCTGAGACGCTCGTAGGAACCCAGCAGACTGGCACAAGCACCAGACGTATCCATGGACCATGGTGTGGCAAAGCGGGACAGACACTGTCTCCAGGACTCCAGGGGTAAAGGAGTGGCCCACTTCCCAGCTCCTTGCCTTTCTTAACCGAATCCAGATTGTCGTGAACATTCGAGAAAAGCATGAAGGTAAAATGACGCAATTAAATTCAGCACAGAGGGGGTTTCTCCCCTGGTCCCACCATTTATATAGAAAGCACAAGCATGCAGGAGAGAAACAGTCAATGGAAGGTTAGGAAATCTTGGTCTTGGAGGAGAGTGCAGATTGGAGATGCAGGGCAGGGGAAAATAAGATGCTGGGATCCTGAGGGAGGGTGTGGGGCGGTGGCCAAGCTTCCTGGTTCATGGGGATGAGAATGAAGCTTCTCTTGGCTCTGGGTCATGTGACATGGGCCAAGATAAGACATGGTTCCTACAGAGAGATGGAGAGTGGTCTGTCTGTCATGTGCTCATGTGTCTGTGTCAAATGACTTCTGAGGGAACTGGAACCACTCAGGTCTATATGTTTAAGGAAAGCACAAGTGAAAGAAGCCAGGAATAGTGCAGAGGTAGGGGATGGGACACCGAGACATGAGGCCAGAGTGTGAGACAGAATCAGAGCTCCTGCCTGCAGAGAGCGATGGGCTGTGTGAGGAGCCCTGGCCCTCTGTGGACATTTTAATAAGTGGCCCCGCTTTCTTCTCAGGTGCTCCTGTGTCCAGGGATTCTAGGGAGGTTTTGTGAGGCTGAGCTAAAGAATAACCAATTCCAGCCAGGCACAGGGGCTCATGCCTGTAATCCCACCACTTTGGGAGGCTGAGGTGGCAGGATTGCTTAAGTCCAGGAGGTCAAAGCCGCAGTGAGCCATGGTCGTGCCACCGCACTCCAGCCTGGGCAACAGGGTGAGATCCTGTCTCAAGAAACAAGCAAACAAAAATAACCAATTCCACTTTGACCCTGAATAGGGAAAACCGACCAAACAAGTAGAGTAGCCAGGGGCAGGGATGGAAGCACAGGAGAAACTGGCAGTGGGCAAGCTCCTTTGGAATACTCCACCAAGAGAGGAAATGAAACAGAATGCCTGAATGAATTATGAAAGCAGAACAAAGTCTGAAAGAATAATCAGGGCTTGAGATCTAGAAAGGATCAATGAGATTTGTGGGCACAGACTTTCAGGGGAAACAGAGGGCTAAGTGGCCTGAGAAATAGCTCAACTTTTGACCTTTCTCTTCCTAACACATAGCAAGCTCAAGTGTAAAAGTTCTTGGTTCCTGGGAGACCCTGAAATGGCAGAGGTGGCTCTATCTATGCACATTATTCAACAAGTTGGTAAAAGTCCACTTAAGGCTGATCACTAAGAGCTGTCTGCTTAGAAACAGGATGAAGCTAGATACCTAAAACACTCCCAGCACGTCCTGGGAGATGACACCCTGAGCTCCCACCCGGGAAAGGAAAAGGAGGAGAGACCCAGGTGACCACAGGTTCACTTTACTGGGGAACAAGGTTTTCTGACCTTCATTTCCAGTGCAGGAGGGAAACCAGAATAGTAACAGATTAAGAAAATTGAACAAAACCTTGGAGAGAAATTGGTGGAGGGATGACAGAGGTTGAAATGGGAAGGCACCAATCCTCTTCAGAGCGGAGAATTGCCCTGAGCACAGAATGCTATATCATTTTCTCAAAGTCACAGAGCTGGGAATTGCCAAAAGTGGTATTGGGATCCAGATCTGCTCCCCTCATCACTTATTCTGCCTGGATTTCTCTTCAGAGTGGAGCAATGCCCTGGCATTCAACTCGCCTGTGATATGACAGTCCTCACACTCTGTGTGGCGACCTACCATGAGTGGTACCTGGGTGCTGTCTGCCTAGAGTTCATCCGTCCTTATTCCGGTAGCAGCATCCCAATTTTCCTCTAGTTAACCACTCCTCCTCTACTCTTGGTCTGTGGGATGTGGGGAGGGGGACGGGGGAGAAGGGGAGGTTGGCCCCATTGTAACTGCAGGGCATGCAACCCAGACTTCACAACCTCAGTCCATCTAGAGTCGATCTTTTCTAGACTCTTCTAGACTAATTCAGAAAGCAGCTTTCTCTTTCCACAGGGTGGTGACGAAGGCAGAAGGTAATCCTGGAGCTTGCTGCCACCACGCAGGAGGAATGTGCCTGAGAGCAAAGCCAGCATAGAGAAGCGGAGCTGAGACATGGAGACAGGAGGCTGAGAGTTTCATTTCAGCATATGGATCTCACCATTCCTGAAGCCACTTTCAACTCTTCAATTTCATAGCTTAGCTAATAAATTCCCATTTTTGCACAATTAGCTGAAGCAAGGTGTTTTGTTACCTGGAAGCAATGAACACAAACATTTTTTAGATAACTTGTAAATAATAATAAAGGATAAATAATATAATAATAAAGAATAAAGGCATTTCCAGGGCCGGACGTGGTGGCTCACACCTGTAATCCCAGTACTTTGGGAGGCAGAGGCGGGCAGATCACTTGAGGTCAGGAGTTGCAGACCAGCCTGGAGAAACCCCGTCTCTACTAAAAATACAAAAATTAGCCAGGTGTGGTGGCACACACCTGTAATCCCAGCTATTTGGGAGGCTGAGGCAGGAGAATCGCTTGAACCTGGGAGGCGGAGGTTGCAGTGAGTTGAGGTCACACCACTGCACTCTAGCCTGGGCGACAGAGCAAGACTACATCTCAAAAAAGAAAAAGAATAAAGGCATTTCTGAATTGTATCTTTTATGATTTTAAAAAATAAGAGAAGATTCAAAGCTAGCTGCGTAATGCTTTCACGAATGCACTCACATTCTGACACGCAAGGGTTAGAGTCACAGCCCATGGGCCAGGCATGGCACTTCACCCCAGTGTGCTGGCGACGGCCCTTCCTGCACCAATAAATCAGATGCCTGCTTAACAACGATTTCAATCAGAAGTGCATTCTGCGGTTTTGGAAGTTTCCACACATATTATCACTCCTCAGTCGTAAAACAATCTGATGAAGTTAGTTTCTATGCCTTTTTTCTGTGAGGGGTGGGGGGACAAAGTCTTGGTCTGTCACCCAGGCCGGAGTGCAATGGCACGATCTCGGCTCACTGCAACCTCCGTGGTTCAAGCGATTCTCCTGCCTCAGCCTCCCAAGTAGCTGGGATTACAAGTGTGCACCACCATGTCCAGCTAATATTTGTATTTTTAGTAGAGACGGGGTTTCACCATGCTGGCCAGGCTGGTCTCAAACTCCTGACCTCAAATGATCTGCACACCTCGGCCTCCCAAAATGCTGAGATGACAGGCCTGAGCCACTGCACCTGGCCCTGACTACGCCTCTTCTATCAAGGACTTACGTTATTCTTTTTGGCCACCCGGAACCTCTGAACTCCCTGCTTGTGAATCTATGCCTGCCCAAGGGAGAAGCAGAAACTTGCTTTCTCAGAGTCGGCTCCCATCTAGGGCACAGGCATGTGACCAAAGTCCAGCCAATTAGCAAGCCCAGCTGGGGGCAGTGCTGCACAACTGTGGCGTTAGGCCGGGAGGCCACTCTAGGGAGCTGGCAGCACACAGCCAGCTGCCAGGGCGGCAGAGAGAGGTGCCGAGGGCGCGGCAGCAGTGCCCAACATGTGTGTAAACGGCAGAGTCTGTGCCAGTGGTGGAGGCAGTGGTGTCTGCAAGGGGAACATCCAGGCATACCCTCCAAGCCTGGTGTTCTGGCTGGTCTGGAGATTCCACAAGCTACCTAATACCCTTTAAAAACAAAATTCCTAGGCTGGGTGGGATGACTCACACCTGTAATCACAGTGTCTGGGGAGGCTGAGATGGGAGGATGGCTCCAAGTGGGAGGATCACTGGAGGCCAGGAGTTTGAGATCAGCCTGGGCAACATAGTGAGATCCCATCTCCATAAAAATAATTTTAAAATAAAATAAATAGGCTGAGCTTAGTGGCTCACACCTGTAATCCCAGCACTTTGGGAGGCCAAGGCAGACAGATCACCTGAGGTCAGGAGTTCGGGACCAGTCTGGCCAACATGATGAAACGCTGTCTCTACTAAAAATACAACTATTAGCCTGGTGTGATGGCAGGTGCCTATAATCCCAGCTACTTGAGAGGCTGAGGTGGGAGAATTGCTTGAACCTGGAAGGCAGAGATTGCAGTGAGCCGAGATCGCGCCACTGCTTTCCAGCCTGGATGATAGAGCAAGACTCCGTCTCAAAAAAAATAAAAAATAAATAAAATAGAATAAGAACAAAATTCCTTTCCTGCTTAACCTGGCAAGAGGAGTCTGTTGTCTGTAGTGGGAAGGCTGACGGACACAATCAGGAGAGCCTGGCAAGAGGAGTCTGTTGCCCGTAGTGGGAAGGCTGAAGGACACAATCAGGAGAGCATCCAGGGTCTCCAGGTTGACAGTCCTCTGCAGCTGTATCCTGTCTGTGCTATCGGTCCCTCTGCCAGCCTCTTGGCCATGTGTGTGGCCCGGGAAGAATGCTGCCCTGCTGCACCTGCTGTGGCAACTGCCACTATGCGAGATGGCCAGGCTGCTCCAGCTCCCACGGTGGCTCGTGGTCTGTGCCTTTGTCAGTCTGGCTTCTCCTGGGGCAGCGGCTACCAGCTGGAATCTGGCGCAGGAACAGGGCTTTCCCTGTGCTTGCCTGCGCCTCGCACCATGGTCCTGGCCCCACGACGAATGAATCTGCCAGTCTCCACTCCCCTGCGCGCATTCTGTACTACAGCATGGGGTGTGGTGACAGGAACACTAAAGGATTGAATGCCCAGGATCCTGGAGGGGAATCGAAGCTGCTGGAGTTTCTGCCTGGGTCCTGGGGGAGCAGGAAACATTGTGGAGTACTTACTGTGGGCTCAGCACAGTTCCATCCTAATTAACAAATAATAATTGTATCTATGTACGGGATACAATGTGATGTTTTGATCCATGTTTACAACGCAGAATGATTAAATCAGGCTAATTAAACACATCCATCACCTCACATACTTATCCTTTTCTTGCAGTGTAAACTGCAAGATAAGAGATTTAAAATCTCTTTTCATGGCTTTGAAATATACATTACATTATTATTTATTATAGACACCATTATGTGCAATTGATCACTAAAGCTGATTCCTCCTAACTGAAACTTGGAAGCCTTCAGTCAGCATCTTCCCTTTCCCCATCCAGCCCCTTCCCCCAGCCTCTGGTAACCGGCATACTTCTCACTATGAGATCTGCTTCTAGGAGATCAGCTTTTTAAGATTCTTTATGTAAGTGAGATCATGCAGTATTTGTCTTTCTGTGCCTGGCTTATGACGCTTAGCAGAAGGCCCTCCAGGCTCAAATGACAGGGTTTCTTTCTTTTTCAAGGCTGGCTAGTATTCCATTGTATACCTACACCACATTTTCTTTTCTTTTCTCTTTTGACATGGAGTTTTTGCTCTGTTGCCCAAGCTGAAGTGCAGTGGCACGATCTTGACTCACTGCAACCTCCACCTCCTGAGTTCAAGCGATTCTCCCACCTCAGCCTCCCAAGTACCTGGGATTACAGGTGCCTGCCACCATGCCCATCTGAGTTTTGCATTTTTAGTAGAGATGCGCTTTCACCATGTTGGCCAGGCTGGTCTCGAACTCCTGACCTCAAGTGATCTCCCACCTCGGCCTCCCAAAGTGCTGGGATTACAGGCATGAGCCCCCGCGCCTGGCCCACATTTTCTTTAGCCATTGATCTGATGATGGATATCTAGGTTGCCTCCTCATCTTGGCCATTGTGAATAACACTGCAATGGACATGGGTGTGCAGGCATCTCTCTGACATACTGATTTCAGTTCCTTTGGATCTACACCCAGCAGAGGGATTTCTGGATCATATGGCAGTGCTATTTTTACTTTTCTGAGGAACCTTCATACTGTTTTCCATAATGACTGTATTAATTTACATTTCTGTCAACAGTTCGGCACTGTTTCAAAGGTTTCCTGTGCTCTACAGCACTCTATCAGCTCTCCTCAAAGGCTCTTGTTGCAGGGGTTTGGGAAGAAAAAGACACCTGCTTGCATCCCAATTTGCCTCCTTGTCATTCACTCCTTCATCAACTGCTCCCTGACGGGACTTGTTCAAGCTGCTGAGAATATTTTGGTGAACAAGACAGGAAGCTGCCGCTCTCGTGAAGTTCATATTCTGGAAAATCACCGGCAGTGGAGGAACAGTGGTTGGACCTTTTCCGGCCTGGAATTTGGACTCCCCACAAAGGAGATGCACTTTAGATGATTATTACTTGATCAAACTGATAAAAGGCCTGAGATAGTTAATAATAATGCAAGCGTGGCTTCCTCCTCCCTGTTCCTAGGCCAAGAGGTGGTGAGGGGTAGCATATTAAAAACACACGTGTTGGTTTCACCTGAAAGCATGTCTATGTGCACAACTCTTTTTGCTAAGGACAGCAAAAAGTTTTTACTGGAGCAACGTAAAACCAGTTCTGTGACTGGTAGCACCTCTTACCAGGAATTGTTGACAAAAGGCGAATAAATAGAACAATTTCAGATTTTGGTAAAGCATAGTGAAGAAAACAAATCAATTAGTGTAATAAGAAGAGGGGAATTCCTTTTTTTATATTTATTTATTTATTTTTGAGACAGAGTCTCGCTCTGTCACCCAGGCTGGAGTGCAATAGCGCAATATCGGCTCACTGCAACCTCTACCTCCCAGGTTCAAGCGATTCTCCTGCCTCAGTCTCCTGAGTAGCTGGGATTACAGGCACCCACCATCATGCCTGACTATCTGTATTTTTGTAGAGATGGGGTTTCACCATGTTGGCCAAGCTGGTCTTGAACTCCTGACCTCAGGTGATCTGCCTGCCTCAGCCTCCCAGAGTGCTGGGATTACAGGCGTGAGTGAACCACTGCATCCAGACTATTTTTAATTATTTTTTGATACAGGGTCTCACTCTGTTGCCCATGCTGGAGTGCAGTGGTGCGATCTTGGCTCACTGCAGCCTTGAACTCCTAGGCTCAAGCCTTACCCACCAGAATAGCTGAGATTATAAGTGTGCACCACCACCCCTGGTTACTTTTTTCCTTTTTTATTTTTATAGGCATGGGGGTTTCAGTATGTTGCTCAGGTTGGTCTTGAACTCCTGGCCTTAAGTGATCTTCCCACCTCCGTCTCCCAAAGTTCTGGGATGACAGGTGTGGGACGCCGCACCTGGCCAAGGACACCTTTAGATGGAGTGGCCAGGAAGGGCTCTCCGAGGACAGACACTGGAAAGATGACAGAGAGGCAGCCGCGAGAGAGTGTGGGGCAAGGACGCTTCAGGCAAAGGCAACAGCAGGGACAAAGATTTCCACGCGAGACAAGCTCAGTGTGGGCTGGAGACAGTGCTAGGAGACACGGTGCATCCACAGAGGTCTCCTGCAGGTGCACTGGAGAGACATGGCCCAGAAGCAGGGCAAGGTGTGCTGGGAAAGAGAACGTGCAGGCCAGCAGGCCATCAATTCCCCTGGAACCATACCTGGATGAAGCTGGAACTAGTAAACCTTTTCCAAGTGGAAGAAAAGATCTCGGGTCCAAGCCACGTAATCCCACTGCCCATACACATACCTGGTCGGTCTTCACTGGTGGGTCTGCAGTTGAACCCTGGAGTGCAAATGAAAACCTACTAGGACTCAGGATAGGAGGGAACAAATAAGAGAGTAGTCCTGGTTGTGATGAAGGAGTGGACCTACCGGGACATCAAGGAATCCAGGCTACCACGAGGAAGGACAAACACAAAACACACAGCCCTGACTGCATCCCAGATCCTGACCCAAGAGATTTATTTATTTATTTATTTATTTTTGCGACGGAGTCTTACTCTGTTGCCCAGGCTGGAGTGCAGTGGTGTGATCTTGGCTCACTGCAGCCTCTGCCTCCCAGGTTCAAGTGATTCTCCTGCCTCAGCCTCCCGAGTAGCTGGAATTAAAGGAGCCCCCCCGACCCCGCCAGGCTAATTTTTGTATTTTTTGGTAGAGACAGGATTTCACCATGTTGGCCAGGCTGGTCTCGAACTCCTGACCTCAGGTGATCTACCCACCTCAGCCTCCCTAAGTGCTGGGATTACAGACGTGAGCCACCGCACCTGGCTCCCCAGCAGTTTTAGATATATCGATCCATTCAGCCTTCACAAAAGCCCATGAGGTGGGCACTATCATTTCCTCCACTCAGAGGGAAGGAAACCACAGCCCAGGAGACTACGGGACTTGTCCAAGCACACACAGCTGAAGGGAGCCCAGCAAGGCTGGAATCCAGGCAGTCTGCATCCAGTCCATGCTCTCGCCCGCCACTCTACATAGCCTCACGAGATGCCTCTCCAGATACCTAACTGTAGAAGTCAAAGGAATACTGGGGAAGCAACCAAGGTCTGCATTTGGGAATCCGTACATTAGATTCACGGAATCAGTTCTAGAGAAAAGGCGGAATTTTTCAGATTTTTTTTTTTTCATAGAGGTAATCAACTACCAACTTTCCAATGGACACAGCCCATCTTAGTGTGAAAGGCTGTCCCTAGAGCAGAGCCAGAGGAGAAAAAGCCAGCTCCAACTGTGCAACTTCAGTAAGGAGCATGAAGCCTTCTGTTTGGAGGCTACCAGTCCACTCCCCAACAAAAAATGAGAGCAGAGCAAGGTTTCCAGGCAGCTGCCTGTACTCTGGAAAAGGATGTTGGTGGAGAAGGAATCGGGAGAGGGCCACACTGTTGGGGGCAAGGCAAGGGGCTCACTCCCAAGGGACAGACAGAACCAGGGAAGGCAAAGATCGCAGAAAAGGAACAGGAGTGGAGAGCTTCTAATGGAGAGACGGCGTGATGCTCTCCTGGGCTGGAGCTGGGGAGCTGGGAACAGCTAAGGCGTGCCCACAGGCACAGAGGCATCTCTTCTGCCCCTTGGAACTTCTGACTGAGAGGTGTTAACATTCCCTCTCTTGAGCAGGAGCAGGATGGGAGAAATTGCAGCTAGATTGCTTGCGAGCCTATCAAGCATGTGGATATAACCTGCCCCTTGTGTTGTCACTGGAAAGAAGTTAAGAACCGCTCCTAGGCTGGGCGCAGTGGCTCACACCTGTAATCCCAGCACTTTGAGAGGCCAAGGCAAGAGTATCGCTTTGAGGTCAGGAGTTCAAGGCCAGCCTGGCCAACATGGCAAAACCCTGTCTCTCCTAAAAATACAAAAATTAGGCCTGGTGTAGTGGTTCACGCCTGTAATCCCAGCTCTTTGGGAGACCGAGGCAGGCGGATCACAAGATCAGGAGATCGAGACCATCCTGGCTAACATGGTGAAACCCCGTTGCTACTAAAAACACAAAAAATTTGCTAAGCATAGTGGCAGGCACCTATAGTCCTAGCTACTTGGGAGGCTGAGGCAGGAGAATGACGTGAACCTGGGAGGTGGAGCTTGCAGTGAGCCGAGAATGTGCCACTGCGCTCTAGCCCGGGCGAAAGAGAAAGACTCCATCTCAAAAAAAAAAAAAAAAAAAAAAAAATTACAAAAATTAACCAGCCATGGTGGTGCATGCCTGTAGTCCCAACTACTTGGGAGGTTGGGGCAGGAGAATTCCTTGAACCTGAGAGGCAGAGTGTGCAGTGAGCCAAAATCACGCATTGCACTCCAGCCTGGAGTCTACAGACTGAGACTCTGTCTCAAAAAAAAAAAAAAAAAAAAAAAAAAACTCTCCTGTATAGAGTTCAGTTGAGGCCAGGCACAATGACTCATGCCTATCATCCCAGCACTTTGGGAGGCCAAGGCAGGCAGATTGCTTGAGCCCAGGAGTTCAAGGCCAGCCTGGGCAACATGGCAAAGCCTCAACTCCACAAAAAATATAAAACTAAGCCAGGCGTAGTGGTGTGCACCTGTAGTCCCTGCTACTTGGGAGGCTGAGATGGGAGGATTGCTCGAGTCTGGGAAGCCAAGGCTGAAGTGAGCCATGATTGATGGAGCCATTGTACATCGGCCTGGGTGAGAGAGTGAGACCCTGTCTCAAAAAAAAAAAAAAAAGTTCAGTTTTCTGGTTACAATTACAGAAAACAACCTATGTGTGGTGGTCCATTTTCAATTCTAAGTGCCTTAATATAGGTTTAAACAGGCTACAAAGAGATAAAGAAGCAGAATGTACTAAGTCACCCCCCCGCCCATCCCGCTTCTTGCTTTCCCTTTCATCTAGCAGCCAGGCGCCTATCAGTTAGGGCCCCCTTAACCACCCCCTCCCACTCCACCAAAGAATTTAGTTGGGCCAGGCACAGTGGTTCATGCCTGTAATCCCAGCACTTTGGGAGGCCGAGGCAGGCAGATCACCTGTGGTCAGGAGTTCGAGACCAGCCTGGCCAACATGGTGAAACCCTGTCTCTGCTAAAAATCCAAAAATTAGCCAGGCACCCGTAATCCCGGCTACTCAGGAGGCTGAGGCAGGAGAATCGCTTGAACCGGGCAGGCAGAGGTTGCAGTGAGCCGAGATCACGCCACTTCACTCCAGTCTGGGCAACAAGAGCAAAACTTGGTCTCAAAAAAAAAAAAAAATTTAGTTTAGGCTAGCTTGCAACATAAATAATTTTACTCTTTCTTATCCACTAAGTCCAGCCACTATGGCCATAACGCAAATGTTTGAAGAGTCCTGAGATACTCGCAATGCATTATGGGCTGCAATAAAATGCAGCAGAAAGACCCTAAAGAACATACTGAAAGCCTTAACCCAACTGCTAACAGGCAACATCCAGAAAGATTGTAACCCAGTAGTACTCAGCCAATGAGGAACTGGGGGAGGGACTTGCGCACTTGGGAATACATTGCTTGTTGAAATCGTTCCAGGTGTGCCTGCACGCCAAACACCCCATCTTGCAAGACAGCCATTAAGGTCTCGCTTCTCCTGTTCTCCCGTCCCTAAGTCCTTTCTTTGGTTTGGACGAGTGAGTTTGTTTCTTTTTTCTTTTTCTCTTTCTTTTTTTTTTCTCCCTTTCATCTAGCTGCCAGGCCCCTATCAGTCAGGGCTTCTTTAACCACCCATTCCCACCCTACCACCGAGGCTGCAGTGCAGTGGCATGATCTTAGCTCACTACAATATCCACCTACTGGGTTCAAGCAATTCTCCTGCCTCAACCTCCCGACTAATTGGGATTACAGGCACCCGCCTGTAATCACACCTGGCTAAGTTTTGTCTTTTCAGTAGAGACAGGTTTCACTACGTTAGTCAGGCTGGTCTCGAACTGCTGACCTCAGGTGATCCACCCGCCTTGGCCTCCCAAAGTACTGGGATTGCAGGTGTGAGCCACGGCACCTGGCAGAGTTTGTTTCTCACACAATTTACAATACAGGAGTATTCTGCCGTTTTGCAAAGTGTTTTCACATGTGTTACCTCACTTATTCTGAGAGAGAGGGAGGTTTATTGTGGGAATTGGCTCATGTGATTATGGAGGCTGAGAAGGACCATCTGTCTGCAAGTTGGGGAACCAGGAGAGCTGGTGGTGTAATTCAGTCCGAATCTGAAGGCCTGAGAACTGATGTCTGAGGGCAGGAGAAGATGGACATCCCAACTCAATAGAGAGAGCAAACTTGCTTTTTTTTTTTTTTTTTTTTTTGAGGTGGAGTGCCCGCCACCACACCTGGCTAATTTTTTGTAATTTTTTGTGGAGACAGGATTTCGTCATGTTGGCCAGGCTGGTCTCAAACTCCTGACCTCAGGTGATCCAGCCACCTCAGCCTCCCAAAGTGCTGGGATTACAGGCGTGAGCCACCACACCCGGCAGAGCCACTGTTTTTTGTTTTTTGTTTTTCAGCTTTTTTAATTGACTTATTTTTCTCACATATAATTTAGCCTTACCCTAAACAAAAATCAAATATTAATAATAGTAACAGCCAGCAATTCTAAGTACTTGCTTTGTATCAGGCACATACATACATACATACAGGATTTTTTGAGACAGAGTCTGGCTCTGTGGTCGAGGCTGAAGTGAGCTGTGATTGTGTCACCGCACTCCAGCATCTTCAGAGATACCAGACAGGGTGGCTCAGCAGGGCTGGGGACAAACACTGGCCAACGTAAAAGCTTCTGAATACTCCGCAGGCCACAGGAGAGTCTGCCTTCAGCAAGATCGCCCATTAACCCCAGGAAAGATGTGCTCGGGACAGGGGCGGGGTGCATCATGGAAGCCTGATGTTCCCCATGCCAGATCAGACGGGAGGGTTGTAAAAGGGGGAAGTTGAGGCCAGCTGGCAGAAAGCAAGAGGAACGCAGCCTCACTCCAGGTTCATACTCCCACACCTGAAATGCCTCCTCCTCCTCCCACCTACCCAGGCTGAACACTTGGAAAGGGGCAGGGTAGGAATGACCCCTAGGTGACCAGAGCGGAGAGGAGGACACTGCAGGGGTCTAAGGATGGCGAGACCATGTGTGGCTTGACTTCTTCCCCAAGTGGAGATTCCTCCATCATCCTCAGCGCCTGTGGTCCCTTTGATCTAGTCAAGAGTGGGCAGGAGGCTGGGCAAGACAGAACTCGAGGGGAAAGCCACACTGATTCTTATCAACATCTCCTTGCCAGGAAGCTTGTGGTATTCACTCAAATCCAGGACATCATAAACATTTACAGAAAATAATAAAAGCAGATAATGTGAGGACAGTCAAGAGACTCAAAGGACCCTTATGCTCCCCCTCTTCATCTAGAAAGTGGGTCTGTGTGGAGTGTAACAGTGGAATCTGACATAGCTGACTCCATCCTGCTTCTAACCTCACAAGCTAATGGCCTTTGTCATTCCTGCACATCTGCCAAGCTAATCATGGGAAGAATTTAGTTTACAGTTTAACTTTAAAGTGAGGGTGACAATAGTCCCTTCCCAACACTCACCCCCGAGGAGATAAGGAGGGTACACACTAACAGCTATTTCATGTTAAAGATTTATAGGAGCATTATGACCTCAGCAAGGACAAAGAAGTTGCACAATGCCCCACCTCGGACACTCACTGCCGCCCAGATGTCTGCGATCATCGGTCACCTCTTGATCTTAAGCTCCACCCTCCTCCCCCATCCCTAATGTAAAAGGAACCTACAATTCTGTTACTGAAGATGGTTCTCAGGACACTAGTCTGCTATCTCCTCAGTCTGCTGGCTCTCTGAAATAATGTCATTTTCCTTCCACCAATATCTTGTCTCTTGATTTATTGGCTGTTGTGCAGACAGTGGTATGAGCTTTGGATTCAACTACAGGAGGACAGTGAAGCCAGGAGAGACAGAGAAAGAGAGAGAGAGAGAGAGAGAGAGAGAGAGAGAGAGAAATGAGCAGCTGCTGAATCACGAGGCCTTCCCTAATGGCAGGGAAAGATAAAAGTTTTGACAGACAGTAGGGCAAGACACTCGCACACAAACAAGCAGCCAGAGGAATCCTTAAAACCCACACATCATACAAAAATAAAGAAAGAAAATAAAAAATAATAAAATAAATGAAACCCATACATCAGATCACTTACTCCTCTGCCTTATACCCTTCAAGAGTTTCCTAAGACTTTGGGAATAAAATCCAAATCCTTACCTCGGACAACAGGGCCCTGCACAATGTGCTTTCCCTCCACCCTCCGCTGTCACGTCTCTGACCTAGTTTCCCATCACTTCTCTCACGCTCACTCCCCCCGGCAGCCACACTGGCCTCCTTTTCGTTTCTCCATCGCACCAAGCTTCGTATCGCCTCAGGGTCTTTGCACAAACTGTCCTGTCTGCCCCGAGTGCTCCTCCCCCGGCTCTTCCATCGAGAGCACCTTCAGGCCTCGGCTCAAATGTCACCTCTTCAGGGACACTTACCTGCTGCCCCCAGCACAGGTTACTCTATTCTATCATCCAATTCTATTTTCTTCTGAAAGGATGCCACACATTACCTCCTATATTCTGGTAGAGACTGTACTAGTGTCTCACCCCTCCCCACAACTACAGTGTCAATTCCAAGAAGGCAAGAACCATGTCTGCCTTTGGAAAAAAAAAAAAACACAGAGTCTCACTCTGTCCCGCAGGCTGGAGTGCAGTGGCACAATCTAGACTCACTGCGGCTTCAATCTCCTGGGCTCAAGTGATCCTCTGACCTCAGCTTCCTGAGTAGCTGGAACTAAAGGCACACACTACCACACCTGGCTAATTTGTGTATTTTTTTGTAGAGATGGGGTGTCACCATGTTGCCCAAGCTGGTCTTGAACTTCTGAGCTCAAGTAATCCACCTGCCTTGGTCTCCCAAAGTGCTGGGATCACAGGCATGAACCAACACACCCAGCCACCTGTCTTGTGATGTTATCCCCATCCATCCATGGAGAGATGAAAATGCATGATCTGGTTGTCATCTTGCACTCAGCTGCCTAATCCAAGAGACATGCTGGTGCCTTTGAGAAGGCTGGGACTGTCCTGGGCCCACGGAATTTAGACAGAAGACACCGGGGACAGGAGAGGAGATGGTGCAGGAACCAGACACAGAGCACTGGAAAGGAGAAGATGTGCGGGGGCAAGAGCTGAGCCGGATTCTCCAGAAGGCAGCAGACTCTGGGAGGCTGCCTGGACTTGGGGCATTTTTCCTGGGCTGGCCCTGGACTTAGAGAATATTTCTGTGAAATGTCCTCTGCTGGCCAAGACCGAGAGATTAACCTGCTTTGACTGGACCATGCTAAAAAATGAACAGGAACTCGCTATAGTCCAGTGTGGAGGTGGAGAGGGAGGGAGGTAAAGAAAGAACAGAAGGAAGGGGTAAGACACACTGAGGAGCAGATGGAAGTTACCTGAGGGGTCCCTCCAAAGAAGAAAGGGTGGGCTACGCAGACGGATGTAAAAAGGCCTGGAGGAAGTCAGGACTTAGATTTCTAGGAGAGATCAATTCGACTCATAGGAGCAGGGATTTGGGGAGAGGCAGAGGGCTCGGCTGCCTCTGAAAGAGCTCACGGATGCTCTCCCTCTCTCTGACAAAGGACCCCTAGGGTAAGAAAGTTCTCTGCCCTAGGGGAGAAGAGCAGTCGAGGTGCTTACAGGTTCTTTACTGAAAGCCTGAAGACCTTTCCCGGGGTGGACTGTGGTGCCCTTCCCTGTGCAGGCATCCTGACCACTGTGTGTCCATAGAAGAGGGATGTGGCACACACACCTGAGAAGCACGGGGACTCCTGTGAGACCAGGTGGGAGGGTGCCACTCCTGGGGACCATCTGATGGGAAGCAGCGGTGAAGAAAAGGGAATGGTGTCTGGGTGTGGATGGAGGCAGGTGCTTCTACTGGTGCCCAGCCAGAGGAGCATCCCCCCCAGAGGGTCCATCCCTGGCCAGGCTGGAAGCTTGGCTCTGCGCATCTGGTCCCCGCTTGAAGCAGTTCTCAAAAGCACATTGAGACACACTGCTGCGATATGGCAACACACCAAGAGGCAAGAAATGTCAGTCCACGGTTCCTGAAAAAACTCGGCTTTGGAAGTTTAAGTAAATAAAGAAATGAGAGGATACAAGGTAAGCTGTTAAAACATCACTGTCAGTTATGAGTATTCTGTGACACTCGCTTTCCTTGAGCCAGAGTCTGGCCCTGTTGCCCCAGCCAGAGTGCAATGGCGCGATCTCGCCTCACTGCAAACTTTGCCTCCCGGATTCAAGCGATTCTCCTGCTTCAGCCTCCCAAGTAGTTGGGATTACAGGTGCCCGCCACCACAGCCAGCTACATTTTTTTTTTTTTTTGTATTTTAGTAGAGACAGAGTTTCACCATGTTGCCCAGGGCAGTCTCGAACTCCTGAGCTCAGGCAATCCGCCAGCCTCGGCCTCACAAAGTGCTAGGATTACAGGCGTGAGCCACCACAACTGGCCCTCATTACACTTTCTAGAGGGAGGAAGAAGCACTAACCTCGCAGTGCAGACTGGAGACTGCACAGCACATGCACAGACGGTCCTGACGGAGAAGGCCTCCCTCTGTGCTGGGGAACTCACCCTTGTCCACTCAGTCTCTGTGGCTCAAGCAGGCTGATGCCAGCCCTTGGCGACGCTGTCGGCGTGTGTGACCCACAAACCATTCAGAGGCGGCAGAGCCGGCCTGGAGATCTGGGCTGTGACCTCAGGACAGGAGACCCTCTCTCTGCACAGGTTATTATGCTAACTTGCCAAAGGTCACTGTGGGAAGCAATTTTACTAAGAGCCACCAAACCCCTCTCTTCCCTCCAACCAAGTTCACCCTTCTCTGAAGAGCCCAGGAGGCCTCTGCGAGAGTAAGACAGGAGTTGGCGTTGGTGTAACTTGCAGAAGTTTGTTAGCGCCTGGTGTTCACGTGGCCGGAGGGCACTCCTGAAGCTTCAAACTCCTGTAAGAACACTTCCTGTCCAGGGAGGGTGGTATGGGGAGTCTGAGGCAGCTGGGAGAGGAATTGGCGAGGTGAGGAGTTGGAGCAGGAGTCAGAGAGACATGGGATGGGGAAACTCACAAGCAGACTCCACCCCAGTCAGGGAACCTCACTCACTGTTCCATTAAGGGCTGGAAAAGGAGGTACTGATAGGTGTTTCAAAGAAGCAAATGGTAGCTGTTCAGGAGGCTGGACCCAGGAAAAGGGACATAAAATCAGGGAGGTGCCTCACCCTAATTTTTCTCAACTCCAGCAGAACCTTCTCAGAAAGCCTCACTCAATTCCACATTTCTCCTCCTCTCAGGCAAGCCCGGCAGTTCTGTCCACGTCCTTTGCTGAATGGAGCTAGCGTGGTTACTTCTGCCCTATCGAGGAAGCTGAAGGCTCTGGCCCATCTCTGATAGCTCAGGGCACAGGAAAGCCTTGCCTCTGCCTAGTCTGCCCTCTGCTTCTGCACCAGCGTCCTCTGTGGCCCACGGCTCTTGACTGGACCTGCACTGAAGGACACAGCCGGTCCACACAGAGCTACGCAACAGGGTGGCTGTCCGTCCACCCTCCGTGTGCGGTGGCTGCTGCAGCGGGATACAGCTGGCCTCCTGGCTGCTATCCCACAGTGCTATGGTTGACTGCGTTTTTATACTGGAAGATAAACAGTGCTTGTGTCAAAGAAAATAGAAACAAGGCCGGGCATGGTGGCTCATGCCTGTAATCCCAGCACTTTGGGAGGCCGAGGTGGGCGGATCACTTGAGGTCAGGAGTTCGAGAGCAGCCTGTCCAACATGGCGAAACCCTGTCTCTACTAAAAATATAAAAATTAGCTGGGCTTGTTGGCATGCGCCTGTAACCCCAGCTACTCGGGAGTCTGAGGCAGAAGAATCACTTGAACCCAGGAGGCAGAGGTTGTAGTGAGCCAAGATTGCATCACTGCACTCCAGCCTGGGAGTGCTCATATGAGCACTCACTCAACAGAGACTCTGTCTCACAAGAAAAGAAAAAAAAAAAGAGGTAGATGTTGGCAAAGTGGTTTTCTTGGTGGTGGAAGGTTTGCTGACTGAGAGGGAACAAAAGGGCCTCTAGGGTACTGAAAACGGCCCCCATCTCAACCTGGGTGGTCATACAGATTTGTACAGATATGTCAATGTGCATCAAGCTGTATCCCTAAGATGAGCTCATCTTTTTGTATGTATGTTACCTGTTAATAACAACAATTGATAAAACTCCCCTCTAAAATCCCACATCTTCCTATGGTTACCACAGATATTTTAGGCTCAGAATTGGTTTTGCTCCCCATATTTGCTATTCAAGATCTGTATAACTTTGGAATTCTCTCCTTTTTCCTTACCAACAGAATCCCAATTTTGTTAGGTTAGGGAAATGCCCAATTAATACTCATTTGCCCAAACTCTCTTGCAGTTAGGAGTTGCCACGAGATACAATGCCAGTCAGTCGGAAATAAGTAGACGTCTGCTGGGTAGGGCTTCCAGAAGAGCTATCATTTTCTTTTTTCCTTTTTTAGAGACAAGGTCTCGCTCTGTCGCCCAGGTTGGAGTGCAGTGGTGCCATCACAGCTCACTGCAGCCTCCCATTCCCAGGCTCAAGCGATCCTCCCACCTCAGCCTCCCAAGTAGTTGGGACTACAGGAGTTCACCACCACACCCAGCTAGATTTTTTTTTTTTTTTTTTTTTTGCAGAGATGGGGGAGGTCTCACTCTGTTGCCCAGGCAGGTCTTGAACCCCTGGCCTCAAGCAATCCTCTTGCCTCGGCCTCTCAAAGTGCTGGAATTACAGGCGTGAGCCACTGCATCTAGAAAAGCTGTCATTTTCCTGCTTGAAAACGGGATAGATCCATCTCTCATACATCTTTTGCTCTCTGTCCTCCCTGCCCCATTTTTCTGCTCAGAATGTAGATGCTTCTTACGACCATGAAGCGAAAGCCAAGATCTGGGGATAGTGAAAGAGACAGCCAAAGGACCCCAGGATGTGGACGGATGAGTAATCCTGAGCAGCAGCCCTGGACGTGGGCTCCCTAATTCCTTCATGTCCCATGAGAAAAATAAATCTCTACGTGTTTAAGTCTCTGTTATCTGGGCACATCTGACAGTCCTCAAATGAGATATAAGGCTTTTATCTTCATAAATGGCAAAGACTTCTAGAGACAGAAGTGAGCTTCTGGATGTTAATTCATTGTGGCTTCATATCATCGTGTAGCAAGGGCTCAAGGAAAAAAAAGTGGGGGAAGGGATCCCCAAGACACTCCCAAAATTAAGACTACATGCTCCCCTCCCACCTTCTCCTGATAGCAGCCTTCATTGCTTCCTGTGGAATCTGAAGTCTCCTGGCAGTGGAAAGGGCTCAGGGAAGATGGCTCAACGTGAAGAGGATCTCGGTTCACGTCAACTTTCCCGAGAGCGGGTCTGACAGTGTTACGTCCACTGCATCACTGTTTCTCAATCTATTTTTAACCACCTCCCACTTCTGATAAACAGAAACTTTACTTTCTGGTTTGCATTAAGAAAACCAGGGCTTTTCTCTCTCTCTCTCGGGAAATTTCCAAGCATTTTCAAATGTGCTGCCATCTCCCCCGCTGCGACACCCGGGAGTTTCTGATATCCTCCCTGCACTTCCTGAAAATCCGCGGTCTAACTTAAGTTTCTTAAGATTCTGCAAAGTAGACAGAAACCCTGGTGACTCCAGCGATACCACAACTCTGAGGGGAAGATGAGTCATGTATGTGGCAGAAGCAGGTAATGGAGGAAAACAGAGACAAGGTCGGACTGGGGAGAGGAACACAGAGCAACCAGTTTTGCCCCCCATCTGGTGTGCCTTTTGCAGGATCAGCCAGCACCTGACTGCAAGTTTCTGCCTCCAGACACTCTGCTGCCTCTCCTCCCTTGCTCAGGGTCAGCACTGAAAGGCAGCCCAAGGAAACGACCAGCGGCCTTCTGGCCTTTACCAAGGGTGGTGTGAACCCACGCAAACTACCCAATGGTCTGGCCTCGAAGCGGCAGTGGGAGGGCTTTTTAGCCCCGTGCCTAGTCCAGTGGTCACCTCTGCTTGGACAGCAGATGGAGAAGGGGTCTCGGGGAAGGAGGAAAATGTCAGGCAACCTCTCCAGGATTCCTGAAATAAACATTCCTTCTCCCAAGTTCTTCATTCTGTTTCACAATCAAATCCAGAGTCTTGTAAACATTCATGGAAACCATGAAAGCTAAACAACTTGGTAAACGGTAGACAGAAACAGTAAATAGAATCTTCCCTCTACTTCCTGTGTATCCAGAATGTTTACAGACAGGGAGTGGGGACTGACGACAGATCGCAGCATCTGGGATCTGGGCCTATGGCAGGAACAAGGACATGTGGAAGGCTGGGAGTTGCCTGGGTCTTGGGGGTCTGGGGTTGAAGGTTATTCCTTCATGGTTTCAGGGAAAGAGTGAAGGCCACTGGCAAGAAGGCTGGTGACCACACAGACCCACCCTGCAGGAAGCAGGTGACACCATCTCACACCCTGACCTGTCCCCAATGTCCTCCTCTGTTGGATGCACAGGACTTCCAGGGGCTGCCAAGGAAGTAGGGTCTAACCCGGGCCCTCACAGTACAGTGGCAAGTGTAGTGTGGTGGTAAAGACTATGGACTCCAGCCGGGTACAGGGGCTCGCGCCTGTAATCCCCACACTCTGGAAGGCCGAGGTGTGCAGATCACTTGAGTCCAGAAGTTCAAGACCAGCCTGGGCACATGGTGAAACCCTGTCTCTACAAAAAATACAAACATTAGTCAGGCATGGTGGCGCACGCCTGTAATCCCAGCTACTCGGGAGGCTGAGGTGGGAAGATTTCTGAAGTTGGAGGTTTCAGTGAGCCGAGATGGTGCCACTGTACTCCAGCCTGGGTGACACAGTGAGACCCTGTCTTTAAAAAAAAAAAGAAAAACAAAACAAAACAAAGTTAGCCAGGCGTGGTGGTATGCACCTGTAATTCCAGCTACTCCAGAGGCTGAGGCGGGAGAATCACTTGAGCGTGGGAGGCAGAGGTTTCAGTAAGCCATGATTGTGCCCCGGCACTCCAGCCTAGGCAAGAGAGCGAGACCCTGTCTAAAAAAATAAAAAATAAAAAAAGGCCATGGACTTTTTAGTTCAGAGTTCAGTTCCTCCATCCACCAGATACATGACTCCAGGCAAATCACTTCTTATCTCTACATACTTCAGCTTCCTCGTCCATTAAAGGGGATGAGTGTGTAACTTCCTAGGATGTTTTAAGGTTTACGTGAGTTCATCTTTGCAAAGCTCTTTGCGTGGCACTTGATACACAATGTGATACAATACAATAAATGTTGGCTGCTATGTCTGCTATGTCCTCTGTCTGTTGTAATGAATTGCCACAAACTTGGTGGCTTGACATAACAGCAATTTTTTCTCTCACAGTACTGAAGACCAGAAATCCAAAACCAGTGTCACGGGACTGAAATCAAGGTGCAGGGTCTCCTAACTTTCCCTCCTTTTTTCTCCATCCTGACCAAGAAGCAGAGTGCCTTGACCAACCTGCGACACAGCCAGCTGCGTGTTTTCTCTGCAGACTTGAACCCAAGCCAGAGTTTGAACATTCCCAGGCACTGATAAAGGTCTTTAGGTTGTTGCCCAAGACACTGAAAGAAACCAGCCCTGGCCCTGGGCCAAATTCCTTAAACCCTCATGCAAACCCCTTCCCTGCCCCCTCCCTTTTCTCTCAGTGTCCAGGATGCCGAAGCCCACTCTGCAAATTCCCCTCCGAAATGCTTTGCACTAATCACCCTGGCGTTTGGTGCTTCTTTCTTTGGGAACCCATCTGGCCCCATGTTGGGATGGTTTGGGGAACTCCTTGGCAGAAACTCCCTTGCCACAGCTTTTCGGGGTGACTCCAGCCGGATCCGGCTGGGATGGAACACAGGTGTCAGCAGGATCCCATTTCTCTGGAGGCTCTTGAGAAAATCCATCCTTTGCCTCTTCCAGCTTCTGGTGGGCGCTGGCTTGCAGGCACATCACTGCGGTCCTCCGTGATCACAGCATCTTCTCCCTTTCTGTCTGATTTCTCCCTCTACCTCATTCTTTTCGTGATTACATTTAGGGCCATCTCAGATAGTCCAAGATGATCTCCCCATCTAAAGATTCTTCTTCTTTTTTTTTTTTTTTTTTGAGACGGAGTATCACTGTGCTGCCCAGGCTGGAGTGCAGCAGTACGATCTCTGCTCACTGCAGCCTCCACCTCCCATGTTCAAGTGATTCTCCTGCCTCAGCCTCCGGAATGGCTGGGATTACAGATGCACACCTCCATGGCAGGCTAAGTTTTTGGATTTTTAGTAGAGGCGAGACGGGGTTTTGCCATATTGGCCAGGCTGGTCTCGAACTCCTGGTCTTAAGTGGTCTGCCTGCCTCGGCCTCTGAAAGTGCTGGGAACACAGGCATGGGCCAACGTGCCCGGCTCTGCCTCCTTCTTTTTGTGATTATGTTTAGGGCCATCTCAGATAGTCCAAAATGACCTCCCCATCTCAAGCTTCTTAATCCCAACTGCAAAGTCCTTTTTGCCCATGAAAAGTAGCCTTCACGGGTTCCAGGGATTAGGACATGGGTCTCTTTTGCGGGGACCATCATTTGGCCATCACAGCTGGTATGATTGGACAGGGGTGAAGTCTGATAAAAAGGACTCAGGTGGACAGAGAGTGGAGGAAGGAAAGGTCTCTGCAGAGAGAGGTTGGGGTATGGCTACTGGCAGTGGGTGGGAACAACCACAGAGGCCACCACAGAGGCCACAGAGTCTGCAGAGTTCTCCCAAGAAGCTAGCCTCAAGACACTCCTTTTAATTTTCTTCTTCAGCAATGCACCAGCCAGGCGATGGGCTATGTAGGGACTACGGAAGTGAAGGACCCTATGACGAGTGACAGGGGAGGCTGCGTAAGTGACAACTAAAAAAGAAGATGCACTGAGGGGGTTGGGCATAAACTCTTACCTTCACAGTGGGTGAGCTCCTCTGGTGAGGCCTCTGCAGGGCACAAAAAGGGTGATACACAAATGAAGTCGGGTGAACTGCACGGGCACAGGAGCCATGACGTCTCAAAGTCCATCACCACGTGCTGGTCTAGACTCACCTTCCCCCTTCGCCCCTAGGAGAGTTCCATTTCTCTCTGGCATCCTGTACTTCCTTATTAATTGTCATTTATTTCAAATTGCATGCTGGGTACAGTGATCACACCTGTAATCCCAGCAGTTTGGGAGGCCAAAGCAAGAGGATCGCTTGAGGCCAGGTGTTTGAGACCAGCCTGAGAAACACAGCAAGACTCTGTCTCTACAAAAAATTAGCTGAGTGTGGTGGCCAAGCCTGTAGTCTCAGCTACTTGGGAGGCCGAGGTGGGAGGACTGCTTGAGCCCAGGAGGTCAAGGCTGGAGTGAGCTATGATCACACCACTGCACTCCAGCCTGAGTGACAGAGTGAGACACCCCCATCTCTAAAAATTATAATAATCAGCCCAGACATGGTGGTTCACGCCTGTAATCCCAGAACTTTGGGAAGCTGAAGTGAGAGGATGGCTTGAGGCCAGGAATTTGAGACCAGCCTGGGCAACATAACAAGACCCCATCTCTACCAAAAATAAAAATAATAAAAACATTTAAAAATAATAATAATAAAACAAAGTTACATATCTCAAATCCCAAGTGATCTTCTCTGCCCCAGGTGCACATTCTCCCTAATCCATGCCATCCTCAATCCCTCAACCCCTGGTGACTGCAACACCCTCTGCTTCCAGTTCTGTTCTAGGGACCATTCTTCACATAGTATTGGGCTTGATCTTCTAGAATCATACATCACATCACATCATTCCCCTCTTATGCCCCTAAGTGACTTCCCACTGCTCAAAAATGGAGTCTTAAGGCTGGGTACAGTGGCTCACACTTGTAATCCTAGCATTTGGGAGGCTGGCAATTGTTTCATTCATTCATTCAACAAATATATATCCACCTCCTAGAATGTGCCAGGATCTGTGCCAAGCATTGGAAATATCATGGTCGAAAAATGCAAATGGGTCCAGGCGCAGTGGCTGACGCCTGTAATCCCAGCACTTTGAGAGGCCGAGGCAGGCGGTTTACCTGAGGTCAGGAGTTCAAGACCAGCCTGGCCAACATGGTGAAACCCTGTCTCTACTAAAAATACAAAAATTAGCCGGGCGTGGTGACAGGCGCCTGTAGTCCCAGCTAGTCAGGAGGCTGAGACAGGAGAATCAATTGAACGCAGGAGGCAGAGAGAACCCAGGTTGCAATGCGCCAAGATCGTGCCATTGCACTCCAGCCTGGATGACAGAGCAAGACTCCATCTCAAAAAAAAAAAAGAAAGGTATATAGCCTGGATCGTCAGTGCTGACCATGAGGAAAAAGTCCCTGCGACTTTTGCTGCAAGTCCGTTAAACCACAAGACAGCTCTCAAGTGATTACACATCCAGGATGTCTTAACAGGTCCCAGAAAAAGGTAAATGAGGCATCTGAGGACAAGTGTCCTCTGAGCTTTTGAAACGGACTTACCTCCATTCTGAAGCCGTTCTCGTCCATCTATCCTCCACTCTCATCCAGGAAATTGTTACTAAGGGCCTAACACGTACCAGGCTCCACGCCAGGCCCTGCCTGGGGATGCAATGGTGAGCAAAGCAGCTGTGTTCCCTGCCTTTGTGAACAGTCTCATAAGGGGATGTAGACTTCACATCCATCTTAATGCAAATCCTCATGCTAATGAACACATTATAATAAACTGAGACGTGGGACATAGGAAGGAAGAGTAGAAGATGCTATGAGAGCAACAAACAATGAGAAAATAAACTCAAAAAATTAAATTTACAGCGGCCTCCAAAATATTTAGAACCACGTGAAACTTCTATGCTGACAACTAGAAAGCATTGCTGAGAGGAATTAAAGACCTAAATAAATGGAGAGAGATGTCTAGTGTTGATGGTCCCAAATTGATCTATGGATTCAGTGTGAGCCCAGTCAAAATTCTAGCAGGCTTTTCTGTAGAAATTGATTGTAATATTTATATGAACAGGCAAATGACCCAGAATAGCCACAGCAAATTTAGAAAAGAAGGAAGTTGGAGGATTTACCCTATTTCAAGACTTACTATGAAACTATAGTAATCAAGACTGTGTGCAGGCTGAGCACAGTGGCTCATGCCTGTAATCCCAGCACTTCAGGAGGCCAAGGCACATGGATGACTTGAGGTCAGGAGTTCGAGACTCGCCTGGCCAACACGGCAAAACCCTGTCTCTACTACAAATACAAAAATTAGCCGGGCATGGTGGTGAGTGCCTGTAATCCCAGCTACCCAGGAGGCTGAGACAGAAGAATTGCTTGAACCCGGGAGGAGAAGGGTTCAGTGAGCCGAGATCGCGCCACTGCACTGTAGCCTGGGAGACAGAGCAAAACTCTGTCTAAAAATAAAAATTTTAAAAAATAATAAAAATAAATAGAATTTTAAAAGACTGTGTGCAAATGATGAAAGGCAAGACACAGAGTTCACTAGAGAAGAATAGAGAGTTCAGAAATAGTGCCACACATATACAACCAATGGGTTTTCAGTACAGGTGCCAAGGTAATTCAACAGGGAGAGGAAAATCTGGAATAATTGGATAAGGAGGTAAAAGCTTCTTAGGACATAAAAGCGCAAACCACAGAAGAAAAACTAGATAAATTAGACCTTATCAAAATGTAAAACTTTTTTGCTTTTCAAGAGACAATTAAGAAAATGAAGTCCAGGCACAGTGGCTCATGCCTGTTATCCCAGCACTTTGGGAGGCCGAGGTGGGCAGACTGCTTGAGCTCAGGAGGTCGAGGCCAGCTTGGGCAAAATGGCAAAACCACATCTCAACAAAAAATACAATAATTAGTCAGGCATGGTGGCAGGTGCCTGCAGTCCCAGCTACTTCGAGGGCTGAGGCGGAAGGATCACCTGAGCCTGGGAGGTCAAGGCTACAATGAGCTGTGATCAAGCCACTGCACTCCAGCCTGGGCAGCAAAGTGAAACTCTGTCTTAAAAAAAAAAAAAAAAAATTAAAAGAAGAAGAGAAAAGTCACAGAATGGCAGAAAATATTTGTAATATATACATCTGACAAATGACTAGTACCCAGAATATACTAAAGAACTCTCAGAACTCAACTATATGAAAAATAATCCAATTTTTTTTTTTTGAGACAGAATTTCACTCTGTCACCCAGGCTGGAGTGCACTGGTGCGATCTTGACTCACTGCAACCTCTGCCTCCCGGGTTCAAGCGATTCTCCTGCCTCAGCTTCCCTAGTAGCTGGGCTTACAGGTGCACACCACCATGCCCAGCTAAATTTTGTATTTTTAGTAGAGATGAGGTTTCACTATGTTGGCCAGGCTGGTCTGAAACTCCTGACCTCAAGCAATCGGCCCACTTCAGCCTACCAAAGTGCTAGGATTACAGGTGTGAGCCACCATGCCCAGCCTAAAATTTTTTAAATGAGCAACATATTTAAGCAGGCCCACTTCTTTTTCACAAAAGAAGGTATGCAAATGACTCATAAGTACTTGAAAAAATGCTTAACACCAATAATCATCAAGAAAATACAAATTAAGACCACAACAAAGGCCAAGTACGATGTTTCACACCTGTAATCTGAGCACTTTGGGCAGCCGAGGCAGGCAGATCACCTGAGGTCAGGAGTTCAAGACCAGCCTGGCCAACATGGCAAAACCCCATCTCTATTAAAAATACAAAAATTAGCCAGGCGTGTTGGCACGTGTCTGTAATTCCAGCTACTCAGAAGGCTGAGGCATGAAAATGGCTTGAACCCAGGAGGTGAAGGTTGCAGTGAGTGGAGATGGCACCACTGCACTCCAGTCTGGGTGACAGATCAAGACTCTGTCTCCAAAAAAAAAAAAAAAAAAAAAAAAAAAAAAAAAAAAAAAAAGGACCACAACAAGATACCATGGCATACTTATTAAAATGCCTACAATTAAAAACTAGCAAATGTCAAGTGTTGGCAAGGATGTGGAGCAACTGAAATGCTCATAGGCTCCTGGTGGGAATGCAACATGGCACAGCTACTTTGGAAAACTGGTAGTTTCTTAAAAAGTTAATAAAAGGTTTACCATATCACCTGGCCAATACACTGCCAGGTATTTGCCCAACAGCACTGAAAACATTTCCACACACAGACCTAAATAAGAATGTTCTTAACAGCTGTATTCATACTAGCCAAAAACTTAAAAAAAAAAACAAAACCCAAACCAACCAAATATCCATCAACAGATTAATGGATGAATAAAATGTGAAATATCCTTAAAACAGAATACTACTCAGCAATAGAAAAGATGCTATAAGAACCTGTAAGAGGGGAATCACAATCTAGGAGGTCAGGGCCTTTTTTGTTTGTTTGTTTGTTTGTTTGTTTGAGACAGTGTCTTGCTCTATCTCCCAGGCTGGAATGCAGTGGCGCAATCTCGGCTCACTGCAACCTCCGCCTCCTGGGTTCAAGTGATTCTCCGGCCTCAACCTCCTAACTAGCTGGGATTACAGGCGTGCACCACTATGCCTGGCTAATTTTCGTATTTTTAGTAGAGATGGAATTTCGTCATGTTGGCCAAACTGGTCTCGAACTCCTGACCTCAGGTAATCCACCTGCCTCAGCCTCCCAAAGTGCTGGGATTACAGGCGTGAGCCACTGTGCCCAGCCAGGCAGGGCTTTCTTAAGGAAGTAAGTGGTTATCTGAAAGAAAGCTACAAATTAACTGGGAACGTTGGAATGGGTAAAAGAAATAAAGACGTACCAGGCAGGGGCTGGTTGAAGCTCCCCGTGGCAGATGGAAAACATGACACATTCACAGAAGTGGAAAATGGCCCTGCCCAGACAGCAAAGAGAGAGAAGAGTGATGTGAGTGGAAGCTGGCAAGGGCCATGCCAGGCAGGCCTTGTTAAGGATGTTGATATTTCTCCTAAAAGCAGTGAGAAGTCTCTGAAAGGACAAGAAGGTGGTATAATTGGATTGATATTTTTAAAACCATTCCACTAACACAGAATGGAGAACTGACTGCCCAGAAAGCTGATGGATGAGAGGAAGTGAGTCAGGGCCCTGCTAAAATCCTGGTAGGGATGATGGCACTGAGATGGGATGATGGAGATGGAGACGGATGGATGGATTCATATTTGGAATCCATAAGCATTTGGGGAGTACATCAGACTGCATTCTAGGGATAAGGAAGAAGATAGTATCGAGATTCACTTTAAGACTGACTCTAGGCCAGGCTCAGTGGCTCACGCCTGTAATCACAGGGATTGGGAGGCCGAGGTGGGCCAATCACTTGAGGTCAGGAGTTCGAGACCAGCCTGACCAATATGGTGAAATCCTGTCTCTACTAAAAATACAAAAATTAGCCGGGTGTGGTGGTGCATGCCTGTAATCCCAGCTACCTGGGAGGCTGAGGCATGAGAACTGCTTGAACCCGGGAGGCAGAGGTGACAGCGAGCCGAGATCATGCACCACTGTACTCCAGCCTGGGCAACAGAGCGAGATTCTGTCTCAAAAATGCCCTAAGACACGGAAGGGTGGATGAAGGCCAAATTTGTTAGGGAAGATCTAAGGCCAGGTCTGGACACATTCGACTTGGGATGCCTGTGAAACACCCAAATGGCAGTGTCAACTAGGCAGTTGGGCGTGTGCATGTGAAGCTCATAGAAACCTAGGACGGAGATTCAAACCAGGGGTGTCATGAAGGTGGTAACTGGAACTACGGAAACAGACGCAGTCGACTAGCAGGAGAGCACGGGTGAGAACAGGAAAGAACCCGGAACCAAGCTTGAAGGAAGTCACCATTTCAGGGATGAGTAGGGGAATGGTGAGCTAGCAAAGAGATACGAGAAGTGACCAAAGGAAAGAGAAGGAAGCCAGCAGCATAACGTATCAGAATTCGTGAAAAGAGGATGTTTCCAGAAGGGCGTGGATATTGTGTTGAATGCTAATAAAATAAGAAAAAAATAAGTCCACTGAATTTGGAAACATGGAGGTCACTGCTAACATTAGGAAGAGAAGATCCCATGGAAAATAGGCACAGAACACGGATTAGGGTGGACTGAGGGGCGAGTGAGAAATAAGAATGTGGAGAAAGTGATTACATAGAACTTTAAACAATGGATCCAACTTCCTGTGATGGCAAGCCGCATTATAAAGATGGTGAGAGAAAACTGCACTTGGAAGGAACTGTGAAGGATATTGCTCTTGTGAAAGTTTGCCCCCTTGAACTCCGTCTGAGAGGTTGGGTTTCCTTTTCCTGTGACGTAGGTGGACATCGTGAACTGTGAGACTGAAAGCTTCCTTGGTGATGCTCCCTTCATAACTGCTATGAACACGGAGAGGGGGTTTCGCTGGGGCATCTTCCACAGGGGGACACAGGATAGTGACGGCGAAAGGCAGGAGGTCGGGGGGAGAAGGACGGGCAGAGACAGAGAGGCAGTCCCACTCCTCAACACTTGTTTTCCAATGAGTTTCCTGGATTCCGCAATTAAATCCAGATCCTCACACATGTTTATAGAAAATCATAAAAGCGAAATGACACAAATAAATTTGGTGGCAATAACAGAGAACGGTCTCTCTTAGTTCTCCTGTTGATCTGAGAAGTGACGTGTGCTGGGGGGAAGGAAATAAAGAACTAGAACACCTTCAGAGGAGAGTAGAGTGGACGAGAAAGAAAAGATAAATATCAAAATATGTGGACCCTTATAGACCACAAAAAGAATAAATGACTGACTGACTGAATGAATGAATGAATGAATGAATGAATGAATGAATGAATGGCAAACGATAGGAAATAGGTATGTCCTAGGGAAAGAATGGGGATTCTGTGAGCAGGAATCAGGCCACAGACGGCAGAACAGAAACTTCTTCCCTAGACTTCTTCCCTAGGTCAAGAGGAAAACACATTCTGACAATCCTTGCTTCCTCAGGTGTGCTTTTCAAAGAGACCTTCAGGAGCTTCTAACCTGGGGCTACCGAGGTCAGAGAGGGGGAAACTGAGACTTTATCAGGGAAAGGAATGGAGCCTGAGTGCCACTCCCTGACGAAAAGCCACACGGGCACGTGAACTCGGGCCTCCTGAATTCCTGACACTTTCCCAAGAGAGATGGCACGTCCATGCCCTGAGCCTCTGGAGGCTGCACCAAGCGGCTCACTCTCTATGAAGCTGTGTTACAGGCTTGGGACGAGGCAACACTAACGGGCATCTAGTAAGTGCTTTACATACATAACCTCACTGAATCCTCGCAGAAGTCCTCGGATGTCAGAATTCACATGCTCACTTGACTATAAGAAACTAGAGTTCAGGAAACTGATCTGCCCCAAGGTTGTAATGAAGGGACCTGGATTTGAGCCCATATCTATCTGCATAACTGTAACTCCCACACCATTTCTATCATAACGAGATGCAGGCCAGGACAGGCAAAAGAAATGTGTTGGGGGCAGAGGGCAGGAAACCATAGAGAAAGTAAAAAAAAATTGAAGAAGAAAAGGAAGGAGGGCTGGGTACAGTGGCTCATGCCTGTAATCCCAGCACTTTGGGAGGCCGTGACAGGCGGATCACTTGAGGTCAGGAGTTCAAGACCAACCAACATGGTGAAACCCCGCCTCTACTAAAAATACAGAAATTAGCTGGATGTAGTGGCAGGTGGCTGTAATCCCAGGGAAGCTGAGGCAGGAGAATCGCTTGAACACAGGAGGCGGATGTTGCAGTGAGCTGAGATGGCACCACTGCACTCCAGCCTAGGCGACAGAGCAAGACTCACCCTCAAAAGGGAAAGCTCATTTCTGAGAATGAGCAGAATGACAGAAGAAACTGCCTGAGAAGAGAAAATAATCTGACTTGAGAAGTAAAAAAAGAAAAATGCCTGGCAATTTTTATTTTAATCAGGAATTAAGGACAGAAAAATCTGCATTTGGAAGTCAAGAGTGAAGATTCTCTCGAGAGAATAAAGATGCTGGGCCTTTCCTTTGGGTTTGAGAGGAAATATTGCTTAAAGACTGACCTTCCTTTCTCTGGTCACGTGGCTGGTGCTGGTATAAATGCTTCCTACCAACCAGGTTCCTCACCATTTTTTCCTGCATGGCATGGACAGAAGCAGGGGCTAAAGCTGTGTTCCTCTCTCCCGGAAACTTGCAGACCTCCCTTCAGAACCAATCCCAAGAAGCCATCTATCCGGAACAACACAAGGCAAGGCAGCTAGTGTAGTACTTGTGCTCTGGGAAGAGAGGCCAGGATCAGATTTGAGGGGAAGGTTCTAGGGGACTGGAGGAAGGATGTCAGAACCAAATGGAAGGCTCATATCCAGAGACAGGAGCTAGTGTGAGGAGCAAGGAAACAGCCAGGAAATCAAGGCTGGAGAGAGGATGGAGGGACAGGACCAGGGCTGGGGGCCAGCAAGGGTGACACCCCAAGTGGAAACTGAGTTACCCTGTGAAGAAGACGAGTTCTATTTATGGTCAGAATGTCAGGCTCAAGGGCCAGTGAAGCCTGTGGGCTTTTCTGAATATTTCTCTAAGGTCTTCTGGGGACAAGCCTTCCTCCTAAGGCTAGTGCTGGTTCATCCTTCCTCCCCTCCACCCTCCTCTAAGCCTCTCAGCTTCCCCTTTTCCATTTTGTTTTGTTTTGTTTTGTTTTGTTTTGATGGAGTTTTGCTTTTACTGCCCAGGATGGAGTGCAATGGCACGATCTTGACTCACTGCAACCTCCGCTTCCCAGGTTCAAGCAGGTTCCTGCCTCAGCCTACCAATTAGCTGGGATTACAGGCGCCCGCCACCTTGCCTGGCTAATATTGTGTGTGTGTGTGTATTTTTAGTAGAGATGGGGTTCACCACGTTAGCCAGGCTGGTCTCAAACTCCTGACCTCAGGTGATCTGCCCACCTCGGCCTCCCAAAGTGCTGGGATTACAGGTGTGAGCCACTGCGCCCGGCTCCAGCTTCCCCTTTTCTAGAGAGTCCCAGTTTGGTGTTGGACAGAGGAGGACAAGGTGGGGGAGAATCTGTGCCCTGCAAAACAGAGGAAGGGAAGTAGGAAGCTGGGCTGGTGGCTGGGCACCTGAGTCCTGTGGAGAGCTGGCACTGGGCATCAGCGCCTGGGGCCCCACAGCCTCGTTATCCTGACACATGTCTTACAGCTCTCTCCCCACACTGATGCCTTTCTCTCCTGCAGGTCTCTGTCTGAGAAAGGGACTTGGGTAAAGTTAGAAACTGATAACAGTAACTTCCTGTATCTGTGAGGATAGGAGGAGAAAGGCTAGGGAAAATGGAGGGGGAATTCCCTTGGGAAGCCACGGGTTGGTCTCCCCCAGAGACACATGATGGCAAACATCATCACTACTGCTTAATATCCCGCCCAAGGCAAAGTCAATAATTGCTCTGGGTAGTTTGAGCAGGTGGTGTGAGCAAGCCGTGGTGGCATCAGAAAGCACTGTCCTGGGAAGGGGACGGTGCCGGGGAGGATGTCTGCATCCTGAACAAGAGCTGGCTGCACAGGCTGTGAGTGAGACCCCCTGACCCCGCCCTTTTTTGTTCCCCTCCAGGATGCCGCCAGACTGGAAGAGCTCCTTGATCCTCATGGCTTACATCATCATCTTCCTCACTGGCCTCCCTGCCAACCTCCTAGCCCTGCGGGCCTTTGTGGGGCGGGTCCGCCAGCCCCAGCCTGCACCCGTGCACATCCTCCTGCTCAGCCTGACGCTGGCGGACCTCCTCCTGCTGCTGCTGCTGCCCTTCAAGATCATCGAGGCCGCATCGAACTTCCGCTGGTACCTGCCCAAGATCGTCTGTGCCCTCACGAGTTTCGGCTTCTACAGCAGCATCTACTGCAGCACGTGGCTGCTGGCGGGCATCAGCATTGAGCGCTACCTGGGCGTGGCTTTCCCTGTGCAGTACAAGCTCTCCCGCCGGCCTCTGTATGGAGTGATTGCAGCTCTGGTGGCCTGGGGTATGTCCTTTGGTCACTGCACCATTGTGATCATTGTTCAGTATTTGAACACGACTGAGCAGGCCAGAAGTGGCAATGAAATTACCTGCTACGAGAACTTCACCGATCACCAGCTGGACTTGGTGCTGCCCGTGCGGCTGGAGCTGTGCCTGGTGCTCTTCTTCATCCCCATGGCGGTCACCATCTTCTGCTACTGGCGTTTTGTGTGGATCATGCTCTCCCAGCCCCATGTGGGGGCCCAGAAACGGCGCCGAGCCGTGGGGCTGGCTGTGGTGACGCTGCTCAATTTCCTGGTGTGCTTCGGACCTTACAACGTGTCCCACCTGGTGGGGTATCACCAAAGAAAAAGCCCCTGGTGGCGGTCAATAGCGGTGGTGTTCAGTTCACTCAATGCCAGTCTGGACCCCTTGCTCTTCTATTTCTCTTCTTCGGTGGTGCGCAGGGCATTTGGGAGAGGGCTGCAGGTGCTAAGGAATCAGGGCTCCTCCATGTTGGGACGCAGAGGCAAAGACACAGCAGAGGGGACAAATGAGGACAGGGGTGTGAGTCAGGGAGAGGGGATGCCAAGTTCGGACTTCACTACGGAGTAGCAGTTTCCCTGGACCTTTGGAGATGGCCAGGGTTACACAGGTGCTGGGAAGCCTGGGAGAGGCGGAGCAGGAAGGCTCCCGTCCGGATTCAGAAATCCTCAGACCCAGCCCAGGACTGGGACTTTGAAAAAATGCCTTTCACCAGCTTGGTATCCCTTCCTGACTGATTTTTCCTACTCAAAGGAGCATAACTCAGAGATGCAGGAAGAAGTAGTTAGTTAGGTATAGAAGCTACCGGCCATGCGCGGTGGCTCATGCCTGTAATCCCAGAACTTTGGGAGGCTGAGGTGGGTGGATCACTTGAGGTCAGGAGATCAAGACCATCCTAGCCAACATGGGAAAACCCTGTCTCTACTAAAAATACAAAAAACTCAGCTGGGCATGGTGGCACGTGCGTATAATCCCAGCTAATCAGGAGGCTGAGGCAGGAGAATTGCTTGAACCTGGGAGTCGAAGGTTGCAGTGAGCTGAGATCGCACCACTGCACTCCAGCCTGGCAACAGAGCGAGACTCCATCTAAAAAAAAAAAAAGAAGAAGAAGAAGCACCATCGGACTGGAGAAGCAGCATAGCTAATACAAGTCCAGTCCTTGTGATGTGGTTGGTAGTTGGGGATGGCCAGGCTGAAGCAGAGAGTCCTAGAGAAATCTTGATACAAGCTTCAAAGCAACACCTAGACACTGCTCTAGCGGTTGATGCTGGAGATAAACCAACAGGAAAGAGATGGAAGAGAAAGACTAAATGAGGTCAAAGAAGACTCAAAAAGGTTCTGAGCCTGGAGATGAGCAGGGAGGCCTCAGGGCTTAGATCTTTAATGATAGGGGTTTCCCTGCATCGGTCTGACCTGTGGCCTTTTCAATGTGCTCTGTTTGTTTTCACGTGTTATCTTGTCTCCCCTGCTAAACTGGGAGCTGCCAGAGGTCTGGGTCTTATCTCCTTCCTCCATAGTACCCCACACAGGCCAGGATGTGGCTTGGTACCCAGCAATCAGAGATTAGCACTCCCTCATACAGGGGAAAGCAACCTGGTCTAGCAAATTGAAAATAAAGATGATAAAACTCTGAAGTGAATGTCCACAATTTTTGTAACACTGCTGCAAGCACAGGGAGAGCAAAAATGGGAGAACCAGATTCAGCAGCAAAGGGGAAAAGTGATGCATCTGAAACCACAGAAACAGCTTAAGATAAAGAGGTGGTGCGGGCAAGGGAAGTGAGGGCACTGACAGAATCCTGTTTCGAGGGATGAATAGAGAGTCCGGCCTTAGAAAGGATGCGGGGTGATTCCGACTCACAGTCATGTGTCTGCCACAGGGACTTAAAACATGTTACCCTCCTGCTCAGAAACCTGCAGAGTTTTCCATCAAAATGTTTCCTTGGCCAGGTGCAGGGGCTCATGTCTGTAATCTCAGCACTTTGGGAGGCTGAGGTGGGAGGATCGTTTGAGCCTGGGAGTTGGAGACCCACCTGGGCAACACAGTGAGACCGTGTCTCTCAATTTTAAAAATTTAATTTAAAAAGATGCTTCTGGCCGGGAACGGTGGCTCACGCCTGTAATCCCAACACTTTGGGAGGCCGAGGCGGGCAAATCACCTGAGGTCAGGAGTTCCAGACCAGCCTGGCTAACATGGTGAAACCCTGTTAGGCAAAAAAAAATTAGCCGGGCATGGTGGCATGTGCCTGTGATCCCAGCTACTCAGGAGGCTGAGGCAGGAGAATTGCTTGAACCCGGGAGGTTGAGGTTGCAGTGAGCCAAGATCGTGCCACTGCACTCCAGCCTGGGCGACAGAGCGAGACTCCATCTCCAAAAGAAAACAAAAACAAAAACAAAAAAAAGTGCTTCCTCCAAAGAACTCATATTGTACCATTCTTTTCCTTGCTTTGTCCCCTCTCTCCCCTTCCAATTCTACCTGCCTAGCTCATTTTTCCACAATAAGGACTCCTAGACCATTCTCTCTAGTTAAATGACCTCCAGCCCCTAACCTAGTAGTTTGCAACCCAGGCTGTACATCAGAATTACAGGTGGAGATGTGAAAATAATACAGAGAGCCACCTCCAAACTACTGACAGAATCTTTGCAGGTGGGGCCCCAGCAAGTGAGTTTTTCAGAAAAGCACCCCAGGTGGCCAGCTGGGGTCGTGAATCTGTCTCATCTCAGAAGCCCAATCTGTCCAAGAACTTGTTCTTCAAACACCTTGCCTGCTTATTCATCCCCCCTCACCTCAATCCCACATTCTTCTACCTGTTTTTTGTTGGTTGGTTGGTTGGTTGGCTGGTTTTTAGAGTTGGGGTCTCACTCTGTTGCCCAGGCTGGAGTGCAGTGGCACAATCATGGCTCACTGCAGCCTCGAACTCCTGGGCTTAAGTCACCCTCCTGCCTCAGCTTTCTGAGTAGATGGGACTACAGGTGCACACCACCACACTCAGCTAATTATTTTATTCTATTTTATGTAGAGATGGGTGTTTCCCAAGCTGGTCTTGAACTCCTGGCCTCAAGTAATTCTCCTGCCTTGGCCTCCCAAAGTGTTGGGATTACAGGTGTGAGCCACCGTGCCCGACCCTCCCCCATCTTCTGGTGCTTGCTTCTTCCTCACTTACAAAAATCCACTAAATATTCACTTTCTCCAGAAAACCTTTCCTTATCAGTCCCACTGAACTGAAAGCTCATTTTCTATTTTCCTCCTTCAAAAGAAGACTGGACAGGTGCCATAAGAACCCTGAATTCAGTATCCATTCCACTTACTAAATGGATGGCCTGAAGCAAGCCACTGCCTCCAGCCTCTATTTCTAAATCATAGTGATTAGGATACTAGATATCTCCCAAGATTATCCCGTGGATTAAAATAAGACTCCATGAATAAAATTGCTGAGAAATCATAGAGTATTAAGTAGTTCTAAGATATAAATCCACGTACACAGATGTACCCTCACTTATTAGAAATATAATAAGTAAACATTAAAAATAATGGAAATAATGCCGGGCATAGAGGCTCATGCCTGTAATCCCAGCACTGTGGGAGGCCGAGATGGGCAGATCACTTGAGGTGAGGAGTTCGAGACCAGCCTGGCCAACATGGCGAAATTCCATCTCTACTAAAAATATAAAAAAATTAGCCAGGCATGTTGGCAGGCACCTGTAATCCCAGCTACTCGGGAGGTTGAGGCACGGGAATTGCTTGAACCTGGAAGGCAGAGATTGCAGTAAGCTGAGAACGTGCCACTGCACTCCAGCCTGGGCAACAGAGAGAGACTCTGTCTCAAAAAAAAAAAAAAAAAAAAGAAATAACATAGTGGATAGTCAACTACGGATAGCATGGCAGTAATAACACGAGAAAAAATCTGGGATTCTCAGCTGACTGGATGTGCACTATGAGTCTATGATGTATTACAGCTGCCACAAAAGCTAATTTGATTGGATGACATGAAAAGAAATCATGTCGGCCAGGCACGGTGACTCACGCCTGTAATCCCAGCACTGTGGGAGGCCAAGACAGGCGGATCACGAGGTCAGGAGTTTGAGACCAGCCTGGCCAACACGGTGAAACCCCATCTCTACTAAAAATACAAAAAAATAGCTGGGTGTGGTGGTGGGCGCCTGTAGTCCCAGCTATTTGGGAGGCTGAGGCAGAAGAATTGCTTGAACCTGGGAGGCAGAGGTTGCAGTGAGCCGAGATAGCACCATTGCACTCCAGCCTGGGTGACAAGAGTGAAACTCTGCCTCAAAAATAAAAAGAAAATAAATCATGTCTAGACAAGTTGATGATACTGAGGCAGGGCAGGTGTGTTAAGTGGGGCTTGGCCCATGAGGGTTCTTGGTTTTGCCCAGGAAAGAATTCAGGGCGAGCCGATGGTGAACGAAAACAGCTTTGTTGAAGCAGTCCTGTTACAGCTCCAGTCCTGTTGCAGCTCCGTGACTGCTCCTGCAGAGCAGGGCTACCCCATAGGCAAAGAGTAGCAGCTCAGGGCAGTTGTGCAGTCATATTTTTGCTTACTTTTAATTGCACACATATTAAGGGGCAGTTAACCCAGAAATTTCTAGGGAAAGGGTAGTCACTTTTGGGTTGCCAGGTCATTGCCATGGAAAGGGGTGGTAACTCCCAGGTGTTGCCATAGCCACAGTAAATATGACACTCTGGTGGGCATGCTTTATGAAAAGCTGCTTCACCTTTTCCCTGTTTTAGCTAGTCCTCAATTTAGTCCAATGTGCGAACACCACCCCTGGGGTCGAGTTCCGCCTCCTACTTCAGTAACCCTCATTCCACTTAGGTCTACTCAGCAGCAGGTTCAGAACTGAGCAACACATTCTCCTGGGTTTTTTTGTTTTTGTTTTTGTTTTTTTTGAGATGGAGTTTCACTCTGTCACCCAGGCTGGAGTGCAGTGGCACGATCTCAGCTCACTGCAAGCTCCACTTCCCAGGTTCAAGCAATTCTCCTGCCTCAGCCTCCCGAGTAGCTGGGATTACAGGTGTCCACCACCATCCCTAGCTAGAAGATACATTTTATTATTATTATTATTATTATTTTAATTTTTGAGACAGAGTCTCGTTCTGTCGCCCAGGCTGGAGTGCAGTGGCCAGATCTCAGCTCACTGCAAGCTCCGCCTCCCGGGTTTACGCCATTCTCCTGCCTCAGCCTCCCGAGTAGCTGGGACTACAGGCGCCCGCCACCACGCCCGGCTAGTTTTTTTGTATTTTTTTAGTAGAGATGGGGTTTCACCGGGTTAGCCAGGATGGTCTCGATCTCCTGACCTCGTGATCCGCCCGTCTCGGCCGCCCAAAGTACTGGGATTACAGGCTTGAGCCACCGCGCCCGACCACTAGAAGATACATTCTATGTAGCCACACAGGAAAGAACAAAGACCACAGGTGGAAGAGGCACAGAGATACATTTCAAATAGTTATGGCCATTTCAATGGTACTGACTATCTCAGCAAAGAAGTCACTCCTCAATTTCCAGGAATGTTCAAGAAGGTAGCAAACATCTATCCTAGGACACTGAGGAAACTCACACATATGAGGGTTGAATCAGTTTAATGCCAAACATCTTCCAACTCTATGATTCTCAGGTTCTTTTTTTTTTTTTTTTTTTTTTTTTTTTGAGATGGAGTCTTGCTCTGTCACCCAGCCCGTAGTGCAATGGCGTGATCTCGGCTCACTGCAACCTCCGCCTCCCAGGTTCAAACAATTCTCCTGCCTTGGCCTCCTGAGTAGCTGGGACTACAGGCGTGCGCCACCACGCCTGGCTAATTTTTGTATTTTTAGCAGTGGCTCATGCCTGTAATCCCAGTACTTTGGGAGGCCAAGGCGGGTGGATTGTATGAGGTCAGAAATTCGAGACAAGCCTGGCCAACATGGTGATTCTCAGGTTCTCTAGGGGCACAACTTCTCTTACTAACCAGGAAAGTACAAAATGAAGGCATTTTGCTGAGCACGGTGGCTCACGCCTGTAATCCCAGCACTTTGGGAGGCTGAGGCGGGCCAATCACAGGGTCAGGAGTTCGAGACCACCCTGACCAACATAGTGAAATCCCATCTTTACTAAAAATACAAAAATTAGCCAGGTGTGGTGGTACACGCCTATAATCCCAGCTACTCAGGAGGCTGAAGCAGGAGAATCACTTGAACCCGGGAGGGGGAGCTTGCAGTGAGCCGAGATTGCAGCACTGCACTCCAGCCTGAGCAACAGAGCGAGACTCCATCTAAAAAAAAAAAAAAAGAAGTCATTTTGTTTTCATGGTGTTATAAGAAGATCAATCACTGGACCTGGTCTAAGACTTTCAAAGTGAAGCTGTAGCTGCTGACTTACAAGTGTTTGACCTCCATCAAGTTACCTGACATAGCAGCCCATTTCTTCAGTGGGAAATCAGTTGATCATCTGTTCAACAAATATGTATTGATTACCAACTCCAGGCCAGATACTTTTCTAGGGTCTGGGGATACAGAGTGTACAAGAGACAAGTATCTTCCCTGTTGGGCTTCCATTCTCGTAGGGGAAAATAGTTAAAGAACAGGTAAACAAATAGATGAGCAAGGTTATTTCAGAGTGTGACAAATGGAAACTAGTTACAAAGGAACTGAAACAAGGTCATGGGAGAAACTATAAGCGGAGGTTGAGGAGGTTTAGAAGATCGTTCTACTCTCTTGCTTCAAACCTTCACCTGGCTTCCAGAAGCTCTCAGAAGCTCATTCAAACTCCTTTCTGTGACCTAAAATACTTTGCACCGTCTTTGCAGGGAGCTGCTATCCTGCTGAAAGCCCTGCGTGTTTGCATAGTAGTCTATGGTTTCTTAACTCTCATGCACATGGTCTCCTTGATCCTAACAAACGTTTCCCTTCAGTTCCCTTCAGGTAGGCACAGCTCCCTGAGTGAACTTCTTAAAATGGAAATCAGATTATTCCACTCTCTTGCTTCAAATCCTCAAATGGCTTCTAGAGGCGCTTAGAATACCAATTCCTTTCCGTGACCTAGAAGCCCCTGCTCAACTCCTCAACCTCACCTTCTTTCACTCTGTCCGCATTCACAGTGTTCCAACCCAGAGGTTCTCTACGTGTGGTCTCTGAGCCAGCAGCTGCTGCATCACCTGGAAATAAGCTACCTGACGCATCGGCCTGCTTCTTCATTCAGAAGTTGAATCTCCCAAGTTACTAGTGTTCAGCTGAGCCCTGAACAATGAAAGGGAGTTGACATACAAAGGCCCGCAGGAACATTCTGGGGACAGAAATTGCTGATGCAAAGGCTCTGACAAGAGAGAAAACCTTAGCATCCCTCAAGACCAGAGAGAAGGCCAGTGCAGGGCTAGAACAGCGGTTTCAAATGTAAGCAAATATTGGAATCACCTGAAGCATTTGCTGAACCATAGATGACTGTCCTCACCCCCCCAGGGCTTCAGAATCAGTAGGGATATTGGTCAGGGTTCTCCAGAAAAACAGAACCAAGACAGATTAGATAGACAGATACGTAGGTAGGTAGACAGATAATAGATTAGATAGATAGATAGATAGATAGATAGATAGATAGATAGATAGATAGATAGATATACACAGGTAGGTAGTAGGTAGACAGATAATAGATTAGATAGATAGATAGATAGATAGATAGATAGATAGATAGATATACACAGGTAGATAGTAGACAGATAATAGATAGATAGATAGATAGATAGATAGATAGATAGATAGATAGATAGATAGATATACACAGGTAGATAGTAGACAGATAATAGATAGATAGATAGATAGATAGATAGATAGATAGATAGATAGATAGATAGATATACACAGGTAGATAGTAGACAGATAATAGATAGATAGATAGATAGATAGATAGATAGATAGATAGACAGATAGATAGATAGATAGATAATAGATAGATAGGAGGATAGGAAGCCCTGATCTATTGCATTTGCCAATTTCTGTGGCATATACACTCCTACCAGGGATCATTGCTACCAATAAAGATCTTGAACGTGGGTTTGGCAAGAGATGCTAATAATGGGCTCTTATTATGCTGTAATGAGCTCAGACATATCCCTGCATGCACAGCACATATGCTCAAATGGCAGCCAGATCACATCCTTCTTGAGAAAACTTTCTCCTTCCCTACCAACGCTTCATGCAAGCCTCTTGCACAGTGCTTCCGACACAGTAAACACTAGTTAAATGTGGCTGGCTGGGCCTGCTCCAAAGCATCCGGGTGGCTGTATGATTGCACAGCTCCTCTGAATCCCCTGCCCCAAAGCAGGATGACAGATGGGTAAACAGAAATATTAGTGCCTAGTTAATGAATAACACAGACAGCAGCCTAGTGCCGCTACCAGGAAACAGGGGTGGAGGGAGCTGGCCTGGCCCAACCTGGGGCTCTGACCAACAGGAAAAGGGAACCTGGCATTATTTCACTTCCCCTTTCTGGAAAAGATGCTCCTGGGCCCCTTCCTCAGAACTTCTCATCAGTCCACACAACCAGAACTCAAGTGCAGTGTGGCTTGGTGGTGAATACTATGGATGGAAAAGGAGTGGCGGGGGCGGTGGGCGTGGAGAGGGTCTGGAGGAAACACACAGCCATGATTCCAGCCTCACTCCCTTAAACGTCCTGCCTCTCGGCCCTGGGTCTCTGCTAGTCCTTCTTTTCACCTTGCCCTGCCTCCTGTGGGTAAATGCTTTTGCCCCACTTTTTCTGTTTTTTCCTTTTCATTATTTTTCTCCAGTCACAGGAAATGAGGACATTTCTCATCTACAAATTGCACATCCAATCAGAAAATTGGGCCAAAGATCTCTAAGCCCTCAGAAGCGGTCATCCAGTAACCCATTTGGCAAAGTTTCAAAGGTCTGGGAAAGTAGATGTGAGGTCAAGCAATGTGGGAGGGGAGTCGACTCTGCAAACGCTGGCCACAGCCAGCTGGCCACCAGCAGCTTACCCAAGGAGGGGCTGTCCAAGCTACACGCTAACCCCGGTTCCCTCTCCCCAGACACTGTCCTCTGCCATCTGTCAGTCTGAGCTACGACCAGCCTCGAGAAAACAGAGTTAGGAAAGTAAACATGCAGCTCCCAAATCTAGATATTTTAAATAAAAAGCCCACCGATGTGGGCTGCAGTCGAGAATTTCTAAAGGGCCATGGCAAACGTTACACCATTTGAGTTTCCGCGGCATAGCCTTCATTCACCAACATTTATGGAGGCCTACCATGTGTCAGGCCCTGTTCTAGGTGCTAAGGATAAAGCCGTGAACAAAAAGGATAAGATTCCCACCCTCGAGCAGCTCCCATTCCTGGGCAGGCAGGGAGAGCAAGGCCCATAAGCAAGATTCTTTGCACTGGTGCTACGTGCTGTGAAGACAGTAGAACCAAGCTGGGGTAGAGCATGACTCCCAGGAAGGGAGTAGGTGGTTACTTTTGAACACACAGCTTGAGAAGGCCATGCAAAGGTGATATCTGAGCTGGGACTAGAATGGCAAGGAGAAATCTTACATGCCAAGAACTGGGGGAATAATGTCCCAAGCAAAGGGTTCCAGGCCTGCGCAAGGCCTGAACAGGCTGAATTTGTGCCAGGAAAAGAAAGGCCAAGGTGGCTGCAGCTTAGTGACAGCTGAAGAGCCAGCAAGTGTCAGATCCAGGGAGACTCAAAGGCTTTTAAGAAGCACAACAGGCTGGGTGCAGTGGCTCATGCCTGTAATCCCAGCACTTTGGGAGGCTGAGGCGGTCGGATCACAAGGTCAGTAGTTTGAGATCAGCCTGACCAACATGCTAAAACCCCATCTCTACTAAAAATACAAAAAAAATTAACCAGGCGTGGTGGCACGCACCTATAATCCCAGCTACTCAGGAGGCTGAGGCAGGAGAATCGCTTGAACCCGGGGGGCGGAGGTTGCAGTTAGACGAGATTGTACCACTGCACTCCAACCTGTCAGCAGAGAGAAATGCCATCTCAAAAAAAAAAAGCACAACAGATATCCTCTCCCTACTTAACAACAGGAAAAACGAAAAGCTGAGGCTCAGCAATGCAAAGTGACACACACAAGTCCTCAGTGAGATGGTGTTCTGGCCCCTCCTCCACGATTCCCAACTCCCTCTCAAAACCACAGGCACACTCTCTCTCAATCTGTTACTTCACTGAGGAAGAGAAAAGAGGGCAGCAATCGTGACTCATGCGGCGTGCAGTTGTTTGGTATAGAAAGTTGGGGAGAGCGATGGAGACTGACCTCCATCAAGGTTCTCAGAAAGGAAAGGCTTCGGGGGTGGGGTAAGATGCCTGGTGCTGAGAGCAGAGTAGAGACCAGCAAGAAACCGAGCTTCTAGGAGGAGTCGTGGCCGGGGAGAAGAAGGGGCCTGGGCTCCAAGAAAGTGATGGGAGGCTAAGGAGTCACCAAGAGCCATCCTATGCTGTCCCAGGTCCACTGGCCTGCAACAGAAATGAAGGTGTGAGGACAGAAGCGTAGAGCTCAGGGGATGCGAGCAGGCCTCCAGCCTGGGTCCACTTCTCAACCCTGGCTGCACTCCAGAGCCACTGGAGGAGTTTCCAAAACTGCTGGTGCAAATCCTGTCCTAGCACTGTGTAACTCAACTTTGCTGTGCTTTCATTTTCTCACAATGTGTTTTTTTTTTTTTTTTTTTTTTTTGAGACAGAGTCTCGCTCTGTCGCCCAGGCTGGAGTAGAGTGGCATCATCTCAACTCACTGCAACCTGTGTCTCCCTGGTTCAAGCAATTCTTGTGCTCCGGCCTCCCGAGTAACTGGGATTACAGGCATGCGCCACCACACCCGGCTAATTTTTGTATTTTTAGTAGAGACGGGCTTTCACCATGATGGTCAGGCTGGTCTTAAACTCCTGACCTCAAGTGATCCGCCCCCCTCAGCCTCCCAAAGTGCTGAGATTACAGGCTTGAGCCACTGAGCCTGGCCTCTCACAAGATTTAAAAAAAAAAAAAAAAAGCCAGGTGCAGTGGCTCACACCTATAATCCTAACACTCTGGGAGGCTGAGGTAGGAGGATCACTTGGGACCAGACATTTGAGACCAGCCTGGGCAATAGAGTAAGACCCCATCTCTAAATAAATAAATAAATAAATAAATAAATAAATAAATAAAGTAGTTAATTTTTAAAAAGAAAAAAATGAAATTATTAAATAAAATAAATTAGCCAGGCATGGTGGCACACACTTGTGGTCTCAGCTACCTGGGAGGCTGAGGAGGGAGGACTGCTTGAACCCAGGAGGTGGAAGGTGCAGTGAGTCACTGTACTCCAGCCTGAGTGCGACCCTGACTCAAAAAATATATAAGTAAGAAAATATATAAGTAAGAAATAAAAAGAAGAAAAAATAGGGCTAACAGCACCTACATCATCCTGTTATTACGAAGATGAAACGAATTTCATATTGTACCTCCAAAGCACTTAGAAAAGTGTCTAGCACTGGAGATGCCAAATACATGTTTAACCATGGAAATCTTTTAAAAATGTAATTCCATTCTTCTGCTTGAAGGCCTCCAGATGCTTCTCATGATCCTCAGAGTAAAATCCCATGCCTTCCCCAAGCTCAGCAAGGGCCCTGAAGCATCTGACACTTGGCTCTCACCCAACCCAGCTCATCCCTACTCCCTTCCTCCAAGCCCTCCTCCAGCTCCCTTCACTCTTCCTTGTTTGTTACCGACAGCTCACTAAGCTCCTTCTCCTTGTGGTTCCCTTTTCATGGAGCCCTCGTTCCCCAGGTACTCATCCAGCTGAATTTCCCCTCTTTCAGGCCGCCTGTGACTCAAATTTCATTTCCTCAAAGTACTTCCCCCTCCACCACTCCTAAGCCGCGTCCCTCTGGACACATTCACATAATCCCGAGTTGCTGACTTCGCTGAGTGTATCGCTAGCTGATAGCATCTATTTTTGTCTACTTGTTATTTTTATCCGTTAGACTTGCACACCCCTTAATGCATCAAATGGTTGGCTGTGAAAAGCAGCTTCCTTCCCCTCTCTCTCCACCACGGTCACTTACCGCTTCCTGGAGGCAGCTGCTGCTACCTCTTGTCAGCAAAATATTTATCCCTCCATGCCTTTAAGGGACTCGCATATTTTACTGTATTTCTTCATTTCTCAATATCAGGTTTTATCTGTTAAATTATCCTGTGGCGGATGAAGATTATGCTCTTATTCTTTTCCCAATACGTGCAACACCCTTCCCACCCTGTCTTCTCGATCTACTCCCATTGTCACTATGTTAGAAAATATTCAGTGTTTGCATGATCATGACTACATCAACGTTATTCACATTGGAGTTCTATAGTAAATGACAGTTCCTTTTTTCCTTTTTTTTTTTTTTTTTGAGACAGAGTCTCGCTCTGTCGCCCAGGCTGGAGTGCAGTGGTGCAATCTCGGCTCACTGCAACCTCCACCTCCCAGGTTCAAGCAATTCTCCCTGCCTAAGCCTCCCGAGTAGCTGGAACTACAGGTGTCTGCCACCTAGTAATCTGTAATCTCAGCACTTTAGGAGGCCAAACTGGACGATTGCTTGAGCCCAGGAGTTCCATACTAGCCTGGGCAACATAGTGAGACCCTGTATCCAAAAAAAAAAAAAAACTTTTTTTTTTTTAGATGGAGTTTTGCTCTTGCTGCCCGGGATGGAGTGCAATGGCGCAATCTCGGCTCACCGCAACCTCCACCTCCCGGGTTCAAACGATTCTCCTGCCTTAGTAGCTGGGATTATAGGCATGTGCCACCATGCCCAGCTAATTTTGTATTTTTAGTAGAGATAGAGTTTCTCCATGTTGGTCAGGCTGGTCTCCAACTCCTAACCTCAGATGATCTGCCTGCCTCGGCCTCTCAAAATGCTGGAATTACAGGCATGAGCCACTGTGCCTGGCCAAAAAAAAAATTTTTTTTTAATATCCTGGCATGGTGGCATGGTGGTCCCTGCCTACTTGGCAGTCCTAGCTACTCAAGAGGCTGAGGCAGGAGGATCACTTAGCCCAGGAGTTCAAGGCTGCAGTGAACTATGATCACACCACTGCACTCCAGCCTGGGCAACAAAGCAAGATGCTGTCTCTAAGAATAAGAAGACTTTCAGCCTATTTTCCTTATGTTAGCTTGTCCTTTGTCTCATTTCCAGAGGAACCTGTTGCCACCAGTTCATGAGCTTTGTGTGGATTCTACAGTAGAAACTTCACGGAATCTTGGTTTTTCCCACTGTTGGCTTATGATCCAACTTTCACAGGTCTGCTCAGTCAGTCACCAGTTGCCACTCATTCATCCGCTGTCCAGTTGACAAAATTTTGGTGGTATTGTATCCTCTTATGTTCTCCCTGTACTTACGGGGACTCCTTTCTAAAAGATCTCATTACTGTCATTACAGTGTGATTTCAGGAGGCAGCCAAAGGAGGTTCATGGATTCGACCCACCGTTATTAGCTCCAAGTATTTACTGTTTATTATTATTGTTTGATTTCCTGCGTATTGTCTATCTTCCCCTCTTGAATAGAAGTTCCAGGATAACTCACATCTACTTTGGTTATTTTACTTATGTTTTTGTTTCTTTTTTTCTTTTTTTGAGACAGAGTTTCACTCTTCCACCCAGGCTGGAGTGCAATGGCGTGATCTCGGCTCACTGCAACCTATGCCTCCTGGGTTCAAGCAATTCTCCTGCCTCAGCCTCCTGAATAGCTGGGATTACAGGGGCCTGACACCACACCCAGCTAATTTTTGTGTTTTTAGTAGAGACGGGGTTTTGCCATGTTGGCCGGGCTGCTCTTAAACTCCTGACCTCAGGTGATTCGCCTGCCTTGGCTCCCAAAGTGCTGGGATTACAAGCATGAGCCACCACGCCAGGCTCCATTTTGTACACCTATGCATCCCCAGCATTCAGAACCATGGTTGACACAGAGTCAGTGTTAAACAAATGAATGAACCAATTTGCTAGCAAAAGAAATGTACTGCTCACCATCAGCAAGGTGGTAGCAGACTCAGGTCTCCTAACTTTCCAGGCAATGTCCTTCCTACCACAGCATGGGTGGGGTATGGGTAATTTTGCTAATTAATGATATCAGACAGGTTATAAAGTGCTTCACCTGGTAAAAATGGTTTCAGAAATCTTATCTCATTTGATCCCGACGTCAGCCCATGGGCCAGATGGTAAAAGAATTATTATTGGTCCTAATATAGCAATGATCCCTGACAGGAACTATCCTGGACCAAAGAAATCACCGTCCCTGCTCCTGACCTGTCACCCATGTCCACTGTCATTTATGTGGGCCTTTCCATCACCTCCTCTGCAGACGGGACTGTTAAGGCTTGTCATCTCTCAAGGACTTGGTCCCCAAGAATCCAGGACTAGCTCCTTCATAAAGAGGGAAATGGGTACAGACAAGGGTAAGTCATCTAAGGGCCTTGGAGCAAAGAAGACATCTGAGTTTTGTGATGTTACAGAAGCAGAAAAAAAGAAGAAACGTGGAACTCTCAGATCAGTAGCACCTTAGAGAAGAGCTGGATGGAGAAGGAAGGAGAGGGGGCATAAACACAGTGGGGAGAGAGGTGGGATGAAATTAACCATTTACCATAACCATAGACTCCCTTTTTTTAAAAAATGAAAAATATCCTAGAATATAATCACAAAGCCAGTTAAAAAATATTCTAGACAGACCGGGCGGGATGGCTCATGCCTGTAATCCCAGCACTTTGGGAAGCGGGAGAATCGCCTGAGTTCAGAAGTTCGACAAAACCCCATCTCTACCAAAAAATACAAAATATTAGCCAGGTGTGGTGGCAAGCCTGTGGTCCCAGCTACTTGGGAGGCTAAAGTGGGAGGATCACTTGAGTCTGGGAGGCAGAGGTTGCAGTGAGTCAAGATTGTGCCACTGCACTCCAACCTGGGTGACAGAGTGACACCCTGTCTCACCAAAAAAAAAAAAAAAAGAAAGAAATTCTAGACAATAGGTTCTGTAAAACCATAACATCCGCTTTTGGGATCCGCTAACTTAGTTTCTGGATAGCCTGAACTCTGCCCTAAGATCCCCAGGGAAAAGGGAAGGTAGGATACATGGCCCCTTCGGGAAGCATGATGTGACTCAAAAGTCACACCAGGTCCCAAGGGTATAGGTCACAGAGATAAAGGCTGTAAAGCACCCCACACTTTCTCATTGTGCTACCTGCCATCCTCCTCAGATTCTGCCTGCCACCTCCTGGATAGATAAAGCTACCACCCTCCTGCAAACCCTGGCAGGTCCAAGCACCACACAGGCTGCTGTGCCTCTGTGATCCACACCCAGACACTGGAAATCGCCCAGAAGCAGAAACTTAGGGATGAGGAGGTTGGCAAGGGGGAGGGGGTCTTTTAACCCTGCATCAAATCAAGATGAGTCTTTTTTTTTTTTTTTGAGACAAAGTCTTGCTCTGTCGCCCAGGCTAGAGTGCAGTGGTACAATCTCGGCTCACTGCAACCTCCGCCTCCCAGGTTCAAGAGATTCTCCTGCCTCAGTCTCCCAAGTAACTGGGATTACAGGTGCCCGCCACCACACCCAGCTAATTTTTGTATTTTTAGTAGAGATGGGGTTTCACCATGTTGGCCAGGCTGGTCTCAAACTCCTGAGCTCAAGTGATCCACCCTCCTCTGCTTCCCAAAGTGCTGGGATTACAGGCATGAACCACTGTGCCCGGCCTTCAAGATGAGTCTTGGTACGGAAAGAGGTCTGAGACATCTTATGAAGCTACAATAGCAGTTGCAAAAGAGAATAAAGAAAACAGTACCGTCTATAATCTTAAAATCAGTATAGTTAAGTGTCACTTAACAATGGGGATATGTTCTGAGAAATACAGGCAATTTTGTCGTTATGCAAACATCATAGAGTGTACTTGCACACACCTAGATGGGATGGCCTACTGCACACCTAGGCTATAATGGTTTGGCCTATTGCTCCTATGCTACAAACCATGGTACTATACCGAATATCGCAGGCAACTGGAGCCCAACGGTATTTGTGTATCTCAGCATAGAAAAGGTAATGCATTGTGCTATGATGTTACAGCAGCTATAATGTCACTAGGTGATAGGAATTTTTCAGCTCCATTCTAATCATATGGGACCCCCATCGTATGTATACGCAGTCTGTCAATGACCAGAATGTCGTTATGTGTTGCATTACTATTTATATACAATAATAGCAGCTGAGTGTTTTTGAGACCTTCGTACATGTGAGCACACAGCTAAACTCTCTGCATGCACCGTTCAATGAATTCTTACCGAAGCACAGCGACATAGGTATTGCCATGACTTTTCTTTTTACAAAAAGGGAAATTGACCAGGTGCATGGCTCACGCCTGTAATCCCAACACTTTGGGAGGATCGCTTGAGCCCAGGAGTTCAAGACCAGCTTGGGCAACATGGTGAAACCCCATCTCTACAAAATATACAAAAGATTAGCCAGGCATGGTGGCTTGTACCTGTGGTCCCAGCTACTCAGAAGGCTAAAGTGGGAGGATGGAGATTACAGCAAGTTGAGATTGAGTCACTGCACTCCAGCCTGGGCAACAGAGTGAGACCCTGTCTCCCAAAAAACAAGTAACTGAGACTTAGAGTGATTGTGGAATAACGTGTCCTATATCTCATAGCAAATAAGTGGCAGGGCAGGACTAGAATCTGGATCTGTATGACTCCGGAGTCTGAATTCTCAGCCTCTGCTAGGAAAGCATGGATGTGTACACATGTATGTGAAAATATCAAAGGCTATTCGATGGTCAACAATGGTTACTTAGGAAATTGGGAGGAGGGGAGGTTAGGTCAATTTTCTTTTTTCTTTTGTTTTCATTAACAAATTTGGTTTTTAGTGACAGAGTGAGACTGTCACTAAAAAACAGTCTGGAGTGCAGTGGCACGGTCACCTTACTGCAGCCTGGAACTCTTGACCTCAGGCAATTGTTTCGACTCAGCCTCCCAAAATGCTGGGATTACGGCATGAGCCACTGCACCCGGCCTCATTTTCTACTTTACATAATTCTGTACTGTTTACATTTTTCCCATGAGCATATTATTTCATAATAAACATATAAAGGCTTGTTTTAAGTTGATTCTGCTGAGGACTAAGCTCTGATTTTTTAATCCTGCCCAAATTCCTATCTAAGGGACCCAGGGAATCATGCCCTAAAAACCATAAATTCTCATCAGATGGGTTTTATTTAACCCTATATATGGTGACTTACTTTCCAGTCTTACCCTGGCATAACATTACTTGACAAAGAAGAAGGTCAAAATATGTTATCCCAAAATCATATTTTGAAATGGCCCTGCAAAGCTGTCCTTTGTGGAGGAAATTTGCATCTGCAAAGAATCTCTATTAACATAACTAGATCTTTTTCTTCCAGGTCCTCCCAGTCCTGAAGAGATTAGCTAAGAGTCTAGCACCTTTTAAATATCTGATTAGGAAATATTTATCATCTATTGTCTCTAAGGGCAGCCACTGTAAGACTTCAAAAGAACCTTGGTCTCTACAATCTTTTAACCTGAACATTTCCTTTCTATCAACTCCAGGTCTTTAGACAAACTCGATCAATTGTCAACCAGCAAATGTTTAAATTTACCTATAGCCTGGAAGCCCTGCCCCACTTTGAATTGTCCCATCTTTCTGGACCAAACCAATTTATTTCTTAAATGTATTTGAGACCAGGCATGGTGACTCACGCCTGTAATCCCAGCACTTTGGGAGGCTGAGGTAGGCGGATCACGAGGTCAGGAGACTGAGACCATCCTGGCTAACACGGTGAAACCCCGTTTCTACTAAAAATAAAAAATAAAAAAAAAATTAGCCAGGCATGGCGGCGGGCACCTGTAGTCCTAGCTACTCAGGAGGCTGGGGTAGGAGAATGACGTGAACCTGGGAGGTGGAGCTTGCAGTGAGCCGAGAGCGCACCACTGCACTCCTGGGGGACAGAGCGAGACTCCGTCTCGAAAGAAAAAAAAATGTATTTGATTGATGTTTCATGCCTACCTAAAATTATAAAACCAAGCTGCACCCTGGCCACCTTGGGCAAATGTTCTCAGGACCCCCTGGGGGCTGTGTCACAGGCCACAGTCACTCATAATAAATCTCTTCAAAATATTTTACAGAGTTTGACTCTTTTCATCAACACTGCTCACCAAACATACACAGAGAACAAAACTTAAATTACTCTAGCATTTAGGCCCTGTTAACTGAGCAACTACTGTGAGCCACACTGAGGGCTAAGCACTTCACATCCAAGATGTCACTGAATCCTCACAACTGGGTCTGGAGGGCGGGTATTTTCATTAACTCCCTTCACAGAGGAGGACCCTGAGGCTCAGGAATGTGAAGTGACCTCCCTAAGGTCACATAACAACTTAGGAACTCAACTTAGGCCTGACTGGTTCCTGAGCCCACGCGTGTAGCCACACCAGTATGTTAGCAGCACAGGAATGACGACAATGATAATAACAGCAGTTTACGTGCTTACTATGTGCCAGCCCTGTGCATTTCATGTATAATCTCATCACATCTCCATGGCAACCCCCATTTTACAGATGAAGAAACTGAGCATCAGCAGAGAGAAGTCACTTGTTTAACCAAGGTCATCCAGCAGAATTGAGACTAGAACCCAAACCACCGGCATCTATCCAGCATCAGACCAAAATCTCAGCAGCCATCCTTGACTCCTCTTTCTTTTTCCTCCATATCTAATCCATTGGTTCTTCTAGTTGGCTTCAGTTTTCAAAATACATGTTCACTTCTCACTGTCTGACTACTGCAGGCCCCATGGAAGCCACCGCCATCTCTCTTCCAGGCCAGTTTGAAGGACTTCCTACTGAACTCCCTCCCTCCATTCCTGCCTATTGCCCCCACCCCATCCACATTGCAGTCAGAGTGAGCTTTTTCAACTCTTTTGCTAAATATCTCTCCTGCAACCTTTCTTAGGGTTTTGGGAGATAATTAAGCCCCACAGAGAAAGGTTTGAGTAATTGTTTTCTTGATTTTCGCAAGGATGCTACTAGCTAATACCATTACTACAGTAGGAGGTAACTTAATTCATTACATGCAATGGATGCCTTAGAGTCTGAGGGCTTAAGTCTACCGAGAACTGGGTGGAGACAGCTGCAAAAGTTTCCTGTCACACTTCAAATACCAGTGACCATGGCCTACAAGGCCCCTGTGACCTGCCACTCACCACACCTTGACTTCTGCAGGTGCATTTCCTACTACGCTTTTCCCAAGCACAAGACCTCTTCTCCCTACCTCAATCGTAGAAGTCTCATCGTTGCCTTAGAGCTTTTGCAGAAGTTGTTCCCACGGCCCTGAACCCCTGCCCAAGCCATCCAGAGCCTCCTTTTGTCAGTCATTCAGGGCTCAGTTCAAAGGCCGCCAGCTCAGAGGGGCCCTCTCGGTCACCTTAATTAAATGCTGCCAATTCCTGCTGTTTTATTCCATTCACGACACTTATTTATCATGATCTGAAAGTGCCTTTGCCTGTTCACTCAACTGTTGTGTGTCTCCCAAGTTAAGGCTGAGCCCCATGGGGCAGAAACCTTTTCACAGGGAAGCAATCTGTAAAAATATGTTTAGAGAATCCATCAGATATCTATTATGAGCCAGTCACTGGATTAGGAGCTTTGCAATGAATCCTTTTATCAACCCCAACATTGTCCAATAGATATACAATGTAAGCCAAGGCCAGGCACAGTGACTCATGCCTGTAATCCCAGCAATTTAGGAGGTTGACGCAAGAACAACTCTTGAGGTCACCAGTTCGAGATCAGCCTGGACAACATAGCAAAACCCTGTTTCTTCAAAAATTAAAAGGGGCCAGGGGTGGTGGCTCATGCCTGTAATCCCAGCAATCTGGGAGGCCAAGGCAGGTGGATCACCTGAAGTCAGGAGTTTGAGACCAGCCTGACCAACATGGTGAAACCCCATCTTTACTAAACATACAGACATTAGCTGGGCATGGTGGCGAGCACCTGTAATCCCAGCTACTCAGGAGGCTGGGACAGGACAATGGCTAGAACTCAGGAGGCGGAGGTTGCAGTGAGCCGAGATTGCACTATTGCACTCCGGCCTGGGTGACAAGAGCGAAACTCTGTCTCAAAAAAATTTAAAATTCAAAATAGCTTTAAAAAATTAAAAGAAAGAAATATAATGTAAACTATTTTTTAAAAAATCCAAGCCTCTTGGATGCAAGAGATTCTCCTGCCTCAGCCTCCCGAGTAGCTCTAGGTGCCATTAAACAATCTTTAATTGTCTAATAATCAAATTAAAAGAAGTAAAAAGAAACAGACGAAATGAATATATTTTATTTAAACCAACATGTTCAGAGGATTATCATCCCAACATGTAATTGGTTAATAAAGATATGAATAGATGACAGACGGATGCATTGGGGTGTGTATGTGTGCGCATGAGCTCCTACTCTATGCGTTTTCTGCGTTCTGAGAAGCTCAGCAGCTGCGTTGCTGTTTGGGGACTCAAGGGCTTACACTTCAAGACCCAGCCTCCATGCCCCAGACACTGCGTCTTGGCTTTCCCTCCTTTTCTGTACCTGTCTCCATGTGATGTGCCCTTCAGGGCCTGCACACAGAGAAGGGAGGGCTGTCCTCCCGCGAGGCCTCAAGGTGCCTATCAGTGCAGTGGCTCAAGCAAAACAGGTGTGACAAAAGGCCAGGAATGCCTCCCAGGGGCTGAGGCACCTCAGGGAGGTCTTAGCAGGAAGTGGATGGTAAAAAGAGAGCGTCCAGGCCGGGAGCAGTGGCTCACGCCTGTAATCCCAACACTTTAGGAGGCCGAGGCAAGTGGATCACTTGAGGTCAGGAGTTCGAGACCAGCCTGACCAACACGGAGAAACCTTGTCTCTACTAAAAATACAAAATTAGCGGGGCGTGGTGGTCCATGCCTGTAATCCCAGCTACTCGGGAGGCTGAGGCAGGAGAATTGCTTGAACCCGGGAGCTGAGATTGCACCATTGCACTCCAGCCTGGGCAACAAAATTGAAACTCCATCTCAAAAAAAAAAAAAAAAAAAAGGGGCATCCAAAACCAGGACGCATGCGCACATTAGCCGCGACTGGAAGTGCACGAGGACAGAAGGGAAGCGGAAGTTTGGGCTGAGGTGAGTGATGAGAAGAGTGATGGACACAGATTTTGAACCATTGAATCGGAAATCAAGTTGGAACTGAAAATTGACTTATCCACAAATAGTAAGAACTGTGAATTTGGGCCTCAAGGAGAGGAAATTTTATTCCTAGGCAGGGTCTTCTCGGGACGGCATCTGGACAAGGCTTCTTGGAAGTCCAGTAAGGTCTTGGGAGGCTTCATTGAGAAACTGAATACTGAGAATGAAATGCTGAGAAATGAACAGATGCCAAAGCAAAAATTGTTCCAAAAATTGTGCCGTGTTGTAAATGTTTACATTGAATAAATGAATTATACGAAAATATACTCAGGGCAATACAGTTGTGCAGATGATTGGATTTATAAGAAATAACGAGGTGACCTGTTAATGAGACACAATTTTTTTTTTTTTTGAGATGGCGTCTTGCTCTGTTGCCCATGCTGGAGTGTAGTGGCACGATCTTGGTTCACTGCAACCTCTGCCTTTTAGATTCAAGCGATTCTCCTGTCTCAGCCTCCCGAGTAGCTCCAGGCATGTGCCCCCATGCCCAGCTAATTTTTGTGTTTTTAGTAGAGACGGGGATTTGTCATGTTGGCCAGGCTGGTCTCGAACTCCTGACCTCAGGTGATCCGCCCACCTCGGCCTCCCAAAGTGCTGGGATTACAGGTGGGAGCCACTGCACCCAGCCGATGAGAGACAGTTTTTAAGTTGTACAGTGAATGAAACTTCGTAGTCCCAATCCAGTTAGCCTACCTCTGTGACTCTCTGAAAAATCTCATTTCGAGATAAATTTAAGGAGTGAAAATTGAAAGTCTTCCTAGTTTCTGCCCTTACTCGTGAGGAGCCCCAGATGTTCTGTTAGGAATTAGTAAGCAGGATGACCCTGAGAATAAGCCGCAAGAGGAAATCTGTGATAATTGGATGTCCTGAGGGATGTTCTCATCAGATCAGCAGTGCTGGAGGAACATCCAGACTCCGTCTCCGATGCTACATTGGGAATGAGTGATGGGGGATGCTCTGTTTGGGGAGTGAGGTTTTTCATAATGTGCGAGGGTTTCTGGCTAGAACAACAAATAAAGCAAGATTAGGTTGGATAATCAGACTGGCAAGGCCTCTTGGAGGAGGTGTCATTGCCACAGAGACCTAGATAAAGTGAGGGAGCAAGGGAAGAAGGGAATGAGTCATGCAGGCAGAGGGAGTGTGGCCTTTTGAAGAGCCCTCAAGGAGGCTGGAATGGGGTGCGGAGGGCTGGAGCAAAGTGATCAAGATGGGAGGGGGAGGTAGGAGATGAGGCCCATAGTAAAATCTTTGGGGTTTTATTATGAAGGAATGGGAAATCATGGGAGGGTAGAGTGTAGACAGTAGAGAGAGAGCATGAACTGATTTAACATAAAAAGGGCTGTCGGGGATTCATGGGTGATAGAGGCTCAGTAGGAGGGTAAGTACAAAAGCGGTCATTTGTTGTAGGGGGCGCTAAGGAGCATTACCTCAGGTCACCAGCCTGCGAAGGAGACTCAGGTGCAGGCGAGGGTAATGAGGCATCTTTCCATGGGAGAGGCCTGGGGATTTTTGTTTGTTTGGGTTGTCACTGATTTAGGGGAGGAGGACCCAGGAATGTTGTGGTCGGTTGGTCTGTTGGGTATCAGAAAATGTAGTGGGAGATCTTAATGGGATGATAGTCATCAAGGGCGGGGTGCTATGTTCATTTCTCAGGAGCATCTGAGGCCATTTCACCCTGTTGAAGTTCTCGGGCCGCCTCCACAGTGCCACCATTGTTGAGGTTTGTAATCAAGTAAATCAGGCTCTCAGGAGGGACTGTGTTTAGGAGGTAACATGAAGAGCACCCCGTCAGCCACCAGAATTCTCAGCCTTGTCCCTCACAGCTGAATGGCTTTGGACAGTTTGAAGTTAAGGCGTCTTTATTGTGGTTGCCTTAAAATATTATGTTAGGCTGGGCATGGTAGCTCACTCCTGTAATCCCAGCACTTTGGAAGACTGAGGCAGGAGGATGAGTTGAGCTGAGGAGTTCAGGACCAACGTGGACAACATAGTGAGACCCCATCTCTACAAAAAAGTTTAAAAATTAGCCAGGCATGGTGGCATGCACTTGAAGTCCCAGCTACACAGAAGGCTGAGGCAGGAGGATTGCTTGAGCCCCGGAGGTTGAAGCTACAGTGAACTATGTTTGTGCCACTGCACTCCAGCTTGAATGACAGTGTGAGACCCAGTGTCAAAAATAAATAAAATAAAATATTATGCTATGAAGTATTTCAAATACACATAAAGATACGAGAAACCATATTAAGAAACTCCTGTGTACGCATTCCTCCGCTTTTTTTTTTTTTTTTTTTTTTAGACAGAGTCTCGCTCTGTCACCCAGGCTGGACTCCAGTGGTGTAATCTCAGCTCACTGCAACCTCCGCCTCCCAGATTCAAGTGATTCTCCTGCCTCAGCCTCCTGAGCAGCTGGGATTACAGGCACACACCACCATGCCCAGCTAATTTTTGTATTTTTAGTAAAGACGGGGTTTTACCACGTTGGTCAGGCTGGTCTTGAACTCCTGACTTCTTGATCTGCCCACCTCAGCCTCCCAAAGTGCTAGGATTACAGGCGTGAGCCCCTACGCCCGGCCTGCACTCTTATTTCATTGCTGGACAGCTACCTTTCCACCAGGTGGTCCACCCTATTTTACACATCCATTCTTTTTTTTTTTTTTTTTTTTTTGAGGCAGTCTTGTTCTGTCACCCAGGCTGGAGTTCAATTGCATGATCTCGGCTCTCAACTCACTGCAACCTCCACCAGGTTCCAGTGATTCTCCTGCCTCAGCCTCCCAAGTAGCTGAGATTACAGGCGCCTGCCACCATGCCCAGCTAATTTTTGCATTTTTAATAGGGACAGTGTTTCACCATGTTGCCCAGGCTGGTCTTGAACTCCTGGGTTCAAGCGATCCGCCCATCTCGGGCTCCCAAAGTGCTGGGATTACAGAAATGAGCCACTGTGCCCAACCTAGACATCCACTCTTTTATTCATGGTTTCCAGCTTGGAGCTATTCCAGGCACTGCTTCTGTGAAAATCCTTACACCTGCCTCTTTGCATATATATGCAAGAATTTCTCTCTAGTGTATCCCTAGGGTGGTCGTTGCTGGGGTGTACCATCCATGACTCTACAGCTATCTTGGTTTTGGCATTCGGGAATCTGATGAGAAACTTCAGTGACAGAAAGTTAAACCCAACCATGCTTTGCCCCTTTGCGTTTTATTTTCCTTTCTGTAAAGTGCGCATGATAACGATGGCTCCTTCATAAAGTCGTAAGAGTTAAATGAGACCGTAAGTATCATACACACTGTAGGCACTCAATACCTGGGAGCTTTTTTTTTTTTTTGAGACGGAGTCTGTCTCTGTCCCCCAGGCTGGACTGCAGTGGCATGATCTCGGCTCACTACAACTTCTACCTCCTGGGTTCAAACGATTCTCCTGCCTCAGCCTCCTGAGTAGCTGGGATTACAGGCTCCTGCCACCATGCCCAGCTAATTTTTTGTATTTTTAGTAGACACAGGGTTTCACTATGTTGGCCAGGCTGGTCTCAAACACCTGAGCTCGTGATCCAACCGCCTCAGCCTCCCAAAGTGCTGGGATTACAGGCATAAGCCACCATGCCCGGCCCCCTCTGCCCCCTGCTTTTTTTTTTTTTTTTTTTTTTTTGTAAGCCAAGGTCTGGTTCAGGCTGGAGTGCAGTGTTGCCATCATAGCTCTCTGTAGCCTTGAACTCCTTGGGCTAAGTGATCCTCTCACCTCAGCCTCCCAACTAGCTGGGGCTACAAGCATGCACCACCATGCCTGGCTAATTTTTTAATGATTTTTTTGGAGAAACAGGGGTCTCAGTATCTTGCTGAGGCTGGTTTTGAACTCTTGGCCTCAAATTATCCACCTGCCTTGGCCTCCGGAAGCACTAGGATTATAGATGTGAACCACCGCACCCAGCCAACACAAGAAACTAAAATAGCTGAAAATTCTAGGGCTCTGAAGTCTAACAGAACCTGAGTTGAAAGCCTGGCTCTGCTATTTCTTCTCTGGGTGCTCTTGGAAAAGTCACTTCATCTTTATGGGCCTCAGTTTCCTCATCTGTCCGAAGAGAGCAAGTGAATACAGTTGCAAATATTATTTCTCTAAGTATGACTCTATCGAGTCATTATCTAAGTGGAGTTTTATAGCATAATAATAACAGCTACCTTTTATTAACATGAAAAAAGCTAGGCTACCATTTACTGAGGTTTTCTTAACCCCTATGAAGTATTGCTATTATTCCCACTTTACAAATGATGAAACTCTGGCCCTGACAGAGTGGCCACCCAGAGGACACATAGCTAGTAAAGCGGTAGGAACAGAATTTGAAATCAGGTCTGACTGATTTTATAACTCATATTCTAACCACTAAGTTGTACTACCTTAAATGCCTACAGCAGATCCTTAGCAGTGGTTTCCAAACGTTTTTTAAGGAATGGAAGCATTTTTTTTCCCAAGCAAAGTCTTAAATGAAACCATAGGTTGTAAAGCAAGCGAAGGCCAAATTACACCAGTTAAAGCAGGGGTAAAGTAGGTATGGGTTCAATCCTGGCTCTGCCAGGTCCTGACTGTGTGAGCTTGAACAGATTACAGTCATGGATCACTTAATGATGGAGATACATTTTGAGAAATGAAGAACCACAGAATGCGCTTACACAAACCTATACAGCATCGCCTACTCCACACCTAGGTTGTGCGGTATAGCTTATGGCTCCCAGGCTACAAACCTGCCCAGCATGTCACTGGTCTGAATGCTGCAGGCAACTGTAACACAATAAGCATTTGTGTTTCTAAACATAGAAAAGGTACAGTACAAATATGATATAATCTTTTGAGACCACTGTTGTTTATGCGGTCTGTTGTTGACCGAAACGTCATTATACAGAGCATGACTGTGCTTATCTCTCTGAGATTCAATTTCTTTGTTTGTAAGATGGGGATAATGATGCCAACCTAATAGGTTTGTTTTGCACATCAACTTAGATAATATATGCAAAGCACTTGGCATAAAGCCTGGCGCGTGTTAAGAACCAAATAAGAATGGCTGCTATTGAATTGTGGCTGTGGTTGTTACCACCTTCGGGACTGTCTTTACTGACCACAGGATTGAGTGGAAAATTTTTAGCCCCCCATCATCTGACCTAACCTGCATTTCCAGGCCTCCACGCCTACAGGATAGCCAGGCTGAATGACAGCGTTCCCAGTCCAGAATCCCGCACTACCAGTTCTTCATGCTCTGCCCACTGGAGGGCCCTCTTCCCCCCTCCCTCCTCTAAAAGCATACTCTTGAAATTTTTTGAATATTTTAAGAAACTGTTACTGTAGAATATTTCAAAATATGCACATATGAAAAGCTAATATAATGAACCTCTTTTTTTATTAGGTAATTACCGAACTTATTTCCTGTGTACCCCAACCTGTTCCCCCCATTGGAATATTTTGAAGCAAATCCTAAAGAGTTTATTACTTCAAACATAAATTCATCATTATGTATCTGTAAGGTAAAGACTCTTTTTTAACATAACTACAATAACATTTTCACATCTAAAAATATAATTTCTTTTTATTTATTTTTTGATTGTTTCTTTTTTAAATTATTTTTTAGAGACGGAATCTCACTATGTTGCTCAGGCTGGTCTTGAACTCCTGGACTCAAGCAATCCACCCACCTCGGCCTCCTAAATCAAAGTGCTGAGATTACAGGCGTGAGCCGCCATGCCCAAACCAAAGATGATAATTTCTTATTACCAATATGTCCATGTTCAGGTTTCCTTCATCGTCTCCTAAATCTTTTTCTCTCCCAGTTGGTTTGTTCAAATTAGGATATAGACAAGATTCATATGTTGCATTTAAGTGATGTGTCTCTTCAATGAACTTTTTTTTTTTTGAGACAGAGTCTCATTCTGTCACCCAGGCTGGCATGCAGTGGCACAATCTCCACCTCTTGGGTTCAAGACATTCTCCTGCCTCATCCTCCCAAATAGCTGGGAATAACAGGCATGCACCCCCAAGCCGACTAATTTTTGTATTTTTAGTAGAGGCAGGGCTGCACCATGTAGGCCAAGCTGGTCTTGAACTCCTGACCTCAGGTGATCCACCCCCCTCAGCCTCCCAAAGTGCTAGGAATACAGGCGTGAGCCACCATGCCCAGCCCCCTCAATTTTTATATTTTTCCCCCTTTCTCTTTTTTTTCTATAGTGGTGTTTTTTGTTGGTGGTGGTGGTGGTGGTTTTTTTTTTTTTTTTTTTTGGATGATGTTTCGCTCTTGTCGCCCAGGCTGGAGTGCAATGGCGCAATCTCGGCTCACTGCAACCTCCACCTCCCGGGTTCAAGCCATTCTCCTGCCTCAGCAGCCTCCCCAGTAGCTGGAATTACAGGAATATGCCTAGTTAATTTTGTATTTTTAGTAGAGACAAGGTTTCCCCCCGTTGATCAGGCTGGTCTCGAACTCCTGACCTCAGGTGATCAGCCCACCTCAGCCTCCTAAAGTGCTGGGAATACAGGCGTGAGCCACCGCGCCTGACTTTTCTACAGTGTTTTTGTTGAAGAAGCTGGGTTATCAGTTTCTAGAATTTCTCATAGGAAATGCCAAGGGTGGGGGGAGTTATTAATGTCTTTCCTGTAGAATCCTTTACTGTGTTCCCCTGTGCCTTTTCATCCCCCTGCAAACTGGTAGTTAGATCTAGAGTCTAGAGTTTTAATCAGGTTTGGAGTTGAGTTTTGGCAAGAATGCGTTCTATGTGGGGCCCTGTGCTTTCTGTTGCATCAGGTCCACAGAAGCTTGTCTCCTCTCTCTGGGTGTTGGATAGATCCATGGGTTCATGGGTTGTGAGCCTGATCCACCACCATAAAGTTCCCCATCAGCGTTTCACCTGCCGGGTTTTTCAGTCATTAATGTGAAGGGGATTAGCATGTGCCACTCCAAAGTATGCTGCTTTCGCATAAGGATTATTTTGAGCTGAAGACAATTAAGAAGCGGCAGACAGAAGCGGAACTCTCTGTCGTCCCCCTGTCTGCCTAAAGCAGGGCATACATTTCCCATCAAGTAGAGGAGATAACTCAACACTGGAGACTTGAATCTGCATCAGCAAATCTTGCTAAATAACCTTTATCTTCCATTAATTTCCCCTGTATATTTTACTTACCTTCCAACAATTTACCTCCCCTGGATGTCCAAATCCCTTTTTTATTGTTTTGTCATTTTTCCACATTTTTTTTTTTTAAGACAGAGTCTCACTCTGTTGCCCATGCTGGAGGACAGTGGTGTGATCTGGGCTCACTGCAGCCTCCGCCTCCTGGGTTCAAGGGATTTTTGTGCCTCAGCTCCTGGGTAATTGGGATTACAGGTGTGCACCACCATGCCCGGCTAATTCTTTTGTATTTTTAGTAGAGATGGGGTTTCACCATGTTGATTAGGCTGATCTCAAACTCCTGACCTCAAATGATCCACTTTCCTCAGCCTCCCAAAGTGCTGGGATTACAGGCATGAGCCACCATGCCCAGCTTACTTTTCCACAATCTATCACCCTTTGTTAAAACAGTATATGAGCCTCAAGCCTGGCCACTTCTTTAGGTTTCCACTTCTTTTCTGTGAAGCTCCTGGATGCATGCATAATAAGCCTTTTCTCCTGCTAATCTATCTTTTGTTTGTTATTTTTTTTTTTTTTTTAAGATGGAGTCTCACTTTGTCACCCAGGCTGGAGTACAGTTGTGCGATCTCGGCTCACTGCTACCTCTGCCTCCCAGGTTCAAGTGATTCTCCCGTCTCAGCCTCCTGAGTAGCTGGGACTACACAGGCATGCGCCATGATGCCCAGCTAATTTTTGTATTTTTAGTAGAGATGGGGTTTCATCATGTTGGTCTGGCTGGTCTCGAACTCCTGACCTCAGGCGATCCACCTCCTCGGCCTCCCAAAGTGCTGGGATTACAGGCGTAAGTCACTGCGTGTGGACTCTTTTGTTAATTTAATTAGCCTGCCACAGCCACTGAACCTAAGACAGTATTAAAAAATGTTTTCTTCCTTCCCTACAGATGCTAGCCTACATTCGTTATTTAATTAAATTTTGAAAAATGAAAATATTCTATTATTTCTTTTGCATTTATTAGCTTCAAATTCTTGTATAAAGAAAAATTTTGCCAGCCGGGCATGGTGGCTCATGCCTGTAATTTCAACACTTTGGAAAGCCAAGGACAGAGAATCACTTGAAGTCAGGAGTTCAAGACCACCCTGGGCAACATAGCAAGACACCCACCCTACAAAAAATTTAAAAATTTACCAGGTGTGGTGGCTTGTGCCTGTAGTTCCAACTACTCAGGAGGCTGAGGCAGGAGGATCTCTTGAGCCAGGGAGGTGAAGGCTACCTCCAGCCAAGATTATGCCACTGCACTCCAGCCAGGGTAAAAGAGCAAGACCCTGTCTCAAAAAAAAAAAAAAAAAAAAAAAAAGAGAGAGAGAGAGAGAAACTGTTTACCCTGAAGTATAGTTCATAGAGGAAAGTGAGGATGAATCTTTTATTCATTTCCTTTATTTACCAGTTTTTAAAATGAGTTGATTCCCAGCAGCCTTCCAAGGTAATCAGTGAGTTTGGCTTTGGTTTTTAGTCCCTTTATGTCCTGGCTGAGTATGACAGGGACTTTTTTTTTTTTAAGTTCATTTATGAATGCCAGACTCAAAGTTACTTTCCCTAGTTTTCTTACCCTGGTGCAAAACTATCTCCTCCCTTCTGTCAGATTTAAACATATCGTTCTAAGGTATCTAGTGCCTTCTCCCTGTGCGTTTCCTTTGTCGTAAGCATCAACTGAATCATAACTCCTTGAAGGCCTTCTGCATAGCACTCAACATCATGCCTAAGGCCGTGCTTCTCAAACATTATTCCACATGTCAATCATCCTGGGGCAGGGGTCTTGTTAAAATTCTGATTCATGGCCGGGCGCTGTGGCTCACGCCTGTAATCCCAGCACTTTGGGAGGCCGAGACGGGCGGATCACAAGGTCAGGAGATCGAGACCACGGTGAAACCCCGTCTCTACTAAAAATACAAAAAATTAGCCGGGCGCGGTTGTGGGCGCCTGTAGTCCCAGCTACTCGGGAGGCTGAGGCAGGAGAATGGCGTGAACCCGGGAGGCGGAGCTTGCAGTGAGCCGAGATCGCGCCACTGCACTCCAGCCTGGGCTGGGCGACAGAGCGAGACTCCGTCTCAAAAAAAAAAAAAAAAAAAAAAAAAAAAAAAATTCTGATTCATTAGCTCTGAGTGAGCAGAGCTTCTGTATTTCTAGCAAGCAAGCACCAAGTGATGCTGATGCCGCTGGCTCGGGGACCACACTCTGAGTAGCAAAAGGGTGTGGTAAATGTGAGAAATCAGTTTCATTCACTCAGTTAAGAGGCACCTACTCTGGGTCAGTGCATGGACTAGGCCCTACCACTTTACAATGCAAAGCGTTTTTTGGTGTTTGTTTGCTTTACTAGAGAGTTTTGATTTTTAATTTATTCTTTTAAATATGTAATTTTCACATGGTAAAGCATTTTTGTTCATAAAATCCAAAGGGGTACACAGCGAAAGTATCTAACTCTCCAGAAGTGATCACTGTTACTTCTCAAGTTTTATTCCAGATAATGGCAGATAATATGCAGATAATAGCATATATTTGTACCATATCTTTATTTTAACCACGTGGCAGCATAATGATCTGCCACTTTCTTTTTTCATTTTACTCTATCTTGGAGATTGTTTCATAGCTCAGTGTGTATCTCTAGGTCCTGTTGAACAGGTGGTATAGTGTCCATACAAGATGCATTTGTTGGCCAGGCATGGTGGTTCACACCTGTAATCCCTGCACTTTGGGAGGCCAATGCAGGTGGATCACCTGAGGTCAGGAGTTCAAGACCAGCCTGGCCCACGTGGCAAAACCCCATCTCTACTAAAAATACAAAAATTAGCCAGACATGGTGGCAGGCACCTGTGTAGAAGATGTAATCCCATCTTCTCAGGAGGCTGAGGCAGGAGAATCATTTGAACCTGGGAAGCAGAGGTTGCAGTGAGCCGAGACTGCACCACTGCACTCCAACCTGAGCAACAGAGTGAGACTCCATCTCAAAAGAAAGGAAAAAAAATGTATTTGTTGTTATTGTTTTTCTAAAGTATAAAATAAAGAGTGACTACCCCCTGGCTTCTTCCTCATCCTGCACAGGTCATCCTCGGGGAGCACAGGTGCTGTGTCTGCCATTCTTTGAATCCTCTGAATGGCCTGACCCATGTTTGTGCATTTTGTCAATTTCACATGATCTAGCATACATCTGTCACTCACATGCACAGCTTGTCTACACTTCACTTTGTCTTTTTCTTTTTGCTTCAGATTGCAGTTTCTCTCCAATTGTTTCTTTTTTTTTCTTTTTTTTTCTTTTTTTTTCTTTTTTTTTTTGAGATGGAGTCTCGCTCTGTCGCCCAGGCTGGAGTGCAGTGGCCAGATCTCAGCTCACTGCAAGCTCCGCCTCCCGGGTTTACGCCATTCTCCTGCCTCAGCCTCCCGAGTAGCTGGGACTACAGGCGCCCGCCACCACGCCCGGCTAGTTTTTTGTATTTTTTAGTAGAGACTGGGTTTCACCGAATTAGTCAGGATGGTCTCGATCTCCTGACCTCGTGATCCGCCCGTCTCGGCCTCCCGAAGTGCTGGGATTACAGGCTTGAGCCACCACACCCGGCTCCAATTGTTTCTTGACTCTGCATTCTGTCAGCACTTGCAAATTGGTCTAGTGTTCTCTGGCTTTAATCATATGTTATCGTTATTGTGGAATACAACACACATAAGTGTGTATAAAGTGTACGTATTTAAAGAAGAAATGAAACATGATGTAGAGGTGACTTCTTTCACCCCCCTTATCTCCTGTGTGCCACTCTCCTATCACATGGGATCTCTCCGTCTAAGGGGCAACTACTATCCTGATTCTGGGTTAATCTTAAGTCCTGTGACTTTCCTTTTTGAAGTGGTTCTCAGGCTTTAGTGAATCAGACTTGCTTAGAGAGCTTGTTAAAACACAGATTGCTGGGCCCCACCCCTGGTTTCGCATTTACTAGATCTGGAGTGGGGCCCAAGAATTTGCATTTCTTTTCAGTTCCCAGGGGATCCTAGTGCTGCCAGCCTGGGGACCACACTTTGAGAACTACTGTCTTATCTCAGAGATACTCTTAACTTGTGTATCATGACTCCTAGTTCCCTGGGGATGCTTTACTCCTCCCCTAAAACCTAGTCACTCGATGGGTGTCCCTTAAGCACCTCCCCTCTTCTTCCTGTACTCCCTTTCCTATCACTTGGTTTGTGAGTGCACAATCTTCACTAAGTATTTCTTTTTTTTTTTTTTTTTTTTTTTTTAGACAGCGTCTCACTCTGTCGCCCAGGCTGGAGTGCAGTGGCCAGATCTCGGCTCACTGCAAGTTCCGCCTCCTGGGTTCACGCCATTCTCCTGCCTCAGCCTCCCGAGTAGCTGGGACTACAGGTTCCCGCCACCTCACCCGGCTAGTTTTTTTGTATTTTTTAGTAGAGATGGGGTTTCACCGTGTTAACCAGGATGGTCTCGATTTCCTGACCTTGTGATCCGCCCGTCTCGGCCTCCCAAAGTGCTGGGATTACAGGCTTGAGCCACCACGCCCGGCCAATCTTCACTAAGTATTTCATTTGATTGTGGCATTTCACCAGTGTCCATAGTTTTCCTCTCTGTTGGTCATCCCATTTATAGCTTTCCTCTCCTTTGTGTGTATTGGAAGGAAGAGCATAAGCAACATTTTTTTTTTTTTTTTTTTTTTGACAGAGTCTTGCTCTGTCATCCAGGCTGGAGTATAGTGGCACAATTTTGGCTCACGGCAACCTCCGTCTCCCGGGTTCAAGCAATTCTTGTGCCTCAGCCTCCTGAGTAGCTGGGATTACAGACATACACCACCACACCCGGCTCATTTTTGTATTTTTAGTAGAGATGGGGTTTCATCATGTTGGCCACGCTGGTCTCGAACTCCTGACCTCATGTGATCCGCCCACCTAATTTTGTGTTTTTAGTAGAGACGGGGTTTTGCCATATTGCCCAGGCTGGTCTCGAACTCCTGACCTCAAGTGATACACCCAGCTCAGCCTCCCAAAGTGCTGGGATTACAAGTGTGAGCCACCGTGCCCGGCCAGGAACATTTACATGTCTTATTCACCTGGTCTGTAAGCGCCTTGAAAGTAGGAACCAAGTTTAATTTCCCTTGTAGTGCACTTCCTCAATTAAACTGCAGTTCATGGTTTACAAACTCAGTTACTTATAAAGGCCAAAGGCAATGTAAACAAGTGAAGCTTGCCAAGTAGAAACTTCCCTGGAAGCCATGTCCTATGTAAAGAGGGAAGCTGCTACTTGGCTTTAAGTCAGTCACAGATCCACTGTTCTCTAATTTTCCCAATTTTCAAGAGAAACCAGAAATAATTCCAACTAGTTTAGTATTTTAAGTACACAAATTGGGTCATAGAAAAATACATCTACAGGAAACAAAACTAAATCCATTTCATGTTTCAAGATCTTTGCAGTGGATGGGTGGATGGATGGATGGATGGATGGATGGATGGATGGATGGATGGGTGGGTGGGTGGGTGGAGGGGTGGGTGGATGGGTGAATGAATGGGTGGATGAGTGGATGGGTGGAGGGATGGATGGGTAGATGGGGGAGTGGGGGAGTGGATGGATGGATGGATGGATGGGTGGATGGGTGGATGGGTGGATGGGTGGATGGGTGGGTGGGTGGGTGGAGGTGTGGGTGGATGGGTGAATGAATGGGTGGATGAGTGGATGGGTGGAGGGATGGATGGGTAGATGGGGGAGTGGGGGAGTGGATGGATGGATGGATGGATGGATGGATGGATGGGTGGATGGGTGGGTGGGTGGATGGGTGGGTGGAGGGGTGGGTGGATGGGTGAATGAATGGGTGGATGAGTGGATGGGTGGAGGGATGGATGGGTAGATGGGGGAGTGGATGGATGGATGGATGGATGGATGGATGGATGGATGGATGGATGGATGGATGGATGGATGGGTGGGTGGGTGGATGGGTGGATGGATGGATGAATGGGTGGATGGATGGATGAGTGAGTGAATGAGTGAATCTGGATCATTGTGGCAGCTCTCTGGTTGAAACTGGGGGAGTAGCAATACATTATCTACTATATGCTTGGCCGTGTGCAAGGGGCTTTACATACTTATCTCATTTGACCTTCATAACAACACCACATGGTGGTTATCATTCTTATTTATTCCCATACTCATTTCACGGATAAAGAAGCAGAGGCTTAGAAAGAAACTCAGGGTCACACTGCTAGTTTTCTTTATTTAGAGCCTACCTAATTCCAAAAAAGGATTTCAGATGGGCTCATGTGATTTAAGCTGGGTCCTGAACCTTGGATTTCAGATAGCTCTGTTATACAAAATCGCCACTACAAAGGGAATCAGGTTTTCAGAAGGTAGGTAGGGGGAGAATGCCAACAGTTCAGGGAGTAGGTTTGATCTGTGAAAGGAAAATGAAAATTTGGGACCCCAATTCACTCTATCGAAAGGCAAAAAGATCAGCTGAAAGCTGAGACATGCCAGAAGCTGCCTTTCCTTTTGTTCCTAAACAGATAGCTACAGGTGAAAGGTTAACTATCTCAACAGATAGCGACTCTATGTTCACCATATCTTATGTAAAGTGCTGGATTTACTGAGCATGAGACAAATATATAATGGACTATTCCCCCACCTGCTCCTTTTCTCTTATAACATGTGGATTCAGTAATGTGACCATACCCTCCCTCTTTCCCCGCTTTTCCCCTTTAAATACTGAAGCTCTCAAAATCATCTTTGGAGAAAGGCACAGACCACAGACCGTTCCTCTGATTCTGTATTTTTTCTCCTGGGCATTGTCCTTAACCTTGACAAAATAAACTTCTAAATTGATTGAGACCTGTCTCAGATACTTTTTGGGTTACAAATTGGCAACCAACGAATGGCCTCTGAGTGGAGGTGACCCTGACCTCTGACAAATCTATCGGTGCTTGGCACTAGTTTGAGCTGTCTTTATTGCTCAAACCAACAGGACAGTTTTCTGGGTCCACGAGCTCCCCCTCAAGAGAATGAGACCTGTCTCAGTTACTTTTTGGTTTAGAAATTTCTTGAGCATCTTACTAAGCAAGCCATAGCTTCATGCTCCTCAAGGATCCCAGTCAACACTAATGAGCTAAAACACAAGGAGGTCTCTTGCCATCTTGGTGTGTCCTTTCTATTTCCTCCTGTCTCCCTACTTACTCTCCTCTTGGAAGTCAAGATTTCTACCTACCAGCCTTGGGGCCCATTCCATCTTAACTCCTTTGTAAAGCCCAGTAGGAGGACAGAGACACAGATACAGGAGCTGTTGGATGGAAAACATTTTATTGGAGTTCCTGAGCCAGGAAAGGGTTATGGTAGGTTGAGAATCAGCGCTCACACTCGCCCCCTCTCCCAGTGGAGGTCATGGTCACTGGGCATCAGGAGTTGCGCTCCTCAGTCCTTTCAGCTGGAGGGAGAGGGGTCAGGGTTAGATGGGGAAACCCCTGGGTGCCCAGTATAGGATGGCACGGATGGAAAGGAATTTCTGCCTCGATGTGAGTTCCCGTTCTCGTCTATATGTAGTAGTTAAGATCTCCCTTCAGTTTGGTGAGAAGGTTGATCCTCCTTTCCCTGTCCCCACTCTCTCTCCCATATCCTCTGCTTCTTCCCTTACCCCCAATATCCTCCTAATGCCCACACCTCTTACCTTAGGAAAGGCATCCCAGTTGAGGAAAGGAAGTTTCCTTTTGATAGACTAAAAGAAAGAAAGAGAAAGAGAGTGCTGTGTTGCGGGTCAGCCGGGCATGGATCAGTAAGCATTCCCTTAATGAACTCCCACAGTAACCATAGTAACAATAATGTTATTATTTTGTCATTACTTTATCAAGAGCTAATATTTCCTGAGGACTCATTCTGTGTCTGCCTTGCACAAGCATGATTTCAGTGGGTTTTTACAGCAACCTTTTGTGGTGGATTGTCATCCCCACATCACAGAGGAAGCTGAGGCCGAGGGAGCTGAAGGCATTCGCATGAGGCCACGTGTGAAGTGAGTGCAGTCAGGAGACGCGGACCCCAGCTCTGTCACTGACTTTGCCTTCTAAGTGTGGGTGGGCCCCAGTTTTTCCATATAGGATGAGGGGATTCAAATAAAATCTTGACCGATTAGGCTCTTCCTCTTCTGCAATTGTCTTTGGGGCTCTGCTCCTCCACCACCATCTTAGGAAAACATGGGTAGCCAGCCAGGACAGACGCCGGGGGGAAGCTTTCTTCGGTTGACAGCCCATTGGGCAGCATCCAGGCAGGGCAGTCACTCCCTCCCAGAGCTCAGGAACCAACCCATACATTTAAAGCCAAAATGTGCTGCCACTACCCTGGGATGACTGCAGACAACCAAGGAGGGCAAGGGGCGCCCGAGCACTCACCTCAAAGAGGGCATGCCAGTTCAGGAACTCATCAGCCTTAAAAGCCTGTGGAGGAAGAGGGACAGCAGAAGCAGGTCACCTCCAGGGGAGGCCAGAGCTTAGCCCCCAGCCCTCTGGAGAAGGTGAAGGAACCGTGGCAGCTTTGCAAGCTCTCCACCAAGGCGTTTATCCCCTCTGTAATGAAGGTATTCACGGGGGCAGCACCAGAGAAGCGTACTCACAGATCGCAACTTGTCGATGTTCAGGAACGGGGTGTTAAAGGCCTAGGCGGAAAAGCAGGGTGTTAGGAAAGTTGCTAACAAGCACAAAGAGAGAAAGGACAGACTCACGGCTGGAGGGCCGGGGAAAACAGACGGCTTACCTCGGGTCGTGACGCATAATTCTCAATGGTGCTTTCTTCCTAGAAAGGGAGAGGGAGAAAAGGAGGCAGGTGGTCACGTGACGCCAGGGCCCTCACCCACATCCCTGTCTGCCAGCTCTGCCTTCATCCACAGGCCAGTCCCCGAAGGAATGCAGCCTGTTCTCCACCATGGTCTCCATTCCAGTTGCGCACATGGTTGGTGGATGTGCAGGGTGAGGAGGGGGAATTGGAGAATGGTACATGTAAGCGGTGTCATGATGGGCAGCAGGCAGAAAGCCTGGAGCGGAGCATTCGCTCGGGAAAAACTAGCTAGTGCTGTCCTGCAGTTAACTTAATTCTAAGAGGTGGGGTGTTCTGGAGACACCCATGCTCAGTCCATATAGCTGGGTGGGAAAGATTCGCGTGCAGGTGGGAGCCCAGCTGCTGAGGTGAACCGCCTGCCTCTCACTGATTGAGGTTGCTTTGCTTTGTGGCTTTATTGCCACCACTGCTGGAGGCTCAGTTACCCCCCTCCATGGGGACCCACCCCAGGCCTCAGTGTGCCCCATCGTGTCCTCCCCAGGACACAGCCAAACACGGAACCCGCAGGCTGGATCCAGATGCTCAGATCTCATAAAAATTTGGCTCATTTGTTTTTTGGTTTGAATTGGACATTTTGAATTAGTAAGAATTCATAAATTCATCCCGATTTCTAGTTTCCCCTAAAATTTTTAAAATTCTAGGCACGTCTTCCCACTCCATGGTGTCAGGTAGTGTGAAAGCTGCCCTTTCAGACTGGGGAAGTCAGCCCCCCTTCCCCTGAGGCCCCGACAGTCCCCCAGCTCAGTGACATCACTGGCTCGGTCGTCAGCCGCTGAGCCTGTGCCCCTGTCTTAGACTTTTAAATCCAGAGCAGGCATCAGGATTCCTCTCTGGCTGAGGACTGGATGGTAAAGATTCTCACCGTGGTCTGCGCTCCAGAGACAGTGAGGAGCCACCCGTCACCAGGGCACCGCTCACAGGGGCACAAATAGAGCAAAGAGGGGCTAGGCAGGGGTATCCCAGAACACCCCAGCCCCACTCCTCCTAGAGTTAAGTCAGCTGCAGGCAGCATTAGCTAGTTTTTCGCTTTGCTCCACCCTCTCCACCTGCTGTCCATGTGGACGCAGGCCTGGGTTTGGAGCTGCTCTGTCTCACATTGCCGTTCTCCAGTTCCCCCTCTTCCCCTGCACATCCCCAGGCATGTGTGCGCTGGAACAGAATGAGTGAACACTCTGAGGGCCCACGGTGGAGATCGTCTGAACCCAGACGACCCACTCAGTCCTGTCTCCTCCCAGGGTTCAGTACACGAGCCTCCCCCACACACTTCACCATCCCTTCCAGAAAGAGGAGCATCTCTGTCCCAAATGTCTCCCCAGGGATGCTCTGTTCCCTCCTCCCTTCCACAGAGCCCCAACTTCTTCAGCCCCCATCAGAATCCAAAACTAAGAGCCACCTATCCAGGAATGGACAGAAGGTAGAGAGATGGAGGGGTAGGTGGGTAACATGTATAAGAATAAAAATGCAGGTGACGTGCTCACCTCAGAACCACCCAGGGTGGCTCCCTGGGCAGAATGGAGCACCAGGAGGGAGAGGAGCACCACGGCAGGAAGGACCGGGATCTTCATGGCATCAAGTTTGGGGTGCTCTGAGGCGGGGCCTCAGTGCTTGCTCTTTATATTCCCAAGGAGGCAGATGAGCACAGAAATGGGGTCCCCACCCCACTGACTCATCCTCAGAGCCTGTCGCCCACCCCCGGGGCTCTGGGAGGGGGAGGCATGGACTGTTCCTCATTTGCCTTGGATTTCTCAATTCACATTCTGCCCCAGGCACGTGGAAGGTGAGACTGCAATGGGTCTCTTCATGCAGATGGGGCTGGGACAGAGACAGGTTGGACCTGTCCCTCCGAGGGATTGGCAGTGGTACCCAAGCAACCTCTCCTTTTGTCTTTGTCTCTTTTCCTTATATCCCTATTCCTCTCTTAGAATTCAGGCTTTTTTTTCCCCCTTTTTTTTTTAATACAGGCTCTCACTCGTTGCCCAGACTGGAGTAGAGTGAGGTGATCATGGCTCACTGCAGCCTTGACCTCCCAGGCTCAAGCAATCCTTCCACTTCAGCCTCCCTAGTAGCTGGGACTAGAGGCACGCATAACCTCACCCAGCTAATTTTTTTATTTTCTTGTAGAGATGTTGGAGCTTTTTTAAAATTTTCTTGTAGAGATGAAGATGTCTCGCCATGTTGCCCAAGCTGGCCTCAAACTCCTGGACTCAAGTGGTCCGCCTGCCTTGACCTCCCAAAGTGCTGGGATTACAGGTATCAGCCCGCGCTCCACACTAATTCAGGCCGTTTTTTCACCCTACCAAAATCTATGTAAACTCTTTAGCTTGGCAGTGAAGGCGGTCTATGCTCTGAACTCAACCCACCTTTATAACTTCTTCCATTACTCCCTTTGTACATACCTCACATTCTGACCAAACTGGACTCCTTACCAACTGTATCCTTCTTTTTTCCTCTTTCAAGAATCTAGCCATGCTGTCCCTTATTCCTAACATGGCCTTCTCTCATCTCCAGTTCTCAGAACCCAGCACTCTTCTTGGATGAAGCTTCCCAGATTTTTCCTGCCATGCCCAGTCCCTCTCTCCACACCTTTCCTTTCACAGAATTCCCATATTCATTCGTTTCTATGTCTCTGTATCTAAGTGTGTCTATTGTATCTAAGTAAATCATGTTCTTGCCTTGTTTCCCTTTCAGAATATCAAGTTCCTTGAGGTCAGGAGCTGTATCTTGACCAGCTTTACATCCCCCTAGTACCACGGCTCACAAAGAACCCAGGTGGAGGGCCGGGCGCGGTGGCTCAAGCCTGTAATCCCAGCACTTCGGGAGGCCGAGACGGGCGGATCACGAGGTCAGGAGATCGAGACCATCCTGGCTAACACGGTGAAACCCCGTCTCTACTAAAAAAATACAAAAATCTAGCCGGGCGAGGTGGCGGGCGCCTGTAGTCCCAGCTGCTCGGGAGGCTGAGGCAGGAGAATGGCGTAAACCCGGGAGGCGGAGCTTGCAGTGAGCTGAGATCCGGCCACTGCAGTCCAGCCTGGGCAACAGAGCAAGACTCCGTCTCAAAAAAAAAAAAAAAAAAAAAAAAGAACCCAGGTGGAGTCAGCATTAGTCAGACCGGATATGTTAGACTTAGTATTCAAGCATCCTTCTGCCACAGTGTACATTTTTCTTCCATGGGGCTGAACCTTTCCATTTTCCAACTGCCCATCTTTTACTCTTGGGTCTTCAGAGAAATGACTGTCTTGAGCTAAGATGACAAGGAACAGGGAAACAAAAACCAGGTCTTAGGGTGCCCAGTTGGAGATGGGATCCAGGCACCCTGAACTTGGAGTGCCCACTCCATGTCATTGCCCTAACCCACCTTGCCCCACCCCCCGTTTGGAAGTTGGATCACCTCACTGTGACACAACGTCCTAGTCAAGCAGCCTTCTCCACAGTGAAGTTCAGGTGGCCAAACCGGCTCCTGCTGTAACAGGGAGGGGCTGGGACATGGACCGGCACTGCCAGGGCAAAGCAAGACCTTATCAACCCAACCTGATGCAATGCACCGTGGCGGCGGCCCTGGGTGGGAGGGCTGGACGGTGTCCATGAATAACCTTTACGAACCCCAGCAGCTGGGCACCTCGGCTCCATCCTCACGCTGCCCCCACACCCCAGTCCCAGACATCCTGCCCCTCTTCAGCCTCCTCTGATTTTATAACGGCAGCTTCCCCTTTGCAGAGCTACCTGAGGGAACACTGCTTGGAGAACACTCCCTTAGCCCAGATGGCCATGCAGTAGTAGATGTCACAGAGTTGGTGCTCCTGGAAGGGACGAGTTATAGAATGACTGAGGTGGGTGGAGCACCTCCCAAAAGGTTTTCTGGAGGACACAAGTTCTGTGTAATGAATCTTACTAATTAACGAACAGTGACTGAAAAAGCTCATTAGCCACCGTTCCATCCGCATAGGGTCAACTCCAGGAGTGAAGAATCAGACAAAAGAGAACTGATGTGTAATCAGCTATGATTTGACAGATGGGTGGGGGGACCCAGCGCCAGTTTTGGCCTAGGTGATCTAGAGCATCAAACAATCCAACGCCATCTTCTGTTTGGCTCTAGAGTCTAGTCTGTGATTGTCCTTTGACAATAAATTGCCCTTCCTATATTTTCCTCTCCACCTCATGGTACTGATAAGAATGTTAGCTGAGTTACTGAGGCTTACTATGTGGCAGACCTTGTACTAAGTGCTCCAAATACGTGATCTCATTGAAATGTCCCAGTGATTCTGACACAGGTGGGTACTATAATTACTCACATTCTATAGGCGGGGGAACCACAGCATATAGAGGTTAAATAACTCACCCCAGGTCACACAGCCAGAATGTGACAGCACCAGCATTAGAACGCTGGGCTTCCAGAGCCTGAACCTGTATCGCTCCTCTCTATGCTGGACAGGCTATGTTACAGCCCATGTAACACCCTGTGTGAATTAGACCTATGCCCTGAGAGTGGGGGGCAGACTGCATCAAACCCCCGCAGGTCCCCTTTACAGTGTCCTTTGTGATACATAGCCTGCACCATCAGACATGGCAGCTCCAAGCATAGGTGCATTCATTTAAATGAATCAAACTACACGCTCTTGACAAAATGAAAACGAAGAACTAAGGTTAGTGGCATCAGCCCCCGAATGAACCTGAGATTGCCTCAGTTTCCAGATGCCTCCAGTAGTATAATCATCTTGCCACACCAAGTATGTGTTTACAGATAAGGTTCTGGTTCTGGCTCTAGTGTTCAACATTCTGGTGTTTAAAAATAGGTACTTTTTGTATCGTGCCTCTAAACACAGGCCAACTGCTTTGTGTGCTCAACCAAAGAAATTCTGTTCCTATGCTGGACAAAAAAGCTGTCTGTGTTGGACTCATGATTTGTTTCCACTTGGCACCTTCCTGGTAGATTTTCTGAGGGTAATTTTTTGGGGTTTTGTTTGTTTGTTTGTTTTTTGTTTTTGAGACAGAGTCTTGCTCTGTCACCTAGTCTGGAGTGCAGTGGTATGATCTCGGCTCACTGCAACCTCCACCTCTCAGGTTTAAGTGATTTCCTGTCTCAGTCTCCCGAGTAGCTGGGGTTATAGGCATGCACCACCACATCCAGTTAATTTTTGTATTTTTAGCAGAGATGGGGTTTCACCATGTTGGCCAGGATGGTCTCAAACTCCTAACCTCAAGTGATTTCCCTGCCTCAGCCTCCCAAAGTGCTGGGATCGCAGGAGTGAGCCACAGCGCCCAGCTAGTTCCATCCTGACATGATTTTTGCTGTGCCAGCTTTAGAAGCCAGTGTCTCTCTCCAGACTCCTCCAGCTTCCTCCATCTACGCTGCCTCAGTAGTTTGTGTCCCTGAGTTGGGTTGGGCAGATGGGGAAAGAGAGGGGCAGGGGGTTCTCCCTGGGAGAGGGTCCCAGCAGTTCAGGTGATGGGTGGCAGGAAAATCTGCCTGATATGCAGCTCAGCTTTGGATGAATCACGGAGGGTTAATGGAGTCAGGCAGCCGCAGAGACTGGCTCTGCAACATCACATCTCCAGGTTGGCTTGACTTCCTAGCTCCCTCACTGAGAATACCAGTAAACCCCTGTTTTCCCACAGGCCTGCCCCCACCCCACCCCAAATCTGCCAGAACTTGAGCGTGGGTAGGAGGCGAGGCCCAGCCCCGATTGCCCCATTGTGAGACACACCTAGGGCCTGGCAGCCAGCCTTTTGGGTCTAGGGAGGGAGTGGGGATTCCAAGAGATAGACACTGGGTTTTCGGGGCCTTAGTGAACACTAGGTGGAAAGCCAGGAATCCTGGGAGAGAAAGGGGGCTGGGGTGTGGAGTATTAGGGGGCAGAACTCAGGGCATCCCTGTCCCGTCCCTTCCTCCCTTCGTCAGTGTTGTCACACCCAAGAAAGCAGCCTCATCCACCAGCAGGTCCGGTTTCTTCCTTTGCCACCCACCCTATGTGCCCTGTGCTTAAACCTGTCCCGGGAAGTCTTCCCGGATTGGTCCCACTTAATTCCAATCCCTCTCTCCATTGGCTAATTTGTAAATATTTATTTTACTCTTGGTGCTGGGGACTGCAGATGGACAAAAGACCTGCCCTACGGAGTCCACATCCTAGCGAAGGAGACATCATAATGCAACAAAAAATAGACACACAAACAAGATTACTTCAGAGAAGGACAGGTGCTGCGAAGAAAACCATATGATGCTGACAGCCATATGATGCTGACAGGGCTTCATTGGTCGATGGCCTGAGGGTCGGGTGCAGTGGCTCACACCTGTAGTCCCAGCACTTTAGGAGGCTGAGGCAGGAGGATCACTCGAGCCCAGGAATTCCAGACAAGCCTGGGCAACATGGCAAGACCCCATCTCTATTAAAATACAAATTTAAAAAGGTGGCCCAGGGAGAGAAATTTGAAATTAGTCCTAAAAGCAGATGAAGCTCTGGCTTTCTGAAGACCTTGGTAACAGCCGCCCTTGTTCCCTGATGGCCTGTGCCAGTAGGCCCAGAGGGACCTTAGAGAGGGAGGCCAGGCCCATTGCATAGAGCCGTGGTGAGGAATAGGGATTTTATTCCAGGGCTAATGAGAAGCTGGTGGTAGGTTCCGAGCACGGGCTCCTTCCGGGCGTTGTGGAAGAATGGGATCTAAGGAATAAGATGGAAGCTGCGGCTTCAGGAGGTCACTGGAGGATCCCTGAAAGGAGAAAGGGGTACCCACCCTTAGTTGGAGGGCCCCTTATGCCAGGGGATCTTAGCCTGCCTCGGGTGTCACTCTAAGCTTTCAAGAGCTGCTTTCAGCTCTTTGGGCCACGAGCACCCCACGAGCCAAGAACCGTGCTCACCCCGCGTCTCCCAGTGCCTCAGGGACTGGGCCGAGGAGACCTGAGCTCCCCGCGGGTTTCCACCCCCACCCACGCTCCGGGAAGCTCCCTGTGCAGCGAGGATGCAGCCTCCTCCTTGGGACAGCCCCGCGCTCTCCCCCTTGTGGCCTCCAGGAGGTACTGCAAGGCTCTCCTACGGCGTTGAACCCCGGAGGACAAGTACAAACCAGCGTCAGGATTTCAGGACCCAGGAGAGAAGAGAGGCCGAGCGGAAGAGAGGCCGAGCGGAAGAGAGGCCGAGCGGAAGAGAGGCCGAGCGGAAGAGAGGCCGAGCGGAAGAGAGGCCGAGCGGAAGAGAGGCCGAGCGGAAGAGCGGCTGAGCCTTCTCCCAGGCAGGCGGACTGGGTCAGCTTGGTTTCCTGAAGTCAGTTTGGGGCCGGGTTTCTTTCATGTATACATCCACTGTGTGAGGCCCTGTGCCTGTCCTGTGGGTGGAGAGTGACCTAGGCAGATGGGGGCCATGCCCTCAGGGAACTCAAACCTGGGAGGGAGTCACTTACGCTGGCAGGGCGCCTCCTGTCCACCTTTTACTTCCTGTCCCCTGCAGGGATGCCAGGGGGACAAAGGGGTGGGGGATCCTTAATCCGGACGTGTTGGACCAGCTTGGTGGGGCTTAGGGGCTCCAACTGCAGACCCCCAGCCCCATCCCAAGGGCTCCTCAGCGTGGAATACGCCTGGCTCAGCCTGCGCCTCAGCCTCTCCTGTTTCATTGATACAGTGATGGGGTGGAAGTGTTCTCCTCCCTCCCTCTGTATCCTGGAAACACAGGGCAGTGCCTATGATAAGGCCCTGGGTTAATCCAGTGCCCCCAACTTCCTAAGCGCGTCTCCCCAGCCACACCCCCATCCCCACGGCAGCCTGTCCAGGTGGTGAAGCACAGTCTCTACCAGCACCTGGCTCCTGTTTCCTGCCCTCTCCCTGACCTTCTGGGACTGACCTCCCACTTTGAACAACCTCTTTCCCCCTGCCTCCTGACTTGAATAGTTCCATTGTCGCTTTTTCAGGCCACCAAAACACCTGTGGCTGCTTCAAGTGCAAAAAGAACAGTATTCAAGCCGGGTATGGGGACTTACGCCTGTAATCCCAGCAACTTTGGGAGGCCGAGGCGGGTGGATCACCTGAGGTCAGGAGTTCGAGAACACCCTGGCCAACATGGTGAAACCCCGTCTGTACTAAAGATACAAAAATTAGCCAGGTGTGGTGGCGCATGCGTGTAATCCTAGCTACCCAGGAGGCTGAAGCAGGAGAATTGCATGAACCCAGGAGGTGGAGGTGGCAGTGAGCCAAGATCGTGCCACTGCACTCCAGCCTGGGCTACAGAGTGAGACTCACTCTTAAAAAAAAAAAAAAAAAAAAAAGAATGGCGGCTGGGCGCGGTGGCTCACGCCTGTAATCCCAGCACTTTGGGAGGCCGAGGCGGGCGGATCAGGAGGTCAGGAGATCGAGACCATAGTGAAACCCTGTCTCTACTAAAAATACAAAAAATTAGCCGGGCGCGGTGGCGGGCGCCTGTAGTCCCAGCTGCTCGGGAGGCTGAGGCAGGAGAACGGGCGTGAACCCGGGAGGCGGAGCTTGCAGTGAGCCAAGATCGCACCACTGCACTCCAGCCTGGGCGACAGAGCGAGACTCCATCTCAAAAAAAAAAAAAAAGAAAGAAAAGAATGGTATTCAGATATAGGTTGGTTAATGATTTTTTTTTTTTTTTTAAACAGATGAGGAAACTGATGCACGATGCAGGCTGCTTGTCAGAAATAAAACCCAGGTCTCATCTCTCTCGGCCTCTGTGCCTTATACCAGTTTCAGGCAGATTAGCTGCCCCTAAATCACTCTTCCATCCTCCCTGAGCCAGGCCATCAACATAGCATTAAAGAATAAAATTTGAGAAAGTCGTAGGGAAACAAGACTCATGTTTTATTTCCACAGAGAGACTCAAAAGTAGGAAGCTCCTCCTTCCCGGAGAACTGTCACAGTGACTTCAGGTCACAAAAGGGAGCAGGTAGAGAAAGATGCTGGTGTATCCGATGAGGCTGGTGGTCACTGAGGCCCCACAGTGCAGTGGGAGGAAATAAGGAGACACAAGCTGGGTCCCCAGCCTAGGAAACAGAGGTGCAGCAGCCGGGCCAGGGCTGGTACAGGCTGGGAGCCAAGGGGAGGAGCTCCCTGACTACCAGTGTTTTTCGGGGCCTCGGTGGTGGTTGGAAGAAATTGCCTAGAAGAAAGAAAATCAAATGGTAGCATGTGGCCATTCCTAAGCCTACGGAAATGGGGCATCTTTTCACCCAGCGTCTGGGCGCCCACCATTCTTTTGCTGTCCAACCTGTTCACCTGTGGTGCCCCTCACTTTTGCTTCACCTAAAACAAAGTTTGTGGTTCTGCCGAGCTAAGCTATCACCTCTCGCCCCTGCAGCCTCGCTGCGTCCTGCCTCTGAACCTTTCCACCAGGAGGCTCTTTTCTCTACAGTTCCCCTGCAACATCTCTATCCCGGTCCCTGTGCTCCATCTAGAACACCATCTTCTCTTCTCAGAGCTGTGCCTGTGTGGTCCCACCTTAGGGTGCTTTCTGATGGTCCTAGGTCATTTTCTTTCTTCCTTTATCTCTTTCTTTGTTTCTTTCTTTCTCTCTCTCTCTCTCTTTCTTTCTTTTTTTAGAGACAGGGTCTCCCTCTGTTGCCCAGACTAGAGTGCAGTGGTGTGATCATAGCTCACTGCAGTTTTCAACTCCTGGGCTCAAGCGATCGTTCTGCCTCAGCCTTCAAGTAGCTGGGACTACAGGCAGGTGCCACCATGCCCGGCTAATCTTTCTGTTTGTTTGTTTGTTTGTTTGTTTGTTTGTTTCATTTCATTTGTTTGTTTGTTCGTTCTGATTGCCCAGGCTGGAGTGCAGTGGCGTGATTGCAGTTCACTGCAGCCTCAAGCTCCCAAGCTCAGGTGATTCTCCCACCTCAGCCTCCAGAGTAGCTGGGATTACAGTCATGCACCATCTCACCTGTCTAATTTTTTGTATTTTTAATAGAGACGGGGTTTTGCCATGTTTCCCAGGCTGGAATGGTTTGTTTTGCTTTTCTAGAGGTGGGGTCTTGCTATATTGCCCAGTCTGGACTCAAACTCCCAGCCTCAAGTGATCCTCCCACCCCAGCCTCACAAAGCACAGAGGTTACAGGCATAAGTCACCGCACCCGGCCCTAGATCATTTTATTATGGGTCTTTCTCCACACCCCACCATGAGCTCCCCTCTGCCTTAACACCTTTAGAGCATCCACGCAGAGCATACCTGACTTCATGTCGCTGCCCACTGAGATCTGAGGATATACCAAGATCCTGGCCCTGCCCTGGGGTGACTATGCATCCGCTCCCAGGATGTGGCCTGGTGCGGCCCACTCTGACACTCACCTACCAAAACTTCACCCACTGCAGCAGGCCAGGTTGCACCCGGGAAGCCTGCCAGAAAAAGAGAAATCTGAGTGGTCACCACAGGGTCCCTTCCACACCCTCTGGCCTCAGGCCCCTTCTCTCTCCAGCCAGATGAAGATCAGGCCCCCATACTCACCGAGGAAGAAGGCGAGACTCCCCCCTGCGAAAAAATCAAAGGAAAGTGATGTGGGGCTCATGGCCTCCCTGTACCCTGCCATGGCCTCCGGGCTCACGAAGGGCCCAGCGGCAAGGGCAGGCTCACACCGGGGCTATCACCAAGGTTCTCCAGTCTGACTGTGGACATTCAGACTGTGGAGTTGGTTTCACAGCACATTTATTATCCTAAGTGTACTTGATCCAAGATGATATTGAACATGATTCCTGGGCACGTACTGGCCAAGGGGGTCAAAAGAGGATAGGCCTCCCTTCGGCCTGCCAGGTGGGTCGACATTGGCCACAGATAACCCGGCAGAGTGGAAGCCACAGGCAGTAGAAGCTGCACGTCCCTCCTCTCACCGGCCTGTGGTTTCTCTCAGTGGAAAGTCCACTCCCCAAGGCGAGGACTTTATTGTCGTGAGAGATGGAAATACCCAGCCTGCTGTCGCTTTGTCAGCCGAATTTGCACTTAGCATATTCATTTACTGATGTTACGAGATTGCCTTCATTGCAACAGAATGAAACCATATTTTCACGTATTTTTTCCTTTCATTTCCTTTGTGGAATAAAGCATCCATTTTTCCACCAACCATCCACTCCCTGGCTGGCCCCTAAGCGCGAGTCTGTTTTCCTCACTCTCCATTCCATCTTCCCAAAAAAACGTCCACAGAGAGGGAACCTGTGAGGAAGAGCTGCTCGTGTGTTTTGCAGGTGTCGTTATTTTTTTTTCTAGACGGAATCTTGCTCTGTTGCTCAGGCTGCAGTGCAGTGGCACAATCTCAGCTCACTGCAACCTCCACCTCCTGGATTCAAGCAATTCTCCTGCCTCAGCCTCCCAAATAGCTGGGACGACAGGCGCCCGCCACCATGCCCGGCTAATTTTTGTGTTTTTAGTAGAGATGGGGTTTCACCATGTCGGCCAGGTGGTCTTGAACTCCTGACCTCGTGATCCGCCCGCCTGGGCCTCGCAAAGTGCTGGGATTACAGTTGTGAGGCACTGCGCCCGGCCGGTGTCATGAGTTTTTAGACCCTATATTCTTCTTGGAGAGGGTGTTGGTTCTCAGTTTTCTCTGTTGCTGCTGCTCCTTTTTAACCTTTTCTGACTGGGTGGGTGTGAGGAGCATTGAACCCTCCTGCCTTTCACTTCCAAACTGTCTCAGGGAACCCGAGTCTCCCTTGCAAAAGGGTGGGGAGGCCTGGACTCAAAGAGAGCGGGATCCAGCCTCAGGCAAGGCAACCAACCGAGAGGACCCGGCAGTGAAAGCCTCTCTCCCCATCCCCCATGCAGAGCCCCCAGTGGGAAGACGGGGCGGTTGCAGGTCTCACCTTTGCAGGGGTCTTGACTGAGTACTGCCCACCATAGGCAGTGGGATACGCATGCTGGTTATAGTTGTAGTTCTGTGGAAGAAGTGGGTGTGGGGGTTAGAACAGACGGAAGAAGGCCATTTTGCTCTGGAATAAACATTCCACCTTCCTGCCTGGACCGAACCTTTCTTAAAACGCCTGCCTTCTCCCCTCGTGTCACGTGTTTTCTTTTATAGAATCTCCTCCAGCCAGCTAGGGCCCACACCCTCACCTGCCTTTACTGTCCTAGCCCAAATGGCCACCACCTTCTCCTCCTCCTCACCCTGCCCTCGAGTCCTCTCCCAACTCTTCAAGTGTTACTTGGGAGATGAGGGTAGGAGACCAAGAAAAGAAGCTCCAGGACCTAACCCAGTGGGTCCGTGGTAGATGTCTCACCTTGGAAGTTACAGCTGCCACCTCCTACCAGCCTGCACCCGGCTGAGAACGCCATTGAATGGGGTGGGGGGTGGGGGCAAAGAGAATTTCAGATTGCCCAGACCTGGGAGCAAGGCCAAGGGGGACCAAGGGCCCTGCAGGGGAACCTGAGGACAGAGACTCACCTGATCGGCGCCGCCTGCACGTTTCTGCAGTGATGACGTGTCCGCACCCTGAAAGGAAAAAGGGGCCACAGTTTTTGCCTCTGCAGTCGTGCGGGCCTTGCCGGGCTTCCGGAGCCCCAGTTTCTCCCTCACCCCACCCTTTCCACGTGCTACCTATAGAGAAGGCAGTGAGCCTGGAGAAGCTGTTGGCCCAGATAGATAGACGACAGATTTCCACACTCAGCATTGGGAGCCAGGGAGAGAACCAGGTTTGGCAACTCCTTCCCCACCCATGCCCTGGGAGAGTTGACAGCTCCAGCCTGAGACTGAGCTAGAACAAGTGAGTTGCAGCCACGCAGGCTCCTCTGGGGCAGACCCAGGCACCGCAGCCCAGCTCGCCTTCTGCCTGTACCAAGTCCTGCTGCTATGCCCGTAGGCCCTTAGTCCCTGCACACCGATGCCATGCCCCACAGGGTGCTTGAAGGAGGGGCTGTTATCTGCAGAAGCTGCATGCTTAGGTTAGCTCTGGGCTGCAGGAAGCAAAAAAAAGAAACACAAGAAAACAGATAAAGCAACTTAAGGCACTGCAGATGCGCCGGACACCCCCAGCCCCAGCACAGGAGGAGAAACTAAGCGTTGAAAAGCCATCACAGCTTCTCCACTTGGACCCTCCGCCCCGCCACACACACACACACACAAAGTGACAGTGAAGTCCTGACTCCAGCATTAACTCTGCCTTATCCATACCTGACCTTGAACCTAAACCCCACTGCAAGCCCTAACCCTGAGGTCACAAACTGGTTGACCATGGGCCTCCAGATATTTTTTGCTTGGTCCACTTAAAAATTAAATTAGTTACAATTAGAGATCAGCATCCTGGTTCTTCGTGAAACATCAGACGACCTGCCACCCTGTTCACACACACATGCATGACCGCACTCAGCTGAAGTCGACCTCCCCCTTCGCAGGGCCCCACCTGTCCAGCCTCATGTACTTGGCACATGTAGATGCGGGAGCAGGCAGCCCTTACCTCAGTGCCCACGGGTCCTGTTTCTCAAAGGCTACTGGCCATGCACAGTTGGAGTGTGGTCTTTGGCACGGTCCAGAGGTCCGGCCCATCCTCCCTGACCCAGGTCTTCAGACCCTCAGCAGCTGCCTCCACTAGACAGGGACCTGACCCCTGCATACCGCCTTCCCATTCCCCCTCAGCTGTCCTCCCCATGCCCCAGCCTAGGCCCCTTCTTCCCCACGACGTGGTCTCCCCGCACCTGCGCACGCTGCGGTACCCACCCAGCTGTGGCTCCCCTGGGTCCAGGCCAGGCCCAGCAGGAGCAGGAGCAGAGCAGAGGCAGCGGCCAGCTTCATGTTCATGTGCTTGTGGAAGCCCCAGCGCTTGGCCTTGGCTTTTATCCTAGGAGGTCCTCCCACCCTGCTCTTCAGTGACTCACAGCTTCTCCCTCTCACCCCGCCCCCACTTGGGATTGCACAAAGCCTGAGAAAGTGGGAAGGGAGGGGAAGAAACTGGGACAGACACCTGGGTCAGCGGCTCGCCCAGGGCCCCAAACCCCGTGTCCCAGAGCTGAGAAGTCCTGCCCCGCTTACCTCAATAATTGCTTTCCAGTTGAGGAAAGGAGTGTTGTGTTTGAAATCCTGCGGGGAGAAGGAGGGCGGAGTGGGCCGGGGAGGCAGAACCCAGGGGGTGGTCTGTGCAGCAAATTGGGGTAGTCTCCAGCTAGGAAGGAGCTTTTGGGTGTGGTTTGGGGTTGGAGGAAGGTAAGCACGTGGGAGATTGAGGGTGGCAGGACTTGAGATGGTATTGGTGATAAGATTTGGGCGATAAGATTTGGATGAGCTATCTCAAAAATGAAAAGAGGGGGAGTTTGGAGACAGGTGGTGGGAGCAGAGGGTGGCTGCCTTGAGGGAGGCTTGGGGAGTCAGGAGGGCCAGGCCTCCATTCTTCAAACAGCAAGAATTCTTCTACCTCCCAGAGTCGGCTGAAGTAGAGGAGGGCTCGGGTGCTGGGGGGTGGGACTTTGTTCTGTGGATGAAAGGTGGTGAGCAGGTTAGCAGAGAGCCTGGGCACACTCACCCACCCCTCCTCCTGCTACTGCCCTTTCTCAGCCTTCAGAATGTCATTGTGACTAAGGTTTGGAACGGGAGGAGCTGGGAGTCTTTAGGGACACCAGAAAACCATGTTTGGAAACACAGGGAGAGAGAGAGGCACTAACCAACTCTCCCTGTCCCAGAGCATACAATGTTCTCTATCCCAAGTCTGCCAGCCTCCAGCAGAACCTAATTCTAGCAAAACCTCAAGACTAGGACCTGCCTGAGAGCATCCCCTTTCCACCTGCTGGGCCTCCTCCATCCCATTTCCCAAAGCTGTGGGCTGCAGTCACCCTTTCCACACCACCCCGGACAACAGCGGAGACGTAAGAAAGGAGCAGAGACCAGGAGTTTAGGGCAGCTAAGGTTTATTTCAAGGGCAAGGGCTGAGATTAGTGATGAGAGAGAGTGGTGTTTTAAGAAGGGAGTAGGGGGCTCCCATCCATCTGGTGGCTCCTTGTCTGGAGGTCACGGGATGCGAGAGCTCCTCTGGTCCTGGGCAAAGAAATAGGTTCTTTTTTTTTTTTTTTTTTTTTTTTTTGAGACAGGGTCTCACTCTGTTGCCCAGGCTGGAGTGCAGTGGCACGATCTCAGCTCACTGCAACCTCCGCCTCCTGGGTTCAAGCGATTCTCCTGCCTCGGCCTCCCAAGTAGCTGGGACTACAGGCGCACACCACCACACCTGGCTAATTTTTGTATTTTTAGTAGAGATGGGCCACATTGGCCAGGCTGGTTTCAGACTCCTGACTTCAAGTGATCCACCAGCCTTGGCCTCCCAAAGTGCTAGGATTATAGGCATGAGCCACCGCGTCTGGCCAGAAATAGGTTCTAAAGAGAGAGCTTGAGGAACAGGAATTCCGGGACATCGTGAGCCGACACAAGGGTATAAAAAACCCCTGCTCCAGAAGTCTACAGGGACCTTTTTGCCCCGCTATCCAAACAAACCCAGATACCCCGGCGTGGGCTTGAGAACCCCCTGCCTCGTCAGAAACATTACACTGCGTTCCCCTCTGCTTCCTCCTCACTCTGGCTGAAGTCCTCAGCTCCCTCGCCCCACTGTGGAGAGCGGGGCTCCACCCTCTGCCCTGCCCACCTCTACCCTGCCTGCTTTCTAGGAGATCTGCCTCCTGAGGAGCTGGCCCAGATGAATCCTGACTCACTGAGATCACTCCCTCGACTGCCGCCCTAGATGGGCAAAAATGGCACGGTGTCGGTCCTGGTTCTCTGGGAAGTGTCTGTATGTGCCCCAGCTCCCATCAGACCCTAAGTTCCCTGTGACCCAGGGAAGAGTCTTGTTTCTACCAGAAACCATTCTCTATGAAACAGAGAGGCCGGATGCAGTGGCTCACGCCTGTAATCCCAGCACTTTGGGAGGCCAAGGCGGGCAGATCACTGGAGGTAAGGAGTTCGAGACCAGCCTGGCCAACATAGTGAAACCCCATCTCTACTAAAACTACAAAAATTACCCGGGTGTGGTGGTGGGCACCTGTAAACCCAGCTACTAGAGAGGCTGAGGCAGGAGAATCGCTTGAACCCGGGAGGCAGAGGTTGCAGTGAGCCGAGATCAAACCACTGCGCTCCAACCTGGGTGACAAAGCGAGACTCAGTCTCACAATAAATAAATAAATAAATAAATAAATAAATAAATAAATAAAAGAGAAAGAAAGAGAGAACATGAATCCACTGTAGCTGGGTGGGAACATCTGTACTCTCCTCTCTCCTCAACCTTCTTCCTAAAACGTCAGACTTCGATTTTCCTGAGCCCAGTCTTCTTTCTTTTACATTAAAGGCCAGAAGCTCCACTGCTCACAGGGATCAGTTGGGTGGCTAAAATGACTGTGACAGGTAGGGACAGTCTGGCCACTAGAGAGTGACCCTCCCACCTATTCCCAACACACCCTACCTGGGCCAAGCAGCAGCTGTTTCTCAGCTCTCGCCTAACCCCATCCCGTGGAAATGGAATCCAGTGTTGCCAAAGTTTTTGAAAGAAACCCGAAATCCAAATCATTATGTGAAGTCTCTCCATGTTTAAACTAATTCATATTCTTAAAAAAAAAAATAGTGGCTCAGAAACCCATCCTCTCATCACCAGTCGCAGCTTCTGCCGGGGCAGTGTCTGTGTGGGTTGTCTGTCTGTCCTTCCTCCCCTCCCTTCCAGTCCAGCCCCCTCTCCTCTAGAGGTGCCTCTGCTACTCAGATATCAAAGCAGCCTGGCCAGGGGTTCCCCTGCAGGAGGGAAGTGTGGGCAGGGAGGAAGGAGGGAGGGGTTCTGCACCCCAGCTGTGTTTTTGTTTGTGTGGGAGAGACTAATGCCTGTCACCCCTGAGGCTGTCGGCCACTGCTGGTTCCTTTCTCTGGGTGTCCATCCTCTCGGGCCGTCTTAGCTCCACCTCCCTCCTCATTCTGTGTACCCTCTAGGAGTCAACCTACTCTCCCCTTAACCTTCCCCATCTCAAAGGGGGAACTGAGGTTCGGGACCTGCTCGGGTCTATGTGTTGAAGCAGCAAAGAAGCCCATCCCCTCCACTCATCCTCAATCCCAACTGCTCCGGATTCTGCCCCTCTTTTCAGGCCTCCTCTGTCCTCCCTCCTCCACCCCCAGTGGGTTTAGTTTTTGTTTTTAGCACTGGCCTAAATGCTCCCTTAGTAGCCAGGGTCACTGTTTCCCCAGCTCACCGAGCGGAGGTTTAGCTTTCTTCCCTATACCCCTCTCCGACAGAGATTGGGATCACACGGCCTTCCAGCCCTTACCTTGCTTATGGCATCCCAGTTAATGAAACCCAGCTTGGATTTAAAATTCTGCAGAGGAAACAAAAAGAAGAATGGCCAAATTGAGTCATAAGGTAATTGGCCGAGAGAGGTCAAGGGCCACTGCTGACTGTTGGTTTAGAAAGAGGACCCCAGCCTGTAGGGCCAAGGGCAGGGGTTTTCCAAATGCAAGTGAACAGGGCCATCTTGCAGAACTCACCTTCCAGAAAGTGTCAAAGTTAAACATCCCAGGAGATGTCTCAGAGTTCTATGGAATCAAGGAGAAATGGGATGAGACGAAGAACCCACTTTGTGAGCCAGAGGCGGGAGATATGAGTGGCAGGAGGGGAGGCGAGGATTGCGTGACACCATGGTCCCAGCCCAAGGTGGAGTGTCGCCTCCACTCACCACAGTATTGACTCCACCAACAGCGTCACCTCCTCTGCTGCCCCAGCTGGACCCTTGCCCCTGGGTGGGGAAAAGGGGGACCGATGTCCAAGGCTTATGCGTCCTATCATGCCTGCCACCTGTCAACCTGCCCCGGATTGCTTCATCCCCACCTCGGTCCAGGCTTCCTGTCCTCCTCTCTGTAAAGCCGCCTTCTCTTCCTTACATAGCCCCTAAAAGTTCACCTAGGAAGGCCTTCTTAGAATGGCTTGCTCCCATGGAACCCCACTCAGTCCCCTGAATCTCAATATTCAGACTCTTGCCTTCACCCTTTTCTGTCCCCAAAACACCCCAAGTAATGAGATTAGTTGGCACGCAGTCCCACGGCACGCCAAGCACCGTGCCTTATGCGGCATCTGCCTCCAGAGTCTGGACTCCACAACACCTTGGTCTGGTGGTGACACAGAAAGCTGTATGGTAACTGAAGGCTACGTGAGTCAGGCTTCACTGTCCTCATTTTACCGGAGGAAGCTCAGGCTAGAAGAGGTTAGCTGACCTGCCTGAAGATACACAGATGACATGATAGAGCTGGTGGTGTTTTTTAACATATATCTTAAATTATTTTGAGGCTGGGCACAGTGGCTCACGCCTGCAATCCCAGCACTTTGGGAGGCCGAGATGGGCGGATCACGAGGTCAGGAGATCGAGACCACCCTGGCTAACATGGTGAAATCCCATCTCTACCAAAAGTACAAAAAAAAAAAAAAAATTTGCCGGGCGTGGTGGCAGGCGCCTGTAGTCCCAGCTACTCAGGAGGCTGAAGCAGGAGAATGGCGTGAACCCGGGAGGCGGAGCTTGCAGTGAGCCGAGATTGCGCCACTGCACTCCAGCCTGGGCCAAGGGTGAGACTCCTTCTCAAAAAAAAAAAAAAACTTATTTTCCTTTCTTTGTTTTTGTTTGTTTGAGATGGAGTTTTGCTCTTGTTGCCCAGGCTAGAGTGCAATGGCACGATCTTGGCTCACTGCAACCTCCACCTCCCAGGTTCAAGCGATTCTCACACCTCAGCCTCCCAAGTAGCTGGGATTACAGGCATGCGCCACCATGCCCGGCTAATTTCGTATATTTAGTGGAGGTGGGGTTTCACTATGTTGGCCAGACTGTTTTCGAACTCCTGACCTCAGGTGATCCACCCGCCTCGGCCTCTCAAAGTGCTGGGATTATAGGTGTGAGCCATTGTGCCCGGCCTATTATTTTATTTTTGTAAAGTAGAGACAGCATCTTGCTATGTTGCTCAGGCTGGTCTCAAACTCCTGGGCTCAAATGATCCCCGCACCTCAGCCTCCCAGAGCACTGGGATTACAGTTATGCTGATGCCTGGTCAGAGCTGGCTTTTGAAACCCCATCTTCTACCTCAAAGCTCAGTGACTTTCTCCTTCTTTTTTTTTCTTTTTTTGAGACGGAGTCTTGCTCTGTCACCCAGGCTGGAGTGCAGTGGCCAGATGTCAGCTCACTGCAAGCTCCGCCTCCCGGGTTTACGCCATTCTCCTGCCTCAGCCTCCCGAGTAGCTGGGACTACAGGCGCCCGCCACCACGCCTGGCTAGTTTTTTGTATTTTTTAGTAGAGACGGGGTTTCACCATGTTAGCCAGGATGGTCTCGATCTCCTGACCTCGTGATCCGCCCATCTCGGCCTCCCAAAGTGCTGGGATTACAGGCTTGAGCCCCGCGCCCGGCCGACTTTCTCCTTCTCAACACTGCCTCCCTAAGTATGGAAATCCCCTTGGCCATTCTTCTGTTACTTTTATCTGTTTTTTCCCGTTACAAAAGTAACATGGCTCTGATCCAAATCAAAAGGAAGGAAGGAAGGAATGAACCAAAAAGGGAGATGGGGATCCCAGACCCCTGTTTTGGTCTCCTGATGGTTACTGGACACAGATTTAGAGCAGCTTGCAAGAAGAAACTGACATTTTTGTTTCTTTTCTCAGGATCTTAGCATGCTTCACCATCTCTTCTCCTAAAGCCAACCCTGCCTGCCCCTAAGCTCACCGGATCATTGTCTCCAGAGCCTCCAGGGAGGTGATTGCCCTCTTTGCTTACTTCCTAGGGAGACAGAAAATGGAGAGGAGTTGATGGGGAGGCAGGCGGGCAGGGGGACGAGAGGGCAGAGAAGCAGGGTGGCAGCAAGGGGTTCCTGAATCGGGGGACTGAGACATGAGCATGACAGAGGACTTCCCAGAGCCCCGAGAAAGAGGTCCTTGTCTCAGGGAAGCTCCATCTGCCCTTCGATCTTATTTCGAGCTCCTGTGGGTCGGGTGGCTGCTCACTTACAATGTCCAGAGATAACATTGCCATCTCTGTTTATGTTCATTTCTGCAAGCCACCCAAAATCCATCAGGGAGGGCTTTGCCAGCAAGGCATCTGAATTCTCCCCTGGCTTGGGAGCTGGAGTGAGCCAGGCTGTTGCACTAAATTGATTCAAACTGAAGGACCCTGTCTGGGCTGATTGGCATTAGTAAGAAAAGGGGATGCTAGCTGGAGAGCCAGTAGCGGCTGAGGCAGCGTAGAGTAGACTGGCTGGTCCCCTCTTAAGGGAGAGGTGGGCTCCTCTGGAGTCCTGCTTTATCTGCTGTGAAACGTGGTGAATTCCAGACCCATAAGTACTTCCTCGTTCCCAGAGCTCTCATGTAGACCTGGCAGGGATGTGGGACCACCTGTCTGCCAGTATTGCTCCTGGAGAACCTACCTCTATCCCACTTACTACTGGTACAGTCTCTGCCCCCAGGTCTGCCATCCTCTTACCCTCGTGTTGCTGGAAACTCTCTCTCCTCTGGAGTCCTGCAGGGTGAGACAAAGAAACACAGACCCCTGTTTAAGATCCTGAGGCCACCACCAAAAATTAATGTATTGATTTAATATGATTCCTCTAACAATCCTAATGGCACTGTCTTTTGGAACTGGTTCAAACACTGACTTTTTTTTTTGGAAGGACAAAAGTCTAAGAATAGGTAAGGAAACACTGGAAAAGATAAATGGTAAGTGAAGATAAGAGGAAGATAGTAACATACTCTAAAGCTACCATAAATAAAGCAGTGTGGTCCTTGTCTGACAGAATTCCCAGAAGCTCCCCAAAATACTAAGGTATTTATAAGAGGCATTTTAAGTCAGAGGCTGAAGTGTTTGAATACATGGGACTGGGAATATCAGTGAAGTATTTTGGAGGAAAATTTTAGTTCGAGCTCATCAGTTTCCTCCTCTCTATTTTTAACCAGTTTTCCCCCTCATAAAGGAGCACACAGCTCGGATACAAAGTGTAGGGTAAGTCTGGTTAGATGGAGGGGTGGGACTAGACAGCATACGGGAAAACAAAGTCCAGATGCATCCCAGTTAAACTGAAAAAATGAAATTACAGGACTATGCATAGTGCTAGAAGAAAATAAAAACCTTAAAGCAGTACACCAAGAGCAAAAACCATAGAGGAAAAGATGGCTGTTTTTTGACTACTTATATACTTAAAACTGTGGTATATTATAAAACTAGAAAAGGCCGGGTGCAGTGGCTCATACCTGTAATCCCAGCACTTTGAGAAGCCGAGGCGGACAGATCACCTGAGGTCAGGAGTTTGAGACCAGCCTGGCCAACATGGTGAAGCCCTGTCTCTACTAAAAATACAAAAAAAAAAAAAAAAAAAAATAGCCAGGGGTGGTGGCAGGCACTTGTAATCCCAGCTACTCGGGAGGCTGAGGCAAGAGAATCTTTTGAACCCCGGAGGTGGAGGTTCCAGTGAGCCGAGATCGCACCACTGTACTCCAGCCTGGGCAACAGAATGAGACTCCATCTCAAAAAGGAAAAAGAAAAAGAAAAAAAAACTAGAAAGAGGGTTACAAATGGGGAGAAAGTTTTTTAAAATCCAGTTTGTTCCCATAAAAGGTTAGTATCCCTCATAGATGATCTAAAAAGAGCTGTCTCTACTCAGCCCCAGCACTTCCGGTCTGGCCTTACTCCTGGCCAGGTGAGTCCTTTCCCACCAGCCTCACCCAGGAGCTTGTTAGCAACGCGGAGCTCAGCCTTACTCAACCCTGTTAGAGCAACCCGCACTTTCACAAGATCTCAGTAACACTAACTCTCAGCACCACGGTTGCTGACATAAAGCCCACATTTCCAGCATAACTGGGGGGAATGTTCTTTCCAAAACACTCTGAATCCCCCAGAGTTCACCACAGTCTGTTCCCTGGCTGGATAGAGGACATTTAAGACAATTGTGCCAGGATCGGTTTACTTGGGATTTCTCCCAGCCCCATCTGTGGTATAAGGTGAGGTATATCACAGCAAGATTTGCAATTAATTAGTACTTTGGAAATTGTTAGCATTTTTAGGAGTGCATTTTGGTTTCTTCTGCTGAAATAGTTCCCCGCAGACAAGGCAGGAGGGGGCTGAGCGGAGTTGAGTTAGGAGGAGCGGGCGCAGTCCCGGGCAGGAACTGCAGTCCCCAAGAGACTTTGGCTCTCACCTGAATTCCAGATCCCCCGGTCCCGCGGGCTTCATTCCCTGGATTTTCACACTGCCGGGGGAAGAAAGTGGAGGCTTTCTCTCAGTCCCCTCCCAGACCAGTCCCAGCCCCCAAATGGGAGCATTTTAACCCTGGGGCGAGCCTCTTCCGCTCCACTCCGCGGCCATCCAGCCCCATCTCCGCGGAGCCTTGGCTCCTCGATCCTGCAAGTGACATCAGCTGCTCTCCTTTTTCTTCCCGCGGTAGGTGGGAGATTCACGCCAGTCACTCACCCCGGGTTTATGTCCGTTTCCTCCGCCGCTCCCACCGTGGTTGCCGGAGGACGAGCCGGTACTGGATCCCTGCAGGGGAAAGCAAGATTTCAAACGCTGTCCTAAAGGACCTAAAGGGGACCCAGTCGCTCCCAGCGGTGTTGCAGATTTGTTGGAACCCCAATCAGATTCCAGTCCTCTTTCCAGCCTCCACACCTTCCCTGTCTTTAGCCTGTTGGTCGCTGCAGAAAGTTATTCTGAGCATGGAGAAAGCCAGGTGTGGCCGAGGGTATTCGGAACTATGCAATGATTTGGGGAACCTAAGCTGCCGCCCACCGCAGGCCAGGGGTGGGAACCCCTGGAGCCCGGCCGCGCAGTAGCCGCGATCCTGCCACCAGGGGGCAGCAAGTGGAAGGGACCCGAGAGCCCTCACCTGGGAGCTGCCGGAGCTGCCTTGGTCACCATTCCCAGAACTGCCCTAGATGGGGGAGAAGAGGATTGTACCGGGAGCGGGGCATGAGAGCAGCTCAGGTTATTTGGCGTCTTGTGTTCACGCACCTCCTCCTGTCTGACACCTTTCCCAGACCCCCGAGGAAGCCAGATGTGGCTCCCTCTCCAGCTCGACTCCAGGACACGGGATGGGAGACGCCATCAGCCAAGGGGTTGGACAGGCCATTGGCCAGGAGGCTGGAGGGACTGCCGGCTCTGGAGTCAGTGAGGCCCGGGGCCCTGGGGTGGCAGCTGCGGGGTCACAACGCCCCTTCCTGCCCTCACACTCATGCAGGGGCCCCGTGTGTGAATGTCGTCTGCACCGTCGCTCTGTCAGCGTCCGTAGGTCTCCCGGATCACAGTCCTGCCCCCATTCTCCTGGAAGCTTCCCAGACAAGTGTCATATTCTCCCATGTCCCCCCTCTTCTCCACCACCCCAGGATCTCCTGAGACTTGCCAAGTGGACTTGACTGCAAGAGCTTAGACGGGCGGGATAACGTCCCCACCATCACAGAGTGGAAAATAGGGATACAGAGTCAGAAGCTGTGGGGTGGCTCTGGCAGAAATAATAGTGCGCGTGTCAGGGGCACAGCATGGGTGGGGAACAGGAGGCTGAGGGAACCCCTGAGTGACGACTGCCAGGGAGACTGCCCATCCTGGGGCAGCGGCAGCTTTCAGAGAAACTTGGAGCCCTCTCCCGGCAGGGACCACTAGGGCCTTACCCCATCTCAGTCTTCCACAGAGGTGCCAAACTCACCCAGGAGGACTCACTGCCGCTGTCACCTCTACTGCCACCATTGTTGTTGCTGCTGCCACCATTGTTGCTGTTGCTGCTGCCGCTGTTGCCACTGCTGCCACCACCGTTGCCACCGCTGTTGCCACTGCTGCTGCCGCTGTTGTTGTCACTGTTGCTGCCACTGCCACTGCTGCCCGACTGTGAGCCACTGCCTCCCTGAGGGGCAGGAAGGGAGCAGGGCCAGGATTAAAGACAGAGCACCAAGACAGGCCCCACCTCTCTCCCTCTCCACCCAGGCCAAATTCCATGGTGCCCAGTCTAAGGGGAGCAGAACTTTTCCATTTCCTCCTGGTGCAAAACTCCCGGGTTGCCCCTCTCCACTCACCCCAGAGTTGCTTGAGCCTCCGCCTGAGCCAGATGGTGGGGGGTTAGTGCACTGCGGAGGGAAGGGGACGGTGAGTTTGGAGATGTCGGCCTCGGCCGTGGACACAGGCCAGGCCTCTCCTGTTCTTTAGGGCTTGGCTTCCTTTCTCTTAACATGTTTCTCCCACCTCCCCTTCCCATCTGCCTCCTCCCCGGGCCCAGACCCAAGCCCGTCTCTTCCTCCTTTTTTTTTTTTTTTTTTTTTTTTTGAGACAGGGTCTCACTCTGTTGCCCAGGCTGGAGTGCAGTAATGCGATCTTGGCTCACTGCAACCTCCACCTCCCAGGTTCAAGTGATTCTCCTGCCTCAGCCTCCCAAGTGGCTGGGATTACAGGCGCACACCACCACGCCCAGCTGATTTTTGTATTTTTAGTGGAGACAGGGTTTCACCATGTTGGCCAGGCTGGTCTTGAACTCCTGACCTCAGGTGATCCACTTGCCTCGGCCTCCCAAAGTGCTCGGATTACAGGCGTGAGACTCCTTGCCCAGCCCCATCTCTTCCTCTCACCCCAATCCCTCCACTCCCACATCTTGCTTTCCTCTTTCTCTTTCCCCAGCTCTCGGTAGCCTGCACCCAGTGGCTTCTTCGTTCGTTCGCAGCCCTTTCCTCTTACCCCTTCATTCTGGTTGCCGCTTCTCACTGAACCATAGCCAGGCTGGGCCACAGCTCCCTGCAGAGAAGGTGAGACTGAGTGTAGGATCCAGAGGGACCAGAGAGGCACGTGGAGTGTGTGGGCTTGGAGGGAGGGAGGTGGCAGGTAGCAGGTCTGCGGGGTGACTTTACCTGAGTGTTGGTCCCAAAGTTTGGTGGCCCTCCATTGCCTCCTTGACCCCAGGGGGCTCCCTGAGGGTTGGTTCCAAAGCTGCCTGCTGAGTTTCCAGGGTATCCCTGGTTCCATGGAGTCCCCAGACCTCCAGGATTGCCCTGGCCCTGGCCTCCAAGACCACCTTGGGAGCCAAAGGTGCCATGGCCTCCAGAAGTTTCCTGCAAGAATAACAAACCTGCACTTAGTGGGACCATCTCTGACCCTGACAGAGAAGAGCCAGAGCAAATTGTAGAGAGACCGGGAGAGGGACAGGCAGAGGGACTCCAGGGTGGCATAGGAGGGGGCGGAACATAGAAGAAAGCTGCCCCAGAAGGCTGCAAGTAAGAGATCCATCCATCCTTTCAACCACTTCCCAAGAATCTCAACCCAGAAGCCCACAGCCTCCCATTTCCACACCTGGCCCCACAGCCACTCACCCAAGCACCGTTGTGACCGGGTGCCCCCTGCCAGGAGCCGTGGACAGCATCTGCTCCATGTTGAATGACATCCTCCACCTGTCTGCCAATCTCATGCCCAGGGTTTCCCAAAGCATGGGCTGCTTCCCCGACCCTGTTGCCCAAAGCATCTGCTGTGCCAAGGCCCGGAACCTGCCTGACTCCAGTGCCGACTGCTTCTCTGGTCCCTTGGCCAAGGGCCTCCCCAGTATTTGTCCCAGCGCTTTCCCCTCCACTCTGCAGGGGGCCAGCCTCCCCACTGCCCAGGCAGAGGGCCAGCAGGAGGCAGGCCAGGGACCCCTGGAACTTCATCTCTGCCCAGCCCCCTCTCTCTCCAGAGTGTCTTCCTCCCACCAGGGTCTCCTTCTTGCCGCCCTTGCTCTGCGTCTGTGTGCCTTCCTCTGTCCTCCTCCTTCCGACTCCCTGTCCTCCCTCCCTCTGGGTCTGCAGCCTTCTGTCTCCTGTCCTCAACTTCCCGGCCTTCCCAGAGTCCACCTCCCTGTCACTACTCCTTATACTAGGCTGGGAGAAGGTGACAGGGCTGGGCAACCTGAGGTCCCTCCCCTCAGTGACTCAGGGCCCAGCTACCGATAGGGTAATGAGCGGTAATTGTGAGTCTGAGAGTGTCTGTCGAAACAGAGAGTGAACTGAATCAGGGAGGGAGGGAGAAACGGATGAGGTGATGCAAAAGGGCTCCCATTTCCCAACCCCAGGCATTCGGGGCGCTGGGTGGGGGCAGGGGCATTCAAGGAGACAGGTTGTCAGTGGCTCCTGGAGGCGGTGGGGTGGGGGCAGACTTAGAAAAGAGGAGTTACTGGCAGGACCCCATCAGGGGAGTAAGGACAGGGAAGCCCCAGGGGACAGGACCCACCCAGGCTCAGCCAGCCTGGCTCAGGGGCTCCAGAGTGACAGGCATAGCCCATCGTCCACCTTTTTTGGTTTCAGCACCTCAGCCTCTCCTCTCCCTCTCCCCTCCCGCATTGCCACCTACAGGTGACTGCCCTGTTGTTCCTCCACACCTTCCAGCCCGAGAGAGAGACTGGCTGCGTGTCAGCTTCTGACGTTCTGGGGAGAGCCCCCGGGGGGACCCTCAGTGCTGGGGAGGGAGGTGGCTGTCGCCCTTTGAGTGGTCAGCAGGGTGTCTCAGCGTTCGGGCTGCTCCCGGCTGAGAAAGCTGGGTGCGGAGCAGGACGGCCGGGCGCGCCAGCCACCCCCAGGGAACGAGTGGGAGGGAAGGCCAAGGGAGGGAGCCGCTGACCCAGGCGCCCATCCTGTTTACGCAGCCCTGGAGGGGCACCTGTGAGTATGAGCACCTATGAGGGGCGGGACTGGGCCAGCTCACCCCACCCATCCCCCAGGCCAGGGGCCAGGGCAGCAGTGGGAAGCGAGGAGAGGGTAACACAAGGTCAGAAGTCATCCGTGAGTGCCACAGCCCTCTCCCCAGTCCCAGCTCGTGATACAGAACCTGGGAGCCTCCCCCCGCCTCACCTCTGCCCAGCAAATGTGGCTGCTTCTCTATTCCCAGGGACCACAGGTTCTCCCACTGTCTCGTATCACTGGGGTTCATCACCCAGTTAGGAGGGGCCAGTTTCCATCAGCCTTTCTCAATGTCTCTCAGTCAGTCTCTCCCTCCTCTCTCCACCCCAATATCCGCACCCCAGCTTGTAACATCCAACACTTCTTACCTTGTAAACACAATCCCCATCTGTCCTCCTCAGCTCCTACTTCCCTGTTATTCCATCTCTTACTCGTTAATGATGATAATAATAATGGTGGTAATAATAACAACAATAATAATAATTACAGCTCCAGCTTATCAGCGCTTCTCGATGTACCCAGCATTGGACTAAGCACAAGCAGTTTAAGAATTATACAACTCTAGGAGATAGTTCTTTTTTTTTAGAGACAGGGTCTTGCCCAGGCTGGAGTACAGTAGCACACTGGTAGCTCACTGCAGCATGGACCTCCTGGGCTCAAGCGATCCTCCCGTCACCCTCCCAAGTAGCTGGGACTACAGATGCACACCACCACGCCCAGCTAATTTTCTTTTTTTTCTTTTTGAGACAGAGTCTTACTCTGTTGCCCAGGCTGGAGTGCAATGGCACAATCTTGGCTCACTGCAACCTCTGCCTCCCAAGTTCAAGCGATTCTCCTGCCTCAGACTCCCAAGTAGCTGGGATTACAGGCACCCGCCACCATGCCGGGCTAATTTTTGTATTTTTAGTAGAGACAGCATTTCACCATGTTGGCCAGGCTGGTCTCGAACTCCTGACCTCGTGATCTGCCCGCCTCGGCCTCCCAAAGTGTTGGGATGACAGGCATGTGTAAACAGTGGTATTACATCATACTTGCTGCAGCTCCTGCACTCTTTGTTTTTTGTTGGTTTATTTGTTTTGTTTTGAGATGAAGTCTCCCTCTGTCGCCCAGGCTGGAGTGCAGTGGTACAATCTCGGCTCACTGCAACCTCCACCTCCCAGGTTCAAGCAGTTCTCCTTCCTCAGCCTCCCAGATAGCTGGGATTACAGGTGCACACCACCATGCCCAATTAATTTTTGTATTTTTAGTAGAGATGGGGTTTGACCACATTGGACAAGCTGGTGGCGAACTCCTGACCTCAAGTGATCCGCCCACCTCAGAGTGCCAGAGTGCTGGGATTACAGGCATGAGCCATCGCGCCCGGCCACGTGCCCTGTTTGTTAAGAAGGAAGATTAGCAAGGATGAAAGAGGTGTTCTGACTCACCAGCACAACTGGACATGGGATCTTTCTCAAGGGTAGGTCCAGGCCTCAAGAAAATAACACTAATAATAAATTTTTTCAAAAATAAACATAAATGAAGTCTTTCTCTTTAACACAGTCAGAGAGCTTAAAAGAAAATTGAGGCCGGGCGCGGTGGCTCAAGCCTGTAATCCCAGCACTTTGGGAGGCCGAGACGGGTGGATCACGAGGTCAGGAGATCGAGACCATCCTGGCTAACACGGTGAAACCCCGTCTCTACTAAAAAAATACAAAAAAAAAAAAACTAGCCGGGCGAGGTGGCGGGCGCCTGTAGTCCCAGCTACTCGGGAGGCTGAGGCAGGAGAATGGCGTGAACCCGGGAGGCGGAGCTTGCAGTGAGCTGAGATCTGGCCACTGCACTCCAGCCTGGGCAACAGAGCGAGACTCTGTCTCAAAAAAAAAAAAAAAAAAAAAAAAGAAAATTGAGAAGAAAGTAAGTTTCTCCCTGTGTGATTCAGTTATTCAAAGCTGTGTCCACGGATCACCTCAATTCTCCCACGCCACCAACAGGCCCATGTTCTACTGCTAGGAAAAAATTGCCCTCAGACGTCGCCGGACCTGAGGAGCCACCGCAGGTCAGCCCTAGGGCATCCTTATTAAATACCTAGTGTGAACCAAATAAAATATTAGGTGCTTTCAGATACATGATCTCATTGAATCCTCAGTATGACCACAAGAGGTTAATATTATTTCCATTATACAGATGAGGTAACTGAGGCCCAAGTGGCTCAGCATCACACACAAAATCATATGTGAAAAGACTGTGGTAAAATAGAGTTGTCAAAACTTGAGCCAGGCACTTTGGGAGGCTGAGGCAGGTGGATCATCTGAGGTCAGGAGTTCAAGACCAGCCTGGCCAACATGGTGAAACCCCATCTCTACTAAAAATACAAAAATTAACCGAGTGTGGTGACAGGCACCTATAATCCCAGCTGCTCAGGAGGCTGAGGCAAGAAAATTGCTTGAACCTGGGAAGCGGAGTTTGCAGTGAGCCAAGACTGCACCATTACACTCCAGCCTGGGCAACAGCGCGAAACTCCGTCTCAAAACAACAACAACAACAACAAAAACTTGAGCCGGGTCAGTCTGACTCCAAACAGCTTTCTCTCCTCCATCACCATGCCACCCGTGTTCTTACGCGTGATGGCACCCACAAATCTGACATGCCTATGTCATGTCCAAGGCCCTCTGGTCTCAGCTCTTCTCGTTAATTCACCACATCATTCATTCAGCAAATGTTTATGACTACCTGCTCCGTGACACGCCTATTCCGGACACTGGGGATACAGCCTAGAAACCATTCTCCAGCTAAGTGACACCGCATAATCCCAGCCCATGCCTGCAATCCCAGCACTTTGGGAGGCCGAGGCAGGTGGATGACTTGAGGTCAAAAGTTCGAGACCAGCCTGGGCAACACAGAGAGACCCCATCTCTAAAAAATGTTTTTGAAAAAGTAGTTGGGTGTGGTGGTGCACGCCTATAGTTCTAGCTACTCCAGAGGCTGAGGTGAGAGGATCGCTTGAGCTCTAGAGGTTGAGGCTGCTATGATCGCACCACTGCACTCCAGCCTGGGTGACAGAGTGAGACCTTGTCTCAAAAAAAGCATTCTCCTTGCAGAGTTTACATTCACGGTGGGGGGAGTTGGGCAATAGGTGACAGAGAGGTGTTTTAAATAGGGTACTCGGGAAAGGCTCTTTGAGATGTGACCTGTGAGCTGAGCCCTGCAGGGAGTGGAAGAGTGAGCCGTGGGGATTAGCTGGGGCTAGTGGATTCCAAGCAGCGGGAACAGCCATGCAAAGGCCTGGAGGCAGGAGCCTGCCTACTGTATTTGAGAACCATTGTGGCTGGAGCAGTGTCGGGATGGGAGAAGCTAAAGTCAAAGAGGGAAAGATCCTGGGGTCTTGGGGACTATTATGAAGACTGACTTTTTTCTTTTTTCTTTTTTCTTTTTTGTCGCTCAGGCTGAAGGTCAATGGCACAATCTCAACTCACCACAACATCCACCTCCAGGGTACAAGTGATTCTTCTGCCTCAGCCTCCCAAGTAGCTGGGATTATAGGCGCCTGCCACGATGCCTGGCTAAGTTGTGTATTTTTAGTAGAGACGGGGTTTTGCCATGTTGTCTAGGCTGGTCTCGAACCCTTGATCTCAAGTGATCCACCCACCTAGGCCTCCCGAAGTGCTGGGATTACAGGTGTGAGCCACCACACCTGGCCAACTTTGACTTTTATTTGTACTCTGAATGAGGTGGAACCAGCCAAGGGTTCTGGGCTGCCATGGGTGCTAACAGCATTCCCCTGGGGAACAGATCGTTGGGGATTGTGGAGTACAGAGAACCAGGGAGGAGGGAGATTGGAGGCTGGACTCAGTCTAGTGGGAAGATAAGGCCTTGGGGGTGGGTGATGTCTCTGCTCCCTTCTGTGGGATGCCAGGTCTCAAACTGGCACCTACAGTCTCACCTCTTCCACGGGGCCTATCCCAGAGCCTACATTCAAACCCTAGCTCCACCGCTTACTAACCATGATCTTAACCCATCTGTGCAACAATTTTCTCATCTGTAAAGAGGGGTGAATGTGAGGATTGAGTGAAGCAATACAAGTAAATTGCTTAGAGAAGTGTCTGCCACTCAGAAGCACTCAATATATTTCTCGGCAGTGCTGATCACATTGCTGTTCCTGGAATGCTTTCTCGGCAGTTGTTTAATCTTGAGACACACACATGCACACATCCTGAAATGCCAGATACATGGCTCACGCCTGTAATCCCAGAACCTTGAGAGGCCAAGGAGGGAAGATTGCTTGAGCCCAAGAGTTCCCAACCACGCTGGGCAACATGGTGAGACCCCGTCTCTACAAAAAATACAAAAATTACCAGGGTGTAGTGACATGTGCCTGTAGTCCCAGCCACTTGGGAAGCTGAGGCACGTGGATCGCTTGAACCCTGGAGGCAGAGGTTGCAGTGAGCCATGATTACGCCACTGCACTCCAGCCTGGATGACAGGGCGAGACCCTGCCTCAATTAAAAAAAAAAAAAAAAAATGCCAGATACAGAAACTTACTTTTAAAGAACACTCATTTGGAACCAGAACGGGGTGGCTCACACCTGTAATCCCAGCACTTTGGGAGGCCAAGGCAGGCTGATTACCTCAGATCAGGAGTTCAAGACCAGCCTGGCCAACATGGTGAAACCCCATCGCTACTAAAAATACAAAAATTAGCCAGGCGTGGTGTGCGCCTGTAATCCCAGCTACTTGGGAGGCTGAGGCAGGAGAATCTCCTGAACCCGGGATTTGGAGGTTGCAGTGAGCCAAGATCGTGTCACTGCACTCTAGCCTGGGCAACAGAACAAGATTCTGTCAAAAAAACAAACAAACAAGACAACATTCATTTGGATGTAGCCCCCTCCCCCTTCCTGGGAGTCGCAAGGGCAGCAGGCCACTTCACTGCTAGAGATGTCCAGCAGGGAAGTGCCCTTGAACAGGAGCCTGGCCTTCACCACTTACTAGCTGGGTGGCCTCAGGCAACACGCTCCCTTCTATGCACCTCTTCTTCAACATCTGTGAGGGCGATGATCATGGTACTTGCCTCCTAGGTGGTTGTGGGGATGAAATGAATCATGCCTGTAAGTGCTTAGCACAGACCCTATAAAAGATGCCCAGTGAGAGCCACACCCAAACTCCTCTCCCTGTTCTTCAACATCTTCAGAAACCGGCCCTTCCTCTCCGTGTTTCTCCCTAGCCTGGCTCCACCCGTCTCAGGCAAAGCAGCCTGTGTCTTGCTCACATTCATTCCATGGCCCTTCCCAACCTGCTCAAGCCAGTGGCTTCCCTTCTGCTTTTGGCAGACATTGACACCTGGCCTTGACATCACTGCTTGAACCTCTTCGTCTGGGGGGAAATGGATAGGATATTTGTAATATGATTACAGATTGTCGTAACCAACAGGAAAAACAAGATCAGGGCTATGAGAGAGAGTGACAGGGTGGCTGTAGCTCAGGTTGAGCGGTCAAGGTAGCTGAGATGCAAAGGGTAGGGAAGAGCCAGTATGGGGGGCCGAGGGGCATGGAAAGTGTTGCTAGCAGAGGGAGCAGCATGCAAGACCTTCAGACAGGAGAGAGCCCAGCCTCTTTTACCCTCAAAACAGACTCAAAGCTCTGCTTTTTCAGAGGCCTCCCAGGACTGACTCAGTGTCTATCAATTATCTTGTATCTCTTTGGTATTTTCAGGACCCCCATCCAAGCAAACCCAGCAAGAAAATGTGCCTGAAAAATAGTCAATCAGCCGGGCGATGGCTAGGCACGGTGGTTCACACCTGTAATCCCAACACTTTGGGAGGCCGAGGCGGGCGGATCACCTGAAGTCAGGAGTTCGGGACCAGCCTGGCCAACATGGTGAAACCCCATCTCTACTGAAAATACAAAAATTTAGCTGGGTGTGGTGGCACACGCCTGTAAGGGAGGCTGAGGCAGGAGAATTGCTTGAGCCCGGGAGGCAGAGGTTGCAGTGAGCTGATATCACCCACTGCAATCCAGCCTGGATGACAGAGTGAGACCTGTCTCCAAAAAAAAAAAAAATATATATATATACACACACATATGTATACATATAGGTATGTATATATTTTTTAAATAAAAATAAATAAAGTCAATGAAAGCTTTTATTTCACAAAAGAAAGAGTCCCTTCAATTTTGCCTTTTCAAAAGCCGCCACTGTAGGATTCCTTTAAGTAGAGCCTCCTCCAATACCTGTGAAACGAAGTCCAGCACAGAGCAGACCCTCACTCAGTATGTGACATGAATGGAAGGTTCTATTTACATCAGTGCAGCAAGCAGGTGGGTGCCGTGGCTCACACCTGTATTCCCAGCACTTTGGGAGGCTGAGGCGGAAGGATTGCCTGAGCTCAGGAGTTCAGGACCAGCCTGGGCAACATAATGAGACCCCCATCTCTACAAAAAAAAATTTAAAAATTAGCCAGGCATGGTGGTGTGTGCTTGTAGTCCCAGCTACTTGAGAGGCTGAAGTGGGAGGATTCCTTGAGCCCAGGAGATTGAGGCTGCAGTTAGCCGTGACCCTGCTACTGAACTTCAGCCTGAACAACAGACCAAGACTCTGTCTCAAAAAATAAAGAAGACAAAATGCAGCAAACATAATGTTTACAGTTTACTTTGAAATACATCAAAAATGTTTGATATGGGGCTAAATGGACAGATGCGTGATCAAGCAAGTATGGTAAAATCTAAGTGGTGAGAATGTTGGTGTTCACTATAAAACTCATCTTTTCATGATGTTTGAAATGTTTTCAAAATAAAATATCGCAGGGGGAGGGAAGGAGCATATGTAATGAAATTATGGTATTCCACAGAATAAGGGAAAATGCAGTGACTATAAAGTGAGGAACCTCACGTTTTTTTGCACAAATGTAGGCCCCTCCCCTTGCCAGTCATTGAGCTCTTATTGATGCGTGGCTTTGTGTGTTTGCATTCACATTCTGTTTACAGGCCTTGCCTCCCAGGAAAGCTGTGAATTCCCCAAGGGCAAGAACACTGTCTCTTAGTTCCAGTCCCCCACTGATGGAATTTTGGAGCTGGAAGCAACAGTTGTGGAATCCCTGCCTCCGGGAAATACGCTGCCTTCAGGCATCTTGCTCCTGGTTGGAACGCAAGTCTCCCAGCGCCCAGGCTAGTGCCTGGGAGGGTTACAGAGACTTCACGGGGAACCATGAGAAGTCAGGTGCTGGCGATAGATGGAGCCAGACCCAGGCCTGCTGTTTTCTCTGTGGGTGCCCTCGTCCCACGGAGCTGCAGCGTCCTCATCCATACAGTGTTGACGAGAAGAGGGCTTCTGCCTTTGGGTTGTGGGAGACTTAAAGAACATGAACGGGCCAGATGAAGTGGCCTTGCCTGTAATCCCACCACTTCGGGAGGCCAAGGCGGGAGAATCCCCTGAGCCCAGGAGTTTGAGAACAGCCTGGGCAATATAGTGAGGCCCTGTTTTTTTTTTTTGTTGTTGTTGTTGTTGTTTTTGAGACGGAGTCTCGCCTTGTCGTTCAGGCTGGAGTGCAGAGGCACAATCTCAGCTCACTGCAACCTCCATTTTCCAGGTTCAAGTGATTCTCCTGCCTCAACCTCCTGAGTAGCTGGGATTACAGGCACCCACCACCACACCCAGCTAATTTTTTTTTTTTTTTTTTTGTATTTTTAGTAGAGACAGGATTTCACCATGTTGGTCAGGCTAGTCTTGAACTCTTGACCTCGTGATCCGCCAGCTTTGGCCTCCCAAAGTACTGGGATTATAGGCATGAGCCACTGCACCCGGCCAAAAAAATAATTTTTAATTAGCCAAGTGTGGTGGTGCGTGCCTATAGTTCCAGCTACTCAAGAGGCTGAGGCAGGAGACTCCCTTGAGCCCAGGTTTGAGAACAGCCTGGGCAATATAGTGAGACTAGTGAGACCCCCTCTCTAAAAAAAAAAAAAAAAAAAAAAATTTAATTAGCTGAATGTGGTGGCGCGTGCCTGTAGTAGTTCCAGCTACTCAGGAGGCTGAGGTGGGAGGATTGCTTGAGCCAAGGAGGTCGAGGCTGCAGTGAGCCATGATCGCATCTCTGCACTCCAGCCTGGACGAAAGAGCAAGACTCTGTCTCAAAAACAAAAAAAAAGAGAGAGAGAATATGAACACCTCTGTAGCCGGTACCTTGAGTCTAGCAAGTGCTCTATACTCAGTAATTGTAATCGTCGTTCCTCTGGGCTTTGAATGGTGCACAGATCTGAAAATGGGGCCTTCTGTGCCCCCACTCGGTGGCTCCTGTCACCAACATGTCTTCCACCTGAGCCTTCCATCCTTCCCCCTCCTTCCCCTGAGAGGATCCCCGGCCCCATCCCGTGTCTCACTTTTCCTGTTCACCGATTCCCCCTCTCCGCTGCTGCCAAAGGGCAAAGACCTCTGTTTTTCGAGAATATCCTTTGTAGCTCTTCACTGTCTCTCTCCCTCCACTCACTGACTGTGTAAACTTGGTCATGTTTCTTAATGTGTGCAAGCCCCCACGTGCTTCTCTATAAAATGGGGCAATAACAGTCCCTTTCACCTAACTGGGTGGTTGGGAGGAGTCAATGATGTCATGCAGGTAACGCGCCTGGCAGGCAGCCTGGCATGTCTTAACTGCACAATAAATACAAGTTATTGTTGTTATTCTTTTGGCGCCCCACCCCCTTGACTGAGGATGCTACCTCCTGGACCCAGACCATTCTCTCCCGGTGTGTCTGTCCCCACCAGTGGCCGGCAGTGCTTTTCCCTGCACGAGTCCTCCTGCCATTAGCCAGCACGAACTTTGCACCCCAGTAAAGTGTAGTTTGCCCCCATTACCTGCCCTTTTACGGCTGATCAGCCTGAAATCTCCAGCCCAACCCCCCTGTGCATCAGACACCCTGACTCCTTCAGCAAAGTAACAAGAAAAGACAAGCCCCTCCCGCCTCCCTCTCCATCCCTCCTTAGGGAGCCCAGGGGACCACGATGAGACAGCATAGTGTATCGAGTTTATTCACAAATCCCAGTACAACCCCCTTCAGGGACTCCAGAAACCTGTCCCCCACCCCCAGCCCCTCCAGGTCATGTCAGCTGATGTGACAACGGCAACATTAGTCTCCCAGCAAGGGCAGGTGCCCATTTAGGGCATGATGTTGGCGACGCTCTGGAAGAGAGAAGGAGAGCAGGGTGAATGCTGGGTCTACAGTCATGACGAGGGCCTCAGCCCCACCCCTCAGGAGAAGCGCAAGAGGCACTGGCTGCTCTGGCCCCGGAGTTAGGTTCTGAGGAACAGCTTCAGGAAGGCAGCATTTAAACTTAAGAACATGAGGAAGCCAGCTCCCGCAGCCAGAGGGGCTGGGGCCTCTGCAGGAACAAGCAAGCCTCGTGTGTTTAGCCTCAGAAGATGCTCTGCAGCCCCCATAGCCCAGGATACACAAGGGTGGGCCTTCCTCCTCCGTAACACACCCTCACCCTGGCCTGCACCCGGTCTCAGGCAGCAGATATAATAAATGCAAAAAAAGCCTGGGCACAGTGGCTTATGCCTGTAATCCCAGCACTTTGGGAGGCCGAGGAAGGGGGGATCACTTGAGATCAGGAGTTCGAGACCAGCCTGGCCGATATGGTGAAATCCCCGTCTCTACTAAAAATACAGAAATTAGCTGGGCATGTTGGCGCACACCTGTAATCCCAGCTACTCAGGAGGCTGAGATAGGAGAATCACTTGAACCCAGGAGGTGACGGTTGCAGCGAGCTGAGATTGCGCCACTGCACTCCAGCCTGGGAGATAGAGTGAGACTCTGTCTCAATAAATTAAAATAAAGAAAGAGAGTCAGGAGGTTACTTTGAGCCCCAAGTGGGAACAAGGATTCCACAGGAGCCTCTACACTGGGGTGACCTTGCACCAGGGAGAGGACAAAGCCACAGGCTCCTCCTCTCAGCATGAAGCAAAGGCATTTGCAGCAGGGTGGGGGGACAGGAGGGAAGTCAGTCAGGAACGAGGACAGGGAGAGAGAGGGAATGAGAACAGTCAGCAGCCCCTCCCCACTCCCTGGCTCCCAGGGGCACCAGGGCCCTGGAGGTCTTCTCTGCCAGCTTGTGTTTGCCTTGGTGGAAATGAAAAGCACCCAAAAGATGAGGGCAGGGTGCAAAGGGGAGAGAGCGGGTGGAGAGAGGAAAGCCCAGGACTGGGTATCAGGTTGGAGGGTCCAACAGACACTGGGAAGGGATCAGGGTGAGAGTGTCTATCAGGACGCAGAGCAGAAAGGAGACACGGTGTGGCACTCACCCTCCACAGAGCGGGAAGGTTGATGAAAGGCGTGTTGACCGAGGCCTGCAATCCAAGGACAAGAAGGTCAGTTTCCAGTGTCCGACCCACAGCCATGCTAGGGAACTCCCAGGGGCCTTCTCTCCCCTACCCCGGAGTCCGCACTTACCCCAGAGGCTAACGGCGTGGTTGTGGCCCCTCCTTGATGGCCGGAAGATCCGCTTTGATGGTTGCCCTGTGGACAAAGCCCAGACTCTTGTTACAAACCCTTAATCCTGGGGGTCTCCCAGTTCCCTTTCCCCAGTGACCTGGTCCCCTCCAGGGTGACTGGGGCTGGAGTGGGAGGCACAGCTTAACCCACTGCCTCCTCACTATCCAGAAGAAAACCCAAAGCCTGTGCTCCCGTGGGCATTCTGCCTCCTGCTACCTTTTCCTCCCCAAAGCCCCTTTTAATTTCCTTAACGAAGTGCCCTCAGTCACGGAGGAGGGGCTGGTGGAAAGGGAAGGTAGAGGACCCATGCCATTAGCAGGACCTAGTTTCACCTCAGCCCTGACCTCACATCTACCCTTCTATGCCCTGTCTAGCTGCATCCCTAACTCCACTGATCCTCGTCCTTAACCCAGCCCCAGACACTCAGCCATGCACCCCAGCAGCGCCCCCAACCCCGGTTGCTGTTGCGAGCCCCCAACTCCCACAGTGCACCTCTGCTCGTGGCACCCTGCAGCCTGCCGCGCCCACTCCTCTACTGCACCGTTCCTCCCCACCCTGGCTCTGTCTGGCGGCAGATGCGGCTCTGGGCTTTGAGTTCGGAGCCAGTCACATCTTGCAGATCCCAGGACCCCTCATGGAGCCTGGAAAGTGAGGGCGCACAGGAGTCCACCCTCTCCTGCTCCCCACGCTCCCTTCTTGGTGTCTGTTCTGTTGTGAGTGGCGCTATTTGCCTGCCTCCAGTCTCTGTTCCCTCTACATATTTTATTATTATTATTTTTTGAGACAGAGTCTCACTCTGTTGCCCAGGCTGGGGTGCAATGGCACGATCTTGGCTCACTGCAACCTCCGATTCCCAGGTTCAAGGGATTCTCCTGCCTCAGCCTCCTGAGTAGCTGGGATTAGAGGCGCCCGCCACCACACCCGGCTAATTTTTGTATTTTTAGTAGAGACGGGGTTTCACCATGTTGGCCAGGCTTGCTCTTGAACTCCTGACCTCAAGCGATCCGCCTGTCTCGGCCTCCCAAAGTGCTGGGATTACAGGCATGAGCCACTGAACCCAGCTTCTGTTCCCTCTGCATAAATGGGTGAGAGAAACCTTCCAGAAAAACTCTCCTGGCTGGGCAGTGTAGGGGAAGAAAACACTGGCCTGCCCTCCGCCAAAGCTGGGCACTAGCCACAGGACCTTGGCACGTCCCCTAACTTCTCTGAGCCTTTGTTTCCTTATCTGAGAATCAGGGCGCCAGCAGCCTCATCTTGACCACATCAGAGGGTAGTTACGAAGATTGCACAGGCCAAGGCTCATCTGCAAAAGCTGTTCCTCATGCTCACTCTCCTCACCAGGTTTTCTCAACACTCAATGCCTTTGCAGTGAGTGCCTATACTAGATCTTGATCTCAGGAACTGTTTCCCATTCCCCAGGAGGGGCTTCACGGTCCCCACTTGAGGCCCCCTTAACCAGGAGTGCCCACCACCCTGTCTGATACATGCTTTGCAGATAAGGTGGCTCACCCTATCTGACCAGCTACCACCAGCTCCTTTGTAAGGGAGATGGGGAAAGGGGAGAAGCACAGTGATACAGCTTGGGGGAGAAGCACAGTGATACAGCTTGGGGGAGAAGCACAGTGATACAGCTTGGGGGAGAAGCACAGTGATACAGCTGCCCAAGCTTCTTTCACCAAACGAAGACTACATGGACCCCCCCAAATGTCCCAGGGGTTTAACCTTTCCCTCCCCCAACCCCCATGTCCCCCATTTCCCCATCCTGTTCACCTACATTCAGCAGCTGGTTGGCCTCCTTGCTGGCTTGGTTGACCCCACTATGAGCATTCTGCGGCTCCTTCCCGGCCTGGCCAGCAGCATGGTGGGCACCTTGGCCAAGCTTCTCCACTTCCTTTCCAGCCTGGTCAGCAGCATGGTTGACCCCTTGACCAAGTTTCTCTGCTTCCTTCCCAGCCTGGTGGACCCCAGTGTGGAACCCTTGGACCGCTTTGTCTGCTTCTTTTCCGGCCTGTTCAAGGGTATGGTGAACTCCCTGGCCAAACTGCTCTGCCTCCTTCCCAGCCTCGTGAACCCCGGTGTGGAACCCTTGGACCGCTTTGTCTGCTTCCTTTCCGGCCTGGTCAGCAGCATGGTTGACCCCTTGGCCAAGTTTCTCTGCTTCCTTCCCAGCCTGGTGGACCCCAGTGTGGAACCCTTGGACCGCTTTGTCTGCTTCCTTTCCGGCCTGTTCAAGGGTGTGGTGAACTCCCTGGCCAAATTGCCCAGCCTCCCTCCCGGCCTCATGGACCCCGGGTTGGACACCGTGGACTGCTATGTCTCCCTCTTTCCCAGCCTGCCCTGCTGCATAGTGAATGTCGTGGCCAAACTGCCCCGCCTCCCTTCCAGCCTGACTAATGCCATGATGGAGGCCTTGGACCGCTCCGTCTCCCTCCTTCCCCACCTGCGAGGCAGCATGGTGGACTCCCTGGCCAAACTTCTCTGCTTCCTTCCAGGCCTCATTAACCCCATGGTGGATCCCATGGCCGAGCTTCTCTGTTTCCTTCCCAAACTGACTGGCAGCATGGTGGACCCCCTGGCCTAACTTCTCTGCCTCCTTCCCAACCTGACCAGCAGTATGGTGGATTCCCTGGCCAAACTTCTCTGTCTCCTTCCAGCCCTCACTGAGTCCATGATGGACCCCCTGGCCAAACCTCCCTGCCTCATTTCCCGCCTGCCCTGCAGCATGGTGGATACCCTGGCCAAACCTCCCTGCCTCATTTCCGGCCTGCCCCACAGCGTGGTGGGCCCCCTGGCCAAACCTCCCTGCCTCATTTCCGGCCTGCCCCGCAGCATGGTGGGCCCCCTGGCCAAACTTCTCTGCCTCCTTCCCAACCTGACCAGCAGCATGGTGGGCCCCCTGGCCAAACTTCTCTGCCTCTTTCCCAACCTGACCAGCAGCATGGTGGGCCCCCTGGCCAAACTTCTCTGCCTCCTTCCCAACCTGACCAGCAGTATGGTGGATCCCCTGGCCAAACTTCTCTGTTTCCTTCCAGCCCTCACTGAGACCATGGTGGGCCCCCTGGCCAAACCTCCCTGCCTCGTTTCCTGCCTGCCCTGCAGCATGGTGGATACCCTGGCCAAACCTCCCAGCCTCATTTCCAGCCTGCCCCGCAGCATGGTGGGCCCCCTGGCCAAACCTCCCTGCCTCACTTCCCGCCTGGTTGGCCCCGTGATGGACCCCATGGTGGATCAGTTTGTCTGCCTCCTTCCCAACCTGTCCAGCAGCGTTGTTGACCCCATGGCCAAACTTCTCTGCTTCCTTTCCTGCTTGTCCAATACCATGGTTGATCTCATGGGCTACCTTGTCCATTCCGTGGTTGAGCCCCTGGACGCCTTTGTCCAACTCCTTGCCGGTGTGGCTCCCCATGTTGCTAAGTCCGTTGAAAACCTTCTCCACTTCCCTTCCAGCGTGCGTGATTCCACTGTTGATGCCATCCAGGGCCTTGCCCACCTCTCTCTCTGCATTGCTCAGCCCTCGGTTGATCCCTTCAATGACCTTCTCAATGGGGTCATCGCTGGCCGCCCATCCAGGCAGGGCCCCCAGTAGCAGAAGGAGGGAGCAGGAGCTGACCAGATGTGCAAGATGCATATTGCTGGGAAGGTCGGGGAGGATGCAGAGAGGAGCCTGGGAAGCCACACTGCTATTTATTCTCTCTCCCTCTAGCCCTCTTCTCCACCCCTCATGACTCAATTACCTCTGTGAGGCACTGACTTGGTCCTCAGTCAAGGAGGTGTTTCCCAGGGAGATTTGGAGTTGAGCAATGGAGAGGAGGAGGAAGAGAGGGTGAGTCATGGATGGAGAAGAACTCTGGCATCTTTGCTTCTTGCCCTCCACCCCAGAGATGGGTGTCTGCCCTTCCAACCACCTCCTCTTTTCATTCCTCACCCACTGTCCAGGACTCCTCTCTCTCAAACCCACCTTCCACCACTCTCTGTCCCTGGGATGCAGGGGATTCCTCAACACCTCACTCCTCTCAGGCATCTAAGCCTCCAGCTCCCCCAGCAGTGAGGGGCTACAATGATGGGAGGCACCGTCTGGAGAGGGAAGAACCCTAGGGGGTTTGAGGGAGTCATCAGACCTCATTCTTGTGGGCCGGCCCCTGCCCTTCACTCATTCCATTCCAGCCACACAGGCCTTCTCCCTGTTCCACAAACACACCAAGCTCATTCTTGCTGCAGGTCCTTTGCACATGCTCCTCTCTCTGCCTGGAATGCAGAACCCAGATCTTTACATGGCTGGCTCCTCCTCATCCATACTTGACTTAAATGCCAACTTTGAAAGAAAACCTCCCCTGACCATAACATGACATTAATTATACTCTGTAGTATCACCCTTTTGTTTTCACAGCAAAAAAAAAAAAAAAAAAAAAAAAAATTCTGAAATTATCTTTATTTTTTATTGCTTGTCTCACCTACTAGGAATGTAAATTGGTCATGTTGGTCACTGCTGTATTCATAGCTTCTTGAACACTGCCTGGGGTTCAGTAAATATTTATTGACTGGACAAATGGATAGATTCAAGGAAGCCAAAGGAAGAGACTCCAAGCCCAAGTCTGGGTTTCACAGGGTGCTGGAGGGAAGGGCGCCTGGGTCGCCAGGACAGCATAGGGTCTCTTGGGGAGTGTTGCGGATTTTGGAGGCGGGATCCCATTCCTGTCACAGAACCCAGACCGCCTGCCTCCCAGCCCTTGGGCAAGGGCAGGGGGCTGATTGCCATGAGCTGGAACAGGACGCAGTGTCTCCTGAAAAGCCGGTCGAGGCAGCCACGGGGAGGGGCCGAAGACCCGGGGCAGCAGGAGCCTGTGAGACAGAACCTGGGCTGGGGCCAGGCGCTCATCCTTCCTGCCCTCCCCGCATGGGCCCTCCTAAGCCCCAACCTGAAGCTCCAAGCGTTGACATTTTGGCTCAGGTTGGAGGGGAAACAGCTGAGAGTCTGACCTTGGGCATGAAAAGGGCATTAGAAGGAAGGGCAGGTGGTGGTGGGCAGGCTTGGGGCAGCAGATGGATCTAGGAGCCGGTTTGGAGGAGGCTAAGACCAGAACAAGAGCCAGTGGGTGGCTACAGTGGGTGCAAGGGTGAAAGATATTTGGGTTTTGGTGCCAAGGGGAGAGACTGAGAGAGGGGTGGAGGTGGGATTGCTGGTGGGAAGGCCAGGCAGGAAGGAATGTGCAGGGTGTGAGCAGCTGGAGGTGGCAGAGCTATGTGTGTGGGTGCCCAGGTGTGGCGAGAATCTGCACGTGTTTTCAGGCTTTGCTCAAACAAGAGTGCTAAGGCCCACTCCCCTCAGAGGACCCAGGGTTCCTCTCCAGCTCCTGGACACTTGACTCCACCCAAAGACAGGCATCCCAGGACAGATACGCAGAAGCTTCTGCCTCCTCTGGGCTCTGCCTATAGAGGGTGACTAAGTGTGCCACCTCTCCAAGCTTGAGTTCATCAAATCTGTTTCCCGGTTTCACACTCCAGGGAAAAAGCCAACTTCCTGGGCAAACTCAGGTGTGGTTTTTCTGCCCTGGTCCAGGGCTGAAATGATGGAGTTTCCCACACCAGGAGGTGGCTGGGCAGAGAAGAGTGGGTGATGAGTGTCAGAATCCTAATCCACCCGGAGATCAAGAGGTGGCGTTTCTCCCACTTTGAACTGTGTTCCATCTTCTTTTTGTTTTTTTGGAGGCACAGTTTCGCTCTATCCCCCAGGCTGGAGTACAGCGGCGTGATCTCAGCTCACTGCAACCTCTGCCTCCCAGGTTCAACCAATTCTCCTGCCTCAGCCTCCTGAGTAGCTGGGATTACAGGTACACGCCACCACACCTGGGTAATTTTTGTATTTTTAGTAGGATGGAGTTCCACCATGTTGGCCAGGGTGGTCTCAAACTCCTGACCTCAGGTGATCCACCTGCCTCGGCCTCCCAAAGTGCTGGGATTACAAGCGTGAGCCACTGCACCCAGCCAAAATCAGCCCTTTTTTAATCCTGGTTTTGTCGATGTTATATTTTTCACCTCCTTGATTGTACACCAAAATGTAGCCCCCTTTGTTTAATTAATCATCTGTGTTTTGGTCTCAGTTTATTAAAACCTCCTCACCTGTACACCCAGTTTACTTTCTTCTCCCAGGCTATCAAAGAAGGAGAACCTCCCCCTGCCCCAGTCCCATGGCAGGTGCTTGGCAAATGAATTTCCCATGGATGTTGGCAGAAGGAAGAGGTTATGTCATTCTGCCCCTTCTTGCATCCATCCCTCTCTGGGATGGTGGCTCCTTCCTGGCGCAAACCCCGACTCCCCCGAATCTTGGTCACAGCTGCGTGTCAACCTGCTGTGCAGGTGAGGGTGCCTGCCTGTGAGTCACTGAGGTGCAAGCAAACCCCTACCCCGGGGCTGCAGGGGAGGGAGCTGTTTGTCCACTTGTGGTTTGTCAGATGTTTATTGAAAACCTGCTTTGTGTTGTTCTAAGTGCTAGAGGCACAGTTGTGAACAAACAAGAACGGGAGCCCTGTGAGGGGCTTAGAGCCCAAGGGGGAGACATCGAACAAATAAACCAATCAATAGATCATGACAAACTACATGAAAAGCTACAAGGAAAAGAATGGGTGCTGCGAGAAGATGTGACGTGAAGAGTGTGATAAGATTGGCAATCAGGGCCGGGCAAGGTGGCTCCCGCCTGTAATCCCAGCACTTTGGGAGGCCCAGGCAGATGGATCGCCTGAGGTCAGGAGTTTGAGATCAGCCTGGCCAACATGGTGAAACCCCATCTCTACTAAAAATACAAAAAAAAAAAAAAAAAAAAAAAAATTAGCCAGGTGTAGTGGCGCATGCCTGTAGTCCCAGCTACTGAGGAGGCTGAGGCGGGAGAATCACTTGGATCCAGGAGGCAGAGGTTGTGCTGAGCCAATATCACATCATTGCACTTCAGCCCAGGCAACAAGAGAGAAACTCTGTCTCAAAAAAAGAAAAGAAAAGATTAGCGATCAGATGAAACCTCAGGAATTGACATTTATTCATTCAGGCATAGTTTATTGGGCTAATGCCTTTTTCCGATTTTCAGACAGGGTCTTGCTCTGTCGCCTGGCTGGAGTGCAGTGACACAATCACAGCTGACTGCAGCCTTGACCTCCCAGGCTCAAGTGATCCTCCCACCTCAGTCTCCCTAATAACTGGGGCGACAGGTGTGCACCAACACACCTGGCTAATTTTTTAATTTTTTGTAGATACAGGGTTTTGCCACGTTGCCCATGTTGGTCTCAAACTCATGGGCTCAAGTGATCCTCCCACCTCGGCCTCCCAAAGTGTTGAGATTACAGGCATGAGCCACTGCGCCCAGCTCACAAACACCTTTTAAGTGCCAAACACTTTTCTTGTCAATGGGATATAGAAGTGACAGAGATGACGTCCCTGGTCTCTCAGAGCTTATAGTCTAGTGGGCAAAGACAGTTGGCAAGAAAACAATTTTTAGAGAGACATGTGCTCTAAGGAAAATAAAAACATAGACAGTGTAGCCCTAGAGAAATTTTGCACATTGGAACATAACCCAGAATGGAGAAGTCAGACAAGGCTTCCTGGAAGATGGGCAGAGATTGGGGGGAAGGGGGTGACGGCTGACAGTGACAAAGGAGGGAACTTAGATGGGGAGTCTAGAAAGCCTCTCTTAAAGGGTGGGAAACCAAGAGGCAGCCAAGGGAAGCCCTGGGTGGGTTTTCCAGGGATATGGAGGCAGCTAGAGTCACTCCGGGGGGAGAAGCCAAGGAACAGTATGGAGACTGTGTACTTCAGGAGACAGAGAGGAGGAAAAGGCTTTCAGGACGGTGTAAAAGGTGGAATTCCAGGCTGGGTGTGGTGGCTCACTCCTGCAATCCTAGCATTTTGGAAGGCTGAGGTGGGAGGATCGCTTGAGCCCAAGAGTTCTAGACCAGCCTGAGCAAAAGAGTGAGACTCTCTCTCTACAAAAAAATAAAAAATAAAAATAGCCTGCCGTGAAGGCTGCACATGTAGTCCCAGCTACTCAGGAGGCCGAGGCGGGAGGATCGCTTTGAGCCCAGGAGTTCAAGGCTGCAATGAGCCATGATTGCACCACTACACTCCGCCTAGGAGACAGAGTGACACCCTGTCTCAAAATAAATAAACAAATGATAATTTTAAAAAGTGGGATTCCACTCCAGACGGCAGAGCGTGGCCATGGAACGGTGGTGCATAGCATGCTGAGGTCCCATGCCTCTACGGGGATGGGATGCGGTGGTCTCAGGCCTCTGGCTTGGGCACTGCCTCCTGGGTGGCGTCACTGGATACTGTGACGTCACTGTGTACTGTGACATCACTGGGCACTGTGACATCACGGCAAGAAGCCCCGGACCCACCAGCCCTGGCGCTCCGCACGCACCTCAGTAACATCGCGGCAGGTCCCGGGGCAGCCAGGCCAATGATAACCTTATAAGAGACCATGTCGAAGCGAGACATCGTCCTCACTAATGTCACTGTTGTCCAGTTGCTGCGACAGCCGTGCCCGGGTGAGGGAAGCAGCGGAGGGCGCGGGGGAGGGGTGGAAAGGGTAATGGGGAGCATCTGCACCCTCACACCTGTGCCGCATCCCAACCGCCCTTCCTGGCGTGTGCACCATCTAGGGACAAGGGGATCGTCTGCCCTCCCTCCCTCCACACCCGCCAGTGTGCTGGCAGACTAGGGTCTACCGCGATGGCGGGGAGACTGGGCCTCCGCCCCGAGGGCTGGGTGGGCTTTGCGCCGCTATCAGGCGGTGGAAAGAGCAGAAACCAGCGCGCACCGGAGGCTGCAGCCTGAAAGTGGCGGAAAGTGGGAGGGCTTAGGAGGGGCTCATGGAGAACCCAGGGGTGCTGGGCTTCCACGTAAAAGTGATGTTCATGGCGCTTTGCGTGAGGTGGGCTTTGCCCTCCCTGTGATGCACAAAACAAGGACACTTGCAACCTTGCCGGGGACGTACTGACCACTTCGCAGGCGAGAGCTCAGGGAAGCCTCACCACCACTTGAGAAGGCCAGTGTGTGCCCGCAGTTTGCAGAGCGGACAACAGAGGTTAAGAGAGGGCAAACTACTTCCTCAGTCTCTCAACTAGGGTGGCGCGCGCACACACACATACACTCACTCATTCTAGCCGGAGGAAGCAGGTCTTCCGGGTGGGCTGCCCCCATTCCCACACTGTTCCCTCACTTCGCACGGGCGGGGGCCGCAGGGGTAGGTGTGGCCGGGATGGGGGCAGGGCTTGGTGCAGGAGACTCTGGAAGACATAGGAGCAGACAGGCTTAACAGCCATAACAGCCATGAGACTTGAACCCCTGCCCTGCGCATCACTGCTCCGTGGCCTCGGGCTTTATTTTCCCCTCTGTAAAGTGGGTTTATAGCGCATGCCTCTCAGGATTCAGTGGGAGGACAGCAGTGAGGAGCTCCGCACAGCACCCAGCTAGCCCCCAGGCTTTTCTCTAACCCAGGGACCCCACCCCTACAGTGGAGGGGAAGAAAGTGCAAGGCTGGGGGTGCTGAGAAAGGAGGAGCATCTGAGTTTCTTCGGAAAGGTCACCCATTGGGCTCAGATTCCCACCCTGAACCAGATGTACAAATCCCCTTCCTCCGATAGCAGAAACAACCCCCAGGGATTCTAACATCCTCAAGTTCACCGATAAACACTAACACCTTCATGAACTTGGACAGCCACTGGAAACACCCATAGTCCAGCCTCAGGCCACAAGGTCTGTGGCAGCAGGGAGAGGTCAGGGACACAGACAGGCCAGCTGGCCCCCAGCTCCCAGCCCCACCACCTCCCAGATGCCTTTGATGTGGTGCCAAAAACTTGGACTCCCACTATCCCCTTCCAGCCCCTCTCTACCCTCTGCTGTCTCCCTTTCCTCGTGAATCTGCGTAGGATCAGACTTCCCTCCTCTATTAAAATCAGCTCCTATGTGTGGGCCTCGAGATCTCACTGAGCCCTCACAGCAGCCCCAACGCGGAGGATCAGCCCCAAGAGGTTCATTAACTTGCTCAAGTCCACAGAGCAGCAGGTCTGTGTGGACTGAGCCAGGCTTGACTTTCCAGCTTGAAACTCTCTGCCACCAGGTCCCAAGTCTCCACTTCTCCCCTCTTCTCAAGCCCTCCTCTGTAGCTCAGGTGGCTGCTACCACCAGGTGCAGGTGTTTGTAAGTGCAGTCTGGGAGTGGGAGTGTGTGTGGAGAGGTGGGAGCCAATGCGAGCTTCCATGGGCTTCACAGAGTATGATACACGGCACTCTCTAAGCTTGCCTGGGGATAAGAAATGCCTGGAGTGCTTATTTTATTTATTTATTTGTGTGTGTGAGACAGTGTTTCACTCTTGTTGCCCAGGATGGAGTGCAATGGTGCAATCTCGACTCACCGCAACCTCCTACTCCCGGGTTCAAGCGATTCTCCTGCCTCAGCCTCCTGAGTAGCTGGGAATACAGGCATGCGCCACCATACCTCGCTAATTTTTTTTGTATTTTTAGAAGAGACAGGGTTTCTCCATGTTGGTCAGGCTGGTCTCGAACTCCTGATCTCAGGTGATCCACCCACCTCGGCCTCCCAAAGTGCTGGGATTACAGGTGTGAGCCACTGCTCCTGGCCTGGAGTGCTTATTAAAAACAGGATTTCTGGGCCTCCATACAGACCTACGGAGTCCGATTTTTCTAGGAAGAGCCCTCCTCACGTGATTTTTTTTTTTTTTTTTTTTTGAGACAGAGTCTCACTCTGTCGCCCAGGCTGGTGTGCAGTGGCACAATCTCGGCTCACTGCAACCTCTGCCTCCCAGGTTCAAGAGATTCTCTTGCCTCAGCCCCGCTAGGAGCTGGGATTACAGTATTTTTAGTAGAGAATGGGTTTCTCCACGTTGGTCAGGCTGGTCTTGAACTCCTGACCTCAAGTGATCCACCCACCTTGGCCTCCCAAAGTGCCAGGATTACAGGCGTGAGCCACCACGCCTGACCACTCTGATGATTCCTATCATTGGAACAGTTTGGGGACCACTGGGCTAAATCAATTATTGGACAAGTTCGGGGAACAATCTCCAAAATACTAATGCATGTCAAACGTTTCCTGGGCTTGGTCATAAGCACTCTATGTATTACCTCATTTAATCTTCACAACAACCCTCTAAGAAAAGTACTATTATCTCACCTTACAGAGGAGGAAACTGAGGCACAGAGAATGTCACCCCAAGCGATCTATGTTGAAAGTACATACCCAGGCCGGGTGCGGTGGCTCACTCCTGTAATCCTAGCACGTTGGGAGGCCGAGGCGGGTGGATCACCTAAGGTCAGGAGTTCGAGACCAGCCTGGCCAACATGGTGAAACCCCACCTGTACTAAAAATACGAAAAGTAGCCAGGCGCCATGGCAGGTGCCTATAATCCCAGCTACTCGGGAGGCTGAGGCAGGAGAATCGCCTGAACCCGGGAGGCGGAGGTTGCAGTGAGCCGAGATTAGGCCACTGCACTCCAGCCTGGGTGACAGAGCAATACTCCGTCTCAGGAAAAAAAAAAAAAAAAGAAAACGAAAGTACATACCCAGTGAATTAGAATCTCAGGAAAGAGCCCTTGGGATCGATATTTTAAACAAGTTTATTCTGTAGAGAAAGTGGGTTTGGGAAACACTGGGCTAAATAGTTGGTCACTAGGGGCCAGGAACCAGCAACAGATTCTGGGCAGCAAAGACAGTTTATTCTCTTTGGTGGTCGCGCAACCCATTTTCCCTCCCTTTCCCCGCATAGTGACCAGACCACCGCCTCCACCTGAGCCCAAGGTTGAAATAGAGCCCCAGCCACAACCAGAGCCCACACCAGTCAGGGAGGAAATAAAGCCGCCGCCGCCACCATCACCGCCTCCTCGCCCTGCTACTCCTCCTCCTAAGATGGGGCCTGCGCCCCGGGAGCTGACTGTGGGCATCAATGGGTGAGTCTACTCCAGCCCCTGATCAGTCTGAAGCCTTAGAGCCCGGCCCTTCCTCTGGCCGCTAACTGGAGGCACCTCCACATTGCCCCCCATCAATGCTTTCATTCCGACGACCCTGGAGAAATAGCCCAGAGTAAGGCAGACAGGGCCCCACGCCCAGCCCACATTCTGGTGGGGAAGACAGTAATCAAATAAAGAAACGACATTGTTCAGTAGAGTGTGCTGGGAACAGCGCAGAACCCAGCGGAAAAGTAAGGCTGGAGAGGGCAGCCTTTGCCAGTGATCAGGGAAGGCCTCAGGGAGAAGGTGTCATTGGGGTTGGATCACAGTGATGAGGCGCAGCCAGCTCTCAGGACACCTTGCCGGGGAAGGAGTCTTCCAGGCAGCGGGACAAGCAATGATTCTGGGGCAGAGGCGAGTTCCGTGTGTTCAGGGACAGCCAGGAAGTCACAGTGGCTGGTGTCCACCAAGCAAAGGAAAAAGGAGGGAGGCCGGTGGGAAGCCCAGCAGGGCAGCTGCTACACCACAGTGAGGAATGTGGATCTTGTTTTACTAATGGACAGTCGGGGATGTTTTCATGGCAAGAGACGTAATCTGTCTTGAAGCTTTAAAAGATCCATCCAGGCTCACACCCGTAAACCCAGCACTTTGGAAGGCCGAGGCAGGAGAATCCTTTGAGACCAGGAGTTTGAGACCAGGTGTTTGAGGCCAGCGTGGGCAACATAGCGAGACCCTGTTTCTACAAAAAAAAAATATTTTTAATTGTTTAATGAAAAAATAAAAGATCCATTCAGCTACAAGGTTAAGAATAGGGATTAGGAGCCAGGCACGGTAGCTCAGGTCTGTAATCCCAGCACTTTGGGAGGCTAAGGCGGGTCTATCAACTTTAGGTCAGGAGTTCGAGACCAGCCTGGCCAACATGGCGAAATCCCGTCTCTATAAAAAATATAGGCCGGGCGCGGTGGCTCAAGCCTGTAATCCCAGCACTTTGGGAGGCCGAGACGGGCGGATCACAAGGTCAGGAGATCGAGACCATCCTGGCTAACATGGTGAAACCCCGTCTCTACTAAAAAAAATACAAAAAAACTAGCCAGGCGTGGTGGCGGGCGCCTGTAGTCCCAGCTACTTGGGAGGCTGAGGCAGGAGAATGGCATAAACCTGGGAGGCGGAGCTTGCAGTGAGCTGAGATCCGGCCCCTGCACTCCAGCCTGGGCGACAGAGCGAGACTCCATCTCAAAAAAAAAAAAAAAAAAAAAAAATATATATATATATATATATATATATAAATTAGCCAGGTGTGGTGGTATGTGCCTGTAGTCCCAGCTCTTTGGGAGGCTGAGGTAGGAGAATCACTTGAACCCAGGAGGCAGAGGTTGCAATAAGCCCAGATAGCACCACTGCACTCCAGCCTGGGCAAAAGAGCTAAACTCCGTCTCAAAAAAAAAAAAAATAGGGGTTAGGGAACGGATTGGGAGAGGGAGCTGAAAAAGCAGTGAAGGGGCTGGTGAGGTCATCTTAGCAAGAGATGACCATGGCTGGCACAGAGGTGGTTGCCTTCTTCCCCTGGATTAAGGATTCCCGACCAGCCTCCTCTCCATCACCCCCTCTCTCCCATCCCTTCCTCTGTCTGACCCCGGCCAGATTTGGACGCATCGGTCGCCTGGTCCTGCGCGCCTGCATGGAGAAGGGTGTTAAGGTGGTGGCTGTGAATGATCCATTCATTGACCCGGAATACATGGTCAGTAGCTGGCAGGGGGCAGGAACAGCAGGGTGGGACTAGGGTGGGAAGGGGGCTCAGGGAAGCTGTATGGAAGGCTCTCAGCTGCAATGTGAGGCCTTCACCAAAGAGGGGACTCTCTAGGGATCCTCGCCCTGCCACCCCAAGACTGGGAGCCATTCCATCGCCCACAGGTGTACATGTTTAAGTATGACTCCACCCACGGCCGATACAAGGGAAGTGTGGAATTCAGGAACGGACAGCTGGTCGTGGACAACCACGAGATCTCTGTCTACCAGTGGTAAGGAGAGCATCTGTCTGATGCACGGCTGTGACATAGTGAGACAGGGGATGTGGAGGTGGCTAAAATGGGATTCCAGCCTCTCACATGGGGTTCTGAAACCGCCCCCAAAATTGCATGTGCATGCCTCTAGGTACTAATTTGAAGAGGGAAGTCTCAGATAGGTCCTTCACCCCTAAAATGGTTAAGAAGCACTAATCTAAAAAGATATCTCACTGTACTCAAGAATGCTTTTTATTTTTATTTTTTTTAGGGACGAGGTATCACTCTCTTGCCCAGTATGGAATGCAGTGGTGTAATCATAGCTCACCGCAGCCTTGACCTCCCGGGCTCAAGTGATCCTCCCACCTCGGCCTCCCGAGTAGCTGACACAAGCCACCATACCTGGCAAATTTTCTGTAGGATGAGGTCTTGCCATTTGGTCCAGGCTGGTCTCAAACTCCTAGCCCCAAGCAATCCTCCCACCTTGGCCTCTCAGAGTGCTGGGATTACAGGCACGAGCCATCACATTTTGCTTTAACACACATTGGTATGTTTTCTCGTGGGCATATCAACATGTCCAGAACTCAACTCTTGATTCCCCTTCACCCCCACACCTATTCAGCTCCCACTGACCACTGCTGGTCAACTGTGCCTGAAATCCAAAGAGAGGAAGGTATAATGAGGCTTGTGCGAACATCCGAACATCCATTCCCATCATGGCCTGAACCAGTGTTTCAGGTTTACTTGAGAATGCCCTGGGCCGAGAGAAGGGCTGCATTCAGTTAGTTGGGAGAGCTTAGAATTTTATTTTTGGCTGACATTCACCTTTCTAATATAAACTATTAGCCACACCTGGCTCTGTGGCTGCCTGGGGCTTTTACACACACACACCCACAGGCACGCACACATGCACATACACACAGGCACACTACTGAACCCTGTCCGGGCCCAGGCAGGGTCTGCAGCCTCCCCAGCGCCCCTCCCCACAGATCTAATCTCAGCCCTTCTGCTTGTAGTTACTGGGGGTAGGGTGAGTGATAAACGAGCAGGGATGGGTGCAGGAAGTTTGTGGGTGGGGGGCAGAAACAGGAGGGTCAGCGAAAACGGAAGAAAGCTGCTTAATCCAAGTTTGAAATCAACACAGCAGAAACAACTCCAGCACCGTAGTTATCACGCAGACTTCAACGTGGCCACCACCATTCCTACCACTTGGAGTCATCCCCCTTCCCCACCTAGCTGCCCCCTCCATCCACGGCCCCAACCCGGGTGGTGCCTTCTCTGGTCACTCGTGCAATGCAACGTGGTTCCCCGCCCCTCCAGCCCCCTCTCCACCCCTGCACTGTTGGGCTGCATAAGCCAAGCTGTGTGCCTGCACTCTGCCCTGCGCTGCCGCTAGCTGGCTGGGTGACCTTGGGCAAGGGACCAAACTCGCCTGAGCCTCAGTTCCCCGATGTGATGGGGAACCCACCACAGCAGTAGCTGGGAGCACGAGTGGCGTGAACACGTGTTTGTGGACACTTAAACAGGCACTTCCCACAAGGCCATGGCCTTGCAGGGAGGGCTCTGTCAACTGGTGCCACCACAGTTGCTCTGGCATTAGCAGGTACAGGCCCTGGTAGACATGAAGAACTTCCTTTGAATAAACAAATGGAATCCTCAAAACAGCCGGTGGGCAGGAGGCTGGGGCCCATGGCAGCCTTGGGGAGGGCCTGGGGTCTTCTGGGGCACATTCCTTGCCTCAGGCCAAGTCAGCAATTGCTGCAGAGGAATTGGAAGTGTCCCTAATTTGGAAGGCAGGAAACGGGGGTAGCTGAGAAGAGCTAGTTGGGCCAGATGATGGAAAGCGGACTGACAGAGCAGGAGACAGGAAGAGGATAACCATGTACCTTGCCTGGGGCCTTGCCTGGTGGCCGATTCATCCATTCATTCAGGCAGTGGAAACAGGAGTGCAGACCCGAGCTGGGGCCAGCCACCTGCACTCCAGCAGGCTCTCCCTCTCACTCCCCTCCCCTCCGCCCCGACAGCGGTTAAAAAATGCAAAAAATGGCAGTGGTAGCACTTCCTCATTGGGTTGTGAAGGTTACGTGAGTTTAATACAGGTAAGGCACTTAGAATATGGGCACAGGACAGGTGTTCAGTAAACATGTATAAAATGGCTGACAAAAAAAAAAAAAAACAAAAAAAAACATGAGGCCAGGTGCAGCGGCTCATGCCTGTCATCCCAGCATTTTGGGAGGCTGAGGTGGGCGGATCACTTCAGGTCAGGAGTTTGAGACCAGCCTGGCAAACACAGCAAAACCCGTGACCATTAAAAATACAAAAAACAACAAAAAACTAGCCAGGTGTGGTAGCGCATGCTTGTAACCCCAGCTACTCAGGAGGCGGAGGCAGGAGAATTGCTTGAACCTGGAAGGTGGAGGTTGCAGTGAGCCAAGATCGTGCCACTGCACTCCAGCCTGGGTGACAGAGTGAGACTCTGTCTCAAAAACAAAACGAAACAGAACAAAACAAAACAAACAAAGAAAACCCATGAGGCCAGGCACGGTGGCTTACACCTGTAATCCCGGCACTGTGGGAGGCCAAGGATCACTTGAGCCCAGGGGTTCTAAAGCACCCTGGGAAACAAAAGTGAGAGCCCATCTCTACTAAAAAAATTAAAATTTAGCTGGGCATGGTAGTGTGCGCCTGTAGTCCCAAGCTGCTCAGGAGGCCAAGGCAGTAGGATGGCTTGAGCCAGGAAGATCAAGGCAGCAGTGAGCTCTGATTGCACCACTGCACCCCAGCCTGGGCGACAGAAGAAGACCCTGTCTCAAAACAAACAAACAAACCCCACAAACATTGATTGAACCCCCCATTGAGGGGGGCAGGCTCAAGCGCAAAAGAAACAGACCCACACAACCGAGAATCACAGAAGGAAAGCACTCGGTTACTCGGTTACTCACAATAAACCTGGGAAGGTATATTCACTTAATGCTTGTTTGCTAAAGCCAAGTAGATAATGGCAATACTAGATGTTTAATGTGTTTCAAATACAAACGTTTGTCAAAATACCAAGTTAAAACGTAAATTTAGGGCCGGGCGCAGTGGCTCAAGCCTGTAATCCCAGCATTTTGGGAGGCCGAAACGGGTGGATCACGAGGTCAGGAGATCGAGACCATCCTGGCTAACACGGTGAAACCCCGTCTCTACTAAAAAATACAAAAAACTAGCCGGGCGAGGTGGCGGGCGCCTGTAGTCCCAGCTACTCGGGAGGCTGAGGCAGGAGAATAGCGTGAACCCGGGAGGCAGAGCTTGCAGTGAGCTGAGATCCGGCCACTGCACTCCAGCCTGGGCCACAGAGCGAGACTCCGTCTCAAAAAAAATAAAGAAACGTAAATTTATAAAACAGGAAACCAGAAACCTCCCCCCACTTACCTTTCTAATGTAAACCACAAGCCACTGCTGCCCCAAGGCTGCCTCAGGCTTCAGGCGTCCTCCAGGAGCTTTCTCTTTAATGCAGTGTCTGTTTTCAGGGACTCTCCTGGCCCTTGGCAGCCAGCTTCCTATTGCAGAACTGAGGATCTAGGAGGGTTCGTGGCGAGGTTGTCGGGGTTGGGGACCAGAAAGCAGCTGGGCAGGCCTCACAGTCACAGAGTCCACATCCCGGGCAGCATACAGAGAAAGGGTCTGAGCTGGCTGACAGCAGTCAGGGTTGGCGCCTCTAAGGAGGTTGAGGGCTGAGTTGGGGAGGTCACCGCCCGTACCCAGGCATAGCAGAGGTGGTGCAATCAACAAAAGGAAGGTGGTCCGAAGTGGGGCAGTGGTGAAAAGCCAGGCCAGCGGGGTGGAGCTCATCTGGAGCAAGTAGGTATGTCGGTGGGGGACGCAGGTAGTTGCAGGTGGGCCAGCATCTGCTCAACCTTTCAAATGGTGAAGGCCGTGGACTATGAAGGTGGGGCTCAAGCAGGGGAGACTGACTCAGCCCTGCCACTACCCCACAGCAAGGAGCCCAAACAGATCCCCTGGAGGGATGTCGGGAGCCCCTACGTGGTGGAGTCCACAGGCGTGTACCTCTCCATAGAGGCAGCTTCGGTAAGCCGGGGAGAGGTGTCCAGGGCCAGCTGGGGGGATGATGGCGCCAGAAGCACCTGACACCGCGCTTCCTCCCCAGAACCACATCTCAGCAGGTGCTCAACGTGTGGTCATCTCCGCACCCTCGCCAGACGCACCAACGTTCGTCATGGGTGTGAATGAAAACAACTATAACCCTGGCTCCATGAACATTGTGAGGTAAGGGGGGCAGCGACATCCTGCAATGTGTGGAAGGGAGGGTAGACTCGTCCTCCCCACTCTCAGCTCCACTGGATTCCTGGTCACTCGGCTTCTACTTCTCCTTCCCGAAACTATCTGCTAAACACGCATGACTTCTGGAGGACAAGCTTGGGGAGCCTCCCCAGCTGCATCTCGGTGCCTCCTTCAGTCTGACGGTGTCTGCACAGATCCCTCTCACCCTCATCCTGACGTTTCACAAAACCAAGTCTGCGTGCATACCCCAAGAGGGGTAAGGGTGGAGGGGTGGCTCTGCAACTCACCTCACAGTGCCCGTGCACACCTTGGCTGTTGCAGCAACGCGTCCTGCACCACCAACTGCTTGGCCCCCCTTGCCAAGGTCATCCACGAGCGATTTGGGATCGTGGAAGGGTTGATGGTGAGTTGAGGATGAGGGGCTGGGGCAGGATGGCAGGGAAACCCCAACCTTTTCTTCCCAGGCCTTGCTTACTATATGGAGTTAAGAGGGAGAGATTGGTTTCGGGAGGAGAGGCCCACCAGTGCAGAAGTCTTTTAAAACACTGTACAACCCTCAGTCAAGGCTGGACCCTGGCCTGCACACGTCCCCTCCTGTGGTCTGTGGTGGTGGCCCCACCAGCCTCCACACCTAGGCCACTACCCTAGTCCCGGAAAAAAAGAGGTATAGGAGCTTAGGACCATGAAGGCCTCATCTTGGTCCTTCTCTTCCCCAAGACTACAGTCCATTCCTACACGGCCACCCAGAAGACAGTGGATGGGCCATCAAAGAAGGCCTGGAGAGATGGGCGGGGTGCCCACCAGAACATCATCCCAGCCTCCACTGGGGCTGCGAAAGCCGTGACCAAAGTCATCCCAGAGCTCAAAGGGTATGAGGACAAGAAGCCGCAACCAGGGTGGGGGCATACCCCGGGAGGACTGGACTGGCCCTCAGTCCTTAAGGGGAAAGCAGGAGCCTGGCCCGGCCACAGGGCAAGGGGGATTGGAGGGCAACGTCCCTAAGTTCTGACTCCTGTTCTTCATGGGGGATTCTCCAGGAAGCTGACAGGGATGGCATTCCGGGTACCAACCCCGGATGTGTCTGTTGTGGACCTGACCTGCCGTCTCGCCCAGCCTGCCCCCTACTCAGCCATCAAGGAGGCTATAAAAGCAGCAGCCAAGGGGCCCATGGCTGGCATCCTTGCCTACACCGAGGATGAGGTAGGGGCTGAGGAGAGGAGACCCTGGGAGGAGCCCTCTGGGGAGGGACATGATTTCCACTTGCCAGGGAGCTGCTCTCAATGTGTCAAGACAGAAACTGCAGGGCGGGAAGGGAGATCTCCCTGCCTCAGGGCCTTTGCACTTCCTGTTCCTTTGGTCTGGAATGCTTGCCCCCCCCAGATGACCACACAGTCTGTCCTTACTTCCTCCAAATCTCTACTTCAACCTCCCTCTTCAGCAAGGCACCCCCTCAAAAGATGTTCTTTCTGTGGCCCTATTCCTCACCTGAAATTTCTTGTCAGTCACTGTTGATCCCAATGGTGTGTGCATTCCAAGAAAACAGGGATTTAGGGGCTGCGTTTTCACTTTTCTGGCTCTAACCTGGCAGACAGCAGGTGACCAATACATGCTTAGTGAACAAAAGACAACAGTTCTCATTTTTTTCAATACTTGTTCAGGGCCAGGCCATGGCCAGGTGCCTTCTCTGTGAGGAGTGGATGCCATGGTCATGGTGGACCCCGTACATCTACCTTGGTGCTGTCTCCCTGCATTAACTTCTGCAGGTCCACTTTCCCACAGTCGCCAGGATCTTTTGTTTTAATGGAATCACACTGCATCACCCATTTTCAGGAGTGAAAACACTCTTGTGGCCTTTCCTGACACTAGGGCTAAAACCCTCAGGTTCTCCGTTCCTGCAGCTCCTTCCACCTCAGACGCTGTGTTGAGGGCCAGAGCCAGTGAGATCTTCCTAGTCATCTAGACCCAGGCTCATGGCCACCCCTCAGAGAGGCCCTCCATACTGGCCCATTTCAAATGCTTGCATTATTCCTAGGAAAGGGATGTACTGGTACAGCATGAGGGTGTTTGTGACCTGTGCCCTTTGGTCAGACCCCAGTAGAGTGCCTTGGTCCCTGTCCCCAGAGACTGAACACAGTAGGGCTACATCAAAAATAGATGAATGCATGGATGGGCGATAGAGCTAAGAGCACTGTCAGCTCCTGGAAGTCCTTGCTCTGCCGGACACACTTATCTTTGAAATTCTGACGCCCAGGTCGTCTCTACGGACTTCGTCGGTGATAGCCACTCGTCCATCTTCGATGCTAAGGCCGGCATTGCGCTCAATGACAATTTCGTGAAGCTCATTTCATGGTAAGGGGAAAGGAGCTGGAGACTTGCAGGGGAACTAAGGGGTGGTCGGAAGGAACCCCCTTGAGCCTGCCAATCCCTCCTCCACAGGTACGACAACGAATATGGCTACAGTCACCGGGTGGTCGACCTCCTCCGCTACATGTTCAGCCGAGACAAGTGAAACGGAAAGGTCCCTTCTTTCCTTCCCAGGGGCCAGGGCCGGTACATGTGCCTCCCGTTCCTGCATCTGGCTGCCCGGGGGAGGAAGGGCACCCGGGGCGGACGCCCCACGCCGCTGGGTCCATGGTGAAATAAAAAACAGTGCTCACAGCTGCGTCCCGTATTTCTGCGCCGGTCACGGCGGGTTCTGATCCGGGTTTGAGGCCCGCCCCACCCTTACTCGATCGCCTGCGCCCACGGGCGAGGGGTCGCGCTTGACGTCAAGCCGGGTTCCACTTCGGGAGACGGGGACAGCGATGGCAGCGGGAGAGGTCCCGCATGGCCGGAAGTCACTCCCCACAGCGCTGGGCCGGGAGCGCTGGCAACCGGGCCCGGCCACGGGCGCTCTGACGTCACTGGGCGCGACGCCCCGCGCCGAGACTACTGATCCCAGAAGGTCGCGCGCGGGCCCCCGCCAGTCAGGTGGGCGCCAGGCCCTGGCCGTGGCGAAAGTACCGGCGGAGCCGGAGACCCGCTGCCGGAGACGCCGCCTCGCGATCCCCGCGCGGGCGGGACCGGGCGGCCGGCGTCATGACCCTGTTTCACTTCGGGAACTGCTTCGCTCTCGCCTACTTCCCCTACTTCATCACCTACAAGTGCAGCGGCCTGTGAGTGCGGGAAGGGCGCGGGGCGGAGAGGGCGCGGGGCCCGGGCCGAGCCTCACCTCCCGCTTCTCCAGGTCCGAGTACAACGCCTTCTGGAAATGCGTCCAGGCTGGAGTCACCTACCTCTTTGTCCAACTCTGCAAGGTAAGGGCCGCCGGAATCCACGTGTTCTGGCCCCCAGGCTCTGCAGACCCAGGGACCCGCCCCCGTTGCGTATCCCCCGCCACGGTGGGACCGCCCTCGGGACTCAGCGTAGGGAGGCGTCAGGATACCTAGAAAGGATAGACTTTAAAGAGGGCACGACCTGAGAAGAGGCCTAAAAGCAACTTTTGCGTCGCACTTAGTAAAACTGAGAAAACGTCAGTAGTGTGGTTGGCTAAGAGGTGTTTTTTTTTTTTGGTGCGATTAAGAGTGATCACTGATTCCCTACATGCTGTTAACACTGCCCAAGGAGCAGCACCTTCAAACCTGACTCAGATGCCCTGTGATCACCCAGAACTCCAACTTCCAGCCCCCTCGGGGACCCGGGGACCTATCCTCTATCTCCCCCATTCCTGTAATCTTGCCACCATCTGGTGGTTCCTCTTCCAGATGGGTCCCCAGAACCTGTCCTGCCCTCCTCATACCCACGAACTTCCCACAAATCCCACGTGGTTTATCTTGATCCCCTCACCTTGAAGTGACCTCTTTCTGCTTTCTCTTCTCAGATGCTGTTCTTGGCCACTTTCTTTCCCACCTGGGAAGGCGGCATCTATGACTTCATTGGGGTGAGAGGGGCCAGGGAAGGGCAGGGCATGCAGGAGCGGGGCTCCCTGTCCCCTGTGCTTACTTAAGCCTCAACCTGACCCGCAGGAGTTCATGAAGGCCAGCGTGGATGTGGCAGACCTGATAGGTCTAAACCTTGTCATGTCCCGGAATGCCGGCAAGGGGGAGTACAAGATCATGGTTGCTGCCCTGGGCTGGGCCACCGCCGAGCTTATTATGTCCCGGTGCGTGCAGCAGCCTGGAACCCAGACACCTGAGAAGGGACACCTGGGTTCCACGGGGGTGCTGGAGGGCAGGGGCTCACAGCCTGGTACTGAAGGTGTCTGGGTACTGGAGAATCCCATCCTTTGCCTTCCTCAGCTGCATTCCCCTATGGGTCGGAGCCCGGGGCATTGAGTTTGACTGGAAGTACATCCAGATGAGCATAGACTCCAACATCAGTCTGGTAGGCAGTCCTGCTCTCCCACACACACATTTCTGCTGGCGGCCATACTCCTATCGAGGCCTGGCCCCAACTTTCTGCCTCCCTCCAGGTCCATTACATCGTCGCATCTGCTCAGGTCTGGATGATAACACGCTATGATCTGTACCACACCTTCCGGCCGGCTGTCCTCCTACTGATGTTCCTCAGTGTCTACAAGGCCTTCGTGATGGAGTGAGCTGGGTGGGGTTTAGGGCTGGGTCCAAAGTGGGGTGGGTTATCTAGTCTCCCTCCCTCATGGTGACATTTTCCTGCAGGACCTTCGTCCACCTCTGCTCACTGGGCAGCTGGACAGCCCTACTGGCCCGAGCAGTGGTAACGGGGCTGCTGGCCCTCAGCACCTTGGCCCTGTACGTCGCCGTTGTCAATGTGCACTCCTAGGCTTGGTGTCTCAGATACTGATGTACCCTTTCCCTGACTCGCTTCAGGTTTTAGTGAAGTAAACAGTATTTGGAAAGTTGCTGCTGCCTCCATTTCTCTCTCTCTTGGGAACTGTCTCCCAATACCGTGCCCACCTGGGTCCCAGAGGCCCTGGTTCTGGCTCAGGAGCCAGGTAGACAAGCTGGAAGCTAGCCAGTCACTGGCTTGTCCCATGTCCTGTTCCTCAGGCTCCTAGTTTGTCAGGAGTAGACAATGTTTGGATGATCTTTGAGCAATGGCAGAGGCCAGGGCCCTCAGGGAACAGGTGATAGAGGGGAGCTAGAATCCAAGAGAAGGCCCTTGGGGGCTCTTCCTCTCCTCACAGCCTCAACCTGGGCCTCCCCACACAGGTCCTTCCCGGGCTGGTTACCTCTGAGGCTCCCGGCCCCAGTGTCCCCCTCCAATCCATCCTCTGTATGGCAGCCAGGGGATCTATCTGAAACCCATGTAACCGGGTCATCCTCCCGCTTGCAACCACTTGCAGCCCCTTGTTACACAGTGGACAGTCCAATTGCTCGGCCTTTGGTTTTATCCAACCAGCAAAATCAGCTTTTCTGAAACTGCTCCCTAGAATAATTTGCCCAGCCAGATTCTTAACATCGTTCAAGCCATGGGGTCAGCATGAGGCTGGGGGGAGAGTTGTGACTGTGAGCTCCTCAGTTCTATGGCCCTCAGCTCAGATCCCAGCCTGAGCCTTCTCAGGGTGGAGTGGAGAGACAGCTGCAGCCAAGGAGCAGAGCAGTGGGGCCCCCAGCTTTGACCTTGTCCTGGATGCCCCCCTCCATCCTCAGCCTTCCTTGGTCCACTGAAGCCAGCTCCCCGCCTCTCTCTGAGGGGGATGTGTCAGAAGTTTTGAATGTCATGTTTAAGCTCCACTTTGATGCACACCTTCCCCACTCAGGAAGATGTTCCCCAGCCCTGACGTTCCCAATGGGGTACCCCAGGGAGTAGGTTAGGGCAGTTGCCCCTCTTCCTCCAGGCTGTTGAGGTTCCATATGATTTTTTTCTTTTTTTTTTTCCTTTGAGACGGAGTCTCGCTCTGTCGCCCAGGCTGGAGTACAGCGGCGCGATCTAGGCTCACTGCAAGCTCCGCCTCCTGGGTTCACGCCATTCTCCTGCCTCAGCCTCCCGAATAGCTGGGACTACAGGCGCCCGCCACCACGCCCGGCTAATTTTTTTGTATTTTTAGTAGAGACGGGGTTTTACCGAGTTAGCCAGGATGGTCTCGATCTCCTGACCTTGTGATCTGTCCGCCTCAGCCTCCCAAAGTGCTGGGATTATAGGCATGAGCCACCGTGCCCGGCCCATGATTTTTTTTTAAGGTTAGGCCTAGGAAAGCTCGCTATGACTGTCTCAGTGTTTCCGGAGGGAGCATTTGCCCTCAGACAGGGCAGCCGCCATCTAGGCCCACTCTTTCTCATTGTTTGGAATAAAGACAGGGTCCACGGGTCTCGGGAGCTGGGAGTGATTGATCGCTTTGACTTTGATGTGGAAACGAAGTAGATGGGGCAGTCTATCTGGGTGGACTTGTGACAAGGTCACTTTCTCCCACACTTCCATGCCCCACATAGCTCTTCACACACATTGAGATAAGTGTAGGTTGCAGAAATTACCAGCTGGAATAATCCCAGCTTACATGGGGTTCAGGGAGAGAGACTGGAGTGGTTAGGGCTGAGTTGGCAGAAGACGGTGAAGCCTGGGCGGTTGGACTGTGGGGAGCCAGGCTGCAGGTAATCAGGGTTATGATGGGAAAACACCGGGTTGTGGGGATCCAGAGGAGCCGCCTGGCCTGCCGTGGAAGCAGTGCGGGCTCCCCTGAGCAGAGGACATGTGAGCTGAGACCTAAAGAATGAGTGACTGGGGCAAGGCAGAGGTAATGGTCTTGAGGTCAGAGAGGAGGCCTGTTTTTCCCAAGGGAACATAACTGGTTGGAATGAGTTCAAGGAGGCTTGTGAGACTACAGAAGCTGGCAGGGGTCAGATCACAGAAGGCTTTGGGAACCATGGAGAGCTCTAGGCAGAGGAAGAACAGGGTCAGATTTGGCTTTAGGAAGCTCTGCATGGCTGTTGTCTGGAGTGGGAAGGCTGAGGCCAGGAGGCCAGGGCTGGACTAGAGCGGGGCTGGTGGGGTTAGGGTAGCGACTGGAAGCCAAGCGGAGGTGTTGGTGATCAGTGGGCTGTGTGTATTTATTTACCGGCAGGGGGCGCCGTGGGGTGGTAACAGGTAAGGGAGGAGCAAAAAGTTCCAGGATAACTGGAGTTTGGGGCCTGTAAGCCTGAGGGTTTACCACGTTTCCAAGGGAGAAGGGACCACACTGATGAGACAGTGGGACTATCAGATTGGGTCAGTGCATGGGTACAGGTATGGGGGATATGGAGGATGATGAAGAGGCCAGTGTAGGTCACCTCCGACACTGGGGGAAGCTGGGGACAGATGTGGACCTCACGGCAGAAACAACTGAAGCCATGCGGGTCTGGGGGGCTGTGGTCACAAGGAAGGAGAAGCCTAGGACCTAGCCAGAGAAAGCTACATAAGAAAGAGGAAGAGAAGTGAACAGAGAGGCTAGGAAAGGAGCAGCAGAGGTGGGAGGTGGGGGGATGGGGTTAACCTTTCAGGTGAGGGGTGTGAGGAGGGGACCTCCAGGAGTTGTTCAGGAACTGGCCATTTCTGGGACAGAGGAGTAAGCAGGTAGGCTCAGAGAGGAGACACCGGTGGGGGGTGGGGGATGCTTGATGTGGAAATGACTTGGGCCCCCTCGTGTCTGGGAGCCCCCAGGAGGGAGAAAGGTGCTGAGAACAGAGAAAGCCCAGAGGTGATGGGGGGCGCCTGTGGTCACGGCCCAGCTTGCCTTTAGATGCCATGACCCTGGGCAAAGAAATAGGAATCATTTCCCCAAGGCAGGTTTATTGAGCACCTACTATGTGCCAGGCTGTGTCCTAGGCACTGAAGATATAGCCCTGAATAAACAGCCCCCACGTGTAGGACTGTGGAAGATCACAAGTACTAATGAGAGACGCTGAGAACAGTGCCTGGCACCGGATACAGCACAGTCAGCATGAGTTGGTTTTATTACCATCGCCCAGGACACAATCATGTCTTTACCGAAGGGCCCCCGGGCAGCCCTCCTGCCTGGACTGGAGTCCTGAGGACAGAAACACCCTGCAGGAGCGGCCAGCTGTACTCCCTGTCAGAGCCCCACCGCCACCGTAGGTGGGGGCTTTCCCAAGGCCAGCTCAGAGGACTGCCCAGGTGCTGCTGCTCCGGGAGGTGCAAACTTGGGGATGGGGGAGGGGAGTGGGCAGGTCCCTCCAAATGTGGGGTGCCGTGGGCTGCAGAAGCAGATTCTGGTGGGGCTGGGACTCTTGGTTGCTCAGATGACTTGGTGGCTGTCCAGAGGCTCCCACGAGCCCCGCCCCCACCTGCTGTGGCAGTTGCAGGGATGCTTGAAGGCAGCCGTCCCTCTAATAGTAGAGTTCCTGGTCCCACCAGCCTGGGAGAGAGAGGGAGAAAGGAGACTCAGTGCTGGGGGTGCCACTTAGGCAGGGCCAGGGGCTGAGAGGTCAGAGATTGGTGCTGTTTGCTATGGAGGGTCAAGGGCTTGGAGGCCAAGTGTTGAGGATCAAAGGTGGGTGCAGCTGCTCGAAAACGTTTCAGTCCCCCGCCCCCAGGCCCTCAGTCTCCACACTCACTCCCTGGACAACAGCGAACTCCAAGCTTCCGGATCTCATCATAGACGAAGATGAGGATGCCGTAGGGCAGGGGGACCAGCCACCACTGGAACCTGAAGGCACATGGCAAGGTGAAGGCCATCCCAGGCCTGTGCCTCACAGCCCCCTCCCTCTCCTGGCCCCTCACAGCCTCTCACCGAATGGGCATGAAGTTGAAGATGTTGGGCATGCCGGGGCAGTAGCACAGGAAGCAGCCAATGCAGACCTGGAACACGATGGCGATCACCAGGATCTTATTCCTGGGGGTGGGCAGGATAGGACAGGCCATTAAGAATTGGGGATGTGATGCAAATCAGGATACTGTGGGTCAAAGTAGGTCAGATGTCAGCAGCAGCAGGGAGGTGTTCTACACGCTGAACACTGGAGTGGCCCGGGCCTCTCAGCACCACCCCTTTAGTGAAATGAGGGGGCCGTTGGGGGGAGCTGTTGGTCAGTTAGAAAAGTTTTTTGGCATGTCAGCATCTGGCACCGGCACCCGCTAGCATTTGCCGGCTGTTCTAAACCACAGTCAGGATCTGATGGGAGTTGGGACCAGGGGTTGGAGGGCAGAAATGGGGCCCGCCAGGGACACCTGAAGAAGCCTTGCTGGAAGGCAGAGAGGCGGCGCGTCTTGCGGATGAGGACGTCAGCGATCTGGCACACCTCGATGCTGATGAAGAACACGGTATAGCAGGTGTACTGCTGGTACAGGCGCTGCCCGAATGTCTGCAGGCCAGGGGCAAATGGAAACAGCCTGAGTCCAGCCTGAGTCCCGGCGGAGAGCTTCTGCAGCCCACCAGGCATAGGGTCCCAGGGCCTTGAACCCCTAAATGCTCTCTCTGCCTTGCATCAGAGGGTGGGAGGTGGGGGGAAGGCGAGAGGCAGAGTCTGTCAGGTGTGCAGGACCCCAGACTGGGGCCCAGAAACCTCAGCCTAGCAGAGCTTAGATGACAGTGCCCGGGAAAACAGTAGGCTGGGCCGACTGCTTTCATAGTGGAAGTGGGGAGGCACCCAAAAGAAAGGGCCTGGGAAAGGGGAATTGAAATCCTCAGATGGGATTTGCAAAGTCCAGTGACTCCAGGGGCCAGGCGGATGGCAAAAATAGGTGAGGCAGGCACCGCGGTCCTTTGGGGAACAGAGGGCACGTGCCCCATTTAAAGGGGGCAGCCACTATGTAGCCCATTTCTTCAACACAGCTACTTCTTTTTTTTTTTTTTTTTTTTTTCTGAGATGGAGTCTCGCTGTATCACCCAGGCTGGAGTGCACTGGTGCGATCTTAGCTCACTGCAACCTCCAAATCCCAGGTTCAGGAGATTCTCCTGCCTTAGCCTCCCAAGTAGCTGGAATTACAAGCATGCGCCACCATGCCTGGCAACACAGCTCCTTCTAAGACCAGCTAACTGTGGGGATCCCCGACTGCTCCAGTGTTGCACGTGCATTAGCTCATTTAATCCTCTGGGTAACCCTAGGAGGTAAATCAGTGGTGCTGGAACTTGAACATGCATGAGAATCCCCGCAAGGGCTCCCAGAGGGCTGGGATAGAGCCTGAGAATTTGCGTTTCAAACAGGTTCCCAGGTGATGCTGATGCTGCTGGTCTGGGAACAAACTGAAAACCACTGAGGTAGACTTTGGTATTCTCTCCACTTTGCAGGTGAAAAAACAGGCACAGCGAGGCAAAGCAACCTGCCCAGGGTTACACAGCTTGTGAGGAGCAGTACCAGACCATGAGTTCAAACGGTCTGGCTTCAATGTCTATCTTAACCATGACAGAAAATGTTTAAGGGAAATAGCCTCATCTGTATGGAACTCTACAGCTGAACTAAACACATCTGCTGGCCAAATCTAGCCTCACTGTGCTCCACGCCTTCATTAAAATGGGCCACATGTGCAAATACCCTGTGGAGTGATGCTGTAGGGAAAATAGCAGACTAGAGGCCTGGTTCCACATCTGAGATGATGCATTAGTGTCAGGGCAGAGACACCCATCTGCAGTTGCCATCATCAGAAGCAGGAGTTTGCAGCTGGAGATGGTGGGAAAGGTCCTGGCCCCCAGAACTGGCAGGGAGTCTGGGTGTCCGGGATACTGTGGCTGAACTCAGTCACATGTGGAGGAACAAGTGGACTGCACATAAGGCAAGTGGCCCTGGGAAGGAGGGAGCCCAGGGATGGGAGGGATGGGGCGAGGCTCACCCACTCCTGGCCGTAGCTGTCCTGCAGATCTTGTAGGTGGTGGTCCTCCCACTGCGCCCGCAGCCCCACGCACAGCAGTGGGAACCAGCCCTCCTGGGCCATGGCCGTGAAGTAGTCAGTGAAGCCAGCAAAGGACTGAATGGCACCTGGAGAGAGGCAAGGGGACACAGGGAGACAGAGATGGACACAGAGACAGGGACATGGGAAGAGAGGGACATGGAGAGACAGGGACACAGATACACAAAGGTCAAGGACATACAGAGACGGACACGGGAAGAGAGACAAGGATATGAAGAGACAGGGACACAGATACACAAAGAAGGTCAAGGACACAGAGACAGGGATGCAGAAACAGAAAGGACACAGAGGCAGAGAGAGACAGAAGCAGGGACAGAGAGAAAAAGACACATCCAGGACCCAAAAAGACAGAAATAGGCAATGACAGGGTCATGGAGAGCAAGGTCAGAGACAGAGCAGGGACACAGTGGAACCAGAGAGATCGTCACAGAGAGGGACACGGAGGACAATGGAGACCCAGGACCAAATGCAGACACCCAGGTCCAGAACCAGCCAGAGCCCAAGGCAGAGCCTGGGGCAGGCGAGCAGCCCAGCGCAGAGCCCCCCACCTCCAGGCTCCCTGGCCCATGGGTACCCACCAATCTGGAAGTAGGAGTAGGCAGCCAGAGGCTCGTTGACCAATCTGTCGCGCTTTGGGTTGCGTGGACGCAGGTGCATGATGTCGCTCTCGGCTTTTTCATACGCCAGGGACACAGATGGGAACTGGCCAGGAGTGGAAGGAACTGGGACTGAGGGTTTGGCTGGGCCCCTGTCCCCTCCACTCCGGGTCCCCCTTCCCCCACTTGTGGGCAGGAACAGGACTGAGGTTAGCAGGCAGGACCTGCAGGGATGGCACAGCTACACCAGCCTGGACAGCCTGGGCCCCTGGTGTCCAGCTTCATAAGAACATCTGCTTTTATCTTCTCCCTCTGTCTCCCTCTCTCTCTCTTTGTGTTCCTCACTCTGTTTCTCCGTCCCTGTCTCCGATATAATTCTCTTGTGACTGTATCTCTGCTTTTGTGCGTTTCTGCGTTACTCCCTATCTCTGTGTATCTTCAGTCTCTTGGTGTCACTGTGCCCCCTTATCTGCTTGTGCCTAGAGTGGCAGCAGAGCATACTGACCACGACCACAGGCTGTGGGACCTGTGACTGCCCGGCCTCAAGGCACAGCCAGGCCACTTATTTGCCCAGTGACCTAGGACAAGCCACTCTACCTGTCTATGCCTCGATGAGCTCATCAGTAAAGTAGGGGTGATAGTAAGAAAACTCATCTCATAGCGTGGTTAGGAGTACAATATTAAGGAAATGATTGTGTGTCTGGCCCAGAAAAAGCACTATGTAAATGTTACAGAATAAATACCTGTCAACCCAGCCATACCTCTGTCTGCATTCATGACTGTATCTGTGGCTCTTTTCCGTCTGTCTGTGATGGGGTCTATCTGAGGGCATTTATTTGTCCATGTCTGTTTAGGGGCACGTGTCTGTGATTCAGGTTAGGCTAGATACCTGTTTTGTTTCCATCTCTGTCTGCGTATCTGTATCTGAGTCCCCGTGTGTGCATGTCGGCCCGGGCCTACCTGAGTGTCCACCTGTGTGTGCATGGCTGTAGGTCTGTCCATTTAGGTCTGTCCACCTGCCTGCCAGCCGTGTGTCCTGCACTGGCTGTCACTGCACACACAGGTCTTGTCTGTCACTCTGTGCCCAAGAGTGTCTGTGGTGGTCTCTGCCCCTCCTGTCCATCTGTGGGCAAGTGTCTCTGGGCACCCTGTGGATGGGTACCCTGGGCTATGGACTCACAATGTCAGTGCAGAGTTCGATGAAGAGGATGGTGATGCACCCGAGGGGCAGGGGCACGCTGACAGTGATGTAGATGAGGTAGGGCGTCAGCTCCGGGATGTTCTTGGTCAACGTGTAGGCAATAGACTTCTTCAGGTTGTCAAAGATCAGTCGACCTGTGGGGTCGGGCAGGCACCTCAGCCTCCTCACAGCCCTCTCCCTCCTGTGCCCACACCGCCTACCCCCTCCCTGGCCTGGCCCGGACCCTGCTCCACGCCTGTCACAATGGAGGCGAAGTTGTCATCCAGCAGGATCATGTCAGCTGCATTTTTGGCAGCATCCGAGCCAGCGATGCCCATGGCTACTCCGATGTCTGCCTTCTTCAGAGCTGGGGAGTCATTCACACCATCCCCTGTGACGGCCACAATCGCACCCTGCAGGCAGCGGGTGCAGGCGGGTGGGCGGGTGGTCAGTGAGAGGCTGGCCCAGGACCAGCCCCGCCCCTCTGCCCGCCTGCCCGCCCTCATCAGCAGGGCTCACCAGCCGCTGGCAGCTCTCCACGATCACCAGCTTCTGCTGGGGGCTGGTGCGCGCAAACACCATCTCGGGGTGGGTGCGCAGGGCTTCGACCAGCTCCGATGGGTCCATGTCCTTCAGCTGCATGCCATTGATCACACAGGCACGGGCGTCCCTGGGGAGGAGATGGGAAGACCTCACTGGGACCTTAGTCTGTGCCAGATGTGGGGAGAACCCCGAGAGGTCTGAGGGGGGCTTACTTGCGATTAACCTGGTCCACGGGCACACGGAGGCGGGCAGCGATGTCCTCCACCGTCTCACTGCCTTCCGAGATGATGCCCACACTGGCTGCAATGGCCTTGGCGGTGATAGGGTGGTCACCTGTCACCATGATCACCTGTAGGTGGAACCAGTGGATCCCTGACCCCTTCAGATCAGCCCAATCCCCCGTCCTCCCTGGGAGACATCTGCTGATACACGTGTTCATTTACTTGACCAAGCGTGACCACCTGCTACATGTCTGGGATATAGCAGAGACAAAAGAGACAAAAATCCCCGTCCTTGAGGAGCTGACATTCTAGTGCGGGTGACAGAAAATAAAGAAATGAATTATATAGTATGTTACAAGGTGGGAAAAACATATTAAGCTTGGTGGAGAAAATGGTGACTCGATTTTAAGTGTACCCAGGGAAGGGCTTATTGAGAAGGTGACATCTGAGCAGAGACCTGTAAGAGGCGAGAGAGTTGGCCACATGGAAAGCTGGGGGAGGAGTGCTCCCGGGAGAGGGAACAGCAGGTGCAAAGGCCCTGAGGTGAGGACAGGCCCAAACTGTCGGAGGAACAGCAGGGAGGACAGCATAACCGCAGAGGAGTGAACAAGCAAAGAGGGCTAAGGAACGAGCTTAGAAAGGTAACAAGGCCCTGATCTAACAGGGCCTTAGAGACATAGGAAGGGCTTGGGCACTGCCTGCCTGGCCTTGGGTTTCCCACCCTTGTTTTGTGTTTGGGGAACCACTCCTCTTCCCTAGACCATCGGTTGCAGTGAAGTCCCTGGCTAAGACTGGGCAAGAAAGCCCAGATCTGGCCAATCAAGGTCTTCCATCCCCCAGCCACAGTGACTGGCTCAGGGATGAATGAGTGACCCAATCTGATGCTACTGAAAAAGAGGCACTCTCTTTTTATGGGGTGGCTAAACAGGTGGGAGTTAAGTTCGAGCTGCTTGAGCAGGGGTGTGTGTGTCCCCAAGTGGAGGGAGTGCTTGCAAATAAAGCCAGCAGAGCAAAGAGCAGAGCTGAGACATGGAGAAAGGAAAATTCCTAATGACCCTGAGCTCCTGGATCCAGCTATACCTGAAGCTTAATTCCCCAGAATTTTTCAGTATCATAAACCAATGCATTTTTGCTCAAGCCAGTTTCAGGTGGGTTTGTCATGGGGTTCTTCAACCCAAATCCTGCTGCCATCTTCTGTCCTCACCCCACTTGTTCCTCCCCACAGTGGCATACCCGGATGCCTGCTGTGCGACACTTGAGCACAGCATCAGGGACGGTGGCCCGGGGTGGGTCAATCATGGATACAAGTCCCGCAAAGCAGAGGCCGCTAGATGGAAAGTTCATGTCCTCCACATCGAAGGCATAGCCGGGCGGGTAGTCCTTCTCATTCAGGTAGAGCTGGCAAAAGCCTGGCCGGAAACGGGGAAGTCAGGGAGGAGCCCTGGGCAGACCCTTCCTTAGCAGGGCCAGGAAATGAGTAAAATAACCAGGCCCGTTGCACCAAACATCTATGGATGTCTGACCCTGTGCTAACCCCTTCACTCACATTATCTGAATCTACCCTCACAACCACCCTTGAGGCCCATTCTCATCTTACAGATGAGGAAACTGAGGCTCAGAGAGGGGACATTTCTTGCCAGAGGTCACACAGCAAGTAAAAGGCCCAGAATTGGACCACAGATCTGTTTTCTAGGGTAGAGGCAGGGAAGTTTAAGGCGTCAGGACAAAAATTGGGAGAGGTCAGAGGTCAGGATAAGGATGAAAAGTCCAGGTGAGGACTGGGGTCAAGGTAGAAAGTGAGGACAGACAGGGGTCAGGACTGGTACAAGGAAAGTCAAGGGTGAGGCTGTGGACTGGGACAGATCAGCCAGCAGCCAGGGATGCGGACGGTCAGGGCTGGGCCTGGCGGGGTGGGCAGAGTCTGTGCTAGCTCCTCCTCCCACCTAGAGTCTCCTCCTCTGCCCAGGGATCTCACCGAGCACGCGTTCGCCCAGGCCTCCCAGGCTGAGGTAGGCGGTCTGGAAGGCCTCGCGCCACTGCTCGTCCAGCGGCAGTTCCTGGCCCTTGATAAGGATGGAGCTGCAGCGCTCCAGCACGCGCTCGGGGGCGCCCTTCATCACCAGCAAGTGTCGCGGGTCCCGCGGGTCCTCCAGCGTATGGATGGACAGCTGTGGGCGGGGAGGGGCGGGGATATGGGCGGAGGAACAGGGCGGGGCTGAGGAGGGGGCGGGGCCGAGAGCTTGGTGCGGGGCCTGAGAGCTGCGGGGAAGGGTGAAGGTGGAAGATGGGGGCCTTGTGTAGAGAGGTCCTTGGTAGAAGGTGAGCTTTAAGGCGGGGCTAGGCGCATATTTGGGGTCCTGGGCGCAGGGAATGAACAGAATTAGGGTGCGGAGTTGCGGGCTGGGGGCGGGATTTAGAGAGCGAGGTGCTCCTCATGGAGAGTCCGGCCGAGGAGAAGCTGTGGGCGGGGCTGGGTGGTGAGCGGGACCTTGCCTCTGGTGGGCGGGGCCATAGGCAGAGCGGGAGATGGGGTGGGGTTTGGCTGCGGAGAGAGGAAACTGGGAGCGAAGCCCCGCGTGGCCCTCCTGATGTGGGTGTGGCCTGGGGCGGGGCCCGAGATGCGGGACCAGGCCGTGGGCGGGGCCGGCTGCGCACCTGGAACTTGTTGGTGGAGTTGAAGGGGATCTCGCAGACTTTTGGGAAGCGGTCGCGGTAGCCCATGGCGTTGCCCAGCGTCAGCTCCGAGAACTTGAGCAGCGCCGTCTCCGACGCGTCTCCGATCACGATGCGCTGGAAGCGGGGACCGGTGTCAGGGGCGAAGCCGGCTACACTTGCCTCCCGGGATTCCCTGGAGGCCCCCTGGCTCTCACCTTGGGCACGGGCACTGCATCCTGGCCGGACTTGAAGGCAGCGCGGTTGCACAGGGTGAGCACCCGGCACAGCGCCCGCCACGTCTCCGAGGACTGGTCAAACGTCTGCCCTGCAGACCAGGCGTCCAGGCTGGGTCCCGCATGTCGGCTCTCCCAGACCAGAACAGAGCCCCCTCCTCCTAGGCTCATGTCGCGGGCCCCCTCCCCAGACCTGGGTGGGATTGGGTTCCACCCAACCCTGAGGGACCCAACCCCAGGATGACCCTTCCCTCTAGACCCAGTAGCGAGTCTCCTTTGAGACCTGGAGCCGAGCCGCCCTGCCTTCGTACAAAGCCCTCACTACCTCCCTAGCCCCCTTCAGGTCTCCACCATCCACCAGATCCTGCCCTGGCGCCTGTGCCCTCCCTGCCCCACACCTGACTGGTCTTCTGTGGTGTCAGCTGTGTGGATGTGGTTGTCAAACCACAGATGGGACACAGTCATGCGGTTCTGAGTGAGAGTCCCTGTCTTGTCTGAGCAGATCACTGAGGTGGAGCCCAATGTCTCCACCGCCTCTAAGTTCTTGACCACGCAGTTCTTACTGGCCAGGCGCTTGGCTGTCAGGGACAGGCAGACCTGGGGAAGGGGTGAGCACCGCAGGCTGGGGATCCACCCTTGCTTCCAGTCCTCTTCCCCACCTCACAGAACCTGGAAGGCTTTACCCCAGCCGCGGGATTGCGTGTGCAACGTGCTTCTGCAAAAACCAGGTGTTTGTTTCTTGGCCTCAGCTTTTGTTGAGCCTGTGCTTTGTTTGGGACTCCTTCCCCAGTCTGCCCAGATACAGTAGCCAGGCCCCTCTCTGAGCTGTCCCAGCTGAGGTTCTGAAAATTCTCTTCACACAATCAAAATGAGAAGAGGAACCTTCCCCGCACCTTCCTGGGGGCTGGTCTGGGGCTGGGTGCTGACTGGGGGAGGCCCTGTGATATGCTGGCTGCCTGCACAGGACCTCAGCCTCTTCCAGTTAAGGACCTGGCCTCATCGTCTCTGTACCCTCCATGTGTGGCAGGCTTGCATCAGGACGCACTTGCTGAATGAGTGGATGATGGGAAGGTGGGAGAGTGGATGGGAGCTGAGTGAACAGATGGACAGGCAGGGAGGTGATGGGGGAAGTGTGGAGGAAAGAACAGATGGTTGGGTAGGCCCCTCAGCTCCCTGCATTCCCGCCTGCCCCCACTCACTGTGACAGTGGCCAGCAGCCCCTCAGGCACATAAGCCACCACGATGGCCATGAAAAAGACCATGGCCCGCAGGAAGGTGTAGCCAATGCACATGGCCACGATAAAAAACGTGGCACCGAAGAGAATGGCCAGGCCTGCGATGATGTCCACAAAATGCTCGATCTCGATAGCGATGGGCGTCTTCTCGTTTTCCACCCCCGACGCCAGTGACGCGATACGCCCAATGATGGTGCGGTCGCCTGTGTTCACCACCAGGCCCTGCGCGGTGCCTGCAGGGGGGCCAAGGAGTGACTCAGGCATAGGGGGCAGCAGTGGGGTGTGCACTGCCGTGTGAGCTGATGGACAGTCAGTCACCACCAGTGGAGGATGTGACCTGGGGAGAAGGGAGCGACAGTGGGAGACAGAGAAGCAGTGTGCCCCAGGGAGGTGGCAGTCATGCAGGGGAGAGACAGGGAGGCAGAAGCCCCCTGTCCTAGAAGGTAGAGGAGAAGGACCAGTGGAGGCAGCAGTTACTGGGCGGGCAGGCCCAGTGGACAGACCCTCAAGGCACATGGTGGAGAAGAAGGCGATGTTGCGGGTCTCCAAGGGACTCTCGTGCGTGCACTCGGGTGAGCGGGTCTGCGGCTCGGACTCCCCGGTCAGTGAGGAGTTGTCCACCTTGCAGCCCTGGGCCGCCAGGATGCGGATGTCGGCGGGCACTCTGTCCCCGCCTTTCATCTCCACCAGGTCGCCCACCACCAGCTGGTCGGCGTTGATCTGGAACTTGTCTCCATCGCGGATGACAGTGGCTTGCTGCGGGGCAGGGACGCCAAAGTTGAGGTGGACTTTGAGGGGGTGGGAGCTGCTGCATGTGGAGAGGTAGAGGATGGAGAGAACTGGGACCCATGGGGAAAGATGGAAGCCACGGATGAGGGGCAGGTTGAGCCTGATGGGAGGAGGCTACCCGAGCAGTCTGGAGTCTCTGGGATCTGGAGTGGCTGGGTGCTGGGGAACCCACCTGTGGCACAAGGTTCTTAAAGCTGGCGATGATATTGGTGCTCTTGAATTCCTGGTAGTAGCCAAAGCAGCCGGTGACGACAACCACAGCAATGAGAGCGATTGCCAGGTACAGCTGGGGACAGGGACAGGGCTGGGGTTATTCAGAGGGGCTGGAAGCTGCCTACCTGAGGCCACCCGCCTGCTCCCTGGGGCTCTGGTGTTCTTGGTTTTCCCAATGCTTTTCCCCGCCTACTAGGAAGCTCATGCACCATTCCCTGTAGCCTTTAGCCCCCTTCCCACGTCCCTCATACCCCACACTCGGCCTGCCCTGTCTTCTCAGTGTCTTGTGTTCCTGTCTATATTTCATATCCTCTGGCCCTGAATCCTCAATCTTCCGTGTCCCCATATCTGTGACTTGTGCCCCATATCGCTGTGTGCCTTGGTCTGACACATTCCCTTCTCCTGTGTCCCCAAGCCTTGCATTCCCCATGTCCACTGTCCCATGTCTCCTCCTGTCCCCATGGCCTGTATTCCCCGTGTCTCCAGTTTCACATCCTGGGTTTTCCATAATCTGCTGCCACCTTTGTGTCCCCTGGGCCCCCTTGTCCCTGCATCTTCACATCCCCATCCCTGCATGTGCTACAGACCTTGTATGTCATGGTTTGTGTCCTCCGTGGCCATGGCCCCCGTGTTCCAGCTCCCCAGTCACTGTGTCCTGTGTCTCCCATGTCTGCGTATCTCCAAGTGCCCATCCTGTGTCCCACAGCCATGACTTTTCGAGCCTCTGTCCGATGTCACATGTCCCTGAGTCCCCATGTCCCTTGCCCTGATCTCTGCCATATGTCCAATGTCCCTTGCCTTGCACCTCCATTTTCTCTCTGTCTCTGTGCTTCTATGTCTCATGTTTTGTGTTTCTCCATGTGCTGTGTCCTGAGGCTTGTATCCCTGCCGTGGTGTCCCATGTCTGAGTCCCAGGGTCTCCTGTTCTGCATGCCCCAGCCTGTCCTGTGTCTGCACTGCATGTCCTCTGCTTCCAAGTCCCATCTCTGTTTTATTTTTTTTAAGATGTAGTCTCACTCTGTCACCCAGGCTGGAGTGGCAGTGGCACGGTCTCGGCTCACTGCAACCTCCACCTCCCGGGTTCAAATGATTCTCCAAGGCCGGGAGTGGTGGCTCACGCCTGTAATCCCAGCACTTTGGGAGGCCGAGACGGGCGGATCACGAGGTCAGGAGATCGAGACCATCCTGGCTAACACGGTGAAACCCCGTCTCTACTAAAAAATACAAAAAAGTAGCCGAGTGAGGTGGCGGGCGCCTGTAGTCCCAGCTACTCGGGAGGCTGAAGCAGGAGAATGGTGGGAACCCAGGAGGCGGAGCTTGCAGTGAGCTGAGATCCGGCCACTGCACTCCAGCCTGGGTGACAGAGCAAGACTCCATCTCAAAAAAAAAAAAAAAAAAAAGATTCTCCTGCCTCAGCCTCCTGAGTAACTGGGATTACAGGTGCCCGCCACCATGCCCGACTAATTTTTGTAATTTTAGTAGAGACGGGGTTTTGCCAGGTTGGCCAGGCTGGTCTCAAACTCCTGACCTCAGGTGATCTGCCTGCCTCAGCCTCCCAAAGTGCTGGGATTACAGGCGTGAACCATGCACCCGGCCTCCAAGCCCCATCTCTTACATATTGCATTGCCATACTCTTTATGCCCCACCTATGTCCCCATACCCGAGATTCACCCCAGTGTCCCTGTGTCCTTAGGTCTGCCCCATCCATATCCCAATGTCCTCCACCTGCCGTGACCCCTGTCTTGAGACTGCCTTTCGTGTTCCTCTATCCCCATCCTCCTCTGCCCCTCTTGTCCCAAGTCCCATTCTCAGTGTACTGCATTCCCAGGTCCCCATGTCCCGAGCCTGCCCCCGCAACATGACTCACATTGTCGTCTGTGGTGAGGTCCCCCTCACTGGCCTGGATGGCAAAGGCGATGAGGCAGATGGCGGCAGCCACCCACATGAGGCACTGCAGGCCCCCAGCCAGCTGCCTTGCGAACTTGACATACTCTGGGGTGCCCCGTGGTGGCCGCAGCGCGTTGGGCCCGTCCCGCAGCAGCAGCTCGGCAGCCAGGCTCGCAGACAGGCCCTGGGACAGAGGGGTAGGGCGAGGCAGTGCTGGGGACTTTCCTCCACATGCACACCCTGAAGGAAGCCCCCTGCCTCGGTTTCACTTCCCCAGCTCGGTCTGTCCTGCTCCTTCTCATCTCTTTGTCTCTTGGTTCCAGCCCCCACCCCGTCTCTCCCTCCCTCCTTCATCTCTCCCTTTGTCTGTCTCTCCTCATTCACCTTTCTGTGTGTCTGTCTCCTGCTGCTCTCTCCGTATTTGTCTCTGCCTTTTCTGTGTTGCTCTCTTTTCATCTACTCCTCTCTCCATCTCTGTGTCTAACCCTTTCTCTCTAATGCTTTCTCCCTTCTCTCCCTCTCCCTCTCTTCCCTCTCTCCATCTCCCTCCCTGTCTCTTTCCTTCTCTCCCTCTCTCCCTCTTTCTCCCCTCTCCATCTCCTTCCCTCTCTCCTTCCCTCCCTCCCTCCTTCCCTCTCTCCCTCTCTCCATATCTTCCTCTCTCCATCTCTCCCTTTCCCTCTCCCTCTATCTCTCCCTCTCCCTCTCTCCCTCCCTCTCTCCATCTCTCTCTTTCCCTCTCCCTCTCCCCCCTCCCTCTCTCCATCTCTCTCTTTCCCTCTCCCTCTCCCCCCTCCCTCTCTCCATCTCTCCATATCTTCCTCTCTTCATCTCTCCCTTTCCCTCTCTCCCTCTTTCCATCTCCCTCTCTCTCTCCCTCTCTCCATCTCCCTCCTTCCATCTCCCTCTCCCTCCCTCTCTCCCCCTCCCCTCTCTGTACCCTCCCAGTCTCCAGCTCACCTTGGTGGCACTGGTCTGGTATTTCTGTTCCAGCTCCGCCACTGACAGCTGGTGGTCATTCTGTGTGGTGGGGTGGGGCAGGATGCTTGTTCTGGGCTCTCCTGGCCCCCTCCCCACCCACTTGCCTGGTTACCAGCCCACCCTCCAGCTCCCGCCCCTCCCCAGCCAGAGCTCACAATCTCCATCTCCTTCTTCATGTTCTCCAGCTTCTCCTTCCTCTTGCCACCCCCGCCGCCCGCCTTCTTCTTCTTGCTCATCTTGGCAGCCATGTCCCCGCCAGGGCCAGGACCCAGCTCCACCGAGTAGAGCTCGTAGTTCTCCTGGGAATGGATGGGATGGAGGGAGGGAGGCCTCAGATTCCACTGCAACCCCTGTCCCCACCACACCCCGGACCCCTGGGACCCACTCACGGCCTTCCCCATGGTGCCCGGTGCCTGTGCTCCCACCCGACAGAGCCTGGGCCTGGTCCAGTCCTGATATATCCAGGGAGGGCGGGGGGGTGGAACAGAACCGCCCGACCACAGCTGATTACAGGGCTCCTTGGGGTGACCTCTAGGCCTGGGTGCCTCAGGCATTCCCTCCTGGGCTGCTCCCCCCGCCCAGATCCCCCCATGTCAACCTGCCCTGAGATCAGGGAGCCCCTGGGAACAACCTCAGCAACAAGAAGAGCAAACACAAGGTTTGTTCCTATGGGCATTGTGCTGAGGGCTTCCGTGTGCTAACTTATTTAACCTTCCAATAACCCTTTGAGGCGACAAGACCCCTTACAGATGGGGAAACTGAGGCATGGAGGGGTTGAGTCACTCTCATATGGCTCCGTCACAGGCTAGGATGTAATGGAGTGAGAACCAGATCGGCTGGCTGCAGAGTGTCCTCTTTCAGTCTAAATAGCACATGCCTGAAGAGGCATGGAAGAGGAGGGTGCTCCCACACTTTTTTTTTTTTTTTGAGATTGAGTCACCCAGGCTGGAGTGCAATCGTGCACTCTCGGCTCACTGCAACCTCTGCCTCCTGGGTTCAAGCGATTCTCCTGCTCAGCCTCCTGAGTAGCTGGGATTACAGGCACGCACCACCACACCTGGCTAATTTTTGTACTTTTAGTAGAGACAGGGTTTCACCATGTTGGCCAGGCTGGTCTCAAACTCCTGACCTCAGGTGAACCACCCGCCTTAGCCTCCCAAAGTGCTGGAATTACAGGCAGAAGCCACCACACCCTGCAGTGCTTACAACACTCTCTATGGTGGCTGAACGTTTACTGAACTCGGACTATTCACTGTGGGCTGGGTATGCTCTGTGTGTCACTCGAATGGTTTCCTTAGCATCTAACAGCAGCCCTGTAAAGCGATGTTCTCTTCTTAGCCCCCACCAGGGACTTTGCAGAAGATTTCAACATCTAAGAATTAGGGACAGGGTTCCAGCCCAGGCCTGACCCCAGAGCCTGGCTCTTGTATGGCACCACCAATGGAAAAACCCGAACTTCACACAGCAGCACCATACACATTCCATGTTCTGCACGTGTGACCTCACGGGTCTTTGCAAAAAAACCCTGTGCAGGTGGCACTATCATTCCTGTTGTGCAGAGGGGGAAACTGAGGCTCAGAGGGACTCACATACCCAGCTAGAGCCTTTATAGCTCTCAAGCATTCCCTGTCCCTACCCCAGATGGGGAAACCAAGGTGCAACATGGGGAAAGGATGTGTACGAGGGCCTTGACTTGAGCTTGGTGTTTGGTGACAGATGCCAGGAAGCCTGGGGACTCCCTCCTCATCCCTCAGGTAGGGACCTCCATGGGCAGCAGTGAGGGGCTGGGCCAGTGGAATGGTGGGGACCTTGGTATGTTAAGGGGTGGGCATGTCTCCAGGAGCAGGTGAGAGTGCACCTGATAAGATAACTGCGCTGGCAACGTCCTTCTCCGCTGGGGCAGGTCACCTGGGAAACTCAAAGCTGCTGGGCAGCCGGAGCTCCTCCCCGCGCCCACATGGCTGGTCATCCCCAGCCTGCTAGAAGAAACCTCCAAAGAGGAGGTGGTGTGGGGCCGCACACTGTCTTTGCAGTGAATCTGCCCACTCACTGGGCACCCGTCAGCTCTGAGCCGTGTTAGACAGCTTGTGTCACCCCCTCTGCTTACAACCCCCCAAAGCCTTCCCTTCCCACTCAGAATAAACTCTGCATTCCTTCCTGCAAGATCTGGCCCTGGTCACCTGTCCTGCCTCCATTGCTACTAGGTTTCCAGTGGCACTGGCCTCGCTGCTGCACTTTGCACAGACCAAGGTCATTCCTGCTTCAGGACCTTAGCACTTACAGCTCCTTCTGCCTGGGCCCCCTTCCTTAGATGTCTGCACTGGCTTTCTCACCTCCTTCAGGTCTCAGCTCAAATGTCACCTCTTCAGAGAGTCCACTCTGTAATACTGCACCCTACTGTGTTCTGTTCCTTTACCCCACTGTATCTACACCTCTTACTCCAACCCGACACTGTATCTCCTTTTTATTTGTTTGGTGTTCATTAGAAGGAGGACTGGGCCAGGCACCATGGCTCACATTTGTAATCCTAGCACTCTGGAAGGCCGAGGCGGATGGATCACCTGAGGTCAGGAGTTTGAGACCAGCCTGGCCAACACGGTGAAACCCTGTCTCTACTAAAAATACAAAAATTAGCTGAGCATGGTGGTGCGCACCTGTAATCCCAGCTACTTGGGAGGCCGAGGCAGGAGAATCACTTGAACCTGGGAGGTGGAAGTTGCAGTGAGCCAAGATCGTGCCACTGCACTCCAGCCTAGGTGACAGAGTGAGACTGTCTCAAAAAAAAAAAAAAAGAATAGATAATAGATGTTAGACAAATAGATGGATACATAAATGATAAATGATAGATGACTGATAGATAGAATTGTTTTTTTGGTTGCTCACTGCAACCTCTGTCTCTTGGATTCAAGCGATTCTTGTGTCTCAGCCTCCCGAGCAGCTGGAATTACAGGCACCTGCCACCATGCCCGGCTAATTTCTGTATTTTTAGTAGAGATGGGGTTTCACCATGTTGGCCAGGCTGGTCTCGAACTCCTGGTCTCAAGTGATCCACCCGCCTCGGCCTCTCAAAGTGCTGGGATTACAGGCATGAGCCACCGTGCCTGGCCAGAATTCTTTAAATTTTTGGCTGAATCATTTGAGAGCAAGTTGAAGACAGGATCCCCTTTATCCATACTTAGGCATGTGTCTTGTATGAATAAGGACATTTTCTTACATAATCCCAGTCTAATGATCAATCTCAGGAAATTAACATTAATCAAACACTAGTAAATAATCTAGAGCAAGCTTGTCCAACCCATGGCCTGCGGGCCGCACGTGGCCCAGGACTGCTTTGAATGCTACCCAATACAAATTCGTAAACTTGCTTAAAACATTATGAGATTTGTTTGCGATTTTTTTTTTTTTTTTTTTTTTAGCTCATCAGCTAGCGATAGTGTTAATGTATTTTATGTGTGACCCAGGACAATTCTTTTCCAATGTGGCCCAGGGAAGCCAAAAGATTGAACACCTGTGATTTAGAGGATTTATTTGAATTTCCCCAGTTTTCCCACTAATGTCCTTTTCCTAGTGCGTGATCCAGTCCGGGACCACACCTCACATTCTGTTGCTGTGTCTCCTTGGCTTCCTCCATTGCGTGACGATTCCTCCGTCTTTCCTTATCTTTCATGACCTTGGCGTTTTGGAAGAGTATGAGTCAGTGATTTTGTAGACTTCGCTTGGTGTGGGTTTGCTGCTGGTTCTTCGTGATTAGGTTCGGGTTGTGTGCTTTTGGCAGGAACACAGAAGGGATGTGTGTCCCCCCAACCTCCCGCCCCAGAACATCACCGTGTCAGGCCATGCCCCATTTTTGAGTCTGTAACTTGTCTAGAGCAGGGTGGACATGGTGGGGAGGGGTCTCAAGAGCCTTAGGGAGTGATCAGGAAACCATTCTATGCCATCTTTACTTTCTACTCAAAACAGTGCCACAGCCAGGGCTGGCACCCAGCTGCCCTGGTGGTTAAAGTAATTGAAATACAACCATTGCCTGAGCCCCCAGCACTTCCCCTAAGACTCCAGACCTCCCACACCCAACCCCTTAAAGTGGATGCCTGTGCCAGCCCCAAGGCCTTGTCCTTTTTTTTTTTTTTTTTTTTTTGAGATGGAGTCTTGGTCTGTCGCCCAGGCTGAAGTGGTGCGATCTTGGCTCACTGCAACCTGGGTTGCACCTCCTGGGTTCAAGCGATTCTCCTGCCTCAGCCTCCCAAGTAGCTGGGACTACAGGCGGGCACCACCACGCCCAGCTAATTTCTGTATTTTTAGTAGAGATGGGGTTTTGCATGTTGGTCAAGCTGGTCTCCAACTCCTTACCTCAAGTAATCCACCCGCCTCGGCCTCCCAAAATGCTGGGATAACAGGCATGAGCCACCACACCCAGCCACTTTTGTCCATTCTGACCGTCCCCTGCTCAGCTGGGTTCATGGGTAAATACTTTTACCTACTCCCTTGATTTTGTAGTCCTCAGATGGTACGCAAGTTCTGTGTTTTTGTGGGGAGGGTCTTTGCTTGTGCAACTTATTATTTCACCGTGTGTCTAAGCAATACTAACCCCTGTCTCTGGGAGGTGAACACAGAGGCCTTAGTCCACAGGCAGGATCTGGATAAGTTGGGAAGTGTTCCAAGTCTTTGGCACCCTGGAATGAAGCCTGGGTGGACCACACGATGCCATTTCAGGCAGGTGGACAGCCTCTAGCACAACTCAGGGGCAAAGAAACTTCTCACAAGAATGTTGCAAGCATGACACGGTCCACAGTAGTGCAAGTTTCTCTGAGCCTGGGGCGCATAGAACACTGGAAACTTTTTTGAGAACAATTAGCGGTCAGAATTGAAAAAATTTTTCTTTTCTTGCGAAAGAGGGGGCAGAGGACAGACTATTAAATGGATGGTGGGCCAGGAGCGGTGGCTCATGCCTATAATCCCAGCACTGGGAGGCCGAGGCGGGCAGATCACTGGAGGTCAGGAGTTCAAGAGCAGCCTGGCCAGCATGGTGAAACCCTGTCTCTACTAAAAATACAAAAATTTGGCCGGGCGCAGTGGCTCATGCCTGTAATCCCAGCACTTTGGGGGGCCAAGGCGGGTGGATCACGAGGTCAGGAGTCCAGGACCAGCCTGAACAACAGGGTGAAACCCCGTCTCTACTAAAAAGACAAAAATCAGCTGGACATGGTGGCACATGCCTGTAATCCCAGCTACCCGGGAGGCTGAGGCAGGAGAATCGCTTGAACCCGGGAGGTGGAGATTGCAGTGAGCCAAGATTGCGCCATTGCACTCCAGTCTGGGCGACAGAGCAAGACTGCATCTCCAAAAAAAAAAATTTGCCAAGTGAAAATACAAAAATTTGTGGGCGCCTGTAGTCGCAGCAACTGAGGAGGCTGAGACAGGAGAAGCTCTTGAATCCAGGAGGCAGAGGTTACAGTGAACCAAGATCACACCGCTGCACTCCAGCCTGGGTGACAGAACGAAACTCCGTCTAAAAAAAAAAAAAGGTGGATGGTGAACATTACATGGGTTTGAAGGGGAATTTGAACAATAGCGTCCTAGAATTGCGGCCATACACACTCTTAGGGACCCAGCACCCTGTAAACCTTGATGAAATCAGACCCCTGGCTAATCCTCTTCCTTCCCATGTTCCACTTTTCCCTTTCATGCTTTGGGATCCTGCCCGCCCAGGCCTTCTGCTTTTCCAAGCGATCATTTCAAAACCTCGGCACATGCAATTTCCTCTACCTGAAGCGTGCACCCTACCTCCTCCCCATGTTCAACCCCTCCTCACCTTTCCTGTTAAGCACAGACGATCCTTCCTCCAGGAAGCCTTGGACATCCCACCAGGCTGGGTCAGGCACCTCCCTGGGCTTCCACCGACCCCTGGGCCTCCCCATCACAGCCCCTACCTCCCTGCCTGTGCTTCCCCCATCCCAGTCCTGACAAGTCTGACCCCATAATTCCTCCATCACAGCCCTGACCACTCTGGGCTGTCATGTTTTGGTGACATTTCATCTCCCCCTCCAGATCCATGAGGGCAGGGCCCAGGATGTCTGTCACTACTGTGTGCCCTGCATTGCCCGGCCCGAGCTGGCCTCGGGGAGTGTTTGCCGAGTGACAGGAGTCACTGTGACCGTGACTTTGGGTACAATGTTTGCGTCTCCCTGATAAGATAATGGGCCCAGCAATGCCTTTCACCTCCTGAGCAGGTCACCCCACCCTTTCAACCCTGGGGGGATGAAAGCGAGGGGCTGGGCATGCAGGGACCTTGCTTCTCCCTCCTCTCCAGGCCAGGTGCAGGGGCAGATGGTCAGAATTGAAAAAATTGTCAAGGAGTCAAGGAGTTGGCCCCCAGCCCAGCTAAGCTGGCAGCCAGGCCCCTGCATTCTGTTCCTCTCCCATCTTTGTGCAGATTGGAAAGGTCAGCCGTCCTGGGCTGGATGCAGAGCCCTTCACTTCTTCAGGAAATTTCCAGGCCGTCGTCACTCTGGGATCTTAAAAAATCATATTCAGGGCCGGGCGCAGTAGCTCACACCTGTAATCCCAGCACTTTGGGAGGCTGAGGAGGGCAGATCACCTGAGGTCAGGAGTTCGAGACTAGCCTGGCCAACATGGTGAAACCTTGTCTCTACTAAAAATACAAAAATTAGCCAGGCATGGTGGCACATACCTGTAGTAGTCCCAGCTACTCGGGAGGCTGAGGCAGGAGAATCACTGGAACCTGGGAGGCGGAGGTGGCAGTGAGCCGAGATTGTGCCACTGCACTCCAGCCTGGGCGACAGAGTGAGACTCCAGCTCAAAAAAAAAAAAAAAAAAGTACTGGTGGAGAGACTTCCTCCATGGGACGGGTCAAGGGCAGGGTGCTGATGTCCAAATCCAAGCTCAGAAGTTCCCAGGGGAGCAAGGAGGCCTTGTGGTGCCTGGAACTGTGAAGGGTACAAGGCAATTACAAGAGGGCTTCTGGCTCATGGGTCTCCTGCTTCTGGGCTGTCTGCTGTCACAAGAACCTGCAGGATCATTAACAAGCTCAGAATGATGGCCCTGATGCTGAAGCCCAAAGCCAGCTTGCAATTTCTCTTTGTACTGACGTTGTTTTCCAAACGGCTCACTATCCGTGCCTATGGAAATGAAGACAGGCTGATGGGGGTGAAATTTTCTAAGAAGGGGTGAAATTGCCGAAGGGCCACCTGGAGTGAAACTGAAGGCCATGATCAGGGTTGGGGGAGGGAGGATTCGGCAGAGGAGAGGAGGAGGAAATGCAGGAAGACAGTGCGGGGGGGTCCTGGGCACGCCCAGGTAGGAGGGCATGCTGGGAGACCTTGGGAAGAAGTGGGGTTGGCAGGACTGTGAACAAAGTGAGGACAAGTCCCAGGGCAGTAGGAAGGGTGGGATGGAGAAGGGGTTGGGGCTGGCAACTAGAGAAGAGGGGAAGCTTCTGAGGCACCCGTGGAAAGGGGTACAAGATGGGGCGGGGGATGTTTCACTGTGGGGGACGGAGGGTCAGTCCCCACCCACCAAGCAGGATGACGCAGTGGCAATTCCCAGCAGGAAGAAACAAAAGACGAAAAAGATGCAGAGACGCAGGCAGTCATTCACAGGAACACTTAAGGGCATCTTGTAGATGGTCGTCTCCATGACCTTGACCTCTGGGCTCCAGAGATCAGTCACACAGGCATGAACCCCAGTGGAGGGAGGGGCGGGGTCTGCAGAAGGACTGAGAAGGATCGGCAGACGCCAAGGAATGGGGATCGATAGAATCAACCCCATTAATAGGAATGTGCTGGGAACACTCAACCCACAGTGAACTTGGCCTTTCTTGTAGGAAAATAACTCTGCAATGCCCCCACTGACCCCATAATACCCTTGCTGGCCCTATAACACCCTCAAAGTATCCTGTTGGCTGCTTTTTTTTTTTTTTTTTTTTTTTTTTTTGAGACAGAGTCTTGCTCTGTCACCCAGGCTGGAGTGCAGTGGTGTGATCTCAGCTCACAGCAACCTCCCAGGTTGGGATCCTCCCACCTTAGACTCTTGAGTAGCTGGGACCACAGGCCTGCACCACCATGCCCAGCTAATTTTTGTATTTTTAGTAGAGACAGGGTTTCACTATGTTGGCTAGGCTGGTCTCAAACTCCTGACCTCAAGTAATTCACCCACCTTGGTTTCCCGAAGTGCTGGGATTACAGGCGTGAGCCACCGCACACAACCCCTGTTGTCTTCTGTCTCCCTAAACCATCCCTGTTCTCCAGTAAGCACTACCTCTTGGTTTGCCGGTGCTTCCAGTTAGGTCTGGTCCTAGCAAGTTCTTCAGAACTCCCCTTTCAGTCTGAAAAATGCTCAGTTTGGATTTTAAATCCAGTCACTCATTGCTTTAATCCAGTCACTCAATGGGGATAAGTTCTGAGAAATCCAGTCACTCAATGGGGATAAGTTCTGAGAAATGCGCCGGGCGCGGTGGCTCAAGCCTGTAATCCCAGCACTTTGGGAGGCCGAGACGGGCGGATCACGAGGTCAGGAGATCGAGACCATCCTGGCTAACACGGTGAAACCCTGTCTCTACTAAAAAATACAAAAAACTAGCCGGGCGAGGTGGCGGGCGCCTGTAGTCCCAGCTACTCAGGAGGCTGAGGCAGGAGAATGGCGTGAACCCGGGAGGCGGAGCTTGCAGTGAGCTGAGATCCGGCCACTGCACTCCAGCCTGGGCGACAGAGCAAGACTCCGTCTCAAAAAAAAAAAAAAAAAAAAAAAAAAAAAAAGTTCTGAGAAATGCATTGTTAGGTAATGTCATCATTGTTTGAACATCATAGCATGTACTTACACAAACCTAAATGGACAGCCTACTGCACACCTAGGCTATATGGTATGGCCTATTGCTCCCAGGCTACAAACCTACACAGCATCTTACTGTACTGAATACTGTAGGCAATTTTTAACACAATGGTAAGTATTTGTATGTCTAAACATATCTGAACATAGAAAAGGTACAGTAAAAATACAGTATAAAAGATCAAAGTGGTACACATCTGATATGATTTGGCCATGTCTCCACCCATATCTCATCTTATAGTTCCCACAATTCCCATGTGTTGTGGGAGAGACCCAGTGGGAAGTAATTGAATCATGGGAGCAGGTCTTTCCCATGCTGTTCTGTGATAGTGAATAAGTCTCACAAGATCTGATGGTTTAATAAAGAGGAGTTCCCCGGCACACATTCTCCCTTCTCTGCCACCATGTAAGACGTGCCTTTGACCTTCCACCATGATTGTGAGGCCTCTCCAGCCACATGGAACTGGGAGTCTATTAAACCTCTTCTTCTCTATAAATTACCCAGTCTTGGGTATGTCTTTATCAGCAGTGGGAAAATGGACTAATACAACATCTGTACAGGGCACTTACGATGAACGGAGCTTGCAGGACTGCAAGTTGCTCTGATGAGTCACTGAGTGAGGGGTGAGTGAATGTGAAGTCCTAGGCCATTACTGCACACCACCATAGACTTTACAAACACTATACTTAGCCTACACTAAATTTATAAACATTTTTCTTTCTGCAATAATAAATTGACCTTAGCTTACAATAATTTAACTTCTTTTTTTTTTTTTTGAGACAGAGGTTTGCTCTTGTCACCCAGGCTGGAGTGCAGTGGCAGGATCTCAGCTCACTGCAACCTCTGCCTCCCACCGCATCCGGCCTGATGCTCCTATTTCATTCTGTTTTTTCACCACCTAGAACTGTGCTTTCCAGTATAGTAGCCAGTAATACATGTGGCAAATTAAATTCAACTATAATTAAACAAAAAAAATAGGTTGAGTTCTTCAGGTGCACTAGCCACATTTCAAGAGCCAATAGCCATGTTTGGCTGGTGGCCACCATATTGGACCAAGTAGATTATAGAAATTTCTATCATTGAAAAAAAGTCCTGTTAGACAGCACTGACCTAGAATTATCTTGTTGCTTTATATTTTACTCTTTTATTCTTTTTTTCATGTGTCCTCTCAATATAATGTAAATTTTATGGAGGCAAATACCTCATCTGCCTGAATCAGCGCTGAACCACTAAGGCTTAAAACAGTGCCCGGCACTGTTACCCAATAAATGTTCATTATATATATGAGAGTCCCGTGGTACCTGGCAATGTGGACACACAGGAGATGTGAACATGTGGGCACACGTACATGCATGCAGCAGATGAATCAGAAAGTGGAAACCTCCTCATAAACTTTACTGCTCTTAAAAATGCTGATGGAGGGGGACTTCCTCCAGCACAGGCAGTTACTGATGTCCTAGTTCCAGGGGGAACAGTCCATTAGTCACTGAGGGAGGCAGGTTTTCATATTTTCTGTTTCAAGCTTTTGATTACAATGGAGCAAATGATCACAATGCAGCCCACCAGGATGCTGGCAATGCTGAAGCCCAAAATCAGTCTGGAATTGATCCGTGCTTTTCTCTGATTCCCAAGGAAGTTGGCTTCCCGGGTCTGTGGGGGTAAAGACAAGCTGGTGTGAATATTTCCAAGACGGGCGGGGGAGGAAAATCCCTGGGGAGAGGCGAAGAGGGGAAGATCAGGGTGGTGGCTTGAGGGAGGGCAGGGGGGGCAGGGCTCAGTCTACCAGGGGAAAAAGGAAGAAACCAGGGTGCCAGGATGAGGGAGTAGATCTGGGCAGAACCCAGAGGGAGGAGCAGAGAGGTGGCCCTAGAGAGGGGCAAGGGCACGCAGATGGTGAAGAGGGAGGAGGCAAATCCCCAAGAAACACCCTGGGGAGAAGAGGTCCCTGGGGAGAAGAGGTCCCTGGGGAGAAGCAGGGCATCGGCAGGAAAGAGAAGGCAGATCTGGGGACAAAGAGAGTTTGTTGTAGCTGGGTGGTGCCCACCTTGAGGGAGAACACCAGAGCAGGGATTGCCAGCAGGATGCAGAAGAAGGATATGATGGCGAGCAGCAAATAATCTATTTCTGGAGGACGCAAGGGCATCAGGGTGACTGGTTGCATTGGGGTGAACAGCTGCACTGGGATGAGTGGCTGCATCGGAGTGACCGGTGACTTCAAGTCCCTGGGGCTCGTTGCAGTAGCCATGGGTCTTGGCCTGAGGAGGAGATGCTGGGTGAGTGGAATCTGCAGACAGGGGTCATGGATCCGGGAAGGGGACATTTGAGTCCCCGAGCAATTGAGACCACCCAAACCAACTCCTCTGGCTAGAAAGGTGCTGAAAGTTGACACTGCCCCAAGCCAGGGGACAGCGCCCCAAGCCAGAACCCACCACAGTAGCCTTGCTGGCTCCGGAACACCCATGCCACCCTCCTCTAGCCTCTCACAACCCCCTCCCTGCTCCCCTCTGGCTGCTCCACTTTCCTCCTCTTTTTTTTTTTTTTTTTTTTGAGACGGAGTCTCGCTGTGTTGCCCAGGCTGGAGTGCAGTGGCCGGATCTCAGCTCATTGCAAGCTCCGCCTCACGGGTTTTTACGCCATTCTCCTGCCTCAGCCTCCCGAGTAGCTGGGACTACAGGCGCCCACCACCTCGCCCGGCTAGTTTTTTGTATTTTTTAGTAGAGACGGGGTTTCACCGTGTTAGCCACGATGGTCTCGAACTCCTGACCTCGTGATCCGCCCGTCTCGGCCTCCCAAAGTGCTGGGATTACAGGCTTGAGCCACCGCGCCCGGCCTCCACTTTCCTCCTCTAAACTCTCCCTACCCCTCCTCGCCCCTCAAACTCACACACCCCCACTGTTTTCTGATAACCCATCATAAACCTAAATGACCCTAGGGCTTCCCTTCACTGAGGCGGCTTTGGTGATTTCGGTCAAAGGGCGTGGCCTCTATGGGCCACTCTTTCATTATGATTGGCTACTTCTTTATAGGCGGGTCTCCAGTGCTTCAATCTGGCTTCTGATTGGTTCCATGTGTGTAAAGGGGCGTGGCCCAGCCACTTCCTTTCTTCCTGCCCTTGGGATTGATTCAACGCATAAAGGGACTGGGTTGTAGAAACTTGTCCTTTTTAAATTTTTTTCTCGCTGTTTCCTTTTTTTCTTTTTTCCCTTAGAAACAGGGTCTCACTCTGTCATCCAGGTTGGAATGCAGTGGTGCAATCATAGCTCACTGCAGCCTCAACTTCCTGGGCTCAAATGATCCTCCTGCCTCAGTAACTAGGACCACAGGCATGCGCCACCACACCAGGATAATTTTTTTTTTTTTTTTTTGGTAGAGGTCTCACTATGTTGCCCAGTCTGGTCTTGAACTCGTGGCCTCAAGCAATCCTCCTGCCTCGGCCTCCCAAAACGTTGGGATTACAGGCTTGCATCACTGTGCCCGGTCACTCCTTTTTGTTGTTGTTGCCAGTTTGAACGCCTGATGGGTTTAATATATAGTGTGTGGATCTCACATCCAGATTGAATATAAGTGTAATGGGCAGATTTATCACTATTAGGAGGTTACTGTACATTAGGCCCAGGCTGGCCCCTGAGGGCCACGTGGTAACTAAGGGAGACAAGACCATAGCTATCCTGGAATTCTAGGGAGAGAAAGAAGAAAAACACCTAAATAATGGAAATAATAATTATCATATGATTATAATTATATTTAATACATATTAATAATTATTATTATTGAGACAGGGTCTCGCTCTTTCACCCAGGCTGGAGTGCAGTGGCATGATCTTGGCCCACTGCAGCCTCCACCTCCCGGGCTCAAGTGATCCTGCCTCAGCCTCCCAAGTAGCTGGGACCCCAGGTGCACACCACCACACCCAGCTAGTTTTCGTATTTTTTGTAGAGACAGGGTTATAATAGAAATTATTTCAGAACCAAGAGCTATGGAGGAAATAACTAAAATGAGGAGGGGAGAGGGACTCTGGAAGATCACAAGGAACTGGAGGACGAGGCTGAGTAGACAGGAAAGGCCCCTCTGAAAAGAGAACATCTGAGCTGAGACTTGAAGTACAAGGGGAGCCAGCCACCAGGGGAAACATGGTGAAACCTTGTCTCTACTAAAAACACAAAAAATTAGGTAGGTGTGGTGGCATGCACCTGTAATCCCAGTTACTCGGGAGGCAGAGGCAGGAGAATCTCTTGAACCTGGGAGGCGGAGGTTGCAGTGAGCCAAGATTGTGCCACTGCACTCCAGCCTGGGCGACAAATTTTAAAATAAATAAATAAATAAAGGGGAATATCACGAGCAACGTATGGCAACAAATTGGACAGCTTAGATGACATAAAAATTCTTAGAAAGATGAATTACCAAAACCAACTCAAGAAGAAACAGAAAATCTGAGGAGATGTATAACAAAAAGAGATTTGTAATTTAAAATACTCCCACAAAGAAAAGCTCAAGCCTAGATGGTTTCATTGGTGCATTTCACAAAACATTAAAGCATAAGTAATATTAATTCTTCACAATCTGTTCCAAAATATGGAGAAAGGGAGCACTTCCCAGCTTATTATATGAGGTGAGTATTACCCTAATATCAAAACCAGACAGTAGCATCTCAAGACAACTAGAGTACAATCTCTTTCATAAATATAGATACAAAAGTCATTAGTAAAATATCAGTAAGCCCAATACAGCAATATATAAAAAGGATTATACATCAAGATCAAGTGGGGTTTACCCCAGAAATGCAAGATTGGTTTAAGTTCTGAAAATCAATTAATGTAACACACCATAGTAAAAGAATAAATTTTATTCATTTATTTTAAAGATGGGGTCTCACTCTGTCACCCAGGTGAGATCATAGCTCACTGCAGCCTCAAACTCCTGGGCTCAAACAATCCTCCTGCCTTGCCCTCCCAGAGTATTGGGATTATAGATACGAGCCATTGCACCTACCCCTGTAAAAGAAGACACTTTTTTTGTTTTGTTTTTGAAATAGAGTCTCACTCTGTCATCCAGGCTGGAGTGAAAGACTAAATGCTTCCTGGCTAAGATAGAGAACAAAACAAGAATGTTCATTCTCACCACTTCTATTCAACAGTGTAGTGGGGATCCTAGCCAGTACAATTAGTCAATAAAAAGAAATAAAAGGCATCCAGGTTGGAAAGGAAGAACTGCTTTGATCCACAGTTGACTTAAATTTGCATGTAGAAAATTCTAATGAATCCACAAATAACCACTAGAAGAAATGAGTCCAGCAATGTTGCACAAGACAAGATCAATATCCAAAAATCAATTGTATGTCAATAAGCCAGGAATGAACGATTAAAAAAATGAAATTAATAAAATGAATTCATTCCCAATAGGATCAAAAAGAATAATAAATTCGGGCTGGGCATGGTGACTTATGCCTGTAATCCCAGCACTTTGGTAGGCCGAGGCAGGCGGATCACTTGAAGTCAGGACGGACTTCAAGACTAGTTTGGGCAACATGGTGAAACCCCGTCTCTACTAAAAAAATACAAAAAATCAGTTAGGCATGGTGGCAGGTGCCTGTAATCCCAGCTACTTGGGAGGCTGAGGCAGGAGAATTGCTTGAGTCTGGGAAGTGAAGGTTGCAGTGAGCCATGATCGTGCTACCACACTCCAGCTTGGGTAACAGAGAGAGACTCCATCTCCAAAAAAAAAAAAAGAAAGAAAGAAAAAGAAATTCAATTTAAAAAAAGTAATAAATTTAACAAAAGAAGTACAAGAGTTGTACAATAAAAACTATAAATCTTGGCCGAGCACAGTGGCTCACACCTGTAATCCCAGTACTTTGGGAGGCTTAGGCAGGTGGATCACGAGGTCAGAGATCCAGACCATCCTGGCTAACACGGTGAAACCCCATCTCTACTAAAAATACAAAAAATTAGCCGGGCGTGGTGGCAGGAGCCTGTAGTCCCAGCTATTCAGGAGGCTGAGGCAGGAGAATGGCGTGAGCCTGGGAGGCGGAGCTTGCAGTGAGCCAAGATCACTCCACTGCACTCCAGCCTGGGCGACAGAGCAAGACTCCATCTCAAAAAAAAACAAAAAACAAAAAAAAAACTATAAATCTTTCCTTTAAAGATTTAAAGATCTAGCCGGGCGCGGTGGCTCAAGCCTGTAATCCCAGCACTTTGGGAGGCCGAGGCGGGCGGATCACGAGGTCAGGAGATCGAGACCATCCTGGCTAACACGGTGAAACCCCGTCTCTACTAAAAATACAAAAAGAAATTAGCCGGGCGTGGTGGCGGGCGCCTGTAGTCCCAGCTACTCCGGAGGCTGAGGCAGGAGAATGGCGTGAACCCGGGAGGCGGAGCTTGCAGTGAGCCAAGATCGCGCCACTGCGCTCCAGTCTGGGCGACAGAGCGAGACTCCGTCTCAAAAAAAAAAAAAAAAGATTTAAAGATCTAAATAAATGAAGTGGCATCCCATGTTCATGGTTTGGAAAACTCAATATTAGCAGCAAAAAGGCAGTACTTCCCTAATTGACCTAAAGAGTCAATGCAATCTTTATCGAAATCTCAACAGGCTTGTTTTTTTGCAGAATTTGACAAGTTGATCCTAAAAGTTGTGTGGAAATGCAAAGGATGCAGAATAATCTAGCAATATTGAAAAAGTAAGGCCGGGCGCGGTGGCTCAAGCCTGTAATCCCAGCACTTTGGGGGGCCGAGACGGGCGGATCACGAGGTCAGGAGATCGAGACCATCCTGGCTAACACGGTGAAACCCCTGTCTCTACTAAAAAATACAAAAAACTAGCCGGGCGAGGTGGCGGGCGCCTGTAGTCCCAGCTACTCGGGAGGCTGAGGCAGGAGAATGGCGTGAACCCAGGAGGCGGAGCTTGCAGTGAGCCGAGATGGTGCCACTGAACTCCAGCCTGGGCGACAGAGCGAGACTCCGTCTCAAAAAAAAAAAAAAAGCGTGGCCGGGCGCGGTGGCTCAAGCCTGTAATCCCAGCACTTTGGGAGGCCGAGGCGGGCGGATCACAAGGTCAGGAGATCGAGACCACAGTGAAACCCCGTCTCTACTAAAAATACAAAATATTAGCCGGGCGCGGTGGCGGGCGCCTGTAGTCCTAGCTACTCAGGAGGCTGAGGCAGGAGAATGGCGTGAACCCAGGAGGCGGAGCTTGCAGTGAGCCGAGATCGCGCCACTGCACTCCAGCCTGGGCAACAGCGTGAGACTCTGTCTCAAAAAAAAAAAAAAAAAAAAAAAAGAAAAGAAAAAGTAAAATAAAGTTAGAGGACTTCCAATTCCCAATTTCAAAATTTATTCCTGATTACAAAGCTGTAAGAATAAAGACAGTGTGGTACTGGCATAAGGATGGACATATAGCTCAATGAAGCAAAATTGAGAGTCCAGAAATAGCTTTTATATTTGTGGTCAACTGATTTTTGACAAAAGTGGCAAAAACATTCAATGTGAAAAGGAGATCCAACAAATGGTGCTAGGACAATTGGATCTCTCTTTTTTTATTATTATTTTTAGTTTTTGGAGATGGAGACTCACTCTGTCACCCAGGCTGGAGTGCAGTGGCATTATCTCAGCTCACTGCAACATCTGCCTCCTGGACTCAAGTGATTCTCCTGCCTCAGCCTCCCAAGTAGCTGGGGCTACAGGTACCGACCACCACGCCCAGTTAATTTTTGTATTTTAGTAGACAGGTTTCACCATGTTGGCCAGGCCAATCTTGAACTCCTGGCCATTATTTTCAAATGATTCTCACATGCTCTGAACCCCACTCATTCATCATTATTATCTTTTTTTTTTTTTCTTGAGACAGGGTCTCCCTCTGTTGCCCAGGCTGGAGTGGAGGGGTGCGACCATGGCTCAACACAGCCTCAAATTTCTAAGCAAAAGCAATCCTCCTACCATACCCTCCCAAGCAGCTGAGAATATAGAAGCCTGCCCTCAGAGCCATATATGCCATATATATATATATATATATATGTGTGTGTGTGTGTGTGTGTGTGTGTGTGTGTGTGTTTTTCTAGAGACACGGTCCCACTGTATTGATCGAGCTAGGTTTTGAACTCCTGGTCTCACACGATCCTCTCCCCTCAGCCATCATCATCTTACAGAGTGCACATTTTGTGCCATACACTGTTCAAAACCACTTACATACATTAATTTATTTAATCCTCACAATGAAATGAGAGATAAATAATTATTATTCCCATTTTAAAGATGAGAAAACTGGTACACAGAGAGCTTTTGATTGCACAAGGTGATATTGCTAGTTAGTGGCATGGCGGGGATCCAAACCTAGGTAGTCTAGTTCGAAGGTGTGTTTATTCAGCCCATGTTTACTGAGCACCTACTACTATGTGTTGGGCTCTGTTCTAGGTGTTGGAGCTGTAGACAGTACAAATGAACAACCTCACCCCCATTAAGACATCTCTCCTGGCTGGGTGCAGTGGCTCATTCCTGTAATCCTTGCACTTTGGGAGGCCAAGGTGAGTGGATCATTTGAGGTCAGGAGTTCAACACCAGCCTGGCCAACGTGGTAAAACCCCATCTCTACTAAAAATATAAAAATAAGCCAGGTGTGGTGGTGGGCGCCTGTAATCCCAGCTACTCAGGAGGCTCAGGCAGGAAAATCGTTTAGAACCCGAGAGGTGGAGGTTTCAGTGAGCCAAGATTGCACCATTGCACTCCACCCTGGGCAACAAGAGCAAAACTCCATCTCAAAAAAAAAAAAAAAAGATATTTCTCCCATATCTCCATTCTCTCTTATTGAGACATGGTCTGTCTCACCTTTCCCACCAAAAATTTTTTTCAAAAAAGCAAAATCCTTTGATCACTCAGCCCCCTCAAGTTATGAATCTGGTTTTCGGTTTTTAATTCCAGAGACAAAAAAGGGGGCAGAACATAGACCCATGCTACCATCTTGGCAGTCTCCATCTCAGTTCCATATGATCAAGTCTCTCTCTCTTTTTTTTTTTTTTTTTTTTTTTTTGAGACGGAGTCTCGCTCTGTCGCCCAGGCTGGAGTGCAGTGGCCGGATCTCAGCTCACTGCAAGCTCCGCCTCCCGGGTTCACGCCATTCTCCTGCCTCAGTCTCCCGAGTAGCTGGGACTACAGGCGCCCACCATCTCGCCCGGCTAGTTTTTTGTATTTTTTAGTAGAGATGGGGTTTCACCGTGTTAGCCAGGATGGTCTCGATCTCCTGACCTCGTGATCCGCCCGTCTCGGCCTCCCAAAGTGCTGGGATTACAGGCTTGAGCCACCGCGCCCGGCCTAGTCTCTCCTATCTTTAAAACAAACAAGCAAAATCATCATTCTCACCCTTTTGCATCTACCCTAGTCCTGCCTTTCTTGGCTCTTCATAGGCAAACTATTTTTTTTTTTTTTTTTGAAATGGAGTCTCACTCTGTCACCCAGGCTGGAGTACAGTAGCACGATCTCGGCTCACTGCAACCTCCACCTCCCGGTTCAAGCAATTTTCTGCCTCAGCCTCCCAAGTAGCTGGGATTACAGGCGCCCACCACCACACCTGGCTAAAATTTTGTATTTTTAGTAAAGACGGGGTTTCACCATCTTGGCCAGGCTTGTCTTGAACTCCTGACCTCGTGATCCACCCACCTTGGCCTCCCAAAGTGCTGGGATTACAGGCATGAGCCACTGTACCCAGCCATAGGCAAAATTCGTGAAGCAAATGTGTACACTCTCTCCAGTTCCACACCTCACACTCAATCCATGGCTCTCTGAAACCAGGTGTTGGCTTACAACATTCCAGAAACTGGAACCCATGTTCTTCTCAGCTGTGGCATTGCTCTCCTTACTCTTTCGCCTCCAAGCTCTTGGAATAAATGTCTACATTGTCTATACGACCCCCTTTTTGCTCACTGCCTGGATCCCTGCAGTATGGCCACTGCTTCTGCTGATCCTCTGACACTGCCCTTACCAAAGGAGCTAATTCATTCCCGCCTTCAGAGCTGGAGTACGTGTCTCAGGGCTTGACACATTTGTCCATGTGCTCCTTTCTAAGCCTGTCTTAGTTTGTTTGTTCCACCATCCAAGGGACTTGCTAGCAACCAATACACATGCTTTATCTCACCCAACCTTCACATGTTCTGTTGTCCTGGAATATCCACTTGGTCCTTTGAAAGGCTCTGAACCAATTTCCTCCATGAAGAATATCCTGACTTCTGGATTGCATGTGTTGTCACTGTTCTTCTAACTATTTCTAGGTCCAGGACTGGTCTTACATACACAGGTTGTGTCTTGGACAAGCCATACTGAGGTCTACGTTTGTAGACTGCACAGTGTCATCTCCCATCCACTCCCAACTTCCTGAAAAGTGACTCCTCAAACCCTCTACTCCCCTAGAACCACCAGCTAAAGGAAGCATCAGCTAAAACCCCACAGTATTAGCATTCATTAAAAGCTCCTACCTGAATCAGCAATTACCATGGTATTTGAAAATGTTTTCTTTTTTTTTTTTTTTTTTTTTTTTTTTTGAGACAGAGTCTCGCTGTGTCTCCCAGGCTGGAGTGCAGTGGCCTGATCTCGGCTCACTGCAAGCTCCGCCTCCCGGGTTCACGCCATTCTCCTGCCTCAGCCTCCCAAGTAGTTGGGACTACAGGCGCCCGCCACCACGCCCTGCTAGTTTTTTGTATTTTTAGTAGAGACAGGGTTTCACTATGTTAGCCAGGATAGTCTCGATCTCCTGACCTCGTGTTCCACCGGCCTCGGCCTCCCAAAGTGCTGGGATTACAGGCTTGAGCCACCGCGCCTGGCCTGAAAATGTTTTCTAATGGTGCATAACAAATTCCCACACAGTCATTCACTCACAGTTCTGTAAGTCAGAATGACTGCTTCTCTGCTCAGATCTACCAAAGCTAAAATTAAGGTGTCCGCTGGGCTGGATTCTCATGTGGCGCTCAGGATCCTCTTCCAAATGAATGTGATTACAGCAGGATTCGCATCTTTGCTGTTGCAGTGCTAAGGACCCCGTTTCCTTGCTGGCTGTCAGCTGGGAGCCATTCTCAGTCAGAGGCTGCCTGGATTCCTCCCTAGGTGGCCCCGGCGACATCTTCATACCAGCAATGGAGACCTTTGCTTGCCTCGAATCCTCTTATACCTGAAACCTCTTTTGCCAGGAAGACTCAGTCCCTTTCAAGAACTCACCTCATTAGGTGAGGCCCACAGAGGATATTCTTCCTACCTTAAAGTTAACTGATTTCAGACCCTACCTACGTCTGCAAGACACCTTCCCAGCGGTATACAGACTAGTACTTGACTGACTGGAGAAGGAGTGTGTACACCAGGGAGCAAGAATCTTGGGGTCATCTCAGAGTTCTACCTATCACATTGGAGATTTCCTGTTTCATCGTTCCACTAGGTTGTGTGCTACTTTAAGAAAGACCTTCCCAGCCGGGCGCGGTGGCTCACGCATGTAATCCCAGCACTTTGGGAGACTGAGGTGGGCGGATCACGAGGTCAGGAGATCGAGACCATCCTGGCTAACACGGTGAAACCCCGTCTCTACTAAAAATGCAAAAAATTAGCTGGGCTTGGTGGCGGGCGCCTGTAGTCCCAGCTACTTGGGAGGCTGAGGCAGGAGAATGGCGTGAACCCGGGAGGCGGAGCTTGCAGTGAGCCGAGATCGCGCCACTGCACTCCAGCCTGGGCGACTGAGCGAGACTCCGTCTCAAAACAAAAAAAAAGAAAGACTTTTCCCCTTTTCCCCTTTTTTCTCTAGTCTTTCTGTCAGCATAAACCAAGGAATTCTTTTTTTTTTTGAAATGGAGTCTCACTCTGTCACCCAGGCTGGAGTGTGCAGTGTGATCTCGGCTCACTGCAATCTCCGCCTCCCAGGTTCAAGCGATTCTCCTGCCTCAGCCTCCCTAGTAGCTGGGATTACAGGCACCCGCCATCACACCCGGCTAATTTTTGTATTTTTAGTAGAGACGGGGTTTCGCCACTTCGATCAGGCTGGTCTCGAACTCCTGACCACAGGTAATCCGCCCGTCTCGGCCTCCCGAAGTGTTGGGATTACAGGCATGAGCCACTGCGACCAGCCGGAATTCATTTTTAACTCAAAGCTTTACAATCCACTTCTGACATTACTCATTTTCCTCCCCTCAGTAAATTTCTTACTCTTACTGGGCGTGTCTAGTTTCTCTCTTCAGCAACTCCTGGGAGACCCTCCTGACACCGCCCATCCGCGCGGCCTGCAGAGAGAGATCAGTGGGAGGAGGAGGAGCCAAGAGCCACCACTTAGGCTTCCAACCAATCCCTATCAGAGTGGGCGGAGCCCACATCCTGATTGGCTGCACGCTCTGAGTCTTGGGGTGGGCTAGAATGGTGGGGCCATGCCTCCTAACTAGGCAGCCAATCAGGACGTGGGGTGCTGGTTTCTCCATTGTGAAGTTTCAACCTTTGATGGTTTGGGTCCTGGGATTCTGGTTAGTACAAGGGGAAGCCTAGTGGGTCTGGCGCTCCGTTTTCAAGACACTCGGAGTCCGTCTTTGTCTAAGGGGAAAGGTCATGGCCCTGAAACCTTCTGCTCCCAATGAGCCCCCTACCACAGGTGATCCAGATGGCTCCCCTACCACAGGTGGTCCAGGTGCCCCAGGTGAGGTGCCCAAAGAGCCGCAAGAGCCTACACAGACACCAGAAGAACTGGCGTTTTACGCCCCAAACTACCTATGTTTGACCATCTTTGCTGTACTTTTATTCCCTCCATTTGGATTGCCAGCTTTGTACTTCTCTTACCAGGTAAAATAATGGCCAAGTCATAGCCCCTGTCCTTTATTATTTTTTTTCCTTTGATACCCAGTCTCACTCTGTCCCCCAGGCTGGAGAGCAGTGGTGCAATCTCGGCTCACTGCAATCTCTGCCTCCCTAGTTCCTGCGATTCTCCTGCCTCGGCCTCCCGAGTAGCTGGGATTACAGGCACGGGCCACAGCGCCTGGCTCATTTTTGTATTTTTAGTTGAGACGGGTTTTGCCATGTTGGCCAGGCTGGTCTCGAACTTCTGACCTCAGGTGATCCACTCGCCTCGGCCTCCCAAAGTGCTGAGATTACAGGCGTGAGCCACTGCACCCAGCCTGCCCTGTCCTCCATTTGGCCCCTGCATCTGCTCCTGTCCTGGGACCTGCACAGGGGCTTTCCCTCAGTGACTGCAGGTCTCCAACCGTTCTCCCCAGGGTTCCTAGACACAGAAACCCACATCTGTGCTTCAACCCCTACAGACTATGAAGGCCAACAAGAAAAGCGAATGGGAAGAGGCTTACACCAATTCAGGCCGAACTGGTTGGCTCAGTGCATTTGCGGTAATGATCGGCTTAGGCATCATTTATGGCTTAGTCCTATTTTAATGAAGGCTAGGCATAGCAACCCAAGGGTCCGCTCCCCAACCGAGCCACTCACCAAAACACTAGCCAGCCAAGTCAGCCATCGAGCAAGAAACTCAACTGCTGAGACATCTAGCCAAGAAATCCTCCAACCAAGGAACTCAACATTCAAGAAACCCACGAACCCAGGAACACCCAGACCACCTGCCTGTGCTACTTCAACTCACTCAGCTCCAGAGCTGTCTTCATCCACCCTAGGGGTCCACACTTCATGCCCTAGATCCCTTTAACTCCTTGACACTGGGTTGTTCTTTCAGAGGAATCTTTAAACCAAAAAACTGGAATAGAATGTTCTGGTTTCCTGTGTGTGTGTGTGTGTGTGTGTGTGTGTGTGTGTGTGTGTGTGTGTGTGTGTGTGTTAACATGCCCACGATTGTTATTCTGTTTCTGGGTCAGTGACCAGTGTCTCTGTTTCCCTGGAGCTGTTTCCTAGACTGTGAAAATCAGAATGTCCCAATGGGGAAGCCCACAGACATAGAATTCAGGCAGATGGGGGTTAAAAACTTACCTCTGACACTGAAAAACTGTATAGCCCTGAACAGATACTTTTCTTGAGCATAGTTCCTTTGTCTGTAAAGCAGGCATAATTGCCAATGTGTGGATGATATTTAGAAATCTGAATTGACGTTTATTCTCTAGGAGTCTTCTCATTTGAGCTGGGATTGGAGATGTCTAGTGTCTCAGAGCAGCAATAAGAAAACAGAAACCTCTTCCAGCTTCTGCCATCCAAATGTCAAGCTCTTAGGGGAAGAATGGAAAGTCCCCAAGAAATGCAAATAGCTTTGGCAGAATAGCCGATGAAGACCACCTCTCCCCCACTCCAGAAAGGCATTTGTTCACCATTCATGGAAAAGGGAATGTGGAGAGAGATTGGATAATAGTACATCCATAAGGTTCCTGGAACCTGCATCTGAGGAAGAGGGGTGTCAGAGACCCCAGCTGTTATCTGTATTCCCTCCTCACAGATAAGGCCTAGAAAGCCTCCAAGTTCTCAAAGATGATATGCTACATGGTGTAGACATTTACAAAGAAATGACCTCAGACAGCCAAGGAGGATACCCCATGGCCCAGCCTAGTGAGAAGAAGATGGCTTCCATAGGAATCCCAAGTGTCAGGTGGAGAGAGAACTATAGAAGAAAACTAGGGATAAGCAGGGAGCCATCCTGCATGAATCAAAACAGAGATCTAGACTGACAATGTGGGCCATAGATACCCAGGGGCTGCTTCTGATGCCCAAGCTTCATGGACAAACCCAAGTTCAGAACCAGATTAATATTTAGCACAATATTTAGCAGAACTAAGTTCCCACCACCATGGAGAATGGGGATTCTCAGTAGAAATTCAATGGAGCTGCTGGGGAAGAGACTGCTCACTGTCCCCCAGAGTCCATCACCTCTTTGTCCTGGGAACATTGCCTGGCCACATCTCAGAGGTTCCCCTCTGCAGCCATGAAATGTGCTTTGGTCCTGTGGAATGTGAGCAGAACTGACATGTACCACAAACAAAGCTGGCTTTTCAATGTCTCCTGGGACACTCCTCTAAACTCCTCCTCCCCTGGCCAACGGGACAAGTGATACCCATGTGATGATTTAGAAGGCCACACGTTATAGACATGGCAAAACCCCATTAGCCTGGGTCCCTGAATCATTCTGGGAACAGTATCCCTTCCCCCAACTGCCTCATGTGGTCAAGCAGAACATAGGCTACTGTGTCGACAAATGACATGCTTGGCCTGTTTCCACAGCCCAACCCACCCGAACCAGTGCAGATGCAGGAGAATAGAGTTCTATTTCTTGCACATCTGGGATTACAGCTTCAAGTTCATGCCCAACAGAGACAACCATTTTATTAGGTGGTTTATAGGAAATAATAATAGAAGGAAATAACAAAGGCCCTAGTCCACCTTAATTGTAACTGTTGTGATGCTGAGTTTGTCTCCTCTGTGGGCCTGGGTGTCTGGGCAGGTCCCATGTGTTTGTGGGACAATGCTCTGGGTTATGGGGATGCCTGGAGACAGGATGATGCCTAGTTGTTTGTCATGTTAGTGGATCTAGAGGGTTAGCCATCCCTGTCCTTCTCCAGATCCAGCCCAGGCGGGGCCTGTCACATTCAGCTGCAAAACCATGTCAGGTTAGGATGGCCCATGTCAACATAAGCAGGCAGACCCAAGTGTCATCTTCTGCTACAGGCCTCAGAAAGCCAGCCAGCCTCCTCTACTTCAGCTCCCAGACTTCATCCAACCTGAATTTCACTCTTGGGCATCCAATTGGTATTTAGCACCAGGTAAACACAAAATGAGGCCAGGCACAGTAGTTTGTGCCTATAATTTCAATGCTTTGGGAGGCTGAGAGAGGAGGATGGCTTGAGCCCAGGACTTTGAGACCAGCCTGGGCAGCAAGTCGATAACTGTTTTCTACAAAATTTTTCAAAATTAGCCAGGCGTGGTGGCACATGCCTATAGTCTCAGTTACTCAGGAGGGTGAGGTGGGAGGATCACTTGAGCCCAGGATTTGGAGGCTGCAGTGAGTCATGATGATGCTACAGCACTCTGGCCTGGGGGACAGAGCTAGACTTTGTCTCTAAAACAAATAAGTGTAAAAAATAAGGCCAGGTGCAGTGGCTCACACCTGTAATCCCAGCACTTTGGGATACCAAGGTGGGAGGATCACCTGAGGCCAGGAGTTTGAGACCAGCCTGACCAACATGGTGAAATCCTGTCTCTACAAAAATATAAATATTAGCCGGTGTGGTGGTGCACACCTGTAATCCCAGCTACTCGGGAGGCTGAGGCAGGATAATCTCTTGAACCCGGGGGTGGGGGTTGCAGTGAGCCGAGATTGCACCACTTCACTCCAGCCTGGGCAAAAGAGTGAAACTCCATCTCAAAAAAAAAAAAAAAAAAAAAAAAAAAAAAATCTTATCTGACTTTGATTGCATTACAATAAATGTAGTTCTCAGTTTGGGGAGATTTAACATCTTTATGATAAGCCTTCCTATTCATAAATATGACATATCAAATAGGACTTATACCTCTTTAGCTTTATTTTATGTATTATAAGCAATCCTTTTTTCCATTACATAATCTAAATTATTATTGGGGTAGAAGAAAGGTACTGAGTATCCCAATGTTGATATCTTGTGTGGCGAACTTACTGAAATTTCTGGGTGTAATAATTCATCATTTTACACGCTTAGATTGTCTATGCTAAATTTGAATTATTTCTTAACAATTTTAATACCTCATTATATATGTATTCTTTTAGTTCCTCGGCTAAACCTTTCAGCAAAATATAAATTAGCATCATAACCTCGTTTCCATCCTCGTATGGGATTGTTCTATTGTTTTACTATTAAGTCAGGCAGTTGATGTAGATTTCTGACAAAAATTTCATCTTTTTTTTTTTTTTCTGAAGCAGACTCTGGCTCTGTCACCCAGGCTGGAGTGCAGGGGCACAATCTCAGCTCACTGCAATCTCCGCCTCCCGGGTTTAAGCGATTCTAGTGCCTCAGCCTCTATAGCAGCTGGGACCACAGGCGCGTACCACCACGTGGGGCTAGTTTTTTGTATTTTCAGTAGAGGGGATTTTGCTGTGTTGGCCAGGCTGGTCTTGAACCTCTGGCCTTAAACGATCTGACTGCCTCGGCCTCCCAAAGTGGTGAAATTACATGCATGAGCCACCATGACCAACCAAAATTTCATCAATTTTGTTATGTTTTCTTCTATTCCTGGCTTGTCAAGATTTTTTAAATTAGAATTTTATGTTGAGGCTAGGCACAGTGGCTCATGCCTGTGTCCCAGTACTTTGGGAGGCCAAGGCAGGAGAATTATTTAAGGCCAGAAATTTGAGACCAGCCTGAGCAACATAGCTAGATCTTGTCTCTAGTGAAAAAAGAAAAAAAAAAAATTAGCCAGGCTTGGTGCCTGTATTCTCAGCTACTCAGGAGGCTGAGATGGGAGGATCACTTGAACCCATGGGTTAGAGGCGGCAGTGAGCCATGATCACACCCTTGCACTCCAGCCTGGGCAACACAGTGAGACCCTAAAAATTGTGTTGAATCATATTAAATACTTTTCAGCACCTATTAACATGATCATATGAGATTTTAATTCAATCTTTTAACAAAATTATTCACAATGAACCATTCTTATACTCTTGGGAAAACTTTACTGATTCACCATCTATTATTTTTATTTTTTATTTTTTATTTTTTTAGAGATGGAGTCTTGCTCTGTCACTCAGGCTGGAGTGCAGTGGCGCAATCTTGGCTCACTGCAAGCTCCGCCTCCCGGTTTCACGCCATTCTCCTGCCTCAGCCTCCCGAGTAGCTGGGACTACAGGCGCCTGCCACCACGCCCAGCTAATTTTTTGTATTTTTAGTAGAGACGGGGTTTCACCATATTAGCCAGGATGGTCTCAATCTCCTGACCTCGTGATCCACCCGCCTCAGCCTCCCAAAGTGCTGGGATTATAGGTGTGAGTCACCACGCCGGGCCTCTATTATTCTTTTAATATGTGATGGATATGGTTTGCTTATGCCTTATTTGGGTCGTATATAGTTTTCATTTGGGAGCTGTTCTCAGTCCTTTGCATTGGGGCAGTGCTGGCAATGCAGAATGAGTTGAGAAGCATTCTATGTGTTTCTGTGTTCTGGAAACATTTCTATGTCATGGGAATTATTTGCTTCTTAAAAGTTGGAGTTAGGCCGGGCGCGGTGGCTCAAGCCTGTAATCCCAGCACTTTGGGAGGCCGAGACGGGCGGATCACGAGGTCAGGAGATCGAGACCATCCTGGCTAACACGGTGAAACCCCGTCTCTACTAAAAATACAAAAAACTAGCCGGGCGAGGTGGCGGGCGCCTGTGGTCCCAGCTACTCCGGAGGCTGAGGCAGGAGAATGGCGTAAACCCGGGAGGCAGAGCTTGCAGTGAGCTGAGATCCGGCCACTGCACTCCAGCCCGGGCTACAGAGCAAGACTCCGTCTCAAAAAAAAAAAAAAAAAAAAGTTGGAGTTGGCTGGGCGTGGTGCCTCATGCCTGTAATCCTAGTACTTTGGGAGGCTGAGGCGGGTGGATCACCTGAGGTCAGGAGTTCGAGACCAGCCTGGCCAATATGGTGAAACCCCATCTCTACTAATAATATAAAAATTAGCTGGGCATGGTGGCACACGAATGTAATCCCAGCTGCTCGGGAGGCTGAGGCAGGAGAATCACTTGAACCTGGGAAGTGGAGGTTGCAGTAAGCCAAGATCACGCCATTGCACTGCAGCCTGGGTAACAAGAGCGAAACTCCATCTCCAAAAAAAAAAAAAAAAGTTGGAATGAACATGCCTGCAAAATCTCCAGGGCCTGTAATCTTTTTCATGTAGTAGATTTTGAGTACTTTGTCTTCATAATGATGGTGAAAGCAGGAACTCTGGGAGTCAAGTGCAAGGCACTGTTATGAGCACCTTCGGAGTATTGATTCTTTTGATCTCCACACTAACCATATAGCCTGCAATCTTACAGACTGAGGATAAAGCACAGGGAGCTGGAAAGACACAGTGCAGGTCTTACAGTGAATCCACTGAGGGGCCAGGATTGGGAACCAGGAAATCTGCCACCAAAAGCCATGTTCTTAAGCACTGGGTGGACAACACTGCCTCCCATCGACCGTTAGTAGCAATTCAATCTTTTTACCTGCTGGAATCACTTTTTAATAACTTACCTTTCTTTTAACAAATAATTTTCATTTTCGACATAGAAGCTGACTTGAAGGAGCGCCCACTGGCCCAGAGTGGTACAACTTGAACATCAAAAATATTAATAGGCCGGGCACGGTGGCTCAAGCCTGTAATCCCAGCACTTTGGGAGGCCGAGACGGGCGGATCACGAGGTCAGGAGATCGAGACCATCCTGGCTAACACGGTGAAACCCCGTCTCTACTAAAAATACAAAAAGAAAAACTAGCCGGGTGAGGTGGCGGGCGCCTGTAGTCCCAGCTACTCGGGAGGCTGAGGCAGGAGAATGGTGTAAACCCAGGAGGCGGAGCTTGCAGTGAGCTGAGATCCGGCCACTGCACTCCAGCCTGGGTGACAGAGCGAGACTCCGTCTCAAAAAAAAAAAAAAAAATTAATAACGGCCAGGTGCGGTGGCTCACTCCTGTAATCCCAGCACTTTGGGAGGCTGAGGCGGGTGGATCAATTGAGGTCAGGTGTTCGAGACTAGCCTGGCCAACATGGTGAAACCTTGTCTCTACTGAAAATACAAAAACTAGCCGGGCGAGGTGACAGTCACCTGTAATCCCAGCTACTCGGGAGGCTGAGGCAGGAGAATCGCTTAGAGCCCGGGAGGCGGAGGTTGCAGTGAGCCAAGATGGTGCCATTGCACTCTAGCCTGGACAACAAGAGCAAAACTCCATCTCAAATAATAATAATAACTATAATAGATTTAAATACACCAAATATATATCATACCTAATGATGAAGGACGGAATACTTCCCTATGAGATCAACAAGAAGGAAAGGATGTCTGCTCTTGACACTCCTATTTGACACAGTGCTGGAAGTTCTAGTCACTGCAAGAAAAAAAGGCAAACAGGGCCTGGCGCAGTGGCTTATGGCTGTAATCCTAACACTTTGGGAGGCAGGAGGATCACTTGAAACCAGGAGGTCAAGACCAACCTGGGCAACACAGCATGACCCCATCTTTACAAAAAATATTTAAAAATTAGCCAAGTATGGTGGCACATGCTTGTAGTCCTACCTACTCAGGGGGCTGAGCCCAGGACTTTGAGACTGCAGTGAGCTATGATCACTCCACATTGCACTCCAGCCTGAGGGATAGAGTGAGACTCTGTCTCAAAAAAGAAAAAAAAAGGCATGTAGATTGGGAAGGAAGAAATAAAACTATATCTGCAGGTGACATGAGATATATGTGTGTGTGTGTGTGTATGTGTGTGTGTGCGTGTAGCTGATGCAAAAATAATTGCGGTGTTTGCCATTAAAAGGAATGACTGATGGGCGCAGTGGCTGACACCTGTAATCCCAGCACTTTGGGGGGGAATTTTTTTTTTTTTTGAAATGGAGTCTCACTCTGTCACCCAGGCTGGAGTGCAGTGGCGCGGTCTTGGTTCACTGCCAGCTCCGCCTCCTGGGTTCACCCCATTCTCCTGCCTCAGCCTCCCAGTAACTGGGACTACAGACACCTGCCACCATGCCCAGCTAATTTTTTGTATTTTTAGTAGAGATGGAGTTTCACCATGTTAGCCAGGATGGTCTTGATCTCCTGACATCGTGATCCGCCCGCCTCAGCCTCCCAAAGTGCTGGGATTATAGGCATGAGCCACTGTGCCCGGCCTTTTTTTTTTTTTTTTTTTTTTTTTGGAGATAGAGTCTCACTCTGTCACCCAGGCTAGAGTGCAATGGTGTGATCTGGGCTCACTGCAACTTCTGCCTCCTGGGTTCAAGCGATTCTCTTGCCTCAGTCTCCCTAGTAGCTGGGATTACAGGCGCCCACCACCATGCCCAGCTAATTTTTGTATTTTTAGTAGAGATGGGGTTTCACCATGTTGGCCAGGCTGGTCTTGAACTCCTGACCACCTACTTCAGCCTCTCAAAGTGCTGGGATTACAGGTGTGAGCCACCGCCCTGGATGGATGTATTTTCAATGCATGTCTTCATAATGCATGTGAAAGCCAACACATAAATGGGAGACAGTGAAGGGACCAATATGGTGGAAGGTTTCCATATTCCACTTGAAGTTGCAAAATATTCAATCTAGGTAGACTACAAAATGTTTCAATGTGTTTACCATAATCCCTAGAGCAATCACTTAAAACTTACAAAGATATATAGTGAAAATCACAATGAATAAATTAAAATGGAGTATTAAAACAATATTCAAATAATCCAAAAGAAAGCAGGAAACGGGAAAACAATGAACAAAACACAGAAAAGGGGAAATACAAAACAAATAATAGTAGACCTAAAGCAAAACATACCAATAATCACATTTAAGGCACATGATCTAAACACACAAGTTATAAAATACTTTCGTAATGCACTTAAAAAAAAATAGCCAGAGCCGGGCGCGGTGCCTCACGCCTGTAATCCCAGTACTTTGGGAGGCCAAGGCGGGCGGATCACGAGGTCAGGAGACCATCCTGGCCAACGTGGTGAAACTCTGTCTCTACTGAAAATACAAAAATTAGCTGGGCATGGTGGCGCATGCCTGTAATCCCAGCTACTCGGGGGGCTGAGGCAGGAGAATCACTTGAACCAGGGAGTCGGAGGTTGTAGTGAGCCGAGATCGCACCACTGCACTCCAGCATGGTGACAAAGGGAGACTCCATCTCAAAAAAAAAAAAAAAAAAAAAAAAAATTTGCCAGGTTAAATGGCTCATGCCTGTAATACCAGCACTCTGAGAAGCCGAGGTGGGTAGATCACTTGAGCCCAGGAGTTTGAGACCAGCCTGGAAAACATGGTGAAACTCCGTCTCTACTAAAAATACAAAACATTAGCCGGGCATGGTGGCGCATGCCTGTAGTCCCAGCTACTCAGGTGGCTGAGGCAGGAGAATCACTTGAACCCAGGAGGCGGAGGTTGCAGTGAGCCAAGATCACACCACTGCACTCCAGCCTGGATGACAGAGCAAGAAGAAAGAAAAGAAAGGAAAGAAGGAAAAGAAAGAAAAGAAGGGAAGGGAAAGGAAGGGAAAGGAAGGGAAGGGAAGGGAAGGGAAGGGAGGGAAAAATAAAGGAAAGGAAAGGAAGGAAGGAAACAAATGATTGCTTGCTTGGTGTTGGAGGGGATTGAGGGGATGGGGGAAAAGGGGGGGAACCCACACATTTGATCAAAGAACTCTTCTGTGTTGACTGTTGTGGTATGAGAGCAGAGAAAATGCACTGTGTTTTTCCTGAAACACAAGACTTGGAGGCCCACATCACTCTTGCCCCGAGTAGTGTTTTTCTCTCAAGATGCTCAGAAGGAATCTTTAAACAAAGATGATCAAGGAAATGAAGCTTATTTATGGGTCTGTTTTGAAGGTGGAACCAGGGATTCCTCGATTGGCCAATGACTTGAGTGAGTAGGAGGAGCCGTCACTCCATCATACCAATCAGAAGCCAAGTATTGGTTCCCACCCTATGACATACCACCTCCAATTGGCCAATAGAAGCAGAGAGAAGGGCTAGGAGGTGGGGCCTGCCTGGCCGCCATGGTAATCCCCTGTGGTTGGTGATCAAGGAAGAGCTTCCATGTAGCACTGGTAGTGCCAGATCCAGGTGCCCTCCTGGGAATGTTCGAGGAGGGTAGGAGTAGGAGGAGGAGTGTTAGAGAGAGTAGAGGGGAAATGATGAGAGCAGAAAGGGTATCATAAAGGAACCTCAGGGGTGATACAAGTGGACAGAGACATATGTTAGAGGGGCAAGGGTTTAGAACAGGAAGGTTGCTGTACGTGGATGGAGAAGGAGTTCAAAAGGTCAGGAAGCTGGTTTCAGAAGTTGAGAGGTGTTCGAGGGAGACAGGGCAGGACTTTGTAAGGGGACAGAGAAGTAGAGACAGTGAAACCCCGTCTCTACTAAAAATACAAAAATTAGGCCGGGCGCGGTGGCTCAAGCCTGTAATCCCAGCACTTTGGGAGGCCGAGGCGGGCGGATCACAAGGTCAGGAGATCGAGACCACAGTGAAACCCCGTCTCTACTAAAAATACAAAAAATTAGCCGGGCGCGGTGGCGGGCGCCTGTAGTCCTAGCTACTCAGGAGGCTGAGGCAGGAGAATGGCGTGAACCCAGGAGGCGGAGCTTGCAGTGAGCCGAGATCGCGCCACTGCACTCCAGCCTGGGCAACAGCGTGAGACTCCGTCTCAAAAAAAAAAAAAAAAAAAAAAAAAATTAGCCGGGCGTGGTGGCGGGCGCCTGTAGTCCCAGCAAGAGGAGTGAATAGGTGGTCAAATAAGGTCTTAGAGGAGCTAAAGGAGCAGGGAGTTCATGGGCGAACCGGAAAGGTTTACAGCAGGATTCATAGGGATGAAGTAAAGGATATTATAAAAGGAACAGTGAGAAAGCTAATAGAAGTTTTACTTTGGGGGGCAGAGGTGGGAGGATCACTTGAGCCGAGGAATTCAAGACCAGCATGGGCAACATAGCAAAACCCTGTCTCTACCAGAAGAAAAAAAAAAAAATGTTGGTTTTTTTTGAGACGGAGTCTCACTGTGTCACCCAGGCTGTAGTACAATGGCAGGATCTCGGCTCATTTCAACCTCCACCTCCTGAGTTCTGCCTCCGCCTCCCGAGTAGCTGGGATTACAGGTGTGTGCCACCACGCCCGGCTAATTTTTGTATTTTTAGTAGAGACAGGGTTTCACTATGTTGGCCAAGATGGCCTCAAACTCCTGACCTCAGGTAATCCGCCCATGTCGGCCTCCCAAAGTATTGGGATTACAGGCGTGAGCCACCGCACCCAGCAAAAAACAAAAATTTTTTTAATTAGCCGGGCATGGTGGTGTGCACCGGTAATCCCAGCCACTCAGGAAGCTGAGGCAGGAGGATCACTTGAGCCCAGGAGTTTGAGGCTGCAGTGAGCTATGATAGTGCCTCTGCACTCCTACAGCCTGGGAGAGCAAGACCCGGTCTCTAAACACACACACACACACACACACACACAGAGAAGACAAAGAAGTTTTATAGGGTGAGAGTTTTATAAGGGAACGGTGAATTTATAATGAAGGTTTTATACCCAAACACAGGTCCAGTCACTCCACTCTTGGAGAGTCCAATTAACAAGAGCAAGTTCTGGTATAAAGAAGGTGACTTTATTCCACAACTCAGCTGAGGGGAAGAGGTACAGGTTCCTGCCTTAGGGGTATTGCTTCAGCTTTCAGGACAGAAAGCAGGGACTTTTAAAGGGGGGCTTGATGTGAATGACATAAAGGTGGGGGGCAAGGAGGTGTGGGGTCTATGTGACATGCTTTGATGTCTTATCTATCAGGTGCTCTAGCTGTCACCACCGTGAGCAGAGAAATTGACCATTGTCTCAAGGCAATCTGATGGGAGAGAATTCTGGGGGTGCCTGATTTGTTTCAAGGTTCAGTCCCTGGAACTTCTAAGTAAACATATAATTAGATAAGCTTGCCATGTAGGGAGGTTACAATTGCATTCCTAAAGAGCTAAGTAGGAGATGGGGGGAAAAGAAAAAGGAAAAAAAAAATCATTTTTTTTCTTTAAAAATGGGGTACTCTGGCCAGGCGCAGTGGCTCAAACCCTGTAATCCCAGCACTTTGGGAGGCCGAGGCAGGCGGATCACAATGTCGGGAGTTCAAGACCAGCCTGGCCAACACAGTGAAACCCCGTCTCTACTAAAAATACAAAAAGTAGCTGGGCGTGGTGGCGGGTACCTGTAGTCCCAGCTACTTGGGAGGCTGAGGCAGGAGAATCGCTTGAACCCACAAGGCGGAGGTTGCAGCTGAGATTGCATCACTGCACTCCAGCCTGGGCAACACAGCGAGACTTTGCCTCAAAAAAAAAAAAAGGGGGGGGTACTCAATTATAGTTTCCCACTGTCAAATTCCATTCCATTTCTATGGGATTTCAATGCCACATTCATGCTGGCTACTTCCTGCTGAAAGAGGGCATTGTGATTGATCAACAGAATGGAACTGATCCACTTGGAGTTGGAAATATTTATGAGTAGTTAGTTGGACTAATATGGTGTAAGGTCTGGAAAGTCTCTGGGAAAGTCTGTCTTGCATTCCCATACAGAAACTGAAACAGCAGAAAAATCCACAGCAGAGAAGTATGTCTATCATTGCAACTAGGGCCAAAGTTGTAAGGAGCTTCTGTCCAGGTGAGAGCAGTCCTCACCTGCAACAGGATGCCAACCACTGACCTGGTGATAATGTGGGGTCAGACATAGCTTTGATTTTTTTGGTGCATGTCTCTCAGGGCTATTGAGACATTTACTGAATTATCTGAGATGTGTACATTTGTCAGGCACATTCCCAGCTGCCAATTGTACCTGGAGCTCCTGTGGAGATATGATGACAGGGTGGCTAAACGTATACATTTAACAGGTTACAAGAGGGGCTATGGGCCGGGTGTGGTGGCTCACGCCTGTAATCCCAGCACTTTGGGAGGCCGAGGCAGGTGGATCACCTGAGGTCAGGAGTTCAAGACCAGCCTGGCCAATGTGGTGAAATCCCATCTCTACTAAAAATACAAAAATTAGCCGGGCATAGTGGCACATGCCTGTAATCCCAACTACTCAGGAGGCTGAGGCATGAGAATTGCTTGAACCCAGGAGGCAGAGGTTGCAGTGAGCTGAGATCATACCATTTTACTCCAGCCTGGGCAACAGAGTGAAACTCTGTCTCAATAAATAAATAAATAGATAAGAGCGATACAGAGGCCAGGCATGGTGGTTCACACCTATAATCCTAACACTTTGAAAGATTGAGGCAGAAGGATCACTTAAGGCCAGGAGTTGAAGACAAGCCTGGGCAACATAATGAGATTCCATCTCTACAAAAAAAAAAAAAACACAATCAAAAATCAGCTGGGTGTGGTGGTTTGTACCTATGGTACTACCAGCTATCGGGAGGCTGAGGCAGGAGGATTGCTTGAGCCCAGGAGTTCGAGGCTGCAGTGAATTATGATCATGCCAGTGTACTTCAGCCTGGGTGACAGAGCAAGACCTTGTCTCAAAAAATAAAAGGGATAGAGAGAGGTTAGAGGAGACATGGTGGGGGTTAGAGAAAGTCAATGAAAATTTTAAATGGGGTCAATGAAGATCGTATAGCTGCCAAGGAGAGATGAGTTAGGGTAAGTGGGGAGAGAGTGAGAAAGGATTGTTAGAGTTCAGAAGCCACAGTGAGACATATCCAACTCTCTGCCCCCCAGGTGTTTACACTGATGTCTGATGAGGATGAGTCCAGCGACTATCTCTGCCTGTCCATCCTGAGCCTCTTCTGTTGCCTTCCCTTCGCCATCCCAGCCGTGATCTTTTCTTGCCTGGTGGGCACCTGCACCATGCCAATCCTCACCCTCCCTCTCCATCTCACCCCTGCCCCTGACCCAACTTCTTCCTTGTTCTCACTTCTTTTTTTTTTTTTTTTTTTCTGAGATGGAGTCTCGCTCTGTCACCCAGGCTGGAGTGCAGTGGTGCAATCTCCACTCACTGCAAGCTCCGCCTCCCGGGTTTACACCATTCTCCTGCCTCAGCCTCCCGGGTAGCTGGGACTACAGGCGCCCGCCACTGCGCCCGGCTAATTTTTTGTATTTTTAGTAGAGACGGGGTTTCGCCATGTTAGCCAGGATGGCCTCGATCTTCTGACCTTGTGATCCGACCGTCTCAGCCTCCCAAAGTGCTGGGATTACAGGCATGAACCACCGCGCCCGGCCTGTTCTCCCTTCTGAACTAGGAGCCTGAGCAACACCAGCACCTTCTGTGGGTTCAGACCTCCACCCTGAGTCCTTACAGTTCCACAGCCCACCCTCACCCAATAACTTTTTTTTTTTTTTTTTTTTTTGAGACAGAATCTCACTCTGTCACCTAGGCTGGAGTGCAGTGGTACAAGCTCAGCTCACTGCAACCTCTGCCTTGCGGGTTCAAACGATTCTCCTGCCTCAGCTTCCTGAGTAGCTGGGATTATAGGCGCCCACCACCACGCCTGGCTAATTTTTATATTTTTTGTGGAGCTGGGTTTCACCATGTTGGCCAGGCTGGTCTTGAACACCTGACCTCAGGTGATCTGCCCACCTCAGCTTCCCAAAGTGCTGGGATTACAGGCGTGAGCCACCATACCCAGCCATGCAATAACTCTTTTATACTCATCTTTCCCTGTTCCCTCTCTCCTAAAACTCAGACAAAGAAGTACAATAAATCCAGTGACTATGAGCTGGCAGCCAAGACCTCCAAACAAGCCTTCTACTGGGCCATCACGAGCATCACTGTGGGAATCTTAGGCACCATCTTGTACACCTACCTATTATACTTACTTAGATAGTAAACTGCTTCCCAGCTCTTGGACAAACCACCAAATACACACCGCAGTGCAATTTACCTTGGCTCTAAGCATCTACTTGGGCTGAACGGAACACCTGCTCCTCAATGTCTGGAGTGCCAAGCTATCTAAGATTAGAAAAACAAAATGCAAAGTATTCTTCCTATTCTTACATGCCCCTCAACGTAACACTGCTTTTTTTTTTTTTTTTTTTTTTTTTTGACAGTCTTGCTCTGTCCAGGCTGGAGTGCAGTGCCGTGATCTCAGCTCACTGCAACCTCTGCCCCCCAGGTTTAAGCGATTCTTCTGCCTCAGCCTCCTGAGTAGCTGGGATTACAGGTGCGCACCATCCATCATGCCCAGCTAATTTTGTATTTTTAGTAGAGACGGGGTTTTACCATGTTGGCCAGGCTGGTCTCAAACTCCTGACCTCAGGTGATCCACTCACCTTAGCTTTCCAAAGTGCTGGGGTTACAGGTGTAAACCATCATACCAGGCCTCAGCATAACACTTTTAACACCAAATATTAGAGCCGGGAGCAGGGGTACTTTCCCTACCTATCAACCAACCAGATTCTCCAGCAGATACCAATTGGGTGTCCTGTAATTTAATTCAATTCTGACACTGTCTACATGGAGATGGCATCAGATCCCACAGGTTGAAGGCTCAATCCCATAAGACTCCCCCCTAACTTTGGATATCAGCCACAAGTGGTAAGTCGTTACCTAGACTTGTGACTGACAAGCTATAAATCTGACAAGCTATAAATCGGGTGTTCCCATGACCCCCCTCCTCAAGCCTGATTAATTTGTTCCAGCTGGCCAGGTGCAGTAGCTCAGGCCTGTAATTCCAGCACTTTGAGTGGCTGAGGCAGGAAGATCGCTTGAAGCCAGGAGTTTGAGACCAGCCTGGCCAACGTGGCAAAACCCCGTCTCTACTAAAAATTAGCCGGGTGTGATGGCACACGCCTATAATCCCAGCTACTTAGGAGGCTGAGGCAGGAGAATCACTTAAACCTGGGAGGTGGAGGTTGCAGAGAGCTGAGATCGCACCACTGCACTCCAGCCTGGGCAACACAGTGAGACTCCATCCAAAATAATAATAATAATAAATAAAAATTTTTTAAAAAAAGACACTCTTATCACGCCAGAGATCCCAAGGGTTTTAGGAGCTCTGGGCCACAAAATGGGACCTAGACCAATATATATTTCACAGTATCACACAAGTGTTGCCAGCCTGGGTCGGCAGCTTGAAGGAAAGGAAGTGGTAGCTCCAGCAGCCCACTCGACCAGAACTCAAGACCAACTCTGGGACCCTGCCATGGCATGGGGGCCATGGGAGAGAGAGGAGGAACCCGTTGCTCGAGGACAGCCTGCCCACATTCATGTATTCACATCAGAAGTCTAGTTCTGCCTACCAAGGGCCTTGGCTGTGCTACCTAACCCTGGAGACCTAGCAGTGACTACTTCAAATTCAACCCAACCCCCTCAGAACATATAAATTGGGGTGAGAGACAGACATGCCGCCAGACAGTGACAATTGGAGTGGTCCAATATATAATGGAAGAAAACTGGGGAAGCATTACTAAAGAAACACTTGTTCAATGACACTCGTTATAGACAGTAAGGCAGGCCAGACACAGTGGATCATGCCTGTAGTCCCAGCACTTTGGGAGGCCGAGGCGGGCGGATCACTTGAGCTCAGGAGTTCGAGACCAGCCTGGCCAACATGGTGAAACCCTGTCTCTACTAAAAATACAAAATTAGCTGGGCATGGTGATGGGCACCTGTAATCCCAGCTACTCAGGAAGCTGAGGCATGAGAATTGCTTGAACCTGGCAGGCAGAGGTTGCAGTGAGTCAAGATCTCACCACTGCACTCCGGCCTGTGGGACAGAGCAAGACAGACTCTGTCTCAAAAAAAAAAAAAAAAAAAAGACAGTAAGGCAGACTTTATTCAGAACCATTGCAATATGCAGAGGGAACGCTGCAAAACAGGGGCTTGCACTGAGGGAGAAAGATGGGGCTCAACACTGAATACAGCATGAGCAAGCGGGAAGTCCTAGTCAAGGAGCAGGGTAGGGGTCAGTGGATGGAAAATTAGTAAGAGAAAACATTGAGGGTAAGGGGGATTCTGACTAAACCAACCTAATAGGATTCTAGACCAGACATCACAATGAGGATGGTGGAGGTTGAGGAACCTGATCAGATGCTGAGGTTTATCAGATACAGAGGATGAGGGTTTCTAGCTAAACTGACGTAGAAGGGTTATTTTGCTACAACTGGATTTTACAAAGAAGTGCACAGATGGGCCTAGGAGAAGGTTCAGGTGCTTTTTTTTTTTTTTTTTGAGACGGAGTCTTGCTCTGTCACCCAGGCTGGAATGCAGTGGTGCGATCTCGGCTCACTACAACCTCGGCTTCCCATGTTCAAGCCATTCTCCTGCCTCAGCCTCCTGAGTAGCTGTGATTACAGGTGGTTGCCCCCATGCCCGGCTAATTTTTTAAATATTTTTAGTAGAGATGGGGATTCACCATGTTGGTGAGGCTGGTCTTGAACTCCTGACCTCGTGATCCACCTGCCTCGGCCTCCCAAAATGCTGGGATTACAGGCCTTAGCCATTGCACCTGGCCTTTCTTCTCTTTTTTCTTTTTCTTTTTTTTTTTTTTTTTTTTTTTGAGACAGGATCTCGCTCTCTCACCCAGGCTGGAGTGCGGTGGCACGATCTCGGCTCAATGCAACCTCTGCCTCCCAGGTTCAGGTGATTCTCCTGCCTTGGCCTCCTGAGTAGCTGGGATTACAGGGGCATTAATGGCGACGGGGGCTTATTTCATCCCTTTGTCTACAACTGTAAAAGACAGTCATCCCCAAAGTGGCCATTTTAGAGGCCTCCCCTCAGAGACGCATTTTCTTTCTCAGGGATGTTCCTTGCTGAGAAAAAGAATTCAGCAATTATTTCTCCTATTTGCTTTTGAAAGAAGAGAAATATGGCTCTCTTCCGCCTGGCTCACAAGCAGTCAGAATTTAAAGTTATCTCCCTTGTTCCCTGAACATCACTGTTTTCCTGTTCTTTTTTCAAGGTGTCCAGATTTCAAATTGTTCAAACACATATGCTCTACAATTTGTGCAGTTAACGTAATCATCACAGGATCCTGAGGTGACATACATCCTCCTCAGTTTACAAAGATTACGGGATTAAGAGATTAAAGTAAAGACAGGCACAGGAAATCACAAGGGGAGGTGATAAGTGTCCATGAAATCTTCACAATTTATGTTCAGAGATTGCAGTAAAGACAGGCATAAGAAATTATAAAAGTATTAATTTACGGAACTAATAAATGTCCAGGAAATCTTCACAATGTATGTTCTTCTGCTGCGGCTTCAGCCAGTCCCTCCGTTAGGGGTCCCTGACTTCCCACAACACATGGTGAAACCCCGTCTCTACCAAAAATACAAAAATTAGCTGGGTATGATGGTGCATGCTTATAATCCTAGCTACTCGGGAGGCTGAGGCAGGAGAATTGCTTGAACCCAAGAGGTAGAGGTTGCAGTGAACCGAGATTGTGCCACTGCACTCCAGCCTGGGTGACAGAGGGAGACTCTGCCTCGAAAAAATAAAAATAAAAAATAAAATAATAAAAAAGCAGAAAGTGTCCAGGTATAATGGCTCATGCCTGTAATCCCAGTGCTCTGGGAGGCCAAGGTGAGAAGATTGCTTGAGGCCAGGAGTTTGAGACCAGCTTGGGCAACATAGTGAGACCCCCATCTCTACAAAAAATTAAAACTGAAAAAATCTAGCTGGGAGAATTGGCTCAAGTCCCAGCTACTAAGGAGGCTGAGGCAGGAGGATCACTTAAGCCCAGGAGTTCCAGGATGTGATGAGCCATGATTGGGTCATGGCTCCAGCATGGGCAACAGAGTGAGATCCCGTCTCCCAAACAAACAAATAAAAAAGCCCAGGTAGCAATGAGAATGAGACTCGCCCAGACAGGCACCCTGGGTGACCGCTCCTGAGGGTGCAGGTCATCCATTGTCCTTTGGTGGTGTCTCAGTCCAAAGGCAATTGTGACCAAATCACAGGGACAGATCAAGTCTCCTCAAAGCGGAGACTGGTGAAACTTTCCAAATCATGGCAGTAAGGCTTGCCTTGCATGTTACCGAGAACTTCCTCCTCTCTCTTGACTTTGCGGTCTGAGACCCAGTCTTACCTACATGTGTGTTTGGGGCAGGATGGGCAGAGACATAGCAGGAAAGGAAGTCACAGGGGTGTGTCCTACCCCAACCAGGAAGCAGGCAGCAGGGACTGCTGTGGGGCATGCCTGGAGGCTCTTCACCATCTGCTGAGCACCAGCATAACAATGGGATGTTGGGACTGTCAACCTGCACCGTGCTGTTACCACCAACCAGACAACTGGCTTTCGTGGTATTCACTCTGGGTTCTGGGGGCAGAAAGCACCCTAGGTGCTCAGGGCCTTCCTCTGAAGGGGTCACTTTTTCCTTCATTGTCTTAGGTGATGTAATAAGCTCTGCCAGACTGGAGGGAGCGAGACCAGGTGCCTGCAGTGACCTACTGAGACGCAGGTGACAGGCACAGGGAGCTTCCTGTGGTCATCTGAACTTTAAGGGAAGTTTTCTGGGGCCGGGTGTTCCTTCCTCATTCCCATTTACCTAAACTGGCCCATCCTTGGCCTGTAGGTCAGCACCCAACAGAGGCTTTTCCCCATGCACAACACTGTGAGGCTCGGGCACCCGGGCACAGTAACCACAGTGATTCCTGGAAGCCGGTGGGCATGCTATCCTGGGGCCATTTGAACTGGGAAAAGCTGTGTGAGTTCTTGGGGGCCAGCTTGCAGCCTTTTTGACTAGGGCCAGGTTGAAGGTCTTCCTGGGAACCAGAGTCAAGAGTGGCCAGTTACATTAAGCAGATACAGCCCACCACTTTCTTGAGCTGCTTGACAACTGTACCAAAAAGGCACAAACCCACTGAGGATATTATAAAACATGAATACAGATATTTATTTTATGTTTGGTTTTGTTTTGTTTTGGCTTTGAGACAGGGTCACACCCATGCTGGAGTGCAGTGGTGCAATCATAGCTCACTGAAGCCTCAACCTCCCAGGCTCAAGTGATCCTCCTGTTTCCATCCCCCAAGTAGACGGGACTACAAGCGTGCACCACCACGCCTGGCTATTTTTTTTTTTTTTTAATTTTTAATAGAGACAAGGTCTTGCTGTGGTGCCCAGGTTGGTCTCAAATTCCTAGCCTCAAACAATCTTTCCACCTCGACCTCCCAAACTGCTGGGATTACAGGCATGAGCCACCACGCCCGGCCATTGCCTTACAATTTTTTACTGACATCAGATATTGTTAATCTTACAGTGTTGGATGCTGGATTTTTTTTTTTTTTGTCTCTATACATATTATTGAATTTTGTTATGGAATGCAGCTAAATAATAGCTTGATCCTTTTGGGCCTTGCTTTTAAGCATGGTCAGTTAGCATCAGAGAAGTATTTCATCTAGGGCAGGGGCAGGGGTCTCCAAACCCCAAGCCATGAAACAATACCAGTCCATGACCTGTTAGAAACCAGGCTGCACAGCAGGAGGTGAGTGGCGTATGGGCGAGCATCACCGTCTGAGCTCCACCTCCTGCCAGTTCAGAATGGCATTAGATTCTCACAGGAGCACGAACCCTATTGTGAACTGCGCATATGAAGGATCTAGATTGCATACTCCTTATGAGAATCTAATGCCTAGACGGGACATGGTGGCTCACGCCTGTCATCCCAGCACTTTGGGAGGCTGAGACGGGCTGATCACTTAAGGTCAGAAGTTCGAGACTAGTCTGGCCAACATGGTGCAACCCTGTCTCTATTAAAAATACAAAAATTAGCTGGGCGTGGTAGCGGGCGCCTGTAATCCCAGCTACTCAAGAGGCTGAGGCAGGAGAATCGCTTGAACCCCGGAGGCAAAGATTGTGGTGAGCTGGGATCATGCTACTGCACTCCAGCCTGGGTGAAAGAGGGAGACTCCACCTCAAAAAAACAGGAGAGAGAGAGAGAAAATATAATGCCTCACGACCTGAAGTGGAACACTTTCATCCCGAAACCATCCAGTGCTCCCACCCTCTGTCCCCCAGACTGTGGAAAAATTGTCTTCCATGAAACCAGTCCCTGGTGCTCAAAAGATTGGGGACCACTGGTCTAGGGCTAACCTTTCGCTGCTGCTGAGGCCAGCTCCTCTACCCAGTGCCCACAGGATTATGAACATCCACTTTCCGTGGCCCTCTGTGGGCTCTGGAGATTGTTCCCTCTACTATTTTCTGATGGCACTTTCTCCACCCTCAGATAATTTCCTAACCCACATCTATTTATGTATTTGTCAGCACTCCACTGATCACTTGAGGGGATCCTCCGCAGATCTCTGGAGTTCTCTCCCTGTGCTGTTCCCTCCTCTCCAGTACCTTGCCCGTGAACTCAAGCTGCCTCAGCTTCTCTGGACTCTTAGCTCCATTATCCCAACCTGGGGAGACTGCGGGCTCCATCCGGGTCCCTGCTCCTTGCCCTAAGCCTGGAAACGTTTTCCAGGCAGTAAGCTAGGGCAAGCTAGGGCAATCTTAGGGCTCACCTTGTCTTCCTTTTCTGAGGGACCATGGTCGTTTATTGCCTAAGAACCAATGTCTTCAAGTCTATTGTTGCCAACACTTTGTCCCATTTTTAAATTGTTTCAGACTGTTTCATCTGGTCCCTATTCCTCCATTTTTAGAAGTGGAAGTGGCCATTACTTTTTTTTTTTTTTTACACCAGTCTTTATTATCCAATCTTTATTGTTTTCTGGTCTGCAATTATATTCTTGATAATTTAAGAGGTATTTGAATCTTTTGATAAAATGTGTCCACTTACCGAAAAAAGAAATAAGAATGAATCAGGTGTGGTCGGGCGCGGTGCCTCACGCCTGTAATCCCAGCACTTTGGGAAGCCGAGGTGGGTGGATCACCTGAGGTCAGGAGTTCAAGACCAGCCTGGCGAACATGGTGAAACCCCCATCTCTACAAAAATACCAAAATTAGGCCGGGCGCGGTGGGTGGCTCAAGCCTGTAATCCCAGCACTTTGGGAGGCCGAGATGGGCGGATCACGAGGTCAGGAGATCGAGACCATCCTGGCTAACACGGTGAAACCCCATCTCTACTAAGAAATACAAAAAATAGCCGGGCGAGATGGCAGCGCCTGTAGTCCCAGCTACTCGGGAGGCTGAGGCCGGAGAATGGCGTGAACCCGGGAGGCGGAGCTTGCAGTGAGCTGAGATCCGGCCACTGCACTCCAGCCTGGGCTACAGAGCGAGACTCCGTCTCAAAAAAAAAAAAAAAAACAAAAATTAGCCGGGCATGATGGCGGGTGCCTGTAATCCCAGCTACTCGGGAGGTTGAGGCCGGAGAATCACTTGAACCCAGGAAGCGGAGGTTGCAGTGAGCCGAGATTGTGCCATTGCACTCCAGCCTGAGCAACAAAGCGAGACTCAGTCTCAAAAAAAAAAAAAAAAAAAAAAGATGAATCAGGTGTAGGAACAACTAGGTTAAAACAGGGCAGGCACGGTGGCCCACACCTGTAATCCCAGCACTTTGGGAGGCCGAGGCAGGCGGATCACCTAAGGTCAGGAGTTTAAGACCAGCCTGGCCAACATGGCAAAACCCTGTGTCTACTAAAAATACAAAAATTCGCTGGGCACAGTCATGCATGCCTGTAGTCCCAGGTACTAGAGAGGCTGAGGCAGGAGAATCGCTTGAACCCAGGGGCGGAGGTTGCAGTGAGCCGAGATCGCAGCTCTGCACTCCAGCCTGGGCAACAGAGCGAAACTCCATCTCAAAAAAAAAAAAAAGAAAAGAAAAGAAAAACCAGATAGGCTAGGCTGGAGCCCTGGCTACAAGGGAGGCTGTGAGATTTCATAACTGCCATCTTCCTTGAGAGTGTGAGGAGGGTTTTATCTGGGGAGATGATGGCCTCCCAGACAGACAGAGAGAACTAAGATGCCAGGCACCCAAGACCAACAACAGCCCACCATGACCACACTCTTTGTCTGATATGGTTTGGCTGTGTCACCACCCAAATCTCATCTTGAATTGTAACTCCCATAATCCTCACATTTCATGGGAAGGACGCACTGGGAGGCAATTGAATCACGGGGGTGGGTTTTTCCCATGCTGTTCTCGTGATCTCGAGTAAGTCTCATGAGATCTGATTTTTATTTTATTATTATCTTTTTTTATTTTTATTTTTATTTTATTTTTTTGAGACGGAGTCTCGCTTTGTCGCCCAGGCTGGAGTGCAGTGACATGATCTCTGCTCACTGCAAGCTCCGCCTCCCGGGTTCACGCCATTCTCCTGCCTTAGCCTCCGAGTAGCTGGGACTACAGGTGTGCACCACCACACCCAGCTAATTTTTTGCATTTTTAGTAGAGACGTGTTAGCTAGGATGGTCTCGATCTCCTGACCTCGTGATCCACCCACCTCAGCCTCCCAAAGTGCTGGGATTACAGGCGTGAGCTACCACGCCCGGCAAGATCTGATTTTTATAAAGGGCAGTTCCACTGCACATGCTGTCTTGCCTGCAGCCGTGTAAGATGTACCTATGCTCCACTGTGAGTCCATTAAACCTCGTTTTCTTTATAAATTACCCATTCTTGGATATTTCTTCATAGCAGTATGAAAATGGACTAATACATTGCCCACCACACATATTTTTTTAAGCCAGTCAAATTTAGCAGTGGGGGTTGTATACCAACTTAGTGGCACTAATATGTTTTGATAACCTACTATCATTGGTTCAAACATATAAATATACAGCCACATCATACATGAAATAGAATGTAGATAGCCAGGCTGGGCGTCGTGGCTCACGCCTGTAATCCCAACACTTTGGGAGGCCAAGGCAGGCGGATCACCTGAGGTCAAGAGTTCGAGACCAGCCTGGCCAGCATGGCGAAACCCCATCTTTACTAAAAATACAAAAATTAGCCAGGCATGGTGGCGTATGCCTGTCATCCCAGCTACTCAGGAAGCTGAGGCAGAATTGTTTGAACCTGGGAGGCAGAGGTTGCAGTGAGCCGAGATTGCGCCACTGCACTCCAGCCTGGGCAACAGAGTGAGGATCTGTCAAAAAAAAAAAAAAAAAAAGAAAAAGAAAAAGAAAAAGAAAAAAAAAGAATGTAGATAGCCAATAGGGTAAAAACAGTTTCTTAGGCAAACTGATCTTATGTTTCTGCCAAAGCTTACTAACATGCTGGTAATGAACCAAAGAAGTAATAAAATTATGCCAGTTCACAAAGTGTATGGAAAAGAAGAGCTCATATCCTTTAAAAGTAGAATGCTTATGTAGCTGGTTTATTTTCTTTGTTTTGCTTTTGTTTTTTTTTTTTGTTTTTTTGTTTTTTTTCCTTTTCTTTGAGACTGAGTTTCACTCTGTCGCCCAGGCTGGGGTGCGGTGGCACGATCTTGGCTCACTGCAACCTCTGCCTCCCAAGTTCAAGCGATTCTCATGCCTCAGCCTTCCGAGTAGCCGGGATTACAGGTGCCTGCCACCATGCCCAGCTAATTTTTGTATTTTTAGTAGAGACAGGGTTTCACCATGTTGGCCAGGCTAGTCTCCAACTCGTGACCTCAAGTGATCCACCTGCCTCGGCCTCCCAAAGTACTAGGATTACAGGCATGACCCACTGCACCCAGCCTGCTTTGTTTTTTGAGACAAGGTCTTGCTCTGTCACCCAGGCTGGAGTGCAGTGGCATAATCACAGCTCACTGCAGTCTCAAACTCCTGCGTTCAAGCCATCCTCCTGCCTCAGCCTCCCAAGAAGCTGGGACCACAGGCGGACACCACCATGCCTGGCTAATTTCTTTTTCTTGTGTAAAGATGGGGTCTCGCTATATTGCCCAGGCTGGTCTCAAACTCCTGAGCTCAAACAATCCTCCCACCCGGGTCTCCCAAAGTGCTGGAATTATAGGTGTGAGCCACTGTGGCCAGCCAATTATTGTTGTCTTAAGAGTTATTTATGTATTTTAGATACTCCTTTATAAGTGTTTTGCAAATATTTTCTCTTAGTCTGTGACTCGTCTTTTCATTCTTTGTTTTTTTTTTTTGTTTTTTGTTTTTTTTTTTCAGACAGGGTCTTGCTCTGTTGCCCAGGCTGGAGTGCAGGGGCACAATCCTAGCTCACTGCAGCCTCTGAACTCTGGCTCAAGTGGTCTTCCCGCATCAGCCTCAGCCTCCCAAGTAACTGGGACCACCAGCACACGCCACCACACTCACCTAACTTAAAAAAAAATTTTTTTTTTAGAGATGGGGTCTCTCTATGTTGCCCAGACTAGTTTCAAACTCCTAGGCTCGAGCAATCCTCCCGCCTTGACCTGCCAAAGTGCTGGGATTACAGGCACAGGTCACTGCACCCGACCTCATTCTCTTAACATGTTTTAAAGGTCTCAAACACATTCAGAGTCCCCTGAAAAGCTCATAGACCCAAGGCAGATGTGGTGCCTAATTGATTTTCTTAAAAAATAGCAAAAAAAAAATTCTCTACACAGGTAGAAGAATGGGCATATCTGGGGGAAATGGCAGCTGTTAAGAAACCAGACATCCAGGAGTCACAGCTGGCAATCCTTCCTCCAGGAAGCCCACCAGGATTGCATCAGCCCATGGCACTCTCTTCTGCCTCTCAATCCTTGACAGGTGTGTGAAGCTGGCTTCAGCTTCTCCTGCACACCTATCTCAGTGCTGATCATTGTCCCCTAGGTCAGAGACCTGAGGCGCCCTTTGGATGTCTCCCTGGCTCCTCACACTCCCGAGACTCCACGCTGTCCTCAGCATCTCTCCCAAAACAACTGTTCCTCACAGGTCCCTGTTTCAAAGTCCACCCCATCCAATCCCTGGGCCAGAGCCCTGAGCCTCACCCTGAATCCCCTCCCTTCTTCCAGTTCATCAAACTTATGACCCATTTACTCTGCCTCCTCCTTCCTTCCCCACAGCCCCACCCTGGCCCAGCAACTGTCCTCACCCTCCATCCCTCATCCTGCTCCAGCCTCCTCCCTGGGTACCCAGCTCTAGTCTCACTCCACCATCTTTCCCCACTTGCTGACTCAAAAACTATTTATTTTTGAGACACAGTCTTGCTCTATCACCCAGGCTGGAATGCAGTGGCGGGACCTTGGCTCACTGCAACCTCTACCTCCTGAGTTCAAGCGATTCTCCTGCCTTAGCCTCCTGAGTGGAGTAGCTGGGACTACAGGCGCAAGCCACCATGCCCAGCTAATTTTTGTATTTTTTGTAGACAGGGTTCCACGATATTGGGCAGGCTGGTCTCGAACTCCTGACCTCAAATGATTTTTCCACCTCAGCCTCTCAAGTGCGGGATTACAGGCGTGAAACACGATGCCCGGCCTAATTCAACAACTATTTCGAAAGCCAGGCTCTGAACTGGACACCAAGGAGAAAGTGATGGCCTAGGCAAGCCCGCTGAGTGAAAGTTCCATAAATACTGCCTTTCCTCAGGGCCCGTCTTCCTCTGCTCTGGTCTCATACTGATGCCCACAGCGCATTCAGCTCTCTGACGGGGCCCAGCAGGCTCGCCAGAACTCCAGCCCTACTGCTTTCTGGGCATCCCGCAGACCTCTCACACCTGCTGTGTCCCAAACTGACCCACCCCTGCTGCTTATTTTTACCATCCCTACCTGGTGGTGTGTCTGTCTCCCCACTGAACTGTGAGCTCTGTACAATAGGGACAAGGGCTGTCGTGGTCACCATGTTGTCCCCAGCATCACCCAGCACAGAGTCAGCTCCCTGAGTTTATGGAATGGTAAGCACAAATGAATGGGAAAATGCATGCCAGGGAAATGTTAGGGTCATACTATCTGCCCCTACCCTCCACTCAGACATGGGACACCTGTTTCTGAAATCAAAGAGCAGTAAGTCCAGGATCTCATTCCCTGGTTCCAGTCCTCCTAGGCTGCAAGTCCCATTTTGTCAACAAAATAAAGGGGGCGGGCACGGTGGCTCACACCTGTAATCCCAACACTTTGGGAGGCTGAGGCGGGAGGATCGCTTTAGCCCAGGAGTTCAAGAGCCCAGAAGCTGAGACTAGCCTGGGCAACATAGTGAGATCCCATCTCTATTAAAATAAAAATGTTGTTTTTTTGTTTTTGTTTTTTTTTTGAGACAGAGTCTCGCTCTGCCGCCCAGGCTGGAGTGCAGTGGCCGGATCTCAGCTCACTGCAAGCTCCGCCTCCCGGGTTCACGCCATTCTCCTGCCTCAGCCTCCCGAGTAGCTGGGACTACAGGCGCCCGCCACCTCGCCCGGCTAGTTTTTTGTATTTTTTAGTAGAGACGGGGTTTCACCGTGTTAGCCAGGATGGTCTCGATCTCCTGACCTTGTGATCCGCCCGTCTCGGCCTCCCAAAGTGCTGGGATTACAGGCTTGAGCCACCGCGCCCGGCCTAAAATAAAAATGTTTAATTAAAAGAAGAAGAAGAAAATAAAGGGAAGCATCAAGGACTCTTTTGCCTCTTTCGGGTTAGCTGGTAGTGAGCGAGAGAACGAGGGAAGGCGGGCGGGGCCGCCGGCTCTCCACGCCCTTTTCATTTCCACTCAAGGAGACCCACCTGGGAAGAGTGAGCGCTGCAAGACCCAACCTTACCACGCTAAGGTTACTACGCAGCGCCGGAGCCCGCTGTCTGCCCGGCAACCGATGACGTCCTGTTGGCGCGTCCGTGACGTCAGAGGCGGGCGCCACACTTGAAGAGGCTGAGGGAGGCGGTGGCGCAGCTGTGGCGCTGTCATGGAGCTAGCGCGGGAAGCGCGGGAACTGAGTTGCTGGGCGGCCGAAGAGATGGGGGTGCCCGTGGCAGCCCGAGCCCGGGAATCGACGCTGCGCAGGTGAGGACCGCTCCTGGAGTGAGGACTCCCCACCCTGGAGATTGAGTCTCCGGGAGTGAGATCTCCACCCCTCATTGAGGACTCGACCCCCCGTTCCCCATCGAAAGTGACCCGAGTTACTGAGGGCTCCCTGCCCTGGGAGGCTTCCCAGAGTGAGGTCCCTAGCACTGGTGAGAATCCTCCACGAGTTAGTGAAGATCCCTCTCCGTATGGAAATAGGATCTCCAGGGTGAGGCTGTCCCCGCAGCACCTCCCCTTCCCACCCTTACCCCAACCAAAAAGGACACTCAGGAGTTAGCCGTGGCCACCCCATCGGGATTGAATCTGTAGGAGTGATGCCCCACATCTGGCCATGAGATGGCACTTCCTGGCAGTACATCCCCCACCTCCACCTCTGAATGTGACTGGATAACCCTCTCCCAGGAGAAAGGGAGCCCTCGCCACTCACCCCCACCCCCACCCCCCATCCCCCACCCCCGCCTTCCCGGGGAATGAGAATACCACCATACTTAGTGCAAAGATCCAGTCCCTACAAAAATAATGTTTTACCAATTAGCCGGGTGTAGTGGTGCCTGCCTGTAGTCCTAGCTGTTCTGGAGGCTGAGGTGAGAGGATCGCATGAGCCCAGAAGGTTAAGGCTGCAGGGAGCTATGATCATACCACTGCACTCCAGCCTGGGTAACAGAGCGAGACTCTGTCCCTAAAAAAAAAAAAAAAAAAAAAAGTTTGGGCCTTCCCTCCCCAAGAAGTGAGAACTCCCTAATAAAGACTCCCTACCACCATCACCTTGGGAATGAGGATCCCACACCCTGTGTGCTGCCCCAGGCATACGCTTACACACTGTCCCCACAGGCTGTGTCTGGGCCAGGGGGCTGACATCTGGGCCTACATCTTGCAGCATGTGCACAGTCAGAGGTAAGTTGGGCTAGAGTAGGGGAGGGGGCACAGGTGAGGTCCGTAGTAACTCCTCTTTTTTCCTCTGCACTGTAGGACTGTCAAGAAGATCCGAGGAAACCTACTCTGGTAACTGCTTCTTAAAGCTATCCCTTCCTATCCCCACTCCCATCTAGCCCTGTCCTCACCACAGCATCACACCTGTTGCCCTCCCCACTGGAAGCCCCACTCATCCACTGACTCTGGTCTCATTTTCCTAGGTATGGCCACCAGGACAGTCCACAGGTAAGAAGCATATGCTGCAAGATTCTCTTTCATCCGAAAAATGATTTGTAGATCTCCTGCTCTAAGCCCAACCAGGTGCTGGGTGATGCTGGGGACAATGGGTCACAAGATAGCCCTGATCCCCATCCTCATAGGGCTTAAAGTCCAGTGGAGATAGCATTAGCTCAGCTGGGAGCAGTGGCTTACACCTGTTATCCCAGCACTTTGGGAGGCTGAAGCGGGCGGATCACCTGAGGTCAGGAGTTCGAGACCAGCCTGTCCAACATGGTAAAGCCCCATCTCTACTAAAAATAAAAAATTAGCCAGGTGTGGTGGTGCACACCTGTAATCCTGTCTACTTGGGAGGCTGAGGCAGGAGAATTGCTTGAACCTGGGAGGCAGAGGTTGCAGTGAGCCGAGATCGCTCCACTGCACTCCAGCCTGGGCAATGCAGTGAGACTCTGTCCAAAAAAAGAAAAAAATATAAAGAGATAGTATTAGCTGGGGGCAGAGAGGTGGGACATGGATATGTGGCATCAAAGCTGCTGAGAAGAGATGAAGGGACAGGTTTGGGAGAGATGCTGAGGCCAGTGTAGGACCTAGTGGGTGTAAGAGGCTCATATGACACCTGAGGGGAGGCTTCCAGGAGTCCTTGGGACTTCTAGGTGCAGGGCTCCAGGAAGAGATCAATACTAGGACAAAGATGTGGTTGTCATCAGCACAGACAGGAAACAGGAAACAGGCTGGAAGTATGGGTAAGACAATCCTAAGAGGAAGGAGGGAGCCAGTACCCTAATGCTTCTGCGTCAGACACAGAAACTGCTGAGCAAAAACCCTTTGCCACCAGTTGAGGAGCCTGGTACCCCCAAAAGACAGGCCAGGCTGAACCCCGATCAGACCGTGCATCTCACCCTGAATCTGATCCTCCCAGGTCCGTCGGAAGTTAGAGCTGGAAGCTACCGTGACCCGCCTGCGGGCAGAAATCCAGGAGCTCGACCAGAGCCTGGAGCTGATGGAGCGAGACACTGAGGCTCAGGGTGAGCCATGGGGCCAGAAAATGGGCAACAGAATGTGGGCCGGGAAAGGTGCTGATGGCCACCCTTGTTCCTCCTACAGACACAGCCATGGAGCAGGCACTTCAGCACACTCAAGACACCCAGCGTCGAGCTCTCCTCCTCCGGGCCCAAGCTGGGGCCATGCGAAGACAGCAGCATAGGCTCCGAGATCCCATGCAGCGGCTGCAGAATCAACTGAGGCGCCTGCAGGACATGGAGAGGTGGGCCTCAGGGACCCACCCTCACCAGGCTGGGCAGCCAGACATTCTCTTAGAGACCTCAGGGCTCTGCCCCGATCCCTTCTTGGGTTCCAGAATTCTCAACTCCCACCATTAGGATGGAAGGTCCATGAGGCCAGGAGGTTTTGTCATCTCAGTCACTTATATTTCCAGTGCCTAGAATAACAGCTGTATACCTAGAACACCAGCTCTGGGGAAACAGCCACAAACAGAGAACAAGTCCTTGCCCTCCTGGAGCTTACACTGTGACACGGAGAAGACAGATAGTAAACTAGGAACCAAACAGACCCTATCATTTCTGGTAGAGATGAGTGCTGTGAAGAAAAGCCTGTAATAGAAGGGAGAGGGAGATGCTGCCCTAGCGAGGGAAGGCCTCTGAGGAGGTAACATTGAACTGGGAGAGGAATTTCTGTGCAGAGGGAATAGCAAGAGCAGAGGCAGCGTGCTCAGCATGCAGGAAGAGCAGCCAGGGGCCAATGTCAGCTCGAGTTTCTCAGGCAAGACTGAGAACCTGAGGAGGTGAAGTTGGAGGAGTGGACAGAGAACTGTGGATGATGTGTTGCGATTTTGCCCTGAGACTGATTCGTGCCCTGGCTTGGCCACTTAAAATTGAGTGACCTTAGGCTGGGTGCGGTGCTCACACCTGTAATCCCAGAACTTTGGGAGGCCGAGGCAGGCGGATCACTTGAGGTCAGGAGTTTGAAACCAGCCGACAAAAATTAGTCGGGTGTGGTGGTGCATGCCTGTAGTCCCAGCTATTCGGGAGACTGAGGCAGGAGAATCACTTGAACCCGGGAAAAAGAGGTTGCAGTGAGCTGAGATCGTGCCACTGCACTCCAGCCTGGGCTACGAGAGCAAAACTCCATTTGAAAAAAAAAAAAATTGGGTGACCTTGGGCAAGGTATTTAACTTCTGTGTGCCTCAGATTCTAAGATCTGTGGAATGGAGATAACATTAATACCAAGCTTATCGGGTAGGCATGATCGTTAGGTGGACTCAATCATATGAAGTGCTTAGAAAAGTGCCTGTTAACTGTTGTTATTGTTCTGGGGTTTTGTTGTTGTTGTTTTTTTTTTTTTTTTTTTTTGAGACAGAGTCTGGTTCTGTTGCCCAGGCTGGAGTGCAGTGGCAGCTCACTGCAACCTCTGCCTCCCGGGTTCACACCATTCTCCTGCCTCTGCCTCCCCAGTAGCTGGGATTATAGGCGCATGCCACTGTGCTCGACTAATTTTTGTATTTTTAGTAGAGACGGGGTTTCACCATGTTGCCCAGGCTGGTCTTGAACTCCTGACCTCAAGTGATCTGCCCACCTCGGCCTCCCAAAGCACTGGGGTACAGGCATGAGCCCCCACACTGCGCCCATTGTTATTCTGAATGTGCTGGGGAAACATCACATTATTTTGGAGGCATCTGAGCAGGGACATGATCTTCCTCGGGTTTTAACAGGATCATTGACTCCTGGGTGGAGAACAGTCTCATGGGGCAAGAGCAGTGGAGAGGCTAATGCGATATTCCAGCTGGGAGGTGACAGTGGCCTAATCTGGAGACGGCTTCCGGGATCTAGGCTTAGTGGTTCCTCTGACTGGCCTTGCTGGCAGTGAGAAGAGATGGGGCACAGACATCTGTTTTCCCAGGGACCCCAGCCCCAACTGCACTTCTCCCTCCAGGAAAGCCAAAGTAGATGTGACCTTTGGATCCCTCACATCAGCAGCTCTGGGCCTGGAGCCTGTGGTCCTGGTAAGAGTCCCCGATCATGGGAGAAGGGGCAGGGAGCCTGGAGTCAGGCAGACGCCAGGGTCCCCCTCAGGTCCCTTCCTCTTCTCCCTAGCGTGATGTTCGAACAGCCTGCACCCTCCGGGCCCAGTTCCTGCAGAACCTCCTGCTTCCCCAGGCCAAGAGAGGCAGCCTCCTGTGAGTGTCCCTAGCCCCCAGAGACCCTGCAAAGAACCTGGGTTTTAAGAGGAGGGTGTCTCTTACTAATTCCTCAGACACTGAGCTTCTGGGCTACGTTCTATAGAAGGGGACAGACTCATCACAGTGACAGTCAGGTGGTCAGGGCTGTTGGGGGAGTGAGGAGGCCTGAGAGGCTCTGGGCACCCAGAGGCAGTGCCTTTCCCAGCTAAGAAGGTAGGGAGGGGAGAGGTTCTTTGGTGAGGAGGCTCAGCTGGGGTGAAGGGTCCAGAGAGTGTCCAGATGAACAACCCATGTAAAGGCCCCAAGGCCAGCAGGTTGGTATAATTGGGGAACTCAAGTCTAACAGGCACAGGGACGATGACAGCCCCTACCTTATAGGGCGGTGGTGATAACTAGAGGATAATTGACGTGTCTTGTAACATTTTCTGTCCCCTTACCCAACCCTACAGAACCCCTCATGAAGACCACTTTGGCACTTCCTACCAGCAGTGGCTGAGCTCTGCGGAGGTGAGAGGGCAGGGCTCTCAGGAAAGGCACAGCCTCCCGCCCCATGATCAAAACTTAGGGTGCCAGGACCTAACTCTTGACGACAGCCCCATTCCCATGGGGTCTCAGCTCACAGCCCTGCCCCGATCCTGCCCTGACTTCACCCTCCCTCCCACTAGATGCTGCTGACAAACCACCCCCCGGGCCACATCCTGGCTGCCTTGGAGCACCTGGCTGCAGAGCGGGAGGCAGAGATTCGGTCCCTGTGCAGTGGGGATGGGCTTGGCGATACAGAGATATCCAGGTGTGGGGCAGGGTATCCCTACAGTTGGGGAAGGCCGCGTGAGTGGGTGAGCTGGGATAGCCTCAGGACCTGGCCCAGCCACCTGCTGACGGGGTGGAACTGAAACCCACTGCCCAGTGGGGTGGCAGGACTGACACTGGCCACCCTCGAGTACCAAGGCAAGGCCACTGCACGGCTCCCTCAGCAGCTCTTTCCCCACCCCAGACCCCAGGCCCCGGACCAGTCAGACTCCAGCCAGACCCTGCCGTCCATGGTTCATCTCATCCAGGTGACCCCAGGGCTCGCCTCCCCACCGCATTCCAAGACTTCCTCAATCCCCTCACCCATGGATCATGCCCTGGGTGTACCCTGACTCTGTACCCCCCTTGCAGGAGGGCTGGCGGACTGTGGGTGTGCTGGTCTCCCAGCGGAGTGCCCTTCTGAAGGAGCGGCAAGTCCTGACCCAGCGCCTCCAGGGCCTGATGGAAGAGATGGAGAGACGCGTCCTGGGATCCAGTGAGAGGTGAGGGGCTCCCCAAGCAGGGGCCTCTAGGCTGTCTCGCTTCTGAGCGTCTCAGCCCATTGGACTTTTTCAGCCCCTGTGACTCCCATCCCTGTCTCCTCTCCCTGTGGTTTCTCTCCCTGGTTTATGGTCCCTTGTGTGGCTCAGTTGCCCTGCTGTCCTTTGCTCTCCTCCGCTTGCCCTGCAGGCAAGTGCTGATACTGGGGCTTCGGGGCTGTGGCCTGTGGGCGGAGCTCAAGGCCCTGCGCGCTCAGAGCCAGGAGCTGGAGGATGCAGCCGGGCATCGGCAGCTCCTGCTGAGGGAGCTACAGGCCAAACAGCAGCGGATCCTGCACTGGCGCCAGCTGGTGGTGAGAGGCTGGGCCTGGGAAGAGGTGGCGGGGCCTTGTGGAGGGCCAGAGGGGAGGCTTGAAAACTGGCTAAGAACTGGACCTAAGCCCAGTGTGGTAGCACATGCCTGTGGTTCCAGCACCTTGGGAGGCTGAGGTGGGAGGATCACCTGAGCCCAGGAGTTCAAGGCTGAAGTGAGGTATGATCACACCACTGCACTCCAGCCTGGGTGACAGAGCAAGATGCTGTCACTTAAAAAAAAAAAAGAATGCTGTCACTTAAAAATTAAGAACTGGGCGTCCTAGGCAAGAGCCCAGGTGAGACTCCCAGGCAGAAGCAGGACCTAAGTAGAGAGGCGCACTAAGGCTGGGAGCTTGGAGGAGTGAATCTCAGGGTATCCTGGTTCCTCAGGAGGAGACCCAGGAACAGATCCGCCTGCTCATCAAGGGAAACTCAGCCAGCAAGACCCGCCTGTGCCGGAGCCCAGGGGAGGTGAGATGGGCGTTGGGCTGAGGTCTGGGTAGGGCTGGATCTGCCAAGATGGGGCTGGGTGGTGGGCTGCCCCACCCATCCCTCGCCTTCCCCGCAGGTGGTATCTCTGGTCCAGCGAAAGGTGGTCCCTACATCTGAGGCAGTGGCACCGCAGAGCCGGGAGCTGCTGCGCTGTCTGGAGGAGGAAGTCCGGCATTTGCCTCACATTCTGTTGGGCACCCTGCTGCGGCACAGCCCTGGAGAGTGAGACTGGGGCCGCCCCATCCCTGCCCTGCATCCCCTGCCATGGGTGACTGTCGCTCCCTGAACCTCCTCAAAAAAGATAACCCCAGACCCCCAGTGTTCCCAGGCTGCCAGACCTCACCCTTGGGTCGGCAGCCCTGGTCTTGGCATCCTAGGCCCCAGACCCACCTTGAAATTCCTGGGTCCCCAGAGCTCCAAAACCCAAGGCCTCTTCTCAGTACCCACCCAACCCAGACTTCTCCCCACCCCTAGGTTGAAGCCCCTGCCCACAGTCCTCCCATCCATCCACCACCTGCACCCCGCATCCCCAAGGGGCTCCAGCTTCATAGCACTGAGCCACAAGCTGGGGCTGCCCCCAGGGAAGGTGAGTGCCTGTCTCCTGTGACCTGTCTCCCCAGCCCCGCCCCAGATGACTATCCTTCCCTCCCCTTCCAGGCCTCGGAGCTGCTCCTGCCGGCAGCTGCCTCTCTTCGCCAGGACCTTCTGTTCCTGCAGGACCAGCAGAGCCTCTGGTGCTGGGATCTGCTCCACATGAAGACCAGCCTGCCGCCGGGCCCTCCCACCCAGGGTAGGCCTGCCCTGCCGCCCCATCCAGCCTCCCCGCCCATTCCCACTACCAACAGCCTCCACGAGTCCTTACCAGCAACCCCGTTGCTTACACAGTGTCCACTGTGTGCTAAGGGCTTTAAACAGTCTCCCTTCTTTCATCTGCACAGCAGTCCCATGAGGTAAGTGCTGCTGTTCTCTCCATTCTACAGAGAAGGGAACTAAGACGCAGAGGTTAGTAGGTTGCCCAAATGGCAAAGCTGGAATTTGAATCCAGGTGGTGTGAAATGGGTCCGTGCTCCCAACCACTAAGCCACACTGCCCGTCGACTTTCCACGTGTTCATTCATCACCATCACGTAGTATACCTCAGCAGTTCAAAGCCTGGGAATCCTCTCTGCCCTGTGTCTTCCTAACTGTGCGGCCTGCCCGTGCCTTAGCTTCCTCTTCAGTGGAGTAAGCATAAAGCAATGTCTTACCGAGGTGCTGGGCAGATTCAGGCAGGGGACCCGCACAGGGCACTGAACACTGCCTGCTATGCAGTAAGCACCCTGTGTCTCCAGTGTGATTAGCATCATTGTCTGTGTACACACACAGTCTCTTGGAGTCATGACCATGAGGAAAGGGACTTTAAGACCCCCAGTTTACAGATGAGGATACTGAAGGTGAGAGAAGTTCGTTAATTCCTGGATTCACTCACCAGATACTCACTGGGTGTCTGCCAGGTGCCGGCCCAGATGGCTTGATGGGGAGTGAGGAGAAAGGTCCCCACCCCAGGGGTTTCCCCAGGATGGAAGTAAAGAGTAAAGAATGAAAGGATAAATACATGGAAGAGGAGAATTGATGAGAAATGAACTGGCAGTGCCAGCAGCACTGGAGGAAGAGACTGTGTTCCAGCCTCTGAGTTTGGGGCCCCCTGCCCTCCACTTCTCCACGAGGGGAGGGAGCAGTGTGCAGGAGCAATGAGAGCAGCCCCAGACCCTGCACGGCCTCTGCCCACCATGGCCTCTGCCCACCTCAGCCTCTGCCTACCATGCCTTTGGCCCACCGTGCCCTCTGCCCACCTCATGCGTTTTTTGGTTTTGCTTTTGTTTTTTTGAGACAAGGTCTCATTCTGTCACCCAGGCTGGAGTGCAGTGGTGCCATCCCGGCTTACTGCAGCCTCAACCTCCTGGGCTGAAGCCATCCTCCTACCTCAGCCTCCCGAGTAGCTGGGACCACAGGCATGCACCACCATGCTTGGCTAATTATATATTTCTTGTAATCATGGGCATCTTGAACGCTACACATCTATCATGGAACTCCTGGTTCTCTCTACTCCAAAGAACAATTTTGTTCCTCCTCTTCTTGTTTCCTCCCTTGTTAAATTATCTCACCCTCCTCATCCAAGTGCTGTACCCAGAAACCCAGGAGTCATCCTGAATTTCCCCATCTCCCTAATCCCCCCACCCCCACCAGCTTCAACCTCTTAGCAAGCCCTAAGGGTCCCATCCCCAGAGTTCTCCCGGCCCTCTGCCCCACTAGCCTACAGCTCCAGTAATTCCACCTGACAGCAGACGGAGCTGAAGAAAGAGCCAGTGTCGTGAGCAAGGTCACAGGGCAGGGATGGGATGGGGTCAGGATTCAGGCCCAGCTTGTCTGATCACGCTGCTCGTCGACACTTGCTGAGCTGGGCCTGTTCTGCACACATGGAGAGGGAGTAGGCCCAGTCCCAGTCCCAGAGGAAAGCACCACTATCGTGAAGCTAGAGCAGGTGGAGGAGGAAGCCTTGGGGCGAGGAGTGTTGGAAGGGCCTCCAGGAGGAAAGATGCTCTCTACTGTGGGCCCTGGGGATCGGCCAGGTTTTGCCACATCATGAAACTCAAATACCTACTGAAGAGCTTGGACTCTGCCTTGGGGGTACTGGAGAACCTTGGAGGGTTCCAGACAGGAGGGAGAGCATCAGATTTAGGCTTCAGGAAGATCCCTGTGTATAGTGCAGAGGGTAAGCCAGAGCAGGAGACCGAGGCCTGGAGCAGAGGAGAGGAAGAAACGCTCAGAAGACTGAGCGGACAGGCCATGGAGATTGATGGACTCTCAGGGGTAGGGAGGAAAGCATCCAGAAGGAGGCCTGGGTGGGGCCGGGGGGATGGTGTGGACTGCCCTTAAGATGAGAACCTGGGAGGAGGGACAGGTCCTCATCTCAAGGGCGGTCCCTCAGAAGGGGACTTCCAGGCTGGGAAGAGGAGACAGACTCATCATTAGTTTGTGGGAAATGCTGAGGTCAAGACTAGGGGACTGGAGACTTGGGGACTCATTGCTGTAAGGTACCAGCGAGCCAGAGGACTCAAAGCTGCCTCCCGGCTTTCTCACCCTCAGAGCTGCTGCAGATCCAGGCATCCCAGGAAAAACAGCAGAAAGAGAACCTGGGGCAGGCTCTGAAGAGGCTGGAGAAGCTGCTGAAACAGGCGCTGGAGCGAATCCCTGAGCTGCAGGGGATCGTGGGGGACTGGTGAGAGGGGAACGTGCTGTGGGTGGGAAACAGAAAAGTCAGGACTCAAGCCGGGGGGCTGGTGAAAAGGAGCAGGCCATGGTTTTGCGGGGAGGCCAGCGAGGGTCTGGAGGGCCAAGCCTTCTCTTTGATGCCATGCCCTTCCCCAGGTGGGAGCAGCCAGGCCAGGCCGCCCTCTCTGAGGAGCTCTGCCAGGGCCTGTCCCTGCCCCAGTGGCGGCTGCGCTGGGTTCAGGCCCAGGGGGTCCTGCAGAAGCTGTGCAGCTGAAGAGAGTGTTCAAACAGAAGCCGAGAACTTGACACTGTTCACCCCAACACCTCACCTCCCCCAGGACATTTGGAAGAAAGCGGCGCCAGGATTCCTCGGCCGTCATCCCCACCCGCACCTGCAGTCCCCTCACGTGCTGTTCTGTTGCCCCGCTCAGCTCCCTGGCCCCTGTCCTTTCATCACTTTTATTCTCAGCAAAAAGTAATTGAGCACCTCCTCTAAGCGCTGGGGAGTCCACACTGAACAAAAAGCCAGAAGACCCTGTCTTCCAGCAGTTGAGTTCTAGGGCAGGGAGACGGAGTTTACAAGATAAGGAAAATATACATGTAGGCCGGGCGCGGTGGCTCAAGCCTGTAATCCCGGCACTTGGGAGGCCGAGACGGGTGGATCACGAGGTCAGGAGATCGAGACCATCCTGGCTAACACGGTGAAACCCCGTCTCTACTAAAAAAAAAAAAATACAAAAAACTAGCCGGGCGATGTGGCGGACGCCTGTAGTCCCAGCTACTCAGGAGGCTGAGGCAGGAGAATGGCATGAACCCGGGAGGCGGAGCTTGCAGTGAGCTGAGATCCGGCCACTGCACTCCAGCCTGGGCGACAGAGCGAGACTCCGTCTCAAAAAAAAAAACAAAAAAAAGGAAAATATACATGTAGTATGCTGCAGGTTAACTGCTGGGTGGGAAATCCAGCAGGGGGTGGGAGGTGTGATTTGAATTGAGTGCCACACTGCCCAGATCACACTCCATCAAGGGGTGAGCAGGAGCAATGGGGTGGCTGAGGAAGAGCTTGCAGCTCAAGGCAACAGCACATGCAAAGACCCTGAGCCAGGATGTGCTGGAATAAGGGCCATAGAGGTGGACAGTATAGGTTGGGGATAAGGAATGTATTAAAAGATGAGAATGCCTTCTAGTTTGTATAGTTTCTTTTTTTACATGTAAATCAGCCATTTGGAATTTATCCTAGCACATGGATCCAATTTTGTCTTATTTTACATATATCCTAGTAGCACTTACTGAAATTCCTAGTCAGAGTGGCAGTTGCCTCTGAGGGAAGGTGGGCGGCTGGGATCAACTGAGGAGGAGACACAGAAATGTCCTAGCTGATGGGAATGTGCTGTGTTGAGAGCAGCGGAGGTGATGCAGGTATAGAGATTTGTCAGAGCTCATCTAGCTGTAGTCTTAAGGCCTGTGCATTTCACTGCATGGGTTACTCCATTTATAAAGCAAAGCCTTATGCTTTTGATATGCCACCTTTTTATGCGCTAAATGTCCATGTTTAATTGGATTATATCTGGCTTCTTTCCAGAACTGCTTTGTATTTAACCCTCCATGTGCCATTCCCACAGTAGCTTAATAGAAAGGCTTGTGATACATTGTCATATCTGTTTTTGTTTTCTTTTGTTTTTGTTTTTGTTTTTGAGATGGAGTCTCACTCTCTTGCCCAAGTTGGAGTGCAGTGGTGTCATCTCAGCTCACTGCAACCTCCGCCTCCCAGGTTCAAGCCATTCTCATGCCTCGGCCTCCCCAGTAGCTAGAATTACAGGCACGCACCACCATGCCCAGCTCACTTTCATACTTTTAGTACGGACGGGGTTTCATCATGTTGGCCAGACTGGTCTTGAACTCCTGACCTCTAGTGATCCGCCAGCCTCAGCCTCCCAAAGTGCTAGGATTACAGGCGTGAGTCACCACACCCAACCACATGGTCATATCTGAAACGGCTGGATGCTCTTAGGTGCTCTTTTTCTTTCTTTTTTTTTTTTTTGAGACAGAATCTGGCTCTGTTGCCCAGGCTGAAGTGCAGTGGCACGAACTCAGCTCACTGCACCCTCTGCCTCCTGGATTCAAGCAATTCTCATGTCTCAGCCTCCTGAATAGCTGGAATTACAGGCACCTGCCACCATGTCTGGCTAATATTTGTATTTTTTGTAGAGTCGGAACTTTACCATGTTGGCCAGGCTGCTCTCCAACTCCTGGCCTCAAGTGATTCTGCCGCCTCTGCCTCCCAAATCTTTGCCTACTGGGATTACGGTTTCCCCTATCTCGGTAATTTTTTTTCCCCAAATTAAGTGAACATTAGATTTAATTTGCCTGACCCCAGAAGAAAAACAGGCACAGATGGTAGTTTTACTGGTGTTGCAGTAAGTTTTCAAATTTGGAAGTTTGGCAGCTTTATGATCTTAAACCTTGCTGTCCATCTCTCACACAACTCCTCTGTTGGCCTCCAGAGCCCCTTCACTCTCCCAGCTTTCCTCCTGCCCCTGGTTGCTATTTCCCAGCCTTTCCATGTTGGCTTTCCCACGCACAGTCCTTAGTGTTCCTGCTCCTCCTCTCTCTCCTCATCACAGTTCCCAGCCCCCACCTTCAACTGAACTCAACAAAATCTTCAACTTCATACGGTAGTCACATTGTTAGTAATAACACTGGCATTTTTATTTTGATAAAATAGACCGTTTAAATTTTGAGATTCTACCTTATATTTTTTGAAATTACATACTAAAGCAAATAAGTAGTGATATAATGTCATTGGGGACCGAGATTTTTAGTGTGAATGAAAAAAGATAACAAATATAAACTCAAAGAAGTAAACACCTGTAGTCTTTCATATGAACTGGAAATATCAGAATAAAGTCATGATTTTCCTCTTTCTAAAAAATATATATTTCCCTGGTTAAGTCCCCTGAAAAGGTCTAAATATAATGACACCCCAGTAACTGAGCAGCACTAGTGTACAGACTGTGGTCTCTTTTTTTTTTTTTTTTTTTTTTGAGACGGAGTCTCGCTCTGCTGCCCAGGCTGGAGTGCAGTGGCCGGATCTCAGCTCACTGCAAGCTCCGCCTCCCGGGTTCACGCAATTCTCCTGCCTCAGCCTCCCCAGTAGCTGGGACTACAGGCGCCCGCCACCTCGCCCGGCTAGTTTTTTGTATTTTTTAGTAGAGACGGGGTTTCACCATGTCAGCCAGGATGGTCTCGATCTCCTGACCTCGTGATCCGCCCGCCTCGGCCTCCCAAAGTGCTGGGATTACAGGCTTGAGCCACCGCGCCCGGCCGACTGTGGTCTCTTAAGTGCCATTTCTGACTAAGAACTAGGGACTCTTGTGAAAACAGCCGATTCTAGGTCTGGGGCAAGAAATGTGCAAAATGTGTACAGGATATTTTGTGCCAGGAAGCAAAGAAGTCCTCCAAGACTACTGTGGCCAAGTCAAAGGAATTCAGGAGCCAGTCTGAAGGGCTCTCACTGGCCAAAGGTGGGGCATGTTGAGCAGTAAAAAGAACCACAGTGGTTTGAAGCACATCAAATATGCCTGAATCTGTAAGTTCATGTTGATACTCATATACCTCATTGAAATCACCTTTGAAGAATACTAGGCACCCATTCATTATTTTGAAAAATTTTATATATAAAATAAAAGAAGCATGTTCTCTATTTTTCTTATACGTACAAGTAACCAATTTTTTTGTTTGTTTGTTTGTTTTTTTGAGACAGGGTCTCGTGCTGTCGCCCAGGCTGGAGGGCAGTGGTGAGATTTTGGCTCACTGCAACCTGTGCCTCCTGGGTTCAAGTGATTCCCCTGCTTCAGCCTCCCAAGTAGCTGGGATTACAGGAGCGTGCCACCATGCCCAGCTAATTTTTGTATTTTTACTAGAGACCGGGTTTCGCCATGTTGGCCAATCTGGTCTCGAACTCCTGACCTCAGATAATCTGCCCGCCTCAGCCTCCCAGAGTGCTGGGATTATAGGTGTGAGCCACTGTGCCCGGCCTAAGTAACCAAATTTCTGATGAAGAGGTTATTTATGGAAGAATCACAACTAATAACTTAAGAGAAAATACTAGAATTCAAAAACCACTATTTGCCATGAATTAATTAAGTGATGGATACAAGTAATGATGATGAAGGGCTACTAAAACTATTAGGGGAAAGGTTGATTGGGCTGTCTCAAAAAATAACAACAAAAATAAAAGGCCAGGCATGGTGGCTCACGCCTGTAATCCCAGCACTTTGGGAAGCTGAGGTGGACAGATCACTTGAGGTCAGGAATTCGAGACCACCCTGGTCAACATGGTGAAACCCCATCTCCTCTAAAAATACAAAAATGAGCCAGGCATGGAGGCACAAGCCTGTAATCCCAGCTACTCCAGAAGCCGGGGCAGGAGAATAGACTGAACCCGGGAGGTGGAGGTTGCAGTGAGCTGAGATGGCACCTGCACTGCAGCCTGGGTGACAGCCAGACTGTCTCAAAACAAATACATAAATTAAAATTAAAATACAAAATAAGAGTGTCAGACCTCTGAGCCCAAGCTAAGCCATCATATCCCCTGTGACCTGCAGGTATACATCCAGATGGCTTGAAGCAACTGAAGATCCACAAAAGTGAAAATAGCCTTAACTGATGACATTCCACCATTGTGATTTGTTCCTACCCCACCCTAACTGAAACGATATATTCTCCGCCCACCTTTAAGAAGGTACTTTGTAATATTCTCCCCTGCCCTTAAAAAGGTACTTTGTAACATTCTCCCCTGCCCTTAAGGTACTTTGTAACATTCTCCCCGCCCTTGAGAATGTACTTTGTACGCCTATCCCAAACCTGTAAGAACTAATGATAATCCCACCAATCTTTGCTGACTCCTTTTTCGGACTCAGTCCGCCTGCACCCAGGTGAAATAAACAGCCTTGTTGCCCACACAAAGTCTGCCCAATTGGTGCTCTCTTCACACGGATGCGCGTGACAAAGAGAAGACTAGATCAAGTGAAATCCAGACGTGTTGAATATTGGTAGCGTTTGAGAAGTACTTAAGAGTTCGTTATACTATTCCCCCTAATGTGCATGTTTGAAAATACTCAGAATAAAACACTTGTGAGGGCTACGGGGATAAAAAGAAAAAAAAAAAAAGGGTCAGCTGTGGCCCAAGAAAGGACAGGGACCAAGCCCACGGACGTGCTCCTCTGAGTTGCACTAGTCTCTGGGCCTTGACTCCCACACTGAACAGCCTCCTCAAAAGTCTTCAGCTGTCGTCCAGGAAGCCCGGGTCAGGCGCTTCCTCCTGGGCGTCTCTGGTCTTCGTGGGAACCACAGGTCGGGTGTCAACCTACTCCAGGATAGGGGACCCCAGGCCTCCCAGCCTTGCCCAATGCTGGGGTTGACGCAGACTTTAGCGTCTTTTTAAACTTCCGGCGCAGGCTCCGCGGTGGCACAGGACGGTCCTCCGAAGTTTCCTGCGTTCTCAAAGGTCCAGATTCCACATTGGGGATGGGCCCAACTGACTTTGCTTCGCTCTCATTAGCCCGTGGTCCCCCAGGAAGGCGGGGCCGCCTCTCTTCGCTGTGCTCTCATAGGCCCAGGTTCTTGCGTTCTTGTGTCATTCTCTCACTCTGATTGGCCTGTAGTCCCCTGAGGGTGTGGAAAAATCTCATTGGCTCTCGCGCCCGAACGTATGACGTCATGCGCCACGGCCCGTCGCTTTCGCTGGACGTCATCGTCGGGAGCCCACCCAGACGAAGGCTGAGAGTAGACAGCAGAACCAGCGGCGGCAGCTAAGCTGAGACAGTAGTAGCGGCGACAACGACGGCGGCAGCGATGGCTGGGGCGGGGCCAGCCCCGGGACTCCCGGGTGCAGGAGGACCCGTGGTCCCGGGTCCTGGCGCTGGCATCCCGGGCAAGAGCGGCGAGGAACGCTTGAAGGAAATGGAGGCGGAGATGGCCCTGTAAGGCCCGCGACAGGGAGTAATAAAAGTCGTCCCAGAGCCAGAGCCACCGAATCCCGGAGCCTCCAGGCCTCGATAGGCCAGAGATACGGCTCTAACATGGGGAAGTGGGACCTTCAGGATTGTGGGGGCGGGGATAGGGGAGAGGTTGGCGGGGGTGAGGGTCCCCTCGCGATATACCCAGAGTTACAAAATTGGTACGAGGTCCTGAGCGCTGGTGTCTGTTCTTCTCCTCCAGGTTTGAGCAGGAAGTTCTGGGGGCTCCAGTACCCGGAATCCCAACTGCTGTGCCTGCGGTGCCCACGGTCCCCACGGTCCCCACGGTAGAAGCGATGCAGGTCCCAGCGGCTCCTGTGATCCGTCCAATTATCGCGACCAACACATACCAGCAGGTACGGCTGAGCTAAGGCATATAAGTTAGGGAACACAATGCCTCGAACACGGTAGGTGTTTGTGTACAGAGAGCTGTTGACGTTTTAGCTTGTTGACTAATTAGCATGACAAATATTTTATGTGCCAGGCACTGAGAACACAGTAATGACTGAGGGAGACATTTCTGCCCTTTGGGCGCTTATATTCTAGAGCATGTTGTCCAGTAGAACTTTCTGCAATGATGAGAATGTTCTGATATATTTTAAATTCATATTTAATAGTTCGTTATTCTCAGTCACATTTCAAGTGCTCAGTAGCCAGCTATATATGACTAGTAGAGAAACAGAGAAATTATTGAGAATAGGCTGGGCGCTGGGTGCAGTGGCTCACACCTGTAATCCCAGCACTTTGGGAGGCTGAGACAGGCAGATCACAAGGTCAGGAGATTGAGTCCATCTTGGCCAACATGGTGAAACCCCGTCTCTACTAAAAATACAAAAATTAGCTGGGTGTGGTGGCACGCGCCTATAGTCCCAGCTACTTGGGAGGCTGAGGCAGGAGAATCACTTGAACCTGGGAAGCGGAGGTTGCAGTGAGCCAAGATTGCACCACTGCACTTGAGACTGGTGACAGAGCGAGGAGACCAGTGACAGTGGAGTGAGCAAAGAGGAAAGTGGGAGGAAATAAGGACAGAGAGGTGAGGCCAAATCTTGGAGAGCCTTACAGCCATTTTAAGAACCCTGGCAGCCAGGCACAGTTGCTCTTGCCTGTAATCCCAGCACTGTGGGAGGCCAAGGAAGGTGGATCACGAGGTCAGGAGTTCAAGACCAGCCTGGCCAACATGGTGAAACCCCATCTGTACTAAAAATACAAAAATTAGCCGGGCATGTTGGCGGACTCCTGTAGTCCCAGCTACTCAGGAGGCTGAGGCAGGAAAATCACTTGAACCCAGGAGGCGGAGGTTGCAGTGAGCCAAGCTTGTACCACTGCACTCCAGCCTGGGCGACAGAGCGAGACTCCATCTCAAAAAAAAGGAATAGACTGTAAAGGACAAGGGCAGAAGCCAGGAGATGGAGGAAGGGGCTAGTACGGTAATCTAGACAGGAGCTAATGGTGGCTTGGATGGAGGTTGTGCATGTTAGATGGGAAGGAGGTTAGACACAGTTGCAGTCGGTGCTAAGTGCTGTGGGGAAGACGAAATAAGGTGGTGAGAGAAGCTGCTGCTCAGAGAGCCCTAGTGTGATCCCAAAAGCCTCCCCGAGAAGTGGCATTGTAGCTGAGACCTGAGATAGCCAGTCACATACAGAACATAAAGCATGAAGCTCTTGGTCTCTTGGGGTGAGCTAGCCTCAGCAGATGGGGAAGGCTGAGTCAGGCCCCTCACCCTGACCTCTTCCCCGACAGGTCCAGCAGACTCTGGAGGCCCGGGCAGCTGCTGCAGCCACAGTAGTTCCTCCCATGGTGGGTGGCCCTCCTTTTGTAGGCCCCGGTAAGTAAAGAGTGGCAAGGTGAGGGGGTTGGGCAATCAGGCAGGGTGGTAAAAAGGTGTGCCCAGGACTCTCCTCCCACCATCCTTGCCTCTTCCCTCCCAACAGTTGGCTTTGGCCCTGGTGATCGGAGTCACCTGGACAGTCCAGAGGCTCGAGAAGCCATGTTCCTGCGGCGGGCAGGTGAGTCTGGGGCCAGGGACCCCCACATTTAATCAGGCACTCTTGTTTACATGACTTCAGCCTCTTGCCTGAATCCTTGCTCTAAATCACCCTTTGCATTTCATCCCAACTTAATGTTGTCATCCTAAAGCACAAACCTGATCATGTCCTTCCTGATGATGTCAAGTCAATTTTGTTTTAACCTGATCACTGCAAACCAACCCTCCTGCTGTCAGTCCTAATTCCAAATTGCCACAGCACTTAACACCTCATAATAAGCTGTATCATTTCTTATTGACTATGGCTATCATCTTTTGCATTCTCTGAAATACAAGCTTCATGAGGGGCAGAAGTCTCAGTACCTGCCACATAGGAAGCATTATGTTCTGTCTGTTGATGGGATGAACAGACTGTTGAGACAAGCACCAGGCTCTTCCCCTGGCAGTCACAACCCTACATGACCTTGCTTCTTGCAGGGAGAGATCCCCAGCAGCCCGAACATTTCTGGGATGTGCTAGCAGTGCTTTTGTTAAGGTCCCTTCTCTCCCTGCTCACTGTCACCCAGCTGTAATCTTCCAGCCATCCTCCCCCGCAGGCCATTTTCCACATTCCACCCTTTGTTCTTCAAATAACCTTTACTCACGCTGTCAACTTGTAGGACATTACTTCCTTATATGTATGAAAAGGATGCGTGTTCTTATTTGGATGTAAAATTCTGGTATAATCTTTGTTAAACCAAACATGCCACTTATGTTACCTAAACCCTGTTAAACTTTTTAATCTGATGATCTCTGAGAAGTTGTAATGTCTCTTAGTTTTTAGTATGGTTTTGATCAAAATGCAAATCTGACCTACTCCCCCTGCCCAGCTTCCAACCCGCTGTGGCTCCCCAGTGCCCTCAGGAGGACACCCATGGTTCAGCCAAGAATGCTGTGCTTTCAAAACAAAACAGCTCTACTTGGGTGTCTGCTGGCCGCTCAGCCCTTCTCATGACACTCTCTTAAGCCCCGCTTCTTCTATTACAGTTACACTAAACTGAAAAGGGAAAGGTTTTGCTTATAAGTGTTCTCCCTGCCAATAATATTCGCAGTCACCCTTTGCCTAACACTTCATTGTCCCTCGGGTCTCAGCTCACAGGTCCCTTTCTCCAGGAAGCCTTCCCTAGGCCTGGCTGGGTCAGAGGGCTCCCCTCTCTTAGCACTGGTCCCGCTGCCTGAGCTTCCCCACTTCCAGCCCTGGTCCCCATTGTCTCTCCTTCTCTAGTGATGTCTCCATTCGCTCCTCTGGACCAGGAGCTCCCTGAGAACCCTGGGTCTGTGGGTGTGTCCCCAGCATTGCCTGCCACAGGGCTGAGCCGGAGGAGCTCCTCAGTGGTAAATTTTCATGCAGTGAACCAGGGGAGAGGCCCCCAGGACTCCCCAGGAGGGCTCCCCAGACTCTTCTCCAGGATTTCTTGTATGCTGAGAGTGCACACACATACACGCACACATGCACACACACTTTGCCCCAAGTGCCCCTGTCCCCCATGACACACACCCCCATCTCTCTCTCCCACAGCTGTGGCCCCCCAGAGGGCCCCTATCCTGCGTCCAGCCTTCGTCCCCCACGTGCTACAGAGAGCAGGTGAGGGGCCAGGGTCATCATCCCTGCCACATAACTCCCCCCAGGCCCTGGAACTCCCCACTAACACCCTGACAGATTCTGCTCTCTCCTCTGCAGCAGCCGGCCCCCGCCCTATGGCCCTACGGCCCCCTCACCAGGCCCTTGTGGGCCCCCCTCTGCCTGGGCCCCCTGGACCACCCATGATGCTGCCACCAATGGCTCGGGCTCCAGGTCCCCCGCTGGGCTCCATGGCTGCGCTGAGGCCCCCTCTGGTGAGTGGACAGGGAACTAATGGTCAGACGTGCGGTGGACGGGGAGACCATCCATCCTGGCCCAATGGGCTATGTCTGAGTTGGCCTCTCCCGTGACTTTCTGTTTCTCTACCTTCTCACTCTGCCTTTATCTCTGTCTCTTTCTGCATCTGTCATTCTGTGGCAAAATCTGTTCTCTCCTTTTGTGAAGCAAGTACAGAGAGAAACATGCTATTGGAATATTTCTCTTTTGATTGTTCCTGATGTTCTTGTCTGTGGCTGTCTCTCTCTGCCTACGTTTCTCCTTCTCTGTGTTTGTCTGGCTGGAGGCTCTGCCTGGGTGTCTCTTGGCTGCTCTCTGGCCTCCAGGCCCTTGCTTTGTTGGATGGAATGAGGATGAGAGTAAGGTCTGAGCCTGTGAGCCAGCCCCCCTCATGCTCTCCTCTTACCCACAGGAAGAACCAGCAGCACCCCGAGAGCTGGGCCTAGGCCTGGGGTTGGGCCTGAAAGAGAAAGAAGAGGCAGTGGTGGCGGCAGCGGCTGGGCTGGAGGAGGCTAGTGCGGCTGTGGCCGTGGGGGCAGGAGCTGCCCCAGCTGGCCCTGCAGTCATCGGGCCCAGCCTGCCTCTGGCCCTGGCCATGCCCTTGCCCGAGCCTGAGCCCCTGCCCCTCCCGCTGGAGGTCGTCCGCGGCCTTCTGCCCCCACTGCGCATTCCTGAACTCCTGTCCCTGCGTCCTCGGCCCCGGCCCCCTCGGCCAGAGCCACCCCCTGGCCTCATGGCTCTTGAGGTAAGCAGGGAGCCTAGTGGTGAGGGGACAGAGGGGACAAGGGGCAAACAGGGGCCCAGGAACTTCCACACAGACGGACCGGGCAGCAGGAGGACCTGGGGGAGGGAGGCGGACACATGTGCCCCACATCCAGAAGCACATCCAGCCCTTACTGTGGTGGCAAGAGGGCCAGGGACCAGCGGACAGTGGGAGACCCCAATACCAAGCCCTTTGCACCCCTCCCCTTTCCTCTGCAGGTCCCAGAGCCCCTGGGTGAAGACAAGAAGAAGGGGAAGCCAGAGAAATTGAAACGCTGCATTCGCACAGCAGCAGGGAGCAGCTGGGAGGACCCCAGCCTGCTGGAGTGGGATGCAGGTAAGCTGCTGAAGCTCGAGGTCAGGCATGGCTCGGCCAAGGTCAGACCAGGCTGCTGTCCTTGGGATGCAGACTGGGAGGGTGAACCTGGTAACTCCACCTCTCTCAGTAGGGTGGGCGCTGTTGTTAGCCCACCTTGGGGAGGGGAGGCTGTGGCTCAGGGGCTGGTTCCTCACCCAGCCATGGGCCAGAGCTCAGTGGAGGTGACAGGGACATGGGGTTTTGCAGCCCGTTTTACTCATGAGGTGCCTGGCTTCAGAGAGCATTCTTTTTTTTCCCAACTCTTAGAAAAAAAAATGTATTTTTTTTCTTTTTTATGAGATGGAGTCTCACTCAGTTGCCCAGACTGGAGTACAGTAGCGCAATCTCGGCTCACTGCAGCCTCCGCCCCCCAGGTTCAAGTGATTGTCCTGCCTCAGGCTCCCAAAGTGCTGGGATTACAGGCGTGAGCTGCTGCGCCTGGCTGGGAAAAATTTTAAACAAAGAATGGCACAGTAAACAGCCGTCTACCCACCACCTAGATTCTGCAATTAACATATTGCTGTGTTCACTTTTTTCCTCTTTGTGTACGTATATGCTTTCTTTGTTTTTAGCTCAGTCATTTGAAGCAAGTTATAAGTGAAATAATCACTTCTAAATATCTCAGTATTTATCTCCTAAGAAAAGAGAGATTTTGGCCAGGCACGGTGGCTCACACCTGTAATCCCAGCACTTTGGGAGGCGGAGGCAGGCGGCTCACTTGAGGTCAGGAGTTCAAGACCAGCCTGGCCAACTTGGTGGAACCCCGTCTCTACTGAAAATACAAAAAAATTAGCCAGGCATGGTGGGAGGCACCTATAATCCCAGCTACTTGGTTGGCTGAGACAGGAATATCGCCTGAACCCGGGAGGCGGAGGTTGCAGTGAGCCGAGATCAGGCCACTGCACTCCAGCCTTGGCACTAGAACGAGACTCCATCTCAAAACAAAAAAAAAAAAGAAAAGAAATGAGATACTTTTTGCATATCATAAGACCATTATCAACTCTAAGAAAATTAATTCTTCAGTATCTTATTTTTAGTTTATATTCATATTTCCCTAAGTGTCCCAAAACTCTGTTAGAACTGTTAATATTTTTGCCCTGAATCAACATGCATGCAGTTTTATGTCCCTCAATTATATCTTTTTGGTTTTTTTTTTTTTTTTTTTTTTTCCCCGAGACGGAGTCTCACTCCATCACCCAGGCTGGAGTGCAGTGGCTCTATCTCGGCTCACTGCAGCCTCCACCTGCCAGGTTGAAATAATCGTCCTGCCCCAGCCTCCCAAGTAGCTGGGACTACGGGCGCGCGCCACCATGCTTGGCTAAGTTTTTATATTTTTAGTAGAGACGGGGTTTCACCATGCTGGCCAGGCTGGTCTCGAACTCCTGACCTCGTGATCCGCCTGCCTCTGCCTCCCAAAATGCTGGGATTACAGGCATGAGCAACCGTGCCTGGCCAAAATATCTCTTTTCTTAGGAGATAAATATTGAGAGATTTAGAAGTGATCACTTAAAACTTGCTTCAAATGACTGAGCTAAAAACAAAGAAACCATATACACACCCGGCCCTGATTATATTTTAATAAGAACAGTCTCTTTCCTATTTCGTTGTTTTGTATATATTTTTTGAAGTGTCCAGGGCAGTTGTCATGTACAAGGTCCCACCTTCTGAGTTTGGCCAGTTGTTTGCTTCTGGCATCGCTTAATTTCTGCTTAGAGTGTCCCAAATCACAGACACCATGGGGCAGCCGCAGCAATGGCCGAGGAAGGAGATAGACCCCTCCTGCCTCAGTGTTTGACTTCCGTCCCCTCTCCTGGGACCGTCCACCTGGCCCAGAGAAGACCCTAGCTCTGTGACCTTGGGCAAGTCACTTAGCCTGTTTTTTTTGTTTGTTTTTCTTCTTTTTTTTTTTTCTTTTTTTTGAGACAGAGTCTCGCACTGTCACCCAGGTTAGAGTGCAGTGGTGTAATCTTGGTTCACTGCAACCTCCACCTCCTGGGTTCAAGCAGTTCTCCCACCTCAGCCTTCCGAGTAGTCGGAATCACAGGCACCCATCACCACACCCAGCTAATTTTTGTATTTTTTGGTAGAGATGGGGTTTTACCATGTTGGTCAGGCTGGTCTTGAACTCTTGAGCTCAGGTGGTCCACCTCCCTCGGCCTCCCAAAGTGCTGGGATTACAGGTGCGAGCCACTGCATTTGGCTCACTTAGCCTTTTAAGCCTCGTCTGCCTCCTCCCCTCCCTTGTGGAGACAGGGATTCTTTGGGACAGAGCATGTTCAGTGGAAGCACAGGCCCCACTCAGAGGCAGCGTGAGAATGTCAGCTGGGTGCAGCCGTGGCAGAGCAGCAGGCAGCATGTCCAGGTCTCAAGGGGGAGTTAGGGCAGGCTTTGCAGGGGAAGCAGGGCTGAGGAAAGATGAAGCCCATGTTCCTGAGGTGCCATGACGGGCAGCCAGTGGGTGACGGGCCCAGGGGACCAAGGGATGCCGAGGCTCAGAGGAAAGGCCAGGGCTGGGGCAGAGTTAGGGGTGTTACTACGGGAATGAGTGAGGTGGCCCTGGGGTGGGGAGGGCAGTGCAGTTCAAGGTTAAAAGTATGAACTCGCCGGGCGCGGTGGCTCAAGCCTATAATCCCAGCACTTTGGGAGGCGGAGACGGGCGGATCACGAGGTCAGGAGATCGAGACCATCCTGGCTAACACGGTGAAACCCCGTCTCTACTAAAAAAAATACAAAAAGCTAGCCGGACGAGGTGGCGGGCGCCTGTAGTCCCAGCTACTCGGGAGGCTGAGGCAGGAGAATGGCGTAAACCCGGGAGGCGGAGCTTGCAGTGAGCTGAGATCCGGCCACTGCACTCCAGCCCAGGCGACAGGCGAGACTCCGTCTCAAAAAAAAAAAAAAAAAAAAAAAAGTAAGAACTCAAGCCAGATGCGTGAGCTCTTGTCCCAACTCCACCACTTCCTGCTTGTGTCACTTAGAGCAGTGACTTGACCTCTCTGTGCCTCAGTGTAAAAGCATGGTTAGGAGTACCAGAAATGGAAAACACCCCTCCAGGTGCCCGGCCGAGCTCCTGGCGCAGGGTCAGTAGGTGTTGACCATTATTACTAAGAGGTCCCTAGGCAGAGACGGGATACCTCCGAAAAGGTGGGGTCATTCAGACAAGGTAGACACCGGGCAAGGCCTCTGCATCCTCTGACGTCATCTCTCCCCCATCCCCAGATGACTTCCGGATCTTCTGTGGGGATCTGGGCAATGAGGTGAACGATGACATCTTGGCACGCGCCTTCAGCCGCTTCCCATCCTTCCTTAAGGCCAAGGTGATCCGTGACAAGCGCACAGGCAAGACCAAGGGCTACGGCTTCGTCAGCTTCAAGGACCCCAGCGACTACGTGCGCGCCATGCGTGAGATGAATGGTGGGTGTGGCCTCCCCTGGGGACTGCGGGCACGGCATGCGCTGACCTAAGCCTGACCAAGCCTGCCTTGAACCCTCTGTCTCCACAGGGAAGTATGTGGGCTCGCGCCCCATCAAGCTTCGCAAGAGTATGTGGAAGGACCGGAATCTGGACGTGGTCCGCAAGAAGCAGAAGGAAAAGAAGAAGCTGGGTCTGAGATAGGGTCTGTGGCCAGGCACCCGCTCCCACCTGGCCGGGCGCTGGCTCCTCCCTCAGTTCTCTTTGGAAAACCCCCAGCTGTCCACGCATCCCCTGCCCCAAAACCAGTTTCAATAAATTTATGTTCATTTCCACCCCTGGCTGGGCATGGAAGCACGCTGTGGGGAGCAGGGCTTGGCTTCCCCACACGTGGAAATGGCGGGGAGCCTTGAGAGTTTACCCAGACAAACACCCAGGCAGGGGCTTCTGAGCCCTTCCTGTGCACCCATTCCCTCTTCAAACCTCTTCCACATATGCCGAGTGCCGCCTACTCCAGAGGAGAAAGGGGGCGCCAGTGGCAAGGGTTGAGCCAAGCTGAGGCCCACACCTGTGTCCTGGCTACCTCCTGTGTTCTCAGCACTAAGGTAGGAGATCTTCTAGGCCCTTCCCTTCTGGAGCTCACAGCCTTCTAGGCCCTCCATCCAGCAGACTCACCAAGGGTCTGAACAGTGCTTGGGGACACAATGGTGACTAAAAGTCCTGGGCCTTGCACCCTTAGAGCTCAAGGTCCAGTGGCAGAAAATAGGCTCAATGCCCTGACAGTAAGAGCCCAGAGTGGTAAGGGCAGGATGGGGGCACCCAGGGCACTGACCTGTGGGTGAGGGGGCCCTTCCTGAAGGAACTGTCCACCCCCAAGTCTCTTCGGGCTTTCCAGCTTCTCCAGTCCGCCACGCCCAGCCAGCTCGCCGCGCTCTAAGTCTCGGCGGGCACCTCTGCATCTCTGTCTCTGTGGGCACCCTCCATTTCTTGTCTCTAAGCCTCTATATCCCTTTTGGTCTCTGTTCTTTCCTTTGAAGCTGGGAAATGAAAAAGGAGGAGAGACCCACAGATGGAGAGAGAGAACAGAGACTCGGGGTCTGTCCCCCTCTTTTCCCAGCTCCAAGCTGGCCTCTGCCTGTCTGAAGAGGTGTCTGTGCACGGACTTGAATGCCAGGCTGAGAGCTTAAGCTTTATGTAGAAGGCAGCAGCAAACCCCAAAAAGCTGAGAAAATTCAAGCAGCAGCAAGGTCCTAGGCAGCACAGATGTGTACTGGGCGCGGTGGCGCAGGCCTGTAATCCCAGCACTTTGGGAGGCCAAGGCACACAGATCACTTGAGGTCACGAGTTCAAGACCAGCCTGGCCAACATAGTGAAACCCCGTCCCTACTGAAAAATACAAAAATTAGTTGGGTATGGTGGTGGGCACATGTAGTCCCAGCTACTTGGGAGGGCTGAAGCAGGAGAATCGCTTGAACCCCGTAAAAGGTTGCAGTGAGCCCAGATCGCACCACTGCACTCCAGCCTTGGTGACAGAGTGAGACTGTCTCAAAAAAAAAAAAAAAAAAAAAGCCCTGAGACCACCACTGTGGCTGGAAGTCTGGAAGGAGGCTGGGGCAGGGACCAAGCCAGAGGAGGGAGATGGCAGGGTCTGAGTATGGGGAGGAGAGGGGGGTCTCCCAGGGACACAGCCATCAGAACTCTCCATTAGGAGGGAGCAGGTTGGGCAGGACTTTGTGGGGCATAAGTCGGGGGATGGACAATACCAAGGCCTCTCAGGGATGGAGGCCCCCCAGAAGAGGTGTCGAATTTCTCCTGTTCCTGTCTTCCCTGCCTTACTGCCCCCTCTCTGACGTCACATTTTCCAGTCCGGTCAGAGGCTGAGAGCCTCCCTCCCTGGCAGGAAGTGCCCTTTAGCCCCCTGCCACCTGGGCCAGACCACCCAGCCCCAGGATCCTCAAAGCCCCTTCCCCCCATCACTAGTCTTTCCTACCCCGACCCCCCTTGTGATCACTGCAAGTATAGGGGTATGGGAGGAGATGGGAGGAGAGGATGGCTCCAGAAAGGACGCTTCCAAATGCATGTGATTCTCACTTCCGAGTGGGAGCAGAACAGTGGGTACAGGTGGACATGCAGAGTGGGGCAACAGGCACTGCAGACTCCAAAAGGCGGGAGCGTGGGGGAAACTGAACGGTTACCAGTTGGGTACGTTGTTCACTATTTGGGTGCACTAAAGGCCCAGGCCTTACCGTGACATGTATCCAGTAAGGAATCTGCACTTGTACCCCCTAAATGTTTTATCTTTTTTTCTTTTTAATGTACATGAGTCTTCCTGAGAACAGGGAGAGAGACACACAGAATGTGGCAGGCAGAGGTAGAGATGGCGCTGTGAGCAGGAGGCTCAGGCAGAGATAAGAACCATCAGAGACTGTGCAGTGGGAAGGGAGACGGGGAGAAAACCAAGAGACAGATGGAGACAGACAAGGAGATGAGATAGGAACACTCAAAGACAGATGGGGAGGGACAGAAATGTCAGAAGAGACTGAGTGACAAAGCCTCACTGGAATCAGGCCCATGGCAACAGAGACCCAGCTTTAGAGATGCCAACCTGAAGAAAGAGGACAGGGAGACATGGAAAGACAGTCAGAGGCCAGCTTCAAGGACAGGAAGCCAGGACTCCCTTCAGGCCCCTGCACTGGATGGACAGAGGGACCAGTGATGCTCCGGGGCTCTGTGGCTCACCCCACACTGATTCCATCCCAGTCCCACTCCCACCCCATGGGACCCCATGGAGCCCAGTTTACTTTCTGTAAAACGGAAGGAGGAGCAGTGCCCCCCGATCTCTAGAAGAGCAAGTAGTTAATGATCAACAGGCTGCGTGGGGATTGAAAGATGCCTATATGCAAAAGTTACTTTTAATGGTAAATATTACGCACTTATTAAAATACAGCAGGATGGGCTGGGCACGGTGGCTCATGCTTCTGATTCCAGCACTAAGGCTAAGGCAGGTGGATAGCTTGAGGCCAGGAGTTTGAGACCAGCCTGGCCAACATGGCAAAACCCCATCTCTACTAAAAACGCAAAAATTAGGCTAGGCATGGTGGCTCACACCTGTAATCCCAGCACTTTGAGAGGCCGAGGCAGGTGGATCACTTGAGGTCAGGAGTTCGAGACCAGCCTGGCCAACATGGTGAAACCCTGTCTCTACTAAAAATGCAAAAACTAGCCAGGCGTGGTGGTGGGCACCTGTAATCCTGCTACTCGGGAGGCTGAGGCAGAAGAATCACCTGAACCTGGGAGGCAGAGGTTGCAGATCAAGACTCCCTGTCAAAAAAAAAAAAGAATTAGCCAGGCATGGTGGTGTGCACATGTAATTCCAGCTACTTGGGAGACTGGGGCAGGAAAATCACTTGAGCCTGAGAGGCAGAGGTTGCAGAGAGCTGAGATCGTGCCACTGCACTCCAGCCTGGGTGACAGAGAGACTCTATCTCTTAAAAAAAAAAAAAGGCTGGGCGCAGTGGCAAGCCTGTAATCCCAGCACTTTGGGAGGCCGAGATGGGCGGATCACGAGGTCAGGAGATCAAGACCATCCTGGCTAACATGGTGAAACCCCGTCTCTACTAAAAATACAAAAAAATTAGCCAGGCGTGGTGGCGGGCGCCTGTAGTCCCAGCTACTCAGGAGGCTGAGGCAGGAGAATGCCCACCCGGGAGGCGGAGCTTGTAGTGAGCTGCGATCGCGCCACTGCACTCCAGCCTGGGCGACAGAGCAAGACTGTCTCAAAAACAAAAAACAAAAACAAACAAAAAACTATAGCACGATGGGCACAGTCTGAAGCCAAGTTACCTGGGTTAAGGGTTGCAGACTTAGCGAATAAAAATATAGGACACTTGCGGGGCACGGTGGCTCACACCTGTAATCCCAGCACTCTGGGAGGCTGAGGCAGGCCTATCACCTGAGGTCAGGAGTTTGAGAACAGCCTGGCCAACATGGTGAAACCCCATCTCTACTAAAAATACAAAAAAATTAGCTGGGCGTGGTGGCACTTGCCTGTAATCCCAGCTACTTGGAAGGCTGAGGCAACAGAATTGCTTGAACCTGGGAGGTGGAGGTTGCAGTGAGCTGAGAGTGTACCACTGCACTCCAGCCTGGGTTACAGAGCAAGACTCCGTCTGGAAAAATATTATATATATATACAGGACACCCAGTTATTGAATTTAAATGAACTATTTTATAGTTTAGGCATGTCCTAAATATTTCATGTATGTATGTATATGTTACATGTATAGCTGGGTTTTTTTTTGTTTTTTGCTGAATTATTTGAGCAAGTTACAGACTTTTTTTTTTTTGAGATGAAGTTTCACTCTTGTTCCCCAGGCTGGAGTGCAATGGCGCGATCTCGGCTCACTGCAGTCTCCACCTGCCGGGTTCTAGTAATTCTCCTGCCTCAGCCTCCCAAGTAGCTGGGATTACAAGCACCCGCCACCACGCCCGGATAATTTTTTTTATTTTTAGTAGAGACGGGGTTTCACCATATTGGACAGGCTGATCTCGAACTCCTGACCTCAGATGATCCACCTGCCTCAGCCTCCCAAAGGGCTGGGATTACCGGTGTGAGTCACCGTACCCAACCACAAGTTACAGACATTATAACATTTCATCTCTGAGTTCATTTCCTAAATGATATTTCATCCTGAATACCATTATCAAACCTAAGAAAATAATTCTATATTTCATATTCAGTTCATACTCCAATTTCCCCAATTGTCCTAAACTATTACAGCACGGAAGGCATGGGGTCTGGAGAAGGGCAGTGGGAGGATGTCTGCCTTAATTTCCCCCTTCATCAAATGAGAGTATGTATTGTACTTGCCTCATAGAAGGATGCAATGAAGGCGCATGGCACAGTTGGTTTCACACAATGAGCCCTCATTTAATGTTGGCTGTTATTGCTACTATCGTTATTGTTGAAATTGTTTTTGTCAATATTGTTATGATTGGCACTCCTGGGAAGCAGCCCCCAGGGGCCCGGTGGGGGATTGGGTCGGCCTTCACTCCTGCTCCACCCCCTGCAGTTACTCTGCCGATTGTGACGTCAGCTGACGCTGGGGGCGGGTGGGAGAATCTGGCCGGAAATCCCTCTTCCTGTTGCAGATAAGCCCAGCTCAGCCCAGCTGACCCCAGACCCTCTTCCCTCACTCCCCCGATGTCGCAGGATCAAGACCCTGAGGCAGACAGCCTGTTCACCAAGCCCCCCGCCCCGCCCCCATCACCCCGTAAACTTCTCCAGCCTCCGCCCCGCCCTCACCCAGCCCGCTGTTCCCCAAGCCCCGCTCCAAGCCCACGCCACCCCTGCAGCAGGGCAGCCCCAGAGGCCAGCACCCATCCCCGAGGCGGGGGTCGCGGCTCGGCCCCGCCCCTGCCCCTGCAACTTGAGCCTGGCTGCGACCCCTGCTCTGACGTCTCGGAAAATTCCCCCTTGCCCGGGCCCTTGGGGGAGGGGGTGCATGGTATGAAATGGGGCTGAGACCCCCGGCTGGGGGCAGAGGAACACGCCAGAGGTGAGCCATGAACTGAGGACTAAATGCCTGGGTGTCTGGGTTAGGAAGGACCTGGGGACTAGACTCCCAAGAGGCCGGGGGCCTGGACTCCTGGGTCTGAGAGAGGAAGAGAGAGCTGGGGTCCCTCACTCCCGGGACCAAGATTCTAGGCTCCTGGGGAAGGAGGGAGCGGAGGCCTGGACTCCTGGCTGTGAGGGAAGCCAGGGCTGGGGCCCAGACTCCAGGGCCTCCAAGTGTCACCAGCTCACCCATTGCCATCTGGACTTTTCCCTACCCAGAACACTCAGAAGGCATCGCATCCATGGACCTGTGGAACTGGGATGAGGCATCCCCACAGGAAGTGCCTCCAGGGAACAAGCTGGCAGGGCTGGGTAGGCTGCCAGGGCTGGGTAGGCTGCCGGGGCTGCCACAACGTGTGTGGGGAGGGTGTCCAGGTGGGGCCTCTGCTAACCCTAAACCCTTATCGCCTGCAGAAGGAGCCGAATTAGGCTTCTATGTCCCTGATGTGGCACTCCAAGGGGACACGCCGACAGCGACAGCAGAGACATGCTGGAAAGGTGGCTGCGGGCTGGGACCCCTGAGTGCTGGAAAAGAAGCGGGGAGGGTGGAATCCTAGGGAAAAGGGAGGAGGGGGGCGTGCCTAGGCTCCTGGGACTGGGTGGTGAGGGGCCGCGTGCTTGACTCCCTGAGGGTGAAGGAAAAGGGGGCGCGGGGTGCTGAAATAGGGCCTGGGGGGTCATAACTCCCAGTCCCTGACAAGTAAAGACCAGAGAGTGGGTAGTTGAGGGTTCTCTGTCATTGCTCACACTCCTCCATAAACTCAGGTACAAGCTCATCCCTGACAAGCTTTCCACAGCTGGACTGGGGCTCCGCGTTACTGCACCCAGAAGTTCCATGGGGGGCGGGTGAGTGTGGGGAGAGGCGGTGGGAGGAGGGGACTGGGGTCCCGAGGCACCAGGGCTGGAGGTGTAGACTCCCTGATCTTTGAGGACTGAGAACACCTGCGCTCTCAAGGTGGCATGGCCTGGATCAGGGACAGCCCGGCCGCAAGTGCCAGGGCTGAGAGCTTAGACTCCTAGAGTTTTTGAGGGTGCACCTGGGCTCCCCTCACTCAGGGTCCGTTACTCCTCACAGAGCCCAACCCTCAGGCCCTTCCGTGGTCGGGGGACTGGACAGACGTGGCGTGCACAGCCTGGGACTCTTGGAGTGGCGCCTCGCAGACCCTGGGCCCCGCCCCTCCCGGCCCGGGCCCCGCCCCTGCTGCCGGCTCCGAAAGCGCCGCGGGCCACAACTGCATCCCCGCGGAGGGAGGGGCCACCTTGTGGTCGCGCGCCCAGGCCGCCGGGAGCAACACCACCTGGGACTGTTCTGTGGGCCCCGACGACATCACCTACTGGGGCAGTAGCCTGGGCGGGGAGCCGCGCACGGACTGTACCATTTCGTGGGGCGGGCCCGCGGGCCCGGACTGTACCACCTCCTGGAACCCGGGGCTGCGTGCGGATGGCACCACCTCTTTGAAAGGGTACCAGAGTTCAGCTCTCACCGTTTCCTCCGAACCGAGCCCGCAGTCGGACCGTGCCAGTTTGGCTCGATGCCCCAAAACTAACCACCGAGGTGAGAAGACCACAAAGACTGCAGGGAGGGCGAAGCTGGAGTCTTGAGCTGGGACCCAGGCACCTAAGGGGGCGGGACCCGAGAGACTGACAGCGAGGGGGCGGGGTTTAGGGACCATGGACTCGAGGGAGGAGGGGCCGGTGGCCCGCACTCCTCTCCTCCAGAAGGCTAAGACACTGGTAGTCTTATAGGGACCAAGGGGGTGAGGAGGACCCAGGCTGCTGGATTATATAAAACGAAAGCGATGAAGGCCCAGACTCCTGGGTCTCCAAGATGGGGAGGCCAAACTGCTAAATCTCTGAGACTGGGGCCCTGGACGCTTGAGTCTCCAAGACTGACTGTTGGGTCCCCTATATAGAGGGATTTGAACTCGTGGATCTCAGAGAAGGGGAGGATCCGGACTCCTGGGTCCCGACTTGGGACGACCCGGACCTCTAGATCATTGAAGTGGTGTGATCTAGGGCCGGGAAGACTGAGTGTGCCCCTCCCTTCATCCCGCAGGGCCCATTCAGCTGTGGCAGTTCCTCCTGGAGCTGCTGCACGACGGGGCGCGTAGCAGCTGCATCCGTTGGACTGGCAACAGCCGCGAGTTCCAGCTGTGCGACCCCAAAGAGGTGGGGCAGCTCCCCCGCCCAGCCAAGTCCTGCTCTGTTTTCTCCAGTTCAATTTAGCCCCGCCCAAGGGCTAGGTTCAATCGCCTAGGCCTTGGCCCCGCCCCTCCCCGGCCCACTTGGGGCCCCGCCCAACCCTTCTCAAACCCAGTCTCCCGCCTGGACTTCTGCCTCAACCAACCCAGTCTCCACCGGCTCCGCGGGGCCTCGCCCAGGTCTGCACTGCACACCGCCCCCAGGCCCGGCCCGCCCAACTATTGCCAAGCCCCGCCCCTTCCCACTCCGACCGAGCCCGGCCTCTGTCCTAGGTGGCTCGGCTGTGGGGCGAGCGCAAGAGAAAGCCGGGCATGAATTACGAGAAGCTGAGCCGAGGCCTGCGCTACTACTATCGCCGCGACATCGTGCGCAAGAGCGGGGGGCGCAAGTACACGTACCGTTTCGGGGGCCGCGTGCCCAGCCTAGCCTATCCGAACTGTGCGGGGGGCGGAAGGGGAGCAGAGACACAATAAAAATTACCGGTCAGACCTCTTGGCGCGTGCTCCTCTGCTGCATTCTTCCCGCTGATACTGACTACACGCGCTAGGGAGCCTAAGTGTGCAGCTCCACATGTTGGAATTTGGCCTCCCCACCTCGGAGACCCCAGGCGTCTGGGCCTTCATCTCTTTCCTCTCACATAATCCAAGAGCCTGGATCCTTGCTCCCTAAAAGACTGTAGTGCCTTAGTCCTCTCCTCCCCGAAGACCCTGGAGTGCGGGCCACCAGCCCCAAGTCTCTTAAGCGCCTAGGTCCCTAAGCCCCGCCCCTTGCTGTCAGTTTCCCGGGTCCCGCCCCCTTAGGCCCCGCCTCTCGACTCAGCCTTCACTCCCTCCGCAGTCTTCGCGGACCACCCACCTCCGTGGTTAGTTTTGGGATAACGAATCACCTACCTCCAGTGCTGGGCAATGACCAAAGGAGACCCAGACCCTTAGGGAGCCTGCCATGTGCCCGCCCTGTGATGAGAGAGGCAAAGAAACTAAACCCAAAGCCCATGGGGCCTACTGTGTGCCTGCCCTGTGTCAGGACTTGTAAAGGAATCAGACCCAATCATGAGAGTATATCTGCTGTGTCCCCTTAAAGAGAAGACTCAGACTCCGAAAAGGGCTTGCTGTGCTGTGTGTCCTCCCAGTGCAAGGGATCGTCAAGGAATTAAAACTAGTGCTTGCACCCCAACACCACTCACCCTTTCCCCACTCCAAGCTTGACACAGGACTCAGACCAACACTCTAAAGACAGCCTACACCATTCTGAGAGCCACTGAGCTCCTAAAGAGAGCCTGCTGTGTGGTCGTCCTGTGGGCGATGCTGGGGATAGAGCAGGGACGAAGACAGCCGTGGACCCTACCCTCAGGGAGCTCACAGTCCAGTGGGAAGACAGACCCATCACCAGAATGTTTTGAGCTGGGATGAGAAGACTCCAGGGGATCGAGGGGGCCAAAAGGAGAGACCTGACCTAGCCCAGGAGGAGAAGGGTCAGGGGAGACGCCCTGGAGGAGGAGACAGCTGATTTGAGAAGTCAGGTAGGCAAAGAATGTTTCAGGCAGAAGGAACAAGATCAAAGGTCCAGAGGTGGACGATCTCATACCACTGCTCAAAACTATCAATGTGGGCCAGGCATAGTGGCTCACACCTGTAATCTCATTACTTTGGGAGGCTGAGGCAGGAGGACGGCTTGAGGCCAGGATTTCCAGACCAGCCTGAGCAACATAAGGGAGACCCCCATCTCTGTTAAAAAAAAAAAAAAAAAAATTTAAAAATAAATGTGGCTACAGCAGCAACAGGGACCAATTCATAAAGGATCTGTGGGCCATGGTGAGGAGCCCAGACTTTGTCTCCAGGGCTCCTGAGGAGCCATCGAGGGTTTTGTTTGTTTTTAGAGATGGAGTCTCACTCTGTCACTCTGGCTGGAGTGCAGTGATGCAATCTCAGGTTACTGCAACCTCCGACTCCCAGGTTCAAGCAATTCTCCTGCCTCAACCTCCCAAATAGCGGGAATTACAGGCGCGCACCACCACACACAGCTAATTTTTGTATTTTTAGTAAAGATGGGGTTTTCACCATGTTGGTCAGGCTGGTCTGGAACTCCTGACCTCAGGTGATCCGCTTGCCTTGGCCTCCCAAAGTGCTGGGATTATAGGAGTGAGCCACCATGCCTGGCCCCCATCAAGGTGTTTTAAGCAGGGAGAGGGATTTGGGTTTTAGGAAGACCTCATTGCAGGGGATGAATACATGCATGTAAACAGGTAATTCCACAAATAACCACAATGTTGATGGACACAGAATGTGTAAGAAGAGGTCCGTAACCCAGTTCCATCTGGACACTGCACCTCAGATGGTGTGGGAGAAGCTTTAGAGGCCAGACAGGGGAGGAAGGAAAGCAGTTCTCTTTCATAGCTCCCTCTCCTAGTCCCCAAATGCTTCCTTCAGTTCCACAAGAAATTCTTGCATTCAGCAAATATTTATAGAGTACTTCCTGTGTACCAGGCACTGCTTTAGATACAATGGTGAATAAGGCAGACAAAAATTCTTCCTTTATGATGATTCTTTTCTATTGAGGGAGGCAAAAAGAGGTAAACATAATTTAAAAGAACAGATATAGCCGGGAGCGGTGGCTCACGCCTGTAATCCCAGCACTTTGGAAGGCCAAGGCGGGCAGATCACCTGAGGTCAAAAGTTCAAGACCAGCCTGACCAACATGGAGAAACCCCATCTCTACTAAAAATACAAAATTAGCCAGGTGTGGTGGTGCATGCCTGTAATCCCAGTGATTCGGGAGGCTGAGGCAGAAGAATCGCTCTAGCCTGGGAGGTGGAGGTTGCAGTGAGCCAAGATCGCACCACTGCACTCCAGTCTGGGCAACATGAATGAAACTCTGTCTAAAAAAGGACAAATTGGCCAGGTGGGGTGGCTCACGCCTGTAATCCCAGCATTTTGGGAGGCCGAGGTGGGCAGATCACCTGTTCAAGACCGAGGTCAGGAGTTCAAGACCAACCTGACCAACATGGTGAAATCCCTCTCTACCAAAATCACAAAAATTAGCTGGGAGTGGTGGCGTGCACTTGTAATTGCACCTACTCGGGAGGCTGAGGCAGGAGAATCACTTGAACCCAGGAGGAGGAGGTTGTAGTGAGCCAAGATAGTACCACTGCACTCCATCCTGGGCGACAGAGTGAGACTGAGTTTCAAGAAGGAGAGGAGAGGAGAGGGGAGAGAAGGGGAGGGGAGGAGTGGAGAGAAGGGCCAAATTGTGTAGATCATTTATAAGGACATTGGCTTTAGACTAGAAGTCAGACCCGTGTTCCTCTGGCTGGGTGGACATACTGCAGAGGGCAGCTGGAAGCCAGGAGACCAGGGAGTGGGCTGCTGCAATAGTCCAGTCTGAAGGTGATGGTGGCTTAAACCAAATGTGCTAGAGGAAGATTATGGATATAGTTACAGGCAGAACCAACGGGATTTCTTGATAGGTCAGCTCTCAGGTGTGAGAGAAAGATCGGAAACAAGGACAACTCTGTGGCCAGAGGACAGAGTTAGCCATTTTCCCAAATGGAATCCTTTCTGCCAGACCCTTCATAGATCCAAGCTTTAACTCCTAACCCCACCTGCCTGGGATGCAAGACTGGTTCTTGAGCTCTTGGCCACTCAAATCTTTGTTAATCTGTGCTTTCAGAGGTTTGGGAAAAGATGGTAACCAGCAGGGAGGTAAAATCTGGGCATTCCTAATACCCTGACGAGTGACACCTAGGGAGAGATTGGTTCGTTTTCAATCCCCTAACAATTGGCGCTCTAATTATTTAATATTATAAGGGTAGGGATTTCTGTGTTTTGTGCAGCGTGCTTTCTCAACCCTTATAGAAGTGCCTGATGGCCGAATACAGTGGGTCACGCCGGTAATCCTCACGCTTTGGAAGGCCGAGGCGGGAGGATCGCTTGAGACCAGGAGTTCGAGTCCAGCCTGGGTAACATAGCAAGACCCCATCTCTACAAAATGCATATATATGGATCCAGGAGTAGTGGCGTGCACCTGTAATCCTAGCTACTCGGAAGGCTGGGGCGGGAGACTCGCTTGAACCCAGGTGGTGGAGGTTGCAGTGAGCTGAGATCGCGCCACTGCTCTTCAGCCTGGGCGACAGAGCGAGACCATAGAGTAAGACCCTGTCTCAAAAAATTTAAAAAGGGCCGGTCGCGGTGGCTCACGCCTGTAATCCCAGCATTTTGGGAGGCCGAGGCGGGCGGATCACGAGGTCAGGAGATGGAGACCACGGTGAAGCCCCGTCTCCACTAAAAATACAAAAAATTAGCCGGGCGCGGTGGCGGGCGCCTGTAGTCCCAGCTACTCGGAAGGCTGAGGCAGGGGAATGGCGTGAACCCGGGAGGCGGAGCTTGCAGTGAGCCGAGATCGCGCCACTGCACTCCAGCCTGGGCGACAGAGCGAGACTCCGTCTCAAAAAATAAAAAAAATTAAAAAAATAAAAGAAAAAACATTTTTAAAGAAAAGAAATAACCGACACAGAAAAAGCGTTCAATAAATATTTCTTGCATGAATAAAAGTAGTTTCTCTGGGACATTTTTACCCGCACCCACCCTCCAGCCAGCCCTGGGATCTATAACGCTCCCTCGGACAAGACCCGGTAACCACAGGCTCCCGAGCCCCAGCCGCGCAAGCTCACGATTGGGCCAGAAGTGATGATGAACAAGCATTCAACTCAATAGAAAGTCGTAGTTCTCTTGCTGGGCGTGGCTTGAATGGCTTCGGTGGCCTCCTCCTGCGAGGGAGCTCTAGCCTCTGGAAAGACTCCTCTAGTCCCCACCTCGCTCAGCTTCCGGCTGGTCATAGTTCCGCTTCCTGTCCGATTCTGGTATCTTTGCTGAGGGTGACATTGAGCTGCAAGTTGCATCTGGGGTGCCTTTAGGTGAGTGTGGAGGGTTCTGGAACCTGGGACCCCAGTCTAGCGGGCCGAGGAGCCGGACCCCAGCTTCCCTGAGAACGGGTTGAGGCTTCCGGCTGGCGGCGTCCGGCCTCCCTGCGCCCCGGGGCCCTGTTCTGTTCATCGTAAGGTCTAACAATGATACGGTTCTTCCTTGATGCCGGGCAACGTCCCAAACAACTTTAATTCATTTAACTCTCTCAGCAGCCCTGTGAGAGAGGGCCTGCGATTATCCCCTTTTGTCAGTAAACAGGCTCAGAGATACCAAGCGACCTAGCTGAGCCTACACAGCGAGCAGGATTTGACCCAGGAGTTTGTCCTCCAGGGCTCTTCACGGCCAATTCACAGGCGTGGCCTCCCGCGGCTTGCCTGGGCCGCAGCCTGGCTCCCGGGTGTCCAGTCCATCCTCCCTTTTGGACGGTGGAGGGGCTGCAGCGTCATTTCCGATGCACCCTCATCCTCAGATACCGGGTCGAGATCTCGCCGCTAACGATCCTACCGATTGCGTCTGTGCCCCAGCAGCTGGTGTTTTACACCCCACCTCCCCACCGAAAGACTGTTTTAGTGCTCCGGACCCCCACCACCACCTTGCGTCGCTTGAATCTGACACTGCTCTGCAAGTCTCTGTATAGCCCCACGACTCCTAGGATTCACTGGAATATAGTAGACACTTCCTCTCAGGTTCCTGACGAACACTGTCATTTCTTCAGAGACATTATATTAAAGGTTTTTAACCCTGAGTCCGCAGGGTTGGTAGAATTCAAGGAATGCTAGTACTTGAATTGGGGTGGGGGGTGGAATTACATCTGTGTTTTTACTAACCTTTTGAGGTAACAGCCTCGGTCGTACTAGCAGCAGCTGTGATTTTGTGAGCAATCAAAATCATATATATTCCTTTTTTTATTTTTTTCTCCTTTTTTGAGACAGGGTCTCTGTGTCACCCAGGCTGGCGTGCAGTGGAGAAATCTCAGCTCACTGCAACCTCTGCTTCCCTGCGCAAGCGATCCTACCTCAGTAGCTGGAACCACAGGCATGTGCCACCACACCTGGCTAATTTTAATTTAATTTAATTTTATTTTTTGAGACAAGGTCTTGCCTCCCGAGTAGCTGGAATTACAGGTACATGCCACCACCCCAGCTAATTTTCTGTATTTTTAGTAGAGTCAGGGTTTTACCATGTTAGCCAGGCTGGTCTCGAACTCTTGACCTGAGGCGATCTGCCCACCTCAGCCTCCCAAAGTGCTGGTATTACAGGCGTGAGCCACCGCTCCCGGCCAATTTTAATATTTTTTTGTAGAGATGAGATGGGGTTTCACCATGTTGCCCAGGATGGTCTTGAACTCTTGGGCTCAAGCGATCCTCCCACCTCAGTGTCCCAAAGTGCTGTGATTACAGGTGTGAGCCACCGTGCCCCACCCAAAATCACAGATATTCTTATATCACATTATAACTGCAAATGTCACAAAGTACTATATTCATTTATGATTACTTCAAAATTGTATTTTTTTTTTTTTTTTTTTTTGAGACAGTGTTTTTCTGTGTTGCCCAGGTTGCAGTGCACTGGCACAATCTCGGCTCACTGCAACCTCCGCCTCCTGGATTCAAGCGATTCTCTTGCCTCAACATCCAGAGTAGCTGGGATTGAACCCAGGTGGTGGAGGTTGCAGTGAGCTGAGGTCGCACCACTGCTCTCCACGCGAGCTAATTTTTGTATTTTTAGTAGAGACAGGATTTCACCATGTTGGCCAGGCTGGTCTTGAACTCCTGACCTCAGGTGATCCACCCCCCCCCCCCCCCGGCCTCACAAAGTGCTAGGATTACAGGCGTGAGCCACTGCACCCGGCAAAAATTGTATTCCTTAATGAATCCTCAGCTGGATATAACTGGTTTTCTTTGTGATGCTGTGCAGGTTTTTTTCTCTTCTTCGTGTACTCATGGAACCTATGCAATTTTTAAATACATTTAAACATATTCAGGCTGGATTTGGTGGCTCCCTCCTGTAATCTCAACATTTTGAGAGGCCAAGCCAGACGGATCATTTGAGATCAGGAGTTCGAGACCAGTCTGACCAACATGGTAAAAACCTTGTTTCTACTGAAAATACAAAAAAATTAGCAGGGCATGGTGGCGGGTGCCTGTAATCTCAGCTGTTCGGGAGGCTGAAGCAACAGAATTGCTTGAACCTGGGAGGCGGAGGTTCGTGAGCCTAGATGGTACCACTGCCCTCCAGCCTGGGTGACAGAGCAAGACTCTGTCTCAAAAAAAGAAAAAAAAATATTCAGCGAGAGGTTTATGGGATTCATCAGACTGCTGAGGAGTTTGTGGCACCAAAAAGATTAAGAATCTTTGCAGTGTAGATTATGCCAACAACGGAGGCAGCCCACCATTTATATTTATGCTGTTTAACCTTAGAAAGTCACTTAGACACCCTGTTCCTTCCTCGTCTGGGCAATGGTGATAGTAATAATTCCTACCTTTTAGAGTAAGGTAGGAGTAATGTGTGTAGAACAGCACCTGGCATGTAGTAAGCACTCAGTGAGTGTTAGCTCATGTTATTTGGGGACCAGGCTTGATTTTGCTGAGGAGTTGTACCCCAACCCTGCCGTGACCGCCACATTCAGATATGTGAATTCGCCTTGCCCCTCATCTCTGTGTATGTTGAGAGGCAGGAACTTGTCCACACTCAGCCCATTCTTCTGTGCCTGCCCTCTTCCATTGATCCTGGGTAGTCTGGCTTGCTGAGGGGCCCTGGGGCCCCTGTCAACACCCACTCCTTTCGCCTCCAGGATTCAGCACCATGGCGGAAGAAGACATTGAGACCAAAATCAAGAACTACAAGACTGCCCCTTTTGACAGCCGCTTCCCCAACCAGAACCAGACCAGGAACTGCTGGCAGAACTACCTGGGTAAGCAGGACCTTTCCCTGGCCACATACCTCGAGTCACTCACCGCTTGCCTCTTCCTAGAGGACTCATCCACCCCAGCGTCCTCCCTTTTGTTCTGAACATCCTTACTCTGGAAGGCCCATACCTCTCATCACCTGCTGTTCAGGTCCAGGCCAGGGTTATAAACTTTAGTTCCTGCAATGATTTTTTTTTTTAATTTAAATTTTTTATTATTATTATGTTTTGTTGTTGTTGTTGTTGTTGTTTTCCGGAGATGGGGTCTCACTGTCACCTAGGCTGGAGTGCAGTGGTGCAGTCATAGCTCACTGCAGCCTCAACCTCCTGGGCTCAAGAGGTCCTCCTACCTCAGCCTCTCGAGTAGCTGGGACCACAGGCCCACACTACTGCACTTGGCTAATTTTTTTGTAGAGAAGAGGTCTCGCTTTGTTGCCCAGGCTGGTCTCAAACTCTTGGCTTCATGTAATCTTCCTGCCTTAGCTTCCCAAAGTGTTGGGATTATAGTTGTGAGCCACTGTGCCTGGCCCCTACAATGATTTTTTTTTTTAAAGCTGTATGTGTGTGTGTAGTGTAACATGTACAGAAAGCACATAACAAACATATACAGCTAAATGAATAATTCTAAAGTGAACCCCTTGTGCAACCATAACCTGGATAGAAAAGCAGACATTGCCCACACTCTTATCTCCCCACCTTCTTTCTTTCTTTCTTTCTTTATTTATTTATTTTGTTTTTTCGAGATGGAGTTTCACTCTTGTTGCCCAGGCTGGAGTGCAATGGAGCGATCTTGGCTCACTGCAACCTCTGCCTCCTAGGTTCAAGCGATTCTCCTGCCTCAGCCTCCCTAGTAGCTAGAGTTACAGGCATGTGCCACCATGCCCGGCTAATTTTGTTTTTTTAGTAGAGATGGGGTTTCTCCATGTTGGCCAGGCTGGTGTCGAACTCCTAACCTCAGGTGATCCGCCCACCTCAGCCTCCCAAAGTGCTGGGATTACAGGCATGAGCCACCGCGCCCGGCCCCTGCCTTCTTTATGTCCTGTCTGGAACACAACACCCTGCTCTCCCCAGTAGAGAAGTGACCCCACTAACTGGGGGTGATCACATCTTTGTTTTTGTTTTTGTTTTTGTTTTTTTGAGACGGAGTCTCGCTCTGCCGCCCAGGCTGGAGTGCAGTGGCCGGATCTCAGCTCACTGCAAGCTCCGCCTCCCGGGTTCCCGCCATTCTCCTGCCTCAGCCTCCCCAGTAGCTGGGACTACAGGCGCCTGCCACCTCGCCCGGCTAGTTTTTTGTATTTTTTAGTAGAGACGGGGTTTCACCATGTTAGCCAGGATGGTCTCGATCTCCTGACCTCGTGATCCGCCCGTCTCGGCCTCCCAAAGTGCTGGGATTACAGGCTTGAGCCACCGCGCCCGGCCTGTTTGTTTGTTTTTGAGACTGAGTTTTTTGCTCTTGTTGCCCAGGCTGGAGTGCAATGTCACAATCTTGGCTCACTGCAACCTCCCCCGCCTCCTGGGTTCAAGCGATTCTCTTGTCTCAGCCTCATGAGTAGCTGGGATTACAGGCACCCACCACCATGCCCAGCTAATTTTTTGTGTTTTTTGTTTTTAGTAAAGACGAGGTTTCACCATGTTGATCAGGCTGGTCTTGAACTCCTGACCTCAGGTGATCCACCCGCCTTGGCCTCCCAAAGTGTTGGAATTACTGGCGTGAGCCACTGCACAAGGCCTCACATCTTTGTTTTACCACCATGTTTTTTATTTTATTTTATTGTATATATGTTATGTATATTATGTTATTTTGTTATGTTATTGATGGAGTTTCTTTCTCGTTGCCCAGGCTGGAGTGCAGTGGCACGATCTCAACTCTCTGCAACCTCTGCCTCCCGGGTTCAAGTGATTCTCCTGCCTCAACCTCCTGAGTAGCTGGGATTACAGGCGCCCGCCACCACACCCAGCTAATTTTTTTTTTGAGACAGAGTCTCGCTCTGTCGCCCAGGCTGGAGTGCAGTGGCGTGATCTCGGCTCACTGCAAGCTCTGCCTCCCAGGTTCATGCCATTCTCCTGCCTCAACCTCCCTAGTAGCTGGGACTACAGGCACCCGCCACCACGTCCGGCTAATTTTTTTGTATTTTTAGTAGAGATGGGGTTTCACCATGTTAGCCAGTATGATCTTGATCTCCTGACCCCGTGGTCCGCCTGCCTCGGACTCCCAAAGTGCTGGGATTACAGGTGTGAGCCACTGCACGTGGCTTTTTTTTTTTTTTTTTTTTTTTGAGATGGAGTCTGGCTTTGTCACCCAGGGTGGAGTACAGTGGTGCCATCTTAGCTCACTGCAGCCTTCACCTCTCAGCTTCAAGCAATTCTCTGCCTCAGCCTCCTGAGTAACTGGGATTACAGGCACCTGCCACCATGCCTGGCTAATTTTTTTTATTTTTTTATTTTTAGTAGAGACAGGGTTTTACCATCTTGGCCAGGCTGGTCTTAAACTCCTGACTTCGTGATCCACCCACCTCAGCCTCCCAAAGTGCTGAGATTACAGGTGTGAGCCACCGTGCCTGGCCAATTTTTTTTTTTTTTTTTTTTTGAGACAGAGTCTTGCTCCGTTGCCCAGGTTGGAGTGCAGTTGTGCAATCTCAGCTCACTGCAACCTCCGCCTCCTGGGTTTAAGCAATTCTCCTGCCTCAGCCTCCTGAGTAGCTGGGACTACAGGCACGTGCCACCACACCCGGCTAATTTTTTGTGTTTTTAGTAGAGACAGGGTTTCACCATGTTGGCCAGCCTGGTCTCAATCTCCTGACCTCGTGATCCACCTGCCTCAGCCTCCCAAAGTGCTGAGATTACAGGCATGAGCCACCATGCCTGGCCAATTGTTTGTATTTTTAATAGAGACAGGGCTTCACCATGTTGTCCAGGCTGGTCTCGAACTCCTAACCTCAAGTGATCCACCTGCCTCGGCTTCCCAAAGTGCTGGGATTACAGGTGTGAGCCACCATGTGCAGCTACCACCGTGTTTAGATTCACCTCTTTGTGAACTTTATAAATACTGTGTGTTTTCTTTTGTGTTTGGATTTTTTCATTCGAATACCTTCTCAGATCTATACATGCTGTGGCATATAACTTGCTCATTTTCATTGCTGTTCAGTTTTCTACAATTTATTCTACGCCTGGACACTTGTGTGATTTTCATTTTGGAGTTCTTTCAAATGATGTGGCTGTAAACATCTTTATAAATGTAATTTTGCTGGATGCGGTGACTCCCACCTGTAATCCTAGCACTTTGGGAGGCTGAGGCAGGCAGATCAAGACCAGCCTGGCCAACATGGCGAAACCCTGTCTCTACTAAAAATACAAAAAATTAGCCGGGCATGGTGGCAGGTGCCTGTAATCCCAGCTACTCGAGAGGCTGAGGCAGGAGAATCACTTGAACCCAGGAGGAGGTAGGGGTTCCAGTGAGCCAAGGTCACACCATCGCACTCCAGCCTGAGTGACAGAGCGAGACCCTACCTCAAAAAAAAAAAAAAAAAAAAATGTGTTCCAGCTCTTGATCTGGGCTGACTTGAACCCCTTTCTTCACAGACTTCCACCGCTGCCAGAAGGCAATGACCACTAAAGGAGGCAATGTCTCTGTGTGCGAATGGTACCAGCGTGTGTACCAGTCCCTCTGCCCCACATCCTGGGTATGTGCCTCCTACCAGGGCCCTTGGGATGCTGGGGTGGGGTCTTTGCAGAGGGGAGCGTGGTGGCTTGGTGGGAGCTCATCTGTGAGGGGCAGAGGGAGGACAGGGCTCCACACTGTCCCAGGACTCAATGCCTTTCCTCCCTCCTAGAACTGCCTCCCTTTCTCCTTCTGTTGATGCCTCTCAACCAGTCAGGGCTCTCAGCTGAGGTGACCAGGGCATCTTGCTAGATGTAGCTCACTCATGCACTTTCCAAATACACACTCAGCACTGGGTTCCCATCCCTGTATAGCTCACAATTCTGTGCAGTCCTGTCCTTTTTTATTATGAGCATTTTCTTTTTCTTTCTTTTTTTTTTTTTTTAAAGACAGTCTTGCTCTGTTACCAGGCTGGAGTGCAGTGGCGCGATCTTGGCTCACTGCAACCTCCGCCTCCCAGGTTCAAGCGATTCCCCTGCCTCAGCCTCCCAAGTAGCTGGGACTACAGGTGTGCACCACCACGCCCAGCTAGTTTTTTGTATTTTAATAGAGATGGGGTTTCACCATGTCAGCCAGAATGGTCTCGATCTCCTGACTTCATGATCCACCCGCCTCGGCCTCCCACAGTGCCAGGATTATAGGTGTGAGCCACCACGCCCCGCCCTATTATGAACATTTTCAAAGTAGAGAGAATAATTCATTGACCCCAAATACATCCATCACCCAAAGTGAATAGTTATCAAGATTTATCCACAGTTTCTTCATCTACCCTTTTTCTTTTTCTTCTTTCCTTTGCTGAAGTATTCTAAAGCAAGTCCCAGACACATCATTTCACCCCTGCCTACTTCAGTGTAGACTTCTAAATAATGACACAGTAAGAGAGTCCCTTCAGCCCTGATCTGAGCAAATCTGTTGTCAATATTTAATAGCTCTTTGCTATGCCCCTGCCCTTTGTTTAAAAAGCAAAAACAAAAACAAGTTTTTAAAGACAGGGTCTCACGATGTTGCCTCGGCAGGACTCGAACTCCTGGGCTCAAGTGTTCCTCCTGCCTCTCTCTGTGTCTCTCTCTCTCTCTCTCTCTCTCTCTCTCTCTCTCTCTCTCTCTCCCCCCCCTCCCCCTCCCTCCTCTCTCTTCCTCTCTCTCCCTCTCTCCCTCTGCCTCCCTCCTTCTCTCCCTCTGTCCTTCTCTCCCTCTCTCCCTGTCTCCCTCTCCCTCTCCCACTCTTTCTCTCTTTCTTTCTTTTCTTTTCTTTCTTGAGTCTCACGCTGTTGCCCAGTCTGGAGTGCAGTAGCATGATCTCGGCTCACTGTAACCTCTGCCTCCTGGGTTCAAGTAATTCTCCTGCCTCAGCCTCCTGAATAGCTGGGACTACAGGCATGAGCCACCACACCTGGCCCAATTTTTGTATTTTTTTGTAGAAATGGGGTTTCGCCATGTTGCCCAGACTGGTCTCGAACTCCTGAGCTCAAAGCAGTCTGCCTGCCTCAGCCTCCCAAAGTGCTGGGATTATAGGCGTGAGCTACCGCATCCAGCTGAATCTTTCAAAATAAAAAAAAAGCCGGGCGCGGTGGCTCAAGCCTGTAATCCCAGCACTTTGGGAGGCCGAGGCGGGCGGATCACAAGGTCAGGAGATCGAGACCACAGTGAAACCCCGTCTCTACTAAAAATACAAAAAATTAGCCGGGCGCGGTGGCGGGCGCCTGTAGTCCCAGCTACTCAGGAGGCTGAGGCAGGAGAATGGCGGGAACCCGGGAGGCGGAGCTTGCAGTGAGCCGAGATGGTGCCACTGCACTCCAGCCTGGGCAACAGCGTGAGATCACTCCGTCTCAAAAAAAAAAAAAAAAGAAAAAACAAAATAAAAAAAAATTACCCTTCTTTAACTTGGCAATTCCACATCTAGGCATGCTACAAAAATCTTCATGTACAAAGATGCCCATTGCAGAGCTGTTTGTAATGGGGAATATTTGGAAATAACCCAACTTAAAACATTTATCTTGATAGTCTTTATGGAGACTGTGGTGATCTACGTGCTGGCACACGGAAAGAATGCTAAGACACAGGAAAAGCAAGTTGCAGAACAATCTATATAGTAGGAGTCAATTTGCAAGGATGGAGTTTTTATGGTGTGGTGTGTGTATGTAAATAAAGTAGGCATACACTGATGGCACTTATTATGGGCCAGCTATGTTGTTAGCACTTTGTTTTTTTTTGTTTTTTTTGTTTTTTTGAGATGGAGTCTTGCTGCTCTGTCTCCCAGGCTGGAATGCAGTGGTGCAATCTCAGCTCACTGCAACCTCCGCCTCCCGGGTTCAGCAATTATCCTGCCTCAGCCTCCCGAGTATCTGGGATTACAGGCGCCTGCCACCACGCCCAGCTGATTTTTGTATTTTTAGTGGAGACAGAGTTTCACCATGTTGGCCAGGCTGGTCTCAAACTCCTGACCTCAGGTGATCCACCTGCTTCGGCCTTCCAAAGTGCTGGGATTACAGGCGTGAGCCACTGTGCCCGGCCATGTTAGCACTTTACATCACATGAGGTCAACATGCTAAAACAACCGTATGAGGTAGGTACTATTGTTAGTATCCTCATTTTACGGAATTGGAAACTGAGGCCCAGAAAGGTTGAGTAACTTGCCCAAGGTCACACAGCTCGGAAGTGATGGAGCAGGGATTCAGATTCAGTCTCTCCATTGTCCATGCTTTCATCCACTGTTCCTTTCACCAGTGGTCCTCACCCTTTTTGGCACCAGGGACGGGTTTCATGGAAGACAGTTTTTCCACAGACAGGGTTGGGGATGGTGTAAGGATGAGTCCAGCATATTACATGTATTGTCCACTTTATTCCTACTATTATTACAATATATAATAAAATAATTATACAACTCACCATACTGTAGAATCAGTGGGAGCCCTGAGCTTGTTTTCCTCCAACGAGATGGTCCCATCTAGGGGTGATGGGAGACAGTAACAGATCATCAGGCATTAGATTCTCATAAGGAGCGCACCGCCTAGATCCCTGGCATGCGCAGTTCACAATAGGGTTCGCACTCCTGTGAGAATCTAATGCCGCCGCTGATCTGACAGGAGGTGGAACTCGGGCAGTAATTTGAGCCTTAGGGAGTGCTTGTAAATATAGTTGAAGCTTCTCTCGCTCACCTGCCGCTCACTTCCAGTTGTGCGGCCCAGTTCCTAATAGGCCACAGACCAGTACCTGGTTGGGGCTCAGGGACCCCTGCCTTATAGCATAAAATGTGAGCACATATGTATATAAAAACGTTTATGCTTGTAACTGCCTGTGAGGCCCACAGAGTAGAGTGTTACTTTCAGGGAGTGTTAATTTGACATAGGCCTTATATGGGCCTTTTCATCTTTTTTTTATTTTTATTTTTATTTTTGTTTTTAGAGAGACAATCTTGCTCTGTCACTCAGGCTGGAGGGCAGTGTGCAATGGTAGCATCATAGCTCACTGCAGCCTCGAACTCCTGGGTTCAGGCAGTTCTCCCACCTCAGCCTCCCTAGTCACTGGGACTACAGGTGCATGCCACCATGCCTGGCTAAGTTTTGTATCTTTTGTAGAGACAGGGTTTTGCCACGTTCACCAGGCTGGTCTCAAACTCCTGGGCTCAAGCGATCCTTCCACTTCCACCTCCCAAAGTGCTGGGATTATAGGCATGAGCCACCATGCCCCGCTTGTTTTTTGTTTTTTGTAGAGATGGGGGTCTTGCTGTGTTGTCCAGGTTGGTCTCAAACTCCTGAGCTCAAGCAGTCCTCCTACATTGGCCCCGCAAAGTGCTGGGATGACAGGCGTGAGTCCTGAGTCACCACACCCAGCCTCTATCATCATTTATACTAAGCATTGCCTGTGGTCAGTGGTGGGATTGCACTGTGTATTCCGTTTGGCACCTTTTTTGCACTTGACTGTATATCTTGAAGATCATGCCATTCATGCCAGAACATAAATCAGCCTCGTTTTGTTTTTTCACAGCTGCCTGCTATTCCATCTCCCCTATTTGGACAAACAGCATAGTGTTGACATGAGGTTTTCAAAGCAGGGCCCACCCTTGGAGCTCTGTACAGTGACAGATCTCCCCATCGACAGCTCTGCAGTGGGCCTGGGGTTTTCCTGCTGCCTGTTACTCTCCTCCCAGCACGTCAGCTTGTTCAGAACAGTGATTTCTGTCTTTTGGGGTCACTGCTGATTCCCCGGCCCCTGGAATAGAGGTTGGCACACAGCAGGTACCTGTGGATATTGGTTGAACAAACAGGTGGGCAAAGTGAGGAAGATAAGAAGTCCCCCCATGCGGTTTCCCTACCGCGGTGGGAATAACACTGTCTTTCCACAGGTCACAGACTGGGACGAGCAACGGGCTGAAGGCACGTTTCCAGGGAAGATCTGAACTGGCTGTACCTCCCTGTCCTCTGTCCTCTGTCCTTCTCCCAGGATGGTGAAGGGGGACCTAGTACCTAGTGATCCCCACCCCGGGATCCTAAATCGTGACTTACCTGCTAATAAAAACTCATTGGAAAAGTGAGACCATGCGTGTGAATGGGCTAGGCAGTGGCAAGAAGCTGGGCTGGAATCAGTGCCCTGACCAGGGAGGGGCTTCAGTGAGTATTTTTTCTGTTTTGTGTTTATTTTTTTAATTTAATTTAATTGTTTTATTTTGTTTTTTTTTTTTATGATAGAATCTCATTCTGTCACACAGGCTGGAGTGCAATGGCATGACCTCTGCTCACTGCAACCTCCACCTCCGGTGTTCAAGCGACTCTCCTGCCTCAGCCTCCCAACTAGCTGGGTCTACAGGCACACTCCACCACGCCTGGCTAATTTTTGTATTTTTAGTAGAGATGGGGTTTCACCATGTTGGCCAGGCTGGTCTCAAACTCCTGACTTCAGGTGATCCACCTGCCTCAGCCTCCCAAAGTGCTGGGATTACAGGCATGAGCCACCGCGCCCAGCATTTTTTAACTTAATTTTATTGAACCTTGACTACCCTCTCTGTGCCAGTCAATGAGTCAAATAGTTGATTATACAGAATAACCTAAGTACCTATGTGTGCAACCACCCTACATAATTTTAAAGCCAATCCTGGAGATTATATTTTATCCAGAAATAAGAAACTATATGTATCTCTTGGAGATACCATTTATTTATTTTTTTTTTTTGAGACTGAGTCGCAATCTGTTGCCCAGGCTAGAGTGCAGTGGTGTCATCTCAGCTCTCTGCAACCTCTGCCTTCTGGGTTCAAACTATTCTCCTGCCTCGAGATACCTATTTTTTTTAACATAATTATTTACACCTAAGAAATTAGTTCTTAATGGCCAGGTGCGGTGGCTCACGCCTATACTCCCAGCACTTTGGGAGGCCGAGGCGGGCGGATCACCTGAGGTCTGGAGTTCAAGACCATCCTGGGCAACACGGTGAAACCCCATCTCTACTAAAAATACAAAATTGGCCGGGCATGGTGGCACATGCCTGTAATCCCAGCTACTTGGGAGGCTGAGGCAGGAGAATTGCTTGAACCTGGGAGGCGGAGGATGCGGTGAGCCGAGATCACGCCATTGCACTCCATTCTGGGCAACGAGTAAATCTCCGTCTCACCAAAAAAAAAAAAAAGAGAAGAGTTCATAGTATCTCATAAGCAATCTCCTGCACGATGTGTAACTTCTCCCTGTGTTGGGACCTGCTCTTTCATGCTGATCACGATGGTAGTTGGAAGTCATTTAAGTAGGCCAAACTGAAGGCCGGGCGTGGTGGCTCACACCTGTAATCCCAGCACTTTGGGAGGCCGAGGCAGGTGGATCACGAGGTCAAGAGATCCAGACCATCCTGGCCAACATGGTGAAAACCCGTCTTTACTAAAAATACAAAAATTAGCCGGGCACGGTGGCGGGTGCCTGTAGTCCCAGTTACTCGGGAGGCTGAGGCAGGGGAATGGCGTGAACCCAGGAGGCGGAGCTTGCAGTGAGCCGAGATTGCGCCACTGCACTCCAGCCTGGGCGACAGAGCGAGACTCTGTCTCAAAAAAAAAAAAAAAAGGCCAAATTGAGAGCTGTTCTTCATGGTGCCCCCAAAAGAATTGCCACACAATAACAGCCCAGAATATCCCCAACAGACGTGTCAACAGGGACCTAGCCAGCATGACCAGCTGGAACATTCTTGTGGCTGAACTGGTGTGTCCTAAAAACCTTTCAAATGACTGGGGCGCAGTGGCTCACACCTGTAACCCTAGCACTTTGGGAGGCCCAGGCAAGTGGGTCACGAGGTCAGGAATTCAAAACCAGCCTGGCCAAGCTGGTGAAACCCATCTCTTCTAAAAATACAAAAATAAAAATACAAATACAAAAATTGGCCAGGTGTGGTGGTGCACGCCTGTAATCCCAGCTACTAGGGAGCTGAGGCAGGACAATCACTTGAACCTGGGAGGTGGAGGTTGCAGTGAGCTGAGATTACACAGAGTGAGACTCCATCCCAAAAAACAAAAATAAACTTCAAATGGTGACAAACTTGTCTGGTGCATTCACATGAGCAGAGATGATTCTTGTATGGAGAGAAATGGCCCCAGAGATAGATCTTGTGAAATAGCTGCTCATGAGGAAAAGTGACTGTAGGGGCTGGGCACGGTGGTTCATGCCTATAATGCCAGCACTTTGGGAGACCGAGGCGGCCAGATAACCTGAGGTTGGGAGTTCGAGACCAGCCTGACCAACATGGAGAAACCCTGTCTCTACTAAAAATACAAAATTAGCCAGGCGTGGTGGTGCATGCCTGTAAGCCCAGCTACTCTGGATGCTAAGGCAGGAGAATCGCTTGAACCCAGAAGGCGGAGGTTGCTGGGACCCGAGATTGCGCCATTGCACTCCAGCCTGGGCAACGAGCGAAACTCCGTCTCAAAAAAAAAAAAAAAAGCGGCTGTAAACAGGATCTTAGTGCATACACAGGGAGCTTGAGGGATCGTGGGAGGAGGTTATGACGTGGGTTGGAAGTAGCAAAGAACTTAAACACCATGAAAAAAAAATTTTTTTTTGAGACGGAGTCTTGCTCTGTTGTCCAGACTGGAGTGCAGTGGTGTGATCTCTGCTCACTGCAACCTCCACCTCCCGGTTCAAGCAATTCCACCTCAGCCTCCCAAGAAGCTGGGATTACAGGTGCCTGCCACCACACCCAGCTAAAATTTTTTTTGTATTTTTAGTAGAGGTTTAGAGAGTAGTTTTACCATGTTGGCCAGGCTGGTCTCGAACTCCTGACCTCAGGTAATCCATCCACCTTGGCTTCCCAAAGTGCTGGGATTACAGGCATGAGCCACACTGTGCCCAGCCAACACCATGAAAATTTCAAATGAAACAGGATGGCCAATGAAAAGTCAAGGTGCTGGACTCCTTGAGTCCAGCTGCCCAGTTCTGCCCAGGGTTTGCCACCAGTGCCAGTGTTTCCTGTACATTCCTTTGGAGATAGCTCATACATCTAGAAGTATTTGTAAATATATTGATCTGATTGGATACGATGCCCGTTTCCTCCCTGATGTACTACTTCCATTTGCTCACACGGCCCCTGCCACACTTGCCTCTTCAGTGCACAAGAACTGTGAGCAGATGAGGTATTTCGACATACTAGACTGGCTCCAACGCCCTTATGCTCCAGTCCTTTACGCTTGCTGTTTGCTCGACCCGGAATGTTTGGCCACCAGGTGTCCACAAGCTCACCCCTCACTGCCTTCAGGTCTTCATTTAGGGAGACCTTCTCTGACCACTCAGCCTTCACCTTCAACTCCTCCCCCTTTGTGCCCCTTAACTCCTTTTGTTTCTTTCCCTTTTTAAAAATTTGTATTTATTTATATTTTAATTTTTGGAGACGGAGTCTCTCTGTCGCCAGGCTGGAGTGCAGTGGCGCAATCTTGGCTCACTGCAATCTCAGACTCCCTGGTTCAAGCGATTCTCCTGCCTCAGCCTCCCAGGTAGCTGGGATTACAGGCGCGCACCAGCATGCCCAGCTAATTTTTGTATTTTTAGTAGAGACAGGGTTTCACCATGTTGGCCAGGATGGTCTCCATCTCCTGACCTTGTGATCCCCCCAGCTCAGCTTCCCAAAGTGCTGGGATTACAGGCGTGAGCCACCACGCCTGGCTTTGTTTCTTAAGCACTTACCACTAACATGCCAAATATTATCCTTCATCATTGCACCACTGGAATGTAATTTCCACGTGGGCAGATTTGAAAATATATATTTAATTCCCCCTTTCAGCTCTTTTTTTTTTTTTTTTTTTAGATAAGGTCTTGCTCTGTCACCCAGGCTGGCATGTAGTGGCGTAATCTTGGCTCACTGCAGCCTCCCCCGCCCAGACTCAAGCCATCTCCCTACCTCAGCCTCTCAAGTAGCTAGGACCACAGACATAGACCACCATACTCAGCTAGTTTTTTGTTTGTTTGATAGAGACAGGGTTTCACCATGTTGCCCAGGCTGGTCTCAAAACTCCTGAGCTCAGGTGATCCGCCTGCCTTAGCCTCCCAAAGTGCTAGAATTACAGGCCTGAGCCACCTGCACGCCGGCCTGCTTTTTTCCAAATGTTCTAATCTTTCTCTTTTTTTTTGTTGACACAAGACCTCGCTCTGTCACCCAGCCTGGAGTGCGGAGTGCGGTGGCCTGATCACAACTCACTGCAGCCTTGAATTCCCAGGCTCAAGAGATCCTCCCACCCCAGCCTCTCGAGTAGCTGGGACTACAGTCATATGCCACCATGCCCAGCTAATTTTTGTATTTTTTTGTAGCGATGGAGTTTGCGCATATTGCCCAGGCAGGTCTGCAATTCCTGGGTTCAAGTGATCCTCCCACTTCAGCCTCCCAAGGTGCTGGGATTACAGGCATGAGCCACTGCACCCAGTCCAGCTGTTAATCTTATTGATGATTAATTACATGTGATGGGTTACTTCTCAGTTGCTGCTTTCAAGGTTCTCTTTTTATCTTTCAATAATTTGATTATGATATGTCTGGTGACGGATATCTTTGATTTAACCTATTTGAAGATTGTTGAGCTTCTTGGCTCTATAGATTGATGTTTTTTTCTTTTTTTTTTTGAGACGGAGTCTTGCTTTGTCACCCAGGCTAGAGTGCAGTGGCCGGATCTCAGCTCACTGCAAGCTCCGCCTCCCAGGTTCACGCCATTCTCCTGGCTCAGCCTCCCGCGTAGCTGGGACTACAGGCGCCCGCCACCTCGCCCGGCTAGTTTTTTGTATGTTTTAGTAGAGACGGGGTTTCACCATGTTAGCCAGGATGGTCTCGATCTCCTGACCTCGTGATCCGCCCGTCTCGGCCTCCCAAAGTGCTGGGATTACAGGCTTGAGCCACCGCGCCCGGCCTAGATTGATGTTTTTTTCATCAGATTTTGGGAGTTTCAGCCATTCTTTTTTCACATATTATTTTTTACTCCCTCTCCTGCTGGGACTCCCATTGTTTGATGATGTCTCATAGGTCTCTGAAGCTCTGTTCATTTATCTTCATTCATTTTTCTTTCTGTTCCTTAGACTTGATCATCTCAACTGATCTGTTCTCACATTCACTGATCTTTTCTTCTGCCTACTCAAATCTGTTGTTGAACCCTCTATTGATTTTTTCTTTTCTTTTTTTTTTTTTTTTTTTTTGAGACAGAGTCTCACTCTGTTGCCCAGGCTGGAGTGCAGTGGCATGATCTTGGCTCACTGCAAGCTCCGCCTCCCAGGTTCAAGCGATTCTCCTGCCTCAGCCTCCCTAGTAGCTGGGACTATAGGCATGCGCCACCATGCCTGGCTAATTTTTTGTATTTTTAGTAGAGACGGGGTTTCACTATGTTGGCCAGATGGTCTCGGTCTCTTGACCTTGTGATCTGCCCACCTCGGCCTCCCAAAGTGCTGGGATTACAAGTGTGAACCACCATGCCTGGCTGTTTTTTTTTTTTTTGGAGGGGGGCACGGGGACAGAGTCTGACTCTGTCGCCCAAGCTGGAGTGCAGTGGCGTGATCTTGGCTCACCACAACCTCCACCTCCCAGGTTCAAGTGATTGTCGCCTCAGCCTCCCAAGTAGCTGGGACTACAGGCACATGCCACCATGCCCGGTTAATTTTGTTTATTTTTAGTAGAGACAGGGTTTCACTATGTTAGCCAGGATGGCCTCAATCTCATGACCTCGTGATCTGCCCACCTCGGCCTCCCAAAGTGCTGGGATTATAGGTGTGAGCCACTGCGCCCGGCCCATTTGAGTATTTTCATTTTAGTTACTGTAATTTTCAAGTTCCAAATTTCTGTTTAGTTCTTTTTAAATAATTTCTGCTTTTAGGCCAGGCATGGTGGCTTACACCTGTAATCCCAGCACTTTGGGAGGCCAAAGTGGGAGGTTCACTTGAAGTCAGGAGTTTGAGACTAGCCTGGCCAACATTCCGTCTCAAAAAAAAAAAAAAAAAAAAAGACGGTATTCTTTAGCATGTGTTCAGCTAATGATTGGACAAAGATTTCCTTAGCCTCCAAGAACCAATAATCTCCTAGCCTTTGCTGAGGCATGGTGGGCCATGCAATTGAGCCAGGCAGTTGACAACTCTGCCATCGTCATGACTTCTCCCAGGAAGGCACACATCCTCAAGGTCAGCCCAATGTAAGAAGACTGGGTTCTCATCTCTGGTCTTTCTTGAGCCTGCATATACTCCTGGGCATGCACACAACCCTATGCATGCATGTAACCTTCTAGATTTCCAAGAATATTTTGGAGTTTTTCAAAGCCTTCTCATTCCCCAGCTTTATCTTTTAAACTTTTTCTTTAGCCTATTATTGGCCTCAACTGTTATTCATTGCTTAGGCAGCTGCCTAGTTGAGCAATTGCATACAATTGTGTTTCACAAATGCCCATGGGGAAATAATTCTGACGATGTATGAGATCTAAGGTCAAATATAGACAATATTGCAAGCAGGGGCTTCCAAGGAACCACAAGACGAATCAAATAATTCTGACTTTCTGGGAGTCAGGCTTTTAAGGAGTTTCATCCTCTTCTGCTCCATTTGGTATATGCCAGGCTGCTAGTTTCCACTGAGAATGCCGGCACTTAATATTCAAGGCTACCATGGAGCTGGAGTGGGGAAATGGAACTAGGGCAATTAAAAATGTCACGAAGTACAAAAATTAGCTGGGCGTGGTGGCGGGTGCCTGTAATCCCAGCTACTTGGGAGGCTGAGGCAGGAGAATCGCTTGAACCTGGGAGGCGGAGGTTGCAGTAAGCTGAGATCACGCCACTGCATTCCAGCCTGGGCGACAGTGAGACTGTATCTCAAGAAAGCAAAAATAAAAATAAATTTTTAAAATATCATAAAGTTCACTGCTCCAGGATTCAGCTGCTTTTCCTTTTTTTTTTTTTTGAGACGGAGTCTCACTCTGTCACCCAGGCTGGAGTGCAGTGGCCAGATCTCAGCTCACCGCAAGCTCTGCCTCCCAGGTTTACGCCATTCTCCTGGCTCAGCCTCCCAAGTAGCTGGGACTACAGGTGCCTGCCACCTCGCCCGGCTAGTTTTTTGTATTTTTTAGTAGAGACGGGCTTTCACCACGTTAGCCAGGATGGTCTCGATCTCCTGACCTCATGATCCGCCCGTCTCGGCCTCCCAAAGTGCTGGGATTACAGGCTTGAGCCACCGCGCCCGGCCAGCTGCTTTTCTTGAATAAACACTTTTCAGATTTTTGTTGTTGTTGAGACAGAGTCTCTGTCGCCCAGGTTGGAGTGCAACCATGGCACGACCTTGGCTCATCGCAACCTCTGCCTCCCAGGTTCAAGCGATTCTCCTGCCTCAGCCTCCTTGACTAGCTGGGATTACAGGCACCTGCCACCACACCCCCTCCTTGAGTAGCTGGGATTACGGGCACCTGCCACCACACCCGGCTAATTTTGTATTTTTAGTAGAGATGGGGTTTCACCATGTTGGTCAGCCTGACCTCAGGTGATCCCCCCACCTCAGCCTCCCAAAGTGCTGGGATTATAGGCGTGAGCCACCGCGCCCGGCCAAAACAAATATTTTAAAATCTCAAGTGAGTTGACTAAAACCAAATTAACCATTTTAATCGGAAAATATCTCATGTATCTAATTACCAAACCAGTGCGTTGATGATGGGATTTTCAATGTCATTTGTTTGCCAAATTCGGAGGCACCGCAGTGGGGAACCACGGCTCCAACAGCAGAGGCAATACACGGCCTGGCCTTGGGGTTGAGAAGTTCTGGGGATGGTGTCCCCATCCCCAGATGGGGACCCGGGCCCGGGCCACCATTTTTGCCTGTGGAGCCAGCCCTGCGCCACAAGGGGGCGGCATCAGAGAGACCATGGCCTCTTGGGAGCCAGCTGCGGGGCATGGCCGTGGGCAGCATCGCCCCTTGGGGACATGCGCTGGCTCAGTCCCCACCGCTGCTGGGAAGCAGTCTGATGACACCCATTTCGTAGGTGGGCAAATCCACAAGCCAAGTCGCACCGGCCAGAAGAGGCGGAATCGGGATTCGAACCTAGGTTTCTCATTCTGCAGCCTGAAGAAATACATGTCTGCTTGGTCCATGTGTGTGTTGGGGGGCGACAGGGACTTTTCTTCAATCAAGCCCAGTGTGCCCCTCTTACTTTCTAGCACGTTCTTCTTCCTGCTCTTTGTACTCATCTCAGACTCCCCTCACACATCTATCCTGGGTGCCATCCTTTCCCTCAGCCCACTGCCCATGTAATCAGCCTCCTAAGCACCCCTTCCACCTGTCCCCTCATCTCCCCACTGCTCTGTCTTGGTGCAGCCCTGGCCTCGGCAGGGGTCCCTGCCTGGGCCTCCCCACGGGCTCCCGGCTTCACAGAGGAGCAGCCACCTGCCCAAGGTCACACAGCAGAAGAGGCACTTTTGGGATTCAGGACCCATCTGTGGGTCTGAAGTGGATTTTTTGTTTGTTTTTGGAGACAGGGCCTGGCTCTGTCACTCAAGCTGGAGTGCAATGGCATGATCTTGGCTCACTACAACCTCTGTCCCCCAGGTTCAAGCCATCCTCCCACCTCAGCCTCCCAAGTAGCTGGGACCACAGGCATGAGTCTGGCTGATTATTTTTGTATTTTTTTTTTTTTTGAAACGGGTTTTCACCGTGTTATCCAGTCTGGTCTCAAACTACTGAGCTCAAGCGATCCACTTACCTCAGTTTCCCAAAGTGCTGGGATTACAGGCCTGAGCTACCACGCCCTCCCCTGATTTGGATCTTTTTTTTTTTTTTTTTTGAGATGGAGTCTCTGTCGCCCAGGCTGGAGTGCAGTGACGCGATCTCGGCTCACTTTAAGCTCCGCCTCCCGGGTTCACGTCATTCTCCTGCCTCAGCCTCCCGAGTAGCTGGGACTACAGGCGCCCGCCACCACGCCCGGCTAATTTTTTTTGTATTTTTAGTAGAGACGGGGTTTCACCGTGTTAGCCAGGATGGTCTCGATCTCCTGACCTCGTGATCCGCCCGTCTCGGCCTCCCAAAGTGCTGGGATTACAGGCGTGAGCCACCGCGTCCGGCCTTGGATCTTGCTCCTACTTCCAGGAAGGCCCATGTCCTAGCAAGAGAGATGCCAGGTGGTGCGCGCACCCCTCCACCCCCAACTCCACCACCAATGGAGCCTGGGACCCAGAGGCCATGGGTCCTACACAATCTGGAATTTCAAGTCTATAAATCATGGGGGTGGCAGGGAGCCCATAGAAGCTGTTCACCCATCCTGGTCTGCCGGCTCGGCCTCTTGTCCACCCCCTGCCGTGCCCCAAAACACACATACACACCCTCCCTCCTTCCTGGGAGACAGGCCCAAGGAGGGGCCTGGGCATATATAGGAGCCACAGTGGGTGGAGATGGCCAGAGAGGCTGCAGACAGGGAAGGTGAGGAGGGGACTCTGGAAGTCTGGGTGTGGCATAGGGGGTCTGAGGCTCAGGAAGAGGCAGTGCCAAGTTCGGGCCAGTGACTGCCCCACCGGAGCCTGGGTGTCCTCTTCTGCAAAATGCCTCCCCGCCAGGGCTGTGGGCACATCGGTACCAGCCTGGGCCCTGCAGAGAGCTGGAGCAACCCCTCGCAGCTGGGGTGTGGCTCAGAGATGGGGGGTCCGGCTGGCCCTTTACACTCCTGGCCTCATCCTTGCTCATGTGTCCCAGGATGATGGCGTCTACAGCAGCAGCAGAGGCTGAGAAGGGATCTCCAGTTGTGGTGGGCCTGCTAGTTGTGGGCAACATCATTATTCTGGTGAGACTCGCCCCAGTGCTGGGAGCCGAGCGGTTGTGTGGTGGGGAGAGGGCAGTCCTGAGCTCGGGGTGGGGGATGAGGGTCCAGAATTGTCTCTTGGGCAGACTCAGTGATCAGCACAGCCTGGGTTTAAATCCCAGCTCTGGGCCGGGCGCGGTGGCTCAAGCCTGTAATCCCAGCACTTTGGGAGGCCGAGACGGGCGGATCACGAGGTCAGGAGATCGAGACCATCTTGGCTAACCCGGTGAAACCCCGTCTCTACTAAAAAATAAAAAAACTAGCCGGGCGAGGCGGCGGGCGCCTGTAGTCCCAGCTACTCGGGAGGCTGAGGCAGGAGAATGGTGTGAACCCGGGAGGCGGAGCTTGCAGTGAGCTGAGATACGGCCACTGCACTCCAGCCTGGGCTACAGAGCGAGACTCCGTCTCAAAAAAAATAAATAAATAAAATAAAATAAAATAAAATAAATCCCAGCTCTGCCTCTCCCCAGCTCTGTGACCTTAGCAAGCGACTGTCCCTCTCTGTGCCTTCTTTCCTCATCTATAGATTGTGTCCTCATTGCATGAGCTGTTGTCATGTGGATTAATCCATGTATGGTCCTCAGCTCAGAGAAAGTGCCCGACCAATGCTGGCTATCACCATCAGCATCACTATGGATATAAAGCGACCGCCTGGTGCACAGGAGGCCACAAGAAGGAAAAACAAGTGTCTTTCAATTAACGTTGGGTTTTGGTTTTGTGTTTTTTCGTTTTGTTTTGTTTTGTTTTGTTGAGACGGAGTCTCACTCTGTCACCCAGACTGGAGTGCAGTGGCCGATCTCAGCTAACTGCAACCTCCAACTCCCGGGCTCAAGTGATTATCCTGCCTCAGCCTCCAGAGTAGCTGGGATTACAGATGCACACCACCACACCTGGCTAGTTTTGTTTTTTTTTAGACGGAGTCTCCCTCTGTCACCCAGGCTGAAGTGCAGTGGCGAGATCTCAGCTCACTGCATCCTCCACCTCCTGGGCTCAAGCAATTCTCCTGCCTCAGCCTCCCGAGCAGCTGGGATTACAGGCACACACCACCACACCCGGCTACTTTTGCATTTTTAGTAGAGGCAGGGTTTCTACTGTTGGCCAGGCTGGTCTTGAACTCCTGACCTGAGATGATCTGCCCACATCAGCCTCCCAAAGTGTTGGGATTACAGGTGTTAGCCACTGCGCCTGGCCTTGTGTTTGTTTTAGAGACAGGGTCTCGCTCTGTTGACCAGGCTGCAGTGCAGTGGTGTGATCCTATCTCAGTGCAGCCTGCAACTCCTGGGCTGAACTGATCCTCCCGCCTTAGCCTCCCAACTAGCTGGGACTACAGGTGCACATCACCACATCTGGCTAATTTTTTTATTTTTCGTAGAGACAGGGTCTCACTATTGCCCAGGCTGGTCTCAAACTCCTGGACTCAAGCAATCCTCTTGCCTCGGCCTCCCACAGTGCTGGGATTGCAGGTGTGAGCCACCTTGCCTGGCCCATTTGTAATTTTTATGGCCATGGCTATGTTCCCCTCCTCGGGGAAAAACAGCACCGTCAAGGAAGGGCAGGTGAACGAACCATCTCCTCTGTGCCAGTCCACTGCTCCAGCCTTTCCATGTGGCATCCCCTTTCATCCCCGAAGCAACTGGCAGCTGGTGCGTGAGGGTCGGTTGTCTGGCTGGGTCTCTTCTCTCCTGGCCTCTGCTCACTCTCATCGCTGCTCATAGAGGGCGAGGTCTTTGCCCACTTTACTGTGAGGGCAGTGGGGGCTCCGAATGGGGAAGGAACTTGCTGGTGGAGATGCCTGGTGCCAGGGCTGCTGGCCCCGAGCAGACCTTCCTAACCTGCCGCTCTGTCCAGCTGTCAGGCCTGGCCCTGTTTGCCGAGACCGTATGGGTGACAGCCGACCAGTACCACATATACCCACTGATGGGAGTCTCAGGCAAGGATGACGTCTTCGCTGGCGCCTGGATCGCCATCTTCTGCGGCTTCTCCTTCTTTGTGGTAGCCAGTTTTGGTGTGGGCGCCGCGCTCTGCTGCCGCCGGTCCATGGTCCTCACGGTGAGGCCCCGGGGGTGGGAGGATGGGGACATTGAAAACGGAGTTCAGCATCACTGAGTCATAGTAGCAGGTGCCGCCCCAGCCACTAGTGTGAGTTCCCCACAGTGTCACAGTCAGGGATCCCAGGCATCATCTCACTCAGTCTTCCCACAGCCCAGTAACCCAGGCTCTGCGGTTACCCCCATTTAATGAAGAAAACAGGCAGAGACAGGGGAGTGGGGCTCTGCACAGTGGGAGGACTTGAGTAGCAGGGCTGGGAATTTTTTTTTTTGGTAAAGATGGGGGGGGGGGTCTCACTATGTTGCCCAGGCTGGTCTCGAACTCCTGGCTCAAATGATTCTCCTGCCTTGGCCTCCCAAAATGCTGGGATTACAGGCTTGAGCACCTCCACCTGCACCCAGTGCATGACTAGAATTCGAACCCCTGCTAGCTGCTCTCCAGAGTCTGTGCTCATGAACTCTGCCAATAATAGCACAGCTACCATTTAATAATGGTTTACTACATGCCACGAGCTGTTCTAAATGGTTTACTGGATTCGTTCATTTATTCCTCATAGTCCACCAAGAGATACCATCATCATCATGACCCTATTTGACAGAGATTGAAACTGAGGCTCAGAGAAGTGAAGTCACTTACCCAGGGTCACACATTGAGACAGAGGCAGAGTCAGTTTCAACCTGAGCAGACCAGCTCTTGAGCCTGTGCTCTTAATCTCTGCCCACAACAATAACCCACACTTCCCAAGTATCTCTCATGCACCTGACACTAGGGTAAGCAGTTTAGAAAATGAACTTCGTGGCCAGGTGCAGTGGCTCATGCCTGTAATCCCAGCACTCTGGCAGGCAGAGGCGGACAGATCACTTGAGGTCAGGAGTCCGAGACCAGACTGGCCAACGTGGCGAAATCCCATCTCTGAAAAAAAAAAAAAAAAAAAAAAAAAAAAAAAAAATTAGCCAGACGTGATAGCAGGCACCTGTAATCCCCGCTACTCAAGAGGCTGGGGCAGAAGAATCACTAGAACCTGGGAGGCAGAGGTTGCAGTGAGCCAAGATCACGCCATTGCATTCCAGCCTGTATGACAGAGTGAGACTCCGTCTCAAAAAAAAAGGAAAGAAAATGAGCTTCCTCAATCTTCCCAGAAGCCCTTCACAGTTAGTGCTTTTCAACCCATTTACCAGATGAGGAAACAGGCTGAAAGAGGCCAACACCCTCTCCCAGGTGACCAGGAGACCTGGGATTCCAATCCAGGCCCCAGTGACACAGAGACAGCACTGTGCTTCCTCGACAGCCAAGGGTTTTCCAGATTCCCAGGAGCAGCCACTTATTTGATGAACAAATGCTTAGGAGCAGGAGCTACGTGCTGAGCCCTACGCTGGGCACTGGGGCTCTGTGCTGAGTGAAACATAAAAGCCCTTGACCCAGGGGAGTGGTGCTCAGAGGAGGAAGACAGTGAACAGGAGGGGAGGTCAGGAGCCGAGGAGGGCGAGGGAAGACCTCACTGCCAGGGAAAGCAAAGACCTAGAGGCACTGGGGGTGAGGCATGTGTGTAACTGGAGCAAGAGCCTTCCAGGTGGAGGTGGCAGCAAGGGCAAAGGCTCTGAGGCCAGAGCGGGCCAGGATTCCAAAGCAGCTGGAGCTGAGTGAGGAGGAGGTTGGGGGGTGAGAGGACATGAGGCAGACAGGTGGGGAGGAGAACAGTGAGGAGTGGGGATGGGAAAGAAGCGGGAGGGAAGGCAAGTGTTGTGGTCTTTGGCTTTATCCTGAGTAAGATGGAGCCATGGACTCCTTCCCTCCCTCCCTTCCTTCCTTCCTTCCTTCCTTCATTTTTCTAGACAGGCAGGTATGGTGGACTTTGGCTTTATCCTGGGTACGATGGAGCCATGGACTTCCTTCCCTTCCTCCTTTCCCTCCTTTCCCTTCCTTCCTTCCTCCCTTTCCTCCCTCCCTCCTTCTTTCCCTCCTTCCTTCTTTTCTTCCTTCCTTTGTTTTTCTAGACAGGGTCTCACTCTGTTGCCCAGGCTGGAGTGCAGTGGCACAATCATAACTCTTTGCTGCCTTGAACTCTCGGGCTCAAATGATCCTCCCACCTCAGCCTCCCAATGAGCTGGGACTACAAGTGTGCACCACCACGTGCAGCTAATTTTTGTATTTTTTGTAGAGATGGAGTCTCACTATGTTGCCCAGGCTGGTCTCGAACTCCTGGCCTCAAGTGAGCCTCTCACCTCAGCCTCCCAAAGTGCTGGAATTACAGGCATGAGCCACCACACCTGCCCTCTTATTTTCTTATCCTGTATTTAATTTTCGGGCATAACAATTTAACCAAAGCCCTAAAAATTCACCCAACTAGTTTTAAAAAGTGTGTCTATGTCTGTTTCCGCTATTAGTTTGTCATTAACTAAGACATTTTTTCCCAAAATTTCTTTCTTCTTTTTTTTTTTTTGAAATGGAGTCTTGCTCAGTCTCCCAGGCTGGAGTGCAGTGGCATGATCTTGGCCCCCCGCAAGCTCTGCCTCCGGGGTTCACGCCAGTCTCCTGCCTCAGCCTCCTGAGTAGCTGGGACTACGGGCGCCCACCACCACGTCCCGCTAATTTTTTTTTTTTTTTTTTTTTTTGTATTTTTAGTAGAGAGGGGGTTTCACCATGTTAGCCAGGATGGTCTCGATCTCCTGACCTCGTGATCCACCCGCCTCGGCCTCCCAAAGTGCTGGGATTACAGGCGTGCGCCACCGCGCCCGACCTTTTTTTGTTTATTTTGAGATGGAGTCTCGTTCTTTCGCCCAGGCTGGAGTGCAATGGTGCGATCTCGGCTCACTGCAACCTCCACCTCCCGGGTTCAAGCAATTCTTCTGTCTCAGCCTCTGAGTAGCTGGGATTACAGGTGTGAGCCACCATACCTGGCTAATTTTTCTGTTTTTAGTACAGATGGGGTTTCACCATGTTGGTCAGGCTCGTCTTGAACTCCTGACCTCGTAATCTGCCTGCCTTGGCCTCCCAAAGTGCTGAGATTACAGGCGTGAGCCATGGTGACTGCCTTTTTTTGTTTGTTTTTTCGAGACAGAGTCTTGCTCTGTCGCCTAGGATAGAGTGCAGTGGCGCGATCTTGGCTCACTGCAAGCTCCGCCTCCTGGGTTCAGGCCATTCTCCCGCCTCAGCCTCCTGAGTAGCTGGGACTACAGGCGCCCACCACCACGCTTGGCTAATTTTTTGTATTTTTAGTAGAGACGGGGTTTCACCGTGTTAGCCAGGATGGTCTCGATCTGACCTCGTGATCCGCCCGCCTCGGTCTCCCAAAGTGCTGGGATTACAGGCATGAGCCACTGTGCCTGGCCCCCACCTCCCCCACCTTTTTTTTTTCCAAATTTCTTATGGGAAATTTCTAACATAGATTAAAGTAGAGTCCGTGGTATTTGAGCTCTGCATACCTCTCACTTGATTTCAACAACATTAGCTGCAGACTGCCCAGCATTGTCTCCTCTATCCCCATTCTCCCACACTTTTTCTTCTGGGTATTTTGAAGCACATTCTAGAAGCCAAGTCGCTTACCTGGATAAGCTCCAGTAAATACTGGAGCACACATTTCTCTGACTGACAAGCACATTGTTTTAAAGCAGTCAGGCGAATGTGCAGTGTCATCTATCTCCCAGCAGCGGAGCTCACAAATCTACACACAACCTCCTGTTGCTTTATAGGTGAAGATGCCAGGTGAGGACAAGAAAAGAATTTGCATTAAACATCAACTATCAAGCTTTTTTTTTCTCCTGCCCTCCATGCCGTTGGCACAACCCACCAAATTCACCCAAATTCTTTTATATCATCCAATACCCAGTCTGTGACAAATGTCTCTTATTATCTGAGAACATCGTTTTATGTTTGTTTTGTTTTAAGAGACAGGGTCTCACACTGTTGCCTGGGCTGGAGTGCAGTGGCATGATTTCGGCTCATTGCAACCTCCACCTCCTGGGTTCAAGTTATTCTCCTATCTCAGCCTCCCGAGTAGCTGGGATTACAGGCACCCATCTCCGTGCCCAGCTAATTTTTGTATTTTTGCATTTTTAGTAGATGGGGCTTCACCCTATTGGTCAGGCTGGTCTCAAACTCCTGACCTCAGGAGATCCACCCGCCTCAACCTCCCAAAGTGCTGGGATTACAGGCATGAGCCACAGCACCCACACTTGTTTGTTTTGTTTTAAGAGGCAGGGTTTTGCTCTGTCACCCAGGCTGGAATGCAGTGGTGCGATCATAGCTCACTGCGGCCTCCAACTACTGGGCTCAAACGATCCTCCAACCTCAGCCTCCCAAGTAGCTAGGACTAACACTACCACTAGTAGTAACCATGCTTAACTAATTTTATTTTTTGTAGCGACAGGGTCTCACTGTGTTGCCCAGGCTGATCTTGAACTCCAGGGTTTAAGCAATCCTCCCACCTCGGCCTCCCAAAGTGCTGGGATTACAGGCATGAGCCACTGCATCTGGCACAGAATGTCTTTATTTATTTATTTATATTATTATTTTTTGAGACAGAGTTTCACTCTTATTGCCTAGGCTGGAGTATAATGGTACAATCTGGGCTCACTGCAACCTCTGCCCCACGGGTTCAAGCAATTCTCATGCTTCAGCCTCCAGAGTAGCTGGGATTACAGGCATGCGCCACCACACCCGGCTAATTTTGTATTTTTAGTAGAGATGGGGTTTCTCCATGTTGCTCAGGCTGGTCTTGAACTCCCAACCTTCGGTGATCCACCTGCCTTGGCCTCCCAAAGTGCTGGGATTACAAGCACGAGCCACTGTGCCTGGCCCCAAATGTCTTTGTTTTTTAATTTTCTTTTCTTTAGCTTTTTTTTTTTTTTTTTGCTGTCATCTATTTATCCCAGATATTTTTCTCTTTTTATAGTAGACATTTATTTAGTGATTCTAAGTCAATACTTAACTTTGGCAAATATGTTACTTTTTAAATTTCATTTTCCCTTGACATTTTATTATAAAATATTTCTGGCTGGGTGCGGTGGCTCACTCCTATAATCCCGCACTTTGGGAGGCTGAGGAAAGAGGATCACTTGAGCTCAGGAGTCTGAGACCAGCCTGGGCAACGTAGCAAGATCCTATCTCTACAGAAAATTTAAAAATTAGCCAGACATGGTGGCATGTGCCTGTAGTCCCAGATACTTAGAAGGCTGAGGCAAGAGGATCACCTGAACCTGGGAGGCAGAGGCTGCAATGAGCTATGATCCTGCCACTGCAGACCAGCCTAGGCGACAGAGGGAGACCCTATGTCAAAAATTATTTATATATATATAATTTTTTTTTTTTGAGATGGAGTCTCCCTCTGTCACCCAGGCGATCGTGCAGTGGCACGATCTCAGCTCACTGCAACCTCCACCTCCCAGGTTCAAGCAGTTATCCTTCCTTAGCCTCCTGAGTAGCTGGGATTACAAGCATCATCAGGCTAGAGCACAGCGGCGCAATCTCAGCTACCTGCAACCTCCGCCTCCCGGGTTCAGGCGATTCTCCTGTCTCAGTCTCCCAAATAGTTGGGACCACAGGCCCGTGCCACCATTCCCAGCTAATTTTTGTATTTTTAATAGAGACGGGGTTTTGCCATGTTGGCCCAGCTGGTCTCAAACTCTTGACCTCAAGTGATCCACCCACCTCAGCCCCCCAAAGTGCTGGGATTACAGGCGTGAGCCACAAATGCGCAGCCCTAATTTTTGTATTTTTACTAGAGAAGGGGAAACCCTTCTCTAGCCACGCCGGGCGCGGTGGCTCAAGCCTGTAATCCCAGCACTTTGGGAGGCGGAGACGGGCGGATCACGAGGTCAGGAGATCGAGACCATCCTGGCTAACACGGTGAAACCCCGTCTCTATTAAGAAATACAAAAAAAAACTAGCCGGGCGAGGTGGCGGGCGCCTGTAGTCCCAGCTACTCGGGAGGCTGAGGCCGGAGAATGGCGTGAACCCGGGAGGCGGAGCTTGCAGTAAGCTGAGATCCGGCCACTGCACTCCAGCCTGGGTGACAGAGCGAGACTCCGTCCTCAGGTGATCGACCCCTTGGCCTCCCAAAGTGCTGGGATTACACGCGTGAGCCACCACGCCCGGCCTGTCTCAAAAATAAATTAATTAAATTAAATATTTCAAAATACAGAAAAGTTGGAAGACTTGTACAGCGAACGCCTGAATACCCACCACATATTATGGATGCTACTAGTCACACTACCCCAGACTTTTTAAAAACTTGCATTTCCGCAATGATGCGTCCCTGATGGGGTGTGGCTTCACGGGCTCTGCCCGACGGGCCGTCCTCCCTCTGTCTCCCCAGTACCTGGTGCTCATGCTCATCGTCTACATCTTCGAGTGCGCTTCCTGCATCACGTCCTACACCCACCGTGACTACGTGAGCCCGGCGAGGCCTGGGGAGGGGCCTGACCTGCATGGGAGGGGCGAGGGTCCCGGTGCGGCGGGGCGGAGGTTGTCCCGTCTCCCCACCCAGCCCTGCCGACCCCTGCTCTTCCCTGTTCTCCGCAGATGGTGTCCAGCCCATCCCTGATCACCAAGCAGATGTTGACCTTCTACAGCGCTGACACCCACCAGGGCCAGGAGCTGACCCGCCTCTGGGACCGCGTCATGATTGAGGTGGGCAGGGTGGCCCGGGTGCCAGGAGGGCCCGGGGCTCCGTCCACAGAGGCCGATAGAGCGCCCGATGCGCCCTCTTGTAGAGGAGTGAGTGCCTTAAAGACATCCACTCATGAGATCTCCAGGAGAGCAGGGCTGCGGATGAGTAAACCCTTCTGCAGATGAGTAAACAAGCCCAGAAAGGGAAAGTCCCTTGCCCGAGGCCATGCAGTCCATAGGTGGTGGGAGCTGGGATTGGAACCCAGCAGCCTAGCTCCTGACCCCCTGCTCTTAGCCTACACATACTACCTCAACAGAAATGTTGATAATAATAACAATAGTAACAGCACTATTCACTGAGCACTAACTTGGGTTTAACACAGTTCAAAGGACTTTTATTTTTATATTTTGAGATAGGGTCTTGCTCTGTTGCCCAGGCTGGAGTGATCATAGCTCACTGCAACCTCCAACTCCTGGGCTCAAGTGATCCTCCTGCCTCAGCCTCCCAAGTAGCTGGGAATACAGGTGCACCCCACCACGCCCGGCTAAATTTTTAAAATTATTTTTTGTGGAGATGGGGTCTTGCTCTATTGCAGAGGCTGGTCTCGAACTCCTGGGCTCAGGATTGGAGCGATTCTCCCACCTCCGCCTCTCAAAGTGCTGAGATTACAGGCATGAGCCCCAAGTGCCTGGCCTCAAAGCACTTTTAAAGCTTTTTTAATCCTCACGACCACCCCATAAGGGAGATCAGCCTTTTAGTGATGAGGAGACCAAAGCAAGAGGTTGAATATCTTGCATGAGGTCACACAGCTGGTAGGTCACAGAACTGGAAGGATTCAAACTCAGACTTCCAGGTTTGAAGAGATACACTCTTCACCAAATCCAGCATGATATTGCATCGGAAGAGGAAGAAATTGGCTGGGCGCAGTGGCTCACGCCTATAATCCCAACACTTTGGGAGGCTGAGATGGGCAGGTCACTTGAGTTCAGGGGTTCGAGACCATCCTGGCCAACATGGTGAAACCCTGTCTCCACAAAAAATACAAAAATTAGCCAGGCGTGGTGGTGTGTGCCTGTGATTCCAGCTACTTGGGAGGCTGAGGCAGGAGAATCGCTTGAACCCAGGAGGCAGAGGTTGCAGTGAGCCAAGATGGCGCCACTGCACTCCAGCCTGGGCAACAGAGGGAGACTCCGTCTCAACAGAAAAAAAAGGAGGAAATTGACGACTTAAGGAAAACTGAGGTGTCAATGTGGCCCAAGTCCTCTAGCTAGCCAGGATTTGAACCCATGTTTGAAGGGTGCCCAAGCCTATGTTTTCCTCATTCAGGAGCCACAAATTAAATACCTGGATTCCTTACCAAGGCCAGGAAAAGCCAGAAATCTGCCCTTTTTGTGTTATTTTTTCAGCACATTTTATTTTATTTTATTTTATTTTTTGAGATGGAGTTTCATACTCGATTCCCAGGCTGGAGTGCATGGCACAATCTCGGCTCACTGCAATCGCCACCTCCCGGGTTCAAGCGATTCTCCTGCCTCAGCCTCCCAAGTAGCTGGGAGTACAGGGGCCCACCACAACACCTGGCTAATTTTGTATTTTTAGTAGAGATGGGGTTTCATCATGTTGGTCAGGCTGGCCTCGAACCCCTGACCTCAGGTGATCCACCCACCTTGGCCTCCCAAAGAGCTGGGATTACAGGCGTGAGACACCATGCCTGGTAAAAATATTTTAAAATAAGTCAGAGGTACGGGTTTGATCCAAATCCCCCATCAGCCTCCTGGTCCCGGGACAAATGTCGTCTGCTCCGTGCTCACACACAGACACCCACCAGACACACTCGCTTGGAGGCCCAGGACATGGGGAAGTTGGGTCCAGCTGTGTCAAAGGCCAACCCGGCCCCTCCTTGCTGTGTGACCTCAGGCAAGCGACTATCCTCTCTGAGCCCGAGCCCGCCTGACCCCCTGCTTTTCTCTCCAGCAAGAGTGCTGTGGCACATCTGGTCCCATGGACTGGGTGAACTTCACGTCAGCCTTCCGGGAGGCCACTCCGGAGGTGGTGTTCCCCTGGCCCCCACTGTGCTGTCGCCGGACGGCAAACTTCATCCCCCTCAACAAGGAGGGCTGCCGCCTGGGGCACATGGACTACGTGTTCACCAAGGTGTGGCCCTCTGCCCTGCTGCATCTGTCCGTCCATCTGTCTGTCTGCCTCTGGTCTCTGCTCCCTCTCTGATTCTCTCTCTTTCTCCCTCCCTGTGTCTGTCCATCTAGCTTTTTCTCTCTCCTCTTCCCCGCTCTGATTTTCTTGTTTTCTTTTTCTTTCTTTTCTTTTTTTCCGAGACCGAGTCCCGCTCTGTCACCCAGGCTGGAGTATAGTGGCACGATAGCTCACTGCAGCGTCTGCCTCCCAGGTTCAAGGGATTCTCCCACCTCAGCTTCCAGAGCAGCTGGGATTACAGGCGCGCACCACCCTCTTGGCTAATTTTTGTATTTTTAGTAAAGACGGGGTTTGATCATGTTGGCCAGGCTGGTCTCGAACTCCTGAGGTCAAGTGATCCACCCGCTTTGGCCTCCCAAAGTGCTCAGATTACAGGCATGAGCCACAGCGCTGGGTCCCCTCTCTGATTTTCTCGTGCTCTCCCAACTCTCTCTCAAGTCAGCAGGATGCACCCAGGGTCTGTCTGATCCAGACCTGGCACCTGCAACTTTACTCAGGTTGTCCAAGAATAAGAGCAACAATAGGGCGGGGCGCGATGGCTCACACCTGTAATCCCAGCACTTTGGGAGGCCGAGGAGGGCGGATCACTTGAGGTCAGGGGTTCAAGACCAGCCTGACCAACATAGCAAAAATCCGTCTCTACTAAAAATGCAAAAACTAGCCCAGAGCAGTAGCACATGCCTGTAATCCCAACTACTCGGGAGGCTGAGGTAGGAGAATCACTTGAACCCTGGAGGTGAAGGTTGCAGTCAGATGAGATTGTGCCACTGCACCCCAGCCTGGGCGACAGAGCGAAACTCCGTCTCAAACAAAACAAAACAAAGCAAAACATCAAACAAAACAATAGAGCTAGGCACAGTGGCTCAATCCTGTAATCCCAGTACTTTGGGAGGCCAAGGCAGGAGGATCACTTGAGGTCAGGAGCTCAAGACCAGCCTGGGCAACATATTAAGACCCCGTCTCTATAAAAAAGTACAGAAAATTAACCAGGCATGGTGGTGTGTGCCTATAATCCCAGCTACTGGGGAGGCTAAGGCAGGAGGATCGTTTGAGTCTAGGAGGTCAAGGCTGCAGTGAGCTGTGATGGTGCCACTGCACTCTAGCCTAGGCAAGAGACTTAATAAAAGGCAAGAGACTTAAAAAAAAAAAAAAAAAAACAAAAAAAAAACAAGGCTGGGCGCGCATGATGGCTCATGCCTGTAATTTTACCCAGCACTTTGGGAGGCCAAGATGATTCCTGATCATGAGATCAGGAATTCAAGACCAGCCTGGCCAACATGGTGAAACCCCGTCTCTACTAAAAATACAAAAATTAGCCGGGCGTAGTGGTGCGCGCCTGTAATCCCAGCTACTCAGGAGGCTGAGGCAGGAGAATCGCTTGAACGCGGGAGGCAAAGGTTGCAGTGAGCCGAGATCACACCACTGCACTGCAGCCTGGGCTACAGAGCGAGACTCTGTCTCCAAAAAAAAAAAAAAAAAAAGCCAGCCGTAAAAGCAAAATCACCCTCAGACCGTCATAGCCATCAGCAGGGCAGCACCTACTTTGCAGGGCCTGGGTTCAACATCAGCTCCCTTGGGCCCCAAAACCACCCGAGGAGGTGGACAGTGCCATGGTCTCCACTGCACAGGTGAGAAAACCAAGGCTCAGGAAAGGCGGTGACTTTCCCAAGGGCGCACAGTGACTCTCGCCTTCAGCAGCCACCCTCATGGGCGTCTTCTCAAACCTCCCCCATCCCCCTGCCCAGGGCTGCTTTGAGCACATCGGCCATGCCATCGACAGCTACACGTGGGGCATCTCGTGGTTTGGGTTTGCCATCCTGATGTGGACGGTGAGAGGCGGGGAGCCCACAGGCTGGGTGGGCTGGGGGTGGGGGGGGTGGAGTGCCCTAATCTCTCTGCCTCCTCGCCAGCTCCCAGTCATGCTGATCGCCATGTATTTCTACACCACACTCTGAGGGACAAGACGGGAAGGCAACATACACACCCCGGCCTCCTCTACATCCTCCTCCTGCTTCCTCCGGTGGGGCCTGGATGGTTGCCTCATGTCTGCCCTGCCAACCTCCCTAGCCCTTACCTCCTTCCACTTCCAATATCTTTTTCCAGGTTCCTGTGCCTCGGGTGTGCCCTGAAACCCCAGGGCTTGTGTGCACGTATCTTTAGCCTTGACCTCACTCCACTTGGCTGGTTCTTGCCCAACTTTCAAGGGACCTCTCCATGATCCCATCTCACATTCACAGACACCTCTCCTGTAGCTCTCTGAGCTCCTCCTTCATGGCAGGCGTCGCCATTCTTGCTGAACAGTTTGTGATTGCCGTTTGAGCTCTGGAAGCCTTGATTGCCATGAGAGTTCTGTCACGGTCACTTTACTGTCCCCATCATCACCCAGCATGGGGCTGAGCACATACTAGATAGTCAATAAATAAATAAATAAATTAATTAATAATGAATGAATGAGTTTGTTCTTTTTCTGGGTCAAGGGAGAGTGAACAAGAACTGTTCTAGGCCAGGCATAGTGGCTCACGCCTGTATTCCCAGCACTTTGGGAGGCCGAGGCGGGCAGATCACCTGAGGTCAGAAGTTCGAGATCAGCCTGGCCAAAATGGTGAGACCCCATCTCTACAAAAATACAAAAATCAGCCAGGCGTGGTGGTGCACATCTGTAATCCCAGCCACTCCGGAGGCTGAGGCAGAAGAATCACTTGAACCCGGGAGGTGGAGGTTGCAGTGAGCCGAGATCACACTATTGCACTCCAGCCTGGGTGACAAAGCAAGGCCCTGTCTCCAAAAAAAAAAAAAAAGAACTATTCTACTATTCTGATGGAAGTGGCAGAAACCCAACTGTCACTGACTGAAGTGTAAAATGGAATTTATCAGCTCACATAACTGAGTCAACGGGGCTGGCTTCAGGCATGTCTGGATCCAGGTGTTCAATCTAAGTTTCCAGGAAACCTGCTTCATTTCCTGACAGGATTTCTCTGGCAACGCCATACTTAACATCTTTATACCTAAGCAATGCAACAGAGAGAAAGAGCCTCTCTCCCAAGGGCTGTAGCCAAGGTCCAGAGTTGAATCTCATTGTCTTGGCTTAGGTTCTAGGCCCACCGTTAGGTTGGGAAAGGGAGAGCACCTGGCATGGTAATCATGCTAAGGATGCATGCGGTGGTGGTGTTGGAAGGGGAGTTGTTTATCAAAGGAAAATCCAGGTACAGGGCTGTTGAGACTTATAGGTGATAAAAATCCTTCTCCTAGGGATATAGCTTCCAGCAAGTTCTGTAGAGGGTCCATGACAGCAAACCATTAAGAACTGAATTATGGCTGGGCACGGTGGCTCACACCTGTAATCCCAGCACTTGCGGAGGTGGGCAGATGGCTTGATGCCAGGAGCTTGAGACTAGCCTGGCCAAAATGGCGAAACCCCATCTCTATTAAAAATAGAAAAAATACCCGGGCATGGTGGTGCACACCTGTAGACCCAGCTACTCAGGAGGCTGAGGCAGGAGAATTGCTTGAGCCTGGGAGACGGAGGTTGCAGTGAGCTGAGATCATGCCACTGCACGCCAGCCTAGCCGAGAGAGCGAGACTCTGTCTCAAAAAAAAAAAAAAAAAAAAAAAAAAAAAGAGTCACACTGCAAAAGAATATTTAATGGCATGAAAAAAATACTTGGGAAATTGTGACATGAGAAAAACAGGTTACAATATAGCATGCCAAGTATGATTCCTTCTCTGATAAAAATGTAAATATGTGCATGTTTGCATTTTTTAAAGGTCTTCCAAAGGTTATTGAGGAAGAGGACACATTTGCAGGGGATTTTTGTTTCATTCCTTGGGCATTTTGGTATTTTCCAAATATTTTATGATGATTATTGCCTTTGTCTTCTAACAGAAATCAAGAAACGTATCTTAGTTAAAATGTCACTGCTGGACATAAAATGTACATTGAGAAGAGAATTATTCCTCGAAACATTTTCAAACTTTATCTGAGCAGTTAAGACAGGTCAGGGCTGGGCGCAGTGGCTCATGCCTGTAATCCCAGCATTTTGGGAGGCTGAGGCAGGAGGATTGCTTGAGGCCAGGAGTTCCAGACCAGCCTGGCCAACATAGCGAGACCTCGCCTCTCCAAAAAATTTAAAAATTAGCTGGGCATGGTGGTGTGCACTTGTAGTCCCCACTACTCGGGAGGCTGAGGTGGAAAGATCGCTTGAACCCAGGAGGTAGGGGCTGTAGTGAGTTGTGATGGTGCCACTGCATTCCAGCCTGGGCAACAGCAAGACCCTGTCTCAATAATAATAATAATAGGCCAGGACTTACCAGATACGGCGGGGCCGGGGTTTGACCTGACCTCTGACCTCTGGGCAGTTGGGTAAGCATGCCGCCATCTCTGACCCACATCTGCCACTTGGCTTTCGGGCTCCATCCGACTGCATACTGCAGAGTGTGTCTCAGTCAGACCGGCAGCAGCGTGGCCTCACCCAGGCGGGCCTCAGCCTGCAAGACAGGTTTGTCTGCCCCAGCCCCCAAACTGAGAGGCTGGCTCCTGTGGGTAAGAGGGGAGCAAAGAGGTCAGGGCCAGGTCAGGGCCCTGATCCCTTGAGGGACAGGCAGCCATTCGAGGGCTGCTCCCCCCACACCTCCAGGTGACTGCATCCCTCCTCGGCCTCTAACCCTCCACGGCTCTCCAGCGCCCTCCTCACCTCACACTGAGGGGCGGGTGTGGCTGGGCCCCTTGCCACCTCTCCAGGTATCTCTCTCTCTCCTGCTCCACTGAGCCAAGCTCTCTCTCTCTCACCATCTGAGGTCACAGAATAGAAACAAGAAACTGTGTTAATAGCAATCAAGCGGGGCCCATGCCTCTGACTACATCCACTTTTGCTTACGCTCCTTCCATGAGGGCAAGTTGGGTTTTATTTTTTAACTAAAATCTAAAAACGTTCCGTTTCCTCAGGCGTCCCGCGCCCGCTGCTTCCTCCTCTCTGGTCACCTCGTCCTTGGCTGGTGTTAGAAAAATGGCTACAAGCTTCCTGGGAATCAGGTAATAAAGCTTACAGGAACTCTTCCCAGATTGAAAAGAGCTTAACAAATAAATAGATAAATAAAGCTTACCTTCTAGAGGGGAAAATAGATAAAACCAATAAGAAAAACACATGTCAGAGGCTGATAAGTGCTAAGGAGAAAAATAAAAGAATGAAAAGCAAAACAAAAACCTAGCCAGGGCGGGGCTCAGTGGCTCAAGCCCGTAATCCCAGCACTTTAGGAGGCCAAGGCGGGAGGAACGCTTGAGGAGTTCGAGACCAGCCTAGGCTACATAGTGAGACCCCCGTCTCTACAAAACAGTAAAAAAAATTAAAAAATTTGCTGGCCATGGTGGCAAGCGCCTGCATCACAGCTACTCGGGAGGCTGAGGCAGGAGGATCACTTGAGCATGGGAGGTTGGGGCTGAAGTAAGCCAAGATCGCACCACTGACTCTGTCAGCCCAGGTGACAATCTCAAAAAAAAAAAAAAAAAAAAAAAGGTGGCTGGGCATGGTGGTTCACACTTGTAATCCCAGCACTTTGGGAGGCCAAGGCGGGCAGATCACCTGAGGTCAGGAGTTGGAGATCAGCCTGGCTAACATGGCGAAACCCTGTCTCCACTAAAAGTACAAAAATTAGTTAGGTGTGGTGGCATGTGCCTGTAATCCCAGCTACTCGGGAGGCTGAGGCAGAAGAATCCCTTGAACCTGGGAGGTGGAGGTTGTAGTGAGCCAAGATCGTGCCACTGCACTCCAGGCTGGGTGGCAGAGCAAGACTCCATTTCAAAAAACAAAAACAAAACAAAACAAAATACAGTGAGGGCCTGGTGCCACCTCTGGAATGTTTTTCATTGTCTGGGTTTGACGCTGTGCTGTGCCATCACCACGTGTGGGGCCGAGGAAAGCACTTATTCCGGGGCACACGCCTGCCCCTGGAGCGCGGGTGGAGTCAGCTCCATCTATAGGGTCTGGCCTGGGAGCAGGGAGACGGTGCTTGCCCAGAGCAGGCTCAGACCCAGACCCTGACCCTGTGCCTAGGGAAAGGTGAGCCGACCCTGGGGTCAAATGGACCACAATCCCCCCTCCCCAGGAACTTTCCCCTGTGATTCTGGGATAAATGACACAGACAGCACTGAGAATTCCATGGTAGTCGTTATTATTACTGTTGTTTTTACTAATAGCAGGGGCCCCATCACTCACCTGTAGGTAATCAATTTATTACCTCTCAGTTCCATTTGTCACCTGGTGCCAGGTTAGGCTTTGTCAATAGAGGGCGCTGGAGAGCCACTGAGGAGCCAGGGTCCCTCTGCCTCACTCCAGAGCTTTGTGTTCTCCTTCCTACTGCCTTGTGACCAGCAGGTGGCTGCTATGCTCCACATTACAGGGAGTGACCTCCAGGGCCGCCTTCTCCTCCTTCTCCCTCCTCCTCCTCCCTCCTCCTCTTCCTCCCTCCTCCCTCCTCTTCCTCCCTCCTCCTTCCTCCTCTTCCTCCCTCCTCCTCACTCCTCTTCCTCCCTCCTCCTCCCTCCTCCTCTTCCTCCCTCCTCTTCCTCCCTCCTCCTCCTCCCTCCTCTTCCTCCCTCCTCTTTTCTTTCATCCCTCTTCCTCTCTCCTCCTTCTTCCTTCTCCTTCCTTCTCCCTCCTCCTCTTCCCTCCTCCTTTTTTCTCCTCCTCCTCCTCTTACCTCCTCCTCTTTCCTCCTCCTCCTTCTTCCTCCCCCTTCTCCTCCCCCTTCTCCTTTAAGAGATGGGGTGTCAGTCAGGCGCAGTGACTCACACCTGTATTCCCACCTGCAATTCCTCACTTTGGGAGACCAAGACAGGAGGATCACTTGAGTCCAGGAGTTCGACACTGCAGTGAGCTATGGTAGCACCACTGGACTCCAGCTTGGGCAACAGAGGGAGACTCTGTCTCAGAGAGAGAGAGAGAGACAGAGAGGGAGAGAGAGACAGAGAGAGAGAGAGACAGAGAGAGAGAGAGAGAGATGGGATTGCACCTTGTCGCCTTGGCTGGAGTGCAGTGGCAGGACCATAGCTCTCCAGTGTCTTCTTGAGCCTAGCTAGGGACTTGCCACTTAACCCAAGAGATCTATTTAAAACATGAAGTGGAATCATTGTTTCTCACAGAATCAGCTGCCTTCTCAGATCCTCTGCAAACGGAAACAGAATCATGCAAAATGGGCAAAGTAAAGGGACAAGAAAATGGTCTTTTTGAAGAGCTGCTCCCAGCCCTGCTGGACAAAATGACCAAAATAGGATCCCTGGTATTAAAGTTCGTCTCATAAAAATCCATTCAGAAAATTGAGGACACTTTGGGAGGCTGAGATGTGAGGACTGTTTGAGGCCAGGAGCCTGGGCAACAGAACAAGGCCCTGTCTCAAAAAAAAAAAAAAAAAAAAAAAGATAGATACATATGTCTGTACCCAGAGTCAAGACAAGCGATATTTGTTGTCTAAAAACAACTCTGGTTCAGGGTACATCAGTTAGCTTTTTTTTTTTTTTTTGAGACGGAGTCTCGCTCTGTCGCCCAGGGTGGAGTGTAGTGACTCGATCTCGGCTCACTGCCAGCTCCGCCTCCCGGGTTCACGCCATTCTCCTTCCTCAGCCTCCCGAGTAGCTGGGACTACAGGCGCCCGCCACCACGCCCGGCTAATTTTTTGTATTTTTAGTAGGGACAGGGTTTCACGTGTTAGCCAGGATGGTCTCGATCTCCTGACCTCGTGATCTGCCTGCCTTGGCCTCCCAAAGTGCCAAAGTGCTGGGATTACAGGCGTGAGCCACCATGCCCCATCTTTTCTTTTCCTTTTTTTTTTTTTTGGACAGAATCTTGCTCTGTTGCCCAGTCTGGAGTGCAGTGGTGCAATCTCAGCTTACTACAACCTCCACCTCCCGGTTTTAAGTGATTCTCTGCCTCAGCTTCCCAAGTAGCTGGGATTACAGGCTTGCACCACCACACCTGGCTAATTTTTGCATTTTTTGTAGATACGGGGTTTCACCATGATGGACAGGCTGGTCTCGAGCTCCTAGCCTCAAGTGATTCTCCCACTTCAGCCTCCCAAAGTGCTGGGATTCTAGGTGTGAGGTGCCCAGCCCAAGACAGATACTTTACTTTAAGAAAGTAAACTGGCCAGGCACAGTGGCTCACACCTGTAATCCCAGCACTTTGGGAGGCCAAAGCGGGCAAATCACTTGAGGTCAGGAGTTCAAGACCAGCCTGGCCAACATGGTGAAACCCCGCCTCTACTAAAAATACAAAACTTAGATAGGAGTGGTAGCAGGCGCCTATAAATCCAGCTACTTGGAAGGCCAAAACAGCATCATTTGAACCCAGGAGATGGAGGTTGCAGTGAGCTGAGATCCCGCCACTGCACTGCAGCCTGGGTGACAAAGCAAGGCTCTGTCTCAAAAATAAAATAAAATAAAGGAAAAGAAAATAAAGAAGGGAACTTAGGTTCAGTGAGGTCATAAGGGTGGGACCCTGATCCAATAGGACTGATGTCCTTATAGAAAGAGAGACACCAGGAGTGCACACACACACACACGGAGGGAAGGCCATATGAGGTCACAGTGAAAAGGTGGCCTTCTACAAACCAAGGAGAAATGCCTCAGGACAAACCAACCCTGCTGGCACCTTGACCTTGGACTTCTAGTCTCCAGAACTGTGAGAAATACATGTCTGTTGTTTGAGCCACCCAGTCTGTGATATTTTGTTACACAGCCCTAGCAGACCATTACATTCAGTCTCTTCTTTGCTTCCCACTGTGTCCTTTCTACCAAGCACCATGCCTAGCACATAGTAAGTACCCCCAAAAAGATGTGCAAACATCATTGCCTCCTGTGGGAAGCTGTCCCTCACCCTTCTCCACTCCTTCTGCCCTTAGCTTAAGTGCCTCTTCTCAGCTTCAGTTCCTACACTTTCCACTTGGCTCTCAAAGAATATGTTTTGAGGTCTAATTCCTCTTTAGAAGGTGAAATGTTTGAAGGCAGGGGCTGGGTCTTCCCCAGGGCTCAGCACCAATGGCATGCACCATCAGAATTTTGTTTTGATTTGTTTTTTTGAGATGGAGTTTCCCTCTTGTCACCCAGGCTGGAGTGCAGTGGCCCAATTTTCAGCTCACTACAACCTCTGCCCTCCGGGTTCAAGCGATTCTTGTGCCTCAGCCTCCTGAGTAGCTGGGATTACAGGAGCCTGCCACCATGCCCGGCTAATTTTTGTATTTTTAGTAGAGACGGGGTTTTGCCACGCTGGCCAGTCTTGTCTGCAACTCCTGACCTCAAGTGATTAGCCAACCTTGGCCTCCCAAAGTCCTGGGATTACAGGTGTGAGCCACCGCGCCTGGCCAGGAGTTTAATAAATATTTGAGTGAATGTAAGTTTCTTGACCTTGATGCATGGGCCCTGGAGAGCTAGAAGACCTGAATTCTAAGCTTCATCCCTGTGCAGCTGTGGACACTGAGCCTCAAATGTAATCATGGTCTGGGGTTTTTCCAGAGATCAAAGCTTGGGGAAAGTCCTTTATTCTCTGAAAGGTACAGGGTTATTTTCACATCTGTTATGAACACTTGTGCCGTTGAGCTGAGCTCCTGAGTCTTAGTCAGCTGTCTGGCTCCAGTTGGACTTCCTGCTGTACCTCAGATACACTAAGCTCACTCCTGCCTTGGGGCTTTTGCGCTTGCTACTGCTTCTGGGAACACACTGCACCCAGGCTCTCCCAAGGCCCCTTAATTTTCAGGGTCTATGCCAGGGCAGATGATACTGATTGCAAGGAAACAACTTGGTTGCAGGGCATTCGGGAACAGAAGAAATACCACTGTTCGGCCGGGCGCCCTGGCTCACGCCTGTAATCCCAACACTTTGGGAGGCCGAGGCAGGTGGATCACGAGGTCAAGAGATCAAGACTATCCTGGCCAACATGGTGAAACCCCGTCTCTACTAAAAATACCAAAAAAAAAAAAAAAAGCCAAGTGTGGTGGCGGGCGCCTGTAATTCCAGCTACTCGGGAGGCTGAGGCAGGAGAATTGCTTGAACCCAGGAGGCAGAGGTTGCAGTGAGCCAAGATCGCGCCACTGCACTCCAGCCTGTAGTCTCAAAAGAAAAGAAAAGAAGGCCGGGCGTGGTGGCTCATGCCTGTAATCCCAGCACTTTGGGAGGCCGAGGCAGGCGAATCATGAGGTCAGGAGATCAAGACCATCCTAACACGTTGAAACTCTGTGTCTACTAAAAATACAAAAACAAAATTAGCCAGGTATGGTGGCGGAGGCCTGTAGTTCCAGCTACTCTGGAGGCTGAGGTGGGAGAATGGCGTGAACCCAGGAAGTGGCAGGAGGATCACTGAGGCTAGGAGTTTGAGGCCACAGTGTGCTATGATTGCACCTGTGAATAGCCACTGCACTCCAGCCTGGGCAACACAGCAAGACCCTATCTCCAGAAAAAAGCAAAACAAAACACAGGAAACCCATACTGTAGACCAGTTTATTAAAATAGAAAGAAAATAACCAGGTGTGGTGGCGCATGCCTGTAGTCCCAGCTACTCGGGAGACTGAGACAGGAGAATCGCTTGAACCTGGGAGGCAGGAGTTGCAGTGAACTGAGATCGTGCCATTGCACTCTAGCCTGGGCAACAGAGTAAGACTCTGTCTCAAAAAAAAAAAGGGGAAAAATATAAATAATAAAAAATTGTTAGCAATTATCACTAGGGCTTCTCAGTGAGAATCGGTGAGAAACTCCAAAGGTTCTGAGGCTGTAAAGTATATTCCCAACCACCTTTAGGGTCAAAGTTGGGACAAGATGAACTAACTATAAATGAGGCTTGTTGAGTGAGAGGACTTCTCAACCAATCCAACCCAGGACCTACCAGATAAGTACTTCCTGAAGATAATGTGGTTTGGGGGTGATCTCTTGGGTCAGACAGATAGACAGATCTGGGTCTGAATTCCAGCTTTGGTTACTCCTCAGGGACTCAGTTTCTTCGTCTTTCTTTTTTCTTTTTTTTTTTTTTTTTGAGATGGAGTCTTGCTCTGTTGTCCAGGCGGGAGTGCAGTGGCATCATCTTGGCTCACTGCAACCTCTGCCTCCCAGGTTCAAGCGATTCCCCTACCTCAGCCTCCTGAGTAGCTGGGATTACAGGCACGTACCACCATGCCCAGCTCATTTTTGTATTTTTGGTAGAGACGGGGTTTCACCATGTTGGTCAGGCTGGTCTCGAACTCCTGACCTTATGACCCACCCGCTTCGGCCTCCCAAAGTGCTTGAATTATAGGCATGAGCCACCGTGCCTGGCCTAATTTCTTCATCTTTCAAATGGGAAAATGCAGTGTGAGGTGTGATGAACTCAGGCTTGGATTCAGAAGGTCTTGTATCATTCTACTCCTTGCTCAGCTATGGACCAGCTGTGTGAGCTGAGATGAAGAGCTGCACCTCTGTGAGCCTTGGCTGTCTATTCTGATGCGTGTTGGCATCATTCTGCTTCCTATGGTGGCTGGGGATTCCCTGGGACCATGTGTGCCTGCACTGTGGTCGCTGTAGTTGGCAGGATAGGAGGCTGTGTATTAAAATGTTTAGGAGCTTAGGTTCTGGAGTCAGACTGCAACAGGCCTAGTTCAAATTCCAGCTCTGATAATTACTCCCGGTGAGATCTTAGGAAAATCAGTTTCTTCTCCAAACCTCAGTTTTTGTTTTGTTTTGTTTTGTTTGAGACGGAGTCTTGCTCTGTCGCCCAGGCTTGAGTGCAGTGGCATGATCTCGGCTCACTGCAACCTCTGCCTCCCAGGTTCAAGCGATTCTCCTGCCTCAGCCTCCCCAGTAGCTGGAATCACAGGCATGCGCCACATGCCCAGCTAATTTTTTCGTATTTTTAGTAGAGACGGGGTTTCACCATGTTGGCCAGGCTGGTCTCGAACTCCTGGCCTCAAAGAATCCACCTGCCTCATCCTCCCAAAGTGCTGGGATTACAGGCATGAGCCAATGCGCCCGGCCAAACTTCAGTTTTTGTATCTGTCAAATGAGCATAATAACAGTAAATATCTGATAGAGTTTACTGTGAAGAGTCAATCAGATGATGCAGGTAAAGCACTTAAAACTGGTCTGGGGCCTGGCACAGTGGCTCATGCCTGTAATCCCAGAAATTTGGGAGTCCAAGGTAGGAGGATCACTTGAGCCCAGGAGTTTAAGTCCAGCCTGGGCAACATAGTGAGACCATCTCTACAAAATAATAATAAATAAATTAATTAATTAGTGAGGTATGGTGTTGTGCACCTGTAGTCCCAGTGAATTGAGAGGCTAATGTGGGAAGATCCTTTGACCCCAGGAGGTCAAGACTGCAGTGAGCCATGATCCTGCCACTGTGCTCTAGCCTGGGCAAGAGAGCAAGACCTTATCTCAAAATAAAAAAGCAAAGATATTATAAGACTGATTTTTAAAAATACCTTTCTCTAGATCGGGTGCAGTAGCTCATGCCTGTAATCCCAGCACTATGTGAGGCTGAGGCAGGAAGATCACTTGAAGTCAGGAGTTCGAGACCAGCCTGGCCAACATTGTGAAACCCCGTCTCTACTAAAAATACAAAAATTAGCCGGGTGTGGTGGCAGGTGACTGTAATCCCAGCTACTTGGGAGGCTGAGGCAGGAGGATGGCTTGAACCCAGGAGGCGGAGGTTGCAGAGAGCCGAGATTGTGCAACTGCACTCCAGCCTGGGCGACAGAGCAAGACTCTGTCTCAAAAATACATACATACACACATACATACATACATACATACATACATACATAAAATACCTTTTTCTACATGTCAGTCCATTTTCCCAAAACCAGGGCCAATGTGACCAGACTCCATCCCCATCTACAAGATCAATCCTACTTAATCATAGTGTAGCTTGAAGGTTGGACTCTCACCACAGCAGGGTTCACAGCAGGGTTCGAGTCCCTGCAATGCCCGTACCTGCTGCGGGACCTGAAATAAACGACTTCAGGCCGGGGGCGGTGGCTCACGCCTGTAATCCCAGCACTTTGGGAGGCCGAGGCGGGCAGATCACAAGGTCAGGAGATCGAGACCACGGTGAAACCCCGTCTCTACTAAAAATACAAAAAATTAGCCGGGCGCGGTGGCGGGCGCCTGTAGTCCCAGCTACTCAGGAGGCTGAGGCAGGAGAATGGCGTAAACCCAGGAGGCGGAGCTTGCAGTGAGCCGAGATTGCGCCACTGCACTCCAGCCTGGGCGATAGAGCGAGAGTCCGTCTCAAAAAACAAAAAACAAAAAACAAAAAACAAAACAAAACAAAAACAAAACAAAACAAAAAGGCCGGGCGCGGTGGCTCACGCCTGTAATCCCAGCACTTTGGGAGGCCGAGGCGGGCGGATCACAAGGTCAGGAAATCGAGACCATGGTGAAACCCCGTCTCTACTAAAAATAGAAAAAATTAGCCGGGCGCAGTGGCTGGCGCCTGTAGTCCCAGCTACTCGGGAGGCTGAGGCAGGAGAATGGCGTGAACCCGGGAGGCGGAGCTTGCAGTGAGCCGAGATTGCGCCACTGCACTCCAGCCTGGGCGACAGAGCAAGACTCCGTCTCAAAAAAAAAAAAAAAAAAAAACGACTTCACCTCTTTAGTTATTTAGGTTATTTAGGTTTCAACGAGTTGATGCACAAGCGTAGCACATGGAAAGGGCTGGATAAACGCGAGGTGCTGTTACTCCCACCACAGCGCCAGTCCTTCTCCCCTTTTTACTTTACTTTTTATTTTTATTTTTTGAGATAGAGTCTTGCTCTTTCGCCCAGGCTGGAGCGTAGTGGCGCCATCTTGGCTCACTGTAACTTCCGCCTCTCGGGTTCAAGCAATTCACCTGTCTCAGCCTCCTGAGTAGCTGGGATTACAGGCGTCCCCCACCACGTCTGGCTAATTTTTGTATTTTTAGTAGAGACGGGGTTTCACTATATTTGTCAGGCTGGTCTCGAACTCCGGAGCTCAGGTGATCTGCCCGCCTCGGCCTCCCAAAGTGCTGGGATTACAGGCGTGAGCCACCGTGCCCGGCCCCTTCCCCCATTTTAGCGGTTTCGCTCCCTATTGGGGCCAGGGACGCCTCAGGCTGTCTCTGTCAAGACCTACAGCTCTGGCTGTTGTCCCAGGCTCTTCCGCGAGGTGCTCTCCTGCCTCCTGACCACCCCCATTCCTCCCCGCTCGAACTCCTCAGCGAGCGGCTGCGAAGGACGCGCCAACACTCCGCGTAGCGGGAAGGGACCGAAATCTCATCACAGCCTGAAATTGCTGCGCTAAACTCCCGCCCCGCTGCCCTCTGGTCAGTTTAAAGCGAAGACGAGCCTTAGGGCCAGTCAGAGGCGGCAGCGGAGGAGCCATGCCCGCCTCCTTGAGGCGCCCTGGCGTCTCATTGGCTGTGCTTGAGAATGAATCCCGGGCTAAGCCGCTTAGAAAGGAGCGGAGCCAGCCAATCAGCGGTGCAACCGCCGCGGGGGCCGGGCCAGAAGGCCCGCAGACAAGCACCTCGGAAGATTGGCAAGGGGCGAGCTCGCAGCTTGTCAGCCCCGAAGCCCTGCCCAGGGGGAAAGCCTGCTGGAGGGAGTCTAATCCCCGGGCCAGTTAATGTTGGGGCAGCGCAATCGGCCGTTCCCTCTGCGGTGGGGTGGTGGGCGGGAGTGCTGACACGTCCGCGCGCCGTTACTCCTGGCTGAGCATACAGTCGAGGTGGCAGTGGGAATTGGAAGTGCGAGTGTCACACTGCCAATCACGGGGCAAGGTACTGCCCCCTCTTGTGTCTTCCTTGTCCCTGTACACGTCCAGGCGAGGCAGAGTGAGCTGTGCCAGCAGTCGTAGTGGAGTGGGACAAGAGGACAAGAGGAGAGAAAAGGGAGCTGTCCACAGGCACCGAAGCCTGGCTGACTTTTTTTTTTTTTTGAGGCGGAGTCTCGCTCTGTCTCCTAGGCGGAGTGCAGTGGTGCGATCTCGGCTCCCTGCAATCCCGGGGTTCAAGCGATTCTCCTGTCTCAGGCTCCCAAGTAGCTGGAATTACAGGTGCCCGCCACCACGCTCAGCTAATTTTTGTATTTTTAGTAGAGATGGGGTTTCACCATGTTGGTCATGCTGTTCTCGAACTCCTGACTCCAGATGATCCGCCCGCCTCAGCCTCTCAAAGTGCTGGGATTACAGGCGTGAGCCACCGCGCCCTGCCTGGCTGGCTCTTTTATTTTATCTTTATTTATTAGAGACAGGGTCTCACTATGTCACCCAGGCTGCAGTGCAGTGATGTGATCATAGCTCACTGCAGCCTCGACCTCCTGGGCTCAAGGGATCCTACTACCACCTGGACCTCTCAAAGCGCTGGGATTACGGGCATGAGACACAGTGCCTGGCCTTGGCTTGCTCTTATGGGCCTCCAGGCCAATCAGGTGTGGCGGCAGCCTACACACCCCTACACACTTCCCAGATGGTAAAGGGTTGAGAGAAAGGTGACAGGGTTTGCAAATGGGAGCTACTTAGGGAGGCAAAATAGAAGCAAGAAAGGCAGGTCAGGCACGGTGTCTCACGGCTGTAGTCCCAGAATTTTGGGAGGCCCAGGCGGGAGGATTGCTTGAGCCCAGGAGTCCCAGGCTGCAGTGAACTATGATTGCACCATTGCACTCCAGCACGGGCAACGGAGGGAGACCCTGTTCATAAAATAAAAATGAAATAATTTTTTTTTTTTTTAAAAAAAAGGACAGTGGTACTCCGGAGCACTTGCTGAGGGAGCCTCCAGGGCTGTTCAGGTAAGGGAGAATCAGGGTCCAGTCTCTTCATGGAGAGAGTGGGAAAGGGCAGACTCCACAGCCAATCAACGCTGGAGCCCGGCTGGAAATCAATGAAATCTCAGCCTAAGAGGCCTGAAGCCTACGGACCAATGAGACTCAAGGCCCTGCCTCTTCACAGCCAATCAGCTGCAGGTCAGAGACAGACGCGCGGGAGTGGCGCTGTCCTAGGTGCCTCCCATGCTGCCCAGCGTGCTCAGCTGGCCTGAGCGGGAGAGTGCGACCCGCGCTGCAGCCAATCAGCGTCCGCCTCAGGATCTGGGGGTGACCACGTGCGGGAGCCTTGCGTCCCTGGCCTCGCTCCACTCCCCACTTTTAACGGTCACTCGGCCTTGAGCCATCCTGAGTGTATGTGAGGCTGAAAGGGAAGGAGGAACAGGGTCTGGGCCGGTGAGTGCCATAGTTTTTCTTTACTTTCTTGGGCTTGGGCCTGGCCCAGGCAAAGCTGGGGTGTGGGAGTTTGGCCCCGTTGATGATTGGGAAGTGCGGGTTGAGGGCTTTAGCCCTTAGGGCTTTCCTCTGTCTTTGAGAGGCTGGAAATGCAGCCTCCTGGCCACCTTTAGGCCTAGGTTTGGCAGAGGCCAAGCCAGCTTGCCCTCTGGGTTGGTCCACGGCCCCTGAGGCCAGCCTGAGTGCGAAGGGTGTTGCGGGGAAGTTGCAGGCCCTTAGCTCTGCACAGGGTCATTGACCATGAGGTATGGCCTCTGGACAATGAGAGGTTACGAGGGGTCTCTGGACTGAGCCTGAATCTGGTGACTGAAAGGAGAGGCCTGAGGATCTCCAAAGGTTATGTAGGGGCTGGGCACGGTGGCTCATGCCTGTAATCCCAGCACTTTGGGAGGCTGAGGCAGGTGGATCATTTGAGGTCAGGAGTTTGAGACCAGCCTGGCCAACATGGAGAAACTCTGTCTCTACGAGGTTTCCAAAAAAAATTACCTGGGCATGGGGGCACATGTCTGTAATTCCAGTTACTCAGAAAGCTGAGGCAGGAGCACAGCTTGAACCCGGGAGGTGAAGGTTGCAGTGAGCCGAGATTGTGCCATTGCACTCCAGCCTGGGCGACAGAACGAGACCCTGTCTTAAGAAAAAAAAAAAAAGAAAAGGAAAAAAAAAGTTACGTAGAAAGTCACTGGCCAAGAGATGAAACTAGTGTTCACTTGAAGGTCTTCTGGGGTCTTTGGAGCCAGCCTGGGCTGGGAGTGAATGTTCTGGACTCCAGGTTGAGATGTTCTTGGGAGATTTCCCAGTATGGGGTCCAGGTTGGATGATGTGGCCAAGAGGTTAGGCCAGTAATCCTCTGGAGATTCTAGGGAGAAGGGTTCTGAATCTCAGCCAAGCTGTTTGCCCTGGATGAAGTATTATTACCCTGTGGTGGCTCTGTACAGAACTGGGATTGGGTGGCCGGGCGTGGTGGCTCACACCTGTAATCCCAGCACTTTGGGAGGCTGAGGTGGGTGGGTGGATCACCAGGTCAGGAGCTCGAGACCAGCCTGACCAAGATGGTGAAACCCTGTCTCTACTGAAAATACAAAAATTAGCCGGGCGTGTGGCAGGCACCTGTAATCCCAGCTACTCAGGAGTCTGAGGCAGGAGAATCACTTGAACCCGGGAGGCAGAGGTTGCAGTGAGCCGAGATCATGCCATTGCACTCCTGCCAGGGTAACAGAGCAACACTCTGTCTCAAAAAAAAAATAAAATAAAAAATAAAAAATTTAAAAAAAAAAGCCGGGTGTGGTGGCTCAAGCCTGTAATCCCAGCACTTTGGGAGGCCGAGACGGGCGGATCACGAGGTCAGGAGATCGAGACCATCCTGGCTAACACGGTGAAACCCCGTCTCTACTAAAAACTACAAAAAACTAGCCGGGCGAGGTGGCGGGCGCCTGTAGTCCCAGGTACTTGGGAGGCTGAGGCAGGAGAATGGCGTGAGCCCGGGAGGCGGAGCGTGCAGTGAGCCGAGATTGCGCCACTGCACTCCAGCCTGGGCCGCAAGCGAGACTCTGTCTCAAAAAAAAAAAAAAAAAAAAAAAAAAAAAAAAAAAAATTAATTAAAAAAAAAAGAACTGGGATTGGGTCATGTCTGGAGCTTTTCAGTCTCCCTGTTCCACTCTTTCCCGTGCCTGTTCTGATCATTCCCGGAAGATGAAGATATCAGGCTGTAGGTGTGGGACAGGTGCATGGGGAGGATGACGTCATAGTGGAGCACAGGAAGAGGTGTGTGAGATACTCTACTCTTTAGGAAATCACCCAGCTTGGGGCAGAGCGTGGTGGCTCACGCCTGTAATCCTAGCACTTTGGGAGGCCAAAGCAGGTGGATCACCTGAGGTCAGGAGTTCAAGACCAGCTTGGCCAACATGGTGAAACCTCATCTCTACTAAAAATGCAAAAAATTAGCCAGGCATGGTGGATGCCTATAATCCCAGCTACTTGGGAGCCTGAGACAGGAGAATCACTTGAGCCCACAAGGCAGAGGTTGCAGTGAGCCGAGATCATGTCACTGCACTCCAGCCTGGGCAACAAGGGCAAAACTCTGTCTCAAAAATAAATAAGTAAATAACATAAAATAAAAGGAAACCACCCAGGCTGTCTTTATTGATGATCTTTTTATACTCATGGCACAGGGTGTTGATACCTAGTTTCATTCAGCTCTTCAGTGGTATTTATGCTTTCGGAGTACCTTCAGTACACCCAGAGTTCTTTAACCAGGGGTGAGGGTGCAAGGACTGGTTTATGAGTGGACTTCAAGGAAGTCTAACCCCCAAACCAGTTAATATTGGGGCAGCTCAATTGGCCATTCCCTCTATGGTGCAGTGGCGGTTGGGGGTGCTGGCACGTGAAGTGTACAGTTAAACCCAGCTCAGGAGACAGCCGCCAAGCATGGTGGCACATGCCTGTAATCCCAGCTACTGAGGAGGCTGAGATGGGGGAATGACTTGAGCCCAGGATTTCGAGACTGCAGTGAGCCATGATTGCACCACTGCACTCCAGGCTGGGTGACAGACCAAGACTGTCTAAAAAAAAAAAAAAAAAAAAAAGAACAATTAATGGTATGCATGTATATTATGAGGAGGGGAGGGCAAAGAATAAGCAAGAGGATAGTTAACCTGTCCAGCCATGAGGCTCAGAGTAATCTGTCAATGTCTTGTCATGCATTCGTATACCAAGTGGTATGAGTGTCTACTATTTTCTTTTCCTTTTTGTTTTTTGTTTGTTTGTTTTTTGTTTTTTTTTTTGAGACGGAGTCTTGCTCTGTTACCAGGCTGGAGTGCAGTGGAATAATCTCGGCTCACCGCAACCTCCACCTCCCAGGTTTAAGCAATTCTCCTGCCTCAGCCTTCCAAGTAGCTGGAATTACAGGCACGTGCCACCACGCCCAGCTAATTTTTGTATTTTTAGTAGAGACGTCGTTTCACCGTGTTGGCCAGGATGGTCTCGATCTCCTAACCTTGTGATCCGCCCACCTAGGCCTCTCAAAGTGCTGGGATTACAGGCGTGAGCCACCGCTCCCAGCCTGTGTCTACCATTTTCTAATGTCAGCAGTTGGTCCCAGGCTGGGTGGCTCACGCCTGTAATCCCTGCACTCTGGGAGGCCAAGGCAGGTGGATCACTTGAGGTCAGAAGTTTGAGACCAGCCTGGCCAACATGGTAAAACCTCATCTCTACTAAAAATACAAAAATTAGCCGGGCGTCGTGGTGCATGCCTGTAATCCCAGCTACTCGGGAGGCTGAGGCAGGAGAATCGCTTGAACCTGGGAGGCAGGGGTTGCACTGAGCCAAGATCGTGCCACTGCACTCCAGCCTGGGCGACAGAAGGAGAGTCTGTCTTAAAAAAAGAGGAGTTGGGGCCGGGCGCGGTGGCTCAAGCCTGTAATCCCAGCACTTTGGGAGGCCGAGACGGGCGGATCACGAGGTCAGGAGATCAAGATCATCCTGGCTAACACGGTGAAACCCCGTCTCTACTAAAAAATAACAAAAAAAAACTAGCCGGGCGAAGTGGCAGGTGCCTGTAGTCCCAGCTACTCGGGAGGCTGAGGCAGGAGAATGGCGTGAACCCGAGAGGAGGAGCTTGCAGTGAGCTGAGATCCGGCCACTGCACTCCAGCCTGGGCGACAGAAGGAGACTCTGTCTTAAAAGAAGAGTTGGTCCCATGGCTGACACTCTCAACCTGATGGTGACTCCCTAAGAGATTTAGAACCATTGGAATAAAGCGGGCTCCTATATTATTTATGGGGCCCGGGCGAGATGACAGAGACTCCCTCTTTTCTTCCCACGCCTGGTGTTGGCCCATACTTCAAGGTGTCTCACATTCTAGCCTGCACATCCCAGCTCAGTCTACAAATCCCTTACACAAAATCAGGGTCTAGCATGTGCGTACATCAGTCAGAGTCCATTCTCATGAATACAGGCTGGGGTTGAGTCCTGTGTAGGGGGCCTCAGAGTCATTTGGTCCAGGAAATCCCGGGTGCTGAGTTCTGAGAGCACGGTCCAGAAGTGAGGTGGGAGCTCACAGTTCCCAGTAGGCACTTTCTAGATGCCTTTTGACTCAGCCTATGCGAAGGGATACAGCCAGAGGAGGTCCAAGTGGGACCCTTTGTCCAGGTTTAAGTCAACACTAGTATTCTGTACTGGTCTTGAAACAGCCCCTGTGAGGAAACTGAGGGTCTTGGAAGAGTTAGCTCTATATGAGCGCTGAAGAGAAGGGCCATTCACTGTGAATGGATATAGTGAAACCTGTTTTCTGACTTCTAGTCTAGTTCTTTTCCAGTTAGTCTACAAAGGGTGTGCTATGAAGGGGTCTCTATGACCTAGATTCAGCTCACCTGGGTATGACTATATCTGCTTCTTGGGCACAAATTTAAGGGAAAAAGGGAACTAATTCACTCCTTGTGGTGTCTCTTTTCTGGAAGTCTTGGATGTCCTTAATTAGAAAGAAAGACTGAACTTTTTTTTTTTTTTTTTTTTTTTTTTTTTTGAGACGGAGTCTGGCTCTGTTGCCCAGGCTGGAGTGCAGTGGCCGGATCTCAGCTCACTGCAAGCTCTGCCTCCTGGGTTCCCGCCATTCTCCTGCCTCAGCCTCCCGAGTAGCTGGGACCACAGGTGCCGCCACCTCGCCCGGCTAATTTTTTGTGTGTTTTTAGTAGAGACGGGGCTTCGCCGTGTTAGCCAGGATGGTCTCGATCTCCTGGCCTTGTGATCTGCCCGTCTCGGCCTCCCAAAGTGCTGGGATTACAGGCTTGAGCCACCGCGCCCGGCCTATTTTTTTTTTTTTTTTTTTTTTTTTTTTTTTTTGAGGCAGAGTTTCATTCTTGTTGCTCAGGCTGGAGTGCAATGGCGCGATCTCGGCTCACTGCAACCTCCGCCTCCCAGGTTGAAGCGATTCTCCTGCCTCAGCCTCCCGAGTAGCTGGGATTACAGGCATGTGCCGCCAAGCCCAGCTAATTTTTTGTATTTTTAGTAGAGACATGGTTTCTCCATGTTGGTCAGGCTGGTCTTGAACTCCCAACTTCAGGTGACCCGCCTGCCTCAGCCTCCCAGAGTGTTGGGATTATAGGCGTGACCACTGCGCCCAGTGAAAGAGTGAACATACTTAAACTTCATGTAAGATTTGGATAATCATTCTTAATCTATATAAAATGCTGTGGGGAATTTAACCACCTTCATTTGTGGAAAGAGATGGGTTCATGGGAAAGTGGCGAGTTCACATAATTTTTCTAAATTGAATGTTATTCAACTTGGCTTGGGAAGAGGGCTTGATATTTAAAATAAGTGAGATAGAAGGAAAACTTTTTCACAAAACAAATGATCATCCCTCTCATTGGTCTATTCTGATGGTTTGATTTTAATTATAATATTTGAGGAGAATTGGTATTTGTGTTGCTGTGTTGACCTTGTTACATCAAGCTGGGTTGTGCCTGAAGTTCATGACACAAGGATTTCTGGGAAGCTCTGACTTTGTAGCCAGGGTGTGCCCCGAGCCCCTTGCACATTTTCCCCTTAGTGTCCCATTGGTCAAGCCTATCAGTAAGAATAAGAAATATCAGATTTCAGGCCAGGCGTGGTGCCTCACACCTGTAATCCCAGCATTTTGGGACGCCAAGGCGGGCAGTTCATGAGATCAGGAGTTCGAGACCAGCCTGGCCAGCACGGTGAAACCCATCTCTACTAAAAATACAAAAAATTAGCCTGGTGTGGTGATGTACGCCTGTGATCCCAGCTACTCAGAAGGCTGAGGCAGGAGAACCACTTGAACCCAGGAGGTGGAGGTTGCAGTGAGCCGAGATTGTGCCACTGCACTCCAGCCCAGGCAATAGAGCAAGACTCTGTCTCAAAAAAAAAAAAAAAAAAAGATTTCAAATTTTATTTGGTAATACCGAGTATCAGGCCAGGCATGTAGGCTTATGCCTGTAATCCCAGCACTTTGGGAGGCTGAGGTGGGTGGATCACCTGACATCAGGAATTTGAGACCAGCCTGGCCAACATGGTGAAACACCATCTCTAATAAAAATACAAAAAATTAGTCAGGCATGGTGGTAGGCGCCTGTAATCCCAGCTACTTGGGAGGCTGAGGCAGGAGAATTGCTTGAACCCGGGAGGCAGAGGTTGCAGTAAGCCGAGATTGCACCACTGCACTCCAGCCTGGGCAACAAGAGTGAAACTCTGTCTCAAAAAAAAAAAAAAAAAAAAAGTAATGTAAGTATTAAAAACGACTGAGAGGCAGATATCATATCTCCTTTTCTTACATACTCACTTTCCAACCATGCCCTACCTAATCTCTCTACTTACTCTACCCTCTGGCAGGACACAGGCTTGCGTCCGTATAACCTGTAGTTTCCTTGCTCTTCCCAGAGAGACAACTGCAGATGATTACTACCGAGTCAGCCAGGAAGAGGAAGAGGGGCAAGGCTTTTGAGTCTAGGGAGGGGGAGTCCTTTTAAGAACAGCAACAGACCAGGCACGGTGGCTCACGCCTGTAATCCCAGCAGTGGACCACCTGAGGTTAGGAGTTCGAGACCAGCCTGGCCAACATGGTGAAACCCCATCTCCAGTAAAAATACAAAAATTAGCTGGGTGTGATGGTGCGTGCCTGTAACCCCAGCTACTTGGGAGGCGGAGGCACAAGAATTGCTTGAACCCAGAGGCAGAAGATGCAGCGAGCCGAGATGGCGCCACTGCACTCCAGCTTGGGTGACAGAACAAGACTCTGTTTCAAAACAAAAACAAAACAGCACCAGCAGCGTCCCTACTCTTCCAAGTCAAAGTGCCGTCTGCTTCTGCTTCTGCCATCTGTGCTCAGTGGAGGATGGCTTGGGTTGCACTGTCAAGGCTAGAGAAGGGCTCAGGGTGTCATCAGCATAAGGGTTGCAGTGCAGAGGGCCCTGGAGATAACTCTAGGAGGCGATCTCTAAGGGGATATCCTTAGATGGGGTTCCCCATTCTTGGGGGCTTTTGTTCACTGAAAGGGGAGTTCCCTTGCCCCTCCTCCCTTTTAGGTTCCCCGAAAGCCCACCGATGCTGTCAACTACATTTGGCTTACACAGAATGCTGCCCTTTGAGCAGTCTCCAACTCTCTCGATCATCAATGAGCAAACCAGCGGGGGAGCTGAGTCACAGGCACATGATGTGGGGCTGGAAAGCGAAGGGGCCATACTTAGATAGGCGACCACGTAATCGTCCAGACCCCTGTACCTTTCCTCTGTCCCTGGGGCTAGTCCTTCAGGGCTTTCCGCACTCCTTCCTTGTCTTGAGGGACTCTGTATTTCTGTGTTGGAGGAAGGGTGTTTCCCTCTGCATACACACATATCAGAGGGATTGATGCTTTATGTGTCTTTTATATGGGTGTCTAATGCGTCCCTGGGTGTGGTGGTGTGAGGAATTAGAAAGCACAGAAATGGAAAATACTTAACGTTCAGAGTAGCAGATGAACACAGCTCTCACATTTGCATTTTCCCTTTCGTTCTGACTCATCTTCCCCTCTCCCCACTCTGTTGCCCCTCCACCAGCCTCACCCATTGACACACCCTGTCTGATCTAGGAAGGGTTAACATGTGCCCGCACCCATGTGGAGGGAAGGTGTGGTGGGTCTGGAGAGAGAGAGTGGGAGGCTAGTCAGAACATTTGGGGGTCCTGGAGCCAAAGGGAGAAACGGGAGCTTAGAGATACAATATTTGGGTCTGGGAGGGGACGAGGACTCTTAGATCCTTCTCCCTTAAGAGAAGCCTATGGGATGCCGGGTGCAATCCCAGCACTTTGAGAGGCTGAGGTGGGTGGATCACCTGACATCAGGAATTTGAGACCAGCCCGGCTAACATGGCGGAAACCCTGTCTCTACTAAAAATACAAAAATTAGCTGGGCGTGGTGGCGGGCCCCTGTAATCCCAGCTACTCGGGAGACTGAGGCAGGAGAATTGCTTGAACCTGGGAGGCAGAGGTTGCAGTGAGCTGAGATTGCGCCACTGCACTCCAGTCTGGGAGACAGAGCCAGGCTCTGTCTCAAAAAAAAAAAGAAAAGAGAAGCCTATGGGGAAGCAGACTGTGCCTTGTCACCAGAGCAGCTTACCAGTACCCGACTACCTGACTTGTTTATCTCCCAATAATTTCCTGTGTGTATATGATACACCAGGCACATATCATAAATGCTTTATTAGCTGGGTGCGGTGGCTCATGCCTATAATCTCAGCACTTTGGGAGGCCAAGGCCGGAGGATCATTTGAGCCAAGAGTTCAAGACCAGCCTGGATAACATAGTGAGACCCTCGTCTCTACCAAAAATTAAAAATTAGCTAGGCTCGAACCTGTAGTCCCAGCTCTTAGGAAGCTGAGGTGGGAGGATCACATGAGCCCAGGAAGCTAAGGCTGCAGTGAGCCGTGATCGTACCACTGGGCAACAGAGCAAGACCCCGAATCAAAATAAATATGTCATCAATATTTATTGGATAAATGAAAATTTTGCTATAGGATCAGGGATAATAGAATAATAAGAAACAGAAAAAGAAACTTGAGCCTTTCAGACTTCATCCCTTCCTCAGATTGAAGAGTTCTAAAATGTGAAAAGAGGGGAAACCTCCGGGGACCTTGACCCCTTGGGCAGGAAGTGAAAGAAACCCAAGTCCTGATTTCAGAGAAATGTCATTTGTCATCAGCCCAAGAAAAGGAGGTTTTTCTCTTCGAAGACCACCACAGGTCCTTCCTGGGGTTGCCCCTTTCAGAGCTTGATGGGAGGATCTGAGTCACTCACACATCCAGCCCCCAGGTCATTCCCAGCCAGCAAATGAGGTTTCCCAGTACCAAGTCAGGGAGAGGGAGGAAGCTGGCTTCTGGCTCCTCCAGTCTATTCTTGGGATCCAAATGTTTCAGTCCTTTTTACTTCCGCAGCTGTAAGCTCTGCCGTCATCTCTAAGAAACGACCATACCACTGAATGCTACTGTGTACTTACAAACCACGCTCATATTCGTCACGTCATTTCATCTTCACCCCCACCTCCAAATGAGGTAAGCAGATATTATCCCTATTTCATGAATGAGGTTACTGAGGCCCAGAGAAGTGACTTGCCCAAGATGACTCAACTAGTAAATGGCAGAGATGAAACTCAGAGGCAGGGTTGATTATTCCAAGGTCCTTGCTGTCACAGATACACTGCTTTGACTCTAGGAGTTCACACACAAAGTGAGGAGACAGGAGGCTAGAGGCAGAACGTGTGTGTTCTGGAGGTAGAGGGATGGTCTCTCCTGCAGGCAGAAGGCAGAGGCAGGGTTAGAAAACCACACCCTCTCGGGGGGACTGTGGAAGACTGATACTTGGGACATCCAATGGAGGCCTGTGAGGTCAGGGGCGGGGCTAGCTCCAGGGGGGGCCCCAGGAGCCCCAACAGTAGTTCAGAGCATGCGGTGTCCTGGAAGAAGCTACAAGCGGTGAGTGATGGCCTCTCCCCAGCTGAGGCCTTCTTCCCATCACAACTCTTTCTGTCCCCTCCCTGCCAACCTGGAGCCCTCTCCCTGAGGTGTCCAAGTGTGGCCCTCCCCACCCCAAGGGCCCTTGCTCACAGGGAGCCTGCACCTAGGACTCTGCCTGCTGGGTGCTAAGACACTGAGGTTCTGGTTCTTTTCGTATCTGGGTTCCCAGCTCTCTTTTTAAAAGCCAGTGTGGTGGTTCTGATGTGTGAGAAACTCCTGCCTGGTTGGGTGCTTTCTATTCTTCACTTTTTGCCTTATGAAAAACAAATTAAACCATCTCCTTACCCGAATCTTGAGAGGAAACAGCCTCCCTGTCTCCAGTCCCCATGTCCCTTCCTCCCATCTCCTCAGGGGTCCATTCTCCAAAACCTCTCTCTATCAATGGGTCAGGAGCCTCCACTCCTGTGGCTTCTGCACCTGCTCTCCTCATTCTCTGGATGGGAATGTCTGGTTCCTTCCCTGAGGACATGTTCTAGAAGCTTCAGCTTCACGGTGATGACTGCCGGATGCCTTAGCGTCTGCGTTCCTGCAGCCAGGATCCCTATCATGCTGCCCTCTCTGCCTTTCAGGCACAACGGGCTTTTGGGGGAGGACCCACCAGCTTTCTAAGCTCTCCGGTGAAGTTGTGTCATGCTCCATCCCTTAGTGCCGGGGTTGACTGGGTTTTGTGGTGATCCTCGTCTGTACTGAAGAAAGCCTGGCTTGTGCAGAGGTGTTTCCCTGCACAGGGGCTTGGAGAAGCAGAAGTGGCAGTATCTGATATCTTTTACGTCAGAGGCTGCTAACTGGAAGACTTCCCACATGCCTGTCTTAAAACCCACTACTAGCTATTTCTGTTAACTGACTGGCCCTTGCTCTTTAAGTCCTGAATTTGGTCTGATTTCCATTCTCTCGCCATCATGCCTACCTGCTATGATTCTGGATAAGCTCCAATCCTCTCTTGGGTTACTTTATTTGCTCACTCAGGACAGAGGGCTCTGATCTAGGACCAGCAACTCACACTCTCTCCCCTCACATCCACAGGCTTGAAATGAGATGAGATGTTCCTCCCTCCCCTTTCAACCATGGACCTCACACTGTGGCCTTTCTCTTAGAGCCTCTGAGATTGGTACCCAAGCAAGGCACAATGTCCCTGCTCCCCATAAGACTGCCCAGCCCCTATGGCTCTGATCGGCTGGTACAGCTAGCAGCCAGGCTCCGGCCAGCACTATGTGATACTCTGATCACCGTAGGGAGCCAGCAGTTCCCCGCCCACAGCCTGGTGCTAGCAGGTGTCAGCCAGCAGCTGGGCCGCAGGGGCCAGTGGGCTCTGGGAGAAGGCATCAGCCCTTCTACCTTTGCCCAGCTCCTGCACTTTGTGTATGGGGAGAGTGTAGAGCTGCAGCCTGGGGAGCTAAGGCCCCTTGAGGAGGCAGCCAGGGCCTTGGGAGTGCAGTCCCTGGAAGAGGCATGCTGGAGGGCTCGAGCGGACAGGGCTAAAGAGCCAGATCCAGTCCTGAAGAAACATCAGGAGGAGCCAGAGAAACCCTCAAGGAATCCTGAGAGAGAACTGGGGGACCCTGGAGAGAAGCAGAAACCAGAGCAGGTTTCTAGAACTGGTGGGAGAGAACAGGAGATGTTGCACAAGCACTCGGCACCAAGAGGCAGCCCTGAGATGGCAGGAGCAACACAGGAGGCTCAGCGGGAACAGACCAGGTCAAAGGAGAAACGCCTCCAAGCCCCTGTTGGCCAAAGGGGAGCAGATGGGAAGAATGGAGTGCTCATGTGGTTGAGGGAGAATCCGGGGGGCTCTGAGGAAAGTCTGCGCGAGCTCCCTGGCTCCCTTCCCCCAGCAGGCTCCCTGCAAACCAGCGTCACCCCGGGGCCCTTGTGGGCTGAGGCCCCTTGGTTGGTGGGGGGCCAGCCTGCCCTGTGGAGCATCCTGCTGATGCCGCCCGGATATGGTATTCCCTTCTACCATAGCACTCCCACCACTGGAGCCTGGCAGGAGGTCTGGCGGGACCAGAGGTGAGTGGAGGGGCCTAGTTCCCGGCCTCCAGGCTGGGAGGGTGTGGCCCAGGAGGGGCAGCCCTGCTGGGTGGAAAGGCACCGCATCTCTACTGCACAGTTCCTGAGCTGGGGATGAGACAAGAAGCTGCCGCCACAGGGCATGCCGAAGCCCAGCCCTGGGGAGAGGATTTGGGACGCCCCCTCTTCAGGAAGAGGGCAGGCTCTCAGGTTTAGTCAAGGCTGTAACTCTTCCCCACCCTATCCCAGGATCCCACTGTCCCTTAATGCCCCCAAAGGGCTCTGGAGTCAGAACCAGTTGGCCTCCTCCAGCCCCACCCCAGGTAAGCCCCTCGATGCCCTGCATACACCTGTAACACGGTGCCTTCTCTGGGGTGGGGCTCCAGGAGTCCAGCCTGAGCAGGGCCCCTACCTCCCACTGTTCTCTCCAGGTTCCCTCCCCAAGGGCCCCGCACAGCTCAGCCCTGGGGAGATGGAAGAGTCTCATCAGGGGCACAAAGGTGAGTCGGGCCGGGGCACTCGTGCCCCAGCCCCACTGTAGCCCTTGATTTCCTGCCTGAATGGTACAGTGAGTTGACGCTGGGATTCCTGGCCCTGCCCTCCTTTGCCTTCTCTGTCCCCACAGGTGCACTTGCAACCTGTGCGGGTCATGAGGACAAGGCAGGCTGCCCACCTCGCCCGCACCCTCCCCCGGCCCCTCCTGCTCGGTCTCGGCCCTATGCGTGCTCTGTCTGTGGAAAGAGGTTTTCACTCAAGCATCAAATGGAGACGCACTACCGAGTCCACACAGGTATGGGCGCCCCGCCCTGTGTGAACTGTCAGCTTTCTTCCCAACTCCGCTCCTGAGTCTCCACCTGCGTGTCCGGTTCCCGCGCAATCCCCTCACCCCGTGGCCCGATCCACCCCTAACTTGGCCAGCTTTCGCCCGCTTCCTTCCTTCACCCGCCTCCCCTTCCGACCGCTCTAGGAGAGAAGCCCTTCTCCTGTAGCCTTTGTCCTCAGCGCTCCCGGGACTTCTCGGCCATGACCAAGCATCTGCGGACTCACGGGGCCGCTCCGTACCGCTGCCCCCTGTGCGGGGCCGGCTGTCCCAGCGTGGCCTCCATGCAGGCGCACATGCGCGGTCACTCGCCCAGCCAACTCCCGCCAGGATGGACCATCCGCTCCACCTTCCTCTACTCCTCCTCGAGGCCGTCTCGGCCCTCGACCTCTCCCTGTTGTCCTTCTTCCTCCACCACCTGACGGGGTGTCGGTAGCGTCTTAGTCAAGAGTCCAATTAAAGAACGAAAAGCGGGCCGGCTAGGCTTCTGACCTGGCACCGCTGCTACGGCGGCCTAGCAAATTCCGCCCCAGAAAGGGCACCGAGTGCCCTCTCCTGGACGATCGCGGGTCGCAGAAGCCCAGGCCAGCGAGCCCTACAGGGTGAGGACACTGAAGTGTGCAGAAGCGAAGGTTAACAGTAGTGGGGGGGGATTGTCGATCTCATCACCATAATAAAGAGTTTCCTGTGCTCTCCCTTCAGGACTAGAAAGCCAAGTTTAGTCTGTGCACACCCTCGCCCACGCCCCTTGTCCTGTAGCGGCCCCTGGTGGTCCTGCGTCCGCCGTCCAGCGGGGTGGACACTTCCTCCGCCCCCGAGGCTCCCAGTCCTCCCCAGGAGGCAGCCGGCCGCGAGGGCTCGGTGTCCGGGCACACCTCGCGGCATGCCGGTCCTAGGCTGGTGGGGGCTGTGCGACCGCAAGTCACTCGCCCCTTCCAGTGCAATCCACGGCGCGCGGAGTCTGATCTGGGAGCGCTCGGCCCGAGCGAGAGAGGAACGTGTGCTCCGACCCTGCTTTCGGCCACCCGCCTCCTCTCCGGGAGCACACAGACCCCGAGACCGCGGCCTCTCCGGCGTCTTCCCTCCAGGCCGTGCCGAACCGCCGCCGGATCGCGCCGGGAACGGAGACTGACTATGCCTTCCACCGCTCCTTCTCCAGCCCACGCCTCCTGCAACCGCGAACTGCATTTCCCAGGGCCTCAGGGTCCCGGGGCCCGAGCCCGCGGCACCCTGGGAGTGGTAGTCCACGCGGGCCGCCGGCCTCGCCAAGAACAATGGGAGGAGCCTGGGGCTAGGACCACACCTCCCGGAGACCCGGCAACCCGCTTTCCGGGTCCTGGCCGGGAACCCAGCAGTCCCAGCCCTCGCGCCTTGGCTGCCGGCGGAAGAAGCGAGGCGTCCAGACTACATTTCCCGGAGGCCCCCGCGGCTCGCCCCTCTGCGGCCGCAACGCGGGGTCTGTGCTCCCCAGGCGCGGTCCGAGGGCGCCGGCCGGCCGCGGACTCCCTCTCCCGTGGTGCCCTGCGCGTGGCCGGCCCGGCCCCCGGCCTCCGGCGGCCCCGCGGCGGCGCTGGTTGTTGTCGTGCGCCGGTGCCGCCCCGCCCCGCCCCCGCTTTCTCCCCTCCCCCCGGCCCTGCGCACGGGCCGCCCCTCCCCCCGCCTCCCCGGCCCCTCTCACGGTGCCAAGATGGCGGCGGCGGCGGGCGGCGGCAGTTGCCCCGGGCCTGGCTCCGCGCGGGGCCGCTTCCCGGGCCGGCCGCGGGGCGCCGGCGGGGTCGGGGGCCGCGGCGGACGGGGCAACGGGGCCGAAAGAGTGCGGGTAGCTCTGCGGCGCGGCGGTGGCGCGACGGGGCCGGGCGGAGCCGAGCCCGGGGAGGACACGGCCCTGCTCCGTTTGCTGGGGCTCCGCCGGGGCCTGCGCCGGCTCCGCCGCCTGTGGGCCGGCCCGCGGGTCCAGCGGGGCCGGGGCCGGGGTCGGGGCCGGGGCTGGGGTCCGAGTCGGGGCTGCGTGCCGGAGGAGGAGAGCAGTGACGGGGAATCCGACGAGGAGGTGAGGCGGTCGGAGGCGTCCCCGGCGCCGGGTGGGGCGGAGGCCGGGGCTTCCAGGGGTCTGGGTTGTCCCGGGGGTGGCGTGGGCAGGCCGGGTCCTCAGGGTTCCTTCGGAGAGACGGGGCACGGAGGGAGGGAGGCTGCATGCAGCTTCCGGGGGAAAGGGCCTCTGGAAGTGGGTAGAGGAGCCCAGGCTGCAGCCGGGCACTCGCGCCCGATGTCGGTCCCGCTGAAGTGTCCTGGGCCGATCCTTTTCGGCAGCTGGCAGAGCTAGGGCGGTGGAGGTTTGGGCGAGGAGGCAGTGGGGACTGCATGCCCAGCCAGTCTTGGTTGACAGCGGCAGCGTGGCCTTGGCAGACAGGTTGGAGCTGTCTGGGCTCTTACCTGTGGGCCGCCCTGCCGGGCCTCGCAACCTTCTGGTTTCTCCAGGGCCCCAGTTCCTCTTGGCATCTCAGGTGGAATGGTGGAGGGTTTCCTCTTGGGGCTCGGGCTGAACAGGAGTGGGATGAAGGCCGGGACTGGGCACCCTGGCAGGTCAGAGCTCAGCTCAGGATTTCTCCCCCAGCCTTTCAGAACAGGCAGGAAGGTGTGGGTTGCTACCCTGGACGCTTAATAACCACCTGAGGGCTTGCAGTGGAGCCCGTACGAAAGCCATCTGATGCCCTCCCTGCCCCTCCACTTGCGGGCCCCTGTTCCCAACTTAATTCAGAAAGAAATTGTGGCCCGAGAGGGTGTCAGTGGAGGTCCCACTTTGGTCTCAGTTGGACTCTGAGGGAATCTGAGTATGGGGCCTGCTGCCTTCCCTGAGGAGACCCTGTCGTCGTCTCTCCTGAGCCAGTGAACCATGGCTTTGGTTGTGCTGCTGTGGTCCAGCACTGGGGATCGGGGTTCAGAATACCTGGCGCCTCTATCCCTAGGGAAAGACCCTCTCTTGCACTCCCCGTGACCTTTGAGTCTTTTTTGTTCTTTTTAAATAGGCAGGGGTATGTTAAGTGGGAACTGGGGATATTCCTCGATGCCTCAGGTGGAACGAGGGCTTTGGCACTGACTGCTGTTTCTCCCCTCCACCCCTGGTCCCCTAAATCAGGAGTTTCAGGGTTTTCATTCAGATGAAGATGTGGCCCCCAGTTCCCTGCGCTCTGCGCTCCGATCCCAGCGAGGTGAGTGACGGGGGAACTCCACCTCTGTAGCGTCACAGGAATTTATCCTCGCCCTTCGTGTCAGCTCTTCCCTGTTCAACTAGTCTCTGTCAGTTGCCGAGTGTGTTCTGTGTTCAGAGTCCAAGCTAGTCTGGGCAGCGGGGGAAACACACAAGCAAGACTTAGTCCCTGCCCTCCTGGAGCGCTTTCCTCTGTCTGCAGGGCCGGCTTGATCCATCTCCCCACACCTATTCTCCTTTTAGGTCGAGCGCCCCGAGGTCGGGGTCGCAAGCATAAGACGACCCCCCTTCCTCCTCCTCGCCTAGCAGATGTGGCTCCTACCCCCTCAAAGACCCCTGCCCGGAAACGGGGTGAGGAAGGCACAGAACGGATGGTGCAGGCACTGACTGAACTTCTCCGGCGAGCCCAGGCACCCCCAGCACCCCGGAGCCGGGCGTGTGAGCCCTCCACCCCCCGGCGGTCTCGGGGACGGCCCCCAGGACGGCCAGCAGGCCCCTGCAGGAGGAAGCAGCAAGCAGTAGTGGTGGCAGAAGCAGCTGTGACAATCCCCAAACCTGAGCCCCCACCTCCTGTGGTTCCAGTGAAACACCAAACTGGCAGCTGGAAGTGTAAGGAGGGACCCGGCCCAGGACCTGGGACCCCCAAGCGTGGAGGACAGTCAAGCCGCGGAGGCCGTGGAGGCAGGGGCCGAGGCCGAGGTGGTGGGCTTCCTTTTGTGATCAAGTTTGTTTCAAGGGCCAAGAGAGTAAAGATGGGACAATTGTCCTTGGGACTCGAATCAGGTCAGGGTCAAGGTCAACATGAGGAAACTTGGCAGGATGCCCCCCAAAGAAGAGTTGGATCTGGACAGGGAGGGAGCCCTTGCTGGAAAAAGCAGGAACAGAAGCTGGATGACGAGGGAGAAGAGAAGAAAGAAGAAGAAGAAAAAGACAAGGAGGAGGGAGAAGAGAAGGAAGAAAGAGCTGTAGCTGAGGAGACGATGCCAGCCGTGGAAAAGGAAGAGACAAAGCTGCCACCACCGCCTCTGACTCCTCCAGCCCCTTCACCTCCTCCGCCCCTCCCACCCCCTTCAACATCTCCTCCACCGCCACTCTGCCCTCCACCACCACCCCCCGTGTCCCCGCCACCTCTACCATCCCCTCCACCGCCTCCTGCCCAAGAGGAGCAGGAAGAGTCACCTCCTCCTGTGGTCCCAGCTACGTGCTCCAGGAAGAGGGGCCGGCCTCCCCTGACTCCCAGCCAGCGGGCGGAGCGGGAAGCTGCTCGGGCAGGGCCAGAGGGTACCTCTCCTCCCACTCCAACCCCCAGCACCACCACGGGAGGCCCTCCGGAAGACAGTCCCACCGTGGCCCCCAAAAGCACCACCTTCCTGAAGAATATCCGGCAGTTTATTATGCCTGTGGTGAGTGCCCGCTCCTCCCGTGTCATCAAGACACCCCGGCGATTTATGGATGAAGACCCCCCCAGGCCCCCAAAGGTGGAGGTCTCACCTGTCCTGCGACCTCCCATCACCACCTCCCCACTTATTCCCCAGGAACCAGCACCAGTCCCCTCTCCACCACGTGCCCCAACTCCTCCATCTACCCCAGTCCCACTCCCTGAGAAGAGACGGTCCATCCTAAGGGAACCCACATTTCGCTGGACCTCACTGACCCGGGAGCTGCCCCCTCCTCCCCCAGCCCCTCCACCTCCCCCGGCCCCCTCCCCACCCCCTGCTCCAGCCACCTCCTCCCGGAGGCCCCTACTCCTTCGGGCCCCTCAGTTTACCCCAAGCGAAGCCCACCTGAAGATCTACGAATCGGTGCTTACTCCTCCTCCTCTTGGGGCTCCTGAAGCCCCTGAGCCAGAGCCTCCTCCTGCCGATGACTCTCCAGCTGAGCCTGAGCCTCGGGCAGTGGGCCGCACCAACCACCTCAGCCTGCCTCGATTCGCCCCTGTGGTCGCCACTCCTGTTAAGGCCGAGGTGTCCCCTCATGGGGCTCCAGCTCTGAGCAACGGGCCACAGACACAGGCTCAGCTACTGCAGCCCCTGCAGGCCTTGCAAACCCAGCTCCTGCCCCAGGCGCTACCGCCACCACAGCCACAGCTGCAGCCACCGCCGTCACCACAGCAGATGCCTCCCCTGGAAAAAGCCCGGATTGCGGGCCTGGGTTCCTTGCCGCTGTCTGGGGTAGAGGAGAAGATGTTCAGCCTCCTCAAGAGAGCCAAAGTGCAGCTATTCAAGATCGACCAGCAGCAGCAGCAGAAGGTGGCAGCTTCCATGCCGGTGAGCACGCACGGTACCTGGGCCCAGCGGCACACCCAGCCATCCAGTCTCCATTCTCTGCAGTCCCTTAACCTCCCGCCTCCCTGGACACTTTCCAGCATTGCAGGGAACCCTCAGAATCTGACTTTCTGTGATCCCCCACCATCCTTTGTTCCTCCCCAGCCCCGGCCCTTCCCCATGCTAGTTCCCTGTCCCTGTCTTTCTTTTTTTTGGGATGGAGTGTCTCTTTGTCGCCCAGGCTGGAGTGCAGTGGCATGATCTTGGCTCGCTATAGCCTTCGCTTGTGGGTTCAAGAGATTCTCCTGCCTCAGCCTCCCGAGTAATTGGGACTACAGGTGCCCGCCACCACACCTGGCTAATTTTTGTATGTTGAGTGGAGACAGGGTTTCACCACTTTGGCCAGGCTGGTCTCGAACTCCTGACCTCATGATCTGCCCGCCTCGGCCTCCCAAAGTGCTGGGATTACAGGCATCAGCCACCACACCCGGCCCCCTGTCCTTATCTTTTTTCACTGTCCAGCCCCTGACCCTGTTTATTCCCTGCCAGCCAAGCCCTGGGGGGCCGATGGAGGAGGTGGCCGGGGCTCTCAAGCAGGTCTCCGACAGAGGCCCTGTCCGGCCCGAAGATGAGTCGGTGGAAGCTAAGAGAGAGCGGCCCTCGGTATGCATCGGGAGGAGGGCCCTGAAGAAGACTGGCGGGAGGAGTGGGACTGTGGGAGTGCAAGCAGCAGCTGCCCACCCACACTGCGATTTCTCCCCCCAGGGTCCTGAGTCACCTGTGCAAGGTCCCCGCATCAAACACGTCTGCCGTCATGCTGCTGTGGCTCTGGGTCAGGCCCGGGCCATGGTGCCCGAAGATGTCCCTCGCCTCAGTGCCCTCCCTCTCCGGGATCGGCAGGACCTCGCCACAGAGGGTAGGTGGGGAGACTGGACAGCCATGTCAGGTTTGGGGATGACCCCACACTTGGGTGACATGCACCAAGAGCCTAGGAGAGAGGGAGCCAAGTCAGGTGCTTGGGAATTAGGTGGCAAGCGGGCTTGAGTACTACGTCCTAGAGCAACTTCGTTTGGGGGCACCAGGAACCTGGCGCTGTGAGAAAGCCAGAGCCAGATTGTCGGAAAGCAGGGAAGTGAGGTATAAGGCCTGGTGGCTTTGTGGCTCCATCCCCTCCTCCCTGCCTGCTACAATAGATACATCATCGGCGTCTGAGACTGAGAGTGTCCCGTCACGGTCCCGGCGGGGAAAGGTGGAGACGGCAGGCCCTGGGGGAGACTCAGAGCCCGCAGGGTCTGGAGGGACCCTGGCCCACACACCCCGGCGCTCACTGCCCTCCCATCACGGCAAGAAGATGCGAATGGCTCGATGTGGACACTGTCGGGGCTGCCTACGTGTGCAGGACTGTGGGTCCTGTGTCAACTGCCTAGACAAGCCCAAGTTTGGGGGCCCCAACACCAAGAAGCAGTGCTGTGTGTGAGTAGCTGGGGCGTGGCCTCGCTCCCGTGGGTGTCGGTCCTGTAGGCTTCCTGCCTCGCTCCTCTTCTGCCTGGCCAGAGCAGTGGGGTTGGCATTCTTGTGGAGAGCTTCCTCTCTTCCCCCAGACCACCAGTCCCCTACCCTGGTGACGTGCTGCTCCCCTCCCCAGATACCGGAAGTGTGACAAAATAGAGGCTCGGAAGATGGAACGACTGGCTAAAAAAGGTGACGAGCTTTAAGGAGCATTTCTTCTCAAAACCGTGTTAGAGTTTGTGCTGTGGAGGGAGCTGTGTTTGTTTGTTCTCCTTCCTTGCAGCTCACCCTCTCTGTCTTCTCCGTTGTGTGCTTTCATAGCTCCCGCGTTCATTCCCTGCCCTGCTTCTTTCTGGCTTCTCTCCCAGTGTCCCGTGTCCCTGGCTGAGCTCAAATCCTACTAAGTCCCCTGTTCCCGCAGGCCGGACGATAGTGAAGACGCTGTTGCCCTGGGATTCCGATGAATCTCCTGAGGCCTCCCCTGGTCCTCCAGGCCCACGCCGGGGGGCGGGAGCTGGGGGGCCCCGGGAGGAGGTGGTGGCCCCCCCAGGGCCCGAGGAGCAGGACTCCCTCCTGCAGCGCAAGTCAGCCCGGCGCTGCGTCAAACAGCGACCCTCCTATGATATCTTCGAGGATTCGGATGACTCGGAGCCCGGGGGCCCCCCTGCTCCTCGGCGTCGGACCCCCCGAGAAAATGGTGCGAACTGCTTAATGCTTTCTCTGTTGATCCTTTACTTAGTCTTGTGTCTTTTGTGTAGGAGGGACAAGGCACCCAGACCCAGGGCTCTGTCAGTCTGATAGAGAAGGTGGCTGAGGGCAGGGGAGGAGGCAGTTTTTAGGTGGATGTACAGAACTGGCCTATGAGCTGCTCAGTGAGCCTAATGAGTGAGACTTAAGGGTCATCCTAGGCCTGGTGCAGTGGCTCATACTTGTAATCCCAGCACTTTTGGGAGGCCGAAGTGGGAGGATCACTTGAGCCCAGGAGTTCAAGACCAGGGCAACACAGTGGGACCCCATCTCTATAAAAGCAAAAGTTAGTTGTATGTGGTGGCACGCATCTGTGGTCTCAGCTACTCAGGAGGCTGAGGCAGGAGGATCGTCTGAGCCTGGGAGTTCAAGGCTGCGGTGGGCTATGGGTCACGCCACTGCATTCCAGTCTGGGCAACAGAGCGAGACCCTGCCTCAAAAAAACAAGAAAGAGTCGTCCTGGCAGGTCTTGGTTAGTTAAAGAAGGCCCGGGGAATCCAGGTAATATTTGGGGTTGTAGAAGAAGAGGGGCGTGGAAGGGGAGGGACCTCACTGCTCATTGTGTCCTGACTAGAGCTGCCACTGCCAGAACCTGAGGAGCAGAGCCGGCCCCGCAAACCCACCCTGCAGCCTGTGTTGCAGCTCAAGGCCCGAAGGCGCCTGGACAAGGTCAGCACGGCCCGCTCCGAGAGCCCCTTCCCTCCAGGAGCTACCTGGCAAGTCAGAGTGACAGACACACCTGAGTATCGTGGTGTGTCCACACGAGAGGACAGGCCCTGAGGGATGAGGCGGGCCTTGCCTGTCTGGAGAGCAGAGGGGTCTGGATCAGGGTCTGGGTCCAGTAGGCTGGGGGAAGGGCGGTGAGGAGAGGAGTCTGCATCTCGGCCAGGCTGGCAGCTCTGAACTCCCCCACCTTCCCTCCCCAGGATGCTTTGGCCCCTGGCCCCTTTGCTGCTTTTCCCAATGGCTGGACTGGAAAGCAGAAGTCTCCTGACGGTGTGCACCGCGTCCGTGTGGATTTTAAGGTATGGCGTTGAGTGGGGTGAGTGACAGAGCCTTTGGTTGGAAGAACCTTGATGACTGTGTCATTGAGAAGTCAGGTGGGTCTGCCTTGTATGCCTGGCTGCCCTCTGATCCTGCGTCCTCTCTTCCCCCAGGAGGATTGTGATTTAGAGAACGTGTGGCTGATGGGGGGCCTGAGTGTGCTCACCTCTGTGCCAGGGGGCCCCCCGATGGTGTGCTTGCTGTGTGCCAGCAAAGGACTCCACGAGGTTAGATCTCCACCTTTCTTCACAGACCCCCAGATCTCTGTCGGTCCTCACAGCCTGATTCCTTGGGCCCTCTGGCCTCATGCTATGCCCATCATTCACTCCCTGACCCTGTCCCCAGCTGGTGTTCTGCCAAGTCTGCTGTGACCCTTTCCACCCGTTCTGCCTGGAGGAGGCCGAGCGGCCCCTGCCCCAGCATCACGACACCTGGTGCTGCCGTCGCTGCAAGTTCTGCCACGTCTGTGGACGCAAAGGCCGCGGATCCAAGGTTTGGTCCCAGGGGCCAGCTGGGGTGCGTGGAGGCCTGAAGGTGAGGGCATCGCTGTGCCAGCAGGTTTCGCCATCTCTGTCTCCACATTCAACAGCACCTCCTGGAGTGCGAGCGCTGCCGCCATGCTTACCACCCGGCCTGTCTGGGGCCCAGCTATCCAACCCGGGCCACGCGCAAACGGCGCCACTGGGTGAGAGATGATGTTCACCCCTTAGCTTTGTGTCTAATAAATATCACCACCACCCCCAAACTTGCTCTAGGCTGAGGCTCTCAGGAAGAGCAGGGGTTGGGGATCCTCTTAATATTTTGATTAGTAACATTTTCTCTTTAAAAATTTCACATAGGGGCCGGGCGCGGTGGCTCAAGCCTGTAATCCCAGCACTTTGGGAGGCCGAGGCGGGCGGATCACGAGGTCAGGAGATCGAGACCATCCTGGCTAACCCCGTGAAACCCCGTCTCTACTAAAAATACAAAAAACTAGCCGGGCGCGGTGGCGGGCGCCTGTAGTCCCAGCTACTCGGGAGGCTGAGGCAGGAGAATGGCGTAAACCCGGGAGGCGGAGCTTGCAGTGAGCTGAGATCCGGCCACTTCACTCCAGCCTGGGTGACAGAGCAAGACTCTGTCTCAAAAAAAAAAAAAAAAAAAAAAAAAAAAAAAATTTCACATAGGTCAGATTTATATTCAGAATTTGTGTGGAGTGGTTTTAGGAGCTTATGAATCTCACGTTCCATGGGCTCAGAATCCCCTGCTCTAGCCTGATGTCCACTCCTGCCCTCCTCCTGTTCCTCCTCAGTGTCTGTCCTGTGTGTCTTCTCCTCTTACCTATCCCTCCTTGCCTGCTTCCTGCATATCCCCAACTCCTCCTCTCCCGTCTCCCGCTCATGTAGCTCCAGCCCAGTGTCTGGCTTTCCCCTAACATCGCCCTGCTCCCCCAGATCTGTTCAGCCTGTGTGCGCTGTAAGAGCTGTGGGGCAACTCCAGGCAAGAACTGGGACGTCGAGTGGTCTGGAGATTACAGCCTCTGCCCCAGGTGCACCCAGCTATATGAGAAAGGTGGGGACCGGGCAGGGGAACTGGACACTGGGGGCCACAGGGGAATGGCCAGGCTCCTCTACAGGCTTTAGCACAGACCCTCTTTTCTCATGGCTTTCCACCTTCTAGCTATGGGACTATCGCTTCAACTCAGGGAACTCTTCCACAGGAGTCCATCCAGTATGTAAAACAGGGACACATAGCCCCTCTGAGGGTGGTGGGAGTGGAAGGCCTGGGACCCCACTATCTTGGTGTCTGAGGTACTTCCTGGAACCTCACGTCTCCACTGAGCAGTTTGGAAGCCTTATTCAGGCAGTACATCTGCAAGGCCCTGTGTTCTGCAGAGTCTGAAAAGAGGTCTCATCCTAAGGCCGAGCACAGTGGCTTGGAAGGCCAAGGCAGGTGGATCACCTGAGGTTAGGAGTTCGAGATCAGCCTGGCCAATGTGGTGAAACCCCATCTGTACTAAAAATACAAAAATTAGTCAGGCATGATGGTGGTTACCTGTAATCTCAGCTACTCGGGAGGCTGAGGCAGGAGAATTTCTTGAACCTGGGAGGCGGAGGTTGCAGTGAGCCGAGATCTCGCCACTGCATTCCAGCCTGGGTGACAGAGCAAGACTCTGTCTCAAAAAAAACAAAAAACAAAAAAAAAACACATCCTCAAGCAGCTTTTAGGGACTGGTAGGGACTCAAAGCAGGGGCATAACAGAGACAGCTAAGGTACAGCTAATCCCTGAGCAGAGATGCTCAGGGCTGAGTGGGAACCCCATCACCTCTGACTCCTCTTCTTTTCCTCCAGGAAACTACTGTCCGATCTGCACACGCTGCTATGAAGACAACGACTACGAGAGCAAGATGATGCAGTGCGCACAGTGTGATCACTGGGTACATGCCAAGTGCGAGGGGCTCTCAGGTGAGTCAGTGGAGCACCTGGGCTGCAGCCTCAACCCTGTGGGGACCCCTACCCCCACCACAGGCCCCAAGAGGACGGGGGCTAAGGATCCTTGCTGGCCTAGAGGCTGCTGGGAGCCCTCACATTCTCTGAAACCACTTTTCCCTTTCCCACTCGGCTGTCCTAGATGAAGACTACGAGATCCTTTCAGGACTGCCAGACTCGGTGCTCTACACCTGCGGACCGTGTGCTGGGGCAGCACAGCCCCGCTGGCGAGAGGCCCTGAGCGGGGCCCTCCAGGGGGGCCTGCGCCAGGTGCTCCAGGGCCTGCTGAGCTCCAAGGTGGCGGGCCCACTGCTGCTCTGCACCCAGGTCTGGAGGGCCCTAGAGGCAGGATGGGGTGGGGCCAGGCCCACCCCCAGCCCTGCTAACTTCCCCGCTTTGCAGTGTGGGCCGGATGGGAAGCAGCTGCACCCAGGACCCTGCGGCCTGCAAGCTGTGAGTCAGCGCTTCGAGGATGGCCACTACAAGTCTGTGGTGAGTGGGACACCAGAAGGAGCAGATGGGTGCCAGGAGGCTGGGGTTGCGCAGAGGTGACTCAGTCTCTGACAAACCCCCTTACAGCACAGCTTTATGGAGGACATGGTGGGCATCCTCATGCGGCACTCAGAGGAGGGAGAGACCCCAGAGCGCCGGGCTGGAGGCCAGATGAAGGGGCTCCTGCTGAAGGTGAGCTCTTCCGGGGACGCCTGTGGGGTGGGGGAGTGGGCCCTTCAGACCCTGCCCCTGCCAGCTCTCCTGGGGAAGCCGGCTCTTCTCATCCTGTTAACCCACTCTCCAGCTGCTAGAATCTGCGTTCGGCTGGTTCGACGCCCACGACCCCAAGTACTGGCGACGGAGTACCCGGCTGCCAAAGTGAGCAAGGCGGAGTAGCAGGAGGGAAGCCGGGAAGTTAGGGCAAGGCCAGGGCATGCAGGGGCCACGCTGGGCTAAGAAGAGATGAGCAGAGGTAGGGTCTGGAGCGGAGCTGGAGAGGAGGGTGGTGGAACCCGGGTGAGATTCCCTGGTGGTGCTAGACTAGCAAAGCTTTGTTTCTGCTTTGTGCAGGGCAATGCTGGGGACAAAGCAGTGAGTGAGTCAAATTGGGCTCTGCTTAAAGAGCTCACTGTGGGGCCGGGCAGGCACTGAAGACCCAGATGGTCAGGGCAGTGATGGAGAATACCAGGGGGCAGTGGGGACCCAGAGGTGGTACCTTCTGGAGCCGAGGTGTCAGGGAAGCCTTCCTGAAAGAGATGACATTGGAGCAGAGCTGGGGAGAAAGTATTCCAGGCGTGAGGAGCAGCATTCCATATGTCCAAGGTGCCACAAGAGGGCCTGGCTTATTTGGTGAACTGAGGGAAGTTCCACGTGGAGAGGGAGCAGTGGGTGTCATGGCAAGTTGAGGCTGGTTTGTGGATGGGCCCCCATTCAGCCGCTCTTGTTGGGCGCATCAGCTGCTAACCCTGTCTGTCCACAGCGGAGTCCTTCCCAACGCGGTGTTGCCCCCATCCCTGGATCATGTCTATGCGCAGTGGAGACAGCAGGAACCAGAGACCCCAGAATCAGGGCAGCCTCCAGGGGATCCCTCAGCAGGTACTGGGAAGTGGGGGTCCAGAAGCCAGGGCCCTGTGTTGGTGGCCTGGCTCCGGGTCCTGATTCTTAGACCTCCCTTCACGTTTCCTCTCTAGCATTCCAGGGCAAGGATCCGGCTGCCTTCTCACACCTGGAGGACCCCCGTCAGTGTGCACTGTGTCTCAAATACGGGGATGCAGACTCCAAGGTGAGGGCTGCTCTGTGACACACCAGGTTGTGGGGCCTGGTCCCTGGCGCCCCACATCATGCTACTCGTCTTCTGCCCCAGGAGGCGGGGCGGCTCCTGTACATCGGGCAGAATGAGTGGACACACGTCAACTGTGCTATCTGGTCGGCAGAAGTCTTCGAGGAGAACGACGGTTCCCTCAAGAATGTGCATGCTGCTGTGGCCCGAGGGAGGCAGATGGTGAGGGCGCGGGCCCAGAGAGGTGGGCAGCCCTCTGGCTCTTGGGGAGGCCTCCTCTGGTGCAGACAGCTGTTACTTCACATTCCCTACCTGGCATCCTTTCACTGCCAGGCTGAGGTCTCGGTTGCCCTGGGACGTTGGTGCTGATGGCAGCTTTTTCTTATGTGGGCCCTCTGGCCATAATCTGGGCCTGAAGCCTGGGAGTCTAAAAGTGAGAAGAGTGCCCATTGATTGAACCTGGGCTGCATGCTTTCCATGCTGGGTGGCGTTGAGCTCTCACTACATCCCCGTGAGGTTAGAATTCCCCCACTCCTTAGAGTGGTGCCTGGGCCAGGTACAGAGAGACCTCAAGCGCTCTTGGGCAATGGGGTGGTAGAGATTCCCACTGCAGGGGTATCTGAGGATGAGAATAACACAACCTCTACCTGAAAACAGTGTGACAAAGATGGTCAGTGCCATCAGCAAGCATTAGCTGTTGTCATTCTCGCTTCAAAGAACCAGAGAGAGTTTGGTGTGCACCTGGGCGTGGATGCAGCTGGGGAGAGGCTGCGCCTGGGGAGAGCCTGTGCCGTGCCAGGCTAGACAGGGACCCGTGCAGACTCAGTGGCAGTGGTGCCTGGCGCCTGTCCCCAGCCCTGGCTTCTCCCCTGAGCCGCCCTCCCCTACGCAGCGCTGCGAGCTCTGCCTGAAGCCTGGTGCCACGGTGGGCTGCTGCCTGTCCTCCTGCCTCAGCAACTTCCACTTCATGTGTGCCCGGGCCAGCTACTGCATCTTCCAGGACGACAAGAAAGTCTTCTGTCAGAAACACACTGATCTCCTAGATGGCAAGGTGGGCCAGAACTGTGGGGCACACAGCTCCTTCCCCACCTATCTTCCTGTTCACTTAGGGACCCCTGTGGCCCCCAGGCCTGGCCTTATTGCCTCTCAGTGTCTCCTGATCTGTTTTCCCAGAGGCCTTTAGGCCAAGCCCCTGACTACTCAGACTTCACCTATCAAGTTATCCCTGGTATCCACCTCCCCTACCAATTCAGCCACCTCACTTTGCCACCCCCTCTTCCAGGAAATCGTGAACCCCGATGGTTTTGATGTTCTCCGCCGAGTCTATGTGGACTTCGAGGGCATCAACTTCAAGCGGAAGTTCTTGACAGGGCTTGAACCTGACGCCATCAATGTGCTCATTGGTAAGCTGCCTATTCTCTGCCCTGTCCTCCTGCCCTGGCCTGCCTGCCTTTCCTGACCTCCACTTTGCACCACAGGCTCCATCCGCATTGACTCCCTGGGTACTCTGTCTGATCTCTCGGACTGCGAGGGACGGCTCTTCCCCATTGGCTACCAGTGAGCGGTCGGGGTGATCCGTGGGGCCAGGGGACTCCATAGCTGGATCCCATTGCCCAAGCATCCTAACCATCTTGTCCCACACGCCAGGTGCTCCCGTCTGTACTGGAGCACGGTGGATGCTCGGAGGCGCTGCTGGTATCGGTGCCGAATTCTGGAGTATCGGCCGTGGGGGCCTCGGGAAGAGCCAGCTCACCTGGAGGCTGCAGAGGAGAACCAGACCATTGTGCACAGCCCCGCCCCTTCCTCAGGTGTGGCATTGGCTCTGTCTTCTTCCTGAATGCCGCTCTCCCTAAACAAACCTACAGATCTCTGTTCCCTGCTCCCTTTTGTAAACTCTAGGAGGTTTGCTCTTGCTTCAGTTGCTGTAACGTAACGGCAGCTCGCTTACTGCCATGCCTTGCGTGCCAGGGGCTGTGCCCGGCTTTTCATGGGAAGTGAGGTGGGGAGAGCAGCACGCTGTCTGCTTGAGTCGGGTGCTGGCTCTTGGGCGACTGCAGGGAGCAGAGCGCTTATAGCTCCCTAACTTGGGGCTCATGCTCATGTAATGCTCCCCAGTGTTGCCATACTACACCTCAAAGGGGATAGTGGCTAAACACAGTAACATGGTGGGGGAGGTGGAATTGGACCTGGATCTGCTCAGCTCCCAAACCAGCCCCCTTCCAGCCATGCTGGCGGTGGGATGTAGCTGAGAGCTGGATGGCACAGGGCAAAGAATGGGCTTGGAAATGGGGAAGAGTTTGTTGTGGGCAGAGCAGGAGGCGGAAGAGATTTGGATGGTAGAAAGGGCTTAATTCCAGTTTGGAGCATGACAAGAAGTGGACAGAGGAGGAGGGTACACCCATCCCGTCTGGAAACGAGGGCGTGTTGGGTGGAGGAGGGAATCAGTTTGCAGAGGTTGGGTGGAGCCAGGTAATGGAGAACCTCCGGGCCGGGGCGGGCGGGGGCCTCTGGTGTGGCGGGGATGCACCAGGCAGGTAACAAAGGGGTAGGACTGGCCATGCTGGAGAGAGGGCATATCTCCATGGCATGCAAAGCCTGCAGCAGAGAGGAGATGGCAAGGAACGAGTAGGGAGAGGCCCTGAAGGGTCCCTGGCCCAGGTGTGTGCGGGTTTTGCGGACTCCACGTTGGGCTTGGCCTGGGTGATCGCTGGAAACTGGGGCCTGTTGTGACTGGGTCAGGGTCGGGGACTTGGGAGGTACAGTGGCTCAGGAAGAGGGCAGGAGGGCATGTGGGCAGGCTTTGGCGCAGAGCCCCTACCACCCCAATGCCGTTTCTCGCCTCTTCAGAGCCCCCAGGTGGTGAGGACCCCCCACTGGACACAGATGTCCTTGTCCCTGGAGCTCCTGAGCGCCACTCGCCCATTCAGAACCTGGACCCCCCACTGCGGCCAGATTCAGGCAGCGCCCCTCCTCCAGCCCCCCGTTCCTTCTCGGGGGCTCGAATCAAAGTGCCCAACTACTCGCCGTCCCGGAGGCCCTTGGGGGGTGTCTCCTTTGGCCCCCTGCCCTCCCCTGGTGAGCACTGGGCATGTGGGGGTTGGGGTTGGAGCTGGGGAGGTGGGAGCTGCTGGTAACACCGACCCTCCCCCCACAGGAAGTCCATCTTCGCTGACCCACCACATCCCCACAGTGGGAGACCCGGACTTCCCAGCTCCCCCCAGACGCTCCCGTCGTCCCAGCCCTTTGGCCCCCCGGCCGCCTCCATCACGGCGGGCCTCCCCTCCTCTCAAAACCTCCCCTCAGCTCAGGGTGCCCCCTCCTACCTCAGTCGTCACAGCCCTCACACCTACCTCAGGGGAGCTGGCTCCCCCTGGCCCGGCCCCATCTCCACCACCCCCTGAAGACCTGGGCCCAGACTTCGAGGACATGGAGGTGGTGTCAGGACTGAGTGCTGCTGACCTGGACTTTGCGGCCAGCCTGCTGGGGACTGAGCCCTTCCAGGAAGAGATTGTAGCCGCTGGGGCCATGGGGAGCAGCCACGGGGGCCCAGGGGACAGCTCCGAGGAGGAAGCCAGCCCCACCTCCCGCTACATCCACTTCCCTGTGACTGTGGTGTCCGCCCCTGGCCTGGCCCCCAGCGCCCCCCCTGGAGCCCCCCGCATTGAACAGCTGGACGGTGTGGACGACGGCACTGACAGCGAGGCCGAGGCGGTGCAGCAGCCTCGGGGCCAGGGCACTCCTCCTTCAGGGCCAGGAGTAGGCCGGGCAGGGGTCCTCGGGGCTGCAGGGGACAGGGCCCGGCCTCCTGAGGACCTGCCATCAGAAATTGTGGATTTTGTGTTGAAGAACCTAGGGGGGCCTGGGGAGGGAGGTGCTGGCCCTAGAGAGGAGTCGCTCCCCCCGGCGCCTCCCCTGGCTAATGGCAGCCAGCCCCCCCAGGGTCTGCCTGCCAGTCCAGCTGACCCCACCCGCACATTTGCCTGGCTCCCAGGGGCCCCGGGGGTCCGGGTGTTAAGCCTTGGCCCTGCCCCTGAGCCCCCCAAACCTGCCACATCCAAAATCATCCTTGTCAACAAGCTGGGGCAAGTATTTGTGAAGATGGCTGGGGAGGGTGAACCTGTCCCACCCCCAGTGAAGCAGCCACCGTTGCCCCCCACCATTTCCCCAACAGCTCCCACCTCCTGGACTCTGCCCCCAGGCCCCCTCCTCGGCGTGCTGCCCGTGGTCGGGGTGGTCCGCCCTGCCCCGCCCCCACCGCCCCCTCCCCTGACGCTGGTGCTGAGCAGTGGGCCAGCCAGCCCGCCCCGCCAGGCCATCCGTGTCAAGAGGGTGTCCACTTTCTCTGGCCGGTCCCCGCCAGCACCTCCCCCATACAAAGCCCCGCGGCTGGATGAAGATGGAGAGGCCTCGGAGGACATCCCCCAGGTTCTGGGGCTTGGCAGTGGCGGGTGAGTGTGGGTGCTGAGACTGGCAGAGCAGGCAAGGGGGCGGATGGGTGGGAGATACGGCTCATCCTTCTCGGGCTCGCCCTCCCAGGTTTAGCCGTGTGAGGATGAAAACCCCCACAGTGCGCGGGGTCCTTGACCTGGATCGGCCTGGGGAGCCCGCTGGGGAAGAAAGTCCTGGGTGAGTGACCAGGCCTCTCTCCCTGGAGGGTCTGGGACCTCTGTCCTTCCCCTTCCTGACAGGTCTCTTCTCGCAGGCTCCTCCAGGAACGGTCCCCTTTGCTGCCACTTCCGGAAGGTGGTCCTCCCCAAGTCACCGATGCTCCCCCAGACCTGCTGCTTGAGTCCCAGTGGCACCACTATTCAGGTAGGGACCGGCCTTGCCCTCTCTCTCGCTCCTTGCCTGTGCTTGGCTCAGCTGGGTGACTCACAGATGCAGAATCAGTCGGCTTTGAAAACCAGTATCTACTCCTGGGGGCCAAGCCTGAGCCTCAGTGCTAGAGTTAGAGATGACCTTGGGGAGTCTCTGGCCTTGTGGGAGAAACAGACATGGACATGATATTTCAGCTCTGTGGGATCCTCTTAAAGGTCTTTGTCCAGCATGCCCAAGAGCCCAGGGGAGGGCCTCAGAGCCTAGCCTGCCAAGGGCTGAGAGTTAGCTTCGTAGAGTAGCCAAAGGTGAAGTTCTAGGATCATCCAGAGAGAATGCAACCCACCTAGCACCCAGATGATGGTCAGGGACAGGGAAGATCAGAAGACTGGTGTCCCAGAGGCCTGGGGAAAGGAGTCATCACATCTCAGCTGCCACAGAGACTGCCAGGCCTGTGGAGTCTAGGGTTGGTGTCCAGTGAGAGCAGGTGGCACAGGGTGGGATGTTGTGTCAGAGTCCAGAATTGAGACCATGGTTGAGGAAGGCAAAACAGCCCAGGCACCTGGCCAGAGTTCAGCTAAGGATGGTGAGTGGGAGGTGGGCCAGTAGCGTGGAGGTGCTTGGTGTGAGGGCTGAGACAGCGGATGCATGGATGGCGGGGAAGGGCAGGCTGGGATGGAAAAGCCAGTGGGAAGAGGCCTGGTGGCCGGTTTTGAACTGGTGACCTCTGAGGTAAAGGAGAGGAGGGGAAGCAGGTGTTTATGCAGAAACTGTAATAGGTAGAGGTGGAGACCCCTGGAGAAGGCGTGGCTGGTAGACTGCTTGAAGCTGGGGGGAGTTTTCTGTTGGTCCTTTAGGGCAGTGGTGGGAGGAATGGCTGCGGCCAGGTAAGCTGGTGGTCAAGCAGCCTGAGGCTGGGATTTTGTGGTGGCCCAATCCTGTCCAGATGTTTGGATTTTCTCGTGACACAGAGCTCAGTTGCTGAGCGGGAAGCAGAGTGACGTGGATTGAGACTGCTTAACTCAGAGGCTGCTTATGTCTCAAAGATGACATGAGAATATGGCAGTGGCCTTGGGAGGTCCCTGTCCTCAGGGACCAGACCACATTTTGGTGCAGGACACAGACACGTTAGCAAGGGCAGGTTAGAGTGGGCACTGAGAAAGCGAGCAGTGAGAGCACCTGCCAGGGTCCTGTGGTCAGTCCTGCCGTGTTCGGGAAACAGTGGAGGTGAGGGTTGGGGGACACGGGGAAGAAGTTGTCAGAGGTAGACTCTGGGGCACTGAGGCCTGGAAAGGACGGGAGTCACACGGCAGGAGTGTTGCTTTAGAGTCTCCCTTGGGGCAGGGGAGGTGGGGCAGGGTGGCCTGGAGAGGTGACATCGGGAGAGTGTGGCCATGTGGGTTTTGCCTCTCCTAAAGCCTGTTCCACTCAAGCTTTTGTGCCCCCAACTCCCAGTGGTCAGTCCCCAGCCCACATCTGCTTGAGCAGCAGCAGCGTTTTGTGCAGCGGATCCCTCCCGCCTTGAAGCATTGTCTTCCCTGGCTTCCAAGGCTGCTCCTGCTCTCATCTCTGGTCCTGCCTCCTTGCCCACGGCTGTCAGTCAAGATGTGTGCGGGGGCCCTGGCCTTGACTTCTCTGTATGCTCACTCCCAGGGGCTCCCTTCCAGCTTGGTGGCTGTACTGTCTGTGTTCTGATTGTCTCCACATTGCTCTCTCCAGCCTAGACCCTGTCCCTGAACTGTGGCCTCCTCCATCCCGTCCTGCTGCCTGCCCACCATCTCCACCAGCAGGTTGCAGGGGGAGGTTTCTAAGAGACCTCTCAAAGTCAGCCTGTCCCAAACTGAGCCCTCCACCTGCACGCCAAACCCATTCTTCTTTCACCTTCGCTATCAGTCCATGGCAGTTTTATCCTTCCAGGTGTTCAGGCCCAGCGTTGTCCTGACCCCCAACCCGCTTCTTCACATCCACATCTACTACGTCAGCATGTCCCATCTGCCCTGTTTAATCTGTTAACCCTCGAGAAATCCACTAAATAGCTCATAACATACAGTGTACTTGGTTCTGTGCATGTGAGCCTATATAATAATATATTTGTAGCTGGGCGCAGTGGCTTACGCCTATAATCCCAGCACTTTGGGAGGCCAAGGCAGGTAGATCACCTGAGGTCAGCCTGGCCAACATGGTGAAACTCTGTCTATACTAAAAATACAAAAATTAGCCAGGTGTGGTGGTGGGCGCCTGTAATCTTAGCTACTCAGGAGGCTGAGGCATGAGAATTGCTTGAATCTGAGAGGCAGAGGTTGCAGTGAGCCGAGATCGCGCCATTGCATTCTAGCCTGGGCGACAGAATGAGACTGTCTCAAAAAATGATAATTATATATTTGTAATAGTTACAGAAATTTGCTGCATCTAAAAAAAGACGTGCAAAATATAATTCTCTGGTATTTTAAATTTTGTGTGAGAAACAGAATGATGACAGGTAGATGGGATGTATGGGACACTGGGTTTGAGTGAGCCCTAGGCGTGTCCTGCCAAAAGGCCCCAAGCCTCCGTGGAACGCTCTTGTACCTGAGAAGTCCTGCAGAAGAGGAGCCGCAGGCTCCTTAGGGGAAGAAATGTTCATTCTGCAGCGCACACTGGGTAATTGGAGCAGAAGGAGGGCCATTAGACCCTAGTATCTGTGTCTGCGCCTAGGGGTGGAGAGAGTGGTGTCTGCTGGGAGCACAGCGGGGCTCAGGGGCTTTTGAGTCCAGGAAAGGTGATCTTCACTCCAGCCTGCTTCTTGGGACCAGGTGAGGCTTCAAGCTCTGAGGAAGAGCCTCCATCCCCAGATGATAAAGAGAACCAGGCCCCGAAACGGACCGGCCCACATCTGCGCTTCGAGATCAGCAGTGAGGATGGGTTCAGTGTGGAGGCAGAGAGCTTGGAGGGTGAGTTTGAGGGGTGCAGTGGCAGGAGGGAGAGTGTCCATAAAACACCATCCTGACTCAGCCCTGGCTCTGCTGTCTCCCCAGGGGCGTGGAGAACTCTGATCGAGAAAGTGCAAGAGGCCCGAGGGCATGCCCGACTCAGACATCTCTCCTTTAGTGGTAAGGAGTGGGCCCCGCAGGGGGCTGGGGACTGGATGTCTCCCTGAGGGCACCATGGGCCCTCCACATGACAGGTATGTCCTCAACATCTCCTCTCAGGAATGAGTGGGGCGAGACTCCTGGGCATCCACCACGATGCTGTCATCTTCCTGGCCGAGCAGCTTCCTGGAGCCCAGCGTTGCCAGCACTATAAGTTCCGTTACCACCAGCAGGGAGAGGGCCAGGAGGAGCCGCCCCTGAATCCCCATGGGGCTGCTCGGGCAGAGGTCTATCTCCGGTGAGAGGTCTAGGGTGTGATGCCTGGGTCAGGATGCTCCTATGAGAGCTCTTGAGGGTGGGACTTAACTGTGTAGTTATATATTTATATACTGTATATATACTATATATTTATATATATATGTGGAGGTTGGAAACTGAGGCCTGGGGAGGAGACACTAGGTCACTTCAAGAGTTATTTCTAGAGTTGGCCATGCTCAGTGGCTCATGCCTGTAATCCCACCACTTTGGGAGGCTGAGGCAGGAGGATCGCGTGAGCCCAGGGTTCGAGACCAGCGTGGGCAACGTGGCAAAACCGCATCTGTAAAATAAAAATTTAAAGAAGAGTTATTTCTAGAGCTGACATAAGAATGAACCCCACCCATTTCTCTGTTAGCCCTGTCTTCAATAGTATATTCCTCCTTCCCCTGCTCCCACCTGCAGGAAGTGCACCTTTGACATGTTCAACTTCCTGGCCTCCCAGCACCGGGTGCTCCCTGAGGGGGCCACCTGTGACGAGGAAGAGGATGAGGTGCAGCTCAGGTCAACCAGGTATGGAGTGTGAGCTGGGGGGCAGGTGGTGGTCTGGAAGGGTCTTAGAGAGTGAGCACGGGTGAGAGAGGTCTTTCTGAGCACCAGCCTGGGTGACCCTGCTGTCCCTCACCAGACGTGCCACCAGCCTGGAGCTGCCCATGGCCATGCGCTTTCGTCACCTTAAGAAGACGTCCAAAGAAGCTGTGGGTGTCTACAGGTGAGTGGGGTTGGGGGGGAGGATGCCCCTTGGGTGGACGGACAGGTGCACTGGGTAGGGGGTACTGCCTGGTTTCTGTCCCCCTGGCCCCTGAGTTCCCTGTTTGTCCTGCCCTGCAGATCAGCCATCCACGGGCGAGGCCTGTTCTGTAAGCGCAACATCGATGCAGGGGAGATGGTCATCGAGTACTCCGGCATCGTCATCCGCTCCGTGCTGACTGACAAGCGGGAGAAGTTCTACGATGGGAAGGTGGGCTCCCAGTGGCCGTGGGAAGACAGTGGGTGAAGCGAGCCTGTCCACAGGGACAGAGCACCTGATCTTCCCACCTCATCCCTGCAGGGCATCGGGTGCTATATGTTCCGCATGGATGACTTTGATGTAGTGGACGCCACGATGCATGGCAATGCCGCCCGCTTCATCAACCACTCTTGTGAGCCCAACTGCTTCTCTCGGGTCATCCACGTGGAGGGCCAGAAACACATTGTCATCTTCGCCCTGCGCCGCATCCTGCGTGGTGAGGAGCTCACCTACGACTACAAGTTCCCCATCGAGGATGCCAGCAACAAGCTGCCCTGCAACTGTGGCGCCAAGCGCTGCCGTCGGTTCCTTAACTGAGGCCGTGGTTGCCCACCACGACCCCTCACACCTCCTGCTGCCGTCGCTGCCATCTTGCCCCTAGCCTGGGGGCCCCCCAGCCCCTCCCAGAGCATCTCACCCCCATCCTCATGTTCAGGGTGGATGTGGGCATGCAGGCGACAAGGGCCCTGCCTCCACCCCTCCAGCCCACCCAGCAATCGCCCCCTTTCTGCCCTGGGGGCCCAGGATGTAGATATTGTACAAAGGTTTCTAAATCCCTTCTTTTCTATGCACTTTTTTATTTAAGAGGTGGGGTCCCAGGTGGGAACCCCCCCACAATAAAGTCTGTCAATGTTTGGAGAGGTGGTCTTCCCATTTGTAGGGTATGGGGGCAGGTAGGAACCCCACTTCTACACACCCACCCATCATAAGCCAAGGAAGTTCATCAGCCTCAACAGATAGGTGAGGCCATCATTGAGAATTAGAAGTCAGCCGTGGGGTCTGTTACGGCTTCAGAACAACACAGAACACAGCACGTGTCTGTAGCAGGGCTGTTGCCCAGAGGGGATTCTGGTGGCCCAGAGGCACCTGGGGTCAACCCTCCCACATGTGGCCCTGTTTGTATGTTAGAATAGGCCCTTCTAGGGCAAAGAGCAGTGAGGATAGCTGTTGGGTCTTTGCCTAATTAGGATTGTACTTCAAGAAGTACTTCAGTGCTAATTGTATACTGGGCTTAGTAGTCAACAAAGTTCTTTATTGAGTGTTAAGCCCAACAAACCCCAGATCAGCCAAGCTTGGACAGCACCCGCAATGCATCTGCCCGCCCTAGCTGGGCGAGGTGTGTGCCAAGCTGGCCCAGAGAGGCAGAGGGCTCCCTTGCTACCACCATCTCAATCAGAGCCCGCAGCGGCGAGCGACTTGGCCGCAGCGAATAGGCAAAGGTGGACCAGGCAGCAGGCAGCCCATATCTCGCGGCCAGGTGTCGAGTAGTGCCATGGGCCATGCCCCCACCTGGCCCAGGCTCAGGGTCCAGCAGTACAATCAGCTCTTCCAGCACCTCCAGCTCATCCAGGAGGCGAGACAGGGGCTGTGACCCCAGACCGGGCAGTTCTGGAAGAAAGGGGAAGGGTAAAGGGGAGGAAGGGTGGGCGTCCAGTCCACCTTCCCCGCCCCGGGGCTCCTCCAGGACTAACCCCTGCTCAGAAGTGGAAGTAGAGAGGCCTTCCATGTGTCCCCTGTCTCCAGGGCGCCTGGGGAGGACAGATGCGAGGAGGAAGGGGCGTGGGTGTTGGGGACTCCGCAGACCAAGCCAGGATAGGGATAGGGGTCGGCTTTCTCCTTGGGCCGGCAGAGGTGCCAGAGCAGAATGAACAGGAGGATCGCTATCACCGCCAAGGTCAGGAGCAGGACCAGCACCAATAGCGGGAGGAAAGTCGGCAAGGCCTGCTGAGGGATGGGCTCAGGGGTCCTCCAGGCAATGGAACTTGCTGGTGAGCTGCGCTCCTGGGAGCTAGGGCCGCCTGGGTTTCGAGTTGTGAGGGGGCAGGGCCCCTTGGCAGGGACCGGCCTCTGGGGATAAGGGGTTGGAGTAAAGCTGGAGGCCACACTCCACTCCTGCCCGCTCCCAAACTTTCCATATTTATACCCTTTAATGGGGCCACATCCCATCTGACATGGTACCTGATAAGGTAGTTGGGCCCCGCAAGGCCCAACTACCTTAACCTAGGAGCTCCCGACCCCTGCAGGCCAGTCACCTCCCGAAACCACGGCCACACCCCTTACGTGGGGCTACGCCCTTTCCCTACATCTAGGCCCCCCCACCTCCGGCACGCCCTTGCCCGGCCGGGAGTCCCATCCGCACCTCTCTGCAGCGCCTCAGGGTTCTGCCCCCGCCCGCGGCGGGAGTAGGGGTCACGGCTCCGCCGCCGCAGGGGCTACATAGCTCCGCACCGTCGGGGTTGCACTGCCCAGAAGAACACTCTCGGAACGGGAGCGTTACGAAATCGCCGTGGTCATTGAGCCCGCAGTTTTCCCGGAACTCATAGTCTAGCGGGAAAGCTGCTCTCCAGCGCGGCCGTCTAGCCCGCCCCTGCTCAGGCAACGCCCTCTCCCTTCGCCCTATCCCAGCGTGCCCCGCCCCTCCAGGACGCTCCCAGCCTATCAGCGTGCGCTCCGCTCCTGTCACTTTTCTCCGGGCTCGCCTTTTCATTCCCCGCCTGCTCCGCTCCGAGCTCCGCCCACTCCCGGTTTATCTACATAAAGCCCACCCTTTCCACCGGGCCCCTATCCCGCCTCTCCAGTCATATCCCTTCGCTGTTGCCTTGCGGTAGCCCGCACTATCTGCACAGGCTCTGCCTGCCATCCCTGTGTGATCTACATAAGGCCCACCGCTTAGACCCCTAAGCAAGACTCTCTGGCCCGTAGCCCACAGACCTCACGCCTTCCCCGCTCCCTATCACCTGCAAACTCCCAAGCAAGGCTGGGTCTCGGATTCTCACCCGGGCAGGGGGGCGGCCCGAAGCGATGCAGGCAGCTGCTGCAGCACTTGTTGTCTGGGTTCCAGTATTCAAGGCGGCCGCAGTACTGGGAGGCTTCCGGCAGTGACGCCAGAGCCAGAAGCAGCAAGGCCGTCAGGAGGCATCGTCCAGGCCCCATCTGGGGGGCCGTGATAGCGGGACCTCCAAACACAGAGCCTCTGCCACACTTTCCGGGGAAACCGAGCAGAAGAAAGGACGCGATGATGTCGGGGAACAGAATTCCCACGCCTCTTCGGAAGCCGGGAATCTACCCTCGAGTCCCCATCCCCCAACTGAGCCGGTTATCAGAGAAGCCCACAAAGCCAAAAGGGGACTAAGAGAGAGCACTGCGGATCTAGATTGCAAGAATGCATATCCCACCTCTGCCATTTCCTCACCCACCCACCTTCCCTTTTCCATCCCTAAAATGAGACAATAATAGCACCTGTCTCATAGGGTTATTGTGGAGAATTAGAACCGTTATTAGAAGTAAAGCAGGGGCTGGGTGCGGTGGCTCATGCCTGTAATCCCAACACTTCGGGAGGCCAAGACAGGAGGACCACTTGAGCCCAGGAGTTCGAGAGATCAGCCTGGACAACAAAATGAAACCCCGTCTCTTAAAAAAAAAAAAAAAAAAAAAAGCAAAGCACTTTGCCAAGTGCAGTGGCTCACATCTGTAGTCCCTGCTACTAGGGAGGCCAAGGTGGGAGGATTGCTTGAGCCACAAATTATAGACCAGCCTGGGCAATACAGTAAGACCTCATCTCTAAAAACAAAACCAAAAAAACTGGCTGCCGGGCGCAGTGGCTCACGCCTGTAATCCCAACACTTTGGGAGGCCAAGGTGGGTGGATCACCTGAAGTCAGTAGTTCAAAACCAGCCTGGCCTACATGGTGAAACGCTGTTTCTATTAAAAATACAAAATTAGCTGGGCGTGATAGCGCATGCCTGTAAATTCCAGCTACTTGGGAGGCTGAGGCAGGAGAATTGCTTGAATCTGGGAGGTGGAGGCTGCAGTGAGCTGAAATAGTGCCATTGCACTCCAGCCTGGGCAACAAGAGTGAAACTCTTTTTTTTTTTTTTTTTTTTTTTTGAGATGGAGTCTCGCTCTGTCGCCCAGGCTGGAGTGCAGTGGCCGGATCTCAGCTCACTGCAAGCTCTACCTCCCGGGTTCATGCCATTCTCCTGCCTCAGCCTCCTGAGTAGCTGGAACTACAGGCGCCCGCCACCTCGCCTGGCTAGTTTTATGTATTTTTTAGTAGAGACGGGGTTTCACTATGTTAGCCAGGATGGTCTCGGCCTCCCAAAGTGCTGGGATTACAGGCTTGAGCCACTGAGCCCGGCCAAGAGTGAAACTCTTTAAAAAAAACAAAACAAACAAGCTAAAGTGCTGGAAATAGCACCTCACATATAGTAAACTCAATGTTTAAGTGTAAGGCATTACTCACTCCCATCTCAATTTGGCAGGGACGGAGGAGACAGCCCTGTACTGACTGAGACCACCTCCCAGCACCTCACCTCACCTCACCTTCCAATCCTCATCTCCTTGGGGCTAGGACTCCTCCCACCTGCCACAACCAGGTCTCTCCCCCTTGAATAAGCCTCAGATGGAGGTGCTAAGGTTTTCAGCACAAAGGTGTCCCCACCCTACCAGTACCGTTAGGGTCCTGGGTCCCAAGCTGCCCGTGCCAAGTTCCTCAGCTGAAGTTGTGGCCGGGACCCAGTCTTGTTTCCCCTTTTCGTCACATGTGTGGGTGGAGGGAAATGCCAAACCACAGCAAAAGCAAGTTGATACCGAAGCAAAACACAGAGCTTTATCAAGACAAGGGCGGTAGAAGAAAGTCTCCATGCTGAACAGATTACATTATGGAGCCCAGGAGCCTGGGAAAGATGGGCCAGGAGAGTGAAGGGGGCTTTGAGGAGAGGTCCTGCCAGAAATATTTGTCCCTGTCCGGGGTGAAGAGTAAGAGGGTAAGGGGGCCAGGGCCTCAGAAGCGGCCATGCCGGTGATCAGGGGAACGCCGACGGTTCCCCTCTCGGGGACAGTGGCTAGTATGGAACCTCGGGGGTGACCCGGGAATAGGAGTGTTGAGAGTTAGGTTAGAATGCTGAGGAGTGGTGCAGAGATCCTGCAGGCCTGCCTCTCTGCTCTGGGATGAGGCAGGAGGGTGCTGAAATAACTAGAGTTCTAAGACATGGCCTCAGTGGCCAGCATCGGGGTACTCAGTGGCCAGTATCAGACTGGTACTCAGTGGCCAGTATCAGGCCAGGCTAGTCGTGGATTAGGGGTTCAGGCTGGTTTGGGGATTGGGACTTAGGTACTGGTCTCCAGATGGGGCTCAGAACTACTCTTAGGGTGTAAGAGTCTTGGGAATGACCAGGCGCCTGTAATCCCCACACTTTGGGAGGCCAAGATGGGTGGATTACCTGAGGTCAGGAGTTCGAGACCAGCCTGGCCAACATGGTGAAACCCCGTCTCTACTAAAAATACAAAAATTAGCCAGGCGTGGTGGTGGGCACCTGTAATCCCAGCTACTTGGAAGGCTGAGAAAGGGGAATTGCTTGAACCTGGGAGGCAGAGGTTGCAGTGAGCCGAGACCGTGCCTTTGCACTCCAGCCTAGGGAAGAAGAGCAAAACTCCATCTCAAAAAAAAAAAAAAAAAAAGAGTCAGCCAGGAGTAGTGGCTCACACCTGTAATCCCAGCACTTTGGGAGAGTGAGGCAGGTGGATCACGAGGTTAGGAGTTCAGACCAGCCTGGCCATGATGGTGAAACCCCGTCTCTACTAAAAATACAAAAATTAGACGGGCATGGTGGCAGGCACCTGTAATCCCAGCTACTTGGGAGGCTGAGGCAGAGAATTGCTTGAACCTGGGAGGCAGAGGTTGCAGTGAGCCAAGATCATGCCACTGCACTCCAGGCCGGGCGACAGAGCGAGTCTCCATCTCAAAAAAAAAAAAAAAAAAAAAAAAAGGGTCTTGGGAACGTTGTTACTAGGGCTTAGGGTCAGGCTCATCTGAGGATATAGGGGCCTTAGGACATGAGGAGACACAGCAGGCTGGTCCTGAGGTACCTGCGCCTGGGTCCCCGCCCATAGACCTGCCTCCGGAGGTTCTGGGAAATGGGCCGCAGATGCATGAAGTTGCAGAAGCCACCTCGGGTACATTCCCTGCGTAGAGAGATGGAGGAGGCCATTGTCACTGACAGTCCCTACCACACATTCAAAGTCTGGGATTCCAAGTGCCCATCCCACCCTTGAACTACCATACCCCATCTCATACTGGCGACAGCATGACTCCCGAAAGTCAGTGACAGGAGACAGTTCAGCGTGCACAGCCTGCCCATTGAACCAGCGGTTATTGAGTTCAGCCACGGCCCGCTCTGCATCCTCTTCCCGCCGGAACTGCAGGAAACCTCAGTCGAGATCAGCAGGAGAACTCAGAGATCTTCAGGGTACTCATTAGCAGCTCTGGGGCTGGACTGGATTTAGTGATGAACTTCAAGCTGAGAGCCTTCAGTGGTCACCATCAGGCATTGAAATGCCTCCATCTCTGGGCCCTAAGTGGGGGACAGCAAGCACCTTGACATAGACGTTGCCCACGAGGTGGTCCCCAAGGTCGTCGCACATATTCATCTCTTCAATCTCCCCATACTTCTCCTGCAATTCTGTGAACACCTCCTGTGGAAGACGGAGAGGAACTCAGCTGAGCTCCCACAAGAAACCCAACCTACCCCTGCCAACCTTCACCTCGAAGAAGCTATCATAGTGCTCCTGCACCTCCACGTCGCTCACATGACCTGGGGGAGGGGGGTAGGGTGGAATCAGGGCGTAGCCTACTGAGGACTATTCACCTTGCCCCCAGGCCTGGTCCCTTACTCACAGTGTGATCCGTCTGCAGTTTGGGCTGTATTCTGTGGATTCCGGTACAGGTTGAGCAGCACTATGGTCTGCACAGAATTTAAAAGGGGCGGGGCCTGAGCTCAGAGGGCAGGGCTGCATGCAAAGAGAGTGAGGCATGAAGGTTGGGGGTGGAACCTTGCACCCCAGCCTAAGCATGGTGAGTGCATCGGCGATCCTTTTCCCCTAAGAAACCAGAAACGGGATGGAGGGGACTGACAAGGACGAACAGCCGCGGTGTGTAGGGTGTACGCAGGGGGGCGCGACCAAGTTCCCAGGAGACGGGCAGGAAGACTGGTGGGAGGAGCCTGCAGAAAGGTCCAATCAGAAAAAAAGCCGGGCGGTAGGGAGGGCCTCAGGAACTCGGAATAGGCGGGACATGGTGACTACGGCCCCAGAAGAGGAAGGGCCAAGGAGGCGTTAACTCCAGAAGCTCCGTGCCGGGTCTCACCTGGCTGAATGTCGGCTTGTTGTGAAGCCGGGAGCACCGGTCTCCGTGCCGGCAGGCCCCGATCTTAAAGTAAAAAGAGCAGTTAACCCTGGAAGAGGTGCAAAGACAGAGGTGAACCGAGGGCTGGGGAGGCGGGACACCCCAGAAACACCGCCCCACCACCCAGGACCCCAGTACCCCGGCCTCGACCCCCCGAGAGTCCACTCCCAGCGCCCGTTCTCACTTATCCTTCTCAGTTCCGAATATCGAAGCTAAATATTCACCCATTTTTACCCAAGCCCTCCAGTTCTGGCTGCTCTTACATCACTTCCGTTGCTTAGGAGCGCTGGGAAGTGTAGTTCGTTGCTCCCTCCAGGCGCTTACCAAGCTCTCGGAAACGCCCCAGGGCGCTTGCGCGTGGGAGACGCGCGACTCCCCGGCAGGAATTCTCTCAACGACGCATGCGTGCAGTGTTGCCTCGCCCAAAGAAGACTACAATCTCCAGGGAAACCTGGGGCATCTCGCGCATACGTCCGTAACTGAAAGTGGCTAAGGCATCCCAGCCGGAGGAAGTGAGCTCTCCCGGTAAGTTGGGGGTCGTTTCGCCCACCCTAGTAAATATAAAGAGCTCTTTAATCCAGCCAGCTTGCTAGTGGGGGCGGGGATGCTCTGCTTTTAGCAAACCCACCTTTACATTTATCTCTGATTTGTTGTAATAGGGGCGTGGTTGTTCGTGATCCTTGCATCTGTTACTTAGGGTCAAGGCTTGGGTCTTGCCCCGCAGACCCTTGGGACGACCCGGCCCCAGCGCAGCTATGAACCTGGAGCGAGTGTCCAATGAGGAGAAGTTGAACCTGTGCCGGAAGTACTACCTGGGTAAGGGCAGATCACTAGGGTCCCAGGAAAAGAGAGGGGACTGGACTAGAGCACCCGAGGGAAGAGGGCCTCGGGGCCTGGATTCGTGAGTCTAAGAGATGAAGCACCTGTGAACGCCAACTCCTGGATTTGAGCGGGGAGGGCCTGGGTCCTGAGGAATGAGGAAGCTGGGGCGTCAGTTTCTGGATCCCAAGAGAGGAGGGGGATTGAGGGCCTGGACTCTTGGGTCCAGCGAAAGAGATGGTTGAGGAATCAGATTGCTGGATCCCAAAGAGGAGGCAGATTCCTGAGTCCCTGACAGCAGAAATCTCCATTTGAACTTGAGTGTGGGAGAGTTTCTTCCAAATAGATCTGGGTGGAAGTTGGAGATCTTCATTGCCTTATGAGGTTTTAGGGTTTGTGTGTTTTTTTTTTCTTTCTCCCTAGGTGGGTTTGCTTTCCTGCCTTTTCTCTGGTTGGTCAACATCTTCTGGTTCTTCCGAGAGGCCTTCCTTGTCCCAGCCTACACAGAACAGAGCCAAATCAAAGGCTGTGAGTCCAGAGTACAGAGGAGGGACGCCAGTGGCTGGGGAGAGGGGGAAGCGGGGGAGTCTTGGTGGGAAGGGACAATGGAGGATCCAGAATTTTGGGGCTCTGGGTGAGAAGGGAAGGCTGGTCTAGGGAAGTCTGGAGAGCAGCAGGAGGCCAACCCTTCCCACTTCTGTTTCCCATGACAGATGTCTGGCGCTCAGCTGTGGGCTTCCTCTTCTGGGTGATAGTGCTCACCTCCTGGATCACCATCTTCCAGATCTACCGGCCCCGCTGGGGTGCCCTTGGGGACTACCTCTCCTTCACCATACCTCTGGGCACCCCCTGACAACTTCTGCACAGACTGGAACCCTGCTCATTCTCCCAGGACAGGCTCCTTAGAGCAGAGGAGCCTGTCCTGGGAGCCCCTTCTCAAACTCCTAAGACTTGTTTTCATCTCCCCTGTTCTCTGCTGACATCACCCAATAAAGGACCCTAACTTTCGATACTGACTTCCTGGGATCTTTTAGAGGTTGAGGCATAAATGATCATTAACATTTAAAAACATTTGTTGAGTGCTTTGTGCCAGGCTTAGTATTTAGACATGATGTACATTTTTTACAGTAAATACTACTCATAATCTTCTGAACTAGGAACTTTCCTGCGCAGGAAACTATTAGATGAGGAACTAAGAAAGGAATAGTGCTTCCGTTGCTTTTTTTTTTTTTTTTTTTTTTGAGACAGTCTTGCTCTGTTGCCCAGGCGGGAATGCAGTGGTACAACTGGTCTAGTGCTTCCATTTCTAGGGGCTGTTACCCTGTACTGGTAGTCGTGAATTCAAAAACATAACTTTCCTACTGTGGGCTTCAGTATTCTCATCAGAAGTGTAGATCACAATGCTACCTCCTAGGATTTATTTGGACCAAGATGTGTGATAAATCCAAGTTTCCCGTTTTCTGAAGGAAGTGTTGTCTGCAAAAATAAAAATAGTCAAGAGCTTTCTCAGAGAATCCTTCCTTGACCATCCATCTTATTTAAAATTCAATCACCACCTTGATATTCCTATGTCCGTTTAAGGCTACACTTTTTTTGTGGGTTTTTTTTTTTTTTTTTTTTTTTGGTGGGGGGCTGGGGATTTGTTGTTGTCTGTTTTTCGAGATGGAGTCTTGCTCTGTCACTCAGGCTGGAGTGCAGAAGTGCGATCTCAGCTCACTGCAACCTACGCCTCCCGGGTTCAAGCGATTCTCCTGCCTCAGCCTCTGGAGTAGCTGGAATTACAGGGGCATGCCATCAGTCCCGGCTAATTTTTGTATTTTTGGTAGAGACGGGGTTTCACCATGTTGGCCAGGCTGGTCTCGAACTCCTGGTCGCAGGTGATCTGCCCACCTCGGCCTCCCAAAGGGCTGATACTTACAGGTGTGGGCCACCATGCCCTGCCCAGACTATATTCTTTCTCCTATTACATTTCACTTAGAATGTTTTACTTGTTTACTGTTTATCTTCCATCCTTTAAAAGATAAGCCCTATTAGGGCAGGGATTTTTGTCTGTTCTGTTCCTCAAGGTGTCCCCAATGCCTAGAAGAGTGCCCGGCATACTAATAAATATTTGCAAAATGAATGAAGTTGTACCTGCAAAGAGATTAACTGGTACCTGTCACCTAGAGAGTGCTCAGTGAAAGGGAACCCAACGTTATTTTACATTAGTCTTCCTCTTAGGGATGAAGGGACTCCAACGGTTGGTTAAATATGGTAAAGAGCTAAATTGGTGTTGCTCAACCCTTCTAACACTACAAGTCCCGGGAAGCCTCGCGATGCCCTAATCCTTTGTTTCCCACCGTGCCCCGCGCGGCGCAGGCGCTGTTACTCCGGGTGGGTCTGGGAACCTGGAACTACACCTCCCAGGAAGCTTGGTGGTCGATGGTTTGTTTCCGGAAGCAAAGCCCCAGGAGGGTGGGACCTAAAGCTGGGAGACTACGGAGGCAGCTCTCAATTGGTCAGGATGTAAGATTGACGACTGCATTAACTAATAGGAGCAAGCTGCTGCCGAAGGGGCCCGCCCACAGAAGGGTGGTGGCCATGGTCCAGGCTGAACACAACCAAAGGCGGAGGAGCTGTGGCCCACGAAGCTCATCTTTGAACTGTCCCCGCCCGCCTCCCGCCTTGATTTGTGACCCTAGGCCCTTTGGGGCGCCTCTGACCCAGCTAGCCAGATCCTGGACCCAAACCATGTTCCCCGTGAAGGTGAAAGTGGAGAAATCAGGTGAGGACCCTGACGTCGGGGGCCTGTCGGGACCATCGGGTTGACAGGGTGTGGAGTCCCGGTAGAAGGGAGTATCGCGGAAAGAGGACTGCACGACTTTTCCCTGCAGCCCACCTGACAATCGCTGTATCAGGCAGCGAGCGTTGGCTGCCACCTTCACACCCTCCCGGTCTGCGCTTGAAGTCGCTTTGAGATTGAATGGTGGTGGCTCAGGCAGTGCGGTGCGTGGTAAGATATGGGGAATCCTGAGCCGGTAACTCTGAGAAGGGCCCTTTTCTCTTTTTTTTAATCTAAATTTTTTAAATATTTAAGTAGAGACGGAGTATCGCTATATTGCCCAGGCTGGTCTCGAACTCCTGACCTCAAGTGATCCTCCCGCCTTAGCTTCCTAAAGTGCTAAGATTACAGGCGTGAGCCCCCGCGCCCGGCCGAGAAGTTCTCTTTTCTTGGCTTCCCCTCAGTTTCCCCATTTCCAGCAGTGATCAGTCACACATACTTGCTGTGAGCCTGAAGTACAAGCACTCTTAATCCTCACAGTCACTATATTCCAGTAATCCTAGGAAATAGGAATTGTGGTCATTGGGGAAACTGAAACTTAGATCATTTTGGGTTGGGGCAGAGCTGACCGGATCGCAGGCCTGGCATGGTAAGGGCAGTGGGAGGGGTGCAGAATTTAGACAGAAAGATAATAGTAAAATGATGTAGGATGTCCCATGGCAAAAGTGTTATCAAAACAAAGTGGCAGGCCAGGTGCGGTGGCTCACGCCTGTAATCCCAACACTTTGGGAGGCCGAGGCCGGCAGATCACTTGAGGTCAGGAGTTTGAGACCAGCCTGGGCAACATGGCAAAACCCTGTCTCTATAAAAAATACAAAAAAAAAAAAAAAAAAAAAAAGAAAGAAAGAAAATTAGCCAGGTGTGGTGGCACGAGCCTCTAGTCCCAGCTACTCAGGAGGCTGAGGCAGGAAGATCGCTGGAGCCGGGGAGGTGGAGGTTGCAGTGAGCTGAGATCACACCACTGCACTCCAGCCTGGGTGATAGATTGAGACCCTGAAAAAACAAACAAAGAAAAAACCAAAAAACGAAGGAAGAGAGAGAGAGAAAGAAAGAAAAGGGAGGGAGGGAAGGAAGGAAGAATAAAGGAAGGAAAAAGGAAAGGAAAGGAAAAGGAAAGGAGAAAGAAAGAAAAGGAAGGAAGAAAAGAAAGAAAAAGAAAGAAAGAAGAAAAGAAAAGAAAAAAAAAGAAAGAAAAGTGAAGTGGGTCTGACCACAAATGATGGTGAGGGAAGGTATACATCTCTTAGTACCAGGCTGAGGAGTGCAGACTCCACCCCTGGGTGCTGTAGAGTCATGGAAGGTTCCAATGGAAGGTTCCAAGCAGGGGAAGATCAGGGTCAGGTTTGTTATTTTTCTGGAAGATTCCCCTGGCTGCCTTGTGGAGGGTGGATCAGAAGGGGACGCTGAGGTGGGAGCCCAGGGGGAGCAAAGGTCTGGACCAGCATGGATAGAGTGGAGAGGAGGTAGGTGGGAGAGACACTAGGGAGGCCTAGTGGACAGGTCATGGGATTGCTGGGCTGGGGTAGGGGAGAGAGAGGGGTATTCATGGTGAGGTACAGGGAGGAACTAGGCGACAGTGAGGCGACCCTTGAGAGGGAGGCTTCAGGCCCAAGTCGGGGGTTCAGGAGAGAAGCTGGGCCTGGGGAGAGATCCGTACCCTCTGCATCCGCCCAAGGCTTTGCTGCAATCTCAGCTACTCCCTTCCCCACCCTCACTCTGTCTTTCCTCTGAGCTATGTTTGAATCCCTGTGTCTCCTGACCTTCTCAGGAAGTCCCTGGACTGGTCAGGCAAGTTCCCAGGTGTCCCCTCCTGGCTCTGAGCACTAGAGCCAGAGCTCCCACCAGTCAGAAAGGCAGAGCAAACACCTCTCAAAGGTAGGACAGCATAACATCATCACTCCCTCAAGTTCTGTGATGATGGGAGGCAGCCACAGGCTCACTGGGCAGGAGGGTGGGCCTAGATCTCATTTCCTGAGGGGAAAAAAAAAGTCCAAACAGGATGTTTTAGGTGAAATCTCCCAATTTTGGCCGGGCATGGTGGCTCATGCCTATAATCCCAGCACTTTGGGAGGCTGAGGTGGGTGGATCATGAGGTCAGGAGTTTGAGACCAACCTGGTTAATATGGTGAAACCCTGTCTGTACTAAAAATACAAATATTAGTTGGGCATGGTGGCACACGCCTATAGTCCCAGCTGCTTGAGAGGCTGAGGCAGGAGAATCACTTGTACTCGGGAGGCAGAGGTGGCAGTGAGCCGAGATCACGCCACTGCACTCCAACCTGGGCAACAGAGCAAGACTCTGTCTCAAAAGAAAAGAAATCTCCCAATTTTTAAATGTCAGCTCATTCAGATTGAATTCAGATTTAAAATTATACCACTGTTGGCCGGGTGTGGTGGCTCACGCCTGTAATCCCAGCACTTTGGGAGGCCGAGGCCAGCGGATCACTGAGGTCAGGAGTTCGAGACCAGCCTGGTCAACATGGTAAGACCCCATCTCTACTAAAAATACAAACATTAGCCAGGCATGGTGGCGGGCTCCTGTAATCCCAGCTACTTGGGAGGCTGAGGCAGGAGAATTGCTTGAACCTAGGAGGTGGAGGTTGCAGTGAGCCAAGATTATGCCACTGCATTCCAGCCTGGGTGACAGAGCAAGACTCCGTCTCACAAAACATAAATACATTAATTAATTAAAATAAAGTTATACCACTGCCTCAACCAGATTCTGCACTCAGGTTGAGCCTCTGTCTCATAACTTCAGCTTTGGAACCAGACAGCCTGGGTTCAAATAATCAGCTCTGCAATTTCTTTGCTGTGTGCCTTTGAGCATGTGGCCTAACATCTCTGTGCCTCAGTTTCATTCTTTTTAAAATACGAATAAAAATAATATCTATCTGAGCCAGGCTCTATGGCACGTGCTTATAGCCCCAGCTATTTGGGAGGCTGAGACAGCAGGATCACTTGAGCCCAGGAGTTCAAAACCAGTCTGGACAACATCATGAGATCCTTTCTCAAGGAAAAAAAAATCACATCTACCCCTAAGAGTTATTGTGATAATTCAGTGAGTTATCATGTATAATACATAGGTATTTAAACCTTGCCACTGGGACAGGCACAGTGGCCCACACCGGTAATCCCAGCACTTTGGGAAGCCTAGATGGCTCACTGGAATCCAGGAGTTCAAGACCAGCCTGGTCAATATCGTGAGACTCCACCTCTATATAATTTTTTCTAATATCATATTAGAAAATTTATATCATAAATTTATATCATATTTATATATTATATCATATTAAAATTTATAATGATATAATTTATATCATATTAAAACACATTTTTTTAAAACCCAAAAGGCTCATAAGGTAAGGTGATTGGCTTTGCCTCCTGTCACAGTGCGATTGGGCGGGACAGCTCTGGAACTCAGAGCTCTTGGCATCACTCCAGCCATCTCTGCCTGCTGCACCCTTTCAGGCTGCCTGGGCCTGGCTCTGAGATTGGCCAGGGCAGATGGCACGCATGCCCCTCCCTGACCCAGTCTGCTGTCCACTTAGCTGGGGCCTGGGAGCTGACTCCTGCTGGGTTCCCTCTTGCCCCAGAGCTGGAGATGGCCAAAGCCCGGAACCAACTGGATGCCGTCTTGCAGTGTCTGCTGGAGAAGAGTCACATGGACAGGTAGGCCAGCGTGGGGTCACAGGGCCAGGCACCCTGGCAGGTTGGGGCCTCTGATCTTGGGTGGATTGGGTGGGACCCCAGAGGCTGACTTGGGGAGGAAGGTGCTTAATGGAGAGGCTGCTCGGTGCCTCCCTTCTCTGGGGCCCTGGAACCCTGAGCTGAGAGATCGCTTCTGCCTCTAGGGAGCGTCTGGATGAGGAAGCTGGGAAAACGCCCTCAGACACCCATAATAAGTGAGTTTTTCTGATTGGATTTGGAGCTGAGGGTTTGTGGTTGGTAACTTCTTCCCTTATCCAAGCCCTGACCGCTCAGCCCAGCACTACCTCCATCAAAGTCCTGACCACTCCACCTGTACAAAGACCCTGCAGCAGGAGCTTAGGTCCCCTCGCATTTGCCTCCTAGACCCCCACGGGTATGGGTGGGACAAAAGGCCCAAGAGGCAAGTGGGGTTCATGTGAGCATCTCAGGTTTGATACCAGTATCCCCAGGGTGCCCTCTGCAGGGTTTTGCACAGGCATTTGTCTGAGGGTCAACTGTCTTTCCCCACAGGGACTGCTCCATCGCAGCCACTGGCAAAAGGTAAGGTGGCAGGGTCCCAGCCAGCTGACTAGAGGCTCTCAGCTCCTACCCCAGTCCTGACACTCCCTCTCCCTACGCAGGCCATCTGCCCGCTTCCCCCACCAGCGGAGGAAGAAGAGGAGGGAGATGGATGACGGGCTGGCTGAGGGAGGGCCACAGCGATCCAGTGAGTAGACGGTGGCCCTAGAGGGTCGGCAAGGAGCTGAGGGCCTATGCGAGGATGCTCACACACCTCCCATCCCCACCCTCCCAGACACATATGTGATCAAGCTGTTCGACCGCAGCGTGGACTTGGCCCAGTTCAGCGAGAACACGCCACTGTACCCGATCTGCCGTGCCTGGATGCGAAACAGCCCCTCTGTGCGCGAGCGCGAATGCTCTCCCAGCTCACCCCTGCCCCCGCTGCCTGAGGATGAGGAGGTGGGATGGGTAGTGGACCCCAGCCCAGCAGCCTGGTGCCAGGGCAGTGGGTGGATAGGCTTAAAGGATCCTGCCCCTAAGCTAGAGGGGTAGACAGACACAGGTCCCTCACATGAATCCTGGATCAGGCCAGGCACACAGATGTGCACCCTTAGGCTGGGGTGTGGATCGAGGTCCCTAGGGAAGACATACATAGCCACCTGGCCTGGGGGACAGGGAACAGGGTTACCCTGGACAGTTAGATGTGGATCTCCAAGATCAGGGGTTCCCAAGAGCCGAGGGGCTAGACAAGGGTCCTTAGTACAGACAGAAGTGGCCACCAGGCCTTGAGGAGCAGATGGGCTGGGCAGGAACGGATGGGGGTCTATAAGCCATCTGGCCCAGGAGGGTAGACAAGGGTCCCCAGGACAGACATATAGGACCCTTCACGCTGTCAAAAATGGACAGAGCTTCCTAGGTGGCACAGATGTGACCCCGTGGACAGGATTCCCTGAGGCAGGCAGACGTGACTCCCTGGGCTGACAGGTGTAGATGGAGTTTCTGGGCTGGATAGGAGAAGACAGGGGTCCCTGGGGCAGGCGGACTTGACCCCCTGGCTGGTTGAGGTGTCTGCCCTTCAGACATGCCTCCTGTCTGAGTCCCTTAGTGAGCCCCTCATGCCATTTGTTGCTGGGAAAGGCAGGAGGGATGAATGTGGATTCCCAGCCCCTCTGCTTTGACTCTCTTGGGCCTGGCTTGGGGCCCTTGTGTCCCCAGGGCTCAGAGGTCAACAACAGCAAGAGTCGTGATGTGTACAAGCTGCCGCCACCCACACCCCCCGGGCCACCTGGAGATGCCTGCAGATCCCGCATCCCATCCCCACTGCAGCCTGAGATGCAGGGCACCCCTGATGATGAGGTGAGTATGCCAGGCTGGCCCAGGGTTATGGGACACATGTGGTGGGGCTCAGGAATGTCTACTCAACCTGGCCTCTCTGTCCATGCAGCCCTCTGAGCCCGAGCCCTCACCCTCCACACTCATCTATCGCAACATGCAGCGCTGGAAACGCATCCGCCAGAGGTGAGCGTCCCCCAACCTGCTTGCCCCTCCTAGGGCCTTTTGCAACTGCTGAGTCTTCCCTCTGCCTCCCCAGGTGGAAGGAGGCCTCTCATCGGAACCAGCTTCGTTACTCAGAAAGCATGAAGATCCTACGAGAGATGTACGAACGACAGTGATGTTCCCAGGTCCCCCCACCCCAGTAAACATCCCCCAACTCCACACTGGTGTCTGCTCCGGTCCATCCTTCCTGGCCCAGACACAAAGCAGTTGGCAGAGCTCTAGCACATTTATTGGGAGAGTGAGCCTGGGAAAGAGTAAGGGAGTGGTGGCAGGGAGAAAGGCTGTAGGGAATCAGAGCCGGTGCTCAGCTGGGTCTTGAAGGAGAAGAGGAGGAGGGTGAGAGGTGGGTTGCCGAGGATTATCTGGTTGAAGAAGACTTGGGGGTCAAGACAAAGGGACTTAGGGGGACGGGGTCTGGTTAGAGTTAGGGAGGGGGCCTAGGACATTCGTGCAGAGTCTGGGGAGGTTTGGGTGGGAGAGTCTGTACAGTTTGGGGTTGGGTGTTCTGGTTGGCCTGGGATAGGTGTCCAAGAATTAGGGTGGTCAGAAGAGGGTTCCAGAGTCTGGTGTGGCTGGCTGGGGTTTCACAGCAGAAAATGGGCTGGAGCGGGGCAGTTGTGGACTGTCTGGTCGTAGGGGAAGGATCAGGTCTTGGGAACCAGGCCTGGATGGTCTGGAGTGGGAAGTCTGTGCAGTCCAGGACATTTGGGAGGTGGGGGGATTGTGCCTGACAGGCCTGGGGTTGGGGGAGGGCTGTCTACACCATAATTTGGTGTCAAAATAGGGAAGGGATGGAAATGTAGTACCCAGATATCTTCGTAGAGGACTCAGAAGGAAGTAGAGAAGGGGTCTTAAGTGGGGCTATATGCCAAGAAAGTGGGTCGGTGGGGCTGAGACTGTTGGCTGAGGGTTAGGGTAGTGCTGGTAGGGTCTGGAAGCCGGCGAGGTGTCGGTGTGGGGTCCGAAAGCTGGAGGAGGTGTGAGAGCGAGGGTGTCAGTGTAAGGGTCTAGGTTATCAAGGCAGTGTCCAGGGTGGAGGTCAGGGCAGAATCCAGGAGTGGGTGAGAGGACAGTTCTTGGCGCGCTCGGGACATCTGGCTGGGCGGAGTCAGATCGGCTTCAATAGAGGGAGCCTGAGGACGCTCCCGGGGTGCGGGCGTGGCCCAGCCCCCTACTTGGCTGCGGCTGGCGGTGGGGCCTGGGTCGACGCTGGTGCGGCCTGGATGGACAGGACGCCCTCGGGGGACAGCGCAGACGTCACGGCAGCCGGATCCACGCCAGGCGGCAGGCGGTAGCGGCGGTGGAACTCGCGCGCGACGAATCCGTGCTCATCCTGGAGGGGAGGGAGGCTTGAGCGGCCCCGCCCCTCTGGCCCTGCTGCGCGCGTACTCGCTCCAACCCCGCCCCCGCCGCGGCTCACCGGGCGTTCCTCGTGGCGCGCGTGCACCTCCACGTGTTCGCCCACCACCTTGACAGCAATTTCCTCCGGCGAGAAGTGCTTCACGTCCAGCAGCACCGAGAAGTGGCCGGGGTCTGTCGGCACCTGCGCGCAGCGGGCGCGGGCGGGACTGTTACCCGGCCGGGCCAGGCTCGCGGGACCCACCCAGGGAGACCCCACCCCCGTCGGTTCCGTGCCGCGGCTCACTCTGGCCTCCGGAGCTGAGCAGTCCGCTTTCCTACTGGGAGTCACCCAGTACCTCTTCACCCTGAATAACGAGGATTCGCCCTCCCCCTGTAATATCTGGGGTTGCCCTCTTCCCTGCAGTGATAAGGCTCCCTTCCCCTGCAAGGTCAGGAACCTGTGCCCTCCCCTGGTGTCAGCGAATCCGAAGTCATCGTGCCCCCCAGGGCACTGATTCCCCAGCTCCCTCCTCAGAGCCCCGGGTCCCTTCTCCCCCAGTCCCACCAAAGTCGCCGAGATGACCTTCCCCCGTCTCCAGGATCCTCTGCTTACTCTCCCAGTCGAGTCACGGGACCTCAGCACCTACTGGTAGCCTTCCCCCACTTCATAGTGGCCAGGAACCCTTCCTCAAGTCGCAGGGCCCTCCCCTCCTCTTCTGGAGATACCGGGCCACTGCACACAGTCTCTCAACTCTTCCCTGAGACTAAGAACATTCCTTCCCCTTGGGAGTCACTGCCCGCCTCCTTTTCCCCAGATTTCCCGTGTCACCAGCCTCCTTCAGAGTAAGCAAGACTCCCCTTAGAGTGACCCAGGCCTTCTATTCTCTGGAGCTGAGACCCCCCGCCACACACACACACATACACCCCTAAGAGCGACTGGGACCTCCCACCCGCTGCAGTGAGCCGGCCTCTGAGATTCCCCAGGAACTCCGAAAGCCCTTCGGAGCTGCGGACTCTCCACCCCGCCCAAGGCCAAGGAACATTCTCTCACACGTTCCTACCCCAGGCTGCCCCAGACCCCTGGCATTGGAAGTGGTCGAGTTCGCCCCCTCCCCAGGCCTGGCACCTGGGCGACGGGCAGCGCCACGCTGGGTGCGCGCAGGTAGTAGGGGGCGAGGGTGGTGGGGCAGAGCGCAGCCAGCTCGGCCTCCAGCAGCCCCTCGCCGAAGCGCTGGTCAAAGAGGCGTCCGGGCGCCGAAAGTCCGGGCAACGGGGCCGAGGCACGGCGCAGCCAAGACGGCTGCACAGGCACCGGGATCTCCATCCTGCTCCTCCGCGTTGCAGTGCTCCTGCGTGCGCAGCCGCCGATTTATAGTTCGCCCTGTGCCGGCCCCTCGGAGGGCTGCCCAGGGACACTGGGACCGTGGCCAGACCCGGCCATTAGGAGAGCCTTATTTAGAAACCCAAACAATGACTTGGCCATTTATTAAGCGCTTGCTGGATGCCTGGCAAATGCTGTCAAGAAGATGTCATGAAGATTCCCCAATTTCCAGAAGGGGAAACTAAGGCTGAGGCAGCGGAGCCTTGCGGGTGTGGGGAGCACAGAGCGGTGATTGGGGCCCAGAGCCCAAGAGGCCCACAGAAGAGTTTCCAGTCCCTTTAATCCATTGCCTCCCCGCTGGCAGGTCTGAGGATGACGCAGATGGAGGTCTTAGGAGCAGATTCCTGGGGAATGCGGTAGCCCGGCCAGGATGTCAGGAGGACATAGAACAGGCCCTCCCTACCCTCATCCTCAGCCGGGCCTTGCGCCCAGTCCCCCGGCAGGCCGGGCCTAATTCTGTGCCTCTGACTCAGCCTCTGGTGTGCACCGGCCAGGGGGCGCGAACATGAACAGTTCAGGCTGGCCCCCCGGGGGCCGCGCGCTGGGGCTCGAAATAGCTCATTTTGATCCCGCTACCTCGGCCAGGAGCCCAGACCTGGCAACTGATGCAACCAGCTGCTCCTGCAGCAAGAAGTAAGTGGTTAGATGACCACCAGGACGGTCTGATTGGCCCAACTGATGGGGGAATAGCTGTTAGAGAGGGAACACAGCGCCCCCCGCCCCCACGCCATTGCCCCTGCAACAGAAAGAATGGTAGTTAGACCGGAGTCGGGACAGGACTTCTGCAGCAAGAAGGCGCTTAAAAACCTGGACTTTTAAGCGAGGGTACTTTAGATCACCTCCTAACCTCAGGCCCAGCCTCAGATCCTTCCCATTGGTGCACGATCTTGCCAATTACTGCTACACGCGGCAGGTTCTCCAATCAAACGCGCCCTGTCGGGCAGGCAGTCGTCCCAGCCAATCGTGAAGCACCTCCCTCCGGTACTTTTGTTTCCTCTCTTTCATTGGTCGCCTTGGAGGCCGCTCGCCGCCTGCGCGGGCACAGAGAGGGGCGGGGCTGACAGGGCGTTGCTAAGCGACGGAGATGCGAGCGGGGCCTGTTTGGTGAAGGAGCAGAGCGGACGGAAGCGCGGAGGGAGCCGCGGGATGGATCCCAGGTGAGGCCGATCGCTCTTCCAGGGAATACAGGAGGCTGGGGAGGACCAAGGGCGAGAGCAGCACAGCCTGGGGACGGGCGGGATAGGGTCTGTAGTCGCTAGGGCTCCACCGCACTGGAACTACAACTCCCAATATGCTCCACAGCCGTTGGCTGCTCCAGCCGTAGCCTTCAGCATTCCGGGGGTCCCCGAAGAGTCTTATGTTCCTTTCTGAGTGGCCCCAAGGGATTATTTCCGCTAAAGGTGTCCAAGGAAGGCTTGAGATCTGAATTTCTTAATTTTGAAATGGCCCCCAGACACGCCTGGGCGTTGTCTTTGAACTTTCTCGGGGAGGCGGAGCCCAGTGGATCCTGGGGCTTGTAGTCCATCTACCCTTTGCCTTCGTGTCCCCAAGAATTTATGGGAAATGCTCGGTGATAAAGTCCAGCCGTGGTTTTTTTTTTTTTTTTTTTTTGAGACAGAGTCTCTCGCTCTGTTGGCCCAGACTGGAGTGCAGTGGCACAATCTTGGCTCACTGCAACCTCTGCCCCCTGGGTTAAAGCCATTCTCATGCCTCAGCCTCCCAAGTAGCTGGAGCTACAGGCTCCCGCCACCACGCCTGGCTAATTTTTTATATTTTTAGTAGAGACGGGATTTCGCCATGTTGGTAAGGCTGGTCTCGAACTCCTGACCTCAAGTGATCCACAGGCCTCGGCCTCCCAAAGTGCTGGGATTGCAGGCCTGAACCACCACGCCCGGCGAGCCCCGGTTCTTAACCTGAGCTCCACTTCACAATCATCTGGGACGCTGCGAAAAAGACACGGAGGCCCAGCCCCACTAATAGATGTCCTGATTCTGTTGGTCTGCGCGTCTGTAACGTTGAAAAGCCCCTCCTAGACTGGATCCAGGGTTGAGAACTACCGGCTACTAGTTCCTGAGTTGCTCCCTATTAAGACTGCTCCAGGGGCGGGCTTCCAGGACTCACCCTTCCACTGTCGCTATCCTGAGTGTGCAGCGGTGCTTCATGGAAATGACAGCCCCTCTCCTCCAGGAATCTATGGCAATTGTCCGGTTCTGCCCTCCTCTAATGTCCCCCTCCCCAGGGCTGCAGCAAAATCACATGCTGCCTGAACTCCACTTTCCTCTTGCAGCCTGCCAGTTTTCTCCATTCAAGATAGTCCCTTTGGAGATGCGCCCCTGGGTCGAAGCCACTACTGGCCATCCCGGAGCCAGACCTGGTGTCCCAAGGTGAGGACCCCCCTCAAAGAGTGCTGAGTGCCGGCCCAGTAGCAAGAGAATGACCTCTAGAGGGTAGGAAGACATGTGACCTTCTCCCCTCCCCATGGCCCTGCCCTTGTCCCCCTCTCTACCACCTAGATTCCTCATCCGAGCCCCCATCACACTAGGTTGTTATCATTACAGGATGTGTTTCTTCCTCTCTGGACTAAGACTTCGTGTGTGTCTTGGTTCCCCTGCAGGGATGACCCATCAGGCCTCATACTTTTTCTTTTTGTGCTTTGCCCCCATCTTAGACCCTGAGCCCATCCAGGTCTCAGAGATCCAGGCTCCCACAAGTTCCCAAGGCTCTAGCCACAGGTCCCAACTCCCCCGAGCTGTTTGAGGAGTCCTGGCCATCCAGTTCAGGGACGCCTTCCCCGCCCAGCACCACTGAGGGACAGATGGGGGCCTCCCCAGCACCCACCCTGATTGACAGCGGGGACTCCGTGGTGGCCAAGTAAGTACCAGCGGCCCTGGGGGAAAAGGAGGCTTTGGGTTAGAGGGAGGGAGAAGGCATGCAGTAATAATCATCATCAATAATCAAAAACCAGAGCTGTTTCTGCAGCACTCTTTTAGAACCAGGCACTTTGTGTGTGTTAAGAACTCTGGCGCTAGACTGCCTGAGTTCAAATCCCAGCTCTGTCATTTAACTCTATGTATGATCTTGGCCTCAGTTTCTTTATCTCTTTTCATTTATTTATTTATTTATTTAGAGAGAGGGTCTTGCTCTTATGCTCAGGCTGGAGGTCAGTGGTGCAATCACAGCTCACTATAACCTTAAACTCCTGGGCTCAAGCCATGCTCCCACCTCAGCCTCCTGAATTGCTGGGATTATGGGTGCATGCCACCACACCTAGCAAATCTCCCGCCTTGGCCTCCAAAAAGTGCTGTGATTACAGGCCAGACTTACATGCCCAACCTCAGTTTCTTTATCTCTAAATTGGTTGGTTTTTTTTTTAATGGAGTTTCACTCTTGTTGCCCAAGTTGGAGTGCAGTGGCATGATCTTGGCTCACTGCAATCTCTCCCTCCTAGGTTCAAGTGATTCTCTTGCCTCAGCCTCCCAAGTAGCTGGGATTACAGGTGCCCACCACCATGCCTGGTTAATTTTGTGTATTTTTAGAAGAGATGGGGTTTCACCATGTTGGCCAGGCTGGTCTCAAACTCCTGACCTCAGGTGATCCGCCTCAGCCGCCCAAAGTGCTGGGATTACAGGTGTGAGCCACTGCCAGGCCTAAATTGGGTATACTAATAGTACACCTCCCCTAGGGCTGTTTAAGCTTTCAATGAGTTGCTATCTGTAATGATCTCTAGCAATGCTTCTCACATAGTGACCACTTAGATTTGTAGAATACAGGTTCAGCTGCTGTAACAAAGAGTCCCAAATTCATTATGGCTGAAACAAGATAGAATTTATTCCTCCCTCACCTGCAGTCCAGGCAGAAGCCACCAGGGATGACGTGGCAGCCCATAGTTGAGATGTCAGGGACACAGGTTTCTTCTGTCTTGTTGCCATCCCAACTCTAGACCGTTGCCCTTTCCTTCATGGTGCAAATGGCTTTCAACCACATCAGCTTTCCAAAATCACATTTCATACCCTGTTTGTCAAGAACTTAGTCACGCGGTCACAAGGCTACAAGGGTACCTGGTAAATATAGTCCATAGGAGAGCGGCTGTGTGCCCAGCTAAAAGTTACATTCCTGGTCGGACACAGTGGTTCATGCCTGTAACCCCAGCACTTTGGGAAGCCAAAGCGGGAGGATCCCTTAAGCCCAGGAGTTCCAGATCAGCCTGGGCAACATGGCAAGACCCCGTTTCTACTAAAAATACAAAAATTGGCAGGGCTGTGGTGACTCACGCCTGTAATCCCAGCACTTTGGGAGGCCAAAGTGGGTGGATCACTTGAGGTCAGGAGTTTGAGACCAGCTGACCAAAATGGTGAAACTCCGTCTCTACTAAATTAGCTGGGCATGGTGGCACACATCTTTAATCCCAGGGACTTGGGAGGCTGAGGCAGAAGAATCACTTGAACCAGGGGGCGGAGGTTGCAGTGAGCCAAGATCACACCATTGCACTCTAGCCTGGGCAACAAGAGCAAAACTCCATCTCAAAAAATAAACTAATTAATTACAAATAAATAAATAAAAATACAAAAATTAGCCAAGCATGGTGGCATGCACCTGTGTCCCAGCTACTCAGGAGGCTGAGGAGAGAGGATTTCTTGAGCCCAGGAGTTGGGTGCTGCAGTGAGCTATGATTGCACCAGTGCCCTCCAGCCTGGGTGACAGAGTGAGACCCTGTCTCAAAAACAGTTATGTGACTATATAAGAAAGAAAAGCAGATATTGAGGAATAGCTACCAGGCTCTGCCATGGTGCTCGGTAAACGTTGGTTGCTATGATTATTCTTATTATTATTTGGCTCTCCTCACTCTACTCACTTGCTATCCCCTGATGTTCACAGGTATATAAATAGGTTCCGCCAGGCTCAGCCCACCAGTCGAGAGGAGCGCCAGCCTGCAGGCCCAACCCCAGCTGACTTTTGGTGGCTGCAGTCTGACTCTCCAGACCCTAGCAGTCAAAGTGCAGCAGGTACCTCCTTCAGTGCCATCCACCACCCGCACCCCTAAACCTTTGCTGATCAATGCCCCCAGCAGCCACTCCTCCTGGCCCTCATACCCTTAACTGGGGCTTCTCAGCAGGAGCCAACAAACCAGAAGGAAGACCCCATACAGCTGTCCCTACTGTGGCCAAGGCGACCAGTGCATCCCACGCTGTGGCTCCGCTTCAGGAAATAAAGCAGGTGACATCCCCATTCACTCCCTCCCTTGTGTGCCTGAACTGACAGCACCAGCCCTGGGATAGAATTAGACCAGGAGCAGCGGCTCACACCTGTAATCCCAGCACTTTGGAAGGCCAAGGTGAGAGGACTGCTTGAGGCCAGGAGTTCAAGACCAGCTTGGGCGACATGGTGAGATTCTGCCTCTACTTAAAAAAAAAAATTAAAATAAAAGAGCCAGGTGTGGTGGTATGCACCTATAATTCCAGCTACTTGAGAGCCTGAGGCTGGAGGATGGCTTGAGCCTAGGAGTTCAAGGCTGCTGTGAGCTGTGATTGTGCCACTGCACTCCAGCCTGGGCAATAGAGCAAGACCATGTCTCTATTTAAAAAAAAAAAAAAAAAGAGGCTGGGCATGGTGGCTCAAGCCTGTAATCCCAGCACTTTGGGAGGCCGAGGCAGGCAGATCACGGGGTCAGGAGTTCAGGACTAGCCTGACCAACATGGTGAAACCCCATCTCTACTAAAAATACAAAAATCAGCCGGGCATGGTGGTGCGCACCTGTGATCCCAGCTACTTAGGAGGCTGGGACAGGAGAATCACTTGAACCGGGAAGCGGAGGTTGCGGTGAGCTGAGATATAGCGCCAGTGCACTCCAGCCTGGTGACAGAGCAAGACTCTGTGTCAAAAAAAAAATAAAAAATAAAAAGAATTAGAGCTGATCCTCACTTCAAGGAAGCTAAAACAGAAAAGGAGGATTTGCTGGCTAATGTAATTGAGAAATCCAAAAGTAGATGTTTCCAGAAATGCCTGGATCCAGGTGTTTGAATAATGTTGGGAGAGACCCAACTCTCTCTAGGCTCATGCTTTTTTTTTTTTTTTTTTTTTTTAGAGACAGAGTCTTGCTCTGTCACTCAGGCTGGGGTACAGTGGCGCCATCTCGGCTCACTGCAGCCTCTGCCTCTTGGGTTCAAGCAATTCTCCTGCCTCAGCCTCCCAAGTAGCTAGGACTATAGGTGTACACCACCACACCCAGCTAATTTTTTTGTATTTTTTTAGTAGAGATGGGATTTCACCATGTTACCCAGGCTGGTCTCGAACTCCTGAGCTCAGGCAGTCCGCCCGCCTCAGCCTCCTAAAGTGCTAGGGTTACAAGTGTGAACCACCAAGCCTGGCCTTTTTTTTTTTTTTTTTTTTTTTATTAGATAAGGTCTTACTCTTAGGCTGGAGTGCAGTGGCACAGTCATGGCTCACTGCAGCCTTGAACTCCTTGCAACCTTCGCCTCCTGAGTACCTGGGACTACAGGCATGCGCCACCATGCCCAGTTAATTTTTTGGTTTTTTTTGTGGAGATGGGATCTTACTTTGTTGTCCAGGCTGGTTTCGAACTCCTGGGCTCAAGCAATCCTCCTGCCTTGGCCTCCTAAAGTGCTGGGATTGCAGGTGTGAACCACTGCACTCAACCTTTTTTTTTTTTCTTCTTCTTCTTTTTTATTAGACAGGATCTTACTCTGTCACCCAGCCTGGAGTGCAGTGGCACAATCATGGCTCACTGCAGACTTGAACTCCTTGAACTCTTTGCAACCTTCACCTCCTGAGTACCTGGGACTACAGGCATGCGCCACTGTGCCCAGCTAATTTTCTGTGTTTTTTGTTTTTTTTTTTGGTAGAGGTGGGATTTTACTTTGTTGTCCAGGCTGGTCTCGAATTCCTGGGCTCAAGCAATCCTCCTGCCTCGGCCTCCTAAAGTGCTGGGATTGCAGGCCTGAGCCACCACGCCCACCTCTGTGCTCCTCTTTTTTGGGCTCAGTCCCAGGCGGGCTTTCCCCTCATGGTAGCCAGGATGGCCCTCGGGGTCTCTAGGCTCCCACGGTCCCAGCTCCATGACTCCAGTGGAAAGTGGGGGCTTTTCTAATTGCTCCATCCGAAGCCCCAGGGCTCACTGTGATTCACTCATCCTTGAGCCAACCACTGTGAACCAGAGGAGAGAATGCTCTTATGAGTCAGCTCTGATCTGGGAGGTGGGATCCATCCTACTCCAACCATGATTTGTCCATGAAAGGTGCTGATCCGCCGGGCTTGGTGGCTCACGCCTGTAATCCCAGCACTTTGGGAGGCTGAGGTGGGTGGATCACCTGAGGTCGGGAGTTCGAGACCAGCCTGACCAACATGGAGAAGCCCCGTCTCTACTAAAAATACAAAATTAGCCGAGCATGGTGGCACATGCCTGTAATCCCAGGTACTTGGGAGGCTGAGGCAGGAGAATTGCTTGAACCCAGGAGGTGGAGGTTGCCGTGAGCCGAGATCATGCCATTGCACTCCAGCCTGGGCAACAAGCGAAACTCCATGCCCCTCGCCCCCCAAAAAAGGTGCTAATCCAAAGGGCAAAACTGGGTCTGTCCTCCCTGAGGAGGAGGAGCAGATCCTAAGCTGACACGTGAGGTTACCAAGGGTGACACAGCCTGCATTCCAGGCCCTCTGTTTAGAACGCTTTTCCCAGCAGCCTTTGGGTTGGGGCTGGCGTCTGACCCTGTCACCCTGCAGAATCTCAACACATGGAATTCATCCCTGCTGGACCTGGAGACGCTGAGCCTACAGAGCAGAGCTGCCAGGCTGCTCAAACGCAGGTGCCTGTACCCCCGCCCCCATCACCCTTCCCACTGCAGCTCCACATGGCCCAGACCTCCATTGCCTCACTCCTGCCTTCTCCCTGCAGCAAAGCCTCCATCTCCTCCTCCTCCCTCAGCCCCAGCGATGCCAGCACTTCCTCATTCCCCACCCGTTCCGATGGCCTCTCTCCCCTCTCGGAGACCTTCATCCCTGACTCCAGCAAGGGCCCTGACCCCAGGGCACCCGGTAAGGGCTGAGAGGCAAGGACTGAGGGAAGCCTGGGTGCAAATCCAAGCTCTGCCACTGACCAGCTATGGGACTTTGGGCCTCTCTGGGCCTTGTTTCTCCAGCTGTAAAACAGGGATAAAAAGGCCAGGTGCAGTGGCTCAGGTGTGGAGGCTGAGGCGTGAGGATAGCCTGAGCTCAGGAGTTTGAGACCAGCCTGACCAATGTGGCAAAACCCAGTCTCTACTAAAAATACAAAAATTAGCCGTGCGTGGTACATAGTGGTGCTTGGTGGTGCATGCCTGTAGTCTCAGCTACTCAGGAGGCTGAGGCAGGAGAGAATCACTTGAACCCAGGAGGCTGAGATTGCAGTGAGCTGAGATTGTGCCATTGCATTCCAGCCTGGGTGACAGAGAGAGACTCTGTCTCAAAAGTAAAATAAATAAATAAATAAATAAATAAATGGTGCCATCACAGTGTAATTGCTGTGCTCAAGCAATCCTACAACCTCAGCCTCCCGAATAGCTGGGACTACAGGCATGCACCACTATGCCCAGCTAATTGTTTTTTTTTTCATTTGTTGAGATGGGGGTCTCACTGTGTTGCTCAGGCTGATCTTGAACTCCTGGGCTCAACCATCCCCCCCACCCCCTCGGCTTCCCAAAGCACTAGGATTACAAGAATGAGCCCAGCTGGTTTTGAATAGGGAAGCCAGGGAAGGTGACCAAGATCTGATGGATGTGAGAGAATGCACCGTGCGATAATTGAGGGAAGAGCATTCCAGGCAGATGGAGCCACAGGTGTAAAAGACAAAGCCTTTGCCTTTTACCAGGAGAGAGGTGCAGCTAAGGGAGGGTTCCTAAGCACGAAGGGCCTGGTCTGACTCGGGTATTCACAGGCTCCCTCTGGCTGAGAGTAGGGAACAGATTTGGAGGAGAGTAGAGAGGCCAGGGAGGTTGCTTGAGAGTCCAGGTTGGGTGAGTGGGGCTGGAGCAGGGCGAGGGCTATAGAGGGTGGGGGAGTGGGTGGATTCTGGGGAATATGTCTTCTGGTCACTGCTGTAACTCCAATGTCCAGAACAGCTCAATAAATATTTGTTGAATGAGACCAGGCGCTGTGACTCACACCTGTAATCCCAGCACTTTGGGAGGCCCATGTGGGACGATGATGGCTTGAGCCTAGGAGTTTGAGACCAGCTTGGGCAACAAAGCAAGACCCCATCTCTACAAAACAATAAAAATTACCCCGGTGTGGTGGCGCATGCCTTTAGTCCCAGCTACTCAGGAGGTTAAGGCAGGAGGATTGCCTGAGCCCAGGAGGTCGAGACTGCAGTGATCTCACCACTGCCCTCCAGCCTGGGTGACAGAACAAGACTCTCTCTCTATATATATAACAAAGACTTGAATGATGACAGGTGGAGAAGCCCAGGAGTGCTCTGCTCCCCTGACTTTGACCCCTTCCCTTCTTCCCACCCTAGAGAGGAGCTGGGACGGTATCGGGAGAGCCTATCTGAGTAACCCCCTGAACAGTTGGAGGGCGTGTGTGCAGGCTGTCATGGGGTTGCTGATCTCCCTGGCCCCTGCCTCACGCTGTCCTCTCTACCTCCCATCCCCTATAGCATCTCCGGCACCAGCCCAGGCCCAGACCCCCACCCCTGCTCCAGCCCCAGCCTCCTCCCAAGCACCCCTTCGGCCAGAGGATGACATTCTGTACCAGTGGCGGCAGCGGCGGAAGCTTGAACAGGCTCAGGGAAGCAAGGGTGACAGAGCTTGGGTGCCACCTCTGACCCCTGCCCTTCGCACTCTGGTGAGTTGAGGGAGGGAGAAGCCTGGTGGGAGCTGGAGGAGGGGCTGGATCTGAGGGGGACTGAGGACCCTCCACCCTCTCTAGAGAGGGTCTCAGATCTCTCTTATCTATCTACAGACCTCTCCTGCTCCAGTGGAGACCCTCGGTTCTCTGGGGACACAGTCTAACCATGTCCCACTGTGGAGCAGTGTGGCCGGACCTGGTCCACCAGAGGCCTTCTATATGGAGAGAGCTCCTTTTCCCTCAATGTCCTCTCCACACATCTTTTGGGCCCCCAGCCCCCACAGGTTCTTCTGCACCCCACAGTCTGGGCCTTGGGTATCCCTTGGGGCTGTTCCTCCCACGCAGTCGGCCTCCACCCTAGCACATCTGGGCTCCACCCTCATGCCCCCAGCTCCCCTGGCCTCCACCCTTGCACCCCCGGCCTCCACCCCGGCTCCCCTGGCCTCCACCCCGGCTCCCCCAGCCTCCACCCCTGCACCTCCAGCCTCCACCCTCGCATCCCCAGCTGTTCCCCAGGGCTTGCCCATCCCTGAGCCAAGCAGCTGTGCCCAGCCTAAGAGCCTGAGGTCCACGTCTCGGAGGAGCAGAGCCCCTCGCCGAGAGGCTGCCGAGGGAGTCACTGCAGCTGGCCAAGGACCTGGCCCTCAGCTCAGGGGTGTCCTGGGCCAGGTAGTGGCAGCTCGGCTGTTCCCTGACAGCCTGGAGGACGCTCCTTCTCACTTCGAGGGCCCGCCTCCACCTGAGTCTGTATCTCTGAAAGTCAAGGCCACACAACCCCAAACCAAGGCCACTCCCCCTCCATCTGAATCCCGGTGTCGGGCCAAGGCCGAGTCTCGGAAAGCCAAGGCCTTGCCGCCAGCAGCGGGGTCAGTGATCTGGAAGAGCGAAGCCACTCCTTCCTCTGGATCCTGCCGGCAGCCCGAGGTCCCACCCTCTCCAGCTGAGCAGGCATCCACAGTCAAGGCCTCGCCGCCTGCCTTCCAGGTGGGGTCTCCGGAGGCCCTGGCCCCGCCCCCTCCCTCTGCTGACCACGCCCCCTCGGAGGCCCTGCTCTCCCAGGCCGCCCGGCTGCTGCAGGCTGCAGAAGGTGATGTCCGCTCCCTCCCGGATGTAGGTGGTGGGCCAGCCCCCTAAGAGACCAGCTCCTTGGAGCTCATTCTTTCCTCCCTCCACCAGACTCCGATGGCAGCGAATTCCAGGACGATCCCGTGCTGCAGGTGCTAAGAGCCCAGAGGGCAGAGCTGAGACGGCAGAAAAGGTGACTGATCCTCCATCCCCAGAGTCTATGACACTGGGCCCCCGAGTCCTCTGAGACCCGGTTAGGCACCCAGCCCTCCTCATCCCCTGTTCCAGCACTCCGTCCACAGCCCCAGATCCTAAGCCTGAGCACATATCCCAGCCTCTGCTCTCCCGGCCTTTCTCCAGGGAAGCGGATGCCCGATTATCGTTCCTGTTGGACCAGGCCAAAGACCCGGGATCTTGCTCCCCTCCAGCCAGGTCGTCCCCCAGGTCCCCAAGGAGGCTGCTACGAAGGGAAGGAGCTTCCCTGGAGGCCAGACGACTTTGAATTGTACATAGAGATTCTATTTTACGCAGCGAGGTTTTTGTTTGTTTGTTTGTTTTTGTTTTTACACGGTTACTGGTTATCTGTGAGAAAGGGGTTGTTTGGAAAGGCCAAGGGGTCGTGCCAATTTAAGGAAATGCCCCCCACCCTCCTCCGCCCCGTGGCTCTGCCCTGCACCCCCCTTTCCTGACCATGGAAACAAGATCTCCTTTCTGGTTATATCTTCCTTGGGGCAGAGGGGGTTTCAGACAAGACTTCTGGCAAGACTGGGGACCCACCTTATCTGACTTCACTCAGGAACCCTGGCTCAAATGGGACCAAAGGACTGTCCTCTGGGGAAGAAGCTACTAGGGTCATTGGAGTGTTGGATGATGGTCAGTCTGTAGCCCACACCTGCTTGAGCAGCAGCAGCGTCTGATGCAGCTGACCCCTCCCTCCTTGAAGCACTTTCCCTCCCGGCTTCCAGCACTTCTCTCTGCACCTCTCTGGTCAGGCCTCATCACTAGCCCAGCATGTCAACTTTGGCATGACCCAGGGCCATAGCGTTGACATCTCTATCTACACCCACCCACAGGTGCTCTTGTCTAGCTTAATGACACTAAACCCCATCTGTATTCTGATAATCCTCAAATATCTATCTCTAATCTAGACCTGGCCCCGAAACCTTGGGCTCCTACCTCATCACCATTTCTACCCAAGCGTTTAAAAGACATCTCAAATTCCATAGGTCCTAAATGTTTCCAATCTTTCCCCCTAAGCATGCTGCTCCCCAACTTTCTTCAGCTCTGTCCTTTGCTGCTCAGACCAAAAACCTTAGAGTTGTCTTTGACTTCTGTCTTTCCCTTCCACCCACAGTTAACCAGCAAATCCTGCCATCTCCACCATTGTTTTATTTTATTTTATTTTATTTTTTGAGATGGAGTTTCACTCTTGTTGCCCAGGCTGTAGTGCAATGGCGTGACCTCGGCTCACTGCAACCTCCACCTCCCGGGTTCAAGCGATTCTCCTGCCTCAGCCTTCTGAGTAGCTCGGATTACAGGCGCCTGCCACCACACCTGGCCAATTTTTTTGTTTTGTTTTGTTTTGTTTGAGACAGAGTCTCGCTCTGTCACCCAGGCTGGAGTGCAGTGGCCGGATCTCAGCTCACTACAAGCTCCGCCTCCCGGGTTTACGCCATTCTTCTGCCTCAGCCTCCCCAGTAGCTGGGACTACAGGCGCCCGCCACCTCGCCCGGCTAGTTTTGTTTTTTTTTTAAGTAAAGATGGGGTTTCACCGTGTTAGCCAGGATGGTCTCGATCTCACGACCTCGTGATCCGCCCATCTCAGCCTCCCAAAGTGCTGGGATTACAGGCTTGAGCCACTGCGCCCGGCCAATGCAGCTTAACTTCTAAAGTTCAGTTAGAAAAGGTGATTTCTCAGCTGGGCATGGTAGCTCGCACCTGTAATCCCAGAATTTTGGGAGGCTCAGATGGACAGATTACTTGAGGTCAGGAGTTCGAGACCAGCCTGGCCAACGTGGTGAAATGTCTCAACTAAAAGTACAAAAATTAGCCAGGCATTGGTGGTGGGTGCCTGTAATCCCAGCTACTCAGGAGGCTGAGGCAGGAAAATTGCTTGAACTCAGGAGGCAGAGGTTGCAGTGAGCCGAGATCATGCCATTACACTCCAGCCTGGGTGACAGAGTGAGACTCCATCTCAAAAAAAAAAAAAGATAATTTCTCTTTCTCTCTTTCTCTCTCTCTCTGACACTTGCTTTAGAGGGCCACATTAAAAAAAAACTAGTTGCCATGCTGGGAAGAGGTTTGGGTTACACAGGTGTATGCACTTATCAAACTTAGCGAAGTGTGTGAATTTCATTGTATGTAAAGTTTACCTCAAAAGAAAATATTGCATGCCAGTTAAAGATACGCCTGTAATCCCACTTCTTTGGGAGGCCAAGGCGGGGGGATCACTTGAGGCCAGGAGTTTGAGACCACCCTGGGCAACACAGCAAGACGCGTCTCTACAAAAATAAATAAGCAAATAAATAGCCAGGTGTGGTGACACACCATTTGTAGTCCCACTACTGGGGATGGAGAGGGGCACTGAGGCGAGAGGTTTACTTTGAGCCCAGGAGTTCAAGGCTGTATTGTAGTGAACTAAGATCATGCCACTGCCCTCCAGCCTGGGCTACAGAACTAGACCCTGTCTTTAAAAAAAAAGAAAAGAGAAAAAAAGTATGTACACTGAGATATTTAGGGAACAATATACCAATGTTGGCAATTTATTTTGAAATGCATCCAGAGATGAGTTGGGTTGATGGATAAATAGGGTAATAGGTAGATGTGAGATAAAGCAAATATAGCAAAATGTTCATGGTAGGATCTAAATGGTGGATCTAAGTGATGTCCACTGTAAAATTTTTCAACTTTGCTGTATATTAGAAACTTTTCATAATAAAATGATGGAGAATATATGATTGGGGTTGTTTTGATATCTGCATTTATAAAATGGAGGGATGAGATGGATAGCTAGCAACTTCTGTATGTCACAGACATGGTAAATACTTGTTTCCAACCTTTCTTTTTTTTTTGAGATGGAGTCTTGCTCTGTCACCCAGACTGGAGTGCAGTGGTGCAAACTCGGCTCATTGCAACCTCTGCCTCCCGGGTTTAAGCGATTCTCCTGCCTCAGCTTCCCAAGTAGCTGAGATTACAGGTGCATGCCACCACGTGTGGCTAATTTTTTTTTTTTTTTTTTTTTTTTTGTATTTTTAGTAGAGACAGGGTTTCACCATGTTGGTCTGGCTGGTCTTGAACTCGACCTCGTGATCCACCTGCCTTGGCCTCCCAAAGTGCTGGGATTACAGGTGTGAGCCACCACACCCAGCCAGTTTCTAATATTTCTAAGCAAACCATACATTTAAATGAAATCAGAGTGGGCACAGTGGCACACGCCTGTAATCCCACCACTTTGGGAGGCCGAGGCGGGCAGATCACTTGAGGTCAGGAGTTAGAGACCAGGCTGGGCCATATAGTAAAACTCTGTCTGTACTAAAAATTAGCCAGGCGTGGTGGCGGGTGCCTGTAGTCCCAGGTACTTGGGAGGCTCAGGCAGGAGAATTGCTTGAACCCGGGAGGCAGAGGCTGCAGTGAGCTGAGATGGTGCCACTGCACTCCAGCCTGGGCAACAGAGTGAGACTCCATCTCAAAAACAAACAAACAGTGCAATCGACAAGAAAAATAGCTGTTGAGATATAAGGAGAAATGAAAGATGTTACAGTAGCAGAACCTGATCTAGCTGGGTCACTAGTGGAGTCTAGAAGCATTCCTGAGGAACTTACACGGAAGCTGATAGAAATTATCTAGTTAACAAAGGGCTGTCCTAATTACTCTTATTGGATAACCGCTCCCAAAACTTAGTGACATAAAACAATTATTTTATTATGCTCATGGATTCTGGGAGTCAGAGGTTTGGACAGGGCTCAGTTGGAATCAATTTTTGTCTGCTCCATGATGTCTGAGGATTCAACTGGAAGGACTCAAAGGTGACTTGATAGACTTGATGGCTGTGGAGTGGAATCCTCGGGAACTTCTTCCATGGTCTTCTCCCAGTCTGACTGGGACTACTGACTGTAATGCCTATACACAGCTCCATTGGTTTGGGCTTCCTCAAAGCATGGCTGCTTCAGCATAGTCACACTTCGCATATGATGCACCATGGTTCTATAGCTCATTCCAGTGGACAAGAACATTGGTCAAGAAGCTGCATTGCCTTTCATCGCATAGCCTTAGAAATCACTGTGTCACTTCCACTGTTTTCTATTGGTTGAAGCTATCCCAGTCCCACCCAGATTCATAGAAAGCAGTCATAGACTCCGCATCTTGATAAGAAGAGTGTCAGATAATTTGCAGCTGTTTTAAAATCACTGCAGGACCCCATTCTCCATGATATGATTATTACACATTACATGCCGGTATCAAAACATCTCATGTACCCTCTCAATATATATACCTAAATATACCTATTTTGTACCCAGAAAATTAAAAAATTTTTTTAAAAATCACTGCAGGGGTTGATGGGGAAACACTCCAGACAGAGGTAATATCGTGTGGGAAGTCCCTGTGATGGGAGTGAGGTCAGCAAATTTAGTATATAAGTAACTGCACATTCACCCCTCCCTCAGCACTCCCTTTCACCAGCCCTTGCTTAATTATTCTCCATAGAATGAATCACCTTCTAATTTTTTTTTTTTTTTTTTTTGAGATGGAGTCTTGCTCTGTCTCCCAGGCTGGAGTGCAGTGGCAAAATCTCGGCTCACTGCAACCTCTGCCGCCTGGGTTCAAACAGTTCTCCTGTCTCAGCCTCCCCAATAGCTGGGATTACAGGCACCTGCCACCACGCCTGGCTAATTTTAATTTTTGATTTTTAGTAGAGATGGGGTTTCACCATATTGGCCAGGCTGGTCTTGAACTCCTGACCTTGTGATCCTCCCGCCTCAGCCTCCCAAAGTGCTGGGGTTACAGGCGTGAGCCACCGCCCCCAGCATTTTTTTTTTTTTTTTTTTTTAGACAGAGTCTCACTCCAACACCCAGGCTGAAGTGCAGTGGCGTGATCTTGGCTGACGGCAACCTCCCGGGTTCAACCAATTCTCTTGCCTCAGCCTCCCAGGTAGCTGGGATTACAGGCACACCTGCCACCATGCCTGGCTAATTTTTGTATTTTTAGTAGAGATGGGGTTTCTCCATGCTGGCCAGGCTGGTGTTAAACTCCTAACCTCAAGTGATCTGCCCGCCTCAGCCTCCCAAAGTGCTGGGATTACAGATGTGAGCCACCATGCCTGGCCTCATACTCTATGTATTTTTTAATGTTAATTTTGTTCATTGTCTTCTCCCAATAGCTTTTGAGCTCCAATGTGGGTAGGGTATGTTTTCTTCTGGTTTGGTTATTGGTGTATCTACAAATTGATCAGAGTTTGAGTGAATGAATGAATGAATGAACAGACCAAGACCCTCTGAGGTGAGAATCTTGTCGAGGGCATGACCAAGGAGAGACCCTTTTGTGAAGGGCGTTATTACAGTGTTATCTGGACTTGCTCAGTAGTAGCAGGTCTATTGGGATTGCTTTATGGGGGGCATAAGTATGCTCTGGCATTTCCCCCTAAACGTTTTCCTAGGGGGAAAAAAAAAATCAAGGCTGGAGATTGGCCCGTAATAAGCAGTAGAAGGGGAAACAAGAAAATGTCCAGTGGGCAGGGGGAGGCCAAGTCGCAGAAAGCCTTGGGTATGGTATATGAGGCAATGAGAAACGTCCATGGGCGGAGCATCCTCCGCATTATGTGAGCGGGGTCGGGATCAGGACTGAAAAGGTGAGACTTGGGACTGGGACTTTGAAAAGCTGCTTGAGGAACGGGGCACTGCTCTGAGGCCGTGGGAGAATCCAATTAAGAATATTAGGCCAGGCCCGGTGGCTCACGCCTGTAATCCCAGCACTTTGGGAGGCCGAGACGGGCGGATCACGAGGTCGGGAGATAGAGACCATCCTGGCTAACACGGTGAAACCCCGTCTCTACTAAAAAGACACACACACACACACACACACACACACACACGCCGGGCATGGTGGCAGGCGCCAGTAGTCCCAGCTACTCGGGAGGCTGAGGCAGGAGAACGGCGTGAACCCGGGAGGCGGACCTTGCAGTGAGCTGAGGTTTCGCCACTGCACTCCAGCCTGGGCGACAGAGCGAGACTCCGTCTCAAAAAAAAAAAAAAAAAAAAAAAGGAATATCGGGGCTGGCGTGGTGGCTCACGCCTGTCATTCCAGCGCTTTGAATGGAGGCTGAGGCGGGAGGATCTGTTGAGCCCCAGAGATCAAGACCATCCTGGGTAACATAGTGAGACCCCCATGTCTAAAAAAATTAGCCAGGCGTGGTGGCGCGCGCCCGTATTCCCAGCTACTTGGGAGGTATCGCTGGAGCCCAGGATGTTGAGGCTGCGGTAAGCCGCGATTGCAGGACTGCGCTCCAGCCTGGGCGACAGAGCGAGACCCCGTCTCTTAAAAAAATAAAAATAAAAAGTCAGAAGAATGGCCACTGGGAGTGGACGAAGGGGAGGGTCTGTTGCTTGGTGTTGGAAGTGTCGGAAGCAAAGCATAAAGAACCTGGGGGCATGTCTCAGGAGGGCGATGACAGCCAATGAAAAGCAGTCATGGGCGTGGCGCTGTCAAACTTCGGGGGGTGGGACCGAATATATATATAGAGCCGGGGCGGAGCCCAAGGTAAAGCCAATGAGAAGCCGCCTTGTGGGCGGGGCATCGACCAGGGCCAAGGGCGGAGCCAATGAGAAGCAGCGCCGCGTTCCCGCTGCCCCCCGCCCCCGTGGGGCGCGCGCCGGAGCCACGGGCAGCCGTTAGGGGCGGGGTCTGCAGCCGCCCGCGCGCGGCTCGCGCCCTCCCCTTTGTGTCGCCATGGCGGCGGCAGCGGCGACGAGAACGGCGAGCGAGGGGTCGAGCGCGGCCGGGGCCTGAGGAGGCTACGCGACCATGGTGGTGAGGGTCCCACGCGGCCGTCAGCCTGTCCGTCCGCGTGTCAGTCTGTCCGTGCGCAGCCCCGCCCCGCGCGCCCCGCCCCCGGCCCCGCCCGAGCCCGCGGCCTGTGCTCAGCCGTGGTCCCTCCAGTCCTGCGGCCCCATCCCGGGTCCCAGCCCGTACCTCGACCCCGCCCCCTCAGCGCGCATCCCCTTCTGCCACGCCCTGGATGGGGTGACAGGGACCTAGGGCCCGGGCTGGGAGGAGGCGGGGCTGGTTCAGGAAGGGACCCGCGCTACCCAAGTGGCCCCCGAAGAGGCCTCCTGAGGCTCCTGGGTCTTTCCCCAGCCCCCATCCCAGCACCTTCCTCGGCATCCTTCTGCCAGCCCTCAGCCCTCCCCGGCGGAGCCCCCTCCTCCTCCCCACAGCCCCTTTCTCATTCCTGGCCCCACCCCCACCCGCTCCATCCCCAGCCTGACCCTTTTCTTCTCCTTCTCCCTCATTTTCACCCCATCCTGGTTCCTCTCAATCCCCCCCGCCCAGCATCAGTCTGAGCCTTTGCCTCATCTCTCCAGCCACTCCCTCCTTACTCCACCCCAACAGGCCAGCACTCTACCTCCCTTGATCCTCGGGTCCGCTCCATCTCCTTGTCCTCATCCCCCTCCCCCACCATCTCCCTCTCTCACCATGCTGCTCCCGCTCATTCATCCATTCATTCCCTCACTTAGCAGACATTCACTGAGACCGCCTCTGTGCAGGCTCCATGCTCCAGGCACAGAGAGAGTCAGCTCCCATCCTGCCTTGGGGAACCTCATGGGCTGGAGGGGGAAAGACCCTGAGGGTGAGACCCTGAGGGTGACTCGGGGTTGCAGGGACATGGAGGAGGGAGATGCTACAGCCCAGTCTGGTGAATCTGTCTGGCAGCTGGTTAATTTATTCATGAGATTTTACCCAGCCCCTGCTGTGCGACTGGGCTGGCACTGGGGACCCAGAAAATAATCAGGAACAATCCTGTCTGAACATCAACTCCATGCCTGGCTGTATGCTGGGGAGCTCAGTCTGGGGCCCTCCTTCTGGGAGGCCAGTCATAGTCCAATGAGAGAGATGAACTTGTCACCACCAGTGCCATCTCAGAGTGATCAGAGCTGTAAAGGGAGAAGCTCAGGTCAAGGCATGGAACCTGGGATGGGGGAACTTCAGGGGATGGAGAGAGTCCAGAAGAGATGCCAGGCATAGCCTGAAGGGTCAGAGAGAACTTCTTGGAGGAGGGCACATGTGAGTTGGGACCTAAGGGGTGGGAATGAGGTGAATGTACCCCAGGGAAAGGGGGGGCAAGTGTTCCAGGTTGAGGGAACAGCCTTTGCAAAGGCCTAGAAGGAAATGCGAAGAGGGTGCTTGTTTTGGACTCTTAGAAGTTCAAGAGCTCTGCGAGCGGGGGCAATGGAAAGAGATGGGACTGGAGAGGTAAACAGAAATCAGCTCAGGGAAGTCTCGATGATCAGACCAGAGAATTCAGACTTCATCTTGAAGACAACAGGGAGTCATTGAAGGCCCAGGATCTATGGAGAAACAGAGCTAGATTTGTGTTTTCTGAAAACAATCCAGGCTGTTGCAGAAAAGCTGGCAGGAGGGGAGAGGCTGGAAGCAGGAAGGCTGATGAGATGGGAGCCGTGATTGTCCAGACAGTGGTAGGAGGTCACTGTACTCTGCAGGGGCTATGGAAGGGTTTTCAGTAGGGAGAGATAGGACCAGCATGCTCTCCGTCCTGTTGCCCTGCCTCACGTCTGGTCCCTGCTTCTCCAGTCCACCACCCCAGATCACACACGAAGAAGCAGTCCTGTCCTCAGCCCAGCCCTAACCTCCCCCGACCTGCCCTCCTGCTTCATGCTCAGGGCGGTGTGTGGAGCACCCCGGGCTCTGGGCCCTGTGCTGCCAGATAACAATGCTCTCGTTGTCTCTTTGCTCCCATCTCTGGGGGCCTCTGATTCTTCTCTCTGCTCTACAGGCACGCAGCACTGACAGCCTGGATGGCCCAGGGGAGGGCTCGGTACAGCCCCTACCCACCGCTGGGGGGCCCAGTGTGAAGGGGAAGCCTGGGAAGAGGTGAGGGTGAGGGAGGAAAGGGCTCAGCTAGGAGCTGGGGAGGCTCAAGGAGCCGCTGGTGATGCATCCCCTGTCTCCCAGGCTCTCAGCTCCTCGAGGCCCCTTCCCGCGGCTGGCTGACTGTGCCCATTTCCACTACGAGAACGTCGACTTTGGCCACATTCAGGTATGGGGGCTTTGCATTTGCACCCAGGAGGGAAGACAATATCCTACGCAACCTTGCAATGATATCAGCTGCTGTGCTTCTGAAACCTGTCCCTGTGACTGGCTGCTGCATGCATCTGAGCAGTCAGTAGCAAAAGTTGCAGGAGCCACAGCAGATGGGGAGAGCTGCTCATTCATTCATCCATTTGTTCTTTTATTCATTCAACAACAACTTTTGTTAGGTATCTGCTCTGTGCCAGGGACCAGCACATCACCGGGCCCTGTCCTCGGGGAGGTCCAGAAGGGGGACACAAACCTATCCCTAGAGATCGCCATCCCGGGGAGGTCAGGAAATGGGACAAAAGTCCACCTGGGCCTTGCTTTCCCTCTGCAGCTCCTGCTGTCTCCAGACCGTGAAGGGCCCAGCCTCTCTGGAGAGAATGAGCTGGTGTTCGGGGTGCAGGTGACCTGTCAGGTGAGGCCACCCCACCTCTCATCTAGCCTGGGAGACTGGCCGCGGTAGTCCTCAGCTCGGTGTCATGGGGCCCCTGCTCCCTTCTGTCCCTTTGCTCCCACAGGGCCGTTCCTGGCCGGTTCTCCGGAGTTACGATGACTTTCGTTCCCTGGATGCCCACCTCCACCGGTGCATATTTGACCGGAGGTTCTCCTGCCTTCCGGAGCTTCCCCCGCCCCCCGAGGGTGCCAGGGCTGCCCAGGTAACCTGCTTGTTGTCTCAGCCCCTGCCTCGTGAGTGTATCCTCATCCACAGTGTGTGAAATCATCAAGGCAGCAGGATAGAAAAATATTTAAATACTGGTATGGCCCAAGTCCCAACCAATCTGAATGAATGGAGAAACCTTAGAAATGTAGTAGGCTTCTGCTACATTTAGCTTCACTAAGTTTTAGGATCATGGGGAGTTCCAGGGGGTTCCATGGGAGGGTCACCATGGTCATACCAACCAGGGCACTCAAGAGCTTGGCCCAGCCTACTTATTCATTCATATGCCCATGTCTCAGTACCTAACAGCTGAGCAGCACCCATGCGTTCAGGATGAACTTCAGCCCAGAGGCAAACTAGGGCAGTGTGGGAGGGCAGTGGGCTCTCTCACGTCCACTCAGAGGCCCACCCTGACAACCTGCCCCCAGATGCTGGTGCCACTGCTACTGCAGTACCTGGAGACCCTGTCAGGACTGGTGGACAGTAACCTCAACTGCGGGCCTGTGCTCACCTGGATGGAGGTGGGCCTGGGCAGGGGGCTTGGAGTTCAGAGTGGGTGAGGGGGTGTATGAGGGGCGAGAACCAGCCTGGGAGTGTGTGTGGGCATAGAAAAGAAAGGAGCCAGAGTGGAGGAGGCATTGATATTTTAGTGTCTGTGTGGGCGCATGCCTGTGAGAGAATGTGTATGAGTGTGTGTGTGCACATGTGTGTGTTAGCAGGTGTTCGGCTGTGAGGATACAAGGATTTAAATGTATATCAGTTAGAAATGGGTTGGGCTGTAACTCACAGAACACCTGGCTATGAGTGGCTTAAACCAGAAGGTTTTTTTTTTTTTCTTTTGTTTTTGAGACAGAGTTTCACTTTTGTTGCCCAGGCTGGAGTGCAGTGGCATGATCTCACTCACCGCAACCTCTGCCTCCCAGGTTCAAGTGATTCTCCTGCCTCAGCCTCCTGAGTAGCTGGGATTACAGGCATGTGCCACCACGCCTGGCTAATTTTGTATTTTTAGTAGAGATGGGGTTTCTCCATGTTGGTCAGACTGGTCTCGAACTCCCGACCTCAGGTGATCTGCCCACCTCAGCCTCCTAAAGTGTTGATATTATAGGCCTGAGCCACTGTGCCTGGCCTCTGGCTAATTTTTTTTTTTAAATGTTTTGTAGAGACAGAGTCTTGCTTTGTTGACCAGACTGGTCTTAACCTCCTGGGCTCAAGCGATTCTCTAGCCTCGCCCTCCCACAGTGCTGGGATTACAGGCGTGTGCCACCACGCCCAGCACAGAGGGTTTTTAGATGGCAACCATGCGGTATCTGCTGTGGAGGATGAAGGTGCAGAGGTGGATGGGGAAGCCTTCAGGTGGGGAAGCCTTCGGGTGGGAGAATCCTGGGACATGTGAGGGGAAATAAAGGGGTTTGTCTTAGAGGTTTCCCTACCCCCAGAGGGTGCCAGGGCTGCATCCCTACAAACAGGAATTTAGGTGTTTGACCAATAGCTCTGTGTGACAGGGGCTCTTGGCAGGGGAGAGGCAGTGGCCTCGCCGGGCTTGGAGGAGCTTGGTATGCCTGTACTAACACCGTCTCCTGACCTGTCCTTGCCACATCCCACCTCCATTTCAGCTGGACAATCACGGCCGGCGACTGCTCCTCAGTGAGGAGGCGTCACTCAATATCCCTGCAGTGGCGGCCGCCCACGTGATCAAACGGTACACGGCCCAGGCACCAGATGAGCTGTCCTTTGAGGTGAGGCTGTGGGGAAGCAGACTGCAGCTGGGCTCCCCACACCCCCTGCTCCTTCTGACCCTTCTCCTCCCGCCCGCCCCCTCCCAGGTGGGAGACATTGTCTCGGTGATCGACATGCCACCCACGGAGGATCGGAGCTGGTGGCGGGGCAAGCGAGGCTTCCAGGTGAGTCCAGCTGGGTGCAGACAGGTGGGGCTAGGGCACCTGCCAACTGGGGTGGCCCAGCCACTGACCCTGACCTTCCTCAGGTTGGGTTCTTCCCCAGTGAATGTGTGGAACTCTTCACAGAGCGACCAGGTCCGGGCCTGAAGGCGGGTAAGTGCCATGGACAGACAGGAGGGGTGAGGATGGGTGGGGAAAAGTGGGGCCTCCTGCGTCTTTTGCCTCCCACTCATCCCTTCCACCCCATTGTTTGCCCAGCAGATGCCGATGGCCCCCCATGTGGCATCCCGGCTCCCCAGGGTATCTCGTCTCTGACCTCAGGTAATAGAAACAGGCTGCCAGATCCCTGCCCCTGCCCCGCCAGGCCCCTGGCCATGCTGACCCCACAAGGCCTGCCTTTGCCCTTTGCCCCGACAGCTGTGCCGCGGCCTCGTGGGAAGCTGGCCGGCCTGCTCCGCACCTTCATGCGCTCCCGCCCTTCTCGGCAGCGGCTGCGGCAGCGGGGAATCCTGCGACAGAGGGTGTTTGGCTGCGATCTTGGCGAACACCTCAGCAACTCAGGCCAGGATGGTGAGGCCTGGGCCCACCCACCCCACCCGTCACACCAGGGCTGCGGCCCACCCAGCCCTGACCTTGCTTTCTCTCAGTGCCCCAGGTGCTGCGCTGCTGCTCCGAGTTCATTGAGGCCCACGGGGTGGTGGATGGGATCTACCGGCTATCAGGCGTGTCTTCCAACATCCAGAGGCTTCGGTGAGGGCCCTTAGCCAACCCTGTCCTTCCACAGGCACCAGCACCTCCACTCCAGCCCCGTGCCGCATGCTGGGGACACAGTTACCAGGAGTCAGGAGTTGCAGGATCAAGGCTGGGGTCAGGGACAGCTCTCTTGAGAGTAGAGTTCACAATCTAAGCGAGGACTCTGTCTTCACGGAGCACCTGCCACGTGCCAGGCACTGGGGACACAGCAGTGAGTGAGACAGCCAGAAACGCCTGCCCTCACAGGGCCCACAGGCTAGAGGAAGAGACAAACAGGGGAGGGATAGAGTTCACCAGAAGATGACAGGTTCTGTGGAGGAAAACAGACTGGGGTAGGAGGATGGCGATAAGGAGCCAGGAGGGAGGCCTGCAGTTTTGGATGGCAAGGGCAGAGCCACCTCATTTGAGAGCCTGGAGGCGGGGAGGGGCAGGCCATGCAGAGGGAGCAGCGGGGCAAAGGGAACAGCGACAGGAGGCCATGGCCAAGGAGTCCCCATGCCAGTGCAGGCAAAGCCTTCATGTTAGGGTTTTGGCTTGTACTATAAGTGAAGGGGGAACCACAGGAGGGCTCTGAGCCAGGGCGGGGTCTAGAAGTGGGGAGGAGCCAGGCGAGATCTTGGCCTGCAGGAGGCTGAGAGGGGAGTGCTTGAAGCCTGCGGGGGTGCCAAGAGGGAGGCAAGAAGTGGCAGTGGGTGGGAGACTTTACCACAGGCAGTGGGGCCCCACCAGAGAACTGGGAGCAGCAGGGTGCTGGGATTTTGTCCACATTTTCCAGTGCCCTCTTACAGCCAGGAGAATGGCGGCTGCTTGGTAGGAGCTGCTCATGCTCTGGAGTCAGTCAGTCTTGGGTAGCTGCAGGCAGAGGCACATCTGCCTGAGCCTCAGCATCCTCCTCTGTAAATGCAGCACCCTTCTCTTTTGCCACACAGGCTTGCTGGGGAGTTCAGTAAGGTTCTGCCTCTGAAGAGCCCAGTGTAGGACCTGGGGAAGAGGGTTCCATCCACCTGCAGGCACTTGGGGGTAGAGGCAGGGGGAGCACGGCCAGGTGAGTGAGCCCCTCTGACCTGGATCTTCCTCCTCCTTGACATGGTGGTCTCAGGCATGAGTTTGACAGCGAGAGGATCCCAGAGCTGTCTGGCCCCGCCTTCCTGCAGGACATCCACAGCGTGTCCTCCCTCTGCAAGCTCTACTTCCGAGAACTTCCGAACCCTCTGCTCACCTACCAGCTCTATGGGAAATTCAGTGTGAGTAAGGGAGCTGGCGGGACGGAGGGGGCCAGGACGCCTCTGACCCAATCCTCATCACACCCACCCACCATCTCAGGAGGCCATGTCAGTGCCTGGGGAGGAGGAGCGTCTGGTGCGGGTACACGATGTCATCCAGCAGCTGCCCCCGCCACATTACAGGTAAACCAGGAGGGGCGGGGTGGGACTTGGTGGGATTCCAAGGGGGTTGAGGCTCAGGTGTCCCCCTCTGCTCCCACCCCCAGGACCCTGGAGTACCTGCTGAGGCACCTGGCCCGCATGGCGAGACACAGTGCTAACACCAGCATGCATGCCCGCAACCTGGCCATTGTCTGGGCACCCAACCTGCTACGGTGAGCTGCTTGCTCGCCTGCCCACCCCTCAGGTCTTTCCCCAAAACCACGCCAGGAACCCACCCAGCTTTTCTTTTGTTTATTCATTGAATACATGTCTATCAAATACCTTCCGTGGACCTGGCCCCATCCCCAGCACTGGGGACACAGCACGGAGCACGGCCCTGTCCTCCTGGGACTCATGTTCTCATGGAGGAGATGGACCATGAACATCAACAGGAGAATACAGAGTAAGGTCTGATGGTGATGAGTGCTGAGGAGGAGAGAGGAGGAGGGAAGGGCAGTGTGCAGGGTCAGGGCAGTGTGAGGTTTTTAGTGAGGGTGGCAAGGGAGGTTTTGGCAGGTCTTCTGTGGCCAGCAGCAGAATAAGCCTGGAGGACTTGATGGTGAACGAGACAGGCATGATCTCTGCCCTGCAGGAGTTCACATTCTCCTGGGGGCACAGATACATAATCAAGTAAAACAGGTGATATGTCAGAGGGCGGGCATATGATGGATGAAGAAAAATAAATGAGAAAGGCCAGGGGCACAGAGAAGAGAGTGCACAGTTTTGGATAAAGTGGATGAGGAAGACTGCACTAAGAAGGCAACATTTGAGTCAAGACCTGCAGAGGATGAGGGAGGGCCCTGGGGGTGCATCTGGGGAGTGCCAGGTTGAGGGAACGGCAGGTGCAGACATCTGGGCCTGGGCTGGTGCCTGGTGCGTTGAAGGAGCCGCAGGGAGGCTGGTGTGGCTGGAGCTGAGTGAGTGAGGGGTTGAAGGAGAGGAGATAATGAGGTCAGAGAGGTGACAGGGACCAGACAGGGGTGACTCACAGGTCATGGGTCACAGTGAAGACTTTGCTCTTGCCTGGAGCGAGGTGCAGCCAGGGCAGGGCTCTGAGCCAGGTAGGCCCTGATGGGACTCAGGTGGTCCCAGGATCCCTCTGGCTGCAGGTGGGGACAGTAGCAGGAGGCCAGGAAGGAGGCTCTGGGATGTCCAGGCTGGGGAAGACAGAGGCTGGGCCAGATGGGGCAGTGGAGGGGGTGACAGACTGAGCCACAGGAAGAACCACACTGACTGAGATGGGGAAGGCAGGAGGGGCGGCTCTGGGGGAAGGTTGAGAGCCTAGCGAGGTGTGATCAGTTTGAGAAGATCAGAGGTATTGAATAGACAGTCACTGCCTCCACTGGCTCCCCACATTGCCCTGCCAGAACCTGCTGGCTGGGCTCAAGGCACCCGGCCTCCCTCCTGCTCCTCCCATCCAGGTCCATGGAGCTGGAGTCAGTGGGAATGGGTGGTGCCGCGGCGTTCCGGGAAGTGCGGGTGCAGTCGGTGGTGGTGGAGTTTCTGCTCACCCACGTGGACGTCCTGTTCAGCGACACCTTCACCTCCGCTGGCCTGGACCCTGCAGGTATGCCCTCCCACCCGCTGAGGTCCTGGCTACTGCCCACCACGGTCAGGGCTGCAGAGGGAGGGCAGGTGGGCTCCCAGTCCCATCCCCACCCCACTGAAGCTGGGCCTCCCTCCCGGCTCCTTGAGGACCCCGCCCCGGCCTCTCCCTCCCCGCGCCCCCCCTCCTTCTCATTTCAGCTCCTCCGCTCAGGATTCCCACCTCTTGGCCCGGACGCCGCTCTTCCTTCACCCCTTGTAGCTCCTGGGGGCGCTTGGGGCCATGGGTCCACCTGGGAGGAGGTGGGAGGTCCCCAGACTTGACCCCTCCCCGGCCCCGCCCAGACTCCCCGCCCTGCCCCGGACCCCAGCCCAGTCAGGACTCTGCTCGTCGGAGGGCCCCCTGGCCTGAGGTAACTGAAGCCAGAGCCGCTGCCCTCGCTGGCTGCCGGGAGCTGCCTCCTCATCAGCTCGTCCTGCCCCACCCTCCTCCCACCTGCCTGCTGCCCGCCCGCTCCCTCCTGATCCGCCCCGGCCCCCTGCCTTGCCAGCCCGGGTGGGCATGCTGCGGGGCCGGGGCTTGGGCTGTGGCGCTTGGCTTTGCCCGTGGCCTTGGGCGGCCCCAGAGCTGACAGGTGCCCCCTTTCCACACTCCCCAGGCCGATGCCTGCTCCCCAGGCCCAAGTCCCTCGCGGGCAGCTGCCCCTCCACCCGCCTGCTGACGCTGGAGGAAGCCCAGGCGCGCACGCAGGGCCGGCTGGGGATGCCCACAGAGCCCACAACTCCCAAGACCCCCGCCTCACCTGTGGAAAGGTGAGTGGGATGCTGGGGGTGGTGAGGGGCAGGTGGAGGCCTGGTTCCTCAGACGACCTGCCATTTCTCCCCCAAACCACAGGAGGAAAGGGGAGAGAGGGGAGAAACAGCGGAAGCCAGGGGGCAGCAGCTGGAAGACGTTCTTTGCACTGGGCCGGGGCCCCAGTGTCCCTCGAAAGAAGCCCCTGCCCTGGCTGGGGGGCACCCGCGCCCCACCGCAGCCTTCAGGTGAGAGGCTGGGCCATGGGCTGGTGGGCAGCGGTGGTCGCTGGAGTGCCCTCCTACCTCTTCGTCTCCTGCAGGCGGCAGACCCGACACCGTCACACTGAGATCTGCCAAGAGCGAGGAGTCTCTGTCATCGCAGGCCAGCGGGGCTGGTGAGCAAGGGGGGGAAGTGGGGGGGCACTATCTGCACCCAAGTGGAGCCAGGAGGAATTGGGGCCCTGGTTTGGCCTCCAAATTTTGTACTTCACATTTGGGGGTCCTGGGGCTTTTGAAAATTTTAACCTGGCCTTTATGTACAATGAGTTGGATACAGTATCACCTTTGGTTCATCACACACTGAACTTAACTTATTGGTCCATGACAGGCCCTTTAAAAAGTCTTTATTATTCCTGTTGAACATTTTTAAATAACATTATGGACATCCATGAACCCACCAGCCTAGAACTAAAGCAGCTCCATTCCTTCTCCCGTTCAAGTTCCTCCCCACTGGAGGCATCCTCTCAATTTGCAGACTACCCTGCCCTTGCTTCCCGAGTTTGATCATACACAGGTGTGTGTGGAAGGATCATACTGCTCAGTTCTAGTCATTTTGGAAACTTTATTTAAAGGGTGTCATAAGAAAGGGGCACCGCGCTTGGCTTTTTCCCCATCGCTACCTCACAGCCTGCCGCGCTGCTGGGTGCCGCTTTCCGGCCTCTGCCAGGGGCTGCTTATCCATCCCACCCAGCCATGCCTCTGGGGGCTCTTCTGAACCACCGCGCTGTCCTCACACTCCTGGGGTACTGCCCTCCCATGTACCCAGGAGCACAGGCACTGTCCTGCCGGCTCAGCAGCTGTGTGTGAATCTGTTGGTCTCGTGCCCACAGCCTGTGGGGCGGCCACAGGACCTTCGTGCTTTGGGCCGGAAGTGTCCTCTTCATGGTCTCCACCGTGAATCTGAAACAGCTTTTCCTGGCTTCACAGCTACTGTGGCACTCTCTGGGGAGGTGGCTCTTCATGTCCTTTCCCCAGCTTTCTGTGGGGCTGTGCGCCCTGTTCTCAGGGATGGTCTTACTGACTCCACCCCTCCAGGCCTCCAGAGGCTGCACAGGCTGCGGCGACCCCACTCCAGCAGCGACGCTTTCCCCGTGGGCCCAGCACCTGCTGGCTCCTGCGAGAGCCTGTCCTCGTCCTCCTCCTCTGAGTCCTCCTCCTCGGAGTCCTCCTCTTCATCCTCTGAGTCCTCAGCAGCTGGGCTGGGGGCACTCTCTGGGTCCCCCTCACACCGTACCTCAGCCTGGCTAGATGATGGTGATGAGCTGGACTTCAGCCCACCCCGCTGCCTGGAGGGACTCCGGGGGCTGGACTTTGATCCCTTAACCTTCCGCTGCAGCAGCCCCACCCCAGGGGATCCCGCACCTCCCGCCAGCCCAGCACCCCCCGCCCCTGCCTCTGCCTTCCCACCCAGGGTGACCCCCCAGGCCATCTCGCCCCGAGGGCCTACCAGCCCTGCCTCGCCCGCTGCCCTGGACATCTCAGAGCCCCTGGCTGTATCAGTGCCACCCGCTGTCCTAGAACTGCTGGGGGCTGGGGGAGCACCTGCCTCAGCCACCCCAACACCAGCTCTCAGCCCTGGCCGGAGCCTGCGCCCCCATCTCATACCCCTGCTGCTGCGTGGAGCCGAGGCCCCGCTGACTGATGCCTGCCAGCAGGAGATGTACAGCAAGCTCCGGGGAGCTCAGGGCCCACTGGGTGAGTCCTGCTCGGCCTACCCCACCCCTGTCCCCGCCTGCTCTCACTGACCCTGAGGGCCTGGCCCCAGCTGAACCCCTCTCCATTCATTTATATAGGTCCTGATATGGAGTCACCATTGCCACCCCCTCCCCTGTCTCTCCTGCGCCCTGGGGGTGCCCCACCCCCGCCCCCCAAGAACCCAGCGCGCCTCATGGCCCTGGCCCTGGCTGAGCGGGCTCAGCAGGTGGCCGAGCAACAGAGCCAGCAGGAGTGTGGGGGCACCCCACCTGCTCCCCGATCCCCCTTCCGCCGGTCGCTGTCTCTGGAGGTGGGTGGGGAGCCCCCGGGGACCTCAGGGAGTGGGCCACCTCCCAACTCCCTAGCCCATCCGAGTGTCTGGGTCCCGGGACCCCCATCCTACTTACCAAGGCAACAAAGTGATGGGAGCCTGCTGAGGAGCCAGCGGCCCATGGGGACCTCAAGGAGGGGACTCCGAGGCCCTGCCCAGGTCAGTGCCCAGCTCAAGGCAGGTGGGGGGGGCAGGGATGCGCCAGAGGCAGCAGCCCAGTCCCCATGTTCTGTCCCCTCACAGGTTCCTACCCCCGGCTTCTTCTCCCCAGCCCCCAGGGAGTGCCTGCCACCCTTCCTCGGGGTCCCCAAGCCAGGCTTGTACCCCCTGGGCCCCCCATCCTTCCAGCCCAGTTCCCCAGCCCCGGTCTGGAGGAGCTCCCTGGGCCCCCCTGCACCACTCGACAGGGGAGAGAACCTGTACTATGAGATCGGGGCAGGTGAGGGGTCCCCCTATTCTGGCCCTACCCGCTCCTGGAGTCCCTTTCGCTCCATGCCCCCCGACAGGCTCAATGCCTCCTATGGCATGCTTGGCCAATCGCCCCCACTCCACAGGTCCCCCGACTTAGTGCTCAGCTACCCGCCAGCCCCTTCCTGCTTTCCCCCTGACCACCTTGGCTACTCAGGCCCCCAGCACCCTGCTCGGCGCCCCACACCGCCTGAGCCCCTCTACGTCAACCTAGCCCTAGGGCCCAGAGGTCCCTCACCTGCCTCTTCCTCCTCCTCTTCCCCTCCTGCCCACCCCCGAAGCCGTTCAGATCCCGGTCCCCCAGTCCCCCGCCTTCCCCAGAAACAACGGGCACCCTGGGGCCCCCGTACCCCTCATAGGGTGCCGGGTCCCTGGGGCCCCCCTGAGCCTCTCCTGCTCTACAGGGCAGCCCCGCCAGCCTATGGAAGGGGGGGCGAGCTCCACCGAGGGTCCTTGTACAGAAATGGAGGGCAAAGAGGGGAGGGGGCTGGTCCCCCACCCCCTTACCCCACTCCCAGCTGGTCCCTCCACTCTGAGGGCCAGACCCGAAGCTACTGCTGAGCATCAGCTGGGACGGGCCGTCCTTCCTTCCCTTCACCCCTACTGGATCTTGGCTCAACCAAATCCCTTGTTTTGTATTTTCTTGAGCCCCGACCACTACCCCAGGTTTCTAACTTTGTAACTTGCTTCTGATGTGGGTCCCTAACCTGTAATCCCAGCTTCCCTACCCTGGACTGAAGGGTCCGCCCATCCCCCCCCTCCATCCTGGGGGCCCTTGCACAAATCTGGGGTGGAGGGACTAGGCTGACCCCATCCTCCTCTCCCTCCAGGAGCCCCCAGCATGTCCTGACCTGTGCACGGGGATGGGGGGACAACTCCTACCCTTCCTTCCCCACATGCCCCACTAAACCATCTGACAACATTAATGAATAAAATGGTGAAAATGTGGCTGCTGAAGTTGTGCTGGGGCCAAACTCAGTGAGTGAAGACAGACAGAGGGGGCGCTCTATCATTCTATTTCCTTCTGGGGAGGCACCAAGGCAGGAGTTACTCCTGGGAGCCTCTAAGAGGTGGTATCCGCAGAGCGGGAACCATGGGCACCCTGGGAGTCTAGGTCAGGAGTGGGGCTCAGGCTGGGCTTTTCTCCAAGCTGACATCCTTTTTGCAGCTCTGCTATGATCTCCAGCAGGTCCATCCTGGGAAGCAGTGGGGCACAGGCAGACCTAGGGTTACCTCAGGGATAAAGACCTAGGGTTACCCAGGGTCCTCCCATCCGAGGCCTCAGGTCTCACTTCTGCAGGCCGGAGAAGATACCTTCTCCAGTCAGCTCAGTAGCGGGTGCCTGCAGGAGAGAAGGCTGGAGATGCCACCTGGTAGCCATGGCGCTCCAGCGGGCCTTGGAGGGCGGATGGGGCACAGACTGGGCTCGGGGTCCCCTGCTTAGCCTGCCCTCGTGGCCTTCCAGCAGCCTCCCAATGTGTGGGAAGCCTCCCTGTGGGTCAGCAGGCTGGGGATGGGCTCATAGGGCTGGGGCTCCAGCAGAGTAACCCTGTGTGTGTGCCACAGCAGCCCCTGCAGGCCTGGAATCTTGGCTGAGCGCTTCCTCAAACTGCTCCATAGAGCTCTGGGTCCCCAGCAGGGAGGCTGAGTCCTGGAGGCTGGAGGTGGAGTGCAGGGAAGGGCCCTGAGGGAAGCAGGGTTGGTTAAGGGTCACAGGTGAGTGAGGGGACAGTTGGGCGACCCTAAAGTTCCCTCGTCAAAGGAGAGGCAGCCAGAGAACTTGGGGTTGGTGACTACTGGAGGGTGGGCAGAGGTAGTCACAGGTTAGCAATGGGACAGTTGTTCAAGGCTCTGGGGGTATCTGTACTGTTGGGCTGGGCTCCAGGCAGCAGTGCAGGCTGACCCTGGCTGTGGGGCTGTGGCCAGACCCAGGACTGGGGCCTGAGCTAGGCCCAGAGCTGCTGCCGAGAGTCAAGCTGCTGCCCAAGCTCCAGGCTGCACCCTGCTGTGGCCTGTGACCGCAGGAGTCTCTGGGGCCTGCAGAGAGGGATGGCAGAGAGCTGGCATGGGTTGCCCAGGTGTCCTACAGCTCCCTTGGTCCCCCACAGCCCCATCCTGGCTCCTACCTGGAATGGGATGGGGTCTGGGGACATCACAGGGGGCACACACCTGGGTGTGGTCTTGGCTCTGTGAGCCACTTCACGGCACACTTTCTCTGTGGGGACAGACCAGTTGGTCAGACCGGGGGCGGACCTGTCCACCCTGTCCAAGGGTCATGTTCACCCTTAAATTCCCATCAGGGACTGCAGAGCTCGGGACAGTCAGTGCTCGGTACCACTGCTGACTGGCCAACTGAAGCCACACCTTCCATACAGCTCCTTGATCCTGCCCCCACAGATGTACCAGCAACCAGGCCCTCACCTCTCAGCAGGAGCCTGGCCGGGCCCCATCCTGGGCTCCCCCGCCACAGCCACGTGGTGCAGACGGCCCACCTGGGTGTCTAGATCCCTCTTGGAACCCAGCTCCACTGGGAAGCGAAAGGGCAGTGAGGGCGTCTGTGGGGTCCGGTTCCGGGGCAGGGATCCGCTAGGGGGTCTCATGAGGGAAGGGGGATGTGAAGGACCGGAACTTTGGGGACAAGAAAACAATAAAGACAGAGTTGGCTGGGGGTTTTGGGGGCGCAGTCTAGAAGGGAAGGGGATTCAGGAGGGGTCTGATGGGAAGGGAGGCGGCTGAATGAGAAAAGGGGGTGGCTCTGGGAGGGCGACATACCAGAAGGTCTGGGGTCGCAGGGAGACTGAGAGCTGAGGGGGATCTAAGGCAATTGGAGGGCTGGGAGGGGGCTTAGGGCTGGGGTCGGGCGTGCCAGGGTGGCAGAAGGGCTGCGAGGATAGAATCTGAGCCTGGGAAGGGAGTCGAAGGGCTTGGGAGGAGGCTCTGAAGGCTGCGGTGGGAGGAAGAGGCGTCTGTGGTTTAGGATTTGAGAGGTGGTGAGAGGGGTCGTGGGGAGGCTCTGGGGACAGCGTCTGTGGGGTCCGCGGGGTGGATGGGGTCTGAGGGCAGCCGGCGGGCTCTGAAGGAGGAGAGGGCACTGATGGCAGGATCTGCCGACGGTTCGAGGGTCCGAGAGTGGGACGCCTGGACTAAGGACTAGGGAAGTGTCTGTGTGTTGGGGGTGGGGTCTGCAGGCTGGGAAAGGGGGCTCTGAGGACAGTGTCTGGGGCTGGGGAAGGGGTCAGCGGAATGGGGACAGGGTTTGCTAAACGGGTGGGGGCGGGGTCTGAGGGCCGCGGAAGAGAATGACAGGGTGGGAGGGGCTTGAGGGCTCGCGGAAGGGTCTGAGGGTGATCTGTGACACCAGAAAGCTCTGGGAAAGTTCTGGGCCCAGACCCCAGTCCAGGTGGCTTTGCACTCACCGTTGGGCTAGACAGTGGTCGCCACGTGACTGCCACGTGATTCGGCCGGCCCTATGAGCGTGAATCCGAGGTGCTTGAGCCCCAGTGGCCTCCCGCAGCGCCTGCGCAGTAGCACCCCCTTCCCCAACACAGCCCAGCGACTCGGCCTGGGACCCGTCGCCCTGACCAGTCGGGGTTGTCACTGTCTGAGGATGGGGCTGTCTACCCACACCGGACTAAGCTCTGTAAGGCAGGACCTGGGGTCGTTCTTGTCACTGTTGTGTTCACAGCCTTGTTCACCCCAGAACCTAGCTCAAAGGAGGCCTCATTCCGTGCTTTTATTCTCACTCTGTCGCCCAGGCTGGGGTGCAGTGGCGCGATCTCGGCTCACTGCAACCTCCATCTCCCAGGTTCAAGCAATTCTACCTCAGCCTCCCGAGTAGCTGGGATTACAGGCTCACACCACCACGCCCAGCTAATTTTTGTATTTTTAGTAGACACGGGGTTTCACCATGTTGACCAGGCTGGCCTCCAACTCCTAACTTCTGCCCATCTTGGCCTCCCAAAGTGCTGGGATTACAGGCATGAACCACTGTACCTGGCGTTTTTCTCAGACAGGATCTCAATCTGTTGCCCGGGCTGGTGTGCAGTGGTGAGATCATAGCTCACTCCAGCCTCCACCTCCAGGGCTCAAGCCAACCTCCTGCCTCAGCCTCCCAAGTAGCTGGGACCACAGGCACAAGCCACCCACCACACCTAATTTTTTTTTTTTAAGGTGGAGTCTCGCTCTGTCGTCAGGCTGGAGTGCAGTGGCACTATCTTGGCTCACTGAAACCTCCGCCTCCCAGGTTGAAGCGATTCTCCTGCCTCAGCCTCCCAAGTAGCTGGGACTACAGGTGAGTGCCACCTCGCCAGGCTAATTTTTGTATTTTTAGTAGAGACAGGGTTTCACCACATTGGCCAGGATGGTTTCGATCTCTTGACCTCGTGATCCATCTACCTCAGCCTCCCAAAGTGCTGGGATTACAGGTGTGAGCCACTGCGCCTGGCTAGCTAATTTCTTTCTTTTCTTTCTTTCTTTTTTTTTTTTTTTGTTGAGAGATATGGGGTTTCACTATGTTGCCCAGACTGGTCTCAAACTCCTGACCTCAAGCAATCCACCTGCCTTGGTCTCCCAAAGTGCTGGGATTACAGGCATGAGCCACTGCGCTTAGTTTCATTCAATGCTTATTAACTGACAGAATGACTTGGCTCTTTCTTCTGTCCCTCCCTGGCCATTTGGCCTAGGCCAAGCCCCTTGACTTCAGTGCCTTGGTGTCTGCTCTCCATGTGTGCCCTTCCTTTAGGCATCCCCTGGGATGAAGAAAGTTCTGCATCAGTCGCTGGTCAGACCCAACCCAGGATGGGCTGCCTCAGAGGTGGGGGAGGCTTCCTTAGTCCTCCGTCAGTGCCCTTACTATTCTCAGTGGGTGTCTAACGATCTTTTTCTTTTCTTTTCTTTTGAGACCGAGTCTTGCTCTGTTGTCCAGGCTGGAGTGCAGTGGCATGATCTCAGCTCACTGCAAGCTCTGCCTCCTGGATTCATGCCATTCTCCTGCCTCAGCCTCCCAAGAAGCTGGGACGACAGGTGCCCACCACCATGCCCGGCCTTTTTTTTTTTTTTTTTGTATTTTTAGTAGAGACGGGGTTTCACTGTATTAGCCAGGATGGTCTCAATCTCCTGACCTCATGAGCCACCCGCCTCAGCCTCCCAAAATGCTGGGATTACAGGTGTGAGTCACCGCGCTCAATCTTTTTTTTTTTTTTTTTTGAAACACAGTCTCTTTCTGTCACCCAGACTGGAGAACAGTCTGGATACAGTCATAGATCACTGCAGCCTCAAACCCCTGGGCTCAAGTGATCCTCCTGCCTCAGTCTCCTGAGCTGGGACCACAGGCACGCACCACCATGCCTTACTGATTTAATTTTTTGTAGAGAAAGAATATTGCTATGTTGCCCAGGCTGGTCTTGAACTCCTAGACTGAAGGAAGCCTCCCACCTTGGCCTCCTAAAGCACTGGGATTATAGGCAAGAGCCACCACTCCCAGCCTAACGCTCTCTCTTGAATTGCAAAACCCCTAGCTTGGACTGGCTGAGGTCAAGATGAGCCCTTCAACAAGGAGGCGGTGTCAGTGCAGGACAGCAGCTTTGGCAGTGCCTAAGGACTTTTATTGACCACATGACCCCCTCAGGGGTGCTAGTGGGGTATCCTTCGGCGTCCTGGCAGCAGCCGCCGCCACAGTTCTTGGCTGAGCAGCTCCTGTTCCCTGCGGACACCCTGAAGCACGCTCCGGTTTTCCTGGGCCCTCCGGATCAGGTAGGGGATTACCTCCTCCAAGGAGCCATAGGGGATGGACTTATACACTACATAGCCGGCCTGCCCTGCAGGGAGAGTGGGTTTTGTTTTTTCATTTTTGGTGTTTTTCTGAGACAGAGTCTGTTTTTTCATTTTTGGTGTTTTTCTGAGACAGAGTCTCACTCTGTTGCCCAGACTGGAGTGCAGTGGCATAGTCTCCGCTCACTGCAACCTCCGCCTCCCAGGTTCAAGTGATTCTCCTCCTGCTTCAGCCTCCTGAGTGGCTGGGATTATAGGCGTGTGCCACTATACCTGGCTAATTTTTGTATTTTTAGTAGAGACGGGGGTCTTACCATGTTTGCCAGGCTGGTCTCGAACTCCTGACCTCAGGTGATCCACCTGCCTCGGCCTCCCAGAGTGCTGGGATTACAGGCGTGAGCCACTGCACCCGGCCTATTTATTTTGTTTTTGAGACAGAATCTGGCTCTGTCGCCCAGGCTGGAGTGTAGTGGCATGATCTCAGCTCACTACAACCTCTGCCTCCTGGGTTCAAGTGATTATCCTGCTTCAGCCTCCCCAGTAGCTGGGTTACAGGCATGCACCACCATGCCCAGCCAATTTTTGTAGTTTTAGTAGAGATGGAGTTTCACCATGCTGGCCAGGCTGGTCTCGAACTCCTGACCTCAAGTGATCCACCCACGATGGCCTCCCAAAGTACTGGGGTTGCAGGTGTGAGCCACTACACCCTGCCCCAGCTAATTGTTCTTATTGTTTGAAGAGGTGGAATCTCACTATATTGCCCTGGCTGGCCTCAAACTCCTGAGCTCAAGTGATCCTCATGCCTTGGCCTCCCAAAATGTGGGGATTACAGGCGTGATCCACTGCATCCAGCCTGCATTTTTAAAAATCTTAGTTATTAAAATGGTGCCAAGAGAGTAAGGAATTTACTAATCCAAGAATCAAGAGAAAGTGAGGCCAGGTATGGTGGCTCATGCCTGTAATCCCAGCACTTTGGGAGGCTGAGGTGGGCAGATCACCTGAGTTCAAGAGTTCGAGACCAGCCTGGCCAACACGGTGAAACCCGTCTCTACTAAAAATACAAAAATTAGCCAGGCATGGTGGCAGCTGCCTGTAGTCCCAACCACTTAGGAGGCTGAGGCAGGAGAAATTGCTTGAACCCAGGAGGCAAAGGTTGCAGTGAGCCAAGATGGCACCACTAGACTCCAGCCTGAGTAACGGAGCAGGACTCTGTCTCTAAATAAATAAATAGATAGATAGATAGATAGATAAATAAATAAGAAAATGAGAACCCAGAGAGAGAAGGGACACACAGTAAGCCACTTCTGCCCTGAAAGCAAAACCGAGCTGCTATTTGATGACTTCACAGAGTTTTGGGAGGACATTGAGTCAGACTTCAAGCCTGACTGAGGTGAGAGTTATAAGGGAGAACTTCCCCAAGTTAAACCAGAACCCAAAAAACTATACCCTCAGAGTAAGAGCTAATAAACAGTCAACACTGCAACCTTCCCCCAGTCCCAGGAAATGGTCTTGGTCATAAACAGATCAAGGAACAAAACAGAAAAATCCACCTCTGTGAAGTTGGGGCTATGGGTTAACCCCCTTATGTATTTGTAGTTCAAATTTGCACCAGTGGGGTGTCTCAAGAAACCTCAAGCTGTGAATTTAGGATAAAGTGATTTTGTTCTGCTTAGCACCTGGCAGAAGGAAACGTTAATTATCTGGTGTCAGGCTCTGAGGAGCAAAAAGAGTAAAGATAACAAAACACACAAGAAATAATACACCATGATCAAGAACCAGCAGAAATGACAGACGGCAGACACACAGACACAGCCTGGGAAGGCCCGCAGACACTGGAATGACAGATCTCTCTGGAAGGATCTGGAGGCTGGGCCTTGGTTGGGAATAGGAGAAGGGCTCTGGCTGGGAGGGAGTGAGGCCTGGGGCTTGGTGGGGATGGGGGAGACATTCACATACCCAGTGCCAGAGAAACGTGGTCACACATGCCCAGAAGTTGTCCAAAACAGACAGTCCCGTCCAGAGGAATGCCCAGCTCCCACATGCTGCAGGAAAGACCACATCATCACTCCAGACCGTGGCTGCATCTAGAGCTTAGAGTCAGTCACTAAGCACCCATATGGCAGCTCCAGTAATTCAAATATTGAAGTATTTCCAAGCTCAATGATACATAATAATAAGTCCTTTGCATTCCTTGAAGGTCCCCCAGGGACTCCCAGCCACTTCCCTGGAGCTCTCAGACCTCCTTATGCCCCAGCAAATAAGGGGCGACATCTTGTCCATCTGGAACCTATAAGGACCTACAGGTATAGCAGGGGTTAATGTGTTTATTTGTTTTAAGAGGTAGGGTCTTGCTTTGTTATCCAGGCTAGAGTGCAGTGGCTCAAGCACTGCTCACTGCAGCCTCAACCTCCTGGGCTCAAGTGATCCTTCCACCTCAGCCTCCCAAATAGCTGGGACTATAGGTGTGTACCACCACACCCAGCTTTTTTTTTTTTTTTTTTTTTTTTTTTTTTTTTTTAATTTGGTATAGAAATGGGATCTTTCTGTGTTTCCCAGGCTGGTCTCCAACAGTCCTCCACCTCAGCCTCCCAAAGTGCTGGGATTATAGGCATGTGCCAACCATGCCCGGCTATAAATTTTTGTTGTTGTTGTTGTTTGTTTGTTTTTGAGACAGTCTTGCTCTGTCACCCAGGCTGGAGTGCAGGTGCGCGATCTCGGCTCACTGCAAGGTCCGCCTCCCAGGTTCACGCCATTCTCCTGCCTCAGCCTCCCGAGTAGCTGGGACTACAGGCGCCCGCCACCACACCTGGCTCACTTTTTTGTATATTTTAGTAGAGACGGGGTTTCACCATGTTAGCCAGGATGGTCTCGATCTCCTGACCTCGTGATCCGCCCACCTCAGCCTCCCAAAGTGCTGGGATTACAGGTGTGAGCCACCGCGCCCGGCTTTAAATATTTTTAAAGTTCTCCCCAGAACACCGCTGTCCATCTCTGGCATTCGAGCAAGGGAGAGGAAGCGAAGGCCCTTTTGTGGGCACCTATTTCCCGCCCGTCCCTCCACCTCATACCGCTTGGTTGCCTGGCGAACAGATTCCTCATTGTGGGAAGCCACCATGAGGTGGCACATGGGGCCATGGCGGGCCACACGCGTCAGCATCAGTTCCAGGCAGCGGCTGTAACTGAAGGGAGATGCTCTGTTCAGCTCACCTGGTGAGCAAGGCTCAGGCCCCAGGGACTGGGGTGGGTGGGGTGCTCCTAAGTGAGGGATCTCTGGAGCCAGTACCCTGTTCCATCTGCACCAGTTGTAAGGGACATCCCTTCTCTGAGCCACTTTCATCTTTTGGGGTTTTTTGGGGGGGAGTTTGTTTGTTTTTGAGATGGAGTCTCACTCTCTTACCCAGGCTGGAATGCAGTGGTAATCTCGGCTCACCGCAACCTCCACCTCCCAGGTTCAAGTGATTCCCCTGCCTCAGCCTCCTGAGCAGCTGGGATTACAGGTATGCACCATCACACCCAGCTAATTTTTGTATTTTTAGTAGAGACGGGGTTTCACCATGTTGGTCAGGCTGGTCTTGAACTCCTGACCTCAGGTGATCTGCCCACCTCAGCCTCCCAAAGTGCTGGGATTACAGGCGTCAGCCACCGCGCCCAGCCCCATGTTAGTCTCTTGTCACTGTGAGTTTCCGAGCAGCACTGTTGTGAGGATGGTGTGAGATAAGAGGGGTATGAAGTCTTTGGGACAGTGGCGACGGTCTCACAGGAGAGGGTCGCATCATGTGCAGGAGATGACATTTCCCCAAGGTTATCACTGCTGCGTTGTCAACAGAACATCACTAGCAACAGCCCAGATGTCCATAAATGGGGAACTGGCTAAGGAAACTGTGAAAAGGAAGGAGGACACTGTCTGGGTACTGATATGGAAGAAGAAAAAGATTGGCAAATGCCTTGCAAGCATGCTGCAGGCCACGGGCCACCCTATGTACTTCACATCCTCTGTGGGTCTTCCCCATCGCCCCCCAGACCTGTTTTCCACCCTTCTCTGCCCCTCAGGAAGAGACACTTTTGCCCCACATCCCCCATGGAGTCATGTGCAGGAAGGAGTGTGAGTGTCTCACCTCGGCCCCTCCCTGCTCACCCTGACTGTGCTCTCTGTGTGACCACAGCTCCCTAAGGTGGCCCCTCTCCTTCAACTACAGCATAGGGGTCGAAATAGCTTCCTAGGCCAGGCGTGGTGGCTCACGCCTGTAATCCCAGCACTTTGGGAGGCCGAGACGGGCAGATCACGAGGTCAGGAGATCGAGACCATCCTGGCTAACACAGTGAAACCCCATCTCTACTAAAAATACAAAAAATTAGCCGGGCGTGGTGGTGGGCGCCTGTAGTCCCAGCTACACGGGAGGCTGAGGCAGGAGAATGGCGTGAACCCGGGAGGCAGAGCTTGCAGTGAGACGAGATCGCGCCACTACACTCCAGCCTGGGCGACAGAGCGAGACTCCGTCTCAAAAAAAAAAAAGAAAAAAAGAAATAGCTTCCTAATAACTTCCCTGACTTTGCCTACACTTCCTTTTCGTTTTGTTTTTTTTTTAGAGACTGGGTCTCACTCTGTTGCCCAGGCTGGAGTGCAGTGGCGCGATCTCACCTCACTGAATCCTCCAACTCCTGGGCTCAAGCAATCCTCCCACCTTGGCCTCCCAAACTGCTGGGATTACAGGTGTGAGGCCCTGCGCCTCGCCCCCGACACTTCTATAAACAGCCCCTTCACCAAATTTCCTTTAGTTAAAACCCTTTGTGCGGAATTCTGTTTCCTTTGGAAAAAGCTAATCACTCATCTAATTCTCAAATCAGCTCCGGAAGGCAATGTTCCTATTCCCTTTTTACAGAGTGGGGAGACAAACTGAGAAGGGTCCATCTCTCGTCCCCAGGTCACACAGCTAGAGGTGACCAGGCTGGGATTTGAACTCAGGCTGTCTGATGCTCCAGAGCCCAGGCTCCTTATCGGTAGGCTACTCTGCCTTTAAAATGCACAGTCGAGGCAGGACATGCTGGCTCACGCCTATAATCCCAGCACTTGGGGAGGCCAAGGCAGGAGGGCTGCTGGAGCCTAGGAGTTTGAGACTAGCCTGGGCAACATAGGGAGACCCCACGTCTACAAAAATTAAAACAAAAATTGTTGGACACGGTGGTGTGCGCTGGTGGTCTTAGCTACTTGGGAGACTGAGGTGGGAGGATGGCTTGGGCCTGGGGAGTCAAGGCTGCAGTGAGCCAAGATCGCACCACTGCACTCCAGCCTGGGAGACAGAGTGCGACCCTGTCTCAAAAATAAGTTAAAAAACAAATGAAAAAAGCCAAATATACAAGGTCACATATTGTGTGATTCCATTTATATGAAATGTCTAGAATAGGCAAATCCACAGAGACAAAAAGTAGGTTAGTGGTTTCCAGGGGCTGAGAGGAGGAGGGAACAGAAAGCGACTGACTTCTCACTGGTATGAGGTTACTTTTTGGGGTGATGAAAATATTCTGGAATCAAAGAGTGGTGACGGTTGCACAATTTTGGGAATATACTAAACTCCGCTGAATTGTACATGTTAAAATTGTGAATTCTATGATATTTGAATATATTTCAATTTTTAAAATAATAGTGCAAATTATTATTATTATTTTGAGACAGAGTCTCACTCTGTAACCCAGGCTGGAGTTCAGTGGCGCAATCTTGGCTCACTGCAACCTTTGCCTCCTGGGTTCAAATGATTCTCCTACCTCAGCCTCCCAAGTAGCTGGGATTACCAGTGCAAGCCACCACACCTGGCTAATTTTTGTATTTTTAGTAGAGACAGGGTTTCACCATGTTGGCCAGGCTGGTCTCAAAACTCCTGACCTCAAGTGATCTGCCTGCCTCAGCCTCCCAAAGTGCTGGGATTACAAGCGGAGCTACCATGCCTGGCCGTAATTTTTTATTTTTAATGTTTTTACAGATGGGATCTTGCTATGTTGCTCATATTGGGCTCAAGCAATCTTCCTACCTTAGCCTCCCAAGTAGTTGGGATGACAGGCACACACCACTGTGCCTGGCTTGGAACCAGTTAAGCCGATGGTACACAAACGTGCCCTGGAGCCCCTGCAGATCTCGGACATGAGCCTAGATTCCAAACATGGCTAGGCCACCTGCTCTGTAACCTGGGTGAGTCCCTGTGGCCCCCAGAGAAGGTACCAAGAAGTAAAGATATAAGGAGGTGAGGGATGGGGCCATGCTGCTGTCTGCAGTGGGAATGTCCCAGGCAGTGGGAACAGGAAGTGCCAAGCCCCTGGGTATCATGCAGGAGGCCACTGTGGCTGCAGTGGAGTGAGGGAGAGGAAGAGAAAGTTAGGGAAGTGACAGGGACCAGAGCATGTGGGGCTTAGAGGCCACTGCAGGCGTTTCTTTTTTGGTTTTTTGTTTGTTTGTGTGTGTGTTTGTTTTGAGACAGAGTCTCACGCTGTTGCCCAGGCTGAAGTGCGGTGGTGCAGTCATGGCTCACTGCAGCCTTGAACTCCTGGCCTCAAGTGATCCTCCCACCTCAGCCTCCTAAGTAGCTGAACTACAGGCACGTGCTACCACACCCGGCTATTGTTAAAATTTTTTAGAGATGAGGTCTCCCTATGTTGCCCAGGCTGGTCTCCAACTCCTGTTCTCAAGTGAATCTCTAGCCTCAGGCTCCCAAAGCACTGGGATTACAGGTATGAGCCACTGCACCTGACCATTAGGTGTTATTTCCTGCAGAAGCCAGCTGGCCCAGGCCTACCTCTGACTGGTGGCCTCATAGTCAGGCTGAGTGGGGTCCTTCATCCCATGAAGCTGGGCCACCGCTCTCTCCTTGTCCAGATAGGCACCTCGTACCAGCTTCACTCCGAAGGCCAGGCCGGCCCTGTGTGCAGCCTCTGCGTCCCTCCCCAGCCGCTCGAATGTGTCCTGTAGGGCACACGGGCACGCTCTGGTAGGTCAGGGTGTGCGGACCCCGGCCTGCACCTCCCAGAACACACTGCACACCTTTAGACAGGCCTGGTAGGTGTTCCACACCCAGGGCCCGCCTTCCCCTGGGCTGTTCCAGCGCACGGCCAGGGCAGCCACCAGCAGCGAGAGCGCAGGGTTCAGTGAGGTGTACTCCGCATCCACCAGGAGCCGTACGTGCTGGGCCCGGGCATACTGAGGGTGACAGAGACGGCGGTCAGGGTCCTGGGTGTCCAGCAGGGGCAGTGGAGCCAGACCCCAGCAGGAGGGGTTACCTGGGCCACCCGATGCAAGCGGCTGAGGGAGGCCTGGAGGTGCTGGTTCTGCTCATCGTTGAGGCAGGAGACCTGGAGGTTCTAGGGGGCAGCAGGGGAAGTGGAAAAAAGCTTAGAAGTTGCTAGAAATCTAAAAATGAGCAATATCAGTTAGGTACTTTTAATTGAGGGACTTATGAGCCTAGAATCAGGGTTTGAATCCAGGCTCCACCACCTATTGTGTGACTTGGGTAAGTTATATAACCTTTCTGGGCCTCAGTTTTTGTTTGTTTTTTGAGATGGAGTATTGCTCTGCTGCTCAGGTTGGAATGCAGTGGCATGATTTCAGCTCACTGCAACCTCCGCCTCCTGGATTCAAGTGATTCTCCTGCTTCAGCCTCCCAAGTAGCTGGGATTACAGGTGCTCGCCACCATGCCCGCCTAATATTTGTACTTTTAGTAGAGACGGGTTTTCACCATGTTGCCCAGGCTGGTCTCGATCTCCTTACCTCAAGTGATCCACCCACCTTGACCTCCGAAAGTGCTGGGATTACAGGCATGAGCCACCATGCTCAGCTCTCCCTGCTACTCTTTGAACATGACGGGCAACTTCCCACCTTCAGGCCTTTACCTGCTGCCATGTTTCCTTCAAGTATTTGCTCTAATGTCACTTTCTCAACATGGTTTCCCAGCTATACATTGGCAACTTCTTTTCCTGTTCCTCAGCCTTATTTTCCCCTACTTGTTACGTACTGATTTTTGTTTTGTTTTGTTGAGACAGAGTCTTACTGTATTGCCCAGGCTGGAACGCAGTGGTGCGATCATGGCTCACTGCAGCCTCTACCTCCCCAGCTCAAGCAATCCTCCTGCTTCAGCCTCCCAAGTACCTAGGACCACAGGCACCCACCACCACGCCTGGCTAATTTTTTACTATTTGTAGAGTCAAAGTCTTCCTATGTTGCCCAGGCTGGTCTCAGACTCCTGAGCTCAAGCGATCCTCCCACCTTAGCCTCCCAAAGTGCTGGGATTCTGACTTTGGTTTTAATTATTGTCTCTTGCCCCTGACTTGCAAGGAAGTGCCTCGAGGTCAGGGATTTCGCCTTCACGCCTCCTCGGCCCCTAGCACCGTGTCTGGAACAAGACAGATGTTCAGCAAACACTTCGGGAGTGGATAGGCTTGTAACATGGAAGTAACAATTATTCCTAACTCACAGTCTTACGTAGATTCATCTGGCTGAATGTGAGCTGCTGGTGACTCCAGGGAGTCTGGCTGGGCTCAAAGAAGTTGGGAAATGGAAGAAAGAGGAACAGGTGGGGCTGAAAGCTTTATTATATCCAATAAGGTCGATACGGATGACAGGCCTAGGCTTGCTCATGGAATCTGGAGGCAGGTTGGGCTGGAAGCTGCAGCCCTCCCATGGTGGGGAGAATGCTGCCACCTGGAGGAGGGAAAAGCTGGGGGCAGCAGTCTCGTTTCCTCTTCCCCCAACAGAGGATTGTCTCCCCCTTGACTTGGGGCATAGTCTCAGGCCCTCAGGGAGCTATTTCAGACACCCACCAAATATTTAACTCATTTAATCTTTACCACCCTCTGATGTAGCAACTGTTATTGTCCCCCATTTTCTAGATGGGGAAACTGGGGCACAGAGCAGGGAAGTCACTTGTCAAAAGTCACACAGCTAACTCAGGGCAAACGTGAGGTTTGAACCTCAGCCTTTCCAGAGCCTGGGTCTTTCTCTCTTTCCCTTCTCTCCCTCCCTCCCTTCCTTCCTGCCTCCCTCCCTTCTTTCCTTTCCTTTTTTTTTTTTTTCTTTTTTTTTTTTTTTTTGAGACAGGGTCTCACTCTGTCTCCCAGGCAAGAGTGCAGTAGTGTAAGTTCAAGTGATTCTCCTGCCTCAGCCTCCTGAGTAACTGGGACTATAGGCAAGTGCCACCACTTCTGGATAATTTTTGTATTTTTAGTAGAGATGGGGTTTTACCACGTTGTCCAGGCTGGTCTCAAACTCCTGACCTCAAATGATCCACCCCCACTTAGCCTCTCAAAGTGCTGGGATTACAGGCATGAGCTACGGCACCTGGCCCTCTTTCTTTCTTTTTCTTTTTTCTTTTTTTTTTTAGAGACGGGGTCTCTCATTCTGTCGCCCAGGCTGGAGTGAAGTGGCACAATTTTTAGCTCACTGCAGCCTCAAACTTGCCAGCTCAAGCAATCCTCCCACCTTAACCTGCCGAGTAGCAAGGATTACAGGTGCCTGCCACCACATCCAGCTAATTTTAAGAATGTTTTTGTAAAGACGAGGGCTTACGGTATTACTCAGGCTGGTATTGACCTCCTGAGCTCAAGTGATCCTCCTGCCTTAGCCTCCACACCAGGTGTGCACCAGCACACAGGCTAAGTTTTCAATTTTTTGTAGAAATGGGGTCTCACTATGTTGCCCAGGCAGGTCTTGAACTCCTGGGCTCAAGTAAGCCTCCAATTTCAGCCTCCCAAAATGCAGATTACAGGCATGAGGCACTGCACCCAGCCTGTTTTAATCCTTAAAACCACCAAGAAGTTGCTGTCACTCTCCCCACAGGAATAAACTAAAGCTCATGAAGAGATGAACTCCTTACTCTCCAAAGCTGAGTTTCTGAACCATGAAATCTTGTTTCTATGTGTTCTCTGACACACTTTATAAATTACAAATAAGGCCAGGTACAGTGGCTTACGCCTGTAATCCCAACACTTTGGGATGCCAAGGCAGGTGGATCACGAGGTCAGGAGTTCAAGACCAGCCTGGCCAACATAGTGAAACCCCATTTCTACTAAAAATACAAAACTTAGCTGGGCGTGGTGGCACGCACCTATAGCTCCAGCTACTCGGGACGCTGGAGCAGGAGAATAGCTTGAACCTGGGAGGCGGAGGTTGCAGTGAGCCGAGATCGTACCACTGCACTCCAGCCTAGGCAACAGAGCCAGATGCCATCCTCTGCCCCTGACAAAAAAAAAAAAAAAAAAAAAAAAAAAAGCCGGGCGCGGTGGCTCAAGCCTGTAATCCCAGCACTTTGGGAGGCCGAGACAGGCGGATCACGAGGTCAGGAGGTCGAGACCATCCTGGCTAACCAGGTGAAACCCCGTCTCTACTAAAAAATACAAAAAACTAGCTGGGCGAGGTGGCGGGCGCCTGTAGTCCCAGCTGCTGGGGAGGCTGAGGCAGCAGAATGGCGTGAACCCAGGAGGCGGAGCTTGCAGTGAACTGAGATCGCGCCACTGCACTCCAGCCTGGGTGACAGAGCAAGACTCTGTCTTAAAATAATAATAATAATAATAAATAGATAAATAAAAATTACAAATAAAAAATTAGAAGTAGAAACATCAGCATGTCCACTGTAGCATTGTTTGGGAGGGTGGAGACACAGAGGCCACCCAGGGGTTCACCCCAGGAGAGGTAAACCATGCAGCAGCCAGTGGCAAGAGGATTCTTGAGGCACCAGCCCGTGCAATACAGTGCGACTCTTTCTCTACAAAAAATTTTAAAAATTAGCTGGACATGCTGGCTCATTCCTGTAATACCAGCTACTTGGGAGGCTTAGGTGGGAGGATTGCTAGAGCTCAGGAGTTCGAGGCTACAGTGATCTGTGATCATGCCACTGCACTCCAGCCTGGGTGACAGAGAGAGACCCTGTATAAAAACAAAACCAAAACCAAAACAAAACTTTGTGTGGATCTTAACATCAGTGGAAAAAATAAGAAGTAGAGTGAGATAGCTGATAAGATGCTTTTGTGTAAATTTAAAACATTCTCTCAATTGATGGAGATGGGCAGGAGGGAACTACGCAGTGATGGAAATGTTCTAAATCTTTTTCTTTTTCTTTTCTTTTTTTTTTTGAGACAGAATTTTGATCTTTTTTGCCCAGGTTAGAGTGCAAGGGCATGATCTTGGCTCATTGCAACCTCCGCCTCCCGGGTTCCAGTGATTCTTTTGCCTCAGCCTCCCCAGTAGCTGGGATTACAGGCGCACGCTACCACACCCGGCTAATTTTGTATGTCTAGTAGAGACAGGGTTTCACGATGTTGGCCAGGCTGTTCTTGAACTCCTGACCTCCAGTAATCCATCCACCTCAGCCTCCCAAAGTGTTGCGATTACAGGCGTGAGCCAACGCTCCCGGCCATGTTCTAAATCTTGATAGGGATTTGGATTGCTCAAGTGTGTGTTTTGGTCAAGGTTCATTAAGGGGCACATTTACAATGTGTGTAGTTCATTGTTTTACCTTGAAAGAAAAAAGTACTGGGAATAATTATTGGGTTCTAATTAGTGAGCCCATTATTCACATCATGAGGCATTCAGGGGGAAAACATACTGATGTCTGCAATTTACTTTGAAATGCACCAAAAAATAAGATGGATTGATGGATGGATAGAGGAATAGAGGGATAGATATGATTTAAAACGAGTATAGTTAAAGGTGGCAGGTACATGGATGTGCATGTACAATTCTTTTTACTTTTCTGTATATTTGAAAATTTGTGGCCGGGCGCGGTGGCTCAAGCCTGTAATCCCAGCACTTTGGGAGGCCGAGGCGGGCGGATCACGAGGTCAGGAGATCGAGACCATCCTGGCTGACACGGTGAAACCCCGTCTCTACTAAAAAATACAAAAAACTAGCCGGGCGAGGTGGCGGGCGCCTGTAGTCCCAGCTACTGGGGAGGCTGAGGCAGGAGAATTGCGTGAGCCCGGGAGGCGGAGCCTGCAGTGAGCTGAGATCCGGCCACTGCACTCCAGCCTGGGCGGCAGAGCGAGACTCCGTCTCAAAAAAAAAAAAAAAAAAAAAAAAAAAATTTGTATAATAGAATATTGGGGAAAATATGCCCCCCACAAATGGTATACACCTGGCAAAACAAAATCATAGAAACAAAAAGATATGCCGGGCGCGGTGGCTCAAGCCTGTAATCCCAGCACTTTGGGAGGCCGAGGCGGGTGGATCACGAGGTCAGGAGATCGAGACTATCCTGGCTAACATGGTGAAACCCTGTCTCTACTAAAAAAAAAAATACAAAAAACTAGCTGGGCGTGGTGGCGGGCGCCTGTAGTCCCAGCTACTTGGGAGGCTGAGGCGGGAGAATGGCATGAACCCGGGAGGCGGAGCTTGCAGTGAGCGGAGATGGCGCCACTGCACTCCAGCCTGGGAGACACAGCGAGACTCCATCTCAAAAAAAAAAAAAAAAAAAAAAGATATGCATTATACAAGATAGGAGGCTGGGTGTGATGATTCACACCTATAATTCCAGAACTTCGGGAGGCTGAGGCTGAGGGACTGCTTGAGGCCATGAGTTAGAGACCAGCCTGTGCAACATAGTAAGACAGAGAGAGAGAGAGAGAGAGAGAGGAGGGAGGAGAGAGGGAAGGAAGGAAGGAAGGAAGGAAGGAAGGAAGGAAGGAAGGGAGGGAGGGAGGGAGGGAGGGAGGGAGGGAGGGAGGGAAGGAAGGAGGGAAGGAAGGAAGGAGGGAGGGAGAGAAGGGAGAGAGAAGGAAAAAGAAAAGGAAGGAAGGAAGGAAAGAGAGAGAGAGAAAGGAAGGAAGAAGAGAGAGAGAAAGAGAGAGAGAAAGAAAAAGGAAAGAGTGAGAGAGAAAGAAAGCAAAAAAGATGGAGTAGGGTTGAAATAGAATATAGAGATAAAAAGGAAATAATGATTGAATGAACAAACTAAGATCCCATTGGCCTAATCAGAACTTACACCCAGCCAGCTCACACCCGTGCGGCTGTGTTGACTGAGGACACATTGATGTACCTCCTTCTAGTTGATAAACAGCTTCTATCCCAGTCCCTCCTCTGAGAGCCTCCAGCCTCCAGGCTCCTCCCTGAGAACCCAGATGACCCTGATTCCATCCATTTCAACCATGCCTGGGAGCTACAGCCGCATTTCTGCTGGCTGTTCCAAGGCTGGAGGTGGCCGTGAGCATTTTGAACATCTGGCGTGCCATGTGGCCGCATCTGAGTCCAAGGCACTCTGTCCCCGACAGTCCCGCTTGAGATCCTTACCTGCCCAGAGTCCATGGCTTCAGCCAGCCTCTCGGGGCTCAGCTCCAAGGGAGCTCCTGGCCTTCTGATCCATGAGGCTAGCTCCTTCTGAAATGGGGTGGTAGGTGGGGTGGTGAGGGAAGCCCGGTGGGCAGCCACGCCCTCCTGGCACCCCCATCTTTGCACTCCTTACACAGAGCCGAGCGCTGGTCAACGCCGTCACCTTCAGCTGCATGAGGCTGGCCTCAGCCAGGCTGGGGGGCTCCAGGAGGTCCCGCGACAGGTCCACACACCGCAGCATAGCACCGAGGTTCCCCTCATACCAGGCCTCACTGCCCAGCCAGCAGGCGTCAGGTCCCGACCTGCGAAGTCCCTTCCTGCGTCCTCCCAGCCTCCCTGGGCCCTGGCTCCCTACTCACCCGCTCTTGGCAGCAGAGTCCGGCTCCTCCTCAGTGGGCACTGCCAGCAGTGGTCGGAGGCTGAGGGTCCGCAGCTGCTGCACGCAGCCCCTCACCTCCTCTGCCGTCTCACCAGCCACAAACTGCCCATAGACAGATGCTCGGAGAAACGCGCCTGAGAGCCGGGAGCCCAGGAGTCGCTGAGACCAGGCCTGGAGCTGGGTGAAGGAGAGCGAGGGCTCAGCACCAGGCTATGGGGAGCCTCCAGGCTGGTCCTTGGGATCGCTGCTCACCGCCAGCCCGTGAGTGACGAGTGGGGGCCAGGCACACAGCCGGAGAACCAGCAAGGCCCGTGTCAGCTCTCCTGTGCCCTTGAGGTGGAAGGCGCCACCATCAAAGCTCAGGGGCTGCCAGCCCCTCGCCAGGGGACCAGCTTGGGAACAGAGCGGGTAACAGGTCCAGAGCATCCTGGGTCCCTGGCTGCCTCCACACCAGGGAAGGTGCTCTGGAGGCAGCAGGTTCACCAAGTGCCCCTTGCCCAGACTGGGGGCAGTGACTGATTAACTGGGCAAAGCCTCAGGATCACAGGCTCCTTGAGGGCAATTAATTATTAACAAATGGGGACAGAGTTCAGAGTAACGGTAACGGGAGGCGAACCCCCAATAACAGCCCCCAACAATCCTCAGCACAACAGCCTGCACTTACTAGGTAATCACCACGTGCTGGGGAAAACAGGGGCTCCGGGGCAAGGATCCCTGGGTTCAGGACATTGGGCTTTGTGATCCAGGACGAGCTACTTAACCGCTTTTGTGGCAATTGCTTCCTCCCCCTCCCAAGTAGCTGGGATTATAGGTGCGTGTGATCACACCGAGGGTAATTTTTAATTGTTTTTTTGGTAGAGACGGAGTCTCACTGTGTTATCCAGGCTGGTCTTGAACCCCTGGACTCAAGCAGTCCTCCCACCTTGGCCTCCCAAAGAGCTGGGATTTCAGGCATGAGCCACGGCACCCGGCTCTCACATTGTAAGTCTTTTTTTAAAGCTATAACCTATGTTCATACATTCCTGAATGTACATTTCACCAAAAAAGTTAAAAAAAATTAATCATAGTATCCGTTTCCCAGAGCTGTTGTGTGGATCCAGTTAATGGACACATACAACCTGGTACACAATCTGTGTTCAGTAAGCACTGGCTGTGGTCATTAAGTGCTGTGTGTATACAATCTCTTTGATGCTTGTCTTCATGATGAAGCATGTACCATTAATCACCCCTGGTTTGGGCATCCCCAAGGCCACATCAGGTTCAATCATTCTCTAGACAGACTCACAAAACTCAGAAAAGCCATGAGACTCACGGTTATGGTTTGTTACAGTGAAAGGATACAGATTAAAGTTAGCAAAGGGAAGAGGCGCAAGGAGACGCCAGGAGCAAGCTTCTAGTCATCCTCTCCCAGTGGAGTCAAGAATCAGCGCTCAATTTTCCCAGCATGCATGGATAATTGCAATCAGGGAAGCTGACCAGAGCCTTGATGACCAGGGTTTTTATTGGGGTCAGTCACATGGGCATGGCTGACTGCCTGCACGACCGATCTTGTCTCTAGCTCCTCTGGAGGTCAAGCTGATACTGCATGGCCCAAGGTCCCCAGATAAACAGAGATACTCTTTTAAAAACTTTTTTGAGACAGAGTCTCACTCTGTAACCCAGGCTGGAGTGCAGTGGCACGATTTTTGGCTCACTGCAACCTCCGCCTCCCAGGTTCCAGCAATTCTCCTACCTCAACCTCCCAAATAAAAATACTTTTATCAAGCAGGATAGTACAAAGGCTTAGAGGTTACCTCCCAGGAGCTGAGTGAGGTTAAACCTTTACTACACAACCCCCAATTCACAGATGTTAAAAGTGGAGGCTCAGCCGGGCAAGGTGGCTCACGCGTGTAATCCCAGCACCTTGGGAGGCCGAGGCAGGTGGATCACCTAAGGTCAGGAGTTCAAGACCAGCCCAGCCAACCTGCTGAAACCCTGTCTCTACTAAAAATACAAAACTTAGCTGGGTGTGGTGGCATGTGCCTATAATCCCAGCTACTCAGGAGGCTGAGGCAGGATAATCACTTGAACCCAAGAGGTGGAGATTGCAGTTAGCCGAGATCACGCCACTGCACTCCAGCCTGGGCAACAAGAGCAAAACTCTGTCTCAAACAAACAAACAACAACAACAGAAAGTGGAGGCTCAGAGAGATGGAGACACCTGCCTAAAGTCACACAGCCAGTTGGTGGCCAAGTGCAGATTTAAAACCTCTTTCCCTGAGACGCCAGACTGTAAATTTTTTTTCTTTTTCTTTTTTTTTTTTTTTGAGAAGGAGTCTTGCTCTGTTGCCCAGGCTGGAGTACAATGGCATGATCTCGGCTCACTGCAACCTCCGCCTCCTGGATTCAAGTGATTCTCCTGCCTCAACCTCTTGAGTGCCTGAGATTACAGGCGCGCGCCATCACGCCCAGCTAACTTTTGTATTTTTAGTAGAGACAGAGTTTCACCATGTTGGCCAGGCCAGTCTCGAACTCCTGACCTCAAGTGATCCACCTGCCTCAGCCTCCAAAAGCGCTGGGATTACAGGCGTGAGCCACCATGCTGCCTGTAAGATTTTTACTGTCTTTTTCTGCTGTCTTTTCTTTAGTACATGATCCACAGAGCCGAGTGACAACAGCCAGGTTAGAATCCAGCAAAGCCTGAGCTTAAAAAGTCTTTTCAAAAATTTTTTTTTTTTTTCTGTAGAGACAGGGTCTTGCTGTATTGCCCAGGCTAGGCTCAAACTCCTGGCTTCAAGGAATCCTCTCACTTTTGCCTCCCAAAGTGCTGGGATTACAGATGTGAGCCACCACGCCAGCCCTTTGAGCTTTTTCTTAAAAAAAAAAAAACTCACGGCCGGGCGCGGTGGCTCAAGCCTGTAATCCCAGCACTTTGGGAGGCCGAGACGGGCGGATCACGAGGTCAGGAGATCGAGACCATCCTGGTTAACACGGTGAAACCCCGTCTCTACTAAAAAATACAAAAAACTAGCCGGCCGAGGTGGCGGACGCCTGTAGTCCCAGCTACTCGGGAGGCGGAGGCAGGAGAATGGCCTGAACCCGGGAGGCGGAGCTTGCAGTGAGCTGAGATCCGGCCACTGCACTCCAGCCTGGGTGACAGCGCGAGACTCCGTCTCAAAAAAAAAACAAAAAAAAAAAAAACAAAAAAAAAAAACAAAAAACTCACATGCATTGTTCATATTTTTAAAAACTAAAACAATACAAAAGGAAACAGAGTGAAAAGTTAGTCTTCCTCTCACTCCTGAATTTCTGTGCACCAGTTTCTTCACTCTAAGGCGACAGGATATCCTTGCACAGATAGTTCACGCATAGAAAGTTGCATGAACTTTCTAAAGTTTCTATAGCACCTGTATTTCTCCAGCACCTATATATCATCTTTATTCATTACATACATGAAAAAAACACTACTTGTGTTTTTGCACACTGCTTTTGAAATTTTTATTTTATTTTTTATTTATTCATTTTTGAGATAGGGTCTCACTCTGTTGCCCAGGCTGGAGTGCAGTGGCACAGTTTTGGCTCACTGCAGCCTCAACCTCCCAGGCTCAGGTGATCCTCCCACCTCTGCCTCCTGAGTAGCTGGGACTATAGGCACATGCCACTATGCCCAGCTAAATTAAAAAAAAAAATTTTTTTTTTCCTTTGAGATGGGGGGTCTCACTCTGTAACCCAGGCTGGAGTGCTCCAGCATGATCATGGCTCACTACAGCCTCAAACTCCTAGGCTCAAACAATCCTCCTACCTTGGCCTCCCAAACGCTGAGCTTATAGGCATGAGCCTCTGTACTCGGCCTGCCTTTTTTTTTTTTTTTTTTGCTCCGTCTTGCTCTGTCGCCCAGGCTGTAGATCTCGGCTCACTGCATCCTCCGCCTCCCAGGTTCAAGAGATTCTCCTGCCTCAGCCTCCCAAGTAGCTAGGATTACGGTTGCGTGCCACAAAGCCCGGCTAATTTTTGTATTTTTAGTAGAGGTGGGGTGTCACCATATTAACCAGGCTGGTCTTGAATTCCTGACCTCAGGTGATCTGCTCACCAAGGCCTCCCAATGTGCTGGGATTACAGGCATTAGCCACCTCGCCCGGCCTTTTTTTTTTTTTTTTTAAACAATTATTTTGAAGGATCATTGACATCTCAGCACATATAGCTCTGATGTAAATTTGAAAGGTTTTATGTTATTTCTTCCTTTTGTCTTTGATAATTTACCAGTGAAGCCATCTGGACCTGGAATTTTCTTTGTGGGAAGGTTTTTAAATAATGAGTTTGATTGATTTCTTTAATAAATATAGAGCTCTTTGAATTTTCTTTTTTTTTTTTTTTTTTTTTTTGAGACGGAGTCTCGCTCTGTCGCTCAGGCTGGAGTGCAGTGGCCGGATCTCAGCTCACTGCAAGCTCCGCCTCCTGGGTTCACGCCATTCTCCTGCCTCAGCCTCCCGAGTAGCTGGGACTACAGGCGCCCGTCACCTTGCCCGGCTAATTTTTTGTATTTTAGAGCTCTTTGAATTTTCTGTTTCATCCGTGTTAACATTCGTATGTTGTGTTTTTCAAGGAAATGTCATTTGTCAAATCTGTTGATGTTAAGTTGTTCATAATATCCTCTGTATTCTCTTAATGATTCCAGAATTTGTAGTGATAACCTCTCATTCTTAATACTGGTAATCCCTGTTCTTTCTCTTTTTTACTCTAACGGGAATTTTATCAATCTTATTGATCTTTTAAAAAAACCAGTATTGCTTGTTTGGTTTTTGTCTTGTTTTTCTTTTTTTGAGACAGAGTCTTCCTCTGTCACCCAGGCTGGAGTGCAATGGCGCAATCTCCGCTCACTGCAACCTCTGCCTCCCAGGTTCAAGCGTTTCTCCTGCTTCAGCCTCCTGAGTAGCTAGGATTATAGGCGCCCGCCACCACGTCCAGCTAATTTTTGTATTTTTAGTAGAGGCGGGGTTTCACCATGTTGGCCAGGCTGGTCTCGAACTCCTGACCTCAGGTGATCCGCCTGCCTTGGCCTCCCAAAGTGCTGGGATTACAGGTGTGAGCCATAGCCCCTTCCTCAATACTGGCTTCTTTAAAGAGCCCAGGCCAGTCGTCTTGTAGAATGTCTCCTATATTAGATTTGTCTGATTATATCCTTATGATGTTATTTAATGTATTCCTTTATCTTGTATTTCCTGTAAACCAGAGTTTTGATCTAGAGCACAATGTATCAGACCACCTACTGGTGACCACTGTGTTGTCTCCAGAGTGCCCGGTCCCTAACCACCATGGTACTAGGCCTGCCAGGCTCATGAATGGCTTTGACAGGATGGCAGTAGACAGGGTGAGAAGCTGGGTTCTAAGCCCCCACACACTCACCATTGGGAGACCAAAACAGCTAGAGCTGAGGGAGATATGTATTGGGAGAGGAGAGAGGCCTGAGGCAAAACAGTCTTTTGGGATTAGCTTGTGAGGGACCTTGATTATTCTTTTTTTTTTTTTTTTTTTGAGACGAAGTCTCGCTCTGTCGCCCAGGCTGGAGTGCAGTGGCGCGATCTCAGCTCACTGCAAGCTCCGCCTCCCAGGTTCACGCCATTCTCCTGCCTCAGGAGTAGCTGGGACTACAGGCGCCTGCCACCACGCCCAGCTAATTTTTTGTATTTTTTAGTAAAGACGGGGTTTCACCGTGTTAGCCAGCATGGTCTCGATCTCCTGACCTCGTGATCCGCCCATCTTGGCCTCCCAAAGTGCTGGGATTACAGGCTTGAGCCACCGCGCCCGGCCTACCTTGATTATTCTTTAGGAAAGGCTGCTGTTGGCCCGGCCTGGTGGCTCACGCCTGTAATCCCAGCACATTGGGAGGCCAAGGCGGGTGGATCACCTGAGGTCGGGAGTTTGAGACCAACCTGGCCAACAGGGTGAAACCCCATCTCTACTAAAAATACAAAAATTAGCCGGGCATGGTGGCAGGCTCCTGTAATCCCAGCTACTCGGGAGGCTGAGGCAGGAGAATCGCTTGAACCTGGGAGGCGGAGGAACCTAGTGGGCCGAGATCGCACCACTGTACTCCAGCCTGGGCAACAGAGCTAGACTCCATCTCAAAAAACAAAAAACAAAAAACAACAACAGAAAAAGAAATGAACTAAGAGTGATGTGTCACTCATCCCTCTGACGCTTTCCCATGAGTGAGTGTCCCTCTCTCCGTCCCGCCCTCACTGATGGTTCCCAGGAAGGCTCCTATCCCAGCGGCACTCTCCAGTGCTCAAGAATAAAGAAAAAAACTCCTTATATACTCTGCCACCCCGAATATCAGTGTCTCACCTGGGCTGCCCACTGAGATCACCTGGGGAGCCTCTTTCTTGTTACTTTTTTTTTTTTTTTTTGAGATGGAGTCTCGCTCTGTCCCCCTGGCTGGAGTGCAGTGGCGCCATCTCGGCTCACTGCAAGCTCCGCCTCCCGGGTTCCTGCCATTCTCCTGCCTCAGCCTCCTGAGTAGCTGGGACTACAGACGCCCGCCACCGCGCCCAGCTAATTTTTTGTATTTTTAGTAGAGACGGGGTTTCACCGTGGTCTCGATCTCCTGACCTTGTGATCCACCCGCCTCAGCCTCCCAAAGTGCTGGGATTACAGGCGTGAGCCACCGCGCCCGGCCTCTTGTTACTTTTTAAATGATTATGCAATAAAAATAATTTTTTCCCTTTGGTGTACAGTTCAATGAATTTTAGCACGTGTATAGATTCCTTTAAACACTGCCCTCATTTGTAATCAGGATAAGAACAGTTCCATCATTCCCAAAACTTTTTTTTTTTTTTTTTTTTTTTGAGACGGAGTCTCACGCTGTTGCCCAGGCTGGAGTGCAGTGGCGCCATCTCCGCTCACTGCAAGCTCCGCCTCCTGGGTTCACGCCATTCTCCTGCCTCAGCCTCCTGAGTAGCTAGGACTACAGGCGCCCGCCACCGCGCCCGGCTAATTTTTTTTTTTTGTATTTTTAGTAGAGACGGGGTTTCACTGTGGTCTCCATCTCCTGACCTTGTGATCCGCCCGCCTCGGCCTCCCAAAGTGCTGGGATTACAGGCTTGAGCCACCGCGCCCGGCCTCCAAAACTTTTTTACAGTCCTACCCTCACCCCATCCCTAACCCCTGACAACCACTTATCTCTTTCCATTGCCATAGTTTAGTCTTTTCGAAAATGTCAAATATATGGAATCACACAGTGCAGAGGCTAAAGCAACTCTATTTTTTTCTTTAAGAGACAGTGTTTTGCTCTGTCACCCAGGCTAGAGTGCAGTGGCATGATCATGGCTCGCTGTAACCTTGAACTCCTGGGCTCGAGTGAGCCTCCTGCCTCAGCCTCCTGAGTAGTAGAGACTACAGGCACACACCACCATGGCTGGCTAGTTTTTAAATTTTTGTAGAGACGGGGTCTCCCTCTGTTGCCCAGGCTGGTCTTTTACTCCTGACCCCAAGAGGCAATCCTCCTGCCTCAGCCTCCCAAAGTGTTGGGGTTACAGGCGTGAGGCACTATGCCCCACAAGTAGCCCCATTTTGGATGCTAATCCATCTTACTGGCTTCTGTACCCTCAGTTCTGGGACAGCCTCCGAGATTTCCAGTTCATCTGCTGACCCCTGTGTAAAAGCAGGTACTTACTGGAATCCTGCCCTCAGGTCAAAGCAATCTTGATGTTATTTTACTTTTCAATTGTCCTCCACATCCCCTCTGAAGCAGATATGCCCTTTCCCGCTTGTCTACAAGCCCTGCGCCTCAGGGGTAATGATAGGGACCCACCATCCGATCTTGTTACGGCAAGAGAGGCTTCTTGGATCTCCTGCAAGAAAGAATTCAGGGCGAGTCCACAGTGCAAAGCAAAAGCAAGTTTGTCAAGAAAGTTTATTAAGAAAGGCGGTGGCTCATGCCTGTAATTCCAGCCCTTTGGGAGGCAGAGGCAGGCGGATCCCCTGGTGGTTCAAATGTTCACCCAGGTGAAGAGCCGTGGCCCCTACAATCGGGCACCTTAGCCTCTCTAACTGGGGTTCCCCCTCCCTCTTTGGCTTTTCACTGTCCCTGGAACACACCCAGATTCCTGCTGTTGCATTTCCACTGTTCCTTTTCCCTGAAAACTCCACCCTTCCTTCTTTCCCTAATTAACTCCCACCTGCCCTCAGGTGTCAGGGTTTAAGACACCCCCTCAAGGAGGTCTGCCCTGAGCAGCCCCTCCCAGATGAGGGGGAGTTTTACCCTTTCGCATTTTAACACCAGCCTTGTAGCTCTTGTCATGTTTATTCATCTGTGAGTGAAGACTCAGTTTCTCTCCCCACACCCCTGGCTAGACTGTGAGCACCATGAGGTCGGGGGGTCACATTTGGTTTTGTCATTAATTTATCCCTACTGCTTAGCACAGGACTTATTTTTGTTGAATGGACTTATTTTTGTTGAATGGGTAACTAATTTATGGATTTCTTTGGCATTTGCTGGACAAGGGACTTGTAGATTGCATCACATCAATTCAAGTAGATGCTGGATAAGACCCACCTTTTTTTTTTTTTTTTGAGACAGGGTCTCACTCTTTCGTCCAGGCCCAGGCTGGAGTGCAAGATGTCGGCTCACTGTAACCTCGGCCTCCCACATTCAAGCATTCTCCTGCCTCAGGCTCCTGAGTAGCTGTGATTACAGTCGCAGGTGGCGCACGCCACCACGCTCAGCTAATTCATATATACACAAATATATATATATTATTATATATTTTAGTAGAGACGGGGGTTTCACATTGTTGGCCAGGCTGGTCTCAAACTTCTGACCTTGTGATGCGCCCGCCTCGGCCTCCCAAAGTGCTGGGATTACAGGTGTGAGCCACCGCGCCCAAATTGTTTTTTTTTTTTTTTTTTGAGACAGAGTCTTGCTCCATCACCAGGCTGGAATGAATGCACGGCGCCATCTCGGCTCACTGCAACCTCCGCCTCCCGGTTTCAAGCAATTCTCCGCCTCAGCCTCCCAAGTAGCTGGGACTACAGGCGCGCGCCGCCACGCTCAGCTAAGTTTTTGTATTTTTTTTTAGTAGAGACGAGGTTTCACCATGTTGGCCAGGTTGTCTCAAACTCCTGAGCTCGGGCAATCCGCCCCCCTTGGCCGTCCAAAGTGCTGGGATTACAGGCGTGAGCCACCACGCCCGGCCTGGAGGTTTTTGTTTTTAAAGCAGCTTTTAGAGCCAGGCCAGCTATGCAAATGCCGGCCGTTAGAAACTGGGTCCACCCAAACATGGCATTCCCCAGGCCTTCTTGCCCTTGCCCCACATATTCCTGGCAACATGGCCGCCCCCACGTATCCCCATGTGTGTAGAACATCATGGCGCATATTAAAAACTAGGGTGAGAGGGCCAGCTTTTTTCGTTGGCTACATGAATACCATGCCTGGTCAAACCAATCCCCTGAGCCCTGTGCAAATCAGACACCGCCTCCCCCAGCCTCTATATATACCTGGCTGGTTTCCACCCCACTTGGGGTCTCCTCTTTGGGCTTTGGAGCCCCTCATCCGTCTGTCTCTGTATGGAGGAGCTTCTTCCTTCTGCCCTCTCCCTTCTTTCAGGCCTATTAAACTCTCGGCTCCTTAAAACTACTCCAGGTGTGTCCGTGTCCTTTCATCTAATTGAACTCCAGAGGAAGAACCTGGTGTTTCTCCATTCATCGGAGCTGTATCAGAATGATCCAGCACAGAGAGACAAAGAGTTGGACATATGAAAGGGGGGCATACATCAGGTATTTATGAAAGTCTCAAACTTACAAATTAGCCTGGGCGTGGTGGCTCACGCATGTAATCCTAGCACTTTGGGACACTGAGGCTGGTGGATAACCTGAGGTCATCAGTTTGAGATCAGCCTGGCCAACTTGGTGAAACCCCGTCTCTACTAAAAATACAAAAATTGGCTGGGCGTGATGGCGCATGCCTGTAATTCCAACTACTCAGGAGGTTGAGGCAGGAGAATCACTTGAACCGGGGAGGTGGAGGTTGCAGTGAGCCGAGATGGCACTACTGCACTCTACAGCCTGGGCAACAGAGTGAGACTCCGTCTCAAAAAAAAAAAAAAAAAAGGTAGAAATTAGAAAGAATAGAAGAGAGGCAATCTTGGAAAAAATAATGGCTGATAATTTTCCAGACTGATGAAAAATACAAATTCACAAAGAAGCAAAGATATCCTAAGCTAGATAAAACAAAAGAGGCCAGGTGTGGTAGCTCACACCTGTAATCCCAACACTTTGGGAAGCCGAGGCGGGCGGATCAGGAGGTCAGGAGTTCGAGACCAGTCTGGTCAATATGGTGAAAACCCGCCTCTACTAAAAACACAAAAATTAGCCAGGCGTGGTGGCACGTGCCTGTAATCCTAGCTACCCGGGAGGCTGAGGCAGAAGAATCGCTTGAACCCGGGAGGCAGAGGTTGCAGTGATCTGAGATCGCCCATTGCACTCCAGCCTGGGTAACAGAGTGAGACTCCATCTCAAAACAAACAAACAAACAAACAAACACTAAAGAAATCCATGCCTAAACACATCATACTGAAATGGCAGAACATTGAAGATACCGAGGTCTATTATTTATCTTTGCATCCTCCAGCATGTATCCTGGACTAGATGCTCCACCAATTCTATCGAATCAAGAGGGTGGGTATCCCAAGTTGAGACCACAAGGGCAAGGAGGTAGAAACAAATATGGCAAATATGGCTAGAGGAAGGAAAAGCATTTTTCTCACCTATCTGAAGCACACAACCTGGATTAGGGGAAAGTGAAGTTGAAAATGAGAGTGTGGGAGAGGGAGAGACTAGGTGAGGAGACTTTTATTTTTATTTTTAGAGACAGGGTCCTGTTCTGTCACCCAGGCTGGAGTACAGTGGTGTGACTGATTATAGCTCACTGCAGCCTTGAACTACTGGGCTCAAGGGATCCTTCTGCCTCAGTCTCCCGAGTAGCTGGGACTACAGGAGTGTGCCACCACAGCTAGGTAATTTTTGTATTTTTTGTAGGGACGGGATCTCTCTGTGTTGCCGGGGCTGGTCTGGAACTCCTGGTCTCAAGTGGTCCTCCCGTCTCAGCCTCCCAAAGTGCTTGGATTACAGACATGAACCACCCACACCTGGTCACTGGAGAACCCTGAGTGCCCAGCAAAACAAGTAGAACACAAAGGGCTGCTCGACAGTAGCCATGGAAGGTTCTGGAATAAAGTTCCCAGCCGGTCCTTCTGTGGGCGATCATCCATTTTGTGGTAAGAGGCAAAGGGGCTCTAACACTGGCACAGAGGTGGGAGAGTCCACCTCTTATTCGCTCTGATTGGGTCACCAGGTGACCCCATACCAATCACTGGGGTTGAAGAATAAGGTATTTCGGCCAGCTCCGGTGCTGTGCCTGTTTCTGGAGCCTTGAGAGTGCTCAGCCAATGCACAAAACCTACCTGGGGCACGGTGGCTCACGCCTGCAGTCCCAGCACTTTGGGAGGCCGAGGAGGGTGGATCACCTGAGGTCAGGAGTTTGAGACCAGCCTGGCCAACATGGAAAAACCCCTTCTCTACCAAAAATACAAAAATTAGCTGGGCGTGGTGGCGGGCACCTGTAATCCCAGCTACTTGGGAGGCTGAGGCATGAGAATCGCTTGAACCGGGGAGGCGGAGGTTGCAGTGAGCTGAGATCGCATAACTGCACTCCAGCAGCAACACAGGTGCACTCTGTCTCTAAATAATTAATTAATTAAAAACAAAACGAAACAAAAAACTGGACTCATGCGTGACTCTGATGGTTCCAGGAGGTGATACATATACAGAACATAGAATGTGGGCTGGCATGTGTGAGCAGCTCATAAATGCTGTCACTGCTGCTGCAGCAATTCAGTAGCTTCCTGCCACCCACAGGATAAAGCACAAACCCATAAGATGACCTTTGTGGTTTATCTTTGACCATCCCACTAGCCTTAATTCCTACCACTCCCTGCCTTCGGGGTTATTCTCCAGCAACAATTTTAGGGAAATCCCTTCCCACACTGTGTTCCTGGAGTCTTCTTTGCCTCAACCCCCTGCACAGCTTCTTATCCCTTAATACTGAAGTTTGGTGACAGCTTAGGTGCAGAGGACACCCCAGCCAGTTTTAATCTTCAGCACAGACCTCTCCCCTGAGCTTTGGAACGCAATGTACACACACACACACACACACCCCCACACACCCACACACACACCACACAGGCTCATTCAGAATCCCCTCATGGATTGGTTCCTCTCCAATGGGACACTACCGCACCCTGGTGGGAGCTTGGGAAATTTGCATAATTGTTTTTGGCTGCAGCATTGATTGGAGGGTATTATAGGCGTCTAGAGGTAGGGACCAGGAATGCTGGAGGCTGAAATCTGCGTCCAGAACAATTTGTAAATGTCTTTACAGGCACTTCTGTGGGTAAAAAAAGTTTATAGTTATCTGAAATTATTAATTAATATAACACATCTACACATACATACAAAATTTTGGTATGGTTTAAAATATATTGACATCTTCTGAAATGAAACTATGATGTAAATTCATTTTTATTTATTTATTTATTTTGGAGACAAAATCTCGCTGTGTTGCTCAGGCTGGAATGCAGTGATGCCATCTCAACTCACTAGAAACTCTGCCTCCCGGGTTCAAGTGATTCTCCTGCCTCAGCCCCCCGCCTGTGCCACCACGCCCAGCTAATTTTTTGTATTTTTAATACAGATGGGGTTTCACCATGTTGGCCAGGCTGGTCTCGAATTCCTGACCTCAAATGATCCTCCCGCCTTGGCCTCCCAAAGTCCTGGGATTACAGGCATGAGACACTGTGCCTGGCTTCTAATTAATGTAAAGAAAGTGAAGAGTGTGTACTTTTTTGTTCAGAATGGTACCAACGTTTGTACATCATATCAGAAAAATCGTAATTCCAACCACAATGCCACCTATGAGATGTAATGTAAAATTCTGAATGAAGTATAGCACACATAAAGAAATGTGCCCTGGCCGGGTGCGGTGGCTCACACCTGTAATCCCAGCACTTTGGGAGGCTGAGGCAGGCGGATCACGAGGTCAGGAGATCGAGACCATCCTGGCTAACACGGTGAAACCCCGTCTCTACTAAAAATACAAAAAATTAGCCAGGCATGGTGGCAGGCGCCTGTAGTCCCAGCTACTCCGGAGGCTGAGACAGGAGAATGGCATGAACCCAGGAGGCGGAGCTTGCAGTGAGCCGAGGTCGTGCCACTGCACTCCAGCCTGGGCAACAGAACAAGACTCCGTCTCAAAAAAAAAAAAAGAAAAAAGAAAAAAGAAACGTGCCCATATCATGTGTTCAGTATGAATTTTCAGAGAGTGACCAGAAAGTAAATTTGACGCAAGTGACACTTGATAACTAACACCCAAGTCAAGAAAACAACTTCGTAATCCCAGCACTTTGGAAGGCCAAGTCAGGAGGATCACTTGGGCCCAGGCATTCGAGACCAGCCTGGACAACATAGTGAAACTCTGTCTCTACAAAGAAAAAAAATAGCCATGTGTGGTGGTGCACACTTGTAGTCCCAGCTACACAGGAGGCTGAGATGGTAGGATCACTTGAGCCCAAGAGTTGGAGGCTGCAGTGAGCCATCATCGCACCACTACACTCCAGCCTGGGAGACAGAGCAAGACACCATATCAAAAAAAAAAAGGAAAAGAAAACAACATTATGAGCATTCTCACCCCAAGCCTTCCTGGTGTCAGTTTCAATAACCATTCCCCTCTCTCCCAAAGGTAACCAGACTCTTTGTTTGTTTGTTGAGACAGGGTCTGGCTCTGTTGCCCAGGCTGGAGTGCAGTGGTGTGATTATGGCTCACTGCAGCCTTGAATTCCTGGGCTCAAGCAATCCTCCCGCCTCAGCCTCCTGAGTAGTTGAGACTACAGTCGCAAACCACCACGTGCAACTGATTTTTTTTTTTTTTTTTTTTTTGAGACGGAGTCCCGCTGTGTCTCCCAGGCTGGAGTGCAGTGGCGTGATCTCGGCTCACTGCAAGCTCCGCCTCCCGGGTTCACACCATTCTCCCGCTTCAGCCTCCCAAGTAGCTGAGACTACAGGCGCCCGCCACCACGCCCGGCTAGTTTTTTTTTTTTGTATTTTTAGTAGAGACGGGGTTTCACCATGTTGGCCAGGATAGTCTCGATCTCCTGACCTCGTGATCCACCCGCCTCGGCCTCCCAAAGTGCTGGGATTACAGGCTTGAGCCACCGCGCCCGGCCGCAACTGATTTTTGTATTATTTTGTAGAAATGGGGTTTCACCATTTTGCCCAGTCTGCTCTCAAACTCCTGGTCTCAAGCAATCTACATATCTTGGCCTCCCAAAGTGCTGGGATTATAGGCATGAGCCTCCACACCTGGCTCAGGTTATGCACTTTTATAGTCAGTAGTATTAGTAACATGTGGTTGTATCCTTCTCCATAATTTTTTTTTTTTTTGAGACAGAGTCTCACTCTGTTGCCCAGGCTGGGGTGCAGTGGCATGGGTTCGGCTCACTGCAGCCTCTGCCTCCTGGGTTCAAGCGATTCTCCCACTTCAGCCTCCCGAGTAGCTGGGATTATAGGCATGCGCCACCACGCCCAGCTAATTTTTATATTTTTAGTAGAGATGGGGTTTTGCCATGTTGATCAAGCTGGTCTTGAACTTCTGACCTCAGGTGATCTGTCCACCTCGGCCTTCCAAAGTGCTGGGATTACAGGCATGAGCCACCATGCCCAGCCTTTTCTTTTCTTTTTTTTTTTTTGAGACAGAATTTATCTCTGTCACCTAGGCTGGAGTTCAGTGGCTTGATCTCGGCTCACTGCAACCCCCGCCTCCTCGGTTCAAGCAATTTTTGAACCTCGGCCTCCCAAGTAGGTGGAACTACATGTGTGTGCCACCACACCCAGATAATTTTTGTATTTTTATTCTTTTTTATTTTATTTTTGAGACAGAGTCCACAGCCCAGGTTGGAGTGCAGTGGCGTCACTTCAGCTCACTGCATCCTCTGCATCCTGGTTCAAGAGATTCTCTTGCCTCAGCCTCCCGAGTAGCTGGGATTACAGGCGTGCACCACCACACCCAACTAATTTTTGTATTTTTAGTAGAGATGGGGTTTCGCCATGTTGGCCAGGCTGGTCTTGAACTCCTGACCACTTTGGGAGGACAAGGCAGGCGGATCACAAGGTCAGGAGTTCGAGACCAGCCTGACCAACATGGTGAAACCCCGTCTCTACTAAAAATACAAAAAGTTAGCTATGCGTGGTGGTGGGCGCCTGTAGTCCCAGCTACTCGGGAGGCTGAGGCAGGAGAATCACTTGAAACAAGGAGGCAGAGAATGCAGTGAGCTGAGATCGCACCACTGCACTACCAGCCTGGGCGACAGAGTGAGACTCTGTCTCAAAAAAATAATAATAAAATAAAATAAAAAATGTTGTAGGTTTTTTTCTTTGAAGAGGAAAATATACAATTACATGTTGTTGGCTGTGGATTTATTTGAAAAAAAAAGAAAAAATATATGATTAGAAAATTCTACTTTCGGAATGAAGTCACCTTTTAATTATGGGGAAATCATTTAGATCTTAATGTATTTGTGTATTCCAGAGCTGTGGTGTAAAAACTTATTTTAGTCTGTGCTGATAAAAAATAACATTGTCATTCAACAGTTGGTGTGTATTTGTAAAAAACAAAACCAAAGAAAAATAAATATATTGACAAAAACGTGAACTAGAAAGTTTTGATAATATGGTTAATCAAGTAGAAGTGGTGGAACCCCATCTCTACTAAAAATACAAAAAACTAGCTGAGCCTGGTGGCAGGCGCCTGCAATCCCAGCTACTTGGGAGGCTGAGGCAAGAGAATTACTTGAACCTGGGAGGTGGAGGTTGCAGTGAGCTGAGATCATGCCATTGCACTCCTGGGTGACAAAGCGAGACAAGAAAGGAAGGGAAGAGAAAGTAAGGGGAGGGGAGGGAAGGGAAGAGAAGGAAGGGGAGGGAAGGGGAAAGAGAGAGAGAGAGACGGAGGGGGCAGAGAGAGAGACAGGAAAGAAAAGAAAAAGAAGGGAGGGAGGGAGGAATCCTCTTACTGGGCTTCTATTATGAAGCCTGTTTTTAAAATCACTTTTATTGAGACAGCATTTATGTATAATAAAAATGCACCCATCTTAAGTGTACAGTTCTATGAGTTTTGACAAATCTGTGCGTCCGTGCAACCACCACCACAATAGTGATATAGAACATTTCCATCACCTCAGAAAGTTCTCCCATGCCTTTTTGCAGTCAACCCTCCTCTCATGGCCCCAGGAAACCTCTGCTCTGCTCTCTGTCACCATAGATTAGTTTCACCTATTTTAGAATTTCTATAAACGAAAACATACAGTATGTATTCTTTTCCTCTAGCTTCTTTTGATTGTCTGTTTATTTTAATGCTTATAGAGCAAACTTATGTTTACATGTGTCATAGTTTATGTCTCCTGTGTTAGATAACTGTGGGAAATAATAAAATAATAGGTAGGATACATGGGTTCATAAATTCTACTTATTATTAGCTATTTTAAATGTCATGGAATACAAAATGAACAGAGTTTTTAATATGTCTTTTCCCACTTCTGTAAACTTTACTTCATGAAGCACATAGGGACCCTCAGAATAGCATTTTATTTTTTATTTTTATTTTATTTTTATTTTTTGAGACAGAATCTCGCTCTGTCACCCAGGCTGGAGTGCAGTGGTATGATCTTGGCTCACTGTAACCTCCACCTCCTGGGTTCAAGCGATTCTCGTGCCTCAGCCTGCCAAGTAGCTAGGACTACAGGCATGTACCACTATTCCTAGCTAATTTTTTATATTGTTAGTAGAAATGGAGTTTCACCATGTTGGCCAGGCTGGTCTCAAACTCCTGACCTCAGGTGATCCACCTGCCTCGGCCTTCCAAAGTGTTCAGATTATAGGCGTGAGCCACCGCACCTGGCAGCATTTAATTTTTGAGATGCCGTTTACAATCTGCCCTATCCTTTTGGAGAAGTTTAGTTTCTAAAGCCAACCCCAGGATATACCTTGTTTCTAGTCTGGTACCAGCTGAACCATCTTCTGTCACTCAACCCCCTCCACGTCCTCTCCTGACAAAGCCAAGTCCCTTTGGGTTTTATGGAGCTCACCTAACCAGCTCGGCCCAGGCTGTAATGCGAGGGACCAGTGGAGTGTAAATTCCTGCAGGTGCAGGACAAGGGGGTTGAGAGGGCTCTCACACCAGATGTCCCCTCAGCTCGAAGGGCAGAGAATCAGGTTCCAGAGTGTCCAGGTCTCCCGCCACCCGGTCATAGATTCCTCTTGGATCCTGATATGCGTCTTCAGGCCAGCGTAGGTCCCAGGGGCTCTGACAGGCAAAAAGTGGAGTTAGAACCATGGAGAGATGCCCTGTAGGTCTTCACTGAAGATCTGGGGGATACACACCCCTGCTTAACTTCCCAGAAAAAACTGTTTTAGCTTTTACTAAACCCCCAAAATATACAAAAAAGGAGTGTGTTATAATGAATGCCTATGATGAACCCCATGTGCTTATTGCCTAACTTAATAATATCAGGCCAGGCACGGTGGCTCATGCCTATAATTCCAGCACTTATAGGCCAAAGCAGGAGGATTTCTTGAGACCAGGAGTTCAAGACCAGCCTGGGCAACATAGTGAGATCCTGTATGTACAAAAAATAATTTTTTTTTTCTTAGACAGGGTCTGGCTCTGTCACCCAGGCTGGAGTGCAATGGTTGCTCCCTGCAACCTCCACCTTCTGGGCTCAATCCATCCTCCTACTTCAGCCTCCCAAGTAGCTGGGACTACAGGCATGCACCCCCACACCCAGCTAATTTTTGAATTTTTTTTTTTTTTTTCCAGAGACGAGGCTTCCATTGCTGCCCAGGCTGGTCTTGAACTCCTGAGTTCAATTGATCCACCCGTCTCAGCCTCCCAAAGTGCTGGGATTGTAAGTGTGAGCCATTGCACCCAGCCTATAAAAAATATTTTTTAAAAAATTAGCTAGGTGTGGTGGTGAGTGCCTATATTCCTAGATACTCAGGAGGCTGAGGTAAGAGGATCGCTTGAGCCCAGGAGGTCAAAGCTACAGTGAGCCATGATCATGCCACTGTACTCCAGCCTGGTTGATAGAGTGAGACTGTCTCAAAAAAAGAAAAAAGAAAAAACCAGTAGCAACCCTTGGTCAATTGATTTATCTATATTTCTATCTTATTCCCCTCCCACACTAACTGGATTATTTCGAAGCAAGCCCAAGATATCCAATGATTTCATGTTAGAAAAATAATGTAAATGTCAGAAATATAAAACCTTTAGGCTGAGCATGGTGACTCATGCCTGTAATGCTAGCATTTTGGGAGGCCAAGGCAGGTGGATCACTTGAGGTCAGGAGTTCGAGACCAGCCTGGGCAATGGGTAAAACCCTGTCTCTACTAAGAATACAAAAATTAGCCAGGCATGATGGTGCATGCCTGTAATCCCAGCTACTTGGGAGGCTGAGGCAGGAGAATCGCTTGAACCTGGGAGGTGGAGGTTGCAGTGAGCTGAGATTGTGCTACTGCACTCCAGCCTGGGTTACAGAGCGAGCCTCCATCTCAAAAATAAATAAATAAATAAAAATTTTAAAAAGTGAAAAATTTAAAAGTCCATGTTATCAGCTATGGCAACTATGGAATGTAAGTTATGATTCTATTGTCCTATGAATTTCCAAAACAGTTCCCTAATCATAATAGAAGAGAAAAATAAAAGAAAAGAAAACAAACAAACAAACCAAAAATATGAAAGGTGGCCCTAACTGGGGATGTGTTTTGTTCTAGGGCTGGGAGAAAATGATTATTTTAGTTCAGCAGACTTTAGAGCAGATTGGCCCATGCTCCAAATATGGCCTGCCACCTGCTTTTTTTTTTTTACTGCCCAAGAGCTAAGAATGGTTTTTATTTATTTTTCTTTTTTTCTTTTCTTTTCTTTTCTTTTCTTTCTTTCTTTTTTTTTTTTTTTTTTTTTTTTGAGACAGAGTCTTGGTCTGTTGCCCAGGCTGGAGTACAGTGGCACAATCTTGGCTCACTGCAACTTCTGCCTCCTGGGTTTAAGCAATTATCCTGCCTCAGCCTCCCAAGTAGCTGGGACTACAGGTGCCCGCCACCACGCCCGGTTAACTTTTTGCATTTTTAGTAGAGATGGGGTTTCACCATGTTGGTCAGGTTGGTCTGAAACTCCTGGTCTCAAGTGATCCGCCCGCCTCGGCCTCCCAAAGTGCTGGGATTACAGGCGTGAGCCACTGTGCCTGGCCCTGTTTTTCATTTTTTAATTGTTGGGGAAAAATGAAAAGAGATAACATTTGTGACACAGAAAAATTACATGAAGTTCAAATTACAGTGTCCAAAAATAAAGTTTTGTAGGAACATAGCCACACTCATTCATTTATGCATCCTCTATGGCTGCTTTTACTTTACAGTGGCAGAGTTTGTGTAGAGTTTGAAGAAGACCGTATGTCTCTCACAGCCCAAAGCGTTTACTATCTGGCCCTTTTCGGAAAAAGCCTGCAGCCTCCATCTGCGCTTTAGAGAGCGCATATGGTCCAGCACCACGGACAGCGCTTTGCACCATGCTGGTGAGGAGCTAGGATCTGATAACAGTACCCTGTATCGGAGGTCGTTCACAGAGACAGAAGGAAATCCTTGGATCAGAGGTGCCAGAGCATCAGCCAAGGCCACACAAGAAATCAGGGGTCCTGTCCCATCTCCCTAACTGTGCAGCAATGGGTGGGGGTTGGCTGGTGGTCAAAGTGCCGGTCTGTTGTTTTTGCCTGTACAGCCACCATCCTCACTTCCCTGCGAGCTCTCTGTCCCTCTCCCATTCTCAGCCCAGTGAACTGAGTGGGGCTGGCCCCTACTCCCTGATCCCATGGCGAACTGACCCAGGCCTCTCCTGTTAGCATATTCCATCACCTGACTTAGGGATATGTTCAGTGATGAGAATGTGACCCAAACTAGACCAATAAGTGTCAGCATTGGGCATTTGGGGCCACTGGAAAACAGGCATTCTCTTTCTTTGAAGATTTCTAATCTCGTAGGATACAAATCTAGATTTTCTAGGAACATTTTTTCCCTTTCTTTTTTGAAACATGGTCTCTCAGGCTGGAATGCAGTGGCACAATCAGGGCTCACGGCAGCCTCAACTTCCCTGGCTCAGGCGTTCCTCCTACCTCAGCCTCCTGAGTAGCTGGGACCACAGGCATGCACCACTATGCCCAGTTAGTTTTTTAAACTTTTTTTTTTTTTTCTGACACAGAGTCTTGCTCTGTTGCCCAGGCTGGAGTGCAGTGGCATGATCTCCGCTCACTGCAACCTCCACCTCACAGGTTCAAGTGATTCTCCTGCGTCAGCCTCCTAAGTAGCTGGGATTACAAGTGTATGCCACCACACCCGGATAATTTTTGCATGTTTTGTAGAAACAGGGTTTCACCATGTTAGCCAGACTGGTCTCGAACTCTTGACCTCAGGTAATCCACCCGCCTCAGCCTCCCAGAGTGCTGGGATTACAGGCATGAGCCACCATGCTTGGCTTAACTTTTTTTTTTTCTTCAAGATGGGGTCTTATTATGTTGCCCAGGCTGGTCTCCAACACCTGGGCTCAAGCAATCCACCTACCTCAGCCTGCTGAGATTAGAGATGTGAGCCGTGACCATGCCTAGCCATAATAGCATTTTTGGGGAGGAAAATTCTGGGCCCAGCTGGGCCTGATGACAATTGTATGCCTTGATTTTTCAGTTGAATGGGCCCCCAAATTCTCTCTTTCTCTCCCTTTAATCAGTGGAGTAGATACAGCTAATTATCTAGAAAAATTCATGTCTACTTCCTTCCACAGCAGCAGAATTGCAGCAAGGCACATTGCTGCCAAGCTAGACCATATTTTACAGCCTCCTTTGCCATCAGGGGTGACCGTGTGACTCTATTCTCATCAGGGGAGTGAGAGCAGAGTGGTGTGCACCATTTCTGGGCCTGGGCCACAAGGCAAGGTTGTGCCTTCTCCACATTCTTTCACCTTTTCCCATTGGTTGAACCCCCAGTGAACTGCCTCATTCATGTAGACTTGGATGACTTGAGCAGGGCCGCTTGTGTCTGACTGTGAAAAAGAAATAGATTGCTGTCTTTTTTTTTCACAGACAGGGTCTTGCTCTGTTGCCCAGACTGGAGTGCAGTGGTGCCATCATGGCTCACTGCAGCCTCCAACTCCTGAGCTCAAGGGATCCTCCTGGCTCAGCCTCTTGAGTAGCTGGGACTATAGGTGCACACTTCCATGCCTGGCTCATTTTTTAAATTTTTTGTAGAGACAAGTCATTATATTGCCCAGGCTTGTCTCAAACTCATGCACTCAAGCGATCTTCCTGCCTTGACCTCCCAAAGTGTTGGGATTACAGGCATGAACCATCATGCCCAGCTGACTGTCTTCTTTAAACCACTGGATCATGGTCAGTCCTCTTTGTTACAGCAGCTAGCTGGCCCTAACTAATACAAGCAGTAGGAGGTAGGCTCCCAGCACTAGCCAGGAAGGATGGCTGCTGATGCAAAGCTCCTCACCATCTGCACTTCATCGTAGAGGGGTCCCCAGGCTCCAGATGGGGGGTACGTTCTTTCTACCTCATCATACAAGTGCCCAGGGAAGGCCATATCCTCATCTTCACCTGTGAAACCTGGAGTTGGAGTGGAAGGGAGACACGATCAAGGCACCCAGTCCAGGCGTCGGGGGTACCTCTGAGTGGGGTCCTAACTCACCTCGGGAATAAGACACCTCCTCCTGTGTCGGGGGCAGCTGGGGGCTGAAGTCCCTCAGGGAGCGGTAATACGGCTCTGCCTCTGTTGTGCTGACCTGTTCCCCGCACGCAAAACAGACAAAGCCGTTTCCATCCTCTGACCCCACGGTCCCAGGAAGGGCAATGATCAACCTGATGCTAACGGCAGCGTTTCAGTCGCCGTCGGTGCCCTGACTGTGAGGTCACCAGGGCCACCCCCACTCACCATGGAGCTCCGAGTGTCCTGCTCTCCCGTCCACTGGCTCTCCTCATATTCGTTCCTGACTCGGTCCTCCGACCTTCCAGGATGGAGGTGTGGAGGGCAGTTGAGTGCTGCCCCCCACCACCCATCTCCCCCAAGCCTCCTCCCTCAGAGCCTTCTTTACAGAAAAATATCCCCACTTACTCTGCCTCTGTCTTCCCTGAGACGCCTGAAGGAAACAGGAATAAAGGGCTCAGTGACCCCATACAAGCCCCTCCCCCGGTCCCAGGAAGTTCCCCATCACCCTCAGGTCTCCACCCCCGCAGGGAAGGTCCCTCCTCACCCTCAGCAAGACGCCTGAGTCTCCGCTGCCAGAGGACCCCCCCGACACAGGAGGCATTGGAGAGGAGCAGAAGCCCCCCAAGACCGAGCAGCACAGGCAGCAGGGGCAGCCCCGAGGGTCCTAGGGGTGGAAGATACCCCTCAGTGAATCCCAGACAACAGACTGTAGGCCAGGAGTGGGTCTCCCCGAGAAAGCCTACTCCTGAACCAAGTCCCTCCCCCAGGGTCAGAGAAACAGATGGGGAGGGGTCTCTGTGCCCAACCCTTCTGCCATCCAAGGGCAGGTGGCTTCTTAAGTCAAGCCATTAACAAAATGTCCTCCCTTTGCTTGAACTCTGCAAACTCAGAACTGAACTCCGGACTCAGGAGGGAACTTTAGCTCCTTAGCTGGGCACTGAAGACTTTCTGTGGTCCAGCCTCTTCCAACGCCTCCAGCCATGTCCACCGAACTTAGACCCTGGTACTGGACTATCCAGCCACACAAACCAAACCAACCACTAGCTGTTTCCGGAATCACTGAAGCAAATTCACACCTCAGAGCTTTGGAATAGCTAAGTGTTTGTCCTCAAATGTCCTTTCCTCTCAAGCAAACTTCTGTTTGCCTTTCGAATTCCATCTCAAGGTCAGGCGCTGCGGCACATGTGTGTAATCCCAGCATGTTGGGAGGTCAAGGTGGGAGGATCGCTTGAGCCTAGGAGCTCAAGACCAGCCTAGGCAACATAGCAAGGCCACTTCTTTACAAAAAATTTAAAAGTTTAGCAGCATGGTGGTGCATGTCTATAGTCCCAGCTACTCGGGAGACTGAGGCAGGAGGATTGCTTGAGCCCGGGAAGTCAAGGCTCCAGTGAGCTATGATAGCACCACTGCACTTCAGCCTGGGCGGCAGAGCAAGAGCCTGTCTCTGGAAAAAAAAAAAAAATCCCATCTCAAGGACTTCTTTATTTTATTTTATTTTTTAATTAAGATAGAGTTAGCTGGGCACGGTGGCTCACATCTATAATCCCAGCACTCTGGAAGGCCGAGGCAGGTGGATTACAAGGTCAGGAGTTCAAAACCAGCCTGGCCAACATGGTGAAACCCCGTCTCTACTAAAATACAAAAAATTAGCCGGGTGTGGTGGCAGGCATCTGTAGTCCCAGCTACTCAGGAGGCTGAGGCAGGGAAATCACTTGAACCAGGGAGGCAGAGGTTGCAGTGAGCCGAGATCACACCACTGCACTCCAGCCTGGGTGACAGAGTGAGACTCTGTCTCAAAAAAAAAAAAAAAAAAAAAAGTTTCACTCTGTCACCCAGACTGGAGTGCAGTGGCACAATCTCAGCTCACTGCAACCTCCACCTCCCAGGTTCGAGTGATTCTTCTCCCTCAGCCTCCCAAGTAGCTGGGACTACAGGCACATGCCACCACACCCAACTAATGTTTCGTTTTTTATTTTTAGTAGAGACGTGGTTTCGCCATGTTGGACAGACTGGTCTTGAACTCCTGGCCTCAAGTGATCTGCCCACCTCAGCCTCCCAAAGTGCTGGAATTATAGGCATGAGCCACCGTGCCTGGCCTCAAATGACTTCTTTCCACTAACTTCCATCCCAGTCAATATCAGGCTGACTTGGCTGCTGTATCGCTGAGGACAAGTCTGAATCCCTCTAAGTAGGCATCTGTTAGGTGGCCATCTCCCCTATCTTCTACTAACAGCACTTTTTTCCCCTGGAGAGAACAGCCACTCCCCACTCTTAGTCTTGGGCTCAGGGAGGACTCCATAGTGGGCACATGGCCTGGCCTGAACAGTAAGAGTCTCCATTCCTCTCTCCACAGTGATTGTTTAGACACAGGCATTTGACCCAACATGTGTTTTTAACAAAACATTTAGGACAATTCTACTAGCTATCAAGAAGACAGAGGTTGGGGAGGGCTTCTCTGCCCCTCTGATTGAAGAAACTCAGAAAGAAGCCACCACAGATGAAGGCAAAGTTGAGAGAGGGCGAGAAACAGATCGCTGGTGAGATTTTTGAGCACCTGAAAGTGGCCACACTTGGAAGTTTTTATTTCATGTACCAAGCCTTTTTTTTTCCCTTGAGACAGGGTCTCACTCTGTTGCCCAGGCTGGAGTGCAGTGACGTGATCTCGGCTCATTGAAGCCTCAACCTCCTGGGCTCAAGAAATCCTCCCGCATCAGCCTCCTGAGTAGCTGGGACTACAGGTGTGCACCACCACGCCTGGCTAATTTTTTTGTTTTTGTTTTATAGAGATGGGGTTTTACCATGTTGCCCAGGTTTGTCTCCAATGCCTGGGTTCAAGTGATCTACCTGCCTCAGCCTCCTGAAGTGTCAGGATTATAGGCATGAGCCACTGTGCCCAGCCAAGCCATTCTTTTATGTGTTGACAAAACAGCTGTATTTCTGTCACTTGCAACCTTTTTCTCAGGCTCTGAAGGGGATTGTTTGCCAAACGGTTGCAATCCTCTCCTGGTAGTCACATCCTTGAGTGCAGGGCCTTTCCACACTGACTCTGTGTTGAGCCATGTGACTTGCTTTGTCCAATGAGACAATAGCAACTGTGACAGAATCAGCTAGTAAATTGGAATGTACTCTCTTGCTGCTTTTGACCCCTGTGACCACCTTCATGTGAAAAAGTCAAGAAGAGACACGTGCCCAGTTATCTCCATTGTTCCAACCAAGAGGCCAGATGACCATCAGACGTGTGGGAAGGGGGCAACCCTAGACCACCCAGTCCAGTGGAGCTGCCCCTGACTGCAGAGATTACTTAAGCCAGCCCAGACCAGCACCGTTCTGCCAGACTCTTAGAATCATGAGAAAGAATGTTGCTATAAGCACCCATGTTTGGGGTGGTTTGTTATACAGCAAATGCTAACTGATGCAGGCTTCTTACAGGACATGGAGTGAGCCAATTTTTTCAGAATTAAACTAAATTTGGAAGAGAGAAAAATTTATCACTCCAGGCAAGAGAAAGATCAAAGAAAAAGAAGTGGCCAGATGCAGTGGCTCACCTCTGTAATCCCAGCACTTTGGGAGGCTGAGGTGGGCGAATCACGAGGTCAGGAGATAGAGACCATCTGGCTAACACGGTGAAACCCCATTTATACTAAAAACACAAAAAATTAGCTGGCTGTGGTGGCACACGCCTGTAGTCCCAGCTACTCAGGAGGCTGAAGCAAGAGAAGAAACTGGGAGGTGGAGGTTGCAGTGAGCCGAGATCGCACCACTGCACTCCAGCCTGGGTGACAGAGCAAGACTTGGTCTCAAAAAAAAAAAAAAAGCTGGGTGCCGTGGCCCATGCATGTAATCCTATAATCCCAGCACTGTGGGAAGCTGAGACAGGCAGATCACTTGAGATCAGGAGTTTGAGACCAGCCTAGTCAACATGGCAAAACCCCGTCCCTACTAAAAAAGTACAACAATTAACCAGGTGTGATGGCAGGTGCCTGTAATCCCAGCAACTCGGGAGGCTGTGGCAAAAGAATCGCTTGAATCTGGGAGGTGGAGGTTTCAGTGAGCCAAGATTTTGCCACTGCACTACAGCCTGGGCAACAGAACGAGACTATGTCTCAAAAAAAAAAAAGAAAGAAAGAAAGAAAAAAGAGGAAGCTCTAAGGCGTCTGCAAGTCTGCAGGGAGAGAACTAAGTCTTTTTTTTTTTTTTTTTTTTTTTGAGATAGGGTCTCCCTCCGTTCCCAAGACTGGAGTGCAGTGGCTCAGTCGTAGCTCACTGCATCCTCCAATTCCTGGGCTTACATAATCCTCCCACCTCAGCCTTCTGAGTAGTCGGGACTACAGGCACATGCCACCACAGCCAGCTATTTTTTATTTTTGCAAAGATGGAGTCTCACCATGTTGCCCAGGCTGGTCTCAACTCCTGGGCTCAAGTGACCACATGCCTTGACCTCCCAAAGGCTTGAGCCACTGAGCTCGGCCAGAACTAAATTGTTAAGCAGCTGTGACTACAAGCAGAGCAGGTAGGGTCAAAGACAAGGAGGTCCCATCCTTTGGGGAGACGGGAGGGATCGGGGACAGAGGACTTGCCTGCAGGCGGCTCTGTGGGCAGCTGGTCTTCAGGTTCTCCGGAAGGCTGGTCCAGACCTGGGGAGTGGATATCAAGATTTCAACTTAACACTAAGTCGGTGAGCTGAGATTGTACCACTGTACTCCAACCTGGTTGACAGAGCAAGACTCCATCCGCCTGCCTCAGCCTCCCAAAGTGCTGGGATTACAGGCCTGAGCCACTGCGCCCAGATAATTTTTATTTTCCCTAGACAGAGTCTTGCTCTGTCACCCAGGCTAGAGTGCAGTGGCGCAATCTCGGTTCACTGCAACCTCCATTGTGCAGGTTCAAGCAATTCTCCTGCCTCAGCCTCCCAAGTAGCTGGGACTACAGGCGCCCGCCACCACACCCGGCTAACTTTTTTAGTAGAAATGGGGTTTCACCATGTTGGCCAGGCTGGTCTCGAACTCCTGACCTTGTGATTCACCCACCTCGGCCTTCCAGAGTGCTGGGATTACAGGCATGAGCCGCCGTGCCTGGCCAATTTTTTTATTTTTTATTTTATTTTATTTTTTAAAGAGACAGAGTCTCACTCTGTGGCCCAGACTGGAGTGCAATGGCATGATTATAGCTCACTGCAGCCTCGACCTCCTGGGCTCAAGCTATCCTCCTGCCTCAGACTCCTGACTAGCTGGGACTATAGGCATGTACCACCATGCCTGGCCCAAAAATTAATTGTTGATGAGCACTTTCGGTGTGCAAGATCCTTTTCACCTGAATTATCAATTTGTTGAGTTAACCAAAAAAGACTTTGGGCTCTCGATCCCTTAATAGAAGTATAAGTTCTAAAGCAAAGGAGGCAAGTGTCATACTTTATGTTTTAGTGCTCAAAGGGAAGACAGGAATGGGGTGGGGGAAAGAGCAGAGAAGATTGTAGAAATGAGAAAGTGTCCTTCCTTACATCGAGAAAAAGCCTGCTCTGTCAGGAAGAGGAAAACAGAAAGAAGAAGCTTGCAGCTGGGAGTGGTGGCTCACGCCTGTAATCCCAGCACTTTGGGAGACTGAGGCAGGTGGATCACCTGAGGTAAGGAGTTTGAGACCAGCCTGGCCAACATGGTGAAACCCCATCTCTACCAAAAATACAAAAATTAGCCAGGTGTGGTGGCATGCACCTGTAATCCCAGCTACTTGGAAGGCTAAGGCAGGAGAATTGCTTGAACCTGGGAGGCAGAGGTTGCGGTGAATGGAGATCATGCCACTGTACTCCAGCCTGAGTGACAGAGCAAGATTCCGTCTCACAAAAAAAAAAAAAAAAAAAAAAAGAAAAGAAAAGAAAGGGAAAAAAAACAAAAGAAAGAAAGAAAAAGAAACTGAGCCACGAAGATCTGTGCTATATATTATATATTTTTAGAAACTGAGACACTTGCCTACGGTCACACAACTAGGAGGTAGTAGAGAGGGGATTTGAACCCAAGCTTCTCTGAACCAGGCTCTGTAAGGATTAACCATTACAATACTGTACCTATCAGAATTGTAACATATTCATCATATTCAAGGAATTTGTCCTTCTCATCCGACTTGCTGAATTTATTGGAATAAAATCATTCATAATATTCCCTAATTATCCTCTTAATGTCTGTGGAGTCTGTGGTAACATCCCTTCTTCCATTCCTGTTATTGGTAACTTGTATCATCTCTCTTTTTTTGTCTTAATCAGCTTTATAAATGTTACTAATTTTTTTCAAATAACCAGCTTCTGGTTTCATTGATTGTCTCAATTGTTTTTCTGTTTTCTAATTCATTCATTTCTGCTCTTACCATTATTATTTTCTTCTTTTTACTTTGGGTTTAATTTGTTCTTTCATTAGTTTCTTTCTTTCTTTCTTTTTTCTTTTTTCTGAGATGGAGTTTTGCTCTTGTTGCCCAGGCTGGAGTGCAATGGCATGATCTCCGCTCACTGCAACCTCCGCCTCCCAGGTTCAAGCGATTCTTTTGCCTCAGCCTCCCAAGTAACTGGAATTACAGGTACGTGCCACCACGCCCGGCTAATTTTGTATTTTCAGTAGAGACAGAGTTTTTCCTTGTTGGTCAGGCTGGTCTCGAACTCCCAACCTTAAGTGATCCACCCGCCTTGGCCTCCCAAAGTGCTGGGATTACAGGCGTGAGCCACGCTTTCTTAAGATGAAAACTTAGAATATGCATTCGAGGTTATTCTCAAGAAAAAAACAAAACAAAAACTAGGCCAGGCGTGGTGGCTCACACCTGTAATCCCAACACGTTGGGAGGCCAAGGCGGGTGGATTAATTGAGGTCAGGAGTTCGAGACCGGCCTGGCCAACATGGTGAAACCCTGTCTCTACTAAAAATACAAAAAATTAGCCAGGCATGGTGGCACATGCCTGTAATACCAGCTACTTAGGAGGCTAAGGCAGGAGAATTGCTTGAGCCAGGGAGGCGGAGGTTGTAGTGAGCCAAGATCGTGCCACTGCACTCCTGCCTGGGTGACAGAGCGAGACGCCATCTCAAAAATAAAAAATAAGACCGGGCATGGTGGCTCAGGCCTATAATTCCAGCACTTTGGGAGGCCGAGGCGGGTGGATCATGAGGTCAGGAGCTCGAGACCAGCCTGACCAACATGGTGAAACCCCGTCTCTATTAAAAATACAAAATTAGCTAGGCATGGTGGCACATGCCTGTAATCCCAGTTACTCGGAAGGCTGAGGCAAGAGAATTGCTTGAACCCAGGAGATGAAGGTTGCAGTGAGCCAAGATCGTACCATTGCACTCCAGCCTGGGCAACAAGAGTGAAACTCTGTTTCAAAAAAATAAAATAAATAAATAAATAAAATAAAATAAGCACTTAATGCTATAAATTTCCCTCTAAGTACTGCTTTAACTGCAACCTCAAATTTTTATATGTTTTCATTTTCATTTAATTCAAATTATTTATTTTATTTTATTTTATTTTTTGAGACGGAGTCTTGCTCTGTCGCCAGGCTGGAGTGCAGCGGCCGGATCTCAGCTCACAGCAAGCTCCGCCTCCCGGGTTCACGCAATTCTCCTGCCTCAGCCTCCAGAGTAGCTGGGACTACAGGCGCCCGCCACCGCGCCCGGCTAGTTTTTTGTATTTTTTAGTAGAGACGGAGTTTCACTGTGTTAGCCAGGATGGTCTCGATCTCCTGACCTCGTGATCCGCCCGTCTCAGCCTCCCAAAGTGCTGGGATTACAGGCTTGAGCCACCGCGCTTGGCCTAATTCAAACTATTTTCTAATTTCCCTTGGTCATTAATCACATTCAGACAGTATGGGTTGTGGTTAACAGCTGGTCTCAAGTTCATCTGCCGGAGTTTCAGTCTCATCTTTATCTTTTACTAGCTGTGTGACTTTGGACAATTTGCTTAACAGCTCTAGGCCTCAGTAACTCATCATAAAAAGGGAATAGTATTGACTTCACTGTACTACCCTACACATCCTCTGAGGCACACTCCAACCTGCCCAAGCCTTCTTTCCCACCTGGGGTAGTGATGGGAAGCTGGGTCCCCTTGTCAGCCAGTCCACTGTCTCCCAAGGCATTGCTGGCCAGCAGCCAGACCTTGTATCGTGTAGAAGGCTGCAGACCAGTCAGTGTGAAGGTGGTGGCCTGGGGTGGTAGGACATCCACATAGTGGAACCCTGGAGTCCCCAGGGCCTCATACCTGCAGGACAGGGGGGATAGTAAGTTCAGGGAAGTGCCCCAGCCCATTGGCTGCCTCCGCTTCCTTCCTGCCTCAACAAGGACCCACCTGATGTAGAACCTCTGTGGCAGGCCCCCATCAAAGCCAGGCTTCCACTCCAGCTCCACAGAGTGCGGGGTCAGACTCACAACCTTTAATCCTGATGGAGGGTCAGGGCGGCCTATGGGGAGAAAGATGGGAAAGCAGACAGAGGACACAAAAGAATCCCAGAAGATTCTGTCCAAGTTTTCCCTGGGAATGATTTTAAATATACAATCGCTTCTCATTGTTCACGGTATAGTCATGTTCTATAAGGTCACTGTGAACACTCCTCTGGCAAACACCAAACTGTTCCTAAAATCCCAGTACTTTGTGAGACCAAGGCTGGAGGATTGCTTGAGCCCAGAAGTTCAAGACCAGCCTGGGCAACATAGCAAGACCCTGTCTCAAATTAAACATTACAATTAAAAATAATTTTAAGAAGAAGTGAGTGAAAACAAAACCAAAAGAAACAGCAAAAAAAATTCAAGACCAAATGGTTGCTTCTGTGGAAAATAAAGATTAGGTTTCTTTCTTTTTTCTTTCTGTCTTTTTTTTTAGATAGAGTTTTACTCTTATTGGCCAGGCTGGAGTGTAGTGGTGCAATCTTGGCTCACTGCAAACTCTGCCTCCTGGGTTCAAGCAATTCTCCTGCCTCAGTCTCCCAAGTAGCTGGATTACAGGTGCCCGCCACCATGCCCAGCTAATTTTTTGTATTTTTAGTAAAGACGAGGTTTCACCATGTTGGCCAGGCTTGTCTTGAACTCCTGACCTCAGGTGATCCATCCGCCTTGGCCTCCCAAAGTGCTGGTATTACAGGCATGAGCCACCACGCCTGGCTTGGTTAGGTTTCTTTTCTTCTTTGAGATGGAGTCTTGCTCTGTCACCCAGGCTGGAGTGCAGTGGCCCAATCTCAGCTCACTGTAACCTCCACCTCCTAGGTTCAACAATTCTCCTACCTCAGCCTCCCGAGTAACTGGGATTACAAGTGCACGCCACCACGCCCAGCTATTTTTTTTTTTTTTTTTTTTTAGTAGAGACGGGGTTTCACCATACTGGTCAGGCTGGTCTGAAACTCCTGACCTTGTGATCTGCCCACCTCAGACTCCCAAAGTGCTGGGATTATAGGCGTGAGCCACCACACCTGGCTAATCCTAGTATTTTCATACCACTGTTAGGAAAAGAAAGAATGCTGTTTCCTCTGGGAATTCTAACAGACCACTGTGAGGGCCCTTAGAATAAAGCCAACACAAAGGCATGCAGACATAACAATGGAGAGGGCTGGGTGTGATGGCTCACACCTGTAATCCCACCACTTTGGGAGGCTGAGGCAGGCACATCACCTGAAGTCAAGAGACCAGCCTGGCCAACATGGTGAAACCCCGTCTTTACTAGAAATACAAAAATTAGCTGGGTGTGGTGGCGGGCGCCTGTAATCTCAGCTACTTGGTAGGCTGAGGTGAGAGAATCGCTTGAATCCAGGAGGCGGAGGTTGCAGTGAACCAAGATTGCGCCATTGCACTCCAGCCTGGGTGACAAGAGTAAAGCTCTGTTTCAACAACAACAAAGAATGGAGAGTTGCTGATGACAGCTGAACCTAGCTCCAGAAATTCCTGAAAATCCATTTTTCAGTTACTTGAGCTAATAAGTACCCTATCTCCATCTTTTTGTCTTTTCTTTTTCTTTTGCCTTTGTTGTGGGTCTCCCTGAAGATCCAGTCTCCACTAGGATTTTCAGGGCAAGCAAAAACTCCAGCCTCACACATACACATATTCTCAGGTTTCAGAAACGTGGGCAGCCCGGGGCCAATCAGGGATGTGAGAATGGATCCAAGGAGCACCCCCTCCCCAACACCCTCACAGCCCCTCCATACTGATGCTGACGAGTTCAATGTTGGTTTGGTCCGAGCCTAGGGGGTTGGTGGCTGTGCATGTGAAGAGGGCGTAATCCTGGGCTGCAGACACGTTGGCAATGGTCAGGAGGCTGCTGTGGACACCACCCTGGTGGTATGTGTGCTCTGTGTACCTAGAGAGAAGGTAGGGCACCACTCACCCTTTCATTCACCCAACCACTTATGCTTGGAATCATCTATACAGACATCCATTCATTTAACCATCTGCCTCTCTATCCATTCATCCATTAATCTTTTCATCCACTCATCCATTCACTCACTCATTCCTCCACGCATTCATCTTCCTTCTCTGCGCCCTTCTCTGCAGGGACTCGGGGAGGGGAAATGGGGCTGGAGGTCCAGACCTGGGGCTGGAGTGCTGCCTGGCTGAGCCTGGGCTCACCTGGGATCTTGGAGATCCAGAGGGACCCCATTTTTGGTCCAAGTGAAAACGATGTTGGGGACACCTCGGGCACGGCAGTGGAGGGTGGCAGAACTGGTGCTGTCTCCAGCTGCAGCCACCTTAGTTAGGGGAGTGGGGTGTTCCACCTGGGGGGCAACTGGGAGGGGATGGGAGGTCAACATGAGCTATGTGGGAGACATGAGGGCTGTGGGTTCAGTGGCAGGTTTTAAAGTCAGGTGTTTGGGTGATACCCACATCTGACAACAAGACGGACCAGCCCTCGTGCTGGAGGCGCCACCCCGTTGTCCACGATGCACTGGTAAGCACCAGCCTGGGCCAGTTTGGCCTGGTGAATCCGCAGGCGCCCCGTGGGTCCCTTGGATATCTTCTCCATGTCATCCAGGCTCTGGTCCTCCTCATCTTCTCCCTGGAGGCCCGAGTCAAGAATTGGCCTCCCAGTCTAGCCCCAGATCCATCACTGCCCAAAATGTCCCTTTTGTAGCCTCATTCTCCTACACACAATCACTCTCCACAGAGGTATTGAAGAAAAAAAAAATAATTCTTCCGCCGGGTGCGGTGGCTCAAGCCTGTAATCCCAGCACTTTGGGAGGCCGAGACGGGTGGATCACGAGGTCAGGAGATCGAGACCATCCTGACTAACACGGTGAAACCCCGTCTCTACTAAAAAAACAAACAAACAAAAAAAACTAGCCGGGCGAGGTGGCGGGCACCTGTAGTCCCAGCTACTCGAGAGGCTGAGGCAGGAGAATGGCGTGAACCCGGGAGGCGGAGCTTGCAGTGAGCTGAGGTCCGGCCACTGCACTCCAGCCTGGGCGACAGAGCGAGACTCCGTCTCAAAAAAAAAAAAAAATAATAATTCTTCTGTCATCCATCTATCCATTTACCCAATCCATCTTTTCATCCACCAATCCAGGCAACCACCTACCCATCCATTCACCCAACCACTTATGCTTGGAACCATCTATCCATCCATCCATTCATTTATCCTTCTGCTTATCTATCCATTCATCCATTTATCTTTCCATCCACTCATCGGTTTACTCACTCATTTCTCCACTCATTTGTCTTCTTTCTCTGCACCCATGTATCCACCTTTGTAGCTCTCCACCCATTCACACAACTATTCACTCATGCTTGCACATCCATAAATACATGCATCTGTTCAGACATTTACCCAGCTACCTATTTATTCATCTCTCCATTGATCTTTCCACCCATCTATCCATCAATTCATCCATCATCCTTCCATAGATATCTTTCCTCTGCTGGTGTATCCATCCATCCATCTACCCTCTATCTATCCACTGATTTTTCTCCTTCAATCATCTTCTCACCCATCCACTCACCCATTTATCCATCCTTTCACTTGTCCATCTGTTCCTCCATCCACTCACTCATTCATCCACCTGTTCATCCACTTACCTACCTATCCACCCATCTATCCATCTACCCACCCACTCGCCTGACTGTCTACCATTCATCCATCCATTCATTTTGCCACCAACAGTTATTCGTTCTGGGAGCATGCCCTGACGAGTATATAGTTATACAGGATCATACAGATGTACGTGGTCCCCACTCCCAAGGAACTCACAGTCAAGAAACCACAACCCTTTGACCCCACCTCCATTCACCAAAGGCTGGGTCCTCACCAGTCTCTCCCAGCTGAACATGCCTGGGAGGATGGGATTGGCATCAACAGTGCAGACTATATCCACAGAACCCCCGACATTCACCTCAGTGGGGTCCTGGAGGGCACGGATGGTGGGAGCATCTGGTGGAAGGCAGAGACTTGGGGAAGGCACTTGGGACCAGACAGGTCTCCGTGGGAGAGGGCCCCAGGTGGGAGGGATGTCTTAGGGGTTCCAGGAGAGTTAGAGATATGAACACAATCTGTCCTTAATACGAAACAGTTGGAGGAGAGTTCTCAAGGTTGGTGAGTTGTCTCCACCCTCCACTATGCCTCTGTGATAATTAGAGTGGGTTGGGTGGGCTTCCAGAATTGTGCGGGGGAGGGGGGCCTTCTACAACGGGCTCCCATTCCTGACGGGAGCAGCTTCCGTGTCTAGGTGGGCCCCCTCTCTGGGCAGAGATTTCACACTGGGTCTCTCTAGTGGAAGGGGTTCCGCAGTGGGCGTGGTTACACCGTGGCGGGGACTTCCAGAGCCAGAGCGGGAGGGTTCCAGGATGGGTGGCTATCCCCGAGTGGGCGGAGCTCCCACAATAAGGAGACTCCACACTGGGCAAAGTTCCTTGGATGGGTGTGGTTTCCATGGTGGGCGGGACTCACAGTGCACGTCCAACCGCAGCAGCGCTTCCGCGGTGCCCTCAGAGTTCTGGCAGTGCAGCTGATAGAGGCCGTCGTCCGCGCGGGTCACATTCCACAGATGCAGAGCCCCACTGGACAGGATGCGATGCCGGGGGCCGCCCGCTGGGGAAGGCCAGAATAAAGGACCTGGCAGGCCCTCCCATTTCCGGGACCCTTCTCCATGCCCACTTCCCTCACCTGGGCTGAGGCGATAGCCGCGGAAGGTCCAGTTGAAGGCCTCGGGGGCGGGGTTAGCGGACACGGACACGGGCAGCAACGCCTCGCCCTGCTCCACCGCGGTCACCACCAGCACCTGCTCCCCCAGGAACTCTGGACGGTCTTCAGAGGAGGCGCCGCAGGGAGTCAAGATTGTTGTCAAGGTCAGGGTCAAGGACAAATTGGAGATCAGGCACAGGTTCAAGGGTTAAAGTTGGGGGATCACGACAGGGTTTAAGGTTGTGGACAAGGTAACAAGTTCAGAACTGAATTCAGGGGTAAAGTTCGGGATAGAAATTAGAATACAGTTTAGGCAAAGAGTAGAAGCCAGCATCAGGTTGAAGGATGGAAAGAGGGGTCATGATAGGGATCAGGGTTAGGAGAGAGGACAAAGGCAATATGGGAGTGGACAGGATAGGAGTTGGCCCAGGACCACTGGTCAGGATGAAGGTAGGGAGTTTCAAGTTTCAGGATGGGGTTAATGATAGAGTGATAGTGTCAAAGCAAAGACCCAGGCCAGTCTCAGTGGCTCATGCCTATACTCTGAGAACTTTGGGAGACCAAGGCAGGAGGATCACTTGAGTCAAGGTGTTCAAGATCAGCCTGAGCAATATAGAGAGATACCATCTCTATTTAAAACTAAAAGTACAAAAAAGCAGCCTAGTGTAGTGGGACGCGCCTGTAATCCCAGCACTTTGGGAGGCCAAGGCAGGAGGATTGCTTGAGCCCAGGGGTTCGAGACCAGCCTGGGCAACATAGTGAGGCCCTGTCGCTACAAAAAAATTAAAATAAACTAGCCAAAAGTGGAAGTGCACACCTGTAGTTTCAGCTACTCAGGAGGCTGAGGTAGGATCACTTGAGCTCAGAAGTTGGAGGCTGCAGTGAGCTATGATTGCACCACTGCATTGCAGCCCAAGCGACAGAGGGAGACTCCATCAAAAAAAGAAAGAGAGAGAGAGAGAAAGAGAGAGGAAGGAAGGAAGGAAGGAAGGAAGGGAGGGAGGGAGGGAGGGAGGGAGGGAGGGACGGAGGGAGGGAGGGAGGGAGCCGGGCACGGTGGCTCAGGCCTGTAATCCCAGCACTTTGGGAGGCCAAGGCGGGCGGATCACCAGGTTAGGAGATGGAGACCATCTTGGCTAACACGGTGAAACCCCGTCTCTACCAAAACTACAAAAATAAAATTAGCCGGGCATGGTGGCAGGCGACTGTAGTCCCAGCTACTCGGGAGGCTGAGGCAGGAGAATGGCGTGAACCATGGGAGGCGGAGCTTGCAGTGAGCTGAGATCGCACCACTGCACTCCAGCCTGGGTGACAGAGCCAGACTCCGTCAAAAAAAAAAAAGGGGGTGGGGAGGGAGACGCAAGGAGTAGGTTAGGGTCAGGAAGGCATCAAGAGGACCTTTCAGGCCAGGGCACATACACAGCACGTTGAGGCGATAGAAGGAGCTCACGGTTTCGCGGAGCTCGGCGCTGTGGGCGCGGCAGGTCACGCGTTGGCCATGATCGCGGGATGACACTTGCAGAAGGACGCTCCTGGCCGCGGCGGAGCCTCTGAACGGGGCTCTCCGGGGCAGGGCGGCCAAGCCCTCCAGCCTGTGGACCCGGGGTGAGGCCAGGGCTGCGAGCAGAGCCAGAGGCTGGAGAGGGGCTAGGCGGGGGCGGGACACGCGTGGAGGGGGCGAGGCCAGAGATGGGCGGGGTCCCTCGCACTCCCACCTCTCGCCTTCCTTGTCCCAGGACAAGTTGACCGGCGGGTTGCTGCTAACGCTGATGCATGTCAAGTTTAAGGCGTCCCCCGGGCGCAGTGCGGATGCGTTGGCCAGGATCGTCACGTTAGTTGGGGGAACTGGGAGAGGGGGTTGGAGGAGCGAGACTCAGAGGTTAGGGGCGGCCTGGTCTGCATCCATCCCGCCTGCACTCCAGGCTCCGTCCAGTCTCGGGTCCCCCACCCCGCCCCCGCCCGCACCCCTCGAGTCCAGGGTTCGCTGGGTCCCTGCCCCACCTGGCTCTGTCCCCCACCCCGTCCTGCCCCCGCCGAGTCCGCCCCCGGGCCTCAGCCGTGCGCGCCCTCACACTGCACAGCCAGCTGCGTGGACGCGCTGAGCTGACCAGCCTTGCACGTGAACTTGGCCTGGTTGTCCGACGGCCCTGTGACCAGCACCAGCTCTCGGGAGAAGGTGCTCCCAGATTTCTCCACGTTGCCGAGCTGCATGCGCCGCGGCTCCTGAGGCAGCCGCGACTCAGTCACGGTGCGCGAGTCCTATGGGCCGGGAGTGACTGGGGGCTGCAGGCAGCCCTGCCGCTTCCACCAACCCCCAACTCCCACACCCTGCCCACTGGGTTGGTGCCGCCAGCCCAGACAAAGCCTTTTGGTGATAAGGAAAAACACCCCCATCAGCGCCACCCCCCTAGGGCAAAGCAGTGGGGAGTGGAACTGAGTGACCCCCGCCCTGGAGTCTCTCCCGCTTCCCCGGGTCCCTGTGCACCGCAGTTTTGGGGATCTGAATCTGCCTTCTGTACCACACCCAACCCCCGCTCCGCCTCTGCAGCCACCTGCAGGCCCTCAGCGCACTCCTCAAAATCTATTTCTGCTCTGTTTACCCAACACCACGTGCAGGAAACTCCCTTGAAATTCCCAGGCCTTTCCCAAAATGCCTCAGTTCCTTTTCTTAAAATTCCCACTGTCCCCAAAGATTTCCTTTGAAATTTTCCTTAATTCCAGTGTCTTTCCATAGATTTTCTTTTTTTTTTAATTGTTGCTGCTGCACAAATTAAACTTTCCATAGATTCTGAATCTTTCCCGATATTATATCTTATAATCCCAGTCTTTTAACAGATTCCTTTATATTGCCCAGATTCTCAGCACTTCCCCAGAATTTTATCCTATTAAAATGAAATTCCATGGTCATTTCTATAATTCCTAGTCTTCCCCCCAAAATTTTCAACTAGCTCCCTAACTTCCCAGGATTTTCCTAGAATTAGGCTTCTCTTTCATTTTAATGAAATTTCATTTTCTTACCTCCGAATCCCAAGAATTCCATTTTAATACTAATGAATTTTTGATAGTCTGTGGAATTACTAGCTTTTCTCCAAATTTTCTTTTTCTTTTTCTTTTTTTCTGGGATTCAAGTCTTTCCCTAAAATTCCTGACATTTCACCTGAATTCTGAGATTTTTCACTATAATTTTCCGTAATTTTAACGAAATTACCTTTTCTCTAGAATACCTAATCTTGATTCAGAATTCCAGTTTTTATCCTGGAATTCTCACTGTTTCCCCAGAATTTTCCTAGGATTCCATTTAATTCTCATGGCATTTGTGTCTTTCCTGATTCCCTGCCAAACCTCAGAATCTCTAGTACTTTTCAAGAAATTTAATCTTTTTCCAAGATTGCCCAAGATTCTGAAGGAGAGAAGGGGGCCTGGTCCTTCCCCCACATTCCTGGCCACCCCCATAGCCCTGGCGCGGCACCAACCTTGTACCATGTGAGGGAGGGCTCTGGGTTGCCCCCGATGGCCAAACACACCAGCCTCACCCGGGTCCCAGCCCGGAGCTTCTGCCCCTCTGGGGCACCCTCAATCCACAGTTTCTGGGCGGGATCTGAGAGGAGAGGCAGGAAGAGTGACTTTTTCTCTGGGCTGGGTCCTGAGGCTTGGGGGCATTGTTGGGCAAGGGCAGACACTCACATTTTATGTTCAGGGTGAGCGACTTCTTGAAGGTCTCCTTGGTGAAGGCTTCACTGAAGGCCTCACATGTGAGGGTCAGACCGTTGTCCTCCCGCCGCGCCAGGAATGTCAGGTTGGACATGGAGATGTAACCACCATGCAGTCCCTGGCAGGGAGTGAGCTTCAGATGTAGGGACTGCAGCACCCCCATCCATCGTGCTAGAGGCCTGAGTCCATCCCAGTCCCCAGCAGGGACACATGAACCATCTCTACCTCCCCCTCTGTTGGACCCATGGTCCTCAAGGAGAAAGCCCCCAGGCTGCTGGACCCATCCCCTTCCCAATCCACGAGTCATGCCTTCAGCACCCCCCATGCTCAGACCCAGGAGCCTGGCCCCAGCCTCACATCCATGATCGTCTCCTCCATGGGCAGCAGCTGCCGCCAGCCCAGCCACCATCGTAGCAGGACCCGTGGGCGACTGGACTTGCTGACACAGGAGAGTGTCACGTTCTTGTTCTCAACCTGGGATGCAGATCCCAGGATAGTAATGGCACTAGGGGGAACTGCAGGGACAGTGAGGGAAGACACTAAGCTGGGCTGAATTTCTCACAGACCAGCCCAGACAGAACAACAGGACTGGAGACAGATGCTGAGATCTTTGGCATCCAGTAGGCATAATTTGGGGACACACATAGATGGTTCTCTGAGGCACAGACCGACAGGTGGGCAGCTGGCACCAGGACTCACAGGTGACCTGCAGCATGATGCTGCGCTCCTGGGTCCCTGCAGACACGCTGTTATGGGCCTCGCAGCTGAGCCGCGCTCCATGGTCTTCTGGCCTCACGGTCATCACCAGCACACTGCGGGCCACGGCCTGGGTGTGCTCTGTGCCCCACGCTGTGGACACCGGCTGGCCATTCTGGAGACAGGGACAGGCCTGGGCCAGCTCAGGACCAGCTCCCGGCCCCCGCTCTCCCCACAGTTCCCATGCCCGCGTCTGCCCTCACCTTCAGCCACTGCAGTGTGGCTAAGGGATTCCCCCCTTGGGCCACGCATGGCAGCTCCAAGCTCTGTCCTGCCCGCACGTGCCCCTCATCCAAGCCTGGCCACTCGATGACAGGGGGTCCTGGAGGGACTGGGGGATATCAGTCACTCAATGGGCCTGGAGTAGCCCATCCACTCTTTCCAGGCCCCACAACCTGCTTTTGAACCCCCATGTTTCTCTGAGTGCCTGAATTTCCATAATCCCTGTGATTCCCCTATACCCCCCAATGCCTGCTCCCCATCCTCAGCGCCCTAGTTGGCCCAGTTCTCCACTTACACAGAACATTCACGGTGAATGAGGCCTTGATGGGGGCCTCCAGTGCTGGGCTCGATGCCTCACAGACCAGCAACTGCCCATTATCCGAGCTCTGCGGTGTCACCCTGGGATGAGAATTCACGGTTCTGGAGTCAGAGTCATCATCCAAAATTTGGGGAGTCAGGGAGAAGAGGTGGGGATGCCACCTCTGGTCCCCACACCTGGTCTAAGTCCCCATGCCAATCTCCTCTGGGATCCGGGGTTCCATGGGAGAGGTTCTGGGAGTGAGCAGTGAGAACTGGAGCCTAGAGAGACCCACATCTGATCAAAACTTCAGTGCCTGGGACTCTGGAACTGAGGTTCCCATGAAGTTTTTTTGTTTATTTGTTTGTCTTTTGAGACATAATTTGGCTCTGTCGCCCAGGCTGGAGTGCAGTGGTGCGATCTCAGCTCACTGCAACTTCCACTTCTTGGGTTCAAACGATTCTCCTGCCTCAGCCCCCCGACGAGCTGGGAGTATAAGCATGTGCCACCACGCCAGGCTAATTTTTGTATTTTTAGTGAAAACAGGGTTTCACCATGTTGACCCAGTTGATCTTGAACTCCTGACCTCAGGTGATCCACCCACCTTAGCCTCCCAAAGTGTTGGGATTATAGGCATGAGCCACCGCCCCTGTTCCCCGCGAAGAAGCTTTGAGAGTCAGCATTGAGAGTTCTCCATGAAGAAGCATTGGGTCGCAGATGTTCATACCTAGCCCAGGCTCCATGCTTGCATCCCTGGGGTCTGTGGTTCCCATGGGGAAAATTAGGGGTCATGGTTGGGGGGGTTTTTCAGTTTCCACACCTGGCTGTGGCCTCCACAGTGAAGAGCTTCTGCTGGGAGCCCTCGTTCATGTTTGCAGAGATGTCGGATATTGTCCGTCCACCTCGGGGCAACAAGAGGGCTAGAGGGGTTCTGGGCTCCCTGCAAGATAGATTCTGGGGAGCATGGCCTGGAAGTCCTCAGGGTGGATGTGATGCCCCCTCCCTCCTGGTTCTAGAGGAAAAGGGCCTGGGGCACAGCTGCATCCCCTCCCGACTTTCTGGACTGCCTGAAGGCTGCAATCTTCAGTGCTGGGTCCTGGGCCTCCCCACTCCTCTCAACTCCTTGTTGGGTTGTACCATGCACCCCATCCCTCAGCTTCTCATGTCTGCACCAGCGCTACTGTCCATATCTCTATCTGGTCCTCAGCCTTGGGCTGGATGCCGCCTCCTCAATGTGCCCTCCCATCCACCGGGTTCCACACTGGCCTCGGCATCTCCCCACACCTTCTCCTGGGTCCCCGTCCCAGGGGTGACATCTTTTCTGGGGCCCTTAGGAGGGCACTGGTCAGGAACACACACTCTTCCCACTCCAGAGGCTTCATGCTGCCCCCTGCCCCCCAGTTCACCCTCACTCACTCAGGAGAATGGTGATGTCAGGTGCTGGCTTCGCGTCCCCAGACAAACAGCTGACCACGTACTCTTGCCCAGCTACCCAGGTGACCATGGTGCCTGCCTCCGGGGTCAGGTAGAGCAGCTTGGGAGGAACTGGTGAGAAGGGTCTGGGGTAAGCTTCCAGCACTGAGAAGGATTTGAAGATTGGAGCTCGGTACCGAGGGTCTGGGAGAGGAGAGGCTGGGGGCTTGGACTCCTGGGTCCTGGGGTAAGGGAGGGCTTGAAGCCCAGACTCGTGGGTCCTGGGGGTCTGTCACCCATACCCAGGATGGAGAGGATCACTCTGGGAGACACGAGCTCTGGCCCCATCTCGGAGCGGCCGACCTGGCACTCATACTCCGCGTCATCGCTGAGGTCACAGGCCTCGATGTGCAGGTGGAATTCACCTGCAGGGGGAGCCGGAGGTCAGGGTTGCAGCTTCGGCTGGTGGCTGAGGGTCTCAGGCTCTGATCCCTTACCTCTAGCAGGGTCCCCTTCCAGGCGGTACCTTGGGAAGCCTGGGATCCTGGGGTCGGGGCCCAGGAGCAGCCCATCTTTGGCCCATTGCACCGCACTGCCAGGGGTGCTGACCCCACACCGTAGCTCCACCGAGGCCCCCTCCACCACGGTCAGGTTTTCAGGCAGGGCCCAGAAGCCCCGGGGGACGGAGGCAGGAATCGCCAACTGCGCCAGGCCTGGGGACACAGCAGGGTGCAAGGAAAGGGCAGAGGGTTTGTCTAGGGAAGGTAAGTGGGAAATGGGGGCCACTTGGCGATGGGTACAAGGCTGGGATCCCACTCACCTTCAGTCAGCAGCCCCAGGAGCAGGAGAGGAGCCTTGAGCATCGTCCCCAGGGCCATCACAGGTACCCCCACTGTTACCCCCGCAGTGCCCGCAGCCAGCCACCTGCGTCTGTCTGGCTCTCTCTGGGTCCCTCTCTCTGTGTCTCTGCCATCTGCTTCTCTTTTTATCTCTCTTTCCATTACTCTCCTGCCTTTCTGTTTTCCTCTCCTCCTGTCAGTGTCTCTCTATCTCTGTCTTGCTCTCAGTCTCAATCTCTGAGTCTCTTTCTCTGTCCCTTTAAAATAATTTTTTTTCTTTTTTTTTTTTAGAGATAAGGTCTCACTATGTTGGCCAGGTTGTTCTCAGACTCTTTCCCTCAAGCCATCCTCCCGCCTTGGCCTCCCCAAGTGTTGAGATTACAGGCATGAGCCACTGCCCCCAGCCTGTCTCTTTATCTTTCCATCTTTCTCTCCTTGTCTAAGGCATTCTCTCTCCTTTTGTCTTCGTCTCGTCCTCTCTTTCTCTCTCTCTCTCTCTCAGTCTCTATCTTCTCTCCTGCCACCCCTCACCCCTGCTCCTTGTCTCACTACTCACGGCCTCTCAAGAAGGACCAGCAGCCCAGAGTCCAGCAGGCCAGGAGCCCAGGACAGCAATGAGGCTGATGCAGGCACTGGCAGAGTCGGCCCTGCTCTCCGACCCAACTTGAGCTCATCCTCACAGTGCAACCTCCCCCAGGTGCCCTCCAGAGCCCCCAGCTCCGGCCTCTGCCCAGCAGGCTCCTCCCAGCCAGCTGGGCCGGAGCATAAAATCCCCTGTCAGCACATGCCAGGCGTGTTCCTCGGTGCCTCCCCAGCCTCCATGACCCCAGGGCCTGGCTTAGGCTGGGAAGACGGGAGAAGTCAGACCTAGGTGGTCTCCCAGCTCAGCAGGGGAGCAGCCAGCTGGGCCCCCAGCTCTTCCCTGCCCTGATACATGACCTTGGGAAGTCTCTTTCTTTCTTTTTTTTTTCTCGAGGTAGTCTTGCTCTGTTGCTCAGGCTGGAGTGCGGTGGCATGATCTCGGCTCACTGCAGCCTCCACCTCCCATGGCTTGAACCTCCCAAATTCAAGCAATTCTTCTGCCTCTGTCTCCCAAGTAGATGGTACTACAGTCGTACACCACCAGGCCTGGCTAATTTTTGTATTTTTACTAGAGACGGAGTTTCATCATATTGGCCAGGATGGTCTTGAACTCCTGACCTCAGGCGATCCATTTGCCTCAGCCTCCCAAAATGCTGGGATTACAGGCATGAGCCCCCCGCACCTGGCCTCCCTTCCTTTCTTGAGTAGACATTAGCAAGTAAATGATGTCAGGGATCTCTGCTGGGGAGTATGCAAGAGTGAGTGTGAGAGACTGGGAGAGTGTAGGAGAGAGGGAAGATATCCGTGTGTGTACGTGGGTGTGAGTGGGGAAGGTTAGAGTGAACTGTGATCTGTAATAAGCACATGGAGAGCGTGTGTGTGTGTGACAGTGTCTTACGTGGGAGTGCACAGGGTGTGGGCAGGAGTAAAAGACAGAGTCCAATTCTGCCGGCCCTCAGTATGGGTGCAGTGTGAGCCCAGAGTAGGCACCCTTTGGCAAGGACTGCATGAGCTTTCTTCTGTCTCCTTTTCTTGCCGTCTCCCCCATCTCTTCTTTCCTTCTCCATGTCTCTCCCTCTCCCTCCCTCTATCCATCTTGATTTATCTTTCTTTCTTTTGAGATGGAATCTTGCTCTGTTGCCCAGGCTGGGAGGGCAGTAGCATGATCTTGGTTCATTGCAGCCTCAACTTCCTGGGCTCAAGTGATCCTCCTGCCTCAGCCTCCTGAGTAGCTGGGACTACAGGTACGCACCACCACTCCAGCTAATTTTTAAAAATTTGTTTGTAGAGACAGGGTCTTGCTCTATTGCCCAGGCTGGACCGCAGTGGTGTGGTCATGGCTCACTGCAGCCTCAAACCACCTGGACTCAAGTGTTCTTTCTGCCTCAGCCTCCTGAGTAGCTGGGACTACAGGCCCACATCACCATTCTGGCTTTTTTTTTTTTTTTTTTTTTGAGAGGGAGTCTTGCTCTGTCACCCAGGCTGGAGTGCAATGGTACGATCTCAGCTCACTGCAACCTCTGCCTCCCACGTCCAAGGGATTCTCCTGCCTCAGCCTCCCGAGTAGCTGGGAATACAGGCATCAGCCACCACACCAGGCTAATTTTTGTATTTTTAGTAGAGATGGGGTTTCACCATGCTGGCCAGGCTGGCCTCGAACTCCTGACCTCAGGTAACCCACCTGCCTTGACCTCCCAAAGTGCTGGGATTATAGGTGTGAGCCACTGCGCCTGGTCACTTGGCTAATTTTTTAAAAATGTTTTTACAGAGACAGTGTCTTGCTATGTTGCCCAGGCTTGTCTGGAACTCCTGGGCTCAAGCAATCCTCCCATCTCAGCCTCCCAAAGTACTAGGATTACAGGCATGAGCCACCGCACCCAGCCCTTGATTTGTCTTTCTTTTTTTCTTTTTGTTCTCTTTTCTTTTCTTTCCTTTCTTTTTTTTTTTTTTTTTTTTTTTGAGATGGAGTTTCATTCTTGTTGCCCAGACTGGAGTGCAGTAGTGTGATCTCGGCTTACTGCAACCTCTGCCTCCCGGGTTCAAGCCTCCCGGGATCTTGGCTTACTGCAACCTGCTGCCTCAGCCTCCCTAGTAGCTGGGATTACGGGCATGCGCCACCACGCCTGGCTAATTTTTTGTATTTTTAGTAAAGACGTGGTTTCTCCATGTTGATCAGGCTGGTCTTGAACTCCTGACCTCAGGTGATCCGCCCACCTCAGCCTCCCAAAGTGTTGGGATTACAGGTGTGAGCCATCGTGCCCAGCTGATTTATCTTTCTATGTTTCTCCATCTGTTTCTCCATCTCTCTCTCTGTATTAAGTGGTTAAATCTCAGTCAATCTTTATTTCACTGTCTCTCTGTCTCTACATGTCTCTGTTCTGTTTCTCTGTCTCTGTTCTCACCTCTGTCTCTCCCCTCACCCCACACTCTGTCTTACACACACAGGAGCTCCATAAATATTTGTTCTTAGCCGCACTGACCACGCCTCTTTCTCTTATGTGTCTCTCCATCTCTGAGTGGCTCCCCTCATCACATCCCTGGATTTTATAACCATATGCTGGCGGGCCTGCCCTCCCCGCATGCACATACACTAGCCTGGGATAAGCTTCTTCTGCCTGCTTATCTCCTGCGGGAATTGGAAATGCTAGTTTTCTCCCCACCTCCCCAAGACCTCCCCCCAGCCTGCCTCTCGTTCCCCAGAAGGAGATGAGGCATCTGGCCCCAGCCCTCAGCTTCATCCTCCATGCTGGCCTTCCCTCTTCCCTCACATGCTTGACTCCTTGCCCTCCTCCCACCTCCCCTCTCCCAACTGCCCCCTATACCCCCTGGGAAATGGGCTGGATGCCGAGCTTGGTGGGGGGTGGCTCTGTCCTGGGGGCCCTTGCCAGATGGTGTCCCTAGAGGCCAGAGCATGGAGCTGTCCCTTGCTGGGGCCTTTAATTAGCACAAACCTTCCACCCTCCACCTTGTCTGTTTTCTTTCTCCGAGTGCTCTTGGGACCTTGGGCTCTCCGTCTTTCCATGTACGTCGCCCCAGAGAGCCAGGAAGGGGAAGCGGCATCAAGTGCCTGGAAAAACAGTCCCACTACTTGAGTTCCTCCCCAAGACTCAGGAGTTCCGGCCTCATGCCATCGTATTTCAAAATCCAGGCACTAGATATGCCACATAGAAGCCAGGAGTGTAGGCCCCCAGATCCCTCCCCTCTCAGACCCTGGGGTCTCAGTCCCTTCTCTCCAAGGACTCAGGAATTTGGGCCTCTGATCCTCCTGGCCACCCTACCCATCCCTGCATCCCTCCCACCCCCCGCACCGGCCGCATACACACACACACACACACACACACACACAGACACACACACACACACACAGGACTTAGGACAGATGTTCACCGTCTGATTTCCAAATCCTCCTGGGCCCATGTGGGGGTGGGGAGAGATTGGCAGTTAAATCCACCGACTCTAAGACTTAAGACCAGATATTCTGACCTCTGTCACCCTCTTCCAAGTGCACCATGCTGCAGGCAGGAGACCTAGGAGTTGAGTCTCCAGCCTCTCAAGGAACCAGGAGATCAGGCCATCAGCGTCTCAGCCAGCAAAGGCCTGAACCACCAGTCCCTTACAATCCTGTAAGTCCAACCCCTACTCCCAACCCCACCCTGCCATTTAGGGACACAGAGTCTGAGCCTAAGAACAGCGTAGAATCTGAATGTGGACCCCCCAGTTCTTACAGATCCAGGAATGTCAGATCAGGGTCCCAGCCCCCCAGCCCTCCTTCAGGCTGCTCGAGGTCCCTCCCACCTGCTCGGCCAGCTGCGCAGCGTGGGAACGCCCCAGCTGGGCTGCATGGAGCCGTCAGGACAAGCTGCGCGGTTCCCAGCCTCCCTGCTTGCCCCGGCCCGGCACCGCCGCCTCCCAGCCGTCGCCCGGCAACCAGGCGGAGGGGCCAGGCCGGCCGAGTGGGGAGAGGGGCTGGGCCGGGACTGCGGGGTCCTGGGAAAGGAGGGGCCGGGGTCCTGGATTCCTCGGTCTTAGGACGTTTGCAGCAGTAACAAGGGAACAGCCCTCTGTTCCCCACTTTGAGGAGGGGTTTTGAGGCTGGGGGAGTCAAGACAGGGGTCCCAACTGTCCCCCAGGTATCGGCGTGCCCTATTCCCGACCCGCAAGCCAGGGGAGCCCCGGACCCCGCCTCCCCCAGGGCGCGGAAACTGGTGAGGCCCCAGGGGCCCCCATTTATAGCTCGGTTTCCACTGAGCGCAGTCCCTCCAGGACCTGGGCTGAGCAAGTTTCTTCCACTCTTTCCCTTCCCTCCTCTTCACCCCCATGCGTGCCCCTCAACCTCGACAGGGCGCAGGTGTCCAACCCAGCCGGGACTCCCTCCTCGAACCCAGGTGTTCCGGCTCCCAGACCCCAATTGAGCTGGGGGCGCCCACCCGCCGGGGGACCCCGCCCTGCATCCCCCATTCATCTGCGTCCAGCGGCGGGAGTTTCTCAATGGGAAGAGGGCGGAGCTCCTGGGAGGCGGACCCGGGCGGGGCGAGCTGGATCGGGCCCTCTAGGGGTCTCCCAGAGACCCAGGGCGCGGAACTGGCAGGCGTTTCAGAGCGTCAGAGGCTGCGGATGAGCTCACTTGGAGGACTCCAGGCCAGAGACAGGGGTTCTCTAGGCTGGGGAGAAGAGTCAAGCGCGACGGGGGCTCCGGGCCAGAGTGACAGGAGGAGGGCTTCCGAGGAAGAAGTTGACCGGGAGGCCCGTGCGACGGCAGATCTCGTGAACCTTGGGGGACACACGCTCAAGATGCGGGTCCCCGCCCTCCTCGTTCTGCTCTTCTGCTTCAGAGGGAGCGCAGGTACCGCACGAGGGGAGCGGATGAATATGGGGTGGGTGTGGGGGGATTGCTTGCAGGCTGCCCCTTCACTAGAGAGAAGGGAGTTGGGGGCTGGGACCCCTGGGTCCTGAATGAGGGGGCTCTTGAAGGTGCTAAGCTCAGCCCTGCTGCCCCCAACTTTCCTAGGCCCGTCGCCCCATTTCCTGCAACAGCCAGAGGACCTGGTGGTGCTGCTGGGGGAGGAAGCCCGGCTGCAGTGTGCTCTGGGCGCCTACTGGGGGCTAGTTCAGTGGACTAAGAGTGGGCTGGCCCTAGGGGGCCAAAGGGACCTGCCAGGTAAGACGGTTCTCTCCACGCTGGGACGGGCTGGCTAGGGGTAGAGTTGCTGGGCTCGGCTGTACCTGCAGTTTCTATTTTGACATTTTAAGTTTGGGAAATTGATGGACTTGGGTAAACATTTAGGAGTCCTGATTTTTGAGCTGCTTCTTTGGGGGTGACCCATAGAGTTTTGGAATTATTATGTTATTGTGAAATAGTAAACAGGCCAGGTGCGGTGGCTCACGCCTGTAATCCCAACGCTTTGGGAGGCTGAGGCCAGAGGATAGCTTGAAACCAGGAGTTTGAGACCAGCCTGGGCAACATAACAAGACCTTATCTCTAGAAAAAATATATATATTTTAAACAAATTAGCCAGGCATGGTGATGTGCATCTGTAGTCCCAGTTACTCAGTAGGCTGAGGTGGTAGGATTGCTCAAGGATAGCCTTGAGCCCAGGAGTTCAAGGCTGCAGTGAGCCATGATCAAGCCACTGCACTCCAGGTAATGGTGAGACCGTGTCTCAAAAAAAAAAAAAAAAAAAAAAAAAAGGAAAAGAAAGAAAGAGAACATAAATGCAAAAAAGTACAGTAAACATAAACGGAAGGTTTACCAAATAATATAGACACTCACACAGCCAATACCCAAGTCCACTGCTAGCTCCCCAGAAGCCCCCGTATTCCTTTCCCCTATCATAGCCCCCCTCCCCCTCACTCCAGAAGTAGTATCTAACCTAACTTTTATGGCAATCATTTTCTTGCTTTCCTTTCTGAATTTATTACCCCCAAGTTTGCAGTGACTCTGGGTTGGGAGGGAGTTAGAGTCTCTATGGGCACAGTACCCACTCTTTAATAGTGTCTTACCACCAAATGTGTGGACCAGTCAGAACCATGGCGTGCTGCCTCCTCCCTGACTCCAGGGTGGTCCCGGTACTGGATATCAGGGAATGCAGCCAATGGCCAGCATGACCTCCACATTAGGCCCGTGGAGCTAGAGGATGAAGCATCATATGAATGTCAGGCTACACAAGCAGGCCTCCGCTCGAGACCAGCCCAACTGCACGTGCTGGGTAAGGACCTCGCCCACTTGTCCCCTGGGAGCCCAAGGGGGCAACCAGTACTAGCTGTGAGTAGCGGAGTCCAGGGAGCCCAGGGGAGTGGTCAATTGGAGCTGAGAGGATCCGGATCCATCTCTGACCCCAAATCCACCTTGCAGTCCCCCCAGAAGCTCCCCAGGTGCTGGGCGGCCCCTCTGTGTCTCTCATTGCTGGAGTTCCTGTGAACCTGACATGTCGGAGCCGTGGGGATGCCCGCCCTACCCCTGAATTGCTGTGGTTCCGAGATGGGGTCCGGTTGGATGGAACCACCTTCCATCAGGTGAGGTCCAAATTCCTGTGCTAGCCTTTGCCCATTCAGGAAAACTTGGGGTACACTCTGACTGCAGGCTCATCCCGAGGAGAAGAAGACATGGGAGGGCAGGGGTTCAAGGGTTTGGACTCTTGAAATATGATGCCGGGTAAAGATTCTAGGGCCAGACTACCTGGGTTCAAATCACGTCTCAGCCACTTGCTAGTTGATTGATCTTAAGTTAGTTAACCTCTCTGTGCCTCAGTTGCCTTATCTATACAATTGGAATAATAATAGCATGCATGTCATAGGGTATTGTGAGGATTAAATAAATAAATACCTATAAGTTCCCAGAAGAGTGCCCAACACATAGTGAACCGTATATAAGTAAGGCAAGCTTATCCAACCTGTTGCCTGTGGGCTGCATGCAGCCCAGAACGGCTTTGAATGTGGCCCACCACAAATTCATATACATTCTTAAAACATTATGAGCCTTTTTTGTAACTGTTTTAGCTCATCAGCTATCATTAGTGTTAGTATGTGTGGCCTAAGACAATTCTTCTTCCAATATGGCCCAGGGAAGCCAAAAGATTGGACACCCCTGATGTAAGGGGTAGATGGCATTATTATTCTTATCCATCCCTCCAGACCCTGCTGAAGGAAAGGACCCCTGGATCAGTGGAGAGCACCTTAACCCTGACCCCTTCCAGCCATGACGATGGAGCCACCTTGGTCTGCAGGGCCCGGAGCCAGGCCCTGCCTGCGGGAAGGGACACAGCTATCACACTGAGCCTGCAGTGTGAGTGCAGCTGGCCCTGGGGAAAAGGGGTGTGGGGCCCTGACTCCTGGGTATGAGGAAGGAGGGGACTGTGGCCCCTGGGGAATGAGGAAACTGGGACCTGGATTCCTGGATCTAAGAGAGTAGGAGAGGGCCGGGTATGGTAGCTCATGCCTGTACTCCCAGAACTTTGGGAAGCCGAGGTGGGTGGATCATCTGAGTTCAGGAGTTCGAGACCAGTCTGGCTAACATGTCGAAACCCGTCTCTACTAAAAATACAAAAATTTGCCGGGCGTGGTAGCACATGTTTGTAATCCCAGCCACCTGGGAGGCTGAGGCAGGAGAATCACTTGTATCCGGGAGTCAGAGGTTGCAGTGAGCTGAGATCGTGCCACTCGGCAACAGAGTGAGACTCGGAGCAGGAGAGGACAGATGGCTGGGGTCCCTGGGGAAAGAGGAAGCTGGGTCTTGACTCTCACATCTTGCAGAGTAGGAAAGGATAGAAGTAACTGGGGGAATTGGGAACTGAAAGCCCAGACTCCTGACTCAAAGAGAGAAGGGGATTAGGGGCCCAGACTCCTGGGGTGGAGGAACCAGGAACTGGACCCCTAGGCCAGTGACAGAGGTGTTCCTGGTCCTTGCCCACCTGACCATTGTCCCACCCTCACAGACTCCCCAGAGGTGACTCTGTCTGCTTCACCACATACTGTGCAGGAGGGAGAGAAGGTCACTTTCCTGTGCCAGGCCACAGCCCAGCCTCCTGTCACAGGCTACAGGTGAGGACAAAGACCACCTCTCCCTAGCCCCAAGAGTGAGCTTGGGAAGGGCTGGGACCTGAGTAAGTGTGACGGAGAGCAGGGACAACGCTAACAGCGCCACCATTTCCTCAGGTGGGCAAAAGGGGGCTCCCCGGTGCTCGGGGCCCGCGGGCCAAGGTTGGAGGTCGTGGCAGACGCCTCGTTCCTGACTGAGCCCGTGTCCTGCGAGGTCAGCAACGCCGTGGGTAGCGCCAACCGCAGCACTGCGCTGGATGTGCTGTGTGAGCTGGGGCGGGGCTGTGGGTGTGGTCAAAGGTGGGCGAGGCTTTCAGGGTTGCTGAGGGGCTTGGAGGGGCGGGGCTGGGAGAGTGGGCGTGGGGTATTAGGAGGAGGAGAGAGTGGACTTGGGGCATATTCTTGCGCCCTAGAGGGTGTGGTGTTTCTATGGGGCTGATCCCGGGTCAGGGGCTATTCCTCCCCGGCCTTGTGACCCCTCATCTCCTTCGTCCAGTTGGGCCGATTCTGCAGGCAAAGCCAGAGCCCGTGTCAGTGGACGTGGGGGAAGACGCCTCCTTCAGCTGTGCCTGGCGCGGGAACCCGCTTCCACGGGTAACCTGGACCCGCCGCGGTGGCGCGCAGGTGCAGCCCTAAATCTGAGGCGGTGGCTGACGGGGGACCAGGCTTCCTTGCAAATCCGGCTTCTGACGCCCCTTCCCTGTCGCAGGTGCTGGGCTCTGGAGCCACACTGCGCCTTCCGTCGGTGGGGCCGGAGGACGCAGGCGACTATGTGTGCAGGGCTGAGCCTGGGCTCTCGGACCAGGGGGGTGGCGTCGCGGAGGCTCGGCTGACTGTGAACGGTGAGAAGGCGGGGCTTCCTAGGGGACCTAGCCCGTCCTGGGATAGGGAGTGGACAGAGGGGGCAAGGGCTAATGCAGTGGGAGTGACCTGGAAGGAGCTTTACACCCAGCGGGGCCTGGAGACCGACCTATTGAAGGCGAGGCTTTTAGGGGAATTGGAGTTTGGAGGCAGCATGGCCTGATTGATTAAGGTTAGCGGAGAGTGCGCTGGCCAGACCCGGCTTTGTTACAGCCTTTGGGGAGGGCAAGGCCTCTCCTCTGAGTGACCCACCGTCTCCATCCCAGCTCCCCCAGTAGTGACCGCCCTGCACTCTGAGCCTGCCTTCCTGAGGGGCCCTGCTCGCCTCCAGTGTCTGGTTTTCGCCTCTCCCGCCCCAGATGCCGTGGTAAGGAAATGTCACTCCTCCCGTGACCCATCCAGCTGTGATCCCTGACCTCCCACCTGGCCCCCTGAAACTACTGTGACCATCTCTGACTTCCCAGACATCCCTCCTTCTTCTTCCTCCCCTCCTCAGTCTCCTCGGTGTCCTCCCTCTTTTATGCCTCCAGGTCTGGTCTTGGGATGAGGGCTTTCTGGAGGCGGGGTCGCGGGGCCGGTTCCTGGTGGAGACATTCCCTGCCCCGGAGGGCCGCGGGGGACAGGGTCCGGGCCTGATCTCTGTGCTACACATTTCGAGGACTCAGGAATCTGACTTTAGCAGGAACTTTAACTGCAGTGCCCGGAACCGGCTGGGCGAGGGAGGTGCCCGGGCCAGCCTGGGCCGTAGAGGTGAGACCCCAGCCCTAAGACCCCAAATCTGGAGAGTCTAAACCCCACAAACTCAGGGATCCCCCAGCCGATGGTTGCAAAACCTCAGACCCTCAAATGCAGAGACCTCCAAACCTTGGGAGTCTCAAAACTGTGGCTCGTTGATTCCCAAGACCCCCCCAACCACAAGTGCCTTCACATTCTGAATCCTAAACCGAGAGACTCCTCACACCTAGGGACCCCAAAAAGAGAAACTCCAACGATTGCAAAGCAAATTGCAAAGTAAAGGACCCCTCAAACTTCAAGACTTCCTAAAGCCAGGGAGTTTAAACTCACTCTCAAACTTGGGGAACCCCAAATTCAAGGGCCTTTGAATTTCCAAATGTGCGACCTTTTGAACCCAGGGATCCCAAACTCAATCCCTGAGCCCCCGCTTCCTGGTTCCCCCTCAGCCTTCTCAGGATGTCCCCTCTGCTCCCTGCAGACCTGCTGCCCACTGTGCGGATAGTGGCCGGAGTGGCCGCTGCCACCACGACTCTCCTTATGGTCATCACTGGGGTGGCCCTCTGCTGCTGGCGCCACGGCAAGGGTTAGTGCCTGAGCCCCGCCCCAGCTCCTCAGGCCCCAGCCCCACACACACCCTGCCTGCCCAGTGACCTGACCTGGCCTTGGGCCTTGGCTCCAGTCCCATTTCCAGCTCTGCTCAGGGCTTAGCTCGCCTTCAGGTTCTGGTTCCCTCCTTAAGCCCTAACCAGACCTTCCTAGGGTCACATTCCTAGGTGTGAAGGATTCTTATCGGTTTCCAACATCCCCACCCGATCTGCCTCATTGGTTCCCAGTCCTCTCTCTTCCCGCTTATTGGTCTGCACACATTGTGACCCCGCCCATCGCTTAACTCCACCCGTCGCTGTTCGTCAGCCTCAGCCTCTTTCTCCGAGCAAAAGAACCTGATGCGAATCCCCGGCAGCAGCGACGGCTGCAGTTCGCGAGGCCCTGAAGAAGAGGAGACAGGCAGCCGCGAGGACCGGGTAGGATGCCAGGGTCTCCAGACCCGACTGTGCCTTCAGACCCAAATAATAGCCCAGTCCCAAGAGGGCCCCCAAATTCAAACAGGACTCTAAGGCCGGGCATGGTGCCTGACCTTGGTAATACCACTTTGGGAGGTGGAGACACAAGGATCACTTAAGGCCAGGAATTCGAAGCCAGCCTGGGCAGCATAGCGGGACCCCATCTCTACAAAAATACAAAATAAAATGAAATAAAATAAAAAATGAACCGGGTATGGTGGCACACACCTATAGTCCCAGCTACTCAGGACACTGAGGTGGGAGGATCCCTTGAGCACAAGAGGTAGAGGCTGCAGTGAGCTATGACTGCACCACACACTCCAGCCTGGGCAACGGAGCAAGACCCTGTCTCCATTTTTTTTTTTTTTTTTTTTTTTTAAGTAGGAGGGTTCTAGTTTTTTTTTTTTTTTTTTAAACAGAATCTCACTCTGTCACCCAGACTGGAGTATAGTGGCACAATCTCGGCTCACTGCAACCTCTGCCTCCCTGATTCAAGTGATTCTCCTGCCTCAGCCTCCTGAGTAGCTGGGATTACAGGCGTCTGCCACCACACCTGACTGATTTTGTATTTTTAGTAGAGATTGGGTTTCACCATGTTGGCCAGGCTGGTCTTGGACTCCTGACCTCAAGTGATCCACCCGCCTTGACCTCCCAAAGTGCTGGGATTACAGACATGAGCCTCCACGCCCAGCCTGAGGGCTCTAGTCTTAACAGTGACCCCGCACCCAAATGTCACCCAAGTCCATGCCCCTGACCCGATTATTCCCTAGGCCCACTATATCCTCACAGCCCTTTCTTTTTTTTTTTGAGGCGGAGTCTTCACTCCCTCGCCCAGGCTGGAGTGCAGTGGCGCGATCTCGGCTCACTGCAAGCTCCGCCTCCCAGGTTCACGCCATTCTCCTGCCTCAGCCTCCCAAGTAGCTGGGACTACAGGCGCCCGCCACCGCGCCCGGCTAATTTTTTGTATTTTAGTAGAGACGGGGTTTCGCCGTGTTAGCCAGGGTGGTCTCGGTCTCCTGACCTCGTGATCCGCCCGCCTTGGCCTCCCAAAGTGCTAGGATTACAGGTGTAAGCCACCACACCTGGCCTTTTATTTATTTATTTATTTATTTAGAGACAAAGTCTTGCTTTGTTGTCCAAACTGGAATGTAGTGGTATGATCCTGACTCACTGCACCCTCCACCTCCCAGTTCAAGCGATTCTCGTTCCTTAGCCTCCTGAGTAGCTGGAATTACAGGCTCCTGCCACCATGCCTGGCTATTTTTTGCATTTTCAGCAGAGACAGGGTTCCAGCATGTTAGCCGAGTTGGTCTCAAACTTCTGGCCTCAAGTGATCCTCCTGCTGCGGCCTCCCAAAGTGCTGGGATTATAGGCATGAGCCACTGTGCTGGCTTCTCACAGCCCTTTTATTGTCCTGAGTGCAGTCCCCAGCTCTCGGGTGCTCTTACTGTCTCCTGCCTGGCCTCCACTGGCTGGCTGAAGGTCCTTGGGGTCTGGCATTGGGGCGGGGAGATCCTCTGACTATTCCTTCTCACTAAGTTCCCTACCCCAGGGCCCCATTGTGCACACTGACCACAGTGATCTGGTTCTGGAGGAAGAAGGGACTCTGGAGACCAAGGTGAGTATCGGGAGGGGTGGGGCTCCCTTCGCTGTTGGGAGAGGCGGGGCTCCCTTCACTGTGTTTCCATCTCTCTCCCACGCCTGTCCCCTCCTTTTTCCTTCTGTTGTCCTCAGAACTGGGACTCAGCTCCTCACCCCACTCCTCCTGCCCCCTGGACCAACTCACCTAGCTCCCAGCCTCAGTTTGCCTATCTGCAGACTCTGCCCACACATCTGTCCCAGCCCCAGATGGGGCTCACTATGCCTGTGCTCTCCTCATCACGGTCAAGCCTCCTTTCAGCCCCTTTACACTGGCCCCATATCTCCCCAAACCTGTCCTTCCTCTGGGGTCCTACCTCAGGACAGCCACATTGACTCCAGGCCATCCCCAGGCCAGAGCACTTCTCTCTCTCCTCTGTACCTAGCACATGCCATTCTCTCTCTTTCTCTCTCCTTTTTTTTTTTTTTTTGAGACAGAGTCTCACTCTGTTGCCCAGGCTGGAGTGCAGTGGTATAATCTCGGCTCACTGCAACCTCTGCCTCCTGGGTTCAAGCCATTCTCCTGCCTCAGGCTCCCAAATAGCTGGCTAATTTTTCTTGTATTTTTAGTAGAGATGGGGTTTCACCATGTTGGCCAGGCTGGTGTTGAACTCCTGACCTCAAGTGATCTGCCCACCTCGGCCAAATTGCTGGGATTACAGGCGTGAGCCACCGTACCCAGCCGACATGCCATTTTCTTGGCCTGAAACACTCCTACCTTCCTTCCCATGTCTACCTAATTCCCTCCTTTAGTCCTCCAGTCTCAGCTCAGACATTTCTTGTTCCAGGAAGCCCATGTTCTATTGGGGGAATCCCCCCCAGTATTTCAACATAGGTCCTTTCTATTTTCTGTAAGTATCAACTGGCTGAGAAATAAAAAGAGACCGTATAAAGAGAGGAATTTTACAGATGGGCCACCAGGGGTGACATCACATATTGGTAGGACTGTGATGTCCACCTGAGTCTCAGACCAGCAAGTTTTTATCAAGAGTTTCAAAAGGGGAGGGGTGTAAGAACAGGGAGTAGGTACAAAGATCACTTGCTTCAAAAGGCAAAAAGCAGAACTACTAGAAGGGTCTAACAAAGATTACATGCCTCTGAGGGAACAGGACAAAGGGCAAAAGTAGAACCACTGATAAGGGTCTATGTTCAGCGTGCACATATTGTCTTGATAAACATCTTAAATAACAGAGAACATTGTTCGAGAGCAGAGAACCGGTCTGACCACAAATTTACCAGGGCAGAGATTTTCCCCACCCTAGTAAGCCTGAGGGTACTACAAGAGACCAGTGCATATTTCAGTCCTTATCTCAACCACATAAGACAGACATTCCCAGAGTTGGACGTTTACAGACCTCCCCCCAGGAAGACATTCCTTTCCCAGGGTATTAATATTAATATTCCTTGCTATGAAAAGAATTTAGTGATATCTCTCCTACTTGCACATCCGTTTATAGGCTCTCTGCAAAAAGAAAAATGAAGCTCTTTTTGCCCAACCCCGCAGGCAGTCAGACCTTATGGTTGTCTTCCCTTGTTCTCCAAAAATAGCTGTTATTCTGTTCTTTTTCAAGGTGCACTGATTTCATATTGTTCAAACACACATGTTTTACAATCAATTTGTATAGTTTTTTTTTTTTTTTTTTTTTTTTGAGGCCGAGTCTCGCTCTGTCGCCCAGGCTGGAGTGCAGTGGCGCGATCTCGGCTCACTGCAAGCTCCGCCTCCCGGGTTCCCGCCATTCTCCTGCCTCAGCCTCCCGAGTAGCTGGGACTACAGGCGCCGCCACCACGCCCGGCTAATTTTTTTGTATTTTTAGTAGAGACGGGGTTTCATTGTGTTAGCCAGGATGGTCTCGATCTCCTGACCTCGTGATCCGCCCGTCTCGGCCTCCCAAAGTGCTGGGATTACAGGCTTGAGCCACCGCGCCCGGCCTCAATTTGTATAGTTAACACAATTATCACAGTGGTCCTGAGGTGACATACATCCTCAGTTTATGAAGATAACAGGATTAAGAGATTAAAGACAGGCATAAAAAATTATAAAAGTATATTTGGGAACTGATAAATGTCCATATTAAAGTGATCACAATTTATGTTCCTCTGCCGTGGCTCCAGCTGGTCCCTCTGTTCAGGGTCCCTGACTTCCCGCAACATGCTTCCATCATGACAGCCCGATCCTTCTGCCTGTGTTCCACCCATCACAACTATGACCACTCTGATCTGGGCTTCCTTATCCCGCTCGCTATGCTGAGGGCTCTGCCATCACAGCCCCTGTCACTGCCTATGACTTTCCCAGGCACGACCCTGACCCTTCTGGGTACTGTCTCATGATTTGTCATTTTTCCCTTGGTGTGAGGACAGGGTTCAGTTCTATCTTAGTGACATGCCTTGTAGCAGCAACACAGGGCATGACACTGAATCAAAGCCTAGAGGCTGTTGGGCAGGTGAGTGCCTCTCTCCTGTTCCTTCTGCATCTTCCACACTGACACCCCTCAGCAGGCCTATATCCCTCTGTCTCTACCTTTCTCTGCCCATGTCCTATCCCTTTGCCTCTTGTCACTGTTCTTCTGTCTCACTTTCTCTCTCTCCCAGTCCATGTGTGTCTCTGTGTCTCTGCCCATTCCTGTCACTTTTTGTTTCTCTCAAGGTCTGGTGTATTTCAGTGTGTGACCCTCAGTGTCACCCATCAGTGACCCTCATCCCCCCTGCATGCTCACAGACCTTACTGAGTCCCATTTGTCCCCTCAGGACCCAACCAACGGTTACTACAAGGTCCGAGGAGTCAGTGTGAGCCTGAGCCTTGGCGAAGCCCCTGGAGGAGGCCTCTTCCTGCCACCACCCTCCCCCATTGGGCCCCCAGGGGCCCCCACCTTCTATGACTTCAACCCACACCTGGGCATGGTACCCCCCTGCAGACTTTACAGAACCCAGGCAGGCTACCTCACCACACCCCACCCTCGAGCTTTCACCAGCTACATCAAACCCGCATCTTTTGGGCCCCCAGATCTGGCCCCCGGGACTCCCCCTTTCCCATATGCTGTTTTCCCCACACCTAGCCACCCGCGTCTCCAGACTCATGTGTGACATCTCTCCAGTGGAAGAGTCCTGGGATCTCCAACTTTCCATAATGGATTGTCCTGATTTCTGAGGAGTCAGGATAAGTTGGCGACCTTACTCCTCCAAAATTGAACACTAGGGGAGGGAAAGATCATTACATTTGTCAGGAGTATTTGTATACAGTCAGCTCAGTCAAAGGGGATGCCCCAAGTGGGAGCAACATGGCCACCCAATAGGCCCACCTATGTCCCAGTGTAAAAGAGATTCAAGATGGCAGGTAGGCCCTTTGAGGAGAGAGGGGGACAGGGCAGTGGGTGCTGGGAGTTTGGGGCTGGGATGGAAGTTGTTTCTAGCCACTGAAAGAAGATATTTCAAGATGACCATCTGCATTGAGAAGAAAGGCAGCATAGGATAGATGAAAATGAAGAGCATACCAGGCCCCACTGTGGCTCTCCCTGAGGGGAACTTCGCTCGGCCAATGGAAATGCAGCCAAGATGGCCGTGTACTCCCTAGGAACCCAAAATGACCACCATCTTGATTTCACTTTCCCTAAAGACTCAGAAAGACTTGGACCCAAGGAGTGGGCATATGGTGAGAATTAGCACTGTTGGGGCAAAAGGGAATCTTGGGATAAAAATATTTATGTTTAATAATTAAAAAAAAGTCAAAGAGGCAAGTGTGTCTTAGGGAGTCTACTGGCATTATTACCCTCCATCAAGGAAGGGGTCCATTAGACCTGTCCCAAGGTCTCTCCTCTACCCTAGCCTATAAGGTGGCTGTAGAAGCAAAACTGTGAGCCACCTCTCAGCCTCTTGCTACCTGCAAAGCACTCTAGACTCTTTATTTATTTATTTTTTCTTGAGACAAGGTCTGGCTCTATGGCCCAGGCTGGAGTGCAGTGGCACCATCTCAGCTCACTGCTACATCTGCATCCTGGGCTCAAGCCATCCTTCCACCTCAGCCTCCCAAGTAGCTGGGACTACAGGTGCACACCACCACACCCAGCTAATTTTTGTATTTGTTTGTAGAGACAGGATTTCATCCTGTTGGCCAGGCTGGTCTCAAACTCCTGACCTCAAGTGATACGCCTACCTAGGCCTCCCAAAGTGCTGGTATTACAGGCGTGAGCCACTGTGCCCAGTCATGGACTCTTTTAATATACATCTTCATACACACACGCACACACACACACACACACACACGAGTTGCAAACAGAAAAGACACACACATTGGCATGTATGCACAGACACACGCATAGATGTCCACACAGTTGCACACATGTGACAGGGCTGCCCCAGGGGTCCTGGGAAAGACAGAGTTCTACACTCTCATTAGAGGAGACAAACGAGTGAGCCCTGAAGTGGGACAGAGAAGGAGACTATGGGCATGAAAATGGCAATCCCCTGGTCCTTACAGCAAGGGTGGAGATCCAGACCCTAATCCTGGGGCGCTGCATCCACAGTGGGCATGGTGCTGGTGCCTGCTTGGGTGATCCTTAAAGAAAGGTCCCGGGGGCTTTGGTTCATGGATCCTTGAGCTAGGAGTTAAAGATCCAGGCCCCTGGGACCCTTGGGAAGCAGAGCAGGAAGACTGAACTGGTTCTGAGGGAGAATGGGCTGGGGGCTTGGTCTCTGGTCCTGAGAGAGAAGGTGCCCAGACTTCTGGATCTGAAAGAGGAGGGGACTGGGTCTCAACTGCTGCCATCTTGACGGGACATTTTGGAGGCCTGTATTCCTGAGCCCTCAATAGAGGAATTTACTAGGGGACGGGGGTCTCTGATGCTTGCATCCTTGGAGAAGGACAAAACTGTGAGTGTCTGGGTCTAAAGAGGGTGAGAGTCCTGCGGGAGGACTCAAAATCCACAACGGGCTGAGCCCATAGCAGGACTCCTGGCTGGGCCCTTCATGGGGCGGGACGCCTGGAATCTCCAGGGGCGGGGGCCTGGCGCAGGCTCCCGCCCGGGGTTCCCGAGCTGCTCCACTCTGCGCGGAGCCGCCACGCTATTGTCCTAGCCAGGAAGGCGGGGCCGGCGCGGGGCGTGGCTGGCGGCGCCGGCGCAGCCCGGGGGCGGCGGGAGGAGGAGGTGGCGGCGGTGGCGCTGGGAGCTCCTGTCACCGCTGGGGCCGGGCCGGGCGGGAGTGCAGGGGACGTGAGGGCTCAAGGGCCGGGACATGGGGCCAGCCAGCCCCGCTGCTCGCGGTCTAAGTCGCCGCCCGGGCCAGCCGCCGCTGCCGCTGCTGCTGCCACTATTGCTGCTGCTTCTGCGCGCGCAGCCCGCCATCGGGAGCCTGGCCGGTGGGAGCCCCGGCGCGGCCGAGGTGAGGCCGGGCCGGGTCCTGGGGGATGGGGGAAGGGGCGGGACCGGGTCTTTGGACGCCAGCGCGGACATGTACAGGACAGAAAGCGCGGTCTTTCCAGCCAGGTGGTCAGCCCCCAGGCGCCCCCAACCGCATTTATGAACCCAGGGTTCCAGGCCCCAGCTCCCCCATCCTCCGACGTCCCAGCCCCCTCCCACCCCGAGCATAGGAACTGGTCTATTCAGAGCCCCTGGTCCCAGAAGTCCAGCCCCCTCTCCAGACCCAGGTGACTAGGTCCCAACCCCCTCCCTCCTGGACATAGGACCCACCAAGCAGCGAGGCACTTAGATCCAATAATCCAGACCCCTTGTATTCTCTGGACCCATATGGAGGCCCTTGCAGCCTCCTAGGACCCAGGAGTCCGGTCCTTCAGTCACCACCCACCCCAACCAGATGTAGCTCTCCAGTCCTCAAGGACCTGGTGTCCAGGACTGTAGGCCCCTGAAGCCAGGCCTTATCAGCTTTGCACCCTGCAACCGGAGCCTGAGCAAGGGATGGAGGGAGGAGGGGCCAGAACGCCTGGGTTCAGGCCTCCTCCGCGATTCAGGTTTAACCCCTTCGGGCTCCAGAGCGGCTGAGCTGGGGTCGGGGCGGAGTCTGTCTCCGCGGCAACAAGGCAGAAAGAATCCCGGGGGACCCGGGTCGCCATAGCAACGGGAGAGCTAGGGCGCCCCCGCCCTACGGGAGCTGTTTCCCAGGGAACGGTGCCTCCATGGAGGCGGTGTGCACAACGGTGCTTGGGGGAGGGGGCTGGTGCTGGGGGTCTCGGTCCTAGGGAGCAAAGAACCAGGGGACCCTCATGCCAACGCCCCCCGGGCCCTCATTATCCCCTCCACTTCCATCCAGGCCCAGGGGTCGGCCCAGGTGGCTGGACTATGCGGGCGCCTAACCCTTCACCGGGACCTGCGCACCGGCCGCTGGGAACCAGACCCACAGCGCTCTCGACGCTGTCTCCGGGACCCGCAGCGCGTGCTGGAGTACTGCAGACAGGTGGGCGGGGCCGAGCGGGAGGGGCGGGGCCAGCGGGAAAGCGGGCCCCAAACGAGGCGGGGCCGCCCGTAGAAAGCTACACTTGAAAAAGGCGTGGTCCAAGGTGCCGCGGGATCTAAGACGTGGAAGCTAGCAGACGTGGCCAATAAAGAGGTGCAACTATGCTAGGGCAGGGGACCTGTTTTGAAATACTAAGTCAGGAAAGGGGGAGAACCGCGAGATAGCCAGAGAAGAAGTGGAATTTAGGAATCTGGTGGTCTTTGTAAAAAGCAGAGGTGTAGTGGGGAGTGGCGAAAGGATAGGCGGGGCTAAGACAGAAAGAGACCTTAAGGACCAGCGAGATGGGGAAAGGGGTGGAGCCCAATGAAAGCGCGGAGAGCTGGGGGGCGTGGCCACGAAAAGACAAGTCTGTAATGGGAAGGGAGAGCTTTGGAGAGGCGAAATAGAGGAAAAGGCAGGGCTAAAAGGAGGGTGAGACCTTTGGGGAGACGAATCTGACTGCGGGGAGGGGTGACCAGAGAGGTGGGCTTAGAGGGACCTTCAGAAAGAAACAGCACAGGAAAAAAGATAGCCTTGAAAACGGACCTGGCCGGGCGCAGTGGCTCACGCCTGTCATCGCAGCACTTGGGGAGGCGGAGGCGGACGGATCACCTGAGGTCAGAAGTTCGAGACCAGCCTGGCCAACATGGCGAAACCCTGTCTTTACTAAAAATACAAAAATTAGCCGGGCATGGTGGTGCGTGCCTGTAATCCCAACTACTCGGGAGGCTGAGACAGGAGAATAGCTTGAACCTGGGAGGAGGAAGTTGCAGTGAGCCGAGATTGTACCATTGCACTCCAGCCTGGGCGACAAGAGCAAATCTCCGAAAGAGAGAAAGAGAGAAAGACAGAGAGAGAGAGAGAGAAAGGAGGGAGGGAGGGAGGGAAGAAAGGGGACCTGACTACTGGAAAGGGGTGGCTGGCAGAGGCGGGGCTGTGGGCTGATTGCCCCCATTTAACCCCCCCAGATGTACCCGGAGCTGCAGATCGCACGTGTAGAGCAGGCTACCCAGGCCATCCCCATGGAGCGCTGGTGCGGGGGTGCCCGGAGCGGCAGCTGCACCCACCCCCACCACCAGGTTGTGCCCTTCCGCTGCCTGCGTGAGTCCCAGGCGGGGAGAGGGGAACTGAGGTGGGAGTTTCCGAGGGGCAAAATTCTGAGCCCCTCTCTCGGGCCCACATTAAGGGGGTGGGTGCTTGTGTCCTAAGTGGGTCAGAGAAGCCTCTGAGGATAAAATATCTGGATTCTGAGGAGGGTGGGGTTGGTGCTGTAGGAGGGTCTCACCCTGGTGTCCCGTGCTTCCCCAGCTGGTGAATTTGTGAGTGAGGCCCTGCTGGTGCCTGAAGGCTGCCGGTTCTTGCACCAGGAGCGCATGGACCAATGCGAGAGTTCAACCCGGAGGCATCAGGAGGCACAGGAGGTCAGGACCTTGGCCCACCCGTCCCCAGCCCCCAGAACCCAGGAACCAGGACCCCAACACCCTCCTCCACCAGAACCGAGGGTCTGGGCCACCAGTATCCTCTTCCCACTTGGGATCTAAGAATTTCATCCCCCAACCCCTTCCTCCAGAACCAGGAATCCAGGCTCCCAGCCTCATCAACCCCCAACCCAGGCAGCCCAGCTCCCCATCTACCCTCCTACCCCACAATCCTGGCATCTGGGTCCACTCTTCCTACAGGCCTGCAGCTCCCAGGGCCTCATCCTGCACGGCTCGGGCATGCTTTTACCCTGTGGCTCGGATCGGTTCCGTGGTGTGGAGTATGTGTGCTGTCCCCCTCCAGGGACCCCCGACCCATCTGGGACAGCAGTTGGGTGAGTGAGAGGGAACCCTCCATGCCCATCCCAAGGTTCCTGAGGCAGGGGATGGAAGCCTGGGAGCCTGGGCCTGGGTTCTTATTGCCTGGGTCCTCTCCTGCTCCCTCAGTGACCCCTCCGCCCGGTCCTGGCCCCCGGGGAGCAGAGTAGAGGGGGCTGAGGATGAGGAAGAGGAGGAATCCTTCCCACAGCCAGTAGACGATTACTTCGTGGAGCCTCCACAGGCTGAAGAGGAAGAAGAGGAGGAAAGGGTCCCACCCCCAAGCTCCCATACACTTGCAGTGGTCAGCAAAGGTGAGGCAGTCTCTGAACCTCTGGGGCCTCTCCACCATAGACGGAGAAACATCTGGGGGAGTGTTGCCGGGGGCTGTTTTTGGGAGGGACCTATGAGGGAAAGGCCCAACTGAGGAGAAAAGATGAGAGTATCTTTAGATAAAACAGAGGTAGAAGAGCTAACCTGCCAAGGGAGGGGGTGGTTTGAGGGTACTTGGGAGTAGAGGGGCCATTGGGTAGGTCCTGAGGATCATTTCAGGAAAGCTTGGAAGATGGTGTAATGGATTCCTAAGCTTTGCAAGAAAAGGCTAGGCCCAGTCCAGAACTACATCTCCCATAATGCCAGGCAGCAGAGGTGGCTAAACTGGGTGCATGATGGTCTCCGGTGCACTCTAGGAAATGTGGTTCTCTAAGTAGAAAAGGCGACCTGGAGGTGGGCTGCAGACTGACCTCCTGATCCCTGGTCTTGCAGTCACTCCCACCCCGAGGCCCACAGATGGTGTGGATATTTACTTTGGCATGCCTGGGGAAATCAGTGAGCACGAGGGGTTCCTGAGGGCCAAGATGGACCTGGAGGAGCGTAGGATGCGCCAGATTAATGAGGTGATGATACCGGGGGCCCCAGGACCCCCTACAGTACAGAGCTCCCTAAATACCAGGAAACTCCTCCAGGACACATTGATACTACCTCCAAAGGCTCCCTAAGCCCCTTTGACCTTGAGCTCTCAACACCATCCCCTAAGATGACCAGAGATCCATGGCCCATCTATAATCCTACTGAGACACCACCAGATTCTATGGAAACTCTGGTCTATGATACGCTTTCACTTTACTGGTTTTTGTTGTTGTTGTTGTGATGGAGTTTCGCTCTTAACACCCAGGCTGGAGTGCAATGGTGGGATCTCGGCCCACTGCAACCTCTGCCTCCTGGGCTCCAGTGATTCCCCTGCCTCAGTCTCCTGAGTAGCTGGAATTACAGGCACCTGCCACCACGCCCAGCTAATTTTTGTATTTTTAGTAAAGACAGGGTTTCACCATGTTGGCCAGGCTGGTCTTGAACTCCTGGCAGGAGGAGATCCACCCGCCTCGACCTCCCAAAGTGCTGGGATTACAGGCATGAGCCACCACGCCTGGCCTCTCTTTCACTTTAAACTCCTTCTGCATCTTCCCTCTTGGGAACCCAAGAGCCAGTAAGACTTAAGGGATCTAGGGCCTCTAAAATCTTTTTTTTTTTTTCTTTTTTTTGAGACGGAGTTTCGCTCTGTCGCCTAGGCTAGAGTGCAGTGGCGCGATCTCCACTCACTGCAAGCTCCGCCTCCTGGGTTCACGCCATTCTCCTGCCTTAGCCTCTACTCCCAAGTACTCCCGAGTCCCCAGCTGGGACTACTGGTACCCACACCGTGCTCAGCTAATTTTTTGTATTTTTAGTGGAAATGGGGTTTCACCATGTTAGCCAGGATGGTCTCGATCTCTTGACCTCGTGATCCACCCACCTCGGCCCTGTAATGTGCTGGGATTACAGGCATGAGCCACCGCGCCCGGCCATGGGACCTCTAAAATCTTAAAGAGGGGTTGGGGGACTTGCCAGGTGGATGAGGGTGGATTCTGGGATCCTGAAGCTCCCCTCCGTACGCAGGTGATGCGTGAATGGGCCATGGCCGACAACCAGTCCAAGAACCTGCCTAAAGCCGACAGACAGGCCCTGAATGAGGTAGGACAGCCCCAGTGGGTCCTACTCATGCCTGTCCGCCACCTGGAGCATACTCAGTTTCACCTGGCTCTGGCTGTGTCCTGCCCATCCAGTTCCACCCCTTTCCACCTATTTTAGCCTTTCCTGTCCCCATGCCTACATGCAGCTCTGCCTCTCTTAGCCGCCATCTGACCTGACACTGCTCTGCTCCTCAGATTGGCCATATTTGGCCCCATCTACACTTGACTTGCCTGTCAGGGCTGGCTCTGGAGTCCTGTCCCAAGCCGGGGCCCCTGCAGATGCAGCCAGGGCCTTCTTGGTCTCTCTTTGATGCATTCATGTCTCTATCAGGCCCTGCCCCCTGATTCTGGCTCTGCCCGGCCAATCTCACCTCTTTCAACCTGACCTACCCCATGGAGACCCCACTCATGTTAGCCCCCATTCCAGCTCTTGGTCCCACCCCTATCGTGTCATTTATGCACAGCCTGTCTCTAGTTTGACCCTGCCCAGGCCAGGAGCCCTGCAAGGCTTTGTCCCTTTCACCTTAACATTGGTCAGTTCTGCTCCCAGATTGTTTCCACTCAATCTTACAGTTTACATCCTCACATTGGCTCCCAGTGGGCCTAGTCCCACCTCCACTCTGCCTGGCCCTGTAGCCCACCCCTTCCAGTCCGTAACCTTTGGTTCTGCCCAGGCCTGGACCCCTGGAACACCCCCTAACCCCATGTAGCCCTGCCTTTCCAGGCTCTCTTAGACCAGGCTTTGACCCATTTTCTCTTCTCCTGACCCTGTGCCTACCCGCTCCCCAGCACTTCCAGTCCATTCTGCAGACCCTGGAGGAGCAGGTGTCTGGTGAGCGACAGCGCCTGGTGGAGACCCATGCCACCCGTGTCATCGCCCTTATCAACGACCAGCGCCGGGCCGCCTTGGAGGGCTTCCTTGCGGCCCTGCAGGGGGATCCGCCTCAGGTGTGGAGACCATGGGGGCAGAGAGCAGAGAGCAGAGGGTGACAAGGATCAGGGTGGGCTTGGGCAGCCTGTGTCCCTTCCACAGGCGGAGCGTGTCCTGACGGCCCTGCGGCACTACCTGCGTGCGGAGCAGAAGGAGCAGAGGCACACGCTACGCCACTACCAGCACGTGGCTGCCGTGGATCCCGAGAAAGCACAGCAGATGCGTTTCCAGGTGCTCACATCCTTCCAGCTCCCAAATGCACCACTATTCCTCAGACGCCAGCACCTCAGGCTCTTCTCTTGTCCCTTAGACCCTTTTTCTGTCTTTTGAAGCCCTTCCTATCCCTTGAACACCGCTTCTCTGCCCCTTCCCAGTCTCTCAACTCTGCTTCCTGACCCTGAAACATGGAGCCTCACACACTGTGCCTTTGACGCGTTTCTTGTCCCTTGGATTCTTACTCCCCCTGCCCTTGATCCTATGTTCTTTTTTTTTTGAGATGGAGTCTTGCTCTGTTGCCCAAGCTGGAGTGCAGTGGCCAGATCTCAGCTCACTGCAAGCTCCGCCTCCCGGTTTACGCCATTCTCCTGCCTCAGCCTCCCAAGTAGCTGGAACTACAGGTGCCCACCACCTCGCCCGGCTGGTTTTTTGTATTTTTTAGTAGAGATGGGGTTTCACCGTGTTAGCCAGTATGGTCTCGATCTCCTGACCTCGTGATCCGCCCGTCTCGGCCTCCCAAAGTGCTGGGATTACAGGCTTGAGCCACCGCGCCTGGCAGATCCTATGTTCTGTCCCTTGGATTTTCTTTTTTCTTTTTTTTTTTTTTTGAGACGGAGTCTCGCTCTGTCGCCCAGGCTGGAGTGCAGTGGCGCGATCTCGGCTCACTGCAAGCTCCGCCTCCCGGGTTCACGCCATTCTCCTGCCTCAGCCTCCCGAGTAGCTGGGACTACAGGCGCCCACAACCGCGCCCGGCTAATTTTTTGTATTTTTAGTAGAGACGGGGTTTCACCGTGGTCTCGATCTCCTGACCTTGTGATCCGCCCGCCTCGGCCTCCCAAAGTGCTGGGATTACAGGCGTGAGCCACCGCGCCCGGCTGTCCCTTGGATTTTCACTGCCTTTCCCAGAGTCCTCTTTTTTTTTTTTTTTTTGAGACAGGGTCTCACTCTGTCACCCAGGCTGGAGTGGTGCAGTGCAATCTTGGCTCATTGCAACCTCTGCCTCCTGGGTTCAAGCAATTCTCCTGCCTCAGCCTCCTGAGTAGCTGGGATTACCAACGCGTGCCACCATGCCTGGCTAATTTTTGTATTGCGTTGGTGCAAAAGTTATTACGGTTTTTGCTATTGAAAGTAATGGCAAAAACCGCAGTAACTTCTTTTTTTTTTTTTTTTTGAGACAGTCTTGCTCTGTCACCCAGGCTGGAGTGCAATGGCGTGATCTCTGCTCACTGCAGCCTCCGCCTCCTGGGTTCAAGAAATTCTGCCTCAGCCTCTTGAGTAGCTGGGATTACAGGAGCCTGCCACCATGCCAGGCTTTTTTTTTTTTTTTTTGACAAGAGTCTCACTCTGTTGCCCAGGCTGGAGTGCAGTGACGTGATCTGGACTCACTGCAACCTCCACCTACCGGGTTCAAGCTATTCTCCTGCCTCAGCCTCCCGAGTAGCTGAGACTACAGGCAGGTGTCACCACATCTGGCTGATTTTTGTATTTTTAGTAGAGACGGGGTTTCAGCATATTGGTCAGGCTGGTCTCAAACTCGACCTCAGGTGATCCACCCTTGGCCTCCTAAAGTATTAGGATTACAGGTGTGAGCCACCACACCTGACCCCAGCTAATTTTTGTATTTTTAGTACACACTGGGTTTCAGCATTTGGCCAGGCTGATCTCGAACTCCTGAGCTCAGGTGATCTGCACACCTTGGCCTCCCAAAATGCTGAGATTACAGGCACGAGCCACTGTGCCTGGCCAGAAACCCCAATAACTTGCACCAATCTAGTATTTTTAGTAGAGGCAGGGTTTTGCCGTGTTGCCCAGGCTGGTCTCGAACTCCTGACCTCAGGTGATCCGCCCACCTCGGCCTCCCAAAGTGCTGGGATTACAGGCATGAGCCACTGTACCCAGTCGAGAATCCCCTTGTTCCTTGAACCCTCTTCCTGTCCCTTGACCTCCTTTCTCCATAACTCCCCTTGTTTTCCCTGGAACCCCTGTTCTGTGTGCTCAAATTTGAATTCCCCTTTCCTGGATGTTTTCTTTCTGTCTATGGAATCCGTTCTGTGCTCTTGAACTCCAAATCTTGCCTTGAACTATGTCATCTGTATGACCCTTCAGTCCTCAATCCCTGTCTCTGGAATCCCCTCAAACCCCGCTTTCTGTTCCTTGGACCTCATTCTTCAATTTCCTTCTCCTATGGCCCAGTTCCTGACCCTTGTGCCACACGTCCTGTCCATTGCATGTGCCGCTTTTCCTTGGCCGCTATTGAATTCCTCCTTCATACTGCCTCAGTTTCCTCGTGTCCAGCCTGCATTGCCCAGCTCATCCTTCATGTCCACTCCCCACAGGTGCAGACCCACCTTCAGGTGATTGAGGAGAGGGTGAATCAGAGCCTGGGCCTGCTTGACCAGAACCCTCACCTGGCTCAGGAGCTGCGGCCCCAAATCCGTGAGTGCCTATTACCCCGGCCCCCATTCCAGAACTCTGAGGGCAGATCTTGACTCCTAAATATTGATCCCCCCAATTTCATTTATTTCTCTGTAACAAACCAGCCCAGAACTTAGCAGTGAAAATCAACAGCCATTTTTCTTTGTTCATGATTCTGCCATCCAGTCTGGGCTCAGCAGAGTGGTTCTTCTAGTGGTCTTGCCAGTGGTCAAGCATGCAGTTGTATTTAGCTAGCAGATCATCTGGGGGCTGGGAGTCTAGCACAAACGGACCTTTCTCCCTCTCCAAGGAGGCTCACGGCCTCTCTTCTCCATGGAGCCTCTCCATGTGGTCTCACCAGCAGGGTAGCTGGATTCCCTACTTGGCCGTTCATGCTCTCCAAGACATCAAAGTGGAAGTTGCTAGGTCTTAAGGCTTGGGTGCACATTCTATTTGTTAAAACAAGTTACAAATCCAGTCCAGATTCAAGGGAAGGAACCTATATGCATACCAGAAAGTGTGACCTACCACAGCCCCCAGATCTATTGTGGCTTCCTCCTGGATATCTCACACATAACCCTGATTCTCCTGGTATTTAAGAAAGCTATCATCTTGAGCTGGGCGCAGTGGCTCACGCTTATAATCCCAGCATGTTAGGAGGCTGAGGCAGGCAGATCACTTGAGGTCAGGAGTTCGAGACCAGCCTGGCCAACATGGTGAAACCCCATCTTTACTAAAAATTAAAAAATTAGCCAGGTGTGGTGGCACTTGCCTCTAGTCCCAGCTACTCAGGAGGCTGAGGCAGGAGAATCACTTGAACCCGGGAGGTGGAGGTTGCAGTGATCTGAGATCACGTTATTGCACTCCAACCTGAGCAACAAGAGTGAGACTCTGTCTCAAAAAAATAAAGCCATAATCTTGAAACTTCAGCCTCCATCCTTCCTGCCAGCAGTGCCTCCCTCCAGCTTCCCACTTTCTCAGATCACACTTCTGGCTATCCCACACTTGGGGCTGACTCTGCTGTCTGCACGATCCCCCAGTTGCTCTACTGTTAGGGTACCCTTCACTCACCCCAATGCTCACTACCTCAGCCACCTTTCTGCATCTCCCCCTCAGAGGAACTCCTCCACTCTGAATACCTGGGTCCCAGTGAATTGGAAGCCCCTGCCCCTGGGGGCAGCAGTGAGGACAAGGGTGGGCTGCAGCCTCCAGATTCCAAGGATGGTGAGTGAGCCCACATATAGGTGACCCCAGACATTGGGGAACATGCCAGCTTAATCTGTAATCCCCTGGCTGGGCGCGGTGGCTCAAGCCTGTAATCCCAGCACTTTGGGAGGCCGAGACGGGCGGATCACTAGGTCAGGAGATCGAGACCATCCTGGTTAACACGGTGAAACCCCGTCTCTACTAAAAAATACAAAAAACTAGCCGGGCGAGGTGGCGGGTGCCTGTAGTCCCAGCTACTCAGGAGGCTGAGACAGGAGAATGGCCCGAACCCGGGAGGCGGAGCTTGCAGTGAGCTGAGATCCGGCCACTGCACTCCAGCCTGGGCGACAGAGCGAGACTCCGTCTCAAAAAAAAAAAAAAAAAAAAAAAAAAAAAATCTGTAATCCCCTAGAGTCTGAGGGTGTCTTCACCACCACAGTGACTGGGAAAGGATGGGGAGGAACGTCTGAGGTTGCGGAGGCCTCTGTAGGATCCCCCATCCTCATTCTTGGTCCCTGGGAGGATGTTTCTCCACCTTTCTTTGCTGATAACCCTCCTCTCTTCACTCTTCCACTGCCTTGCTTCCTCTGGCTTCCAGCAGACACCCCCATGACCCTTCCAAAAGGTGAGTGTCTCGTAGTTAACCCCAGCCTCCAAATCCCACTAATCCCTGAACCCAGAAGGAAACAGGGTCCATCCATTGGGAACCTCAGATTCCCTGGGGTAGAGTCCGATATACTTTCCAAGCCCCTCCTCTGAACCCTAAAGAATGAAATAGGGCCAGGCGCTGGTGGCTCACACCCGTAATCCTAGCACTTTGAGAGGCTGAGGCAGGAGGATCCCTTGAGGCCAGGAGTTTGAGACCAGCCTGGGCAACATAATGGGACCCTGTACATACAAATAATTTAAAAATTACCTGGGTGTGGTGGGGCATGTCAGTAGTCCCAGCTGCTCAGGAGGCTGACATAGAAGGATCACTGGAGCCCAGGAAGTTGAGGCTGCAGTGAGCTGAGATCATGCCCCTGCACTCCAGCCTGGGTGACAGAGTGAGATTCTGTCTAAAAAAAAAAAAAAGAATGAGATCAGACTTGGGGGTAGGGTCCACAGAACAAGACGCTGCATCCCCTGAGAAAGAGAAGATGTCCCCGCTGGAACAGTATGAGCAAAAGGTAAGTTGGTCAGACCTGTGGGCTCCCAAAGGGGAACAAGAGCGGGGCCTATACTGCTGGGTATGAGGGAGGAGATGCTGGGGGCTTAGATTCCTTGTCCTGAGGGAAGAGGGAGCTGAGGACATGGAATTGAGATCCTAGAAAATGAGAGGGTTGGCCGGGCGCGGTGGCTCAAGCCTGTAATCCCAGCACTTTGGGAGGCCGAGACGGGTGGATTACGAGGCCAGGAGATCGAGACCATCCTGGCTAACACAGTGAAACCCCGTCTCTACTAAAAAAATACAAAAAACTAGCCGGGCGAGGTGGCGGGCGCCTGTAGTCCCAGCTACTCGGGAGGCTGAGGCAGGAGAATGACGTAAACCCGGGAGGCGGAGCTTGCAGTGAGCTGAGATCCGGCCACTGTACTCCAGCCCGGTCGACAGAGTGAGACTCCGTCTCAAAAAAAAAAAAAAGAAAAAAAAGAAAATGAGAGGGTTGGGGGACGCTCTCTTGGGCCGCTGGGGAGGAGGAGGCGGGCGCCAGGCTTCTGGGTCCCTGACACCTCCTGCTCCACCAGGTGAATGCGTCTGTTCCAAGGGGTTTCCCTTTCCACTCATCGGAGATTCAGAGGGATGAGCTGGTAAGAGGAGGAACAGCCGGGTACCTAGGGGAAGAGGCCAGAGGTCAGCAGCCAGGCTGTAATTCCCAAAGCCACACGGGTCCCTCAAAGACGCCCTCTGCCCCATCTCCTCTCCCTGCAGGCACCAGCTGGGACAGGGGTGTCCCGTGAGGCTGTGTCGGGTCTGCTGATCATGGGAGCGGGCGGAGGCTCCCTCATCGTCCTCTCCATGCTGCTCCTGCGCAGGAAGAAGCCCTACGGGGCTATCAGCCATGGCGTAGTGGAGGTGAGACCCACGAGGGCGGCATGTGGGAAGAGTTCCTGAGCCCGGGTGTGGGCAGGCTGAGAGGCCTGCGGGCAGTCCCGCCCCCGCACCCCACTGTCCTGTCGTTCCCCTGCCGGTTGCAGGTGGACCCCATGCTGACCCTGGAGGAGCAGCAGCTCCGCGAACTGCAGCGGCACGGCTATGAGAACCCCACCTACCGCTTCCTGGAGGAACGACCCTGACCCGTCCCCCTTCACCCCTCCAGCCGAACCCAGACCTCCCCTCTTCCTGGAGCCCCAGAACCCCAACTCCCAGCCTAGGGCAGCCGGGAGTCTTGAAGTGATCATTTCACACCCTTCTGTGAGAGGGCTGGAAATTCTTATTTCCCCTTTCCAATTCCAAATTCCATCCCTAAGAATTCCCAGATAGTCCCAGCAGCCTCCCCATGTGGCACCTCCTCACCTTAATTTATTTTTTAAGTTAATTTATGGATCCTTAAGGTGACCGACACCTTGGTCCTAGTGTCTATTTCCCTGGAATTCACCCTCTCATGTTTCCTTACTAACATCCCAATAAAGTCCTCTTCCCTACCAAGCCAGCCTGAGTCTCTGTGGGAGAATTAGTCTGTAACCACAGCTGGACGCGGTGTCATCCCCGCCCAGGCCGCCCTGGTCTCTTTAAACGGGATGACGAAGCTTTACATCTGGGCGGGGCCTGCGGGAAGGGCTGGGAGCGCCGGGGACTGGGCTCAGAGGCCCGGGATCAGCGCCTGTCCCGGAGCTCTCCGCGGTGCTGAACTGGCCGCACCTTCTAACTCTCATTCTGCTGGGTACCAGGGTGGACCCCAAGGAGGCTGGGCTCCAGCGAGTTTCCCCTGCCATCTGCTTAGCCTCACACACAATCACACGCAGCGCCCACCCCAATCTTCGAGAGTCCTGTAAGATATTATGAATCGTGAACCACCTTCCCATTCCCCAAAGTCTTCATTCCTTCTTGGGCAATCTATAGAAACCCTCTGGAGTGTGGAGATTCCAGTCACGTGTCCCAGAAAGGGATCTATATCTGCACGTGCCTACTGAACTTCGTTTTATTTTCTCCCCCTACTGCCCATATAAATGCAGAAGAATTTATTTTTCTTTCCTTTCCCCACCTCCCTTTTTTTAAGAGTCAGGGTCTCACACTGTCACTTAGGGTGGAGTGCAGTGGTGCAATCATAGCTCACTGCAGCTTCCAACTCTTGGGCTCAAGTGACCCGCCTGCCTCAGCCTCCCAAGTAGCTGGAACTATAAGCACGCACCACCACCCCTGGATAATTTTTTTAAAAAAAATTTAGGCCGGGCGCGGTGGCTCACGCCTGTAATCTCAGCACTTTGGGAGGCTGAGGCGGGCGGATCACCTGAGGTCAGGAGTTCGAGACCAGCCTGACCAACATGGTGAAACCCCGTCTCTACTAAAAATACAAAATTAGCCGGGCTTGGTGGTGCATGCCTGTAATCCCAGCTACTTGGGGAGCTGAGGCAGGAGAACCGCTTGAACCCAGGAGGTGGAGGTTGCGGTGAGCCAAGATCATGCCACTGCACTCCAGCCTGAGCAAGAAGAGGGAAACGCCATCTCAAAAAAATAAAAAATAAAAAAAATAGAGATGGGATCTTGCTATGTTGCCCAGGCTGCTCTGCAAGTCCTGGCCTCAAGTGATCCTCCCACCTTAGCCTCCTGAGTAGCTGGAATTACAGGCGTGCAGCACCGTGCCCAGTATTGGAATTTATACCCTCACATGTCCCATTATGCTGGCTGGGGTTAGCCCTCCACATATGCTGTTATCTGTCCCAAGAGAGTTGTTAGGAGGATTAAAAGGGTTAATATTTGTGGAGATGTTACAACTGCACCTGCCACTTAGCAAGTATTTGTTAAGTAAATTTTAAAGTATTAAGGTAGCAAACACTCATATGGTGTTCACCCTGTGCCAGACACTACTTTGAGGGCTTTATATGCACTGGCACACTTAATCATTACTTCTGTGAATGGAAAATAAATCTTGGGGGCCCCAAATCACTAAGTTAAAGGGAAAAGTCAAGCTGGGAACTGCTTAGGGCAAACCTGCCTCCCTTTCTATTCAAAGTCATCCCTGTGCTCACTGACAGAGGCATACTCTGATCGCCTTCTTTGGAAAAGCTAACCAGAAACTCAAAAGGAGGCAACCGTTTGTCTTTCACCTACCTGTGACTTGTATGCCTCCTCCCTGCTTTGTATTGTCCTGCCTTTCCAGACAGAACCAAAGTACATCTTAACATATGTTGATCAATGTCTCATGTCTCCCTGAAATATATAAAACCAAGTTGTACCCCGAACAACTTGGGCACGTGTTGTCAGGACCTCCCAAGGCTGTGTCACAGGTGCACATCCTCAACCTTGGCAAAATAAACTTTATGAATTCATTGAGACCTGTCTCAGATATTCAGAGTTCACATTTCCATCCAATGGAATCGGTATTATGACTATTCTTATCTACAGATTGGGAAATGAGACTGAGAGTCGTTACATCACATGCTCTATGTCATCATCTAGGAAGAGTCAGAGCTAACAATTCAACCCAAGAAGCCTGGTTCCAGCATCCACTCTCCTGGCCAGTTTGCTAACCTCCTGTTTAATACTCCAAGATTGTCCCATATGGTGTTCTGATTGTGCGCTTCAAAATTCCACGTGGCTGGGCACAGTGGCACACTGCTGTAGTCCCAGCTACCTGGGAGGCTGAGGCAAGAGGATTGCTTGAGCCCAGGGCTTCTGGATTGTAGTGCACTATGCCAATTGGCTGTCCACACTAAGTTCAGCATCAATATGATGACTTCCTGGGAATGGGAACCGGCCCAGGAAACATAGGTCAAGACTCTCATGCTGATCAGTGGTGGGATAGCACCTGTGAATAGCCACTGCACTTCATCCTGGGCAACATAGAGAGACCCTGTCCATAAATAAATAAATAAATAAATAAATAAATAAATAAATAAAATCCAAGTGATACCATTCACCTCCCATTGTAGATTTGCTTTTTTACCACAGCTTCCCAGCAGATGGCAGTAAAGTGTCATGTTCTAATGTCAGTATCTCGCATGATTTTCTGACAGATGGTTTGGGGAGGGAGCATCTATTTCTAATTCTCCCAAAGGGCCTGTGAGTTAGCTGTGGTTCTTCATAATATATAACTGTAAATATAGCTCGTGTATATTAAATATACACCTGGTAGATGTTAAGAGAAGACGCTTCATGGTGCAAGTTGGACGCAATGCCAGTTTCTGTAGAGAAGTCAGTTTGCACAATCATTCTGATACTGGTTATATCTTTGGTTATATTTGGATAAGCCCAGCGGAAATCTATCACTAACACCACAGGAACCACAGGGGTTGAAAGCTGCCTTTGTATTTTCACAACCAAGAGTGATCAACAGGCTAACAATAAGTAAGGAGCTCCAAGCAGGTGAAACAGAAAAAGTAAGGCAGTTTTGCTCAATATGGTCAGTGTGTAAAGTTTAATGGTAATACTTCGAGTACTTAATTTTAAAATGTTGTTACTCAAATTACAGCAGGAAAAATAATTTTGCTGTTACTTATCTGATGTTCTTGCACCCCTAAACCATTCTTTTCCCACTGAAGATGATCTTGGTAATTCTTCTTTTTTTAATTTTTAATTTTTTTTTTTTTTTTCGACAGAGTCTTGTCAGGCTGGAATGCAGTGGTGCGATCTTGGCTCACAGCAGCCTCCACCTCCCAGGTTCAAATGGTTCTCCTGCCTCAGCCTCGCAAGTAACTGGGATTACAAGCACCTGCCACCATGCCTAGCTAATTTTGGTATTTTTAGTAGAGACGAGGTTTCATCATGTTGGCCATGCTGATCTTGAACTCTTGACCTCAGATGATCCACCTGCCTTGGCCTCTCAAAGTGTTGAGATTACAGGCGTGAACCACCGGGCCCGGCCAATTTTTCTTATAATAATTCAATTTCTACCATGTGCAGTGGCTCATGCCTGTAATCTCAGCAATTTGGGAGACTGAGGTGGAAGGATCACTTGAGTCCAGGAGTTCAAGACCAGCTTGGGCAACATAGTGAGACACAGTCTCTAAAAAAAAAAAGAAAAGTGGCCGGGCGCGGTGGCTCAAGCCTGTAATCCCAGCACTTTGGGAGGCCGAGGCGGGCGGATCACAAGGTCAGGAGATCGAGACCACAGTGAAACCCCGTCTCTACTAAAAATACAAAAAATTGGCCGGGCGCGGTGGCGGGCGCCTGTAGTCCCAGCTACTCAGGAGGCTGAGGCAGGAGAATGGCGGGAACCCGGGAGGCGGAGCTTGCAGTGAGCCGAGATCGCGCCACTGCACTCCAGCCTGGGCAACAGCGTGAGACTCCGTCTCAAAAAAAAAAAAAAAAAAAAAAAAAAAAAAGAAAAGAAAAGAAAAAAATAATTAGCCAGGCATGGTGGTAAGTGCCTCTAGTTCCAGCTACTCAGGAGGCTGAAGTGGGAGAATTGCTTGAGCCTAAGAGGTAGAGGCTGCAGAAAGCCAAGGGTGACAGATTAAGACCCGGTCTCAAAATAATAATAATAAGTATATATGGCCAGATGCAGTTGCTCATGCCTGTAATCCCAGCACTTTGGGAGGCCGAGGTGGGAGGATTCCTTGAGCCCAGGAGTTCAAGACCAGCCTGGGCAACACAGTGAGACCCTGTATCTACAAAAATAAAAATGAAAACAATTAGCCGGGTGTGGTGGCACACACCTATGGTCCCAGCTTCTCAGGAGGCTGAGGCAGGAGGATCACTTGAGTCCAGGTAGGAGGTGGAGGCTGCAGTGAGCTGACATTGCACCACTGTACTCCAGCCTGAGCAACAGAGTGAGACCCTGTTCTTATTTTTAAAAAATGTATATATATATACAAAGTTTCTGAGGGACATTTTATCATGCTAGTGGGGTGGGTGTGTGCACTTGTGTGTGTTGATATGCATCTTAGTTTGGGTTATAGAATACCGTGGGCTGGGTGGCTTAAACAATACACATTCATTTCTCACAAGTGCTAGAGGCTGAGAAGTCCAAGATCAAGGTGCCAGCAGCTCCAAAGTCTGATGAGGGCTCTCTTCCTGGTTTGCAGATGGTTTTCTTTCTTCTTCTTTTTCTTCTTTTTTTTTTTTTTTTGACAAGGTCTTGTTCTGTCACCTGGCTGGAGTGCAGTGCAATCATAGCTCACTGCAGCCTTGATCGCCCAGGCTCAGGCAATTCTCCCGCCTTACTTTCTCAAGTAGCTGGGACCACAGGTGTGCACCATTACACCTGGCTTTTTTTTTTTTTTTTTTTTAAATAGAAACAGGGTTTCACCATACTGCACACGCTGGTCTCAAACTCCTGAGCTCAAGCTATCCTCCCATCCTCCCATCCCAAAATGCTGGGATTACAGACATGAGCCAGCGTGCCCTGCCCACGATGGCCATCCTCTTACTGCATCTTCATATGGCAGAGTAGACAGCAGAGAAGCAAGCTGTTTCCTGTCTCTTCTTCTTTTTTGTTTTTTTGTTTTCATTTTTGTTTTTGTTGTTGTTGTTGTTGTTTGAGATGGAGTTTCATTCTTGTTGCCCAGGCTGCAATGCAATAGCGCGATCTCGGGTCACCGCAACCTCCATCTCCCAGGTTCAAGCGATTTTCCTGCCTCAGCCTCCCGAGTAGCTGAGATTACAGGCATGTGCCACCATGCCCAGCTAATATGTATTTTTAGTAGAGACAGGGTTTCTCCATGTTGGTCAGGCTAGTCTCCAACTCTGGACCTCAGGTGATCCATCTGCCTCGGCCTCCCAAAGTGCTGGGATTACAGGCATGAGCCATCACGCCCGGACTCTCCCGTCCCTTCTAACAAGGACATTAGTTCCATTCATGAGGGTTCCACCCTCATGACCTAACTACCTCCCAAAGGCCCATCTCCAAATACTACCCCATTGGGGCTTATGGTTTCAACAAATGAATTTTAGAGGGACACAACCATATACTCCATAACAATACAAATTGAGATATACATCTTATATGTCAACAAAACCTCAGATGCCATCAGTGATAAAAAATAGCATTATTTTAGGTACCACAAAAGGGAAAAAAAGGCAAAGTATAAACTATGTCACACAATTGACTATAAGATTATCCCAATTAAGTCCTTCTGAATTTTTTATTTTATTATTATTTTTTTTAATTTTTATTTATTTTTTTTTTTTGGAGACGGAGTCTCGCTCTGTAGCCCAGGCTGGAGTGCAGTGGCCGGATCTCAGCTCACTGCAAGCTCCGCCTCCCGGGTTTACACCATTCTCCTGCCTCAGCCTCCCGAGTAGCTGGGACTACAGGCGCCCGCCACCTCGCCCGGCTAGTTTTTTTGTATTTTTTAGTAGAGACGGGGTTTCACCGTGTTAGCCAGGATGGTCTCGATCTCCTGACCTCGTGATCCGCCCGTCTCGGCCTCCCAAAGTGCTGGGATTACAGGCTTGAGCCACCGCGCCCGGCCTATTATTATTATTTATTTACTTACGTTAGAGAGAGTGTCGTGCTGCAATCATGGTTCACTGCAGCATAAAACTCCTGGGCTCAAGTGAGCCTCCTGCCTCAGCCTCCAAAGTAGCTGGGACTACAGGTGTGCACCACCACACACAGCTAATTTGTTTTTGTTTGTTTATTTTGGTAGAGTGTGTCTCACTAGGTTGCTGATCTCAAATTCCTAGGCTCAAGTGATCCTCCCACCTCTGCCTCCAAAAGTGCTGGAACTACAGGCATGAGCCACCACGTCCATCTCAATCAGGTTCTTCTTAGAATCAATGAAATACTGCATATTTGTAGGAAATTTTCCTAGACCCGCTGCCAATGTGTGAATACATATGAGGGCACATACCTGCTGGTATAAGACAGCTGATATGGGAAACCTAACATCAGGAGCTCCTGATGACTCCTTCCCTCCCTCTCTCCCTCCCTCCTTTCCTCACTTCCTCCCTTCCTTGTTTCTTTCTTTCAGACGGAGTCTTGCTCTGTTGCCCAGGCTGGAGTTCAGTGGTGTGATCTCACCTTACTGCAACATCCATCTCCAAGTTCAAGCAATCCTCCTGCCTCAGCCTCCCAAGTGGCTGGGACTACAGGCACCGGCCACCATGCCCAGCTAATTTGTATTTTTAGTAGAGACAGGGTTTCACCATGTTGACCAGGCTGATCTCCAACCCCTGACCTCAGGTGATCCCCCCACCTCGGCCTCCCAGAGTGCTGGGATTACAGGAGTGAGGCACCTTGCCCAGCCCCCAGATAACTTTGTCTCCCAATATTCAGACCCTTGTGTAATGCCTCCCACACTGATCTGGGATCAATGACATGTCAACAAGCATGATACAAGCAGGAGCTTGTCTCCTTGAACCTCTCCCTCTTGGAGAACTGAGCCACTATCTGAAGTGAAGAGATTCACCTGCCCTCCTGGACTGCATGGAGAAACTCTTGGCCACTCCTGGAAGCTCCAGTATCTCCGCTGAGCTATCAGGCATGTGAGTGAAGGCGTCATGGATTTCCAGGCCAGTAGGGCCTCAGGTTGACTGCATCCACATAAGGAACAAAAGGGAGACAGCAAAACAGCCAGCTGAACCCGGCCTAGATTTCAGTCAGAAACAATTAAGAGGGGCTGGGTGCAATGGTTCACACCTGTAATCCCAGCACTTCGGGAGGCCGAGGTGGGCGGATCACTTGAGGTCAGGAGTTAGAGACCAGCCTGGCCAACATGCTGGAACCCCATCTCTTTTTTTTTTTTTTTTTTTTTTTTTTTGAGACGGAGTCTAGCTCTGTTGCCCAGGCTGGAGTGCAGTGGCGTGATCTTGGCTCACTGCAAGCTCCGCCTCCCGGGTTCACGCCATTCTCCTGCCTCAGCCTCCCGAGTAGCTGGGACTACAGGCGCCCGCCACCTCGCCCGGCTAGTTTTTTTGTATTTTTTAGTAGAGACGGGGTTTCACTGTGTCAGCCAGGATGGTCTCGATCTCCTGACCTCGTGATCCGCCCGTCTCGGCCTCCCAAAGTGCTGGGATTACAGGCTTGAGCCACCGCGCCCGGCCTGGAACCCCATCTCTACTAAACAAATTCAAAAATTAGCCAGACGTGGTGGCGGGCGCCTGTAATCCCAGCTACTCGGCAGGCAGAGGCAAGAGAATCACTTGAACCCAGGAGGCGGAGGTTGCAGCGAGAGGAGATCGCGCCACTGCATTCCAGCCTGGCAAGAGAGAGACTCCGTCTCCGATCTCAAAAAAGAAGAAAAAAGAAAAGAAACAATTAAAAGGGTGTTGGTTTAAGCCTTAAGTTTTAGGGTGGAGACACTGGCCAGAGCTCTGGAGTGTGCTAATATGTACATTCGGTTTGTGGTTCATGAAAGGTTCCTAGCTGCGGGGGCTATGATGGGTTCGAGGGCTTTCTGGGATGGGGGCTCTTTGGGCGATTATATTGCAGAGGCCAGAGCAGAGGCTGTGGAGCGGGTATGAGAATGGGGTTTGGGGCTTTGGGTTTTTTTTGTTTTTGTTTGTTTTCTTTTGTTTTGTTTTTGAGACGGAGTTTTGCTCCTGTTGCCCAGGTTGGAGTGCAGTGGCACGATCTTGGCTCACTGAAACCTCTGCTTCCTGGGTTCAAGAGATTCTCCTGCCTCAGCCTCCTGAGTAGTTGGGGTTACAGGCGCCCACCACCACACCTGGCTAATCTTTTGTGCTTTTAGTAGAGACAGAGTTTCATCATGTTGGCCAGGCTGGTCTCAAACTCCTGACCTCAGGTGGTCTACCTACCTTGGCCTCCCAAAGTGCAGGGATTACAGGCGTGAGCCACCGCGCCCAGTCTTGGGTTTTTTTGTTTCTTTTTTTTGAGACAGTCTTGCTCCATTGCCCAGATTGGAGTGCAGTGGCGTAATCTCAGCTCACTGCAACCTCTGCCTCCCAGGTTCAAGTGATTCTCATGCCTCAGCCTCCCGAGTAGCTAGGATTACAGGCACATGCCAACACGCCTGGCTAATTTTTGTATTTTTAGTAGAGATGGGTTTTTGCCATGTTGGCCAGGATGGTCTCAAACTCCTGACCTCAGGTGATCTGCCTGCCTTGGCCTCCCAAAGTGCTGCGATTGTTAAGTGTGAGCCACTGCACCTGGCTGAGGATGGGGTTTTGTGGAGGTCTTAATTTGGGTTTCTCCAAAAGCAGCTGTGGAGGGAAGGATTGGAGGGAAAGTTGGAAGGGATGGAGAACATTGGTAGGGGAGGCAGGAAGAGACACAGATAAGAGAGAGCAGACGATAAAGGGTATTTTATCAAGCCCAAACCACTGTGGGGAACTGGGGATTCATCCACTGGGGAACTCTGGAGCTCGCAGAGGCCATGCATTTCCAAGTTAGCCCAACAGACAGGTGGGGGACCATCTCCTATCGGTAACTGGCTGAGGGCTGCTGGAGTGGGAAGTGGGCACGAACCCCCTGGCTTCCAACACTTGCCACGCCCATACCAGGGCAGAGCCGCACCAGTGGTCTGAAACTGCCCAAAGGCAAATATTTTGGGGCTGACACCTAGGCTGGTCTCAAACTCCTGACCTCAAGTGATCCTCACCCCTTGGCCTCCCAAAGGCCAGTCCTACTTGTGTCACCAGGGTGAGGGTGATGGGATATGGACCTGGCACCCATGGTGGCTGCTACGTCCTCCCTCCTCAGGCACATTCATCCCAATATGACCCCTCGGCGGGCATCACAGCCACTCTCCTGTGCCAGTGCCCCCAGAGATCAGACAACAATGGTTCTAGTCCAAATTGAATTTATTTTTATTTCATTTTCATTTTTTTTTTTGAGACAGAATTTTGCTTTGTCACCCAGGCTGGAGTGCAGTGGTACAATCTTGGCTCACTGCAACCTCCACCTCCTGGGTTCAAGCAATTCTCCTGCCTCAGCCTCCCAGGTAGCTGGGACTACAGGTGCGCGCCACCATGTCCAGCTAATTTTTTTTGTATTTTTAGTGGAGACAGGGTTTCACCATGTTGGCCAGGCTGGTCTCAAACTCCTGACCTCAACTGATCCACCCGCCTCGGCCTCCCAGAGTGTTAGGATTATAGGCATGATCCACCACACCTGACCCAAATTGACTTTAATAAAGAGCTTGAGAGATGCTCAGATTAAGGAGGGAGTGACCAGGAATGCTGGGGTCTGGAACGGGGCCCAGCTGAGTTCTGAATCAGAGAGCAGTGGGACCTAAGGGTCCCTGATCTCAGAGGGTCCCTCCTGTCTCAGGGTGAGGACCCAAAGGATTTGGGTCCTGGCGAGGGCGAGGAGGCCATCGTAGGAGCTTTACTGAGATGGTATTGAGATGCCCCAAGCACCACGTAGGGGGATTACATTTGGGTTTCTGGGAACGAAGAGCTGAGTTACGGGAGAGAACCCAAAGGATCTCAGCGGGGAAAGGACTAAGGGTGCAGGGTGTTTCACAGAAACAAACAAGGGGCCTCGATTTCACAGAAATCATCAAGAGGGCTCCTTGTGGGTAGAAGAGGGGTATCACAGCACCCCAAATATTGGGGCCTGTTCACCCCTCTGCAGCCATTCTGGGGTTTTAATGTAAGACCCCAATGGCAGGATATTCCACATACATTATCATGGTTTTGCAACATTAGCATACGCTGGCTGTCCCGCAGGACGGTGGGGACTGGAAAATCAGTCCAGGGTCTGGGTTTGAGTCCTAAGAGGACAGGCCTGGCGGCGCCACACGGCTCCTCTTCAACAGCTGCCGGAGCTGTAGACAAGGCAAAAGAGGGAGAGAAGTCTGTCAGGTTGGAAGCAGAGGTGGGGAAGGCACGCCATGCAGAGGGAGGGGTTAGAGAAGAGAGGTTAAGTGGGGCCCATTGGATTTGCAGGTCAGAGGTCCAGAGTCAAGACTTTGGAAGAGCCAGGTGCAGTGGCTCACGTCTGTAATCCCAGCACTTTGTGGGGCTAAGGTGGGCAAATCACCTGAGGTCAGGAGTTCAAGACCAGCCCAGCCACCATGGCGAAACCCCGCCTCTACCAAAGACACAAAAATTAGCCGGGCATGGTGGCGCATGTGCCTTTAGTCCCAACTTGGGAGGCTGAGGCAGGAGAATCACATGAACCTGGGAGGCAGAGCTTGCAGTGAGCTAAAATTGCACCACTGCACTCCAGCCTGGGTGACAAAGCAAGACTCTGTCGCCAAAAAAAAAAAAAAAAAAGATTAGGGAAGGAGGCTGGGAGAGTGATAGTTCATGCCTGTGATCCCAACACTTTGGGAGGCCAAGGTGGGAGGATCAATTGAGGCCAGGAGTTTGAGACCAGCCTGGACAACATGTGAGATCCCATCTCAAAAAAAAAAAAAAACAAAATTAGCTGGGTGTGGTGTTGCCTGCCTGTAGTACCAGCAACTAGAGAGGCTGAGGTGGGAGGATCCCTTGGGCCCAGGAACTCGAGGCTGCAGTGAGCTGTCATCATGCCACTGCACTCCAGCCTAGGCAACAGAGCAAGACACTGCCTCAAAATAAATAAATAAATAAAAATAAAAATAAAGATGTGGGAAGAAGGTCAAGGCCTGGGTTCATACACTGAGAAAGGGTCAGGAAGCAGAACTTCAGTGAAGGGAAAGGGGCTACTGGCTGGGGGTTCCCACCTGGGGGTGAGCAATGAGAGGGAATTGAAGGGAACAGGTAAGAGGTCAAAAGTCACATCTGAGGTCAGGAGCCAAGGTTAAGGGGAAGGGGACAGGAGGTCACACTTGGGGATCAAAGGTCACACCTTGAGGTCAAGCAAGATTCATGATTGGGAGTACAGGTCACACTGTGAGGTCAGGGTTGGGGTAGAGATCAGAGAAGTCACCATTCTTGGGTAAGGGATGAAACATTGAGGTCAGAGGCACATTATAGAGTCAGAGTTGCCTGACTGAAGTCACCTTCCGAGATTAGAAGTCATTCTCTGAAAGTGAGCACTGGGTGGGGCAGGGAGGTCATCCCGCGCCCGAGAGCTCAGAGGCCACTCTACAGGCAGGCTCAGTGCTTACTCACCCCCTCAGGGCCCGGCCCGGGCCGCAGCAGGTGAATGGGCTGCTCATTCTCTAGGTTGCGCAGTGTGGGGTCCGCCCCAGCTGCCAACAGGTGCCGCACGATGGCTTCCTGGGCTGGCCCAGGGGGCAGGGCAGCCGCCATGTGGAGGGCTGTGTTCCCGTGGGCCTGGAAAAGTAAGGGGAGGGCTGATGGGGATCTGGGCTCGGCTGGCCCAGGCCTCTAAACTGCACTTCAATTTCTGCCTTGTCCACGTCCTGTACTTGTCCTTTCTCCCAGATCTCCCCCAGCCACAGATCTCCCCCAGCCACAGCCACGCTGCACGCATCCCTGTGTCCATGGCCTACACGTTCCGGGGCAATCTATGTCTGCTTCCTACACATTCCCCTGCAAATCCCACACATCGTCCCCTTCATGTCCACAGCCCCCAGGACCCCTAACATCCCATTGCCCCTCTACTGTAACCCACACAAACTGCACTTCCCAGCCCCAGCTCCCACCTTCATGTTGACAAAGGTCCGCAGGTCTCCCCGGGGCAGCTCCAGCAGCAGCTGAACCAGAGTGGGGTTGGCAGCCTGCACGGCCAAGTGCAGAACTGTCTTGTTGCTCTTGATCTCCTAGGGGGAGGGGAATGGCAGAGGTCAGGGCCAGCCTCACACCCACGCACCTTCCCACTGAATCCAGGAGCCTTTAGACACCCTGATCCTTGGCGGAGTGCAGTGGTTCACACCTGTAATCCTAGCACTTTGAGAGGCTGAAGAAGGAGGACCACTTGAGGCCAGGAACTGGAGACCAGCCTGGACAACACAGCAAGACCTCATCTCTACAAAAAATAGAAAAATTAGCCAGGTGTGCTGGTGCACACCTGTAGCCCCAGCTGCTTGGGAGGCTGAGGCAGGAGGATCATTCGAGCCTAGGAGTTCAAGGCTGCAGTGGGCCATGACCATGCCACTACACTCCAGCATGGGTGACAGAGTGACACTCTATCTCAAAATAAATAAACAAATAAATAAGTAAATAGGATGCTGGCCCTCCTCTGCAAGCCCCACCAAGAGTGCCTTATTCAGTTGTATGTCTTGTGCACTGCACAACACCCGTCTCAGGGTGTACCATTCACACCATACACCTCCCAGAACTGTACATTTCTTATGACAATTTTCACACCAGTGTCTGGGAAAGAGATTCTTTTTCCAGTTCTTCAAAGCAACTGCCTTGGCTACCTGCCCTCCATTCAACACATTAAACTGCATCCCGACCCACACAGACTGTACTTTATCTACAAGCACAGGAGTTGGCAGCATTAATCAGTGGACTAGCTAATATTGCAATACTGCACCACAATATTGAGCTGTTCCCGTCATATTTGGGGGAAAATAAAAGACATTTTCTAAAATGAAACCTTTTTATGTGTCTTTAAGGAGTTTGCAAATGATAATGAATGTTAAACATTTTATGTGCTGATAACAGGGCAAAACCACCTAGTTTGCTCATCCAAAAAATGAAGACAAAACCAAAGCTCTAGATTAAGAGTGATTTGAAAAGATGTAACATCATAATATGTGTGCTTACTTGGATCTTGATTTATTTTTTAATGAAAAAAATTATCATTTTTTAGCCAAAAGCAAATTTGACTACAGCCAGGATATTTGGTATTGCAAGAAAATCTTTAATTTTTTAAAGACAGAGTAATGATACTGAGGTTTAAAAAGTTCTTTTTTTTTTTTTTTTTTGAAGGGCACAGGGGCTCGTGCCTGTAATCCCAGCACTTTGGGAGGCCGAGGCAGGCGGATCACTTGAGGTCAAGAGTTTGAGACCAGCCTGGCCAACATGGTGAAACCGTCTCTACTAAAAATACAAAAATTAGCCAGGCGTGGTGGCACGTGCCTATAATCCCACCTACTTGGGAGGCTGAGGCACAGGAATAGCTTGAACGTGGGAGGCAGAGGTTGCAGTGAGCCAATATCACACCATTGCACTCCAGTCTGGGCAACAGAGCAAGACTCCGTCTCAAAATACAAAAGTTATTTTTTTGTTTGTTTTTTTGAGACGGGGTCTCGCTCTGTTGCCCAGGCTGGAGTGCAGTGGTGTGACCATGACTCACTGCAGCCTCAACTTACTGGGCTCGAGTGATCCTCCCACCTTAGGCTCCCCAAACACTGGGATTACAGGGAAAGAGTTCTTATCTTTTATTATTATTATTACTATTGTTGTTGTTGTTGAGAGACAGGGTCTTGCTCTGTTGCCCAGGCTGGAGTGCAGTGGCAACACCATGGCTCACTGCAGCCTTGATCTCCCCAGGTTCAGGTGATCCTCCCACCTCAGCCTCCTGAGTACCTGGGACCACAGGCACGCGCCATCAAGCCCAGCCAATTTTTGTATTTTTTTGTAGAGATGCGGTCTCCCTATGTTGCCGAGGCTGGTCTCGAACTCCTGAGCTCAAGCAATCCACTCACCTGGGCCTCCCAAAGTGCTTGGATTACAGGCATGAGCCACCGCACCCAGCCATCTTTATTTTTTTTTAAATTTATTTGTTATTATTACTAAAAATACAAAACTTAGAGGGGTGTGATAGCACATGCCTGTAGTCCCAGCTACTCGGGAGGCTGAGGCAGGAGAATCACCTGAACCCGGAAGGTTGCAGTGAGCCGAGACTGCACCACTGCACTCCAGCCTGGGTGACAGCGAGACTCCATCTCAAAAAAAAAAAAAGAAAGAAAAATTTATTTGTCCTGTTTTCAGAGAAATACTCCCTGATTTCTGAGTTCTCCCAGAACCCTACCACACAGTTAATTCTTCCTCTTCATCATCTCTCACTCAACTTAAATGTAATTTCCTCAGAACGACCTTCATCGTGAGCCCCGCATCCAACATAAAGCCAGTCTTTTCATTGTCAAGGAGCTCCTATATTTCCGAGGCAGCTTTCATCCCGATTTGTAATTATGTTCAGTTCTTTGTTTACTTATCATCTCCCCTCTTTTCGATTAAATTGTAATGTCTAAAAGTACAAGAGAGTGGTCTTTTCTTATTAAAACATTATAGGTAGCTGGGCACGGCAGCTCACACCTGTAATCCCAGCACTTGGGAGGCCAAGGCTGGGGGGTCACTTGGGCCCAGGAGTTCAAGACCAGCCTGGGCAACATAGCAAGACCCCATCTCTACAAAAAATAGAAAACAATTAGCCGGGTGAGGTGGCTTATGCCTGTAGTCCCAGCTACTTGGGAGGCTGAGGTGGGAGGAATGCTTGAGGCCGGGAGGTGGAGGCTTCAGTGATTCGTGATAGCACCATGGCACTCTAGCCTGGGTGACAAAGCCAGACCCTGTCTCTAAAAAACAAACAAACAAAAAGCAACTTTATGCCCCATCACAGCACACTGGTAGCCACATCATACGTGTCCAAAATTCTGAGTGAAGAAAGGAATGAATTACCAAAGTATCAATTCCACCTTCTCTGTATTGCCCAAATGATCACTTAGCTCTACTTTGCAACCATTAAGAGCCTAGACTGCCATCATTCATTTCCAAACCCCGCTAATAATGCCTTATCTTGTCTCTACTCAGCCATGCCCGTCCTTCCTACAGTCCATCCCCACCATCTAGCTAACTCTGCTAAACACCGCTATTCTTTAAAGACATACAAATATTTATTGAAAAAAATATGTGTTTGAATTTGCTTAAAAATCACATGAAAGTGAGAGGCCGGGCGTGGTGGCTCATGCCTGTAATCCCAGCACTTTGGGAAGCCAAGGCAGGCGGATCACGAGGTCAGGAGATCGAGACCATCCTGGCTAACACGGTGAAACCCCGTCTCTACTAAAAATGCAAAAAATTAGCTGGGCATGGTGGCGGGTGCCTGTAGTCCCAGCTACTCGGGAGGCTGAGGCAGGAGAATGGTGTGAACCCTGGAGGTAGAGCTTGCAGTGAGCTGAGATCACACCACTGCACTCCAGCCTGGGTGACAGAGTGAGATCCGTCCAAAAAAAAAAAAAATCACATGACAGTGAGAGAGTGGATGGGGGCAAGACTGGCCATGAGTTGCTGGTTACTGATGTTGGACACAAGGAGTTCATTCTACGATTTTCTATATTTTATTGGTGTTCAATATTCTTTAACTAAAAAAACATTTTCTGGCTGGGCGTGGTGGCTCATGCCTGTAATCCTAGCACTTTGGGAGGCCAAGGTGGGCGGATCACCTGAGGTCAGGAGTTCGAGACCAGCCTGGCCAACATAGTGAAACCCCGTCTCCACTAAAAATACAAAAAAACTGCCGGGCATGGTGGTGCATGACTGTAGTCCCAGCTACTCAGGAGGCTGAGGCAGAAGCATCACTTGAACCCGGGAGGCAGAGGTTGCAGTGAGCTGAGATCACACCACTGCACTCCAGCTTGGGTGACAGAGTGAGATTCCATCTCAATAAATAAATACACATTTTTTATGGATGTTTAATTATCTCAGCCAGCCTATGAAGGAGCTACTGTCACAAGAAAGGAATAGAACATATTAAAAGCTAGGTTCTACAGTCAGACTACCTGGGTTCTAATCCCCTCTCTGATACTCACAAGCTGTAAGATTTTTTAGGCTGGGTGCAGTGGCTCACAACTGTAATCCCAGCACTTTCAGAGGCAGAGGTGGAAGGACTGCTTGAGCTCAGGAGTTTGAGACCTGCCTGGTCAACATAGTTAGACCTTACCTCTACAAAAAAGTAGCCAGGGGTGGTGGTGCATGCTTGTGATCACAGTTACTTGGAAGGCTGAGGTGGGAGGATCACTTAAGTGCACAAGGTCAAGGCTGCAATAAGCTGTGATCATGCCACTGCACTCCAGCCTGAGTGACAGAGTGAGACCCTGTCTCAAAAAGATTTTTGAGGCCAGGTGCAGTGGCTCACGCTTGTAATCCCAGCACTTTGGGAGGCCAAGGCAGGAAGATCACCTGAGGTCGGGAGTTCGAGACCAGCCTGGCCAACATGGAGAAACCCTGTCTCTACTAAAAATACAAAATTAGCTGGGCGTGGTGGTGGGAACCTGTAATCCCAGCTACTCGGGAGGCTGACACAGGAGAATCGCTTGAACTCAGGAGGCGGAGGTTGCAGTGAGCCGAGATTGCACTATTGCACTCCAGCCTGGGCGACAAGAGCAAAACTCTGTCTCAAAAAGAAAAAAAAAGATTTTTGATTTCCCGTGCCTCAGTTTCCTTATCAGTAAAATAGAGAAAATAGAAAGAGTACACATGTCAAAGGGTGTTTGTGAGGTTTCAAAAAGCTAATCTGAAACTCAGTGCTTGATGAATGAATAGTAAGTGCTTGATAACATACCCTAAGGTCAGTAATATTATTCCCAGTTAACGACTAGGGGCCGGGCAAGGTGGCTCACGCCTGTAATCCCAGCACTTTGGGAGGCCAAGGTGGGAGGATCATTTGAGGTCAGGAGTTTGAGACTAGCCTGGCCAACACGATGAAAGCCCACCTCCACTAAAATACAAAAAAAAAAAAAAAATTGCCGGGTATGGTGGCATGCGCCTATAGTCCCAGCTATTCAGGAGGCTAAGACAGGAGAATCGCTTGAACCTGGGAGACAGAGATGGCTGTGAGACGAGATTGCATGACTGCACTCCAGCCTGGATGACAGAGTGAGACCCTGTCTCAAAAAAACAAACAAAACAAACAAACAATAACAACAACAACGACAAAAAAAAAAAAAAAAAACCCTGCTGGGCGTGGTGGCTCACACCTGTAATCCCAGTACTTTGGGAGGCCAATGCAGGTGGATCACCTGAGGTCAGGAGTTCGAGACCAGCAGGACCAACATGGAGAAACCCCGTCTCTACTAAAAATACAAAAAATTAGCCAGGCATGGTGGCTCATGCCTGTAATCCCAGCTACTCAGGAGGCTGAGGCAGGAGAATCACTCAAACCCGGGAAACGGAGGTTGCAGTGAGCCGAGATCACATCATTGCACTCCAGCCAGGGCAACAACAGCAAAACTCCATCTCAAAACAAACAAACAAACAAACAAAAAACCCCCAAGGCACAGAGAAGTGAAGTAACATGTTCAAGGGCATGCAGCAAGGAAGAGGCAAAGTCAGCATTTGTCTGGAGCTCCCGGACATCAAAGTGGCCCCATCCCACAAAATCTCCCAGGGACCGACTGCCCACATCCCAGCTCACCTGGCTGGTGTGATTAGCACCCATTTGCAGCAACATGTGGACACAATCCAGTCTGTCTCGGGCCTGCGTGCTCAGCACCCGGGGGCAGAGGTCAGAAGGGCGCATAGCAACGTTAAGGGCCAGGATGGCCGTGTGGAGCGGGGTGAGGCCTGCAGAATGGAGACAGTGAGGGACCTGCATTTGCTGCACCCACCTCGCCCAGTCATACCAACCACACCAGCCCTGCCTACACCCAACTTACCCTCGAAGTCTCTGGCTTCCAGGTCAACCTGGACCCCGGAGTTAAGCACAGCCTGGGAGGAAGAGAAGACAGAGTGCTGGGTAAGGTTATCCCCTGGCCTCCTGACCCTGGAAGCCAAAATCCGGGCAACCAGTCTACCCCCCAGACGAACCCCTGCCTGCCAGTTGGCCGTACCAAGAGAACTCCTGGGAGCCCGTAGGTAGCGGCCACGTGCAAGACCGAACGTCCCTGATGGTCAGTGGCGTTGGGCTCTGCTCCCAGGTTCAACAGATCCTCCACAATCAGGGGCTGGTTGGCAGCAGCCGCCACCAGGAGAGGGGTCTGCAAGTCACAGGAGAGGTCAGGCGGGGCTCCTGGCTCCCTCCTGTCGGAAAACCAGGCTCCCAGCCCCGTCTCCCCTCAGCCCCAGGAGCTAACCCCTGATTCCCCTCTTCTCTAGGATCCAGGGGTCCAGGCCCCAGGCTCCCTCCTCCCCTGAACCCAGGAGAGTTCAGGCCCCAGGCCTCACCTTGCCCTTATGCTCACGAATGTCAAGACGCCGGTACACCTGGAGCACCTCAGCCGCAGCATACGCCGCCCAGCGCAGCCCCCGAGCCGCAAACAGGTGAAGGAGCCTGAGGACAGACGGGGGACAGGCGTGAGAACAGCCCCCAGCAAGCCAAGAGTCTGCAGACAACCCTATCCCCTATACTCACGTGTCCCCCTCCTCATCCTGGGCCAGCAGCTGCTGTGGCCCCAAAGCCAGTATGTGAGCTCGGGCCGCCTCCAGCGATGGTCCAGGGACCACAGCGGGGAACTGTGGGGGTCCCGAAGGGAGTGTAGAAACTCTCCAGGGTCCTGCCTGTGGTAGGGAAGATTCTGCATAGAACCGGGTGTCCGGGGCGTCCTGAAGGGTGCAGGTGGTGGGGAGAGCCAGTCAGCTGAGAACTTTCCCATCCCAAGCCACCACACACACACCTGCCTGCAGAGCCCCTGGGTATCCCATCTATGCCAAGTGACTTTCGACATTTAGGCCTTAGTTTTGCCCATCTGGAAAAGGGGATTTTTTTTTTTTTTTTTCCGGAGACAGAGTCTTGCTTTGTCACCCAGGCTGGAGTGCATCGGTGCAATCTCCACTCACTGCAACCTCTACCTCCTGGGTTCAAGCAATTCCCCTGCCTCAGCCTCCCGAGTAGCTAGGATTACAGGCGTGCGCCACCACACCCAGCTAATTTTTGTATTTTTGGTTTCACCATGTTGGCCAGGCTGGTCTCAAACACCTGACCTCAAGTGATCCGCCTGCCTTAGCCTCCCAAAGTGCTGGGATTACAGGCGTGAGCCACCACACCCGGCCTGGAAAAGTGGATCGTAACTGAGCTCCAGACATCTCAGAATACTGCAGGAGTGCAAATGCAAATTTTTAGGGGCCCTTCAGCATCCTGTACCCACTCTGTATCTCACCTCCATGCCCTGGGGAAATGGGCACGGCTGCCCTGGGTCCGAGGGTGGGTAGAAGTCAGGAGGCAGGAAACTTTCGGCAGCAGAAGCAGGGCAAGAGTAGGGGCTGTCTGTGTAGGCAGCATGCGTGTTGGGGTCCCAGTCTGGAAAGCCCATGGGGAGACCCAGGCTGCTAAGTCCAGAACCCACCGTCTCCGAGTGTGCTGGGAAGGGAGGGTGGCCTGCGTGTAAGAGGAGGGGCAGGGGCAGGTCTGGTTACCAGAGTTGGGGACTTCACATCCAGGGGTAGAGGGCCTGGTGTCTCCCAAGGTACTGAGAATTAGTACTTCTGGGACACCAAGTGCCTGGGATCTGGATTCCTAGGACACTGAGGAATTGAGGGCCTGGACTCCTGGGGCACTAAAAAGGCTGGAGCCTGAGCCCTGGGGTTCTGTAGGACTATGTGCATAGACTACTGGACTCAGAGAACCTAGGAAATCAGACTGCTACTGAGTTCCAGCAAGAATGAGGGCCTACCAGCCTGGGCAACATAGCCAGACCCCGTTTCTACAAAAATTTAAAAAATTAGCCGAGCAAGGTGGCATTGCCTGTGGTCCCAGCTACTTGGGAGGCTGAGGTGGGAGGATCACTCGAGCCCAGAAGGTTGAGGCTGCAGTGAGCCAGGTAGCGCCACTGCACTCCATCCAGTGCCAGGGCAACAGAGTGAGATCCTGTCTCCAAAAAAAAAAAAAAAAAGGGAAGAATGAGGGCCTGACTCCTAGGTGTCCCAAAGTTCTGAGAGCTGGGATGTCTGAGTCCCTTAGGGAAGGGGGATGGGGAGGCTGGGAGCCCAGAGAACTTACCAGTCACAGCCTCATTCACAGATGGGGTCAGGGGCTGCTCTGGGGGAGGGAGAAATTGTCCCTGCAGAGACAAAAGCAAAAAGGAACCCAGGTGACTATCTGGCAGATTCCCCCGTTCTGTCTCGGATCTATAAGACATTTCGGTCAGGACCACCCCTCTCATCAGCCCCGAGTGCCCCCGGCAAGCCGCTGAGTCCCTACGGGACAGCACGGGGCCTCCTGAGAGCTGTGGCTCCCTGGCCTCACCTGCACCCCGCCAGCGTCCGGCTGCTGCTGCTGGCGGCGCCTCTGCTCTTCCAGAAGCTTCTTCACGGTTTGCGTTGGGCAGTGACTGCGCTCACCCCTGCTCACTGTGCGGGAGAGGGCGGGGGGAGAAGTCATCAAGGGTCCTTAAGTCACCTAAATGTGGCGGGGGTGGCGCGGGGGGAGTGGGTTTGAGCACCCTCCTCGCCCTCCCGAGCGGAAAAACTGGCACATAGATGCCGCCTGACTCCTCCAAAGCCATTAGAAGATTTGGGGTGGGGCATCCGCCTCCGCCGTTTCCTTCCTTTTGCTCCGCACTTTCCCTCTGACCCAACTTTCCACCAGCGTCGCGGAAAGTGAGGAAGGGGGAGGAGGGCACCCCTCTGCAGCAACCACCCAACTTCCGTAAAAAAATTCCACCCCCAGATATCCCAGTTTTGAAGTCAGCGGGTTGGTGGGGGTCGGACCCCAGGCATCACTCCCTAGACGCACATCCAGGTTCCCAACATTTTTTTGCCCTAGAACCTGACTCGGAAATCAGGAGTCCCCAGCGCTCCTCCTCGAGAAGTCAAAGGCATCACCCTGGGCCGGGAGCGGTGGCTCACGCCTGTAATCCCAACACTTTGGGAGGCCAAGGCGGTTGGATCACCTGAGGTCAGGAGTTCGAGACCATCCTGACCAACATGGCGAAACCCCGTCTCTACTAAAAATATAAAAACTGGCCGGGCGTGGTGGCGGGCGCCTGTAATTGCAGCTACTTGGGAGGCTGAGGCAGGGGAATCACTTGAACCCAGGAGGCGGAGGTTGAGGTTGCAGTGAGCAGAGATCGCGCCACTGCACTCCAGCCTGGGCGACAGAGAGAGACTCCATTAAAAAAAAAAAAAGTCCCATCCATACAGTCTCGCTTTCAGGCCCCAGGAGTCTGTACCCTCAGTTCGTTCCTCTCGAGGACCTGGGAGCCCCGGTTGCCAAACTCCTTCTCACGACCCAGAAAGACAACCCTCACCCTTGAGCCTGGGTTCCGGCGGAGGAAGGGTTAAGCGGGGATTGCTGGGGGCGGGGGCGGGAGGAGGCGGCTCGGAAACCGCCCGGACGCGGCGCAATGACGCCACGGCGCTCACGCAAGGGAATCTTCCATCCTCCCCTTCCCCCTAGGCCTGTGCCCCAGGTGTCCTGCTCCGAGGCGAGGTGCGCGGCCGAGCGTGGCGCTCGTGGAATCCCCGCGCAAGGGGAATTCCTGCTCAGCCCCGCACGGGTGGCGATCCGGAAATCCCAGGGCGGGGCAGAGGCAGGGTCACCGCCAGCGTAGACCCCTGAGGCCAGGCTCCGGACCCTTCCCCACTGAGACCCGCGCCGATTTTAAGCAACCACGCCCCCCAGCGCTCAGCCCAGTCCCTCCTTCTAGGGTTAGGAGTCTCGGCTGCCAGCAACCCTTAGCACCTCCAAGGACCCAGGGGTCCAACCTCCCAGCCCTTTCACCCTCGGGGCACCGCGATCCTAGGTCCGCAGACCCCTGCACCCCCAGGACCCAGAAGTCCGAGATCCCAGCCGCCCCTCCGTCACGATCCACGATCCCCTCCTCCTCCAAACACCTAGGACCCTCACTCTCGGGACACAGGACTGACGCTCCAGCTCCGTCCCTCAGGGCCTCGGGAGTCTTTCGATCCTCAGTCCCTCACTCTCTTAGCGGGCCGAGCGTGCCCTACCCGCACCCGTTACCTCGGGGATTCCTTGGCGTGGATTGCGGGCCCCCAGGGCCGCGGCCTCGGCGCTGCGCCAGCCTCGCTGTTTCCCCCGCGGAGCCGCCGCCGGGTCCCCGATCTTAGGTCCGGTACCCGCGAGTTTTTAAACTAGGGGTTCTGGCACCGCCCAGTCCTGGGCAGGGCCCGCCCACAAGCCTGGGAGTCCCCGGGTCGCGCTCCGGCGAACGCAGTCCCTGAATGGGCAGGGTGGACTTGGGAGGCGGACTACTAGGTCCCTGGGGAAGGAGGGAGCTGGGGTCCAGATCTTTGGTCTGAAGGAGCCTAGGGTACTGGGCTCCAAGAGGAGGGGGATACTGGGGGGCCTGGATTTCTTTTCTAGTGATTCTCTCGCCTCAGCCTCCCGAGTAGCTGACACTACAGGCGCCGGACACCACGCCTGACTAATTTTTGTATTTTTAGGACAGACGGGGTTTCACCATTTGGCCAGGCTGGTCTCGAACTCCTGACCTCAGGTGACCCACCTGCCTTGACCTCCCAAAGTGCTGGGATTACAGGCTTGAGCCGTGGTGCCTGGTTGGGGCCTGGATTTCTGAGTCTGTCCAAGGGGGTGCTGGAGGCTTTGTCTCCTGGGTCCTGCCCATGGAGGTAGGGGTAGGAGTGGGAATGGAGATAGGGGTGGGGGCAGGGAGAATATTACTGGGTCCAGAGGGAGGGGAGGACTGGGGGTCTAGACTCCCAGAGAAAGGGCCTGTGGGTAAGGGTATAGGGTGTGGCTCAATTTCTTCCTCTCCCCTACATCACCCTTTTCAGAGGTCTGGTTTCATTTACTCATCCATCATTTAAAATAATTCATTGCAGCAGAGGAGGCATTTTGCTGGGTACTGTGAACTAAGTAGACAGGAATTCCCAGCCCTGGAGCTGACATTCCAGTGGGAGGCCACTGTCAGTTTCACTTGGTGACCTTTCACAGCACTGACCACGTTGGCCCTATTTCTCCCCTGCTTGTTTGCTTGCTTGCTTTTCTTTTCTTATTCTTTTTCTTTTTCTTTCTTGTTTTGGAGACAGGGCCTCACTCTGTCACCTAGGCTGGAGTGCAGTGGCAAAGTGGCGAGATCTCAGCTCAGTGCAACCTCCACCTGCTTCAGTCTCCCAAGTAGCTGGGATTACAGGAGCCTGACACCATGCCTGGGTAATTTTTGTATTTTTGTAGAGATGGGGTTTCACCATGTTGGCTTGAACTCCTGACCTCAGGTGATCCTCCTGCCTTGGCCTGCCAAAGTGCTGGGATTACAGGCATGAGCCACCACGGTGGTCTCTCCCCTGCTTTCAAGATGCCAAGCTCTCCGGTGTCCCCTCCCTTACTCCCTCTTTCTCCATTTCCCTGGCAGAGTTCCTCCTCTTCCCCCATTCAGTGTGTGTTGGGATGGAGGCAGAATCCTGTCTGCACTCACTTCCTTGGTGATCTCACCCAGTCTTGTGGCTTTAAGTAGCATCCATAAGCCATCAACCCCCAAATTTACATCTCCAGACCAGCCTTATCCCCTGAACTCCTAAATGCAGTGAGGTCATTCAGCATCTCCACAGGGAGATTATCAGGCATTTCCAACTCCGTGTGCCCAAACCTCGTCACTTTCCCCGCAAACCCACTTCCCCACCTTTCATCTCTGCCAGCAGACACTCCCATCTTCTCAGCTTTTCACTCCAGAAGGCTTGGCTGTCTAGGATCCCTCTCAAACACACCCACATCCATTTCATCAGCAAATTTTGTTGGCCGTACCTCCAAAATATTTCCAGATCTCCCTAGCCTGCACCGCTGGCCACCTGTCATTCCCACTTGGCCAGGCCAGCAGCCTCCCTGGTCTCTCTGACCCTCCCCCTGAGTCAGTTCACCAAAGGCAATAACGGAGACACCCCCTCAACAGACACAGGAAGCAGATGGCCTTGACACCAGCAGGGTGACATCCGCTATTGCTACTTCTCTGCTCCCCCACAGTTCCTCAGGACTTCTCTGGACCACAGTCCTCTACCAGACCCCTGCCAGACCCCAGCCCACCATGATCCATCTGGGTCACATCCTCTTCCTGCTTTTGCTCCCAGGTGAAGCCAGTGGTTACAGGGGATGGTAGGCAGAGTGTTTGTGAAATGGGTGCTTGGGTGACGTCTGTAGGGACGGGTGCTGAAAGTGGGGTTCTTTTCCCTGCACCCCTTCCCTTCTGGGAGATCCATTTGGCTTCAGAGCCTGGGTCCTTGGGGGCGGAAGGAGGTGAGGCAGGGAGTTCTGGAGGGGCTGCCTGTTAGCATCCCCTTCTCGTGGCTGGGTCTCTGCTGCCAATTCCAATTTCTTGTCACTCTCCATGTCTCTGGGAGTCCCCTTCCCATGTGGCCCTGTTCCATCTCTCCAACATGGAGATTACTTCTCAGGACACTACCTTTCCTTCCGTACACCATATTTTTTGGTTTGTTTGTTTTGAGATGGGGTCTTGCTCTGTTGTCCAAGCTGGAGTGCAGTGGCGCAATCATGGCTTACTGCAGTCTTGACTTCCTGGGCTCAGGTGATCCTCCCACCTCAGCCTCCCGAGTAACTGGGATTACAGGTGCGAACCAACACCTTCAGCTAATTTTTGTATTTCTTGCAGAGATGGGGGTCTCACTATGTTGTCTAGGCTGGTCTCGAACTCCTGGGCTCAAGTGATCTTTCTGCCTCCGCCTCCCAAAGTGCTAGGATGACAGGCATAAGCCACCGCGACGGACTGAGCATTCTGTTCTGTGGACCTTCTCTCCATCCTCATCTACCTTCTTTCTCTTTCCACAGTGGCTGCAGCTCAGACGACCCCAGGTGAGAGATCACTCCTTGCTTTTTACCCTGGCACTTCAGGTGTCACTTCCATCCCAGAAGCTTGGCCAGAGGCTCCCAGAACACCCCAGTTGCTCTCCAGGTCACCATCCCACCTCCCGTCCCCAAATCAGACAATCCGTGTCCTTCTCCAAGTCCCAGAATCGGCGACCCCCAGCCTCTGTTCAGGAGTCCCCCGTGTGCCCGCTGCACAGCCCCGAGGGTCCTGGGACACCCAGCCTCTCCGCATCTCTATCTCCTGTTTCATTCCCCAAGCGCAACCCTAGGGAACCTGGGACCCACCCCTCACAGGGGACTTCCTGTCTCCCTGTGACCAAAGCATAGCCCCAGGACGCAGAGCCTGACTGTCTCCCTGTTCCGGCCCCCGCTCTCCAGGCTCCTGTTCCGGATGTGGGTCCCTCTCTCTGCCGCTCCTGGCAGGCCTCGTGGCAGCGGATGCGGTGGCGTCGCTGCTCATCGTGGGGGCGGTGTTCCTGTGCGCACGCCCACGCCGCAGCCCCGCCCAAGGTAAGGGCAGGGATGGGCGGGGCCTGGAGGGTGCACGGTGTCCCTAGGGAGGGGGTCCCAGGGAGGGGGCCCTTGGGGAAGCCCTGGAGGAGGTGCTGGGGAAACCCTGGAGGAGGTGCCCGGGGGAACCCCTGAGGAAACCCCTGAAGCAGGGGGTCCCCAGGGAAGTGGAGATGTGGGTGGTCAGGCTTCATGCTTTCTTTCCCTACCCCCAGAAGATGGCAAAGTCTACATCAACATGCCGGGCAGGGGCTGACCCTCCTGCACCTTGGACCTTTGACTTCCGACCCTCTCATCCTGGATGATGTGTGGTGCCACAGGAACGCCCCCCCCCCTTTTGGATTGTAATAAAACAATTGAAACACCTGTAGTCGTATTCTTCCTCAAAGAACCCCAGCGTTCCCAAAGCCTCCCTCCCATGAACTGTTTCTGGATCCAAGGCCCCCTCGGGACCCCCACATGTCCCCCATCCCATCAGCCTAAGGACTGGCATAATGTTTTTGTGCTTCACGTTTATTTGAGGGCAGTATTGGGGAGAGGTCTGGTCTCTCAGGGACGGTACTCTGTGGTTCTGTATCACGGTAGGAGTTGGAATGAGGTGCGGGGTGGGCTTCAGGAATGGCTGGATCCAGGTATCAGGTTGCTGACTGTCATGATTCGGGCTCATTTGTAATATGGCCTCTGTGTGTTGAGGTCGCTGTAGACATCCGACCTCTGACCCTGGAGCTCCTAAAAGGATGGGGACCATCAGTGGAAGGGACCCACCAAATAAAATCCAGCCTTCAGCCTTCTCCCAGTGGCCTACAAGGCCCCGGCAGCTTCTTCAGCTTTATAGCCATGGAAGAGATCTGGGTTTTATTCAAGCGCGTTCAATGTTCCCCCCTTCTCCTCTGCCTCATCAGTGCGCCCTGGCCTCAGGGCCCCTGCATGTGCTGTTCCCTCCACCTGAAACTCTGTTCCCCTAGATCTCCTCTCCCTTCAAGTCTCAGTTCACGTCACCTCCTCAGAGAGGCATTTCTCAATTTCCCCTCTGTAGTTTCTTCCCCCCACACTCCAGTCACTGTCACAAAAGCCTGTTTACTTCCTTTACTGCGCCTCCCAAAATTATTGTATTAGTTCATTTGCTTCAAGTTTGTCTTAACTATGACATAAACTCTGTCACTGTGTCCCCAGCATCGAGCACTTATAGGTGCTGGACACGTCCACAGAGGGAATGAATACATGAATACAAAGCGTAACGCTTTGCCCTAAAATTTCACTGCCACCAGTAACTGGAAAGGCCCCTCGGTCTTCTGGATATCACAGAGCCAAACCTGAGATTCTTAGACTTCACAAAGAAACTTTATCCACAAGTGAGGTGAATAGGCAAAGCTGGTTGCAGATAATACATCAGAATCCACACAGCGGGGTTCACACTTGGGGTGGGGAGAGGATCTATGTGGCCCTCAGGGGCAAGCCTCACACAGAAACCCTAAAATTATATATAATGACTAGTCTGGGCATGCATTTTCAGGGGAGAGGTCTTAGAGGATCTCATGACCCCCTAAAGGGTTAAAAAGGAACATTGACAGAGAGGAGGATAGATGACTAGATTCTCTTGTATACACCATAGTTTTTAAAAAGAGTTTCAGCCAGGCATGGTGACTCATGCCTATAATCCCAGCACTTTGGGAGACCGAGGTAACAGGATCTCTTGAGCCCAGGAGTTTGAGACCAGCCTGGGCAACATAGTGAGAACCTATCTCTACTTTATTTATTTATTTATTTATTTATTTATTTATTTATTTATTTATTTTTTGAGACAGAGTCTCGCTCTGTTCCCCGGCTGGAGTGCAGTGGCGCGATCTCGGCTCACAGCAAGCTCCGCCTCCCGGGTTCCTGCCATTCTCCTGCCTCAGCCTCCCGAGTAGCTGGGACTACAGGCGCCCGTCACCGCGCCCGGCTAATTTTTTGTATTTTTTGTAGAGACAGGGTTTCACCGTGGTCTCGATCTCCTGACCTTGTGATCCGCCCGCCTCGGCCTCCCAAAGTGCTGGGATTACAGGCGTGAGCCACCGCGCCTGGCCCCTATCTCTACTTTAAAAAATAAATAAATAAATAAGGTTGGGTGCGGTGGCTCATGCCTATAATCCCAGCACTTTGGGAGGCCAAGGTGGGCAGATTACGAGGTCAGGAGATTGAGACCAGCCTGGCCAACATAGTGAAACCCCATCTCTACTAAAAATACAAAAATTAGCTGGGTGTGGTGGCATGTGCCTGTGGTTCCAGCTACTCGAGAGGCTGAGGCAGGAGAATTGATTGAACCTGGGAGGTGGAGGTTGCAGTGAGCTGAGACAACGCCATTGCACTCCAGCCTGGGTTACAGAGTGAGACTCCATCTCAAGAAAAAAAAAAAAAAATTAAAGAAAAGAAAGAACGAAGAGCTTCAAGAATACGCAACCAGCACGTTTGCTTGTGCCTGTAATCCCAAGATTTTTGGAGGCTGAGCTGGGAGGATCACTTGAGACCAGGAGTTTGAGACCAGCCTGGGCAACATAGTGAGACCCCTCTTTTCTTTTCTTTTTTTTTTTTTTCTTTTTGAGACGGAGTCTCACTGTCTCCCAGGCTAGAGTGCAGTGGCATAATCTTGGCTCACTGCAACCTCCAACCCCCGGATTCAAGCGATTCTCTTGCCTCAGCCTCCCAAGAAGCTAGAATTACAAGTGCCTGACACCATGCCTGGCTAATTTTTGTATTTTTAGTAGAGATGGGATTTCACCATCTTGGCCAGGCTGGTCTTGAACTCCTGACCTCATGATCCACCTGCCTCAGCCTCCCAAAGTGCTGGGATTACAGGTGTGCGTCACCATGCCTGGCCAAAAAAACTTTTTTTAAATTATAAAAAACACTTACACTGCTCTCAGATTATATACACAATTCTGTATTTTTTGTGTGGATTTTTCTGAGGATTCTAGATTTTCTTAGTTTCTCAAAGAGATGCAGGGTCCTCAAACCCCAAAAAGAAATTGTAGGACTCCTCCCTTTAGAGTTACCAAGGTAGGGCTGAATGATATTCTCTGCCCTACTGAGAGCATCTCCCAGAAATCAGTCGTCCTAGGGCTGGGTTTCTTCCAGCAAATTCCTGGCCTGACTTCTGGCAAGGTCTGTGCTTGCCCGTACAAAGGTAAAGACACCCTTTTTTTTTTTTTTTTTTTTTTTCCAGACAGAGTTTCCCCCTTGTTGCCCAGGCTGGAGTGCAATTGCGTGATCTTGGCTCACTGCAACCTCCGCCTCCCGGGTCAAAGGATTCTCCTGCCTCAGCCTCCCAAGTATCTGGGATTACAGGCATGCGTTACCAGGCCCAGCTAATTTTGTATTTTTAGTAGAGACAGGGTCTCACTATGTTGGTCTCGAACTCCTGACCTCAAGTGATCCACCCGCCTCAGCCTCCCAAAGTGCTGGGATTACAGGCTTGAGTCACTGTGCCCAGCCCCTCTTCACACATTTTAAGTTGACCATAAGCTTGTCAGTTTTGGACAGATGTCCCATGTGCCCTCAAGGTTTGGGGGTGCTTCAGGGAGAGTGGCTTTGAAGTCCCTCTGATGGCATGAAGGAGTATTGGGCAGGTATCCCCAGACAGGAGTGAAATGTGAGGAGGACAGTCTGGTTTTCTCACCTGATAAGGCGACTCCGTCTCAGTGATACGCTGTTTCCGGGTCGCTGCTGGAGGTGAGGGGTGTTGTGAGGTGCAGACACAGGCAGAGTGGTGAGTTGAGCGTGTTTTGTCATTTCCAAATCAGCACCTCCATTACCATCCCTTTGGGTGTTTGAGATCTGGGAGCTTACCCAGCTGCCCACCCCCATCTAGGCAAGTCCTCAGGATGTCCCCTGCTAGCCCCACTCACCCTCCGCAGCCCCTCGCCCCCGAGGGACCAGCCGGCCCAGGAAGTACACAGCCAGGGCGATGAGCACTGTCAGCACCAAGTCCCCCAGCACGATCCCTGCCAGCACGCCCGGGCTCACCGTAGAGCAACTGCAATCTGCAGCACAGGGGTCGGGGAAGTCAGTGTGCGCTGGGAACTGTGGGGGGGGGTCAGGGGCGGGGAGGTTTGGAAAGGGTGAGGGAGGGACGGAAGCAGGGAGGTCTTTGGGAGGAAGGGAGAGGGGACCGCTGGGTCTAGGCCTACCGCTCTGGGCCTGGGCCTGGACAGGACGGAGACCTAAGGAGGAAAAAGAAGGTAAACTGAGGCACAGAGTTATGATGGGGGTCGAGGAGGCAAGTTTAGAAGCTGGGGAGGGTGGATCCTGACAACAGCCAGGAGGTTAGCAAGGGGGAGAGTGTGTCTGGCGGGACTCAGGGGGCTGGCGTCTGGGCCACTGGACTACGTGTGTTACTTCTGCACAATGTGTCCTGTGGCAACACCCTTAGATGTCTCTTCCCCGCTGCTTGTAGCGGACGACGAAACTTGGGAGCTCCGGCTCTGGGAGAAACCCCCAGGCTTTGGGAGGCTGGGGACCTGCTCCCATCCCAACACCCACTTTTCGTTCTCTCGTTTCACCCCGCTCCCTGCCCTGCCCCAAGCTGAGCCCAGGGACCCGGGAGGCAGGTGCGGAAGCCCCCAACTCACCACCTACAGCCAGCAGGAGAGGCAGGAGCAGGAGCCTGCTGCAGGGTTCAAGGCCCCCCATGAAGCCGGATGCTGCTGGACACCACAGTGTAAGGGCCCGTGGGATGTGGCGCAGCGTCCAAGCAAGTGAAGGAGGAAGTCTGAGGCGGGTGGTGGCAAGAGGGAGGAGGGGACAGGGGAGGAGAGACAGAAACAACACCCAAGAAAGAATCAGGCCCAGACACCCAGGGGCCATGCCACAGCCCCCCAACAACTGGACGTGAAGGGCAAGGGGTACACGAGGTACAAACTTCATTTCCATCCCCATCAGGGGTCAGACATCGTCTTAACAGGAGGGTCAGTGTCATGACCTTCCTCTGGCTGATTGAAACCAGCTCTGCCTCTACCTGGCTGGGGAACCTCGAGCAAGTCACTCCATCTTTTTTTTTTTTTTTTTTTGAGATGCAGTTTTCCTCTCTTTGCCTAGGCTGGAGTGCAATGGCACGGTCTCGGCTCACTGCAAGCTCTGCCTCCCGGGTTCAAGTGATTCTCCTGCCTCAGCCTCCCAAGTAGCTGTGATTATAGGCGTCTGCCACCACGCCCAGCTAATTTATATATATATAAATTTTTTTTTTTTTTTTTAAGTAGAGACAGGGTTTCACCATGTTGCCCAGCTGGTCTCAAACTCCTGACCTCAGGTGATCCACCCACCTCGGCATCCCAAAGTGCTAGGATTGCAAGTGTGAGCCACAGCACCCAGCCCCAACCTTCCTGAGCCTCAGTTTCTTCATCTGTAAAACTGGGAGTAAAACGGGACCTACTTTTTACACTTGTGGGGATTAAATGAATTAAACTTCCTAGAACAGGGTCTGACACTCATTAGTTTTTTTAAAGCATCAGCTATGATGATTATCATTTAATCATCAGAACCTTGTGCTGTTTAAAGGATATTAAAAGAGCCATCAGCATGTGGGCACTAATGACATGGCAGGCACTCTGTCCCAAGCATTAAATCATTCAGTCCCCGCAATGCCCTTCTGGGGCACATGCTGTTATCATCCCCATTGTTCAGAGAGGTAGAGACACTTGCCTAAGGCTGCACAGCAAATCAAGGTGGAAATGGAACCCAAGACCCAAAAGCGGGTTTTTGACTAGGGGAGAGTTGGGGTAGGGGGGAAAGATGAAAGATGGGAAAGGAGAAAACAGCGGCAAAGCTGAGAAAGAAGGTGAGAGGAAGGCAGTGGCACAGACACAGAGGCGTGGCTGGCGGCTTGGGGAGAGGCAGGTGGCTGGCTCTCCTGCTGAATGAGGAAGTGGCTCGGAGCAAGGCCCGAGGGAGGCCACCCCAAGGAGACGGGGACTTCTAGCCCCCAGCTGGAGCCTGGGGCTGGGGCAGGAGGAACCTGAGGTTAGGGTGCTGGGAGATGAGACAGCTGCAGGAAGCCTCCCTCCCCCATCCACACGTCACATCCACCGCTCCTTGGGCCTGGGACCAGGAGAAAAAAGGGGAAACTGGATTCTGGTCACAGGGCAGATGCCCAGTGGCCCATGGGGGAGGGGAGGGGAGGATATTTGGAGCCTGGAGGAGGGTCAGGTCCCAGCTCAGGCCACAGTCACCACTGTTCAGGCCTGTCCGAGTCCCGTCCCTGAAAAACCCAAGCCTCTCCCATTGTGTCCAGAGCGAGCATGGAGGGAACAGACCCTGTACGTCCTCCCGGGCACACCAGGCCACCCAAGGTGATGGAGCAGCGTGGGCGAGGGGGCAGTCGGAGACCAGAGCAGGGCTCTGAGCCAAGAGGGCCCTGACCTGACTCAGGGGTTCACGGTTCCCTCCGGCTGCAGGTGCGGAGCAGACTGTGGAGGCAGGGACTGGAGCAGGGAGGCCAGGCTGCTGGGATATTTGTGAGGATATTGTGAGGTCTATTAGCATAACGCCTGGTTGAGTTCAAAACCAGCCTGGCCAACATGGTGAAACCCCGTCTCTACTAAAAATACAAAAATTAGGCTGGTCACGGTGGCTCACGCTTGTAATCCCAGCACTTTGGGAGGCCGAGGCAGGCGGATCACGAGGTCGGGAGATCGAGACCATCCTGGCTAACACGGTGAAACCCCATCTCTACTGAAAATACAAAAAATTAGCTGGGTGTGGTGGTGGGTGCCTGTAGTCCCAGCTACTCAGGAGGCTGAGTCAAAACAATAGCTTACACCCGGGAGGCGGAGGTTACAGTGAGCTGAGATTGCGCCACTGCACTCCAGCCTGAGCGACAGAGCAAGACGCTGTCTCAAAATAATAATAATGACGATAATAATAACATTAATAATAAAGGGCCAGGAGCGGTGGATCACAACTGTAATCCAATACTTTGGGAGACCGAGGTGGGCGGATCACCTGAGGTCAGCAGTTCAAGACCAGCCTGACCAATATCGAGAAACCCCATCTCTACTAAAAAATACAAAATTAGCCTGGCGTGGTGGCACATGCCTGTAATTCCAGCTACTCAGGAGGCTGAGGCAGGAGAATCGCTTGAACAATAGCTTGAACCTGGGAGGCGGAGGTTGCAGTGAGCAGAGATCGTGCCATTGCACTCCAGCCTGGGCAACAAGAGCGAAACTCAGTCTCAAAATAAATAAATAAATAAACAATAATAAACTTTCACTCCTGCTCTAAAACTTACCTTGGTTTCTCACTCTGCCTTATGCCCCTTGGTCAAATTCATTTTTGAAGGCCGGCACAGTGGCTCACGCCTGTAATTCCAGCACTCTGGGAGGCCGAGGTGGGCAGATCACGAGGTCAGGAGATGGAGACCATCCTGGCTAATACGGTGAAACCTCATCTCTACTAAAACTACAAAAAATTAGCCAGGCGTGGTGGTAGGCACCTGTAATCCCAGCTACCTGGGAGGCTGAGGCAGGAAAATGGCATGAACCCAGGAGGCAGAGCTTGCATGAACCGAGATCACGCCACTGCACACTCCAGCCTGGATGACAGAGTCAGACTCCGTCTCAAAAAAAAAAAAATTCATTTTTGAGGAGGCAAAGATTGAGGTTGCTACAGACCCCTATGGATTCACTGCTGCGAACACACTTCAGTACTGTGCGACTTGGATATGTTCCACTGCTAAAAGTCTCGAGTCCTGGGCTCACTTTGATAAAAATCCTCCCTCGGCCAGGTGCGGTGGCTCACGCCTGTAATCCCAGCACTTTGGGAGGCCGAGGCAGGCGGATCACGAGGTCAGGAGTTCAAGACCAGCCTGGCCAACAATGGTGAAACCCTGTCTCTACTAAAAATACAAAAATTAGCTGGACATGGTGGCAGGCGCCTGTAATCCCAGCTACTCGGGAGGCTGAGGCAGGAGAATTGCTTGAATCCGGGAGGCAGAGGTTGCAGTGAGCCGAGATCGCGCCATTGCACTCCAGCCTGGATGACAAGAGTGAGATTTTGTCTCAAAAAAAAAAAAAAAAAATTCCTCCCTCAATCCTTGAGCATCATCCTCCTAGTCTCATCTTCCCCACTTCAGTCAGGCCTGGGCTGTCCCCAGAAGATATTCCCCAAGCACCATCCAGTCACACAGATGTGGCCATAGGGGCTGGAGTCAGGGTCCTAGAGCCCCACCTTTAGTTGCTGAGATGTGGGAAAGTCCAAGGGGTCCCCAAGGAGTGGACTTGGTGGTAGCAGACATCTCTGGGCTATGTGGGCTCTTTACTAACCAGAAGTGCAGTATTTCGACGTTTTAGCAACCAATACAACTGTGCTGATGCAGACCACAGGTGGCAGGTCTGGGCTGGCCTCTGGGCTACAGGACGGATAAAACTCTCTCTTTGACTGGACATAGTAGTTCACACCTGTAATCCCAGCACTTTGGGAGACTGAGGAGAGTGGATCACTTGAGGTCAGGAGGTTGAGAGCAGCCTGGCCAACATGGTGAAACTCCGTCCTTACTAAAAAATACAAAAATTAGCCAGCCATGGTGGTACACGTCTGTAATTCCAGCTACTCAGGAGGCTGAGGCAGGAGAATCGCTTGAACCTGGGAGGCAGAGGTTGCAGTGAGCTGAGATCGCATCACTGCGCTCAAGCCTGGGCAACAGAACAAGACTCCGTCTCAAAATAAAACCAAATGAAATAAAAAACCCTCCCTCTTTGGATGAAGAAAGAAGCTGAGATTCAGGGCACCAAGCGACGAGGCGCTGCCCTGAGACAGTGCCAGACTCCTGGAAGCTGAGCTGAGGGCCTCCACACACGAGCAAGAGATGAGTGTCTCAGCCTCTCCAGGCAGCAGGCCAAGAGCTGGGGAAGCCGGCGCTGACTTTCCCGAAACCAGGCAGTGTGTCGGCCTGTGACCAGCTCACTTCTGTGGAAGCTACAGTCCCTCCCCACTCTCCAGCTTCCACACTGGCCCCTCCACAACCTGTCCTCCTCAAAGCAGCTGGACGCTTTATAAAACATCAGATTAATAGAGACCAAGGCAGAAGGATCACTTGAGGCTAGGAGTTCAAAACCAGCCTGGCAACATAACAAGACCCTGTCTCTAATTCTTTTATTTATTTATTTATTTTTGAGACGGAGTTTCACTCTTGTTGCCCAGGCTGGAGTGCAGTGGCGCGATCTCTGCTCACTGCAACCTCTACCTCCCGGGTTCAAGCAATTCTCCTGCCTCAGCCTCCCAAGTAGCTGGGGTTACAGGCATGCACCTCCATGCCTGGCTAATTTTGTATTTTTAGTAGAGACAGGGTTTCTCCATGTTGGTCAGGCTGGTCTCGAACTTGCAACCTCAGATGATCCGCCTGCCTCGGCCTCCCAAAGTACTGCGATTACAGGCGTGAGCCACCGTTCACAGCTCTAACTCTATTTTTAAAAATAGGCCAGGCATGGTGGCTCATGCTTGTCATGCCAACACTTTGGGACACCAAGGCAGGCATATTACTTGACCTCGGGATTTCAAGACCAGCCTGGGGGCCAGGCGTGACGGCTCAAGCCTGTAAATCCCAGCACTTTGGGAAGCCAAGGCAGGTGAATTGCTTGAGCCCAGAAGTTCGAGACCAGCCTGAGCAACAGGGCAAAATCCCATCTCTTCAAAAAATACAAAAGTTAGCCCAGCATGGTGGCACCCACCTGTAGTCCTAGCTACTCGGGAGGCTAAGGTGGAAGGATCACCTGAGCCTGGGGAGGCAGAAGCTACAGTGAGCTTTGATTGCGCCACGGCAGTCCAACCTGGGCCACAGAGTGAGACCCTGTCTCAAAAGAGAAAATAATTAATTAATTAATTAATTAATTAAATTTAAAAAGCAGACAAATAGCCTAATTTTTTAAATGGCCAAAAGATTTGAACAGACACTTCACTCAAGACGAGATGTGAAGGCCGGGCATGATGGTTCACTCCTATAATCCCAGCACTTTGGGAGGCCAAGGTGGGCAGATCACCTGAGGTAAGGAGTCCGAGACCAGCTTGGCAAATATGGTGAAAGCATATCTCTATTAAAAACACAAAAATTATCTGGGTGCGGTGGCAGGTTCCTGCAATTTTGTCTACTCTGGAAGCTGAAGCAGGAGAATCCCTTGAATCCAGGAGACAGAGGTTACAGTGAGCCAAGATTGCACCGCTGCGCTCCAGCCTGGGCGACAGAGCAAGACTCCATTAAAAAAAAAAAGAAGAAGAAGAAGAAGAGGCCAGCGCAGTGGCTCACGCCTGTAATCCCAGCATTTTGGGAGGCCAAGGCGGGCAGATCACCTGAGATCAGTTCAAGACCAGTATGGCCAACATGGTGGAACCCCATCTCTACTAAAAATACAGAAATTAGCCAAGCACGGTGGCAGGCATCTGTAATCCCAGCTACCTGGGAGGCTGAGGCAGGAGAATCGCTTGAACCCAGGAGGGAGAGGTTGTAGTGAACCAAGATTGCGCCATTGCACTCCAGCCTGGATGACAAAAGTGAGACTCCATCTCAAAAAGAGAGAAAAAAAAAAAGAAGAAGAAGAAATGTGAATGGCCAGGAAGCCTGTGAAAAAGTGCTCAACACTATTAGTCATTAGGGAAATACAAACGAAACCTCAATGAAATGTCACTGCACACCCACTCAAATGACTAAAATTAAAAAGACTGACCCTATCGAGTGTCAGCAGAAATGTGGAGCAGTTGGAAATCTCAGACATTGCCGGTGGAAATGCAAAATAGAGCAACTGCTTTGGAAAATAGTTGGTTGTTTCCTTTAAACATTCTGCAGTAGCTCACACCTGTCATCCCAGTGCCTCAGGGGACTAAGGTGAGAGGATCACCTGAGGCCAGAAGTTCAAGATCAGCCTGAGCAACATAGCAAGATACCATATTACAAAAATTGTTCTTTTTTTTTTTGAGACAAAGTCGCATTCTGTCACCCAGGCTGGAGAGTAGTGGCACTATCTCAGCTCACTGCAACCTCCGCCTCCTGGGTTCAAGCAATTTTCATGCCTCAGCCTCCTGAGTAGCTGGAATTACAGGCGCCCACCACCACACCCAGCTAATTTTTTTGTATTTTTAGTAGAGGCGGGCTTTCACCATGTTGGTCTGGCTGGTCTCAAATTCCTGATCTCTGGTGAACCACCCTCAGCCCCCCAAAGTGCTGGGATTACAGGCGTGAGCCATTCGCTGTCCTAATTTTTCTATTTTTCATACAGATGGGCTTTCACCATGTTGGTCAGGCTGGTTTCGAACTCCTGACCTCAAGTGATCCACCCACCTCAGCCTCACAAAATGTTGAGATTATAGGCGTGAGCCACCATGCCCGGCCCAATTTTTCTTTTTTTTTTTTTGAGATGGAGTCTCGCTCTGTCACCCAGGCTGGAGTGCAGTGGCTCGATCTCAGTTCACTGTAGCCTCCACGTCCCAGATTCAAGTGATTCTCCTGCCTCAGCCTCTGGAGTAGCTGGGATTACAGGCATAAGCCATCATTTTTGTATTTTTTTGTTTTTTTTGTATTTTTGTATTTTATACAAATACAAAAAAGCTAATTTTTGTATTTTTTTTAGTAGGGACAGGGTTTCGCCATGTTGGCCAGGCTGGTCTCACACTCCTGGCCTCAAACGATCCTCCCACCTTGGCCTCCTAAATTTCTGAGATTACAGGCATGAGCCACCATGCCTGGCCCCCAAAATTGTTTTAAATTAGCTAGGCATGGTGGAGCACACTTGTGGTCCCAGCTCCTCAGGAGGCTGAAGCAAGAAGATTGCCTGAATCCAGGGATTGGAGGTTGCAGTGAGCTATCATGGCACCACTGTCCTCCAGCCTGGGTGACAGAAGGAGACCCTGTCTCAAGAGAAAGAAAAAAGGAAGGAGGAAAGAAGGGAGGGAGACAGAGAGAGAGAGAGAGAGAGAAAGACAGAAGGAAAGAAAAGAAAAAAGAAAGAAAGAGAAACAAAAAGAAAGAAAAGAAAAAAACAGGAAAAGAAAAGAGGCTCGGCACGGTGGCTCACGCCTGTAATCCCAGCACTTTGGGAGGCTGAGGCGGGTGAATCACGAGGTCAAGAGATTGAGATCATCCTGGCTAACACAGTGAAACCCTGTCTCTACTAAAAATACAAAACAATTAGCCGGGCGTGGTGGTGGGCACCTGTAGTCCCAGCTACTTGGGAGGCTGAGGCAGGAGAATGGCGTGAACCCGGGAGGCAGAGCTTGCCGTGAGCCGAGATTGTGCCACTGCACTCCAGCCTGGATGGCAGACTGAGATTCTGTCTCAAAAAAAAAAAAAAAAAAGAAGGAGATGTGTGATGTGTTCAACGATATTAGGGAACCCACTGAATCTCTAGGACGGCCAAGAAATCAGTCCCAGAGCTACACAGATCAGATCCTACTCCTGCCATGGGGAGCAAACGCCTCAGCTCCACTGCTAAAGCGACCTGGGACCTTCTGTGAAGACCTTATTTGCATCACACACTGGGGGAAGTTCGACAGTTTCTAAGAAATTTAAACATATACACACCATGCAACCCAACACTCCCACTCCTAGGCATTTACCAAAGAGAAGTGAAAACGTGAGTGTGTACAAGAACTAGTACAATATATGAATAGTGGCTTTGTTCATAATTGCCCCAAACTGGAAACAACCGAATGTTCTTCAGTGGATGAATGGATAAACAAGCTGTGGTAATCGACATGGTGGGCTACTACTCAGCAATAAAAAGGAATGAACTATTTTTACTTATTTTCTTATTGGAGACAGGGTCTTGCTCTGTTACCCAGGCTGGAGTGCGGTGGTACAATCATGGCTCACTACAGCATCAACTTATTGGGCTCAAGTGATCCTCCCACTTCAGCCTCCCAAGTAGCTGGGACTATAGGTGCGCACCACCACGCCCAGCTAATTTTTATATTTTTCGTAGTGATGATGTTTCGCTATGTTGCCCAGGCTGGTCTTGAATTCCTGGCCTCAAGCGATCCTCCTGCCTCATTCTCCCAAAGCCCTGGAATTACAGATGTGAGTCACTGCACCTGGCCCCACCAATATTTTTTTCTTCCTTTCTTCTTCTATAGGTGTGAGCCACTATGTCTGGATTTTTTTTTTTTTTTTTTTTTTGAGATGGAGTTTTGCTCTCGTCACCCAGGCTGGAGTGCAATGGTGCAATCTTGGTTCACTGTAACCTCTGCCTCCTGGGTTCAAGCGATTCTCCTTCTTCAGCTTCCTGGGTAGCTGGGGTTACAGGCATGCGCCACCATGCCCAGCTAGTTTTTGTATTTTTAGTAGAGACAGGGTTTCATCATATTGGTCAGGCTGGTCTCTAATTCCTGACCTCAGGTGATTTGCCAGCCTCGGCCTCCCAAAGTGCTGAGATTACAGGCATGAGCCACCGTGCCCGGCATTCTAATTTTTATTTTTATTTTTTTAGAGATGTGGTCTCCCTCTGCCACCGAGGCTGTAGTGTAGTAGCAGGAACATAGTTCACTGCAGCCTCGACTTCCCAGGCTTAAACAATTCTCCCACCTCAGCCCTGCAAGTAGCAGAGACTACCGGCAGGCACCACCATGCCGGCTAATTTTTAAAATTTTTTTGTAGAGATAGTGTTTCACCACTTTGCCCAGGCTGGTCTCAAACTCCTGAGCTCAGGCAATCCACTGGGATTACAGGTGTGAGCCCCCTTGCTCGGCCACCCCTTCCTCTATTGAAACAGAATTTGTAATTGGGCATCAGATTCCCTAGCCAAGACTGTCTCTCATCCTCTTTGGAGCCTGGTGGGGCCATGTATCTGTTTTCTGGCCAATGGAACGGGGGAAGAAATGATGCGGGCAACTTCTAGATTGTGTCCCTGAAGTCAAAGAGTATGCTCTCTCCTTTTCTGCTCTTCCTGCTGGCTGGAATGTGGCCCTTATTCTGGCTGTGGGCACCCACTTTCACCACAACAGCTAACATTTTAAAGGCTTTTTAAGTAGAATCCAAGAAATGCTTGATGGTTTCATCAATTGTGGTTCATCCATAACATAAATGCAGTCATGGCCAGGCATGGTGGCTCATGCCTATAATCCTAGCACTTTGCGGGGCTGAATCGGGAACCCCAATTGTGGCCAGGAGATCGAGATCAGTCTGGGCAACATAGCAAGACCCTGTCTACGAAACAAACAAACAAACAAACACAGTAGCCGAGTGTGGTGCTGCATGCTGGTAGTTCCAGCTACGTGGGAGGCTGAGATGGGAGGATCACTTGAGCCCAGCGGGTTGAGGCTACAGTGAGTCATGATTTGATTGGGCCATTGCACTCCAGCCTGGGCAACAAGGACAGAGCAAGACTCTGTCTCAAGGAAAAAAAAAAAAAAGAACTTGCCACAGTGGCTTATGCCTGTAATCCCAGCACTCTGGGGGGCCGAGGCAGGAGGATTGCTTGAGGTCAGGAGTTGTAGACCGGCCTGGGCAACACAGAGAGACAGTCTCTCTACAAAAAAAATTTAAAATTAGCTGAGTGTAATGGCACACACCTGTGGTCTGAGCTACTCAGGCGGCTGAGGTGGGAAGACCACTTGAGCCCTGGAGGTCGAGGCTACAGTGAGCCCAGATCACGCTACTACACTCCAGCCTGGGTGACGGAGCGAGACCCTGTCTCCCAAAAAAAAAGAAGTAACATTCACCAAAAGATATCTTAGAATGATAATGTGGCTGTATATTTAGATCCATACTTTAAAAGGTCATTATTACTTAGAGATATGTACTTCCTACAAATTTGGGAGGTAAAATAATAAGACGTTTGGAATGTGTTAAAAGCAATCCAATAAAGAAATAGGTTCAGGTAGAGAGGGAATAAGATTAGCCATGAATTGACAATTATCAAAGCTGGCAATAAGTCTATGGGAATTCATTATATGATTCTCTCTACTTTTGTGTATGTTTGAGATTTTTTATTAAAAAAAAAAGATAACCATTAGAAAATGGTTACAGAGTAGGAGAAGAAATTTGTAACACACAATACAATGAATCTAAACATATCCTGCAAACATAAGTAACTCCTTAAAAACAAACAGCAACCCCCAGAAGAAAAATTGTCAAACTCTCAAGTAGACACTTAATTAATTAATTAATTAATTTTATTTTTTGGAGACAGTCTCACTCTGTCACCCAAGCTGGAATGAAGTGGCGCAATCTTGGCTCATTGCAACCTCCGCCTCCCAGATTCAAGCGATTCTGCTGCCTCAGTGTCCTGAGTAGCTGGGATTACAGGCACGCGCCACCACACCTGGTTAATCTTTGTATTTTTAGTAGAGACAGGGTTTCGCCATGTTGACCAGGCTGTTCTCAAACTCCTGAGCTCAGGCAATTGGCCTGTCTTGGCCTCCCGAAGTGCTAGGATTACAAGCATGAGCCACTGCGTCTGGCCAATTAATTTATTTATTTGAAACAGGGTCTCACTCTGTCACCTAAGCTGGAGTAGAGTGACATAATGCTAGCTCACTGCAGCCTCGACCTCCCTGGCCTAAGCCATCCTCCCACCTCAGCCTCCTGAGTAACTAAGACCATTAAGTATGGGCTACTGTGCCCTGCTAATTTTTAATTTTTTTAGAAACAGGGTCTTTTTTTTTTTTTTTTTTTTGAGACAGAGTCTCGCTGTCTCCCAGGCTGGAGTGCAGTGGCGCAATCTCGGCCCATGCAAGCTCTGCCTCCCGAGTTCACACCATTCTCCTGCCTCAGCCTCCTGAGTAGCTGGGACGACAGGCGCCTGCCACCACGCCCAGCTAATTTTTTGTATTTTTCGTAGAGACGGGGTTTCACCATGTAAGCCTGGATGGTCTCGATCTCCTGACCTCGTGGTCCACCCGCCTTGGCCTCCCAAAGTGCTGGGATTACAGACGTGAGCCACCGCGCCCGGCCTAGAAACAGGGTCTTGCCCAGGCTGGTCTCAAATTCCTGGGCTCAAGGTGTCCTCTGGCCTTGGCCTCCCAAATTTCGGAGATTGCAGGCATGAGCCACTTCCAGCAAGCATTTTAGAAAAGAGGAACTCTAAATGGCAATAAAACTGTGAAAAGGTGCTCATCCTCAGAAGGAGAACGAACATTAGAACAATGCAGGGCCCCGTGCGATGGCTCACACCTGTAATCCCAGCACTTTGGGAGGCTGAGGTGGAAGGATCACCTGAGGTCAGTAGTTCAAGACCATCCTGACCAACATGGCAAAACCCCGTCTCTACTAAAAATACAAAAATACCCGGGCATGGTGGCACATGCCTGTAATCCCAGTTACGAGGCTGAGGCAAGAGAATCTCCTGAACCTGGTAGGCAAAGGGTGCGGTGAGCCAAGATTGCACCACTGCACTCCAGCGTGGGTGACTAGAGTGAGACTCCATCTCAAAAAAACAAACAAAACTGGTAGCGCAAAATCACTCCACACCTTTCCCTCTACCCCTAGAAATGTCAAAACTTTCAAAATGCGACACTATCAGATGTGGTGAAATGTGCAGCAACAGAAAATCTCATACACCTCTGAAGGAGGCAGAAGAGTTGAACCACTTTGAAAAACAGTTTGGCACTTTCTTTCCCAGGGACCCAGAACTTCCGCCCCTATCTGTATCTGAGAGAGATGGGTGCAACAGATGCCAGGAGCCTTGTGTAAGGATTGTCACCCTATTTGTAAGGCCTTTCAAAGGAAACAACCCAAATGCCCATCGCAGGAGAAAGGATACATACCTTGGGGCATATAACACAATGGACTACCATGTAACCGTGGGAATACATACCCTAGATCCATTTGCCACAGCATGGACTTATCTCTCAAAGATAATGTTTTTTTTTTGTTGTTTTTTTTTTTTTTGAGACGGAGTCTGGCTCTGTCACCCAGGCTGGAGTGCAGTGGCGCGATCTCGGCTCACTGCAAGCTCCGCCTCCCGGGTTTACGCCATTCTCCTGCCTCAGCCTCCCGAGTAGCTGGGACTACAGGCGCCGGCCACCTCGCCCGGCTAGTTTTTTGTATTTTTTAGTAGAGACGGGGTTTCACCGTGTTAGCCAGGATGGTCTCGATCTCCTGACCTCGTGATCCGCCCGTCTCGGCCTCCCAAAGTGCTGGGATTACAGGCTTGAGCCACCGCGCCCGGCCTTCAAAGATAATGTTGAGTGGAAGAAGAAAGAAGCCGTGGACGGGCGCGGTGGCTCACGCCTGTAATCCCAGCACTTTGGGAGGCCGAGGCGGGTGGATCACGAGGTCAGGAGTTCAAGACCAGCCTGGCTAACACGGTGAAACCCCGTCTCTACTGAAAATACAAAAAATTAGCCGGGCGTGGGGGCGGGCGCCTGTAGTCCCAGCTACTCGGGAGGCTGACGCAGGAGAATGGCATGAACCCGGGAGGCGGAGCTTGCAGTGAGTTAAGTTTGCACCACTGCGCTCCAGCCTGGGCGACAGAGCGAGACTCCATCTCAAAAAAAAAAAAAAAAAAAAAAAAAGCCACATACAACAGTATATACAATATGGTTCCTCCTTACATAGAGTTAAAAAATAGTCCAAATGGCCGGGCGCGGTGGCTCACGCCTGTAATCCCAGCACTTTGGGAGGCCGAAATGGGCGGATCACGAGGTCAGGAAATCGAGACCATCCTGGCTAACACGGTGAAACCCTGTCTCTACTAAAAATACAAAAAATTAGCCCGGCGTGGAGGCGAGCGCTTGTAGTCCCAGCTACTTGGGAGGCTGAGGCAGGAGAATGGCATGAACCCGGGAGGCGGAGCTTGCAGTGAGCCGAGATTGCGCCACTGCACTCCAGCCTGGGCAACTGAGCGAGACTCCGTCTCAAAAAAAAAAAAAAAAAAAGTCCAAATTAGGCTACACTGTTTTAGGAAGCATACCTAGGTGGCAACATTATTTTTGTCTTTTTTTTTTTTTTTTTTTTCCTTTTTGTGGAGAACGGGGTCTCGCTATATTACCCAGGCAGGTCTCGAACTCCTGGGCTCAAGCTATCCTCCCGCCTCTGCCTCCCTGAGAGCTGGGATTACAGGCGTGAGCCACCGCGCCCGGCAATGGCAACATTATTATTATTAGTGTTATTATTATTACTGGAGACAGGGTCTGGCTCTGTCACCCAGGCTGGAGTGCCATGGCACAATCACTGCAGCCTCAAACTCCCAGGTTCCAGCAATCCTCCCCTCAGCCTCCCAAGTAGCTGGTATACAGGTGCATGCCACCACTCCTGGGTAATTTTTATTTTTTGTAGAGATGAGGTTGTCACTATGTTGCCCAGGCTGATCTTGAACTTCTGTGCTCAAGGGATCCTCTTGAGCCTCCCCAAGTGCTGGAGTAACAGGCGTGAGTCACCTCGCCCCGCCAATAGGTAGCAACATTATTAAGAAAATCAGAAGTGTTCCATCAGAACCAACATGGTGGTTGCCTTTCAGGGAACAGTACACTTTGTGAATAAAAAGGAACAAAAGATGAATGTTCTAGAATACATCAATGACATTTATTTATGTATTTATTTATTTATTTATTTATTTATTTTTAAGACAGAGTCCCCCTCTGTCACCCAGGCTGGAGTGCAATGGCACAATTTCAGCTCACTGCAGCCTAGACCTCCCGGGCTCAAGGGATCCTCCCACCTCAGCTTTCCAAGTTGCTGGGACTACAGGCGCACACTACCATGCCCAGCTAATTTTTTGTATTTTTGGTAGAGATGGGGTTTTGTCACATTGCCCACGCTGGTCTTGTACTCCTGAGCTCAGCTGATCCGCCCACTTCTGACTGCTTTCTTCATGTGGAAATAGATGCCTGAATAATTTTACTCAATGATTCACTGTGCTGTGCATTTGCCTTCATCTATAGGCATTCTGTATGTCACAACAGATAAAGTTTAAAAGATCTAGCCAGGCATGGTGGCTCATGCCTGTGATCCTAGCACTTTGGGAGGCTGAGGCAGGAGGGTCACTTAAGCCCACAAGGTCAAGACCAGCCTGAGCAACATAGTGAGACCCTGTCTCTACAGAAAAATTTAAAAATTAGCTAGGCATAGGCATGGTGATGTGCACCTGAGATATCAGCTACACAGGAGGCTGAGGCAGGAGGATCCCTTGAGCCCAAGAGGTTGAGGCTGCAGTGAGCCGTGTTTGTGCCACTGCACTCCAATCTGGGTGACAGAGTGAGACCCTGTCTAAAAAAAAAAAAACTATACAAAAATTAGCCGAGCGTGGTGGTGCACACCTGTAGTCCCAGCTACTTGGGAGGCTGAGGCAGGAGAATCACTTGAACATGGGAGGCAGAGGTTGCAATGAGTCAAGATCGTGCCATTGCACTCCAACCTGGGCAACAGAGAGACTCCGTCTCAAAAAAAAGACCTAACTAATAATGCTTGCTCATTATAAAAAATTTGAAAAAGCAGCAAAATACAAAAAAAAAAAAAAGAAAATTCACCTACCTCTAAGAGACAGCTTCTATTAGTGTTTCATTATATTTCTTGTCTTTTACTGGGCATATTTGTATGTATTCTGACCATCCTGTATATGCAAATTTGCATCCTGACCATACTCTATATGCAAATTTGCATCTGGCACATTTTTGCAAATAATTTTTATTAACTTGGAATGAACAGCTATGTTTCCTTCAACTGCTCAAATATGACCTGACCTCACTGTTGTACACCACCTTTTTGCTCTGGAAAGTAACCAAAGAGATGATCTCACAGTCCTTAGGGCAGAATAAATTATGTTTTTTCTTTTATTTTTTTTTTCTTTTTTTTCACTCTGTTGCCCAGGCTGGAGTACAGTGGCGCGATCTTGGCTCACTGCAACCTCTCACTCGCGGGTTCAAGTGATTCTTCTGCCTCAGTCTCCCCAGTAGCTGGGGTTATAGGCGTGTGCCACCACACCCGTCTAATTTTTGTAGTTTTAGTAGAGACGGGATTTCGCCATGTTGGCCAGGCTGGTCTCAAAGCCCTTGACTCAAGTGAGCCACCTGCCTCAGCCTCCCAAAGTGCTGGAATTGCAGGTGTGAGTCACCACACCTGGCCAGGGCAGAATAAATTTTTTGGTTTGGTTTTGTTTTTTGTTTTTTGAGACAGAATATCACTCTGTTGCCCAGGCTGGAATGCAATGGTGTGATCTTGGCTCACTGCAACCTCCGCCTCCCAGGTTCAAACAATCCTCCTGCCTCAGCCCTGCTAGTAGCTGGGATTACAGGCACGCATCACTATGTCCGGCTTATTTTTGTTGTTGTTTTTTTTTTTTTTTTTTTTTTTTTTTTGAGATGGAGTCTCGCTCTGTCGCCCAGGCTGGAGTGCAGTGGCGCGATCTCGGCTCACTGCAAGCTCCGCCTCCCGGGTTCACGCCATTCTCCTGCCTCAGCCTCCCGAGTAGCTGGGACTACAGGCGCCCACAACCGCGCCCGGCTAATTTTTTGTATTTTTAGTAGAGACGGGGTTTCACCGTGGTCTCGATCTCCTGACCTTGTGATCCGCCCGCCTCGGCCTCCCAAAGTGCTGGGATTACAGGCGTGAGCCACCGCGCCCGGCTATTTTTGTATTTTTAATGGAGACGGGGTTTTGCCATGTTGGCTAGGCTGGTCTCAAACTCCTGACCTCAGGTGATCCACTCGCCTCAGCCTCCCAAAGTGCTGGGATTACAGGCGTGAGCCACCTCACCCTGCCTTTTTTTTTTTTTTTTTTTTTTTTTTTTTTGAGACGGAGTCTTGCTCTGTCGCCGGGCTAGAGTGTAATGGCACAATCTCGGCTCACTGCAACCTCTGCCTCCCGGGTTGAAGCAATTCTCCTGCCTCAGCCTCCCGAGTAGCTGGGACTACAGGCGTGCGCCACCACACCCAGCTAATTTTTGTATTTTTAGTAGAGACTGGGTTTCACCATGTTGGCCAGGACGGTCTCGATCTCTTGACCTCATGATCTGCCCACCTCGGCCTCCCAAAGTCCTGGGATTACAGGCTTGAACCACCACGCCCAGCCCAGAATAAATTAAGCATTAAAGCTTAGATTTCATTTCTCAGTTCACTTGTATTTAGAAAGAGCTGTGGAGGCGAATCTGTTTCCCTTTTCATCTTTCCCCCCACTGGGAGCCATCCTGGATCTTTCAGGCCAGTGCACTCCCAGGGATAGTAGCACAAAAGTGGAAGCCACCTGGATCTCTGACGCCATGAAGCCTTCACACCAATTCTGCATTCTTTATGTCTGGCCTATTTGTGAGAGAGAAATAAAGTTCGACTTTGCTTAAGCCACTATTATATTGAGTTCTGTTTCAGGGTTCATATCCTACCATTCCTATATCTTGTCTAGCAAATGGTGCTCGTGAAACATGATCCATTTCTCATATTCCCGAATCTCTCTAGAAACACCAGTCTTAAGGCTGGGTTCAGTGGAAGAATCACATGAGGCCAGGAGTTCAAGACCAGCCTGGGCAATATAACAAGACCCCCATCTCTACATACATGAAATAAAAAAAATTACGAGGTGGATGGATCATCTGAGGTCAGGAGTTCAAAACCAGCCTGGTCAACATGGTGAAACCTAGTCTCTACCAAAAATAGAAAAATTAGCTGGGCATGGTGGTGCACACCTGTAATCCCAGCTACTCGGGAGGCTGAAGTGGGAGAATTCCTTGAACCTGGGAAGTGGAGGTTGCAGTAAGCGGAGATTGCACCACTGCACTCCAGCCTGGGTGACAGAGTGAGACCCTGTCTGAAAAATATACTTAAATAATTTTTGGCATCATAAAAATCCTTGTAGTGAAATCTTTTCCCACTTGCTGGTGTACTTCCAGAAAGTAAATTCCTAGAAGTAGAAATAGTGGATCAACAGATGTGCACATTTTCAGGCTTTGGGTGCAGGCTGCCCAGTTCTTCTTCAAAAAGGTCATCCTCGTTTGCAGCCAGCAATGGGAGTGGTGTCTCCCATGCCCCTGTGCTCTCCTTGGCTATAGGGAACCAGATTTCTAATATCTTTGCTGATTTGACAGGCAAAGAGGAGGGCTTCAGTACTTCAAGTTCAGTTATTACTGGGGGTAAACTTGGCTTTGATCACTTTTGGCTATTTGTATTTATTTTGTGAATTGTCTTTTCCTGTCATTTGCCCATTTCTCTTTTGGTTGATTGGATTCTCATATTAAATTTATTACTGTTTTCATTACCTTAAGGATGTTAACTATTTTTGTTTTCCTTTAAAAAAAATTTTTTTTAAGAGACGCAGTCTCACCCTGTCACCCAGGACTGGAGTGCTGTGACAGATCACAGCTCGCTGTAATCTCCTGGGCACAAGAGATCTTTCTGCCCCAGCCCCCCGAGCAGCTGGGACTACAAGCATGCACCACCACACCCTGCTAATTTTCATATTTTCTTTTTTAGAGACAGGGTTTCACCAGGTTGCCCAGGCTGGTCTTGAACTCCTGAGCTCAAGGGATCCTCTTGCCTTGGCTTCCCAAAGTGCTGGAATTACAGGTGTGAGCCACCACACCCAGCCTCTTCCCACATTTTACTCTAGTCCATCTGGAATTTATTTTCATTTATCAATCTCCAAATTAATATTTGTACCTCAAATGGCTAAGACAGAAATCCAACTGCTGGGACATTATGCTTCTGTTCTATAATGTATTCTTGCTCTTCTGCTCTGTCTTCGGCCAGTCATTCTGGTACATTACCCAACAAGATTGTTCTTACTCTGAAACACACTTTAAATTATGTGAGCTTCATGATGTTACTATCTTGTCACCAGGCTCTATCCACAGCACCTAGAACCTGGCACGTGGCAGGATCTCTAGAAATAGCTGGCAAAAGAATGAATGAGTGCATGAATAAATGGGAAAATAAATGAATAAATACAATATGCAGCTGGGCGTGGTGGCTCACACCTGTAATCCCAGCACTTTGGGAGGCCAAGGCAGGAGGATTGCTCAGCCAGTTCTAGCTCTAGTCAACAGCCCAGCTGAGCTTGAAACCAGCAGCCAGTGACATTGCCAACCATGTACATCAGCCACCTTGGACATCAGCTACCTTGGACATCAGCCTGGTTGAACTTTCACATGACTCCAGCTCCCTCCAACATCTGACTTCACCACATGAGTAACACCAAGCAAGAACCACCCTGCTGAGCCCTTCCTAAATTCCTGACCCAAAAACTCAGAGGGAAACTAAAATAGTTGTTTTAAGCCACTTAACTTGGGGATAATTTGTTGCACAGCAATAGACAACTGAAACACTGGGTTTGCAAACTCAACCCTCACTCTAATCCTACAGCATCCAGATGTTTAATGTAAACAGTGAGTTGGGCCTGGTGCAGGTGAACAGGTGAGCAGGTGCGGCGGGAGTCCTGAGGCACTGGGGAACCTGTGCTGCACTGCCCTGAGCCATATGTGTCCCCGGATTTGTTCCTTGCCCTCCCCTTTTTTCCTGCATCGTAGGCTGCTATATCCAGTCTTCCCTCCAGCTGGGATTCGACCAATGGGAAGCTCAGGCAGGAGGCTGGAGGATCAGAACAAGCAGCCAGGGTCATTCCACTCCCCAAGGGTGATTCTCCTCCTTCTCCTGGTGGTTGTGCCTCCTCCAGAGCCCCAGCTCCTGCCAGCCAGACAATCCCACTGTGTTCCCAGCTTCTACTAGAAAACCTTATCTCTGGGCTCTGGTGACACCACCTCCTCCCTTTGTTCCTCCAGACTACAGTGGAGGCAGCTTCCCTCTGCTGCTAATTTCCAGTTTCTTCACTGACTCCCGCTGGGCCCCTCAGCTCCTCCTTCCCTACTTAACAATCTCCATCTCCAGGTGTTCATGTCCCTCTGTGTTTTTGTTGCTGTTGTTGTTTGTTTGTTTATTTATTATAGACAGTTTTGTTCAGTTACCCAGGTTGGAGTGCAGTGGTTCAATCATAGCTCACTGCAGCCTCTAACTCCTAGGCTCAAGTGATCCTCCTGCCTTAGCCTCCTGAGTAGCTGGGACCACAGGCACAGGCCACCACACCCAGCTATTTCTATTTTATTTATTTATTTATTTATTTATTTATTTATTTATTTATTGTAGAGACAGGATTTCACTATGTTGCCCAGGCTGGTCTCCAACTCCTGGCCTTAAGTGATCCTCCCACCTTGGCCTCCCAGAGTGCTGGGATTACAGGCATGAGCCACCATGCCCAGGCTGCAAATTCCAATGAAGAGGAAGAATAGGATGCGGGATGTGCCATGCAGAGAATGAAAGGTGGCTGCTGTGTGAATGTGGGTACAGGGAATTTGGGCTTTCATTGGGGTGGCACAATGGCAGCTCTGAGGTGAAGGCATCAGAGCAAAAGAGAAGGAAAAGAGGGAGCCTGCCCTGCAAAGATCTGGGAGAACTGTATTCTCAGAAGAGTAATGGCCATCACAAAGACCCAAGGCAGGAAAGAGCTGGGAGTGCCTGAGGAACAGGGAGAAGGTTGACATGGCTGGGGCAAAAAGAGCAGGGATGATGGGGAGATGATACGAGGATAGAGAAGTTGCTGTGGTCACAGGATGGAGGGCCAAGGGAGCCACAAGCAGGAGTTTGTGCAACCGGTTTGTCCATTACCCGATGCATACAGCAAATCAAGTCAGCCAGTTGCAGCTGAGAAAGAGGATTAGTTGTAGGGTCAACAAATAAAAACATAGGAGAGAAGCTCAAATTCATCTCCCTCAGGAATCTGGGGCAAGGATACATACATATATGTGTGTGTGTGTGTGTGTGTGTGTGTGTGTGTGTGTGTGTATATATATATTTTTTTTTTTTTTTGAGACGGAGTCTCACTCTGTTGCCCAGGCAGGAGTGCAGTGGGGCAATCTTGGCTCACTGCAAGCTCCTCCTCCTGGGTTCACACCATTCTCCTGCCTCAGTCTCCCGAGCAGCTGGGACCACAGGTGCCCGCCACCATGCCTGGCTAATTTTTTTGTATTTTTAGTAGAGACGGGGTTTCACCATGTTAGTCAGGATAACCTCGTGATACGTCCGCCTCGGCCTCCCAAAGTACTGGGATTACAAGTGTGAGCCACTGCGCGGGGCAAGGATTTTTAAGGATTTTGGAGTGAGAAAAAGTGTGGATATCGTTGGTGGAAGACTGCAGGGTGAAGTTTCGGGACATGGAGAGGAAGAAGCAGTATTCTCATACCACTCGCAATCCTCTGTGGGGGTCTTCACACTGGTTGCTGGAATTTGGGGGTCTGAAAAACAACTTAAGTGATCTTTTTTAAAAAAAATCTTAAGATTCTAATGTCAGAGATTCTGTCTGTGGGAACAATGGAGATGCAAGTCAATTAAACGATCTTACGACCCTAACGTCAGAAATCCTATCTATAGGCCGGGCACAGTGGCTCACCCCTGTAATCCCAGCACTTTGGGAGGCCGAGGAAGGTGGATCACCTGAGGTCAGGAGTTTGAGACCAGCCTGGACAACATGGTGGTACCAGATCCCTACTAAAAATACAAAAATTAGCTGGGCATGGTGGCAGACGCCTGTAATTTCAGCTACTCAGGAGGCTAAGGCAGGAGAATCACTTGAACCCAGGAGGGGGAGGTTGTAGTGAGCCGACATCATGCCACTGCACTCCTGCCTAGGTGACAAGAGCAAAACTTTGTCTAGAAAGAAAGAGAGAGAGAGAGAGAGAGAGAGAGAGAGAGACAGAAAGAAAGAAAGAAAGAGAAAGAAAGAAAGAAAGGAAGGAAGGAAGGAAGGAAGGAAGGAAGGAAGGAAGGAAGGAAGGAAGGAAGGAAGAGAGAGAGAAAGAAAGAAGGAAAGAAAGAAGGAAAGAAAGAAAGAAAATCCTATCTATAGGAACAATGGGGGTGCAAATGGTGAGTATCTAGTACCACCTGACTTTTAGCAACAAGGAAGTGGACCGAAGTGCAGCCTGATTATGCTTAATTATAATATTTCTGGGGCTTGATGGCTCACGCCTGTAATCCCAGCACTTTGGGAGGCTGAGGTGGGCGGATCATTTGAGGTTGGGAGTTTGAGACCACCCTGGCCAACATGGTGAAACCCCATCTCTACTAAAAATACAAAAATTAACCAGGCGTGGTGGCAGGCACCTGTAATCCCAGCTACTCAGGAGGCTGAGAAAGGAGGATTACTTGAACCCAGGAGGTGGAGGTTGCAGTAAGCAGAGATCGCACTACTGCACTCCAGCCTGGGTGACAGAGTAAGACTCAAAAAAAAAAAAAAAAAAGACAGGCATGGTTGGCTTGTTAACATGCAGGCTGCTGGGTCCCTCAGAGATTCTGGTTCAGTAGGCCTAGAACAACAGAGAATTTGCATTTCTGACAAATTGTCATGTGATGCTAATGCTGCTGGCAGGGGTCACACTTTGAAAACCACTGGTCTGGAAAAACACCTTTTTTTTTTTTTCTGAGACAGGGTCTTGTCTCACCCACGCTGCAGTGCAGTGGTGCAATCACGGCTCACTGTAGCCTCAATCTCCTGGGCTCAAGTGATCATCCTACTTCACCCTTCTGAGTAGCTGGGACTACAGGGTGCACCATCACACCTGGCTAATTTTTTAAAGATTTTTTTTGTAGATATGGGGTCTCACTATGCTGTCCAGGCTGGTGTCAAATTCCTAGACTCAAGCAATCCTCCTGTCTGAGACTCCCAAAGTGCTAGGATTACAGTTGTGAGCCACTGGGCCCAACCACAAGTGAAAGTAATAAAATATTTCACTTGAATTTAATTATTTTGCTAATAATTAATAGATATGCCAGGCACAGTGGCTCACGCCTATAATCAGCACTTTGGGAGGCCAAGCCAGGCAGATCACCTGAGGTTGGGAGTTTGAGACCAGCCTGATCAACATGGAGAAACCCCATCTCTATTAAAAATACAAAAAATTAGCTGGGCGTGGTGGTACATGCCCAGTACTCGGGAGGCTGAGGCAGGAGAATCACTTGAACCCAGGAGGCGGAGGTTGCGGTGAACCGAGATCGTGCCATTGCACTCCAGCCTGGGCAACAAGAGTGAAACTCCATCTCAAAATAATAATAATAATAATAATAATAATAAATAGACAATATTTATATAAACATATCCAAAATACTATTTCAACATGTTATCTTTTTTTTTTTTTTCCAAGATGGAATCTCGCTCTGTCACCCAGGCTGAAGTGCAGTGGCTGGATCTCGGCTCACTGCAAGCTCTGCCTCCCGGGTTTACGCCATTCTCCTGCCTCAGCCTCCCGAGTAGCTGGGACTACAGGCGCCCGCCACCTCACCCGGCTAGTTTTTTTGTATTTTTCAGTAGAGACGGGGTTTCACCGTGTCAGCCAGGATGGTCTCTATCTCCTGACCTCGTGATCCGCCCGTCTCAGCCTCCCAAAGTGCTGGTATTATAGGCTTGAGCCACCGCGCCCGGCCTATCAGTATTTTATAAATGACTAATGAGCTACTTTACATTCTTTTTTTCTTTTTATTTGAGACCAAGTTTCTCTGTAGCCCAGGCTGGAGCGCAGTGGCATGATCTCAGCTCATTGCAACCTCTGCCTCCCGGGTTCAAGTTATTCTCCTACCTCAACCTCCTGAGTAGCTGGGATTACAGGCACATGCCATCATGCCCAGCTAATTTTTGTATTTTCAGCAGAGTCGGGGTTTCACCATTTTGGCCAGGCTACTCTCGAACTCCTGACCTCAAATGATCCACTCACCTTGGCCTCCCAAAGTGTTAGGATCACAGGCATGAACTGCCCCGCCTGGCCTACATTCTTTTTTTCATACTGTCTTTGAAATTCCTGTGTATATTTTATATTTGCAACACATCGCAATTAGGACTTACTTGTCTTCACTAGCCACCTGTGCGGCTAGTGGCTACCATACTGGACAGCACAGGACAGGCCTTGAATGGTGGCTGCTGTTGCGGGGACAGTGAGTTGAAGGTGGAGACTTGCCTCTTGAATTTAGCAACGAGGATGAGCTTTGGCAATAAAAAGTTTCACTTTTGAGAAGCAGAGGGAGAGGAATGGAGAGAGAGTATATGAACACTCCCTTCCTGAAGTTTGCCTGTGGTTTTAACGCCAATAGAGAGATCTGGCTAACAAAACTGAAAATCAACACCAGATACTAGCAGCATAAAAAAAGGCAACCACACATTATGTCCCTTGTGATAGATCTTAATATTATCCCTAAAGTATACTTAACCCTAAATTGAATGTGAATCTGACTCAGCCTCTAGATCTACCCAGTTTGCAAGATATACAGGGGATGGCAGAACATATTAAAGGACACCAAGAGGGGAAACCAGTCAAATCAGACTGAGAAGAGATTATTTACAGGTGGATAATGTCAAAAAGAAAGGAAAAAATTAAAATTTGTAAAAAAAAAAAAAAAAAAAAAAAAAAATCACACTTTGGGAGGCCGAGGCAGGAGGATAGCTTGAGCTCGAGTTTGAGACCAGCCTGGGCAACATAATGAGACCCTGTCTCTATTAAGAAAGAAAAAAAAAAAAGTATAAAATTTTGGCCAGGTGCGGTGGCTCACGCCTGTAATCCTAGCACTTTGCAAGGTCAAGGCCAGAGAATCACACAAGGTCAGGAGTTCGAGACCAGCCTGGCCAACATGGTGAAACCCTGGTGTAGTGGTGCATGCCTGTAATCCCAGCTACTCAGGAGGCTGAGGCAGGAGAATCACTTGAACCCGGGAGATGGAGGTTGCAGTAAGCCAAGATCATGCCATTGCACTCCAGCCTGGGTGACAAAAGCGAGACTCCATCTTAAAAAAAAAAAAAAAAAAGTATAAAATTTAAAAAAATTTAAAAATTAGACTGAGATGAATGAGAGGGAGAGGGAACAGTTATAAAACAAAAGACTTGAAAAGGTAACATTAACAAATACAATGCAGGCACCCTGTTTGGATTCTAATTTGAACAAGCCAACAGTTTAAAGACATTTCTATGACACTTAGGGAAATGTGGAGACAGGAAGAATGTTAAGACACCACTAAGGATTTGTTAGTTTTTTAGGTGTGATAAAAGCGTTATAGTAATTTCTTTTAAGAACCTGATATTTTAGAGATACATAATGGATGAAATCATATGCTGTCTGGGATTTGCTTTAAACTTATTCTGGGGGAGGTGGAATAAATAAAACAAGATTGGCCATATGTTGGTAATTGTTGAAGCTGGGTGATGGATATTTAGACGATCATTATTCTATTTCTGTGTACGACTGAACATTACCATAATAAGGCTTTAAAAGGGGGACTGATGTGAAAAGAGAAAAAAGTAGGGGAATTGTGTGTGTTTTCTTCCCCCAAGATCGGAGCGCCTTGAACGGGCTCCAGAGCTGACAAGGACGTTGAGATGCAAGAGAGTGAGAAGGCGCCGGGGTGGCTGCAGGGCAGTCAATAGTCGATCTCGCTCTTGCTCCCGCGGCTGCCTTCTCTGCAGCTCCGGAGGTTGCAGCTCCATGTCCTGGACCCGGACTTGGTCCCCACCCACGTTCTGAGGCCGGGCTGGCTCAGCGCCTCCCGCGCCTGCGCAGCACCGCCCTTTCGGGAGCAGCGCCCAGTCCCTACACCCCACAATCCCCCGCGCCGTTCCGGAGGCGCGCTAGGAATGGGTGCGGCCTCTGCCTCCACATTGGAGCAAGGTGAGGCAGAGGGTGTCGCGTGGCCTTCTGGGAAATGTAGTTCGTCTCCCAGGCTGGAACCACCGCTCAACCCCCTCGCGAGACTATGCACCCCACAATGCGCCGCGCGCGCAGCGGCTGAGCGATACGTTGCTGCCCCCACGTGGTGGCTGAGCGATCATGCTCCGGTTTGGGAATGATACCCAGAGAGGTAGGGGCGGGGACGATGCTGGGGATGCTGAGGGTCGCCCTGGGAACCTCTGGGAAGATTTTCCAGAGGGTAAGGCCCTTGGAGCTGGCCCAAGAAAGGGCAGTAGCAATGAAGAAATTCGAGGTGGGGCCCGCTATGAGGATTGAATGACAGAGCAGCACCTGTTGGCTGCATATGATAATCAGGCTACTGTTACACCTAAGACTTACACGGTAGGCACTTCCTAGGCCATGTACCGCTCCCTGAGCTTCAGATGTCTTAGCCCATTCAATCCTCCCAGCTACCATTCGAGGTTTTATCAGCCCTCCTTTCTAGGAGTGAAGCCGAAGTCCAGAAAAGCAAATCACTTGCTCAAAGTCATTCAACATGTCAATGGCAGAGCTGGGATTTGAACCAGGCTATCGGGCTTCCAAGTCTGTGCTCTTCTTCACAGGAATATCTGATCACCCTATTCAGTTATCCTAAAATTGTAATTAGCACATGAATCAAGTCAAGATGGTCATTAACATGTGAATCTCTTTGAGTCGCTGATTATCAGCACTTGTTCCTGCCCAAATTTGTGACTTAGACCTGCTTCAGGACAAAGTTGACAATCAACATAGATTTATAGTTAGCACATGAATCAGTGCAGGTTTCTGTTCACAGAGATCAGATTTCTGATTAGCACTTGAATCAGCAGTGGTTTGTGTCAAGAGGTGGAGTCTTTAAATTCCTGATTTGCACTGGGATCTCCACCCAGGGATTATTTTCTTGCCTAAATAGGCCTGTTCCTTTATGTCCAGGTGACCTTCTCCTCAAATGTAGTCCCAGCTGGGTGCAGTGGCTCACGCCTGTAATCCCAACACTTTGGGAGGCCGAGGTGGGGAGATTGCTTGGGTCCAGGAGTTTGAGACCAACCTGGGCAACATAGCGAGACTCCTGTCTCCATGAAAAATAAGACAATTAGCCTGGAATGGTGGCATGCTCCTGTGGTCCCAGCTACTTGAGAGGCTGAGGTGGGAGGATCCCTTGAGCCCAGGAGTTCGAGGCTGCAGGGAGCTATGATCGTGCCACTGCATGGCAGCCTCAGTGACAAAGCAAGACCCTTTCTTTTTTTTTTTTTTTTTTTTTTTTGAGACGGAGTCTCGCTCTGTAGCCCGGGCTGGAGTGCAGTGGCCGGATCTCAGCTCACTGCAAGCTCCGCCTCCCGGGTTTACGCCATTCTCCTGCCTCAGCCTCCCGAGTAGCTGGGACTACAGGCGCCCGCCACCTCGCCCGGCTAGTTTTTTGTATATTTTAGTAGAGACGGGGTTTCACGGTGTTTGCCAGGATGGTCTCAATCTCCTGACCTCGTGATCCACCCGTCTCGGCCTCCCAAAGTGCTGGGATTACAGGCTTGAGCCACCGCGCCCTGCCAAGACCCTTTCTTTTAAAGAAAAAAAAAAAAAATGGCCAGGCGCAGTGGTTCACGCCTGTAATCCTAGCACTGTAATCCCAGGCTGAGGTGGGCGGATCAACTGAGGTCAGGAGTTTGAGACCAGTCTGGCCAATACAGTGAAACCCCATCTGTACTAAAAATTTTTTTAAAAATGGCCAGGCACAGTGGCTCACGCCTGTAATCCCAGCACTTTGGGAGGTTGAGGTGGGTGGATCACCTGAGGTCAGGAGTTCGAGACCAGCCTGGCCAACATGGTGAAACCCCATCTCTACTAAAAATACAAAAATTAGTGGGGTCTGGTGGTGGGCGCCTGTTATCCCAGCTACTCAGGAGGCTGAGGCAGGAGAATCGCTTGAACCCAGGAAGCAGAGGTTGGAGTGAGCCGAGATTGTGCCACTGCACTCCAGCCTGGGCAACAAAGTAAGACTCTGTCTCAAAAGAGTAAATAAATAGGCCGGGTGCAGATGCTTACGCCTGTAATCCCAGCACTTTGGGAGGCCGAGGCAGGCGGATCACGAGGTCAGGAGATTGAGACCATCCTGGCTAACACGGTAAAACCCCGTCTCTAATAAAAATCCAAAAAAAAAAAATTAGCCAGGCATGGTGGTGGGGGCCTGTAGTTCCAGGAACTTGGGAGGCTGAGGCCGGAGAATGGCATGAACCCGGGAGGCGGAGCTTGCAGTAAGCCAAGATCACGCCACTGCACTCCAGCCTGGGCAACAGAGTGAAACTCCGTCTCAAAAAATAAATAAATAGATAAATAACTAATAATAATAAAGTAGGGTTATTTGTTTTTTGCTTGTTGCATTGTTTAAGTCCCTTGTAGACTGAATTCCTCTTTATATCTCTAAATACGTTTGTCTCTTCGGTACACATGTGGGGTGCTATATCCCTTCAACCCACCAGGTTTTAGCATAGCTGTTGTGGTAGACAGTCCCATGTGCAGTGCAGATAGCCCTGGTTTAGCCCAGCTGTTCTCAAAATGTGGTCCCTGACTAGGTATAGTAGCTCACGCCTGTAATCACAACACTTTGGGAGGCCGGGGAGGGAGGACTGCCTGAGGCAAAGAGTTCAAACCAGCCTGGGCAGTATATTGAGACCTTGTCTCTATAAGAAATTTTAAAAATTAGCTGGATGTGGTGACGCATGCCTGTAGTCCCAGTTACTCTGGAGCCTGAGATGGGAGGATTGCTTGAGTCCAGGAATTTGAGGTTGCAGTCAGTTATGATTGCACCAATATACTCCAGCCTGGGTGACAAAGCAAGACCCTGTCTCAAAAAAAAACAGTGTGGTCTTTGAAATGTCACATTGGCATCACTTGTTAAAAATGCAAATGCTTGGGTCCCACCTCAGACCCACTGAACCAGAAACTCTGAGGTTGGGACCTGGAGATCTATGGTGCCCCCAGGTGATCCTGGTGGGCTGCACTGCAAGGACACCTGGCCTAGCTCCTGCAAGGCAAGGCATCCCTCTCTGCTTTTCTTTCTTTTCTTTTTTTTTTTTGACAGAGTCTCACTCTGTCACCCAGGCTGGAGTGCAGTGGTTCAGTCTCAGCTCACTGTAACCTCTGTCTCCCAGGTTCAAGTGATTCTCCTGCCTCAGCCTCCTGAGTAGCTGGGATTACAGGTGCCCGCCACCAGGCCCAGCTAATTTTTGTATTTTTTTAGTAGAGACAGGGTTTCACCATGTTGGCCAGGCTGGTCTTGAACTTCTGATGTCAAGTGATCCACCTGCCTCGGCCTCCCAAAGTGCTGGGATTACAGATGTGAGCCACTATGCTTGGCCCCTCTCTGCTTTTCTACCTCAGATTTCAGATGGCTCTCATGTGGGTGTGGGGGCTCATGCCTGGAATTCCAGCACTTTGGGAGGCCAAGTGGGGAGGATCACTTGAACCCAGGAGTTCGAGACCAGCCTTGGCAACATAGGGAGGCCTCATCTCTACAGAAAATCAAAATATTGGCTGGGCATGGTGGCACACCCTTCTGTGGTCCTGGCGACTCAGGAGGCTGAGGCAGGAGGATTGCTTGAGTTGCAGTGAGCTGTGATCACACCACTGCATTCCAGCCTGGGCTACAGAGCCAGACCCTATCTCAAAAAACAAACAAAAAAACCCCAGATGGCTCTCAGTACCACTGCCTCCTCCCACAGGGATAACCATCCCCCAAGGGGGTTAAGAATTGAAGGATAAATGCTTCCGTCTCTCTGAACTTGCTGGGAGAGTAGGGGAACAATTCTAATGTGTTCCAGAAGATTCCTTCAAGTTCACCAGCACAACTGAGCCCCAGTTGCCCAGGGAAGTGACCCATTCCTCATCAGTGTGTCCTCTGTTAGCTGTCTGTCTCCTCTGCTTCCCTCTTCCCTCTCCCTTGCCCCTGTTTCCCAGGATCACCCCCCAAATCAATCAGTTCTACTGAATTCTTTTTTTTTTTTTTTGAGATGGAGTTTCACTCTTGTTGCCCAAGCTGGAGTGCAATGGCGCAATCTCAGCTCACTGAAACCTCCGCCTCCCAGGTTCAAGTGATTCTCCTGCCTCAGCCTCCCAAGTAGCTGGGATTACAGGCACCTGCCACCACGCCTGGCTAATTTTTTTTTTTTTTTTTTTTTTTTTTTTTTGCATTTTTGTATTTTTAGTAGAAACAAGGTTTTACCATGTTAGCCAGGCTGGTCTCGAACTCCTGACCTTGGGTGATCTGCCCACCTCGGCCTCCCAAAGTGCTGGGATTACAGGCGTGAGCCACCGTGCCTGAATTCTAATCCCACTGAATTCTAATCCCAGTCCTGCTCTTGGGTTTAACTCTATGTCTTTCCCTCTGTCTCCGCCACCTCTGTAGCAGCCCTGAAGCTTCTGCATCCTTTTTCTGAGTGTCTGAGTGACCAGTAGCCGCTGTGCTTGGCCAGGAGCACTGATGAACTTTGCTAATGATCTGGAAAGGCGGGCCCTGGGGCTGAGTTAATTTTAGCTCCAATTTTTCAATATATAAGTGAAAGGAGTCAAGAGCCTATTCTGAAACCTTCAGCAGAGCTGCCAGGGTAGAAGGACCCATAAACTCCTCCCAAGGTCACTTTACTCCTCCATTCAGATGGGAGATCCTGGGGTGGCTTCCAGGACCACTCAGGTTCCCCAGAGTAAGGCCACGTCCCCTTCAGACCACCCAGGCCAAGGTCATGTCCCCTTTGGATCAGGTTCCTAAAATATCATGTCCCCCATGTTGCTATAACCAAGTTCCCAGGCCAGGCTTGTAGATGGTCACTCACAGCCAGCTTTCTGTGACACATCTGCCAGGAGAGCCTGTGACCCGAACCCAGCCTTCCCTCCTCCGTTCTCTCCCAAGCATCAGGACAGGCAGACCCCATTCCTGCAGAGTCAGTTCCATCCAGGGTCTTCTGTGGGGCGGTGAACCTGAGTGGGAAGGGGAGAGGAAGACAGTAGACACATTATAGGGTCAATCTGGCCAGCCCCCGTCTCTACCCCATTTCCTATCTTCTCCCCCATCTCGAGCATATTTGGTCAATGTGTCTTTCTTTTCTTTTCTTTTTGAGACAGAGTCTCACTCTGTTGCCCATGCTGGAGTGCAGCGGTGTGATCCCGGCTCACTGCAACCTGCGCCTCTCAGGTTCCAGCAATTCTCTTGCCTCAGGCTCCTGAGTAGCTGAGATTACAGGCATGTGACACCACGCCCAGGTAATTATTATTTTTATTTTTATTTTATTTATTTATTTAGAGACAGAGCCTCGCTCTGTCCCCCAGGCTGGAGTGCAGTGGCGTGATCTTGGATCACTATAATCTCCACCTCCCGGGTTGGAGCGATTCTCCTGCCTCAGCCTCCCAAGTAGCTGGGATTACAGGTGCCGCCACCACATCAGGCTAATTTTTGTATTTTTAGTAGAGACAGGGTTTCTCCATGTTGGCCAGGCTGGTCTCCAACGCCTGACCTCAAGTGATCCGCCCACCTCGGCCTCCCAAAGAGCCAGGATTACAGGCGTGAGCCACCGCGCCCGGCTGTCAGTGTGTCTTGAGGTCTTTCTCTAATCCCAGATCGCACAAGTTTTCCCTCTTGCAGCCAGAGAAAGGAGCCTTGGGAAGGAGCCCCTCTGGCCTGAAAGATCAAGCCTGTTGCTGGGCATGGGCAGGTAAGGAAACTCCACCCGTGGAAAGGACATTCCAGGGAGGTGGTGCTGAGATAGGGGGGGCAGAAAGAAACAGGTCTGGGGGGCCAGTGGCTCTGGAATGAAGCGCTACACTCAAGGCTATGAATGGTTACTGAATGCACATACACACATACCATTCTTACAGCCCAGGTGCTGCGTCTTAGAGCGTGTGAGTGTGTGTGTGTGTCTGTGTGTGCGCGCGCACGCACGTCTCTATCTGTTTCTTTCTCTGACTTGTCCTTATCTCTTGTCACTCCATCTCTCTCTGTGTCTCGCTGTCTCTGTGCATTTCCATGTCTCGAATATGTGTGTTTCAATCTCTCCCTCTGCCTCTTTCCAGTTACTCCTCTCTGTCCATCAATCTAAGCCTGCCCATCTTTTTGTCTGCCTCTCTGTATCTCTGTTCTTCTCTGTCTCTCTGTCTCACAGTCTCTCCATATCCAGGGATTCTCGTTCCCAGCAGCGCCAGGGCGACTCCATGGGAGGTGGGGCCGGGGTGCGTCTTTGAGAGAAGGGGCGGGTGCCTACGCCTTTAAGCGCGGGTGCGCGCGGAGCCTGCGCCTTTAAGCGCGGGTGCGCGCGCGGCCCTGGGTTCCCGGCGAGGAGGCCGCGGGAGCGCCCGGACCCGGCCCTCCAGCCCGGCCCCCGTCCGGCCCCCGCCCCGGCCCTGGCGGGGGAGGGGTCTCTGAGCGCGGCCCCTCCCCCCTGCGCCCCTGCCTGCGCTGCGGTGCCTCCATCCCGCGTGTCCCAGTCTGTCTGTCCGTCCCTCCGCTCCCAGGCCTCGCCCCACCCGGCCCTGGGGCTGCCCGGTCGACCCCCTCCCCACCGCAGGCGGTCCCCTCCCTCCGAGTCAGCCTCCGCCGCAGCCCAGGAAGCCAGCCGGGACGCTGCCGCCCCGGACCCCGCGCCCTAACCTCCACCTCGGGGGCCTGCACCCCGAGATTGAACCGGGAGTTCCGGAAACCCGAGCCTGGAACCCTGATCTGGGACCAGCACCCCCAGATCCGGCCGTGGAACCCCAAGATCTGGAGCCTGAACCCCAATATATGGAGCTGGAATCTCAACATCGGTCACTGGGACCTCAACATTTGCAGCCGGAACCCCACAATTTGGAACACAGACCCCAATATTTGGCGCAGAACCCCAATATTTGACATATAAAACCTCAAGCCTGGAGCTGAACTCTCAATTCTGCGCCTGGGACCTTGAAATCTGGGGCTGGATTTCCAGTACTGTACCCTGGAACCCACTCTTGGGGACCTGAACCCTGGGATTCAGGCCTCAAATTCCAAGATCTGGACTGTGGGATTCCAAGGGGCCTGAACCCGAGTTTGGGCCTGAAGTCCTTGCTGCAGACCTGAATGCTGAAATCTGGGACTTGAGACCTCCTAATCTTGACTCAGCACCCCAATATCTGAATGCACCACCCCGGGGTCGGATCTCGGACTCTAAACCCCACCGTTTGGCTGCTTAGCATCCCAAGACTGGACCTGGGAGACCCTGACCCTGAACAACCCAAACTGGACCCCTAAAACTGGACCCCAGAGGCCCGATATTTTGGGGTCTGGGACCCTGAGTATTAAAGTCTGGAGACTCCATTGCCACAGATTTGAGCCTAGTCAGGACACAGTCCCTCTACAGAAGCCTTGGGGACAGGAAAGGCATGACCAGATGCTCCCTCCAGAGTCCTGACCTCTGACTCCCCTGGAGCTAGAACTCTGCTCCCTGGGGCAGCTTCTAGCTCAGGTAAGGCTGCTGAAACCTCCAGGTGGGCAGGGGCTGGGAGGAGTGTTGTGGCTGCGGGTTACAGTACCAGGCACCCTTTGGCACTCTTGGGGTTTCTCCAGAAAAAAGACATTTCCCTGTGGGTCTGCCTTCAGCTCCTGCTCTGCTCCAAACACTCTCTGGACACTGGCCAGCCCTGCCCCTCTCTGACCTCCCCTGCCCTAGTTCATGGTACCTCCAGGTCTCTGACCCCTGCAACCTTTACAGCCTCTCGCTGTCTGTCCTACCATCTCCACCACCTCTCTTGTCCACCACTCCTCTCTCTGGTCTCCTTTCTCCACCTGTCCTCTCAATGGCCATCTCTGTTCCCCTTTTCTCTCTCTGATCATCTTTGTGACACCTCTGTCCACAGGTCCTCTCTCCAGTCGCCTCTGCCTGCTGCTTCTTAGTGACCATTGCTGACATCTGTGTCCACTGTGCCTCTCTAATCATCATTCACCAGCTGTCTTGCTCTTTCTCCACCCCTGAATCTAAGCCTGGGTCTGTGACCGTCCCCATCCATCTTTGACATTGCTGTCCACCACTCTTCTCTCCAGCCGCCTCTGTCCATCTCTCCTCTCCAGCTTCCTCTGGCCACCTTTCCCTTTCTCTAGCCATCTCTCCCACTGCTCTTGCCCTCTTCCCACCCCTGACCCTAACTCCCAGTCTGCAACCCTCTTACCATCTCTGGCCACCTCTCCTCTCTCTCGCTCGCTGATACCCTCTGATCGTCTCTGGCCACCTCTCCTCTCTCTCACTCTCAGCGCTGATGCTTTCTGACCATCTCTGGCCGCCTCTCCTCTCTTTCTCATTCACTGATGCCCTCTGACCATCTCTGGCCACCTCTCCTCTCTCTCTCACTGGCCGATTCCCTCTGATCATCTCAAACATCTCTGCTGCCTTTCCTCTCTCCGATGACCTCTTCCCGCACCATCCTCCTGAGCAGCTGTCCTGGACTCCCACTGACTCTGCCACGTCTGTCCTTTTCCTCCTCTCTGACCGCCTTGCTGGCTTTGGGCCGTTTCTGACCACGTGTCTCTGACATGGTCATCTCCCCCAGATCTGAGCCCAACCCATGCCCTCCCTTCTCTTTGTCCACCACTCATCTTCCTGACCATCTCTAACCCCTTCTCTTCTCTGGTCATATCTGACCACTTCTAATCATTCCTGCCACCCTGGCTGCTCCGTCTCCCCATGGCCAGCTTTGACCATCTCTGACCATGTCTAAAGCCCTCTGGTTTTCCTGCCACTCACCCAAACCAGCTGTCATTTCTCTGACCATTTTTTTTCTTTTTTCTTTTGGAGAGACAGAGTCTCGCTCTGTTGCCCAGGCTGGAGTGTGGTGGCACAGTCATAGCTCGCTGCAACCTCAAACTCTTGGGCTTAAACTGATCCTCCCACCTCAGCGTCCCACATAGCTAGGGCTACAGGTGGGCGCCACTATGCCCAGCTAATTATTTTTTTTTTTGAGACAGAGTCTCATTCTGTCGCCCAGGCTGGAGTGCAGTGGCGCAATCTCAGCTCACTGCAAGCTCCGCCTCCCAGGTTCACATCATTCTCCTGCCTCAGCCTCCCAAGTAGCTGGGACTACAAGTGCCTGCCACCATGCCCGGCTACTTTTTTGTATTTTTAGTACAGACGGGGTTTCACTGTGTTAGCCAGGAGGGTCTTGATCTCCTGACCTCGTGATCCGCCCACTTCGGCCTCCCAAAGTGCTGGGATTACAGGCGTGAGCCACCGCTCCCAGCCAACCCCAGCTAATTTTTGAGAACTTTTGTATAATAGATACACGGTCTCACTTTGTTGCCCAGGCTGGTCTTGAACTCCTGGCCTCAAGCCATCCTCCTGCCTCAACCTCCCCAAATGCTGGGATTACAGGTGTGAGCTACTGCGCCTGGCCTTCCTCTGGCTTTTGGTCACATCTGACGGTCTTTGACCAGCCCTTCTGCCCTCAGCCCACTGTGACCTTCTCTCCTGGTCTCAGACCACCCCCATCTGCTGTAGAACCCCTCTTCTGCCCTCACGCCTCCCCTCTTCCCCACAGGACACTCCTGCCCGCGATGGCCATCCTCCCGTTGCTCCTGTGCCTGCTGCCGCTGGCCCCCGCCTCATCTCCACCCCAGTCAGCCACACCGAGCCTGTGTCCCCGCCGCTGCCGCTGCCAGACACAATCGCTGCCCCTAAGCGTGCTGTGCCCAGGGGCGGGCCTCCTGTTCGTGCCACCCTCGCTGGACCGTCGGGCAGCCGAACTGCGCCTGGCAGACAACTTCATCGCCTCCGTGCGCCGCCGTGACCTGGCCAACATGACGGGCCTGCTGCATCTGAGCCTGTCTCGGAATACCATCCGCCACGTGGCCGCTGGCGCCTTCGCCGACCTACGGGCCCTGCGTGCGCTGCACCTGGATGGCAACCGGCTGACCTCACTGGGCGAGGGCCAGCTGCGTGGCCTGGTCAACTTGCGCCACCTCATCCTCAGCAACAACCAGCTGGCAGCGCTGGCAGCCAGCGCCCTGGATGACTGTGCCGAGACGCTGGAGGACCTCGATCTCTCCTACAACAACCTCGAACAGCTGCCCTGGGAGGCCCTGGGCCGCCTGGGCAATGTCAACACATTGGGCCTTGACCACAACCTGCTGGCTTCCGTGCCCGCCGGCGCCTTTTCCCGCCTGCACAAGCTGGCCCGGCTGGACATGACCTCCAACCGCCTGACCACAATCCCACCTGACCCGCTCTTCTCCCGCCTGCCCCTGCTTGCCAGGCCCCGGGGCTCTCCCGCCTCTGCCCTGGTGCTGGCCTTTGGCGGGAACCCACTGCACTGCAACTGCGAGCTGGTGTGGCTGCGTCGCCTGGCGCGGGAGGATGACCTCGAGGCCTGTGCATCCCCACCCGCTCTGGGCGGCCGCTACTTCTGGGCGGTGGGCGAGGAGGAGTTTGTCTGCGAGCCACCCGTGGTGACTCACCGCTCGCCACCCCTGGCAGTGCCCGCAGGTCGGCCAGCTGCCCTGCGCTGCCGGGCAGTGGGGGACCCAGAGCCCCGTGTGCGTTGGGTGTCACCCCAGGGCCGGCTGCTGGGCAACTCGAGCCGTGCCCGCGCCTTCCCCAATGGGACGCTGGAGCTGCTGGTCACCGAGCCGGGTGATGGTGGCATCTTCACTTGCATCGCGGCCAATGCAGCTGGTGAGGCCACAGCTGCTGTGGAGCTGACTGTGGGCCCCCCACCGCCTCCTCAGCTAGCCAACAGCACCAGCTGTGACCCCCCGCGGGACGGGGATCCTGATGCTCTCACCCCACCCTCCGCTGCCTCTGCCTCTGCCAAGGCAGCCGACACTGGGCCCTCTACCGACCGTGGCGTCCAGGTGACTGAGCACGGGGCCACAGCTGCTCTCGTCCAGTGGCCGGATCAGCGGCCTATCCCGGGCATCCGCATGTACCAGATCCAGTACAACAGCTCAGCTGATGACATCCTCGTCTACAGGTGCAGGGTCCAGGCACTGGGGTAGCTTGGGTGGGGGAGTGAGGCAAGGGGGAGGGTTGAGGGTACACCTACTAAAACCCTACACTGAAGCACAACTGATAAATGGTGTTGGAAGGTTCCAAAAGAAATCAGGCAGCAAAAGTAAAAGAAATCAGGCAGCAAAAGTAAAAGAAATCAGGCAGCAAGGATAACAAGAATCTGGCAGAAAGGGTCAATGAAATCTGACAGCAGTGATAAAAAGAAGTCAGACAAGAAGGACGAAGTAAATGAGACAGCAAATGTTAAATCAGGCTACAGGGCTAAAAAAGATCAAGCAATAAGGATAAAAGAAATCAGGCTGCATGGGTAAAAAGAAATTAGGCAGCAAGAATAAATAGTAGTAGCAAACATAAAAAGGAAACCAGGCAGCAGGAGGAGAAAGTAATCAGGGCAGAAGAATAAAATGTTAATGGGCAAGGGTGGGTGGGGGAGATAAGGGGATAAAAATAAATTTAAGTTGTAAAGATAAAGAGAGAAACACCAGGTTTTCCAGATGACAGGACTAGATACTAGCTGGGCTGCAGGAAGAAAAGGAGATCAAACAGGAAAGCACAGGGAGCCCAGAAAAAATGAAATAAGCAGCTCTGTTAGAAAAGAAATCAGACCAGAGGTTAGAATGAAAATTGCAGGGAGGAGGTTCGATAGAGACTGGGCTTCGGGTGTGTGTGGTGTGAACTATTCCATGTTTCAAGTTCTAATATAGTGACATCCAGACTTTTTTTTTTTCTTTTTTTTTTCTTTTTTTTTTTTGAGACGGAGTCTTGTTTGGTCGCCCAGGCTGGAGTGCAGTGGCGTGATCTCGGCTCACTGCAAGCTCCGCCTCCCGGGTTCACGCCATTCTCCTGCCTCAGCCTCCCAAGTAGCTGGGACTACAGATGCCCGCCACCACGCCCAGCTAATTTTTTTGTATTTTTAGTAGAGACGGGGTTTCACCGTGTTAGCCAGGATGGTCTCGATCTCCTGACCTCGTGATCCGCCCACCTCGGCCTCCCAAAGTGCTGGGATTACAGGTGTGAGCCACCGCGCCCGGCCCAGATTTTTTTTTGAGACAGGGTCTCACTTTGTCACCCAGGCTGGAGTGCAGTGGTGCAGTCTCTCACTACAACCTCCGCTTCCCGGGTTCAAGCAATTCTCGTGCCTCAGCCTCCCTAGTAGCTGGGATTACAGGCATGCACCACCACACCCAGCTAATGTTCACATTTTATTTTTAGTAGAGATGGGGTTTCACCATGTTGGCCAGGCTGGTCTCGAAGTCCTGATCTCAGATGATCCCTGCCTCAGCCTCCCAAAGTGCTGGGATTACAGGTGTGAACCACCGCACCCGGCATAGATTTTTTATTTTCTAAATCAAATCAAACCTAGTTCAAGTTCCTTTTGCCAGGTAAACAGAAATACCCAATTTGCCACACTTGGGGGGGATTTTCTTCTCTCTTCTGTTGTTGCAAACACAGAACCTGGGGTTTACATACTCCAAGAGGTGGCTCAGTCCAACTTGTCCCTCCAAGCTGGAGAGCACTCAGCACATCTGCGGTGACCACACGTGGTCAGCAGTGGTGGCTGTGGACCCAGGTGCTATTGACACCTCTTACCAAAGTTCAACCTTGCATGGATGGACTGCGGCTGTGGGTGAGTCCCTGTCCTCACGACCAGGCTGGGCCAAGGGTGCAGTCCCAAGGCCTGGCTGTAAAGACTGGACCTCCCCAGGGCTGAGGTCTGTGCCCTGGGGACCCAGATACTTGGGGACCTAGTACCTGGATGTCCTTTCCCTCCCTTGGGGCCAACACCTCAAGAAAAGGCCACATGATTTCCATTTCAGTCCTGGCAACCCACTGAGCTCATTCTACTCCGTTTCTCAGACATGGAAGATTCCATGAAAGCCCTGCCCCTGAAAATCACACAGGTCGGCCGGGCGCGGTGACTCACGCCTGTAATCCCAGCACTTTGGGAGGCCGAGGCGGGTGGATCACCGGGTCAGGAGTTCGAGACCATCCTGGCTAACACAGTGAAACCCCATCTCTACTAAATTAGCTGAGCGTGGTGGCATGCGCCTGTAGTCCCAGCTACTCAGGAGGCTGAGGCAGGAGAATCGCTTGAACCTGGGAGGCAGAGGTTGCAGTGAGCCGAGGCTGCGCCACTGCACTCCAGGCTGGGTGACAGAGTGAGACTCCATCTCAAAAAAAGAAAAAGTCACACAAGTCCTGGCCACCTTGCCAGGTGGGGAATGGAATGAATGCTCTCCTAGACAGTCACCCTGCCCCAGGCAACCACGGAGTTCCCTGTACCTCTCTCATTAGAATAGCCTAGGAATAAAACAGGTGACAAGACAAGTCAACTCTCCAACAGCGTGCCTAGCTACAAAAGAAACTATAGTGAAATTGGGTGGTAAGGATTAAATGGAAACAACAAAGAAAAAGATAAATAGAAACCTGCCAACAGAGATAAAAGAGAAGCAGGTGACAGAGCTGGGAAGAAATAAGGCAACAGGGAGAAAAAGAAAGCAGCAGTGATGGAGGCACATTAGTTTAATGAAAAGGGAATCAGACGACAGGACTCATTGGAAAATAGGCTATTGATACAGTCATAATAATAAGGCAATAGGGCTAGGGGGACATTTATTGGCAGGTTACAAGGAAATCGGTCAGTAGGGGTACAGGGAGATCAGGTGGTTCGATTGGAGAGAATCCTAGCTGTACACTAGAGGAAAATCAGGCAGCTGGAAAAGGGAAATTTGGCATAGGCTGCAGGAAATAGGGGAACCAGAGGGAAATTGGCAAGAGTCTGGAGGAGACTGGGAGGTACAATGGGAGGGAAATTGGATGGGGGGTGGCTAGAAGACAAAAGGATTAAATTAGAGGGAAATTGGACAGGGTTAAAGCAGAACTGGGTGGTGAACTGGAGAGATGACTGGCAGTGGGGCCAGAGTGAAATCAGGCAGAGGATTGGGGCAAAATTGGGCAGGGAGGCTAGAGCAGAGCTGGGCTGCAGACTGGAGGGAAATTGCATGGGCAGTGCAAAAGGAAAATTGGGCAGTTGGGTATAAAATGAAACTGGCAAGGTGTGGTGGCTCACGCCTGTAATCCCAATACTTAAGGAGGCCAAGGCAGGAGGCTGGACTGCTTTGAAGCCAGGAATTTGAGGCCAGGAGTTTGAGACCAGCCTGGGCAATATAGCAAGAACCCATCTCTACAAAAAAATTTTTTTAAATTAGCTGGGCATGGTAGTGCATGCCTGTAGTTCCAGCTACTCAGGAGGCTGAGGCAGGAGGATGACTTGAGTCCAGGAGTTAGAGGCTGCAGTGAGCCATGATCATGCCACTGCACTCCAGCTTGGACAACAAAGCAAGACCCTATTTCTAAGAAAACAGAAAAAAAGAAAAGAAACAGGATGGATTAGAAGAACTCATGTGGTGAGCTGTTAAACTGGGCGGTGGGACTAGAGTGAAATTGGGCAGCAGGCTATGAGGATATGTGAGAGGATGGGCTAGAGTGAAATTGGCCAACACTGGAGGGATATCAGTCAGGTGGCTGAATCGGATGTCAGACCAAAGGAAAATGGGGTGGTGGTGAGAGGGAGCTCACTGGGTAGAATGAAATGAGGCAGTAGACTGGTGGGAAGCCTAGCCCCGCGGGGAGTTTGGTGAGGGAAGCACAGGATGGGGGCTGGGCAGCCTGAGACCTGACCCCCACTTGCCTGCCCTGCAGGATGATCCCGGCGGACAGCCGCTCGTTCCTGCTGACGGACCTGGCGTCGGGCCGGGCCTACGACCTGTGCGTGCTCGCCGTGTACGAGGACAGCGCCACGGGGCTCACAGCCACACGGCCTGTGGGCTGCGCCCGCTTCTCCACCGAACCCGCGCTGCGGCCATGCGGGGCGCCGCACGCTCCCTTCCTGGGCGGCACGATGATCATCGCGCTGGGCGGCGTCATCGTAGCCTCGGTACTGGTCTTCATCTTCGTGCTGCTGATGCGCTACAAGGTGCACGGCGGCCAGCCCCCCGGCAAGGCCAAGACTCCCGCGCCTGTCAGCAGCGTTTGCTCCCAGACCAATGGCGCCCTGGGCCCCCCGCCCACACCCGCCCCGCCCGCCCCTGAGCCGGCGGCGCTCAGGGCCCACACCGTGGTCCAGCTGGACTGCGAGCCCTGGGGGCCCGGCCACGAACCTGTGGGACCCTAGCCAGGCGCCCCCCCTCTAAGGCTTCTCTGGCCCCACGGACAGCAGGACCCGGACACCCTGTGGGACCTGGCCTCAGACTCACCAAATTGCTCATGGTTTTTAAAACTCTGATGGGGAGGGTGTCGGGGACACAGGGCACAACAAGAAAGTCCTATTTTTCTAAGCTTGGGCCTAGACCCTTGCCCTCGTCTCTGTCTATGGGGGTTGGGGGACGGAGCAGGGGTCTGGAGCTGGGGAATGCCTCCTTTGGGGAGAGACATCCCCCACCCCACCCTGCCCAGTTCAGTCTGAGGACGCTGGGGGAGGCTGAGGATGGCGATCCATTCAGACAATAGATGTTCCCTGTGTGTTCGCTCTGGGCATGCCCTGGGTTGGGGAATGCTGTGGTGATCCAGACAGGCCTGAGCCCTGCCCGCAGGGGCCTAAAGTCAAATGGGAGACAGACACATCCCCAGACAGTGACAGCCCAGAGTGACCAGGGATGTGGGGATGAGGGAAGCCTGGGGGATTGTGACAGTCCAGAAGAGGTACCCTGCTCAGCCCCAGGTGTGGTCAGGGAGGGCTTCCTGGAGGAGGACACATGTGATCTGAGAATGACATTTGAAGGAGATAACTGGGCAAAAAGCAGAAGGAAAGCTCTTTCAGGCAGAGGGCACAGCACAAGCAAGGTGGTGGTGTGCCCTGGGCACTGGGGGTGCTATGGTAGAGGTGAGGCAGGAGGGTTGAGCAGGGTCTAGGTCCTCCAGGCTGAGGAGCTCAGACTGTGGCCTGATGGTACTGGGGAGCCATGGAGGGTTGTATGCAAGGGAGGGATGGGGTCAGATTGGGGCTTTAGGAAGATCCTTCTAGTGCTCTGAGGAGGGTGGACCCAAGGGGAAGACTGAAGCTGGGAGCTCCAGGGGAGGCTGGGGCAGGGACCTGGGTGCGTGACGACAACGTTGGATCAGCTGAGCTGGGGGACAAGAAAAGGGAGTGGGTTGATAGAGACACTCGGGAAGCTGTGGGAAGCTGAGGCAGTGGGTTATGGAGCTGCGGGGCCGTGGGGTGGGGCAGGGAGATGGTGGGGACTGCCTTGATATAGGACCAGGGAGGAGGAGCAGGTTTGGGAAAGATGATATGCCTGGTGGGGAACTTGGTAGATGTAGGGGCCCTGAGGATGTCCAGGGTGTGGCATTCAGGAGGCTGCAGGAACCCTGGTCTGAGGCTGAAGCTGGGAACAGAAATGAGGGCTTTGTCAGCAGAGACAGGAACTGACACTGCTGGGGTTAAGATGACCTCTTGTGGGGGGTGGTTCCAAGTCCCCACTATGGGACTTTTTTTTTTTAAAGAGATGGGGTCTCGCTATATTGCCCAGGCTGATCCCAAACTGGCCTCAAGTGATCCTCCCTCCTCAGCCTCCTGGATTGCTGGGATTACAGGTGTGAGCCACTGCCCCTGGCTAGGGACTTTCCATATTTAAGGGTGATGCAAAGAAAAACCCAACAAAGACTAAACAGGAACAGCAGGGAGAGGGGCAGGGGGAAGAAGACCAAGCAATTCAGACCCAAGAGACTTGTGTGCAATGATATAAATAAAGGCTGTGGTGACCCCCCGGAGATCAGTGTTAGGGGGTCAGTTGGGGCAGACAGCAGATGCAGCTGATTTGAGAGCGGGGGGTAAGAAAGTGTAGCTAGAGGGTGCAGCCCCTGTCAACCTGTGGGCCTGGAGTCTGGGTTGATCTGGAACTTTCAGCCTGATGTCTCTGCAGGGCGGGCCCTTACTCTGTCTTGGGCTGCCCTAGGCCCCATGGCACACCAAGCCTGGAGGTTTGTAGAACCAAACCCTGGCCTAGGAGATGTTGAGCATCCTTGGAGATCCAGGAATGGGGTTGGCAGTAAGAAGAATAGCATCCCCTGAACTCAGGGCTTCACTAGTGATGTCCCCAGAGGCAGGAGTGTGGAGGGAACCTGGGGTCTGTCACCTGGAGGGACACTGGCGTGAGGGCATGGTAAAGAGAGCCCAAGATGAACTGGCCCTACTCATGACCTGGGGCACATGACCGTGACCTCACGCGATCACACATCCTAGATTCTGCCACAGCTTTTCTGGGGGATCTAGGCCTTGAACATACTATGCCATGAGTCGTGGGGCCAGCCTGAGTCCTGGGGTACCTGGTCTGACCACCCCTCACTCCCCAAGGCCCCAGCAGCATCATGAGGTCCTTCTTCTTGTTCGTTAGCCTTGGACAGCTGAAGTCAGGTGAGGTCATCAAGAAGAGTGAGGGCATGAGTCTTGGAGAAAGGGGCCTAGGAGCGGGGACATGGTGGCTCGAGCCTGTGGTCCCAGCTACTCGGGAGGCTAAGGCAGGAGGATCACTTGAGCCCAGGAGTTCGAGGCTGCAGTGAGCTAGGATTGCGCCACTGCACTCTTGCCCAGGCCATAGAGCGACACCCTGTCTCCAAAAAAATAGAAAAGGAGGCCGGGCGCGGTGGCTCAAGCCTGTAATCCCAGCACTTTGGGAGGCCGAGACGGGCGGATCACGAGGTCAGGAGATCGAGACCATCCTGACTAACACGGTGAAACCCCACCTCTACTAAAAAATACAAAAAACTAGCCGGGCGAGGTGGTGGGCACCTGCAGTCCCAGCTACTCCGGAGGCTGAGGCAGGAGAATGGCGTAAACTCGGGAGATGGAGCTTGCAGTGAGCCGAGATCCAGCCACTGCACTCCAGCCTGGGCGACAGAGCGAGACTCCGTCTCAAAAAAATAAAGTAAAATAAAATGAAAAGAAAGAAAGAAAGAAAAGGAGCTTAGGGAGGGAGGAGAGTCGTGGGGGCCTAGGGCTGTCTACAATTACCAGTTGCTCCCATGAGGGGGAGCCAGAGGGCACTGTTCCTAAATCCTTTTTTTTTTTTTTTTTTTTTTTTTTTTTTTTTTTTTTTTGAGACGAAGTCTTGCTCCTGTCGCACCCGGAGTGGAGTGCAATGGCGCGATCTCCGCTCACTGCAACCCCCGTCTCCTGGGTTCAAGCGATTCTTCTGCCTCAGCCTCTCGAGTAGCTGGGATTACAGGCGCCGGTCACCACGCCCGACTAATTTTTTTATTTCTCCGTGTTGGCCAGGATGGTCTTGATCTCTTAACCTCGTGATCCACCCGCCTCAGCCTCCCAAAGTGCTGGGATTACAGGTGTGAGCCACCGCGCCCGGCCCTAAACCCTCATTTTTAAATGTGAGCAATCCTTGCTGTGTGCGGTGCGCTGGGGATTCATTGCTGAACAAATACAGCACAGGTGCTGCCTTCGCAGGGCTCAGCATTTGGTGGTGACAAATGGTTTCTGAGTTTTTTTTGGTTTTTGTTTGTTTGTTTGTTTTGTTTTTTTAAGACAGAGTCTCGATGTCGCCTAGGCTGTAGTGCAGTGGCGCGATCATGGCTCACTGCAGCCTCCACCTCCCAGGCTCAAGTGATCCTCCCACCTCAGCCTCCCAAGTAGCTGGGATTATGGGCATGTGCCACCATACCCAGCTAATTTTTGTATTTTTGTAGAGATGGGGGTCTCACTATGTTTGCAGACTGGTCTTGAACTCCTGACCTCAAGTGGTTCTCCTGCCTTGGCCTCCCACAGTGCTGGGATTACAGATCTGACCATAGATGTTAAATAATCACACCAGCAAGTGTAAGCATCTGAGGTGACCAAGGGGCGCCATGCAGGAGACACATACAGAAGTGCGCGACCCTGTAACCAGGGGCCCTGACCCAGCAAGAGAGATTGAGGAGGCTTCCTGGAGGAGGGGAGGCCTGGCTGAGACTTGAAGGATGTGCAGGTTGGAGTTAACCACGAAAGGGGTGGGAAGGGTATTCCATGCAAATGGAACAGCCTGTGCTAAGGGAAGTAGAGGAGGGAAGGGAAGAGAGTGACCTTGGGTTGAGGCTGGAGAGCAGGAAGGGAGCCAATGACGCAGGACCCCATAGGCTGCTGGGAGGAGTCTGGATTGTCCTCTTAAGTGGCATGAGAAGCTGTTGAAGGGTTTTTTGGGGTTTGTTGTTTTTTTACACGGAGTCTCATTGTCGCCTAGGCTGGAGTGCAGTGGCACAATCTTGGCTCACTGCAACCTCTGCTACCTGGGTTCAAGTGATTCTGCCTCAGCCTCCCGAGTAGCGGGGATTACAGGTGCCCCGCCACCACGCCCAGCTAATTTTTGTATTTTTAGTAGAGACTGCTTCACCATGTTCGCCAGGCTGGTCTCGAACTCCTGACCTCGTGATCTACCTGCCTCGTCCTCTCAAAGTGTTGGGATTACAGGTGGCATGAGCCACTCTGCCTGGCCCATTGAAGGTTTTTGAGGTCTAATGAGAGTAGCAGTCTCTGATCTCAAGGAAGCTCTGGCGGGTAGGAGGATACTGCAATAGTCCAAGCAGAAGGGTGATCGGGACCAAGTTGGCGCCTAAAGTGGTTGAAGAGAGATTTGAGACGACCTTACCAGAGCCCCCGCCCCCCACGCAGCAGAAAGTGTACCCTACTGTACGCTACCCAGTTCTCCAGAAAGATTGCAGAGAGACAAGAAGAAGAGTTGTGAGACACTGGGCTCTGATATCCACAGCCCCACCCCTTAGATGGGGGAGCTGACTTCTGTGTAGCATGGGAATGACGGACCTTTTCCAGGCTCAAGTAGCAGGCAGACAGTGGATGGAGGCTGAGAGGCAGTGGCCGTGGGTGGTCAGGGGGAATGTGGACACAGGAAATGCAGGGCTGGAAGGGGGACACACACTTGGTAGTAGCTTATTACAAATTTGGAAGCAGGAAGGATGGGAGGAGGGCAGGCTGGTCCCTCTAGCATGGGTCCCCCATGTTCCCCCACAGCATGCCTGGACCACCCCACCCCCCTGCAAAAACACATACACACCATCACGTGTATCTAGGATTTAAAGTCAAAATGTTGCTTGTCACCGGGACTGGTGGCTCACGCCTGTAATCCCAGCACTTTGGGAGGCCGAGGTGGGCGGATCACGAGGTCAGGAGATTGAGACCATCCTGGCTAACACGGTGAAACCTCGTCTCTACTAAAAATACAAAAAAAATTAGCCAGGCGTGCTGGTGGGTGCCTGTAGTCCCAGCTACTGGGGAGGCTGAGGCAGGAGAATGGCGTGAACCCGGGAGGCAGAGCTTACAGTGAGCCGAGATCACGCCACTGCACTCCAGCCTGGGCGACAGAGCGAGACTCCTGTCTCAAAAAAAAAAAAAAAAAAGTTACCTGTCAGCCAGGCACAGTGGCTCATGACTGTAATCCCAGTGCTTTGAGAGGCCACCCTCAGGGAGGATTGCTTGAGCCCAGGAGTTCAAGACCAGCCTCTCAATTCCGTGGACCCCCTGAGGCGCACTTCACTCTCCCCAGCCCTCTGGATAAAACAGCAATTCCTTAGGGACTTTAACTTCCTCCAAAATGCTGTGGCCTCCCAGGCAACATAGCCATATCCCATCTCTACAAATAATAATAATTAGCTTATCCAACTGCCCAGCTAAGTCCATCAATTTCCTGAGCTCAGGGAGTACGACTACTTCTACTGTCAATTCCTCATCTGCCTTTGACCCTGCAGTTTTTAGACCAAAGCTCTGGCTGCTGGAGCATTTTCTTGAAGTGACTTTAGTCCCAATGCCAGGATTCTCCCCTGTCTATGTACTGCCAGATCCAACCCGTGTGTCTTGGGGTGGCTAAATCTGACAAAGACCCTGAGTATCTGGGGACACCTGTGATCTCCTGCAAGGCTGAGGCTAATGCCACGTTTTTGTAGCTCTTTGCATGGGCACATATGTGAGAGAATCAGATAAAAGGTGCTCCCAAAAAGCATTCTGTTCAGGGTGGAACCTGGGCTTGCCTCCTGCCTTTGGGTCCTCCCTGATGGGGAGGACCTTGTACCTCGCAAAAGCAAGGAGAGGTATCAGTGCTTCCTGTTGTCCTGACCTGTGCGGAGTGACACTGGGAACATTGTGGTGACCAACACAGCCCTAGCCCTTGCCCTCAGAGTTCTAGTTCAAGGCTGGGAGCAGTGGCTCACGCCTGTAATCCCAATACTTTGGGAAGCCGAGGCAGGTGGGTCACTTGAGATCAGGAGTTTGCAACCAGTCTGGCCAACATGGTGAAACCCCATCTCTACTAAAAATACAAAAATTAGCCGGGTGTGATGGCAGGCACCTATAATCCCAGCTACCTGGGAGGCTTGATCTTAGCCAAAAGGCCAAAAACCTTCTGAGGTTTCTGACTGGGCCTGGGATGGGAGGTGGGGAGACAGTCCAAATGTCCTGAGGCAGGGCTAACTTTATGGCAGTGTGACTGTGGGGTTGCACCATGCCCCAAACTTAGAAGGACCCTATGCTTGTTTTAATGCCCTGCTGTCAGTATCTTAAAATTATTACAAAAGCCAAGAGAGGGCCAGGCGCAGTGGCTCATGCCTGTAATCCCAACACTTTGGGAGGATGAAGCGGGTGAATCATCTGAGGTCAAGAGTTCAAAACCAGCCTGGCAAACATGGCGAAAACCCGTCTCTACTAAAACTACAAAAAATTACCCAGACGTGGTGGCAGTAATCCCAGCTACTTGGGAGGCTGAGGCAGGAGAATCGCTTGAACCCGGAAGGCGGAGGTTGCAGTGAGCCCAGATCCCGCCACCACACTCTCTCCTGGGTGACAGAGCAAGACTCCGTCTTAAAAAAAAAAAAAAAAAAAAAAGCCAACAGAGGAAGAGGAAGGGAAAGGACTGCAAGCTCGAAGAATGAGCCAGAATTCAGTGTGGCCGGAGCACCATGGGAGAAGGGCACTGTGGGGCCATGGAGGGTGGAGGGTGATAAGGTGGAGGGACAGGGTCAGGCTTGCACTTTAGAAAAATCCATCTGAGCCGGGCGCGGTGGCTCAAGCCTGTGGTCCCAGCACTTTGGGAGGCCGAGGCGGGCGGATCACGAGGTCAGGAGATCGAGACCATCCTGGCTAACGTGGTGAAACCCTGTTTCTACTAAAAATACAAAAAAAAAAAAAAAAAAATTAGCCGGGTGTGGTGGCGGGCGCCTGTAGTCCCAGCTACTCGGGAGGCTGAGGCAGGAGAATGGCGTGAACCCCGGGGGCGGAGCTTGCAGTGAGCCAAGATCACGCCACAGCACTCCAGCCTGGGCGAGAGTGCGAGACTCCGTCTCAAAAAAAAAAAAAAAAAAAAAAAAAAATCCATCTGGCAACCGGGTGGAGTGGCTCACACCTGTAATCCCAGCACTTTGGGAGGCCAAGACGGGCGGACCACCTGAGGTCGGGAGTTGGATACCAGCCTGACCAACGTGGAGAAACCCTGTCTGTACTAAAAATACAAAATTAGCTGGGCGTGGTGGCACATACCTGTAATCCCAGCTACTTGGGAGGCTGAGGCAGGAGAATCACTTCCGGGAGGCGGAGGTTGCGGTGAGCCGAGATTGCACCATTGCACTCCAGCTTAGGCAGCAAGAGCGAAACTCCGTCTCAGAAAAAAAAAAGAAAGAAAGATCCATCTAGCTGCCATGGAGAGGGTGGATGGGGGCACGTGGCCAGGGAGAAGATGGGGGACTCGGCTTCCTGTGGAAGGGGCTGGGAGTGTCGGTGATACTGAGGAGGAGAGGCCAGCGTGGCCAGGTTTACCAGAACCTTAACTGCTTGGGTAACAGACATCCCAATGCAGGAGATGGGCTGGGAGACCCCAAAACCACAGGATGAACCCAGAGCCTCATTTTCACTTGCAAATTTGTACTGTGGGTGACGGGGGATGCAGAAGGGTAGGTTACAGAATGTCACTCACTGGTAAGTACTTGAAAATCTTTTTATATGAAAACTCACATGGGTAGACTGATGGAGGTGAATACAAAATTGGCAAGAATTTTGAGTATAAAATGTGAGATTTCAAAGGACTTTCTTCTGGGTATGTTCTGGCTTCAACTCCATGGACCCCGTGGGGGTCACTTCACTCTCCCCAGCCCTCTGGGTAAAACAGCAGTTCCTTGGGAACTTCCTCTTCAGCTTCCCCCTAACTGCTTTGGCCCCGGGGAGCTGGGAATGAGCCCCTTCCTGCTTCTTTACTCACATTCGGGGACATCGACCCCTAACACCTGTTTTTCTTCTCTGTTGACAACCTTCATATTTCTTTTCCTTTTTTTATTTTTTGAGACGGAGTCTGACTCTGTTATCCAGGCTGGATTGCAATGGTGAGATCTCTGCTCACCACAACCTCCGCCTCCCTGGTTCAAGCGATTCTCCTGCCTCGGCCTCCCGAGTAGGTGGGACTACAGACGTGTGCCATCATGCCTGGCTAATTTTTGTATTTTTAGTAGCGACGGGGTTTCACCATGTTGGCCAAGCTGATCTCAAACTCCTGATCTACCCGCCTCAGCCTCCCAAAGTGTTGAGTTTATAGGCCTGAGTCAACTCACCATGTTACAACCTCCATATTTCCATCCTCAACCCCAGTATCTCTCCTAAGCCCAGACCTGGCTTACCTCAGCTTCCCAGACCCCTCTTCTTGGACATCCCCTGGGGCCGCACACACCCACTGGATCCCACACCCACCTCAGCTTCTTCCTGGACCCATGCCTCCTCCTAGGTCCTGTCTGGGAGAGCAACCCCCATTTAGCCTCCTGAATGTCTCCCACCTCCCCTTACTCCCTGCCCTGGCCCCATCCTGGGCTAGCCCCATCTGGGTCCTTGCACTGGGCTCCTGGCCTCAGTCTCTTCTCTGGTCCAGGATCTTCCTAAAGCCAAACCCTCCTCTGCATAGACACCCCCATGGCTCCCGAGGGTTCCTGGGACAGTCTGAGCTCCTCAGCCTCTAGCATCCCAGCCCTTCCCACGCCATCCCTCTTCCCCAGCTCTGTTTCTAGCACATATGTTTGTTCCCCACCTCAGGCTGGAAGGAAACACTAACCACATCCTCTGCTTGTGATGAAGGAGGATCTTAAGCAAGTGACATATGAAGCTATTGAAGGAAAGTGGGTTCCGGCTGTGCGTGATGGCTCACGCCTGTAATCCCTACACTTTGGGAGGCCAAGTTGGAGAGATCACTTGAGATCAGGAGTTCGAGATCAGCCTGGCCAACATGGTGAAACCTTGTCTCTACTAAAAATACAAAAATTAGCTGGGCGTGGTAGCACGTGCCTGTAATCCCAGATACTCAGGAGGCTGAGGCAGGAGCATTGCTTGAACCCAGGAGGCGGAGGTTATAGTGAGCTGAGATCGCCCCATTGCACTCCAGCCTGGGTGACAGAGTGAGACTCTGTCTCAAGAGAAAAAAAAAAAAAAGAACATGGGTTCCTTCTTGAATGCTCCCCTTATTCCCCCCACCAAAGGTAATGTTCTGGGGGAGAAGGAAGCCTGAGTGCACCTCCTAGCATCTGGGGGAGAGGCAGTTGGAAACTGTACGCAGGGTCCCTTGCTTCTCAATTTCTAGAGATCCAGCCTTGCCCTCCTCTCTGAGATCCTCCTGGAAGGCTGTAGCTCCATTGTTCTCAGCTTCTGGGAAGCTGAAAGGAGGTTCTGGGAAGAAGAAAGTGATGTACAGGCCGTTGTTTTCCCACGGGAACCTCTGTCCTCAAACCCTCCAGACCTCCACATCCAGGCATCTGGTGCCGTCTCCTACCTCTGCCTCTGGTCACTTCCACAATCCAGGAGCCCAGGCCTCTAGCTTCCTCCTTCCCCAAACTCAGGAGTTCAGGTCTGCAGTCCCCTCCTTCCTCAGGCACAGAAGCCCCATCTCCACTCCCCTCCGTCGTCAGAACACAGGTTCCCAGCCCCCTTCCTAGGATCCTCAAGTTCAAAAGAGGCTGAAAACTTGTCTCTCAGCAGGCTCAGGAGTCCTGCCCCTCTCCCCACCGGGCCCGCCGCCTCTTTTCTAATTTTTTAATTTATTTTTATTTTTATTTTTTAGACAGAGTATCGCTCTGTCACCCAGGCTGGAGTGCAGTGGCACAATCTCAGCTCACTGCAGCCTCTGCCAGGTTCAAGCAATTGTCCTGCCTCAGCCTCCCAAGTAGCTGGGACTACAGGCAGCTGCTGCCAAGCCCAGCTAATTTTTTTGTCTTTTTTTTTTTTTTTTTTTTTTTTTGAGACGGAGTCTCGCTCTGTCACCCAGGCTGGAGTGCAGTGGCCGGATCTCAGCTCACTGCAAGCTCCTCCTCTCAGGTTCACGCCATTCTCCGGCCTCAGCCTCCCAAGTAGCTGGGACTACAGGCGCCCGCCACCTCGCCCGGCTAGTTTTTTGTATTTCTTAATAGAGACGGGGTTTCACCGTGTTAGCCAGATGGTCTCGATCTCCTGACCTCGTGATCCGCCCGTCTCGGCCTCCCAAAGTGCTGGGATTACAGGCTTGAGCCACCGCGCCCGGCCATTTTTTTGTCTTTTTAGTAGAGACGGCGTTTCACCTTCTTAGCCAGGGTGGTCTCGATCCCCTGACCTCATGATCCACCTGCCTTGACCTCCCAAAGTGCTAGGATTACAGGCATGAACCACCATGCCTGACCTTTTTTATTTTTGGAGACTGGGCCTCACTCTGTGACCCAGGCCAGAGTCCAGTGGCACTATCTCAGCTCACTGCAGCCTTGATCTCCCTGGGTCAAGCGATCCTTCCACCTCAGCCTCCCTAGTAGCTGGGACTGCAGGTGTGTGCCACCACACCCAGCTGTGCCCCTCTTGTCTTAAGATGGTCTTCAGGTCTCAGCTTCTTCAGCTTGTGCCTTCAGTCCCTTATTCTGTCTGAGAAACTTAGATCCCTCACTCTCTCCAAATGCAACCACTTCCCCAATATTCAAAGGGCTTCCTCCGATGCTGGGTGCGCTGGCTCACACCTGTAATCGCAGCACTTTGGGAGACTGAGGAGGAGGGTGGATCACCTGAAGTCACGAGCTCGAGACCAGCCTGGCCAACATGTGACACCCTGTCTCTACTCAAAATACAAAAATTAGATGGGCATAGTGGCACCCACCTGTAGTCTCAGCTACTCGGAAAACTGAGGCAGGAGAATTGCTTGAACCTGGGAGACAGAGGTTGCAGTGAGCCAAGATCACGCCACTGCATTCCAACCTGGGCAACAGAGCAAGATTCCATTAAAAAAAAAAAAAAGGGGGCCAGGCACGGTGGCTCACACCCGTAATCCCAGAACTTTGGGAGGCCAAGGTGGGTGGATCACCTGAGGTCAGGAGTTCGAGACCAGCCTGACCAATATGGAGAAACCCAATCTCTTCTAAAACTACAAAATTAGCGAGGCATGGTGGTGCATGCCTGTAATTCCAGCTGCTCAGGAGGCTGAGGCAGGAGAATCGTCTGAAGCCGGGAGGCAGAGGTTGAGGTGAGCTGAGATTTCACCATTGCATTCCAGCCTGGTCAACAAGAGCGAAACTCCGTCTTAAAAAAACAAAAAAGGCTTTCTCGGAATAAATTGCTTTCTTGTCTGTCTTTGGTCTTTTTTTTTTTTTTTTTTTTTTTCAGCTTTATTGAGACACAATTCAATGGATTTGGGTATATTCAGAGTTATGCAACCTAACACCACAGGCTAACTGTAGGATATTTTCATCACCCTGAAAAGAAACCCTACACCCGGCTGGGCTCGATCATTCATGCCTGTAATCCCAGCACTTTGGGAGGCCGAGGCGGGTGGATCACAAGGTCAGGAGATCGAGACCATCCTGGCTAACATGGTGAAACCCCGTCTCTACTAAAAATATAAAAAATTAGCCCGGTGTGGTGGTGGGCATCTGTCGTCCCAGCTACTCGGGAGGCTGAGGCAGGAGAATGGCGTGAACCCAGGAGGTGGAGCTTGCAGTGAACCTAGACTGCACCACTGCACTCCAGCCTGGACGACAGAATGAGACTCCATCTCAAAAAAAAAAAAAAAAGAAACCCTGCACCCATTAACAGTTAATCCATTCCACCTACAGCCAGCCTAGGCAACCACTAATCTTTCTGCCTATTCTGGACACTTCATATGAATGGAATCATCATGTGATCTTTTGTGACTGGCTTCTTTCACTTAACGTTTTCAAGGTTTATCCACGTTTAGCATATATCAGTATATCAGTCCTTCGTTTCTTTTTAGTGCCAAATAATGGTTATGGGCCTGGGGTAGAATTGCTAAATCATGCAGCAGCTGTGTTTCATCTTTTGAGGAACTGCCAGTCTGTTTCCTGAAGTGGCTGCACCATTTTACATTCCCACCAACAATGTATGAGGGTTCCAATTTCTGCACATCTTCACCAACACTTGTTATTATTTCTCTTTTTAATTACAGCCATTCTAGTGAATGTGAAGTGATATCTCATAGTTTTTTGTTTGTTTGTTTGTTTGAGACAGAGTCTCACTCTGTCATCCAGACTAGAGTGCAGTAGGTACAATCACAGCTCACTGCAACCTCCACTTCCTGGGTTCAAGTGATTCTCCTGCCTCAGCCTCCGGAGTAGCTGGGACTACAGGCATGCACCACCACACCCGGTTAATTTTTGCATTTTTAGTAGAGATGAGGTTTCACCATGTTGGTCAGGCTGGTCTCTAACTCCTGACCTCAAGTGATCCACCTACCTTGGCCTCTTAAAGTATTGGGATTACAAGCGTGAGCCATTGCACCTGGCCTCATAGTAGTTTAGATTTATGCTTCCCGGCCGGACGCGGTGGCTCACCCTTGTAATCCCAGCACTTTGGGAGGCCGAGGCGGGTGGATCACGAGGTCTGGAGATCGAGACCATCCTGGCTAACACAGTGAAACCCCATCTCTACTAAAAATACAAAAAATTAACGGGGCACGGTGGTGGGCGCCTGTAGTCCCAGCTACTTGGGGGGCTGAGGCAGGAGAATGGGGTGGACCCGGGAGGTGGAGCTTGCAGTAAGCTGAGATTGAGCCACTGCACTCCAGCCTGGGCGAAACAGTGAGACTCCAATTCAAAAAAAGAAAAAGATTTACACTTCCCTAATGATTGTGTCCGGCATCTTTTCATGTGCAAACTGTCCATTTGTTAGTGGTTTTTGCTTCTTTTAAAAACTGCTGAGCCATCCATAAACATTTTCAAAATGCAGGGTATGTTTTTCAGTGTTAAGGCAACTGTTTTGATGTGTTTTCCTTTGCTCTCTATCACCAAATATTGTACATACAAATAGTAAGACTGGGCTTTGTGTTGTCCATTGTTAATCCTAAATGCAACAAAACACATGGAGACTTTTGAAAATCCTTCAGAATAATGCTATAGTTAAGATTTTGCTAAAGCAAGTGTTTTTTCTAACTCCTTGAGCTGCATATTACCTTGAGTAATCATCATCCGAATTGTATCCTCTTGAATTCTTCCCTTGCCCAATCCTTCAGGTATTTGCGATCAGAATCATTTGGAACTTGCTGAATTGTTTGGAAAATCCTTCTGTAAAGGAGAAGAACTTGCTGCCTTCTGATGAACTGCTTTAACGTTCGTGTTGCTGGGGGTAAGTGGGAAGTGGCCATGTCTACCAGCGGTCCGCTGGAGCCTTAGCTGGTCTTTTTCCTTCTCTCCCTCTCCATTCCTTACCCTATCTCCCTCTCCCCTCGTCCATCTCTTCATCTCACCATAACCTTTTTTTCTCAATTTTTTAATTTTTTTTTAAACGGAGTTTCGCTCAGGCTGGAGTGCAATGGCGTGATCTCAGCTCACCGAAACCTCCACCTCCCCGGTTCAAGCAATTCTCCTGCCTCACCCTCCAGAGTAGCTGGAGTAACTGGGATGACAGTTACTACGCCCGGCTAATTTTTGGGTCCTTAGTAGAGACGGGGCTTTACTATGTTGGCCAGGCTGGTCTCAAACTTCTGACCTCAGATGATCCACTCGCCTCTGCCTTCCTAAGTGCTGGGATTACAGGCCTGAGCCACTGTGCCTGGCCTTCACCGTAACTTTTGTGTATCTTTCCCTCTCCCACTTTTACTCTCCATGCCAATCTCTGTCCCCACCTCCCCATATTTGTCTTTCCTTTCTCTGTCCCTCCATCTGCCCTCTTTTCCCCACCCAGCACCCCTATATTTAGGCCTCTGTATGATCAGCGGCACCAGGTCAGGCTGGAGCCAGTACTAATGGGCACATCTGTGTGCAGACCCAGGGTGGGTGCTGAGGGCCAGGCCCAGGCACCTAGGACTATAAATGCCCCTGCAATGTGGCTGGCCTCAGCCCTGCTCTGGCAGGTGACCCCCAGGCCCCGGGCTCTGAGGCCGAGCCCTTCTCTGAGGTCTCCCTTGTGCCCCCTACTGCCACTGCAGTGGGAGGCCTGGAGGGAAGGCTGGCAGGAGGAACCACACTAACCGGTCTATCTCCCTCTACCCCCAGCTGTGCCTCGGTGTCTTGGGTTTCCTACAGGGTGAGTGCCCCAGAGGGAATGCAGAAAGCTGGTCAGTTGGTCTGGATTTGCAGCAGAGTGTGGGGTGGGGAGGGGCTGGTTGTGCTGGCTCAGGTTGGGAGGCTGTTTGGCATGGCTCTGTGACAGGGGATTGGCCACAGTGGAACTTATTGGGACAGGGCCCTGGCTAGCTGGGACAAGGGGCTATTTGAGCAGACTGTGTGTCAGGGGATTGGCAAAACTGGTTCTGAGGAGGCTGGGCAGGGCTTTGGGGACAGATGGTGCAAAAGCAGTAACTTCAAGCTAATACTGATATAGATGACTTCATGCCATGGCTTTGACATCAAGCTCCCCATTGTTCTGTGAAGTATGCACCAATACCCCCTTTACAGATGCAGCAGCTGAGGCCCCAAGAAATGAGGTGACTTGCTCAAATTCACTTGGCTAGAAAGCGGCCGAGTCGGCTGGGCAAGGTGGCTCACGACTGTAAGTAATCCCAGCACTTTGGGAGGCCAAGGTGGGAGGATCGCATGAGCCTGGGAGACCAGCTTGGGCAACAGAGTGAGTCTCCTCTCTAAAATAGAAAAAGAAAAGGAAGGAAGGGACGGAGAGAGGGAGGGAGAGAAGGAGGGAGGGAGAGAGGGAGAGAAAGTGGCAGAGTCAGAATTAGAATCTGACGCATTTAGCTTCCGAATCCACCGGATTATTCTTGACTGCCTCCTCTGGGCTCCTGGTTCCCTCAAGCCCGACGGACGTCTGCGTCTTATGTTTCCAGGGCTGCCGCTTCATCACGGCTTTCTTGGAAAACGGGGGCGCTGAGAAGCCCGACTTCCAGCTATATATGTCGCCACCGCCCACGGGGCCCCCGACGGCGCTGCTGGTGACAGCTCTCCCTGCGTAGGCGCCACTCTCCCCGAGCGCCCCGCGCCTGCAGCCAGGCACGACGGTGTGGGTGCGCCCGCCCGGCGCAGAGGAGCTGCGGGGCTCGCAGCAGGCGGCGCTGTGCAAGCAGCGACGTCGTGGCCCGAGGGAGTGGAGGTGGTGAAAGCGCGTGGGCGCGCCTCCCTGGACTCGGCGCTGGCTCTGCGGCGCCACCTGCTGGACACTCCCTACTCGATGGTGGCTCCGTCGCTGCCGCCCGGCGACCTGCACAAGGAGTTTGCGGTGGTGGCGGGCGCTGGGCCCACGCTCTTGAGGCGCCTCACGCCCCCTATGCCTGTTCTACTGGACTGCGTAGACCACCCTGCCCGCTGGCCCCATCTCCTGAGCCTTGAAGGCTTCCAGACGCGCTGCAGTTGCAGAGAGCAGGAGACCTATCCAGCACCCGTGTCGTGGCTGCCCATCCCGTCGCGCTGCTGGCTGGCCTCAATTGTCTGCAAGCGAGAAGCAAGGCCTGTGGCCACGCGTTCGGAAAACCGCCGCCCCATGATCCCTGGAGTGGTCTCCACACGGTGCCCCACTTAGCACCTGCGCGTCCCGGGCGCCGAGACCGCGTGTTCCCAGAGGGTAGTGGTCTGGGTAGCCTGAGCTTCTGGTGCTGCGACGCCGACGGGGCGTGGGCTCTGCGCCCTGGCACGATGCTGCGCTCTGCAGTGGACCAGTGCACCCTCTGGCGTTGCGCTCTTCAGCCGACATGCAGGTGTTTTTCCTCGAGGCCGCCGTGGGCCGCGGGAGTTGACACCTACAATCCCTCCTTCGCGCTCATGCCCTGGTGGGCGCGTTCAGCCGCAGCCTCGCAAGCATGGCGCAGCCAAACTTCTCCAACGTGGAATTTGCACCTGCCCCGGTGCTCCTGGACTGCCAGCCACTACCCGGCCTGCACTGGCGCCCTGTCCCTGCTGGCCCCGAGCCGCGTCATGAGCAGCATTCTGACTAAAGGCTGGTCCCGGCTCAGGGCTTCGCCTGGACTGAGGTGGCTTAGGGGCGTAGGTGCAGCGCAGTGCACCACCTGGAGAGGAGAGGGGCCCCCATGGGCATGTTTAGCTTCAGCATCGCCCAGGAAGCAAGCTTCGGGACCCAGGCCGTGGGGCAGCCGGCTGCAGATGAGCAGCCCTGGGGGCCCAAGGGTTTCGGGAGGTGAACCAGCAATGGGATTCGTGGATATTAGGGTTGGAGCAAATCATAACACTACATTCCATTGCTTACATAACAACCAGAGAGGTAGTATTTTTTTTTTTTTTTTGGTTTGGTTTTGTTTTTGTTGTTATTGTTTGGTGGTTTTTGTTGTTGTTGTTTTGTTTTGTTTTGCTTTGCACCCCACCCGACCCCCAATTTTTGTATTTTTACTAGAGACGGGGTATCACCATGTTGGCCAGGCTAGTCTTGAGCTCCTGACCTTAGGTGATCTACCTGCCACAGCTTCCTAAAGTGCTGGGATTACAGGTGTTAGCCACTGCGCCTAGACCAGAGAGGTAGTTTTAAAATATAAGTCTGTCCCTCCTCCACTCAAAATCTCCTAGGCAATTATCCCATCTCCCAGCAAAAGCAGTCCTTACAGTGGTTTACGAGTTCCTACATGATGTGTTCCCAGCACCCTGCTCATCTCATCTCTCTCCCCTGCTTCACTGTCTGTACACCAGCCGCACTGGCCACCTTACTTTCTTCTTCCTACCCCAGGCCCTTTGCACTGGCTGTCCCCATGACATCCTGGTGGATCACTCTCTCACCTCCTTCAAGCCTTTGCTCAAATGTCACCTCCTCAATGAGGCCAACCTGACTGCACAATTTAAAATTGCAATCCCCAGGCCAGACATGGTGATTCACGCCTGTAATCCCACCACTTTGGGATGACGAAGTGGGTGAATCACTTGACAAGGTCAGGAGTTCAAGACCAGCCTGGTCAACACGGAGAAACCTCATCTCTACCAAAAAATATAAAAATTAGCCGGCCGGGCACAGTGGCTCACGCCTGTAATCCCAGCACTTTGGGAGGCCGAGGCAGGCAGATCATAAGGTCAGGAGATTGAGACCATCCCGGCTAACATGGTGAAACCCTGTCTCTACTAAAAATACAAAAAATTAGTCAGGCGTGGTGGCGGGCACCTGTAGTCCCAGCTACTCGGGAGGCTGAGGCAGAAGAATGGTGTGAACCCGGGCGGCAGAGCTTGCAGTGAGCCGACATCGCGCCACTGCACTCCAGCCTGGGTAACAGAGTGAGACTCCATCTCAACAACAACAAAAAAATTAACCAGGCATGGTGGCGCATGCCTATAATTCCAGCTACTTGGGAGGCTGAGGCAGGAGAATCACCTGAACCTAGAAGGTGGAGGCTGCAGTGAGTAGAGATGTTGCCACTGCATTTGAGCCTAGGCGACAGAGTGAGACTCCACCTCAAAAATAAACTAAAATTGTAATCCCCCACTCCCAACATTACCTAGCCCTTTCCCAGAATTTTTTTACAGACTATATCACTTTCTGTATAATTATGTTTTCTATGATCTCTCTACAACACATACATTCCTTAAGGGCAATGATTTTTTTTTAACTGTTTAACAACCTAAAAAAAAAAAAAAAAAAAAAAAAAAAAAAAAAACTGAGGCAGTCTCCCTATGTTGCCCAGGCTGATTTTGAACTCCTGGGCTCAAGGGATCCTCCCGCCTCAGCCTCCCAAAGTGCTGGAATTTCAGGTGTGAGCCTGTTGTCAAGTTTTTGTTTGTTTGTTTGTTGTTTTGTGATGGAGTTTCGCTCTTGTTGCCCAGGCTGGAGTGCAATGGTGTAATCTTGGCTCACTGCAACCTCCGCCTCCCGGGTTCAAGCGATTCTTCTGCCTCAGCCTCCCAAGTAGCTGGGGTTATAGGCATGTGTCACCATGCCCAGCTAATTTTTTGTATTTAGTAGAGATGGGGCTTCACCATGTTAGTCAGGCTGGTCTAGAACTCCTGAGCTCAGGTGATTCACCTGCCTCAGCCTCACAAAGTGCTGGGATACAGGGTGAGCCACTGTGCCTGGCCTGGCCTGTTGTAAGTTTTAAGATACACAATTAACTACACAATTTAAAGTTTCCAACCTGAATGAATTTTCACATATGTTCACCTGTGTAACCCTCACTTAAATGAAGCTATTAGAACACTTCTATCACCCCACATAGCTTCACGAAGTCAGATTCTTTTTTTTTTTTTTTTTTTTTTTTTTTTTTGAGACAGAATCTCGCTCTGTCGCCCAGGCTGGAGTGCAGTGGCGTGATCTCAGCTCACTGCAAACTCTGCCTTCCGGGTTCACGCCGTTCTCCTGCCTCAGCCTCCCAAGTAGCTGGGATTACAAGCACCCGCCACCACGCCTGGCTAATTTTTTGTATTTTTAGTAAAGACGGGGTTTCACCGCGTTAGCCAGGATGGTCTCGATCTCCTGACCTCGTGATCCGCCCGCCTCGGCCTTCCAAAGTGCTGGGATTACAGGCGTGAGCCACCACGCCCACCCAAGGTCAGATTATTACAAAAAAGGTTTTGTGCACTATTGAATCTCCAGCACCTGTGACAGTGCCCAGCTCTCAGCAAACATTTGTGGAAGGAATAATAATGGTTGTAATTTGTAAAATATGCACCACATCATATGCCAGGCACTGGGCTCAGAGAGGAAATTATTGCCCAAGGTCACACCTTTTTATTAGTGTAAAATGTGAACAGTGGGGTGGGAGAAGGGATAAAATAATAATAGCTAGTACTGAGTGCGTAACTCTGTGCATTTTTTTTTCCTTCCCGCTTGTCTTTGAGGTTGACTGTCTAATAATATTGTGGGGTTTTTTTGTTTTGTTTTGTTTTGTTTTTTCTGAGAAGCAGTCTCCCTCTGTCACCCAGGTTAGAGTTCAGTGGTGCTATCTCAGCTCACTGCAACCTCCGCCTCCCAGGTTCAAGCAATTCTCCCACTTCAGTCTCCCCAGTAGCTTGGATTACAGGCGCCCACCAACACGGTAGGTTAATTTTTGTATTTTTAGTGGGGATGGGGTTTCACCATGTTGTCCAGGCTGATCTCGAACTCCTGACCTCAGGTGATCCGCCCACCTTGGTCTCCCAAAGTGCTGGAATTTGAGAGGCATGAGCCACTGCACCCAGACTGTTTTTTATTTTGTTTTGTTTTTGTTTTTGTTTTTAAGACAGAGTCTCGCTCTGTTGCCTAGGCTGGAATGCAGTGGTGTGATCTAGGCTCACTGCAACCTCCGTCTCCCAGGTTCAAGCGATTCTCGTGCCTCAGCCTCCTAAGTAGCTGGGATTACAGACGCGCATCACCGCCATGCCTAGCTAATATTTTTGTATTTTTTTTTAGTACAGACAGGGTTTCACCATATTGGCCAGGCTGGTCTCGAACTCCTGACCTCAGATGATCTGCCCACCTCAGCCTCCCAAAGTGCTGGGATTATAGGTGTGAGCCACTGTCCCTGGCCATTTTATTTTGTTTTGTTTGAGACAGGGTCCTTCTTTTTCACCCAGGCTGCTGTGCAGTGGCACAACCATGGTTCACTACAGACTTGACCTCTGGGCTCAAATGATCCTCTAGCCTCAGCCTCCCAAGTACCTGGGACTACAGGCGTGCACCACCATGCCTGGCTAATTTTTATTTTTTGTACAGACAGGGTCTTGCTATGTTGCCCGGGCTGGCTTAAAATTCCTGGGATCAAGCAATTTACCCACCTCAGCCTCTGAGAGTGTTGGGATTATAGGCGAGAACTACCACCCCCGGCCTATAATAATATTGTAATGATTGCTTTTCCCTGGGGAGAGGGGCCAAGGCCAGAGCTCAAGTCTCTTGCCAAGCTCACATAGCTAGAAAGTGGCAGAGTCTGGATTTGAACCCAGTTCTGTCTGGGTCCACAGTGCAAGCTTTTAACCACCTTTTTAGTTTAGTTTAGTTTAGTTTTGTTTTGTGTTTTGTACCACCTTACAAATACTCATAAACTAGTCTAGACTTATGTACTAAGTGGCAAGTGCTTTTATAAATAATGTACATACATTATATAATGTTCTCCTTACAGTCATCCTGGAGATGGGTCTTTTTGTTATCCTCATTTCACAGAGAAGTCAGTTGAAGGTTTAAGGCGTGAAACCACTGCCCAAGGCCACACCCTGAACAGGTGTCAGCTTTGAACCCCAAGCCTGCTTGGGCTGCTGGGAAACAGGCGTGTTGTCTCAGAGGGCGCCGCGCTCCGCGCAGACGCAGCGAGACTGGACGCTGACCACGGTTCTGAACACACTGTGCCGAGGGACCTGGTCTTTTCCTGTAACCCTGAAATCCCATTCAGCCTCTTCTAGTCCTCAGAAACAGCAGGACACCAGGGAGATGAGAGAAAAGTGAGGCAGTTTTCAGAGAGAAAAGCTGGGTTTCTTTCTTTCTTTTCTTTTCTTTTTTTTTTTTTTTGAGACGGAGTCTCGCTCTGTCGCCCAGGCTGGAGTGCAATGGCGGGATCTTGGCTCACTGCAAGCTCCGCCTCCCGGGTTCACGCCATTCTCCTGCCTCAGCCTCCGGAGTAGCTGGGACTACAGGCGCACGCCACCTCGCCCGGCTAGTTTTTTGTAGTTTTCGTAGAGATGAGGTTTCACCATGTTAGCCAGGATGGTCTTGATCTCTTGACCTCGTGATCCGCCCGCCTCGGCCTCCCAAAGTGCTGGGATTACAGGCGTCAGTCACCGCGACCGGCCGAGGCTGGGTTTCTTAGAAATGGAGACAATGACTTCAACTTATTTATTCATAACAGCTCAGAGCTGGACTCTGGAGCCAAGAGTCCTGGATGCAAATCCTGCTCCAAACTGTGTGATTCTGCACAAGTCACTTCATTTCTCTGACCATCTACTTCCCCTCTATTAAAGGTGGATGATAGTATGAACATCACAGGGTTCTTGGGGCATTTTAAATTAAATTATTTAGTATTCCTATTATTATTTAATAGAAATAGAGATGGGGTCTTGCTACGTTGCCAGGCTAGTCTCAACTCCTGGGCTTAAGCAATCCACCCACCTTGGCCTCCCAACATGCTTGGATTACAGGCATGAGCCACCATGCCTGGCTCTAATTTTTTATTTTTATTTATTTATTTTATTATTATTTTTGATACGGAGTCTCACTCGTCGCCCAGGCTGTAGTGCAGTGGCATAACCTTGGCTCACTGCAACCTCCACCTCCCGGATTCAAGCAATCTTCCATCTCAGCTTCTCTAGTAGCTGGAACTACAGGTGCCTGCCACCAGTCCTGGCTAATTTCTGTATTCTCAGTAGAGATGGAGTTTCATCATGTTGGCCAGGCTGGTCTTGAACTCCTGACCTCAAGTAATCCACCTGCCTCGGCCTCCCAAAGTGCTAGGATTACAGGCATGAGCCACCACGCGTGGCCTTATTTTTATTTATTTATTTATTTATTATTTTTTGTTTGTTTGTTTTTTGAGACGGAGTCTCGCTCTGTCGCCCAGGCTGGAGTGCAGTGGCGCGATCTCGGCTCACTGCAAGCTCCGCCTCCTGGGTTTACGCCATTCTCCTGCCTCAGCCTCCTGAGTAGCTGGGACTACAGGCGCCCGCCACTGCGCCCGGCTAATTTTTTGTATTTTTAGTAGAGACGGGGTTTCACCGTGGTCTCGATCTCCTGACCTTGTGATCCGCCCACCTCGGCCTCCCAAAGTGCTGGGATTACAGGCGTGAGCCACCGCGCCCGGCCTATTTTTATTTATTTATTTGAGACGGAGTTTCATTCTTGCTGCCCAGGCTGGAGTACAATGGCAAGATCTCGGCTCACTGCAACTCCACCTCCCAGGTTGAAGTGATTCTCCTGCCTCAGCCTCCCAAGTATCTGGGACTACAGGTACACGCCACCACACCCACCTATTTTTTGTATTTTTAGTAGAAATGGGGTTTCACCATGTTGGCCAGGATGGCACTGAACTCCTCACCTCAGGTGATCTGCCCACCTCGGCCTCCCAGAGTGCTGGGATTACAGGCATGAGCCACGACACCCAGACTTTTTTTTTTTTTTTTTTTAATTTAAAAAAAAAAAAAAAAAAAAGGAGAGATGGGGCCTCACCATCTTGCCCAGGCTGGTCTCGGACTCCTGGGCTTGAGTGATCCTCCTGTCTTGACCTCAGAAAGTGCTTGGAGTATAGGCGTGAGCCATTGCACCCTGCCAGCATTTTAAAAAATGACTTAATAGCACAATGTCTGGCATGCAGTAAATATTTGCCAGTATTATTTTGCAACAATTTTTTTTTTTTCATTTTCTTCAGGCTAGGCCTGTTCTAGGCACTGCAGATGCAACAGTGAACAACACAGACAACATCCCTGCCCTCAGGGAGCTAACACTCAAGTTCAGTCCATATGAAAACTATATTCCATCTTTTTTTTTCTGTATTCCATTGTGGTAGAAAATATGCAAAGCTCTACAGAACACAATATTATTCTTAAAAGTTCACTTTGGGGTCAAGCACAGTGGCTCATGCCTGTAATCTGAGCGCTTTGGAAGGTTGAGGTGGGCAGATCACCGGAGGTCAGAGTTCGAGACCAACCTGGACACCATGGCAAAACCTCATTCCTACTAAAAATACAAAAATTAGCCAGGTGTGGTGGTGCATGTCTGTAATCCCACCTACTTAGGAGGCTGAGGCATGAGAATCTCTTGAACGCAGGAGGTGGAGTTCGCAGTGAGCTGAGATCACACCACTGCATTCCACCCAGGTGACAGAGCGAGACTCTGTCTCAAAAAAAATAAAAATAAAAATAAATAAAGGTTCACTTTGTAGGTGGCTAGCTTCATGCACTGATAACAATGAACAAATAACATCCCTTCCTGGGAAGAAGGAAGGAATATATGTCTCCAGTTCCCCACAGCGCGCACACACACACACACACACACACACACACACACACACACACAGACATTCTACTCTCAAGTCTGCTTAATGTGGCAGGTTGAAGTCCTCGATGGCCAGAATCAATGCATGGTACATTTGCACTGGCATAGAGATGCTCTCATAATTGAATCTGGCTGTCTTCAGATGCAGCCTGTGCTCTCGAGCTCCCTGCAGACCTATTCTACACCCAGACTGATCATTTTGTCCCTCAGTCCCACTCTTCTTTCTGCTGATACATACAGACCCAGTTTATTTTAAATTGAGAACACTGATAGCTTCTGCATGTTGAGTCTCCAGGGCCAGGGACCCTGGAGGCCTGGGGTATCAAGGCAGATTTGATATGAGGCTAAATTCCAGGATCCAATTCTATTGCATCCTTCCCCCATCTCATCTCCAGATATTCTGACTGAGGAGGAAGTGAGCCCTTCCATAGAGTCCCATCCCCTCCTAGAGTCTTCCCTGGTGATGCCACTCCAGTTCCAGGTCTCCTGTGAGGGCCATACATGCTCTGATGGGACCACATGTCAGCTTGTGAAGCACAGGCTTAAATGTGTGGCCAGGCACAGTGGCTCACACTTGTAATTCTAGCACTTTGGAAGGCAGAGATGGGCAGATTGCTTGAGCTCAAGAGTTGGAGACCATCATGGGCAAAATGGCAAAACCCTGACTTTACAAGAAATACAAAAGTTAGCCAGGTGGCATGCACCTGTAGTCCCAGCTATTTAGGAGGCTGAGGTAGGAAGATGGGTTGAGTTCAGGAGGTGAAGATTGCAGTGAGCTGAGATCACACCACTTCACCCCAGCCTGGGCAACAGAGCCAGACCCTGTCTCAAAAGAAAAAAGCAGAAGAAAAAAGAAAAAAACAAAAAAGTAATTTAAAATATAAAAAAATAGATAAATGAAAAAAGTCTAAATGTGTGCCCACCCCTCAGGTCACATGTGAGTCTGAGACCTCGTCCAGTTCCAAGATGGCAGGACTCCAAAACAGTGTCCATCTTCATGTCTAAGACCATGGCAGTGGCTGCATCAGGACCAAACAATGCACCTGAAGCTGAACCAGGGCTTGTGCCTGTGGTCCTGGTGGGACCTGAGCCTGAATCTGTGGCCGTGGCTCATCTGGGGCTTGCACAAGTGACTGTAAATGAACACTGCCCTGAACCTGTAGCTGCAGCCGCACCAGTGCCTGGACTTGTGACTGTAAAAGAACCATCTCCTGCAGCTCTGGTTGTGGCTGAACCCTCACCTGTACCACCTACCAAACCCATAGCTGAACCATTGTCTACAACCATGTCCAAAACCGAGACAGTATCTGTGTCTGGGTCAAAACTGTCTCGTGGTCAAGCTGGGGCTCAAGGTGGTGACAGTGACTAAACCAAGCTTAAAGACCCTGGCTGTGGCAAAATTAGAACTTGTCTGTAGCAAAGGGCAGGGGGCCATCACAGGGGGCACCAGCTGAGCCTCTGGGCTACCATACATCTAGACTTTCTTTCTTCCTTTCTTTTCTTTCCTTTCTTTCCTTCCCTTCCTTCCCTTTCTCTTTCTTTTCTTTCTTCTTTCTCTTTTCTTTCTTTTCTTTCCCCTTCCTTCCTTCTCTTCCTTCCTTCCTTCCTTTCTTTCTTTTGAGATGGAGTTTTGCTCTTGTTGCCTACGCTGGAGTGCAATGGCGCGATCTTGGCTCATTGCAACCTCT